>NC_044550.1:106939759-108139759 GCF_007565055.1 Rhinopithecus roxellana | reverse complement strand
ACTCCAGCCTGGGCGGCAGAGCAAGACTCCATCTTGACAAAACAAAACAAAACAACAAACAAACAAAAAAACAACAAAAGAAATCAAGATCTTTCCCTTTAAAGTATTATAATACCCTGCTTAATTAAGTGCTGAATCATATGAGGCAGGGGTTAGGGGTTAGGGAAAATAACAAAATACGAGAAGACAGTGTGGTAGAAGGCAAAACTGTTTGATGAATAAAATAAGAACTGTTAACATAGAACCGTATGTTTCTTCTTCTAGGACTAGTAGGAAAACAGTGGTTGCTATGACAAGGATTCCTTTTGCCCAATCACAGCACAAATCCAAACGAAAGTGTTAATCAGGTCTGCTCACCCCATAGCATCTTAGACCTTCTTGGTCTAAGCCTAGACCAACAGCTATTGATATTATTTTTTCTGAAAACCTTAGAATTTTCAGTTAATAAGTATATTTATTTTAAGTTATTTTCAAGGTAATGTTACGTAGTGAAACTATTGCAGTTAAATAAGCCTGCTTATTGTTAATTCACTATTTTTAAAAAGCCACACTTTTCTTCTGATTGAATACACCTGTTTCCTGAACACCTGAAACAACATTTCCATACCTTAGCAATGTCAAAGTTTGTCAGAATTTTTGACAGAATATACTGTTAGAATTATTACCAATTCATGTTTATATGTGTCTCAGATCTGCAATGGTGAAATCCCACTCACTATGTGGAATTTAAATCTTGGGGCAGGGGAAAATTTGCTCTAATTTGATCTTATATTTAAGTAATACATTACTTACAAAATTTATCCAGAATGAAATGTACCTTTTTTTTTTTTTTTTTTTTTTTTGAGACAGAGTCTCACTCTGTTGGCCAGGGTGGAGTGCAGTGGTGCAATCTTGGCTCACTGCAGCCTCCACCTCCCAGGTTCGAGCAATTCTCCTGCCTCAGCCTACCGAGTAGCTGTGATTACGGATGTGTGCCATCATGCCCGGCTAATTGTAGTATTTTTAGTAGAGATGGGGTTTCACCATGTTGGCCACGCTGGTCTCGAACTCTTAACCTCAGGTAATCTGCCTGCCTTGGTATCCCAAAGTGCTGGAATTACAGGTGTGAACCTCCACGCCTGGTCAAAATGTATCTTAAATTGCACATCTTAAGGCAGTTTGATTCATTTTAGAAAATTTGAGTGAGAAAATAATAAGTTATTTACTTCTGACATCAGAAATGTATTATTGTTTATATACTGCTGCTCCTTTGTTATTCAGAAATTTGAGAAAATTCCTTATGTTTCTCTATGTACTAAATGTACAAGTGTCAAGCTGAATCATAGGTGAATAAAAGGTACTCAATTTGAGGAGTACCCTTTTCCGACTGTGTCTCCCACATTTTTATTTTAGGGAAAACAAAGTGGTGTGCATATTGATTCTACAGAAGGTACACACATGGTGGGGGTGGGGGGGGAGGTAATAAGTAGAAAGATGACCTTGACAGGCTGAATTAAATTTGGCTAAACTAAATTTCATGATTAGGTTGAAGAGATTGGCTTTTCAAAAATTTATATGGAATAAGTCTAAGGGCTTTAATGCAATTGTTGAAAAATATAATTAAATCAATGTCTAAATGAACGGTGGTTGCATGAATCAAAGAAGATTGGGCTACGGCTGCCTCACTTTTAAAGTGTCCACATGTGTCTGTGTGAGTCAGGCTGGCATGAACTTGAGTCTCTAGGTGGGTTTGGAGGCTGTGCTTGGGGAGGCGGGTGGGTCACAGAACAATATGGTAGAGACACTATGGGGAGTTTCCAGGTGACTACCAGCAGCAACAGGAAAAGTTATTGACATGTACTTGAGGTTTATTTCTTCTTTCATCTCATGGAACTCATCCCAGTGGCCCTTAGGGTTAATACTCTCAAATATACCAAATTTGTACTTTGAATTGACAAGAAGATGCAGGAATAACAGTTGCAGCTAGAAGCTTCAATATTCCCTCAAGATGTACCTGAATTTAAGAAACATGATTTCCAAATGAGACTGTTTCTCAAAGCTGGGTTTTTAACTATCTGGTTCACAACTGTCATCAGAAAGAATGAAAACAAGTCCATCCTAGAAATCAGGGGTTTAAGACTTCAGAATTGTACAACAAAATGGGATGTGGTATCTGTTGCCCTCTTGTTCAGCAAAATGCCAGCCCAGATGACCTCAATTCTAGTTCTCACTCCACACAAGTGTTCCCAGCATTCTTCATTTTTCATACCTAATATAGTCCTTCATGCCCTGCCACTATTTAAAGCTAAAACTTTCACTCAATCCACCAAAAATAGGCAAGAAAAACAACATACAAATACAAATTTATACTCCACAGTTATACAGTGGAGAACAGTGAAACTTATTTGAACAAAGTTTTTGTTGTTTCATAATACCCTAACTTATTTGACATAGTGGCTAAACGTAGAAATGATCAGAACACCTTTTAAGATTGTTAGTTGCCATATTTTAACATATGTAGTGAAACCTTACTTAGTCTGATCTTTAGTAGTCATTTCTCTCCCTTTTATCTACAGAAACAAACTCTCAACACTCTTTCTTTTATCTTGGACCTTTGCCACTCTTGGAAAAGCAGAAACATTTCCTTTGACTTCCCAACTACACGAACTCTTTCAGGACAGCCTGGTTTTAGCTCAAGGGTAGGCTGCCAATGACGCTCAGGGCCATGGATCACCTGACAGGTCCAACCTGGGCCTCTTGTTCACACCAACTCTACCCTGGCACTCAGCCTGCTCTTCTTCAGGTCCACAGGTAGAGAATGTCTGCGTGGACATCTTCATGGATGGAGATACCCACTGACTTCTGATCTGACACCTACTGACTTCATTTCCATTTCTTCTTTTATAATGGAGAGTAGAAGCACTTTGTCATCTGTGCTGCAGCATTTGGTAAAGGAAACCCAGAACCCATGTTGGGACCACATGCAGTTACATTGATTCTAGTTAATTATGTTTGAGAGGAGTGATCACTTTTCTACAGTACATAGAAAAGGTTAACATGAACTATTATTATTGGGATGTTGGCTGTCTGCCATTCCTAAGACAGAGCAGAGGGTAAGAAAACGTTACGCATGTTGGGAGAGGGCAAACAATAATGGATGGGCCAAAAAGTTAGCAAATTTCTTTCTTTTTTTTTTTTTTTCATAGATGTAGTCTTGCTCTGTTGCCAGGCTGGAGTGCAGTGGTGTGATCTCAGCTCACTGCAACCTCCGTCTCCCAGGTTCAAGTGATTCTCCTGCCTCAGCCTCCTGAGTAGCTGAAACCCCTCCTGAGAGACAGGGTTTCACCATGTTGGCCAGGATGGTCTGGATCTCTTGACCTCATGATTCACTTGCCTCAGCCTCCCAAAGTGCTAGGATTACCGGTGTGAGCCACCGTGCCCGGCCATAAATTTCTTTTTTGTGGGAGAAGCAACTTTAGAAGTATATATCTGCATACCTTGTCTAAGTCAATGTGTTGCTATAAAGGGATACTTGAGGCCAGGTAATTGATAAAGAAAAGAGGGTTATTTGGCTCTCGGTTCTGCAGGCTGCATGGGACACATGGCACTGGCATCTGCCTGGCTTCCGGAGAGGCCTCGTGATGCTTCCACTCCTGATGGAGGGGAGAAGGTGAAAGGGAGCCAGCGTGCAGAGATCACATGGTGAGAGCAGAAGCAAGAGAGAGTGGGAGGGTACCAGGCTCTTTTCAACAATCAGCTCTCTAGGGAACTCCCCCGGGAATGAATAGAGCAAGAACTCACTCACTCTCCCTCCGCCAGGGAGGACATTAATCTATTCATGAAGGATCTGGTCCCAAGACTCAAACACCTCCCATTAAGCCCCATATCCAACTGGGGATCGAATTTCAACATGAGATTTGGAGGAATCAAATATCCAGACCATAGCACACATCAATAGCTAGGAGGTAGCAGAGTCAGCGTCCGACAACCTATGTTTTAGGGAATTTCCAGGTATGTGCTCTTAACTACCTTTTTTTTATTGTACTAAAGTGGGTGTCAGTATTAAGCCTTGTGTGGGAAGGTATGCTTGGGCAAACCACCTCACTTTGATGAGCCTGAGTTTTAAAGTTTATAACATGAAAGACTTGATTTAAAATATAAAAGCACATTAAGGGCCTTTTATGGTTTGAAATTTTGCTAAATCTAGGAAAGCTATATCCAACCAACAAACATTTATTGAACTTTAATGTGCAAACCATTATGCCATTATGTGGATTGTATGCCATACGTATGATTGTACATATCAAGCAGAAACTGCAAGCCAACATTTAATGACTCATTCACATAAATTCAGAAAAAGGTGATGATTAAAGACCTGTGTTTCCGATAGCATCATGATGAGATGAGATACACATTAACACATGTCCAAGCCAACATCCAAGGCTGTCTCCCTCTTTGTTTAGTTTACTTAACTCCAGATATGAGATCTAGAGAATTGTTTATATATTACATGTCTTTCTATATTATCTCCAGTGTCCTACCCTTGAGCTTCTCAATTTTAGAATTTGATTGTTCCTAAAATAGAATCCATTTTATAAATCTGCACCAGAACAAACAGACAGAACTTCAGTCCATCAATTTTCATTAATTTTTAAAGCTTTTTTCATGAGTAGTTGTAGGAACATTGGAGGTAACAAGAATCATTGATTTTTTTTATTCTGTTAGGATTTACAGTAGAGGAGAACTTCAAAACAGATATCTCAGTCATGGAGGCAGCTTGGCGTTCCAAATATTACGTTTTAGAATAGCTCCTATTTTAAAGAGTAAAAGTCTATTGGCTTTTGAAGAAACAAAAGACTAAAAGATCTAAGCAGATTGTATTCCTAGCCAATATTTTCATCACATTTTTCTTACTGGCTGAATCAGTCATGCTGTAACTTGCTAAATGACAATAGCGTGGGAAGTACAATGACATTTTGACTTATTTTCATGTGGATGGTTGCTGTCCTGTGCATTGATTCCTGTTGAGAAATGTTGGCCTCAGGCTCACAAACAATTACCAAAGTCTTACAACCCACAAAAACTTTAATCAACCTGTTCCCATGTTCAGAAGTTTTGAAATTAGAATGCTTACTTCACATAAATTATGATTTAATATTATGGCTATTTGTAAGGCTACTATGTGATAAATGTATCATTAACTTCAGATGATTAAGAAAAGCAATCTGAATTAGGGAGAAGTGTGAGTTATGAAGTGCTTGTGAAGAAACAATTTATTTTCCTTCAAAAATACAGATTAACTCTAGGTCCAGGCAGTAACAGCTAAATGAATCCTGCAGGGTCCTAGTTTAATGAACACATAAGAATGATTTGTACTTCTAACATCCATTTATATGGAATGAATCCTTCTAAAAAGGTTTATTTTGTGCAGTATAATTTTTTTAAGCTAGCACTTTGCCTAAGACTATAGCTTTTAATATCATCAAAAGTAAAGATAGCCTAGACTCTCACTGAATTACCTCGATTTCTAAATTGGTATGTCTAAGTTATGATTCAGACATAATTCATATTTAGTTCCCATTTCATGTTGGGGTCATGATACTCCCTTCTCCCCAAACCTCACCCCATTTTTCCAGTATTCCTCACCTCAGAGAATGCTATCATTCACTCATTATTTTTATTTTATTTTATTTTATTTATTTTTTTGAAACAGAGTCTCACTCTGTCGCCCAGGCTGGAGTGCAGTGGCGTGATCTCAGCTCACTGCAATCTCCATCTCCCAGGTTCAAGCCATTCTCCTGCTTCAGCCTCCTGAGTACCTGGGATCGCAGGTATGCACCATCACACCTGGCTAATTTTTATACCTTTAGTAGAGATGGGGTTTCACCATGTTGGCTAGGCTGGTCTCGAGCTCCTGACTTCAGGTGATCCACCTGCCTTGGCCTCCCAAAATGCTGGGACTACAGGTGTGAGCCACTACACCAGACCCGTTCATTCATTATTCAATTCATTACTCAAAAGTTTGAGAGCCCATTCTACTCCACGAATTACCCTGGATGTTCCCTCTCCCTCAACTCTCCATGTTTTGAGAAATAAGACAAGAAACATTCAGCTCTGGGAAGGGCAGCATGCTTCTATCTCATTCTCACAGTTCATTTGCCCAAGGGACTTGGGCAGGAAAGATAAGCATTTCTAGTCCTTTTGATTTTGCCTAGGTCAGATATAGGTTAGGCACAAAGTGGGCAGATGGGAGTCTCTGACCAGCTTATGTGGTGCAGGAGTTATACTGTTGCTTCATGTTCCCATGACAGCAATGGATCCGAAATGGATGATGATGTTCCAGTGTCACACAGGTAGGTGAGAGAAAAAGCGGTGTGTGTATGCACATGTGCACACACACAAACATGCGTGCACATGCACACACATGCACAGGCACACGTACACATGCTGTCTGTGTTCCCCACCCAGTTGTCTCAAAGGTCACGAGTTTGTGGATTTTATCTTCCTAGTTCAGTACAGGACTACCCAGAAATTGGTCAATATTAAAGCCTCAAAGAAATCATAGTATCACTTTTGTCCAGATTTTATTTTCCAATCCTCTCTTTGTCTTATCAAAAATATTTTAGGAATACATTCTTTCAGATGGATTATGTAAACACTGGACCTGTTCATTAAAAAAATTCCTTAAAGTTTAATATTGATATGTTCTATATGCAAATACAAATGGGGATTTTCTGTTTTTTCACTGCTATACGCTCAACCTCTAACAATATCTGGTACATATTATTTACCCAGTAAATATTTATAGAAAGAAGACGTTCTTATTTACAGACATGATGGAATGACTCCCATCATGAAGTACTTTGTCAGGGAGAGTTAGACAAAGGGGCTTGAGGATTCCCCCTCGTTTACCATTACAGTCCACCCCTTGGCTCTTCTAGTCTATTGAGGGCGAGCTCCTATTGGACATCTGGAATGTAATGGTGTCCCTAGACACCAGTTTACATTGTCTTCCGGCATATGTCACTTGAGGAATCTCTAGATGATTTAGAGGTATCAGGCTAACAAATCCACACTCATTCCTGAAAATCCCTGGCAAATGGCAAAGGCAATTGAGCTGGTATTTTGGCAACTGGCAGGATGGTTTTGTTTGAAGTCTGAAGTGTATTTTAAGAAGTTATTTATGTTTCCTGAATACCAACAGTATCATGAAAATGCTATGCTTGCACTACTTTAATCAATTCTAAATCACCAATTTATATCATACGTTTTAAACAAAAGCATTTTTACCGTTGAACCCTAAACACTAATGTGACTTGTGATTTTGTTTTTCCAAGAGAAGACTAATACGAATATTTATTTTAGAAAAATTCTCAGTACATGGGCTGTTTGTATGTATCTTACCACGCCATATCCCCACCAAAATCAGATCCACAAACAGCAAGCAAGCAAACCCCTGACTCTTTTATCTATTAGTTAGTTGTAATATAACCTAAGTGATATTGACCGTAGCAATGGAGAATGATTATTGTTACTTTGGGGGTTGTGTCTCAAGTATATATAAATGGATAAACCATAATCCTTGGTGCATGACAAAGTCACGTACATCCCCCTCCCTCCTTTCCTTCCTTCCGTCTCTAAACATCTACAGACCAACCATCTAAAGCCAAAGATAGCCCTTCGTAAGAACCTGTGTCAATCCAAATGACTTGTGCTGTTATGGCATCCCTCAGCTTCATGCATTTGTGTAACCATCATTCTGAATTCCATGCTTATCATTCTCTTCCTTTCCTGTTCATATAATTTCATTGTAGTTATATGTCTTCTAAAAGCACATTTATTTTAGTTGTTTTAATCTTTATAATGATGTCATGCTGCATATAATTGTATTGCTAAGATTCATCTATATTGTTGGTTATTCCTGTAGTGTGTTCACTTTGTCTCCTACATAATATTTAATGTTGTGAAAATACCACATTTTGTACATCCACGTTTTGTTCAGGGGCATTTGGGTTGCTTCTAGATTTTTGCTATTTTGGAGAGTTCTGTCATAAACATGTATGTACATATTTCTTAATGCTTTGCTTGTTAATTAACTGCTTGGCAGACAATTTAAATGATATAGCTCCTACTTAAAAGTATTTTCTATGTGCCAAAAACTGTTCTAAGAATATTTACAGATATTACATATATATTAATTACATATGTGTTACATATATATTACGTATTACACAGACATTAATTGACTTGAGCCTCACAACAACCAAACAAGTTAAATATTATTGTTATCTTATTTTACTGCAAAGAAATGCCAAACCACAGGGAAGTTACAAGGTCACACAGCTATTAAGTAGTGAGTGAAGCTTGGGAATCCAGGCAGTTTGGCTTCAGAGTTTTTGTACTATACTGTCTTTCTTGGATCTAAGGACATAAAGGATGGCAACAGTTTATAACACAAAACTTAGTTATTGACCAAAATTTGAGTGTGAGTCTGTCATAATTGGGATTAATCAAGGTACAGTACACCCTGCAATGAGCAATACTGGCAATGCTCATGTATACTATAATT
This sequence comes from Rhinopithecus roxellana, assembly GCF_007565055.1. NCBI lineage: Eukaryota > Metazoa > Chordata > Mammalia > Primates > Cercopithecidae > Rhinopithecus > Rhinopithecus roxellana. The sequence goes on along the minus strand of NC_044550.1, from coordinate 108,131,211 downwards.
ACTCGAAAACAAATTTCATACAAACGTCTTTATTTTTTTTATCATGGGTACAAGGCACATAAATTTATTTCAATAGGACAGCTGCTGTTTTTGATGCTTGTTCTCACAATTCCGTGGTGATAGTTGTATTTGTTTGTTCTCATGCTCCTAATAAAGACATATCCAAGACTGGGTAATTTATAAAGGAAAGAGAGTTAATTGACTCACAGTTCCACATGGCTGGGGAGGCCTCACAATCATGGCAGAAGGCACAGGGTATCTTACACAACAGCAGGCTAGAGAGCTTGCACAGGGGAATTCTCATTTATAAAACCATCACATCTCATGAGACTTATTCACTATCACAAGAACAGCACGAGAAAGACCCACCCCATGATTAAATTACCTCCCACCGGGTCCCTCCCAGGACACGTGGGAACTATGGGAGCTACAATTCAAGATGAGATTTGGGTGGGGACACAGTCAGACCATTTCAGTATTTCTCTGTGTTTCTCACAAACATCCCTGAGCACTTTATTCTTATCACCCACCATAGGATGGTCAGGTCCATCTTTCTTCCCCTTTAAGGAGCCCAGGCTTCTCCTAGGCTTCACTGTTAAGGGCACAGTGGGTTCTGGGTGACCCTCATAAAATCAGATCATGAATTTAAGGCAGAGCTGACTTGGGCTCTTACTCTCCAGAGGAGAGGTTCTTAGATGATGAAAAAAATTCTCCTTAGTCAGAAAAGCAGCATCCTCAACAATGTATGGAACTGTGGCAAACATATTAAGCATGTCATTCCTTAAGTTTATATCTGTCACTATGTAATAACCCATGATAAATAAATGTGGTCAAGAAACTATGTTGTCACAGATACATGTAATAGATAAAGACAGGGAGCACAACCGGCTTTTGTTTAACTTTGCAAGGATCAAAACCGTCATCAGAACCACCCTTTGTGTCTTCATTAATTTTTTGTTCATCCTGATTCTGAATGTTTAGTCTCAAGAGGAATTATGAGCCATCAGATTGGATGAGTCATCTTTTAGTTATAATCACAGGAACATTCAAAAATGAAATAACTTTGTTCAGCTGGATGAACCTTATAAAAAGTAAATGACTTCATATACATTTGGCATGAGGCTAATGAGCTATTTTTAGTTTTTCCTGGAATTATCTTACCTATTCTTTCCACTCTCCATGATGCCTGCTTCCATGGTCTCCCTTCTCGGTGCTTTCTTGGTCATGCTAATCAAAAAGGAAAGGGGGAATAAACATGTGGTTTTGATAACCTTCAAATCACTAAGGCAAGGGGGAAAAGGCCCACAAAAGGTGGGTCTGAAAAGTGAGCCACTTTCCAAGATCCAATAAAGTGTTTTCTAGACAGTTTAATGTTATTTTTATCATGACTTTTCTAATCTACTACTATCTTTTAAAATCTGCATTAGAATATTATTTCTGGATCTCCAATCTTTATATCTATTTTTATGTGGGTATGAATGTATATGTGTCTCAAAAAATTGCAATTCAGTTCTTGAGAACCAGAGAGCCCTTCAACCTTTTCTCTTTTTTTTGAGACGGAGTCTCGCTCTGTCGCCCAGGTTGGAGTGCAGTGGTGGGATCTCTGCTCACTGCAACCTCTGCCTCCCGGGAGCAATTCTCCCTGCCTCAACCTCCCAGGTAGCTGGGATTACAGGCATGTGCCACCATGCCCAGCTAATCTTTGTATTTTTTAGTAGGGATGGGGTTTTGCCATGTTGGCCAGGCTGGTTTTGAACTCCTGACTTCAGGTGATTCGCCTGCCTCGGCCTCCCAAAGTGTTGGGATTATGGGTGTGAGCCACTGCGCCTGGCCCAATCTTTTTTTTTTTTTTTTTTTTTTTTTTTATAAATAAAAGAAAACTAAAATTACAATAAAGAAACTTACATTTTGTTAACACTAAATGGCAGGTTTCATACAAAGATTAATCATTTTTATTAGGGTAGGAATAATTATTGGTGAGTTTTTCCACCAATTTTCCAGTGTTGGTAATGCATGTTGTTACTTTTTAAATGTGTTTTTGTTACTTTTAAAATGAAATGAAAAAGACATCTAAATTATAGCATACATGTCTACCTCTACATTTAAAACAATATATTCCGATGATAAGGCAGAAAAATTAACCTACCCTTGCCTAACACAAACTTCCCTTTAATGTCTGTGGCCATCTGTAAATCCTGTCCTCTGTTACCAAACTCTACTCATTTGCTTTTCGAAGTTGAGTTCAAGATCCTCCCAACTCCTCACCTGCCCGTCACCCACATCTCTGCGTTACCATAGGCTCACCACATGTGCCCTTCATCTGACGTTGAATCCTAGGCTCCCTTACAACATTTCTGATGTCACTGCCTTTTCATTTAACTTTTTATATGCATTGCCTTTTTTTTTTTTTTTTTTTTTTTTTTTTAAAGAAGACTAGTCAAGTGCAGTAGTGAGAAGGGAGAAAGAGTGGAACAAGGAGTTCAGCTGTAATTGACTGAGGTAACTAACTCACTCTGTGGACCAGCCTGCATTGCCTTTCTAGCTACACTGTTAAGTATGTTAAGGAGAGGGACAAAGTCACTTGAAGTTTTTGGCCTCGGTCTCCTCATCTGTAAAATGAGGGGAACCAGGCTTCCGAATGTTGTTAATCTAACACCTATAACTCTTTTTCCCAAGACTGAAGATCCCTAGTAATATTTCAGATTTGCTTTCACTCAGTGTTCCCTGACTCAGAGATCTCAAACCCTAAGGCAGATGCAGAGTGTCCTTCAGTCTTGACGCCTGGGAGCTGTGGATGCCTCGTCTTGCCACATAAAATAACAGCATGCTAGTGGCCAAAAGGCATGAGGTGTTCAAACTTATTCAAAGCGTTCAAACTTTTTACTTACATGATTCTTTAAAATGAGGCAAAAGGGAATTGTTCTGTTGTCAATCGACTGTGTCTTTCTTAGGATTTAAATTAGATCCACATTCCACCCAAATCTTGAAGATGGAATGAATGTGTTTTCCTCTATATTTACCACTCAAGTTTTTCTTTCCTACATGCTGACTGTTTGTGTCATGGTCATGAGATTCTAGCACTGAAGGGGTTTTGGTTTTTGCCTTTGTTCTCTGTGTGAGTGACACAGTGGCTTTCGTGCTGAAGGAGTGAGCTCCTGTCTCCTCAGTTTCAGAACTTGAGTGATGGATTCGTCGTGGCTGCTGGTGGTAACAGTGGGCACTGGCCAGCCTGTTGTTCATACAGCACAGGAGGTGAGCCGGCACAGGGCCAATGGAGAGGTGGTGCTGTCTGATGAGCCTAGGGAAACCAGGTAAACACTGATGTGCTCTCACAGATACAAAATGAGTCACATTCCTATCAGGACACTGCAAATAAATAGGTGTGCAAAACATAACAAGGATCCTATTCATCAGATATTTGTAATAACTTTATTTTATTTTTTATTTTTTTAGAGACAGGGTCTTGCTCTGCTGCCCAGGCTGGAGTGCTGTGGTATGACTATGGGTCACTGCAGTCTTGACTGCCTAGGTTCAAGCCACCTCAGCCTCTTGAGTAGCTGGGAGTACAGATATGCACCGTCACACTCAGCACATTTTTTCATTTTTCTGGTAGAGCTGGGGTTTTACTTTGTTGCCTGGGCTGGTCTTGAACTCCTCATCTCCCATCTCAGCCTCTCCCATCTCATCCTCCCTTCTCAGCCTCTCAAAGTGCTGGGATGACAGGCCTGAGCCACTGTGCCTGGCCCTGACATAAGACTCTTAAGCAGGCCATTTTCTAACAAATTTCATGCATTCTACAATTAAACAAGAGAGTAATTATGTGACAGATCTAGACAACTTTTTCATACAGATATTTATTTTTCCAAGTTCAACCAGGGCTAGAGCGGTTTGTAGAAATGTGGAGGTCTAACCAATGCTTCAGTTCACATGGTCTCTTGCTGTACAGCATCAGCCAAGTGAGTTCTAAGTGTCAACGTGCCCACAAAAATTGCAGTGGAAGTGAAACAGATCTTTGGTGTCTAAGAGATTTTTTACTGTGTATTCACTTCCCGTCATCTTTTTGCACTATTTTCTGTCTCAAAGCAATCTGTTCTACATCCCACCCCATCCAAATTCCCAACATATGTTGGGGTTTAGGCAATAATATTTGAGGCAATCGTAGAGTAATGTACAAATGAGTTCGAATGAGGGGCTATTTAACCTCATTTAGAGCTATTTGAAGATTCAGAAATGTACTTCTCACTCCCTGGTCTGTCTTTAAAAGGCCAGGCTTGGTATATCGGCTGCCTATTCAGCACACGCGCAAGCTGTCCAACACCACCCTCAGCTGACCGTGCTCCCCGCCACCCAGCTGACCGTGCTCCCCGCCACCTACTCTCTCCTCTGATGGAGTTTTGGTTTCCTATAAAGAGCATCACCATTTTGCTTGTCCAGCCCCAAAACACTGACATCATATCGACTCATAACTCCTCCTATCCTCACGTTGGAGCAGATCCTACTGATACGAACAGAAGCCACAGAAGTTCTAGGCAGAAAAGGGTGAGTCCCCAGGGAAAACCCACCCTCAAGCTGAAAAGCCTGAAACCACGGCCCAAAGTGAGAACTTGTATCCCTCTTTTCCCACTCAAATGTTGCCTTTCCTAAACTACCCGAGCCCTGCCTCACCCCATCCTGTGCCTGTAAAAACCCCAGACTTAGCTGATAGATGGGACTACAGAAGAATGTCAGAGCGAAGCTTGACTTCGGAGGGACAGCTTGATGGCATAACTCTGGAGAAGAATCCAGCCAGAGACAGCGGGATTCAAGGGGAAGATTACCTACCTGCCCCGTCCCCTTTTCAGCTCCCCTTCCTGCTGAGAGCCACTTTCATCGGCAATAAAATCCCCCACACTTATCATCTTTCAATTTGTTCATGCAACCTCGTTTTTCCTGGATGCCAGACAAGAGCTCAGGAGCCACCAGTGCGAATACAAAAGGCTGTCACCCTGGCCTTTGCCCTCGCTGGCAGAGGGCAGCTGCCTCACGCAAAAAGGCAGAGGGCCCACTAAGCTGTTAGCACTTAAGCCGTTCGTGGACAGCAGAGTTAAAACAGCACTGTAAGAGCTAGAACAGCACTGTACATGCCCACTGGGGCTTTGGGAGTCGCACGCACCCCCACCTGGACGCTCTCACAGGGCCTGCATGGAGTTTGCTCCTGCCAGTGCCAAAGCGGCTAGCTGGTTCCCACCCTGCTTGCTGGTGCACTCCCTCCTGTGAGGAGTTGAGAGGAGCAGGCTGAGTAAACGAGGCACCCCTGCCGCAGGTCCCGTGAAGCGGTCAGGGAACTATCCTGCATCACTACTATCTCTTTGAAATATCTCCAGAACCCGAACACTTCTCATCACCTTTCATTTTACCACCTAACACCTTAGTCTAATTTTCCAGTAACCTTATGGTTGTTCTCCCTTCCTCCACTGACATCACCTGCGTTCCACTGTTCCCAAAGTATCCAGAGTGATGCTCGAACATCTGAGAGACATCAGGAATTCTCCCATTCAAAGCCCTCCAGCCACCTCCCGTCTCCCCTCCTTTGTCAGCGGGCAGCATCCTCTGTGTCTTGGGCCCTCACTGCATCTCTAGCTCATGGCTACCACTCTTCCTCTTTGTCCTCCAGGCTCGCTGGCCACCTCACTGAGCCTTGGACACTCCAAGCCCACACTGTCCTCTCGCTGGAGCCCCAGGTCTCTCCTTGAGTTCTTCAGATTTATGCTCCAACACCACCGTATCAGAGGCCTTTCCTAACTGACCCATATAAAATGCAGTCCTCCATGTTTCCTTTGTCTTTTAAAAGATTTTCTGCAGAACACTTCTTATCACCTCTCATCTTACATGTTTGCTTTTCATCTCTTTTCCACCATAAGGATTAGCTCAGAAGAGCAGAGACTTTCATTTGGGGAATGTGATTCAGAGGCAGGAAATTTAATCATGGGGTGGAACCTATAACGATGTTCAGTCCACGTACTGGCATCATGTAGCTCTGCACAGGGTAGTTGGGGAAGGGATGAGTATTACAAATTGCTGAAAACAATATGTACTTTTTTCCTTTCGCAAATGCAAAGAGGTAGTCAGCTTCATCACTTAGGCAACTACAGAAACATTGCTGCTGTGGAAAAGGGTGCAAGAGGAAGTCAGAATGAAACAAGTCAGTGCTTTATAATTTGGTCAACAGAAACTGTAATCATTACTATCATTTAATCATTACTATCATTTAGTTTCCCAGTCATGATATCACAGCCTGGTACACATTAATATTGCCATATGTTCATAGTGCACACCATTATTTGCCTTTGCTGTTTTGTGTGAAACTAGACAAACATCACAATGTGACTTTGGACTCTGATCATTAGCATTGATTTCAAACGGTGCTGAGGCAATTCCGTGAAATTTGGAATCACCACCACTACACATGATCTTAAATTTCAATTCCAGAAATGGGATGGAATAGCCACCCACCTATCCTTAAGTATAATGAAAAAATTACTTTCCTGGTGATAACATAACCTTCATTATTTAAGTGGATATATGGTTGATTTTCTATCTTACATTTAATTTCCTTGGGTTTTGTTAAAATTACGAATGATGAGGCATTGCTTTATCAAAATAATACATTTGCATTTTAACAGATTTTCTTCCACTTTTCTAAAGGAGTATCTTGAATAATGGGAGGAGTCAGCAGGCTAGAGTGCAGGATATTTTGCAGCAGTGTCTTGCTTTGAGCTTCAGGTCATACCATTGCTCCCTCGGCCAGCCTCTGAACCTATCCTTGGACTACACCAGCTTTATATATTGAGTTTCTTGAATACACTTAGGTGGCATCAAGTAGAATAATGGCAGATGTAATGTTTATATAACTTTACTTAAATTTACTTTAGGCTTTTTTTTTTTTTTTCCCACCTCATCAACACACAAAACCTGTAACCTAAAATTTGTGCAGAAATGTGTTTCACAACAGCAACTAAGTATATGGGTGTATTAATCTGTTCTCATACTGCTAATAAAGACATACCTGAGACTGGGTGATTTATAAAGGAAAGAAGTTTAATGGACGTACAGCTCCACATGGCTGGGGAGGCCTCACAATCATGGCAGAAGGCAAAGGAGGAGCAAAGGCATGTCTTCCATGGCAGCAGACAAGAGAGCATGTGCAGGGGAACTCCCCTTTATAAAACCATCAGATCTAGTAGATGTTTTCACTACCATGAGAACAGTTTGAGGGAAACCATCCCTATGATTAGATTTTCTCCACCTGACCCCACCCTTGACACATGGGGATTATTACAATTCAAGGTGAGATTTGGGTGGGGACACAGCCAAACCACATCAACAGGCTTGCTACCTAAACCTCTCACATCGCTTAAAAGTTTAACTTATCTTCAGAATACGTGAGACTATAAAGAAATAAGGAATTGTGTTTTGGGTTATAAGTTAAAGGCTTGTAAATCATTTTTAAAAAAAACTACTATGGTATTTTTCACGACAGATTTTCTTAAAATATCAACATTTTCTCATAAATGTCCATGAATTTGTTTGCAAAGAATAAATTTACTTAATCATCAGCTTTTTTTCTGCTTTTGGATAGCATTACTAAATAAGTTGTCTAAACTGAAAGAGTGATGTTAAGAGTAAAAGTAGAAGTCATCAGTATTTATGCTGACATAACATGCATAAAATGGGATTATGCCAGGCAATAAGGCAAAAAAGAGATGATGTAACAAAATTCCTTCTATTTTGATATTAATTTATCTCCAGCAATTTATAGCTTTTCTCTCCAAGAAACCCCTCTCCTGTACCCCAACGAGATAGTAAAGTTGAGAAAAGGCCTATAAAAAGGTCAAAGGAACAGACATAAAATAAAAAATAAAATAAATATTTAGCTTAAAAAATAATAAAAAATAATTTAGCCTAGAATAATTAAGACGAAGGAAAAATGCAACTGAAAATTAAAAATTAGAATAAAACTGGAAAAGTTAACTCTATTTTTCCCTAAGCCCTAACTTGCCATGATTAAAATACACCCCATTGTATTTCAAAATTGTTTTTGATAGAAATCGATTAAAAAGTATTTTATGAAGTGAGTAGAACATTTCTGGAGCTCAACAACTTGAAATACAACAGATCAAAAATGTAGACAGAATCTAAATCCTTTAGAAGCATGCAGGAATGACAGCTCCATCCATGTTTTCCTCCCTCGACTACAAACGGCTTAAAGACAGAGGTCATAAATCAAGTGTGAAAACTACTAAATGCTCAATAGATAGATAATAAATCTTAAGTGCTTAATAAATGTTGCTGGAACAGGTAACAGAATATTCTGAAAGGAAGTCTATTATTAACAGTCATGCCTACTGTGCCACGTCCTACAATGTGACCTCTAGAGAGAGATTAGAAGATCTTTTTCTACAGCAAGCCACACAGTCAGAGACCTAAGAGAAAGTAGTCCTCTTCTTCTTCTAACAAATAGAAATAGACAGTTCCTGTATCACCAGAGGATTTCATAGAAAAAGTATTTCGTAACGAAGATTTGTGATCCTGATTATGGGCTACTTTTAGGAACTGCGGCATCACCTGCTGCTCGGCTTCCAGACAGAGATGGGCCTGGTCTCCCACAACACCTGCTGCTGGGGCAGGCTGGTGAGGTAAGCAAGAGTGAAGATGCTGGGGCCAAGCCAACTTTGTGAAAAGCCCATTCTACCATATCCAGATGGATCACTTCAGAAAGGGACTTGTCCTCTCTCTGAACCTGCCCACATTTCCTCCTCTAGAAACAGGGATAACAATGGTGCCAACCTCCTGGGGTGGTGGAAGGACCCAGTGGATGAGTAGACACGAAGCACTTAGAAGTGGGTCTGGCATGTACTGCCAAAAATGTGACTCTTGCTGCTATTAAACAGGGAATGTTTCCTTGGTACTGACAGGTGTGACTAGCGCTTGAAACATTTCAGATACAGGTCCCCTTCTTGCCTTGGTCGTTTGTTGAAATGAATTCATGAATCAGGTTTTCTCTTGTATAAATGAGTTTTTTTTTTTTTTAAGGCATGTACTAAATCTTGGTTCGAAGGATGAATTCTTCTGGACTCACATTGCTTCTTTACTTCACTGATGGTGGAGTAAAATCTGTGTTGATTGCACCTTCAGCTGGTGCTTTAGGCTCCAGGAGCAGCAGCCTCCTGAATTGAGTGGGAGCCAGTTCTGACTGACTGGTCTCACCAGCACACCAGACTGCAGGGGCGGGTCAGAGGCCCACGGGGAGGAAACATCAGTGAAGGGAGGACGCTGTGAGCAGTCCACCCCTGCATGACAGATGTCCCTTTATAGAAGAGAGGTGAGAAACAGACTTTGGCAAAGGGAAACAGCAGAGTAGCAAGATGATTTTGATTACTAGTGACATTTAATTGCAATTAGATTTTTAACCACAACAAAAAAGATGATAAAGCTTTCCATGTCTTTTCCATAAAACTGTGTGAGCTTAGGACATTTTAGTGCTCATTCTTCTTGCAACATTACCCACCACAGTTTCACTGTATTGGAAGTATCTAAGAAGAGCTCGTGGCTAGCGTGGGAGCGCCGCTGCCTTCAAACCTAGAAGCGAAGTGCACCCACACCCAGCCACATCAGTGATTCCCTGGGAGTGACCTCCAGGGAGTTGCTAGGAGATGGCCGCTCTGCGTTTCCTTTGATTATAGGACATAACCCTGCCACTGTCAAAATGCCAAAAGAAAAGGGCAGTGATGGCTGGACGTAAGTTTTTCCTGTCACTTCCTGTGAGATATCATTTTGCACAAACGGAGGAGGCTAAGGGAGCCACGGATATCTCCGTAGCAGAAAGATGGCAACTGTTATCTGAGGAAGGCTGGTATCCTCCAATAGCGATCCTGTGTGCAACACGTATTATTTGCTTCATCAAATTGAATCGTATGTTTTAGTAATTTCTTAAAACGCTAGATAGTTTTACATATAGGCATGGGGGGTGGCTTCTGTTTTAAAACCAGGGCTTACACATATAGGTAGAAGCCACATGTGGTCAAAGGAGATAAAGTGCCACAAACTGAGGAGTGCAGTTAGCTGGGCACCCCAGATTGAGGTAAAGTAGAAAAAGACTAATCCTTCTGAGCCCAAGACATTTCACTATGCCACACTATCTCCTGTATATGCAGTTATTAGATAGAGAATTATTTTTCCGTGACAGCCAATATCATGTAGGGCTTAAAAGTCACAACCTGGGTTTACAACACAACTTACTGCTTATTAGCCGCACCACCTGAGGTGAGTTACTTTCTCTCTCTGTATCTTGGTTTCTACAACTATAAAACCGAAATATGTAACAGTAAGTACTTGATAGGATCACCATGAGAATGGAATGAAATCATATATGTATGGCCGGGCACAGTGGCTCATGCCTGCAACCCCAGCACTTTGGAAGGCGGATCACCTGAGGTCAGGAGTTCGAGACCATCCTGGCCAACATGGTGAAACCCCATCTCTACTACAAATACAAAAATTAGCTGGGTGTGGTGGCGGGCACCTATAATTCCAGCTACTCGGGAGGCTGAGGCAGGAGAATTGCTTGAGCCTGGGAGACAGACACTGCAGGAAGTCAAGATCATGCCATTGCACTTCAGCCTGGGTGTCACGGTGTAACTCCGTCTCAAAGAAAAAAAAAAAAAGAAGGAGAAGAAAATATGAAATATACTTAGAAAAATAGCTGGCACAGAACAAATGATTACAGGAATATGAGCTATCATTTTCATCATTATTGTGAGCAGCACAAACATGATTTCGTTGTGCTCTGAATGCAGCTGAATAGTACTCAGGAGTTTCAGGATACGTTGTATAAAATTACAAAAAGTGAGACGGTCACCCATCTTGAGAAAAGACAGGTTTGTATAAATAGGGCAAACTACCGAAAGCAGGAGAAGCTCAAGGAAGCCAGGAGAAGCTGAGAAGGTTTTCGTAAATCTCGCGTCTTGTTGGTTGCTGATCACCACCTCATTCTCCATGACAGGTGCACAGTTGGCATACAGGCTACCTAGGGCTGGATACTGACGGGGCATATCCTGTGCACAAGGACACCTATGTTTACTCCACTTAGAAGTCTGAGGTTGTCCTGAATGTCAAGCAACAAAAAATACACCTCTCTGGGAGAGCTGGGGGCATTCCAGATTCTGGTCATTAACTGGGTGTATCTTTAGGTATCATTCTACCTCCGGACTTCTGCTTCCTCATTTGCAAAGTGAGACAGTCAGACACTCAGGTAATGTTCACTTAATCTCCACCTTAAAGAAAATACTGTTCTGATCTAGCTTTATAAGAGCAGTTGTGCGCTTTAATTTTCTTTGCAGGTTAGCTCTGTGCAGACCTGTCATGTGGAAACCTGGAGTTATACATGAGAAACAGGTAAATGATTTACTTTTGCCCTGCAAATGAGTCACACTCTCTGCAAACAGATTGTCAAATTCCATTCACTAACAAGCTTGCCCAGTAATTCTAAAATACTAGCTGGTTTTCAAAAAAATCGGTGTACCTGTTCTCTACTGTATAAAGAAAGGTATGTGATAGCATCGTTAAACTGTATGTTTTAGAAACGACTCTGGCAAATAATTTTCTTAGAGAGAGGTTACTGAGAAAAGAGAAAAGAAAAATTTAGATTTTCTGGTTTGGAGAAGCAGCAAGTAAAAGTCACAGTTCTGGAACCAAAGCAAGAAAGCTCCTTGAAGAATGAGGTAATCAGACTTGCCCATAGGGACTCTCAAACCAGCATGAACTGTACACTGCAATTAATTATTAAATGTGATCAAGCTAGGTCAGGCTATACTAACAGAATTCAGGCACGTTTTTTCTCTCCAGCATTTGGTTATCAGTTTTGTGACATATAGAGTAACAGTTATAAGGATCAGTTTCTGCAACTCCATCCCTCAACCTACTTTTTTATTGTAAATAGACTGAATGAGGAGAAAAGGCAAAGAGAAAAAGTGCTATGCTTCAAGAACATTTGTCTTGATATTTTAGTGACAAGCTTGATCAAATTAATTCTATTTGGCTCTGACTAGCTTAGCATGAGATGTTAGATTTTGGCTGCAAATGAGTAGCACTTGACAAGGTGAGAAATCTTCCTTCAGTTGTTGAAATCATCCAAGACGTGTTTCTAATCTACATTTTGAAAACAGAAGCCCTAGTATAATGCAACAGGAATTCTTCTTGCCTATATAACTGGATGCTGCTCTAGGCTCTTGCAGGACGGTTATTACACATGGCAGAGAAAGCTACGTGTCCTCTTGCACCCAATCCCTCTTCTTACTTTATAATCGAAGTTTCGGCTGAGCACATGGCTTTAGCCAGGCTAAGATTACATTTTTCAGTTTCCCTTGTTTTATCACCAAATTTTGACCAGTGGGTGTGAGAGGAAACGCTGTGTGCATCCTCCAAGAGGCTGTGGCCTTAAAGGCAAGAGGCATGCTCTTTGCTTTTCCCCTTCCTGCTGGCTGGAACGCAGAACTGACGTCAGGAGCTGGGGCAGTCCTCTTGACCACTATGGGAAGCCATGTGTTTAGCGCTGAGAACTCTATATTCCTTCTAACTGTCTTGGGTTGAGTGACATGTTGGCTATTAAACATATTTCTGGTGGCACTATAACCCAGTAGATCACACCCATGCAAATGCTTTCTCTTCGTTAGGTCACTTCACCTGCACCTCTTTCAAGACTGTATTTCCTTTCTGTGTCTCTCCCTCCTTCTCTTCTTCTCTCCCTTTCTTCCTTCTTTCCGTGTATCTAAGAGATTGGCCTGGGCCGCCGGTACCCAGCTGCTCTGCCTTGTGACTCTACCTTATGTGAAAACTGTGCCAGGTGCCAGAAAACAGTTTGCAAATTATATTTTGGTTTTGAGACCTTGAGGATGCATTGACTGAATTTTGTGACAGGTATTTACATGATCATCTCAGAGAATGAATTGCAGTTTTTTTCACAGTGGAGGTACTGATAATTCACCCTTCGAAATGAGGCAGTGTGGGATGAGCAACCTTGAACCAGGTTCAAGCTTAGATTCCAGCCACGGCTCCGACACATAACCACGTGACCGTAGGCACATCACTTTGTCTCCCTGGGCCTTGATCTTCTCACCTTTGCAGTGGGAATGATACTAAAGTTCCTCATCCACCTGCCTCATGGGATTGCTCAAAGGGTGGTGTGAAACAATCTACCACAAAATACAACTCTGAGCTACTTCCTAACTCTTCCTTTCCCACCTATTCTTTTCTTTTCTTTTTTTATTGACAGAGTCTCATTCTGTCGCCCTGGCTGTGATCTGGCTCACTGCAAACTCTGCCTCTTGGGTTCAAGTGATTCTTCTGCCTCAGCCTACTGAGTAGTTGGGATTACAGGTGCCTGCCAGCAAGCCCAGATAGTTTTTGTATTTTTAGTAGAAATGGGGTTTTGCCATGTTGGCCAGGCTGGTCTCGAACTCCTGACCTCAGGTGATCCGCCTGTCTCGGACTCCCACAGTATTGGGATTCCAGGCGTGGCCACCCGGTCCCCATCTACTCTTTAACTATGACAGGTGTGAATGTTTGACCTCTTTGTAGACAAGAGCAGCGCGGTGACTGGATCTTTGCCCTGCTTTCCTAAGCACATGACAGAACCGGTAGCAGGGAGCCCTTTGAAGCTTCTGCAAGCAAACTTCCTGGAGCAGCCCAGGAAAGTCAGAACCCCTCCTTTTGGTCCCATTCAGTTGGAATTTTGGAAACCAAGCATAATGGAGAAAGAACTTTTTTGGTACAGCCGGAAGATGAACCCTTGGGCACAGTTTCAAAGAAGTCAAATATTTTACTGTAAAGTGGAAGAAGAAAATACCCCGATCTTTCTGCATAGTAAAGTGGTTTATGTTTTGCGTGCATTGGAAAGAAGGGAAAACAAAAGCTGTCTCAGAAGTCGAAATCAATGGCATGAGGAGTGGCACTGCTCCAGAGAGCTGAGGCCTTTCTCTTAGGAACTATAGACTTTCGTTCCGTATAATTAGGCCCTGTGTTGCTCAACTTCCAAATAATTTAGAGAGAATTATCATGTGAGGGTGCATATATATATATATTTTTTGCCAAAACAACCTTCTCAATGTGTAGCAAAATGTAGTCAGGGAAGAAAAAAAATGGGAAGTTCTTTCGATTTCAGCCAAAACAATCACTTAAGCTCCAAGTCACCGTATAAACACCATTAACAACTGTTAAAAGGTCGTGAGTTCTGTAAGAGATGTTTGGAACAAACAGTACTTCAGAACTACCCACAAAAATAAATAAAAAAGAGATCATATTATGTCACTGGGTCCAGACAGGATGATGAAATAGCTATGATCATGTGTAAGCTTTATCTACCTTTCCAGAGAACAGTTTCAGGGACATATGTGTCACTTTCCAAATTTTGTTTAAAAAATATGAAAAACATCTGTGAAATTCTGGTAAGACCACAAGAGTTTCTAATTCTTTGGATCTCAAAATGATTCTTCAGTTCTAATTAGCTATGATAAATTATGTGAATTCTAAATTATTATCATTCGTGTGGGTATTTAATTTAAAAAGTGGCATTATTTGGAAAACAGTCTCTGCAATTTATTCTAATGTAGTTTAACACGAAGCAGCTACATTGCCTCTTTGGATATTTTTAGAAGTGTGAAAATTGTGAATAGAACTTCAGGCTTTGTAGGATGGTACTCTACAATGAATCTGTGTCTGGCATCTGATTCGGGGATAAAAAATTATTGGGAATAGATTATCAGTTCTTCTGAGACAGAATTTTGAGAAACTTGTTGCAAGAGTCTTGTTTGAAGAGTCCACAAGGAACCTCCTCCTTCATACCTATACTATGGCTAAGAATGTTGGCTCTTTTCCCCTTAATTAAAGGCGGAATCACTGATAATATCGTTGATATTAAGTGCCTACTAACCAGAAGCATGAGCTTTTAACACTTTTAATGCCACCCAAAAGCCTACCCAAAGCGCCCAGGAAAATAACCAGTTTTCTAAGATTCAGTATAATTTTATTTTGTTTTGTAGCTAAAATGAGCCAGAGCTGAATTCATGTCATCACAGTGGAAAGAAGGCAAACATCTGAGAAATGAATAAATCTCACAGCCACTGAAAGCATATTGTATTTTGGGCACAACTCTGGCCATAGAGGCAAGCACCTGAAATAACACAGATGCCTTCTCGCTGGTGGTGCGGTGGCAACTTTGCTGAAAACACAGAGACAAGGACTCTTTCACGCTATCTCCCTTAAGAACTTGGAAAACAATTTTATGTCTTTGGAGAATGAGCACCAATTTAGTTTGCGTCATGGATCATATAGAACAGGGTATGTTTTAATGTGCCAAAACCTAAGCAATGTATTTAACAGAGCAATCTATTTCCATGAGGGTCATGAGAAAATAATTCAGAGGCTCTAAGGGAAGCTGGAAGAAGAAGAGAGAAACCATACAAGTGCACTTGAATGGCCAGAAAGAGCAGAGATGCTGACTGCTCCAAGCGGTAGTCTGAGGCTTATTCTATTCATTTCCTTAGAATAATTTCCAGGATTTGTTCAGGCATACAGGATTGGGGGGTTTGAGGTAGGGAGTGTGTCTTACCCATGCTTGGAAATATAACAGCTTTGGAAGTTTTGTAACATTTCTTTTTAAAGCAGGCATCTTTCTAGTTCCATTATCTCTGTAGAGTCGAGGACAAAAAGTAATTCATAGACACAGGGCAGCAAGTTGACCTTTCTTCAGTGAACGTCAAGGTCTCGGGCTCATAAGGGAATTAGGAAGAGGAACCTCAGTATATGAATCCAGGGGCTCCAGCCACGTGGCAGCTACATATTTGCAATCACTTTGCTTACTTCAAACTTTTCTTGGTGTGCCATGTACATTAAGAACAGATAACCAAGAAGCAGCCCTTCTCGGTGTTTTTGGCATCTACTGATTAGCACCTGACGTTCCAAGTTATTTCCTCCTCTCCTCAGCAAGCTGATTTCTGCACTGTTGAACAGCAGGAAGTGGTTTCAAAGGTCTGATAAATTAGCCTTTCATTGTTTCAACTTTCAAGTGAAGTTAACAATAAAAGAAGCTTAGTATGAAAAAGATCCAGGGTTTCTTCACCTACCTCTTGTTTCTTATTTTCTTTCAGTATTGGTTTTTTTTTTTTTTTTTTTTTTTTTGAAGATGTTTGTGTGTTTGAGGAAGGAAAACACCAACAATTTAGAACCTAAGCTATGCTGGGACAACTTTTGCATGTTTTTATTGAATACTTGGGATATTCCAGTGCCCAGAGAGTTAAAAAAACGACAGAAGGATGAGCAGCTAGTTAATAGTCTTCATAGCCACCAGTTATCCTTCAATCTCATATTTTCTAGAGTGCTGTGATATTTCCAGAATTAACCCACAAAACAGTATCCTACGGGCCGGCCGGTGATCAGATTGAGTTTGCCTTTGAGGACTCCGGTGGGTGTTTTAACCTAACTTTCCTACCTTTCTTCACTGTCATTTACATTGTTGCCTGAAGGTTCTTCCTAATACCTAGCCAAACTATGGGGGGCTCTGCTGTCTGAGAGGTCAACTTCTAACAACTTAGTGTGACCTCAGGGCCACTCCATGACCTGACTCCATTCTCCTTTTTCACTCCTGTCTTTGGCCACATCTCTCAATTTGCCAGCCTATCTGCTCTCCCTGGAATCCACCATGGACGTTCATGCTGTTTCCCGAATCTGGATGTAGAATTTCCCTGACCTTTTTATTTACAAAATTCTACCCTCTTTCAGGATTTTCCTTTTCCTGAGTTAATTACTCTTTATTTCTGTGTTCTCAAAACACTTTCCTTGAGCAATGCTAAATACTTGTTTCCTTCACATCTTTCTGTTTCTCTCACCACAGCATCTGTGAGATTAAGGATAGTATCTTTTCCACCATTTATCTCACAGCTCCTATTTATCTCTTCAGCATCTTGCATATCTTTCATGCTCAGTGTACTTAAAAACAAAAGAATCATACATAAGACTGTGTTGCCAGTTGATAATTTAATGAAGAGCCTTTTTTCTTTTATCAATTATGGTAAATCTTTGACTAGTTCCAAAAATGATTTAGGCAGATCCGTTTTTGAGCATTTCTCCTGTTCATATTTACATTGAACTTCAGCCTTTTTGGGTCAACAGCTAGAAACCATCACAACCTGCTATAATCTGTTAGTTACAAAAGGATGGAAATTATCCTGCAAAAAGTGCCAGGCTGCAGAGGTTCTTGTTTGGAATTATTACACTACTGCTGGATATTCTAACTACCCATTTGTGTTCAAAGGGGAAGCGGCATTTGAGAAAGCTTCTAAATGTGGGTTCTGCCGCCTACCATGTAGAAATCTATGCCAGAGGGTCAAACACACTTGCCATCTAATTTAGCATCCTAATATAGATTCTAACACAGCTTCTTTGACATAGCTAATTTCTCTGAGTTTCAATTTCCTCACCTATAAACTTGGGAGTAACAACTTTGTGTGGCAAGAACCCCAAGTAGTTAATCAAAATTCTAACTTTGTGCTTGGACATAGGGATTGATCATAAATGTGGGCTATTATTGTCTTGATCTTTGTTTTTGTGTTGTCCATATAGTACTTATTAATATTGCTACTAATTTCAGGTTCATCATTTCTGTCATTTTAATTTTGTTTTGTCAAATAAATTA
Organism: Rhinopithecus roxellana; assembly: GCF_007565055.1. Lineage (NCBI taxonomy): Eukaryota > Metazoa > Chordata > Mammalia > Primates > Cercopithecidae > Rhinopithecus > Rhinopithecus roxellana. The sequence goes on along the minus strand of NC_044550.1, from coordinate 108,113,486 downwards.
TCATAAATAATCTTTTAATTGGCCCTCCTGTCCCTAGTTCTCCCCCTAATCTTGATCTCTTTCCTTTGTTTAATTCCAAGCTGCAATTGCAAGGCTAATATTTTGAAAGGAACACTGACTTCACATTATCTATTAATAAATTGTAAACCAAGCCCAACACAACATGATCCTAACCTAATTTTCAAGAATTTATAGTCTATTTTCCTTCTCAGTTTTTGTTTTTTAGTCAAACTGAACGTTTTGCTGCTCCTTTTTATGTACATTTCATGTTTTAGCCTCCATCTGAGTTTAATCAGCACATTTTAACCAGTTGCCTATATTGTGTCAGATATTTTCTGCGTCGTAGGAGTGTCAAGATAATCCAAACAAATCCCTGCCTTCCAGGAGCCCATGACTAGTGTGGCGAGGCAGGTGTGATTTTGATTCAACTTTTGCGAGATGTTTTATTCGTTGAGATGACTTCTAATTACTCTTAAAATCACACACATTTTTAGAGTCCATCTCAAAGCAGTCCCCTGTGAAAACTACATAAATCCCTCTCACTCATTTAAACTAATAGAGTTCCTTTGCCGTGCCGCTTCATCTTGTCTTACTTTATGTTATTCGCGTTGGTGTTTTCTGGAGGGCAGGGGTCATGCTTTATTCACGTTTGTGTTTTTTCATCGCACCGTATGTATAACAGGCTTGCAATAAATATGTGTTAAATATCAAAGGAATGTAACAGGACAATTTGACTTTAAATAGAACAATACCCAAAGTTTTCACGGACCATTTTTCAAAAGACCCATTCCCCCAAGATACTTAGCCTACAATGCTTACTTTATATAAGCTCTGTTACTTAAGCTAACAAACGATAGTTCTGGAAACCTCATATACAGAAACATAAGGATATTTAGATGAATAATATATTATACATATAAAATATAGTTTGTTACATCACCAGACTTGGCTTGAATGGACAAGAATATTGCTTGCTTATTTTCTTGATGTTCTTTCCTTACACGGTTTGTTCCACAAATGTATAAATACTAATATATTAGAAAGTTATAGAAACAGATGCAGGAAAAATAGACAGACACAAATAAAGCATGGAAGCCCGGACATAAACCAGGGATTTCAGAAATAGAAGCTGTGGAGATGTGTCTGGGAGGAGGGTCTGTTTTAGCACATTTGGGCATGCGTCTTTAAATAGGAGACACATTTCTGGAAGGAACATAGGGTCCTGTGGGTAAAGTATTGGGTTGCCTTGTTTTATATTTACTTGAGGCTATTACAGAGAATCCACTACAGAGTAAAGGGAGAGCAAAACCAAGCGACTTTGGATTTAGGGACATTAAGTATGCTTTGAACAGATCAGAAGCCCTGGACAGACGCCACCACAAAAGCAGCAGCATCTGGAAGTACACGTGCTCATCTCTTTGTATGGCTTGGTGTGATTTCCATGGTTACTAAACGAGTCATTCACTTCAGCCTACATTGATGTGATCAAAATAGCTTCATCAGAGCAAATTCTCATCCCCTCTGAAGAGTGGACAGATTCTTATGGTTGTCCATTTGCATTAACTACCCTACTGCTTATGTGGTCACAATTACAGCTAACCAAATAGGTGTAGTCAATGGATTTTGTTAATGATGTACCTTCAAAGTAACAATACTCACATATAAGTAGAAGTTAAAAGGATTTCAACAAATTAGGTAATTGGCTTTTTAGCTATAAGTTGGTGTCGGGCATTTATAATGAGCAAATCTTATTTATTTCAATGTGTTTGTTTTGAAATTAGTGACAGGTTAATAACTGTGTTATCAGATTAACAAATTAAGCTTTTATCAGTTCATCTTTACATTAAAAGAGAAAAGCCTGAAGACATTATTAACTTCATTTCAACAAGCTTCTGTAAATAAATAGGTTTTCATTAGGAAACCAGCCTTATTTATCAAGGTTATTAAACCATTATGTAACAGAAAGCATGATTTCCAAAAATGTCCTATGATTAGGCTTATTTTGATACAACCAGGTTTGCTACACATTTGAACATAAATCAAGACAAATAACTTGTTCAGAAAAAATAAAACCTCAGAAAAATGCACCTCAGTCACTGTTTTGAGTTACTGATTAATGTTTGTCCCTGAATCTGCTCCAGACAGATTTTATGTTTTCTTTGATGACTTTCACTGGAATATGGTTGGCTTTTATGATTAAACGCATCCTTATGGTATAATCCTTGACTAGGAGGTAGATATTGAAAAACACTTAAAATATACATGGTCATTTTCTTATAATTAACTTTTTTCAGTAAACTTATGGAGAATAACTTTTGTGGTGATTATTAGAATGTTCAAAAACATATTTCTATTGTGAAAACCAGGTGCTTGCTTTCTGAGTGTGCGGGTTTATTCAGCCTGCCCAAGAACTGGATTCAGCTAAGGTTCTCCCTTCCATTGTGGAGCCTGGAAGATTTTATGCAAAACCAGTGACTGTGTTCCCCAAAGAAGTCTACTGAGTAGTGTGCTGGAGAGAAGCTGACCAGGAATCCACGCTTTCAAGCTCTGGTTCTACCATCTGTTACTTAGGCAAATGTTTTCACCTGACTGTAGGGTTAATTAAGGCTTTGGGCTTGCCCCCAGAAACCCCGTATTTGTGGATGGGAATCACTTGAAAGTATTTTCCTAGGGTCCTGTCTTAGCCATTCCATCTACCTCTAGCAATCTTGATGGCTCTTATGCTCTAGATAAATACTGATAATACTTCTTTCACCATCTGTTTTATGTAAGCATGGTGGTCGGTAAGATTATTTTTAGTGGAGTAGCAAAACCACAGGGCCTTGTTTCTAAATCTGGTCAACCGAATGCCTTCTGTATTCACCTGTCATCACAAAATGATGCACGGGAGCACTAATTATTTTAATCAGAGTCATTCCTAATTCTAAAGTTAATCATGGCGATTCTCAGATCAGGAAGAAAATTAGTTAAGATGCAATACTATTTTCTTGTCTCCCAGGGTGACATCTCTCAGGTTTCTCATTAAATCGCCCATTTAGTGTTTGGTTTCAGTGCTTTGGAGCCAGGCAGACCAGATGCAAACCTCAGCTGCATGTCCCGTCTGCTCCCTGAGCGGGCAGAGATGATGGCCTTGCTCCCAGCGGCATCTCCAGCCCTGGAACTGAGCTGGCTGCACATGAGGAGCCAAAGGCATGTTTTCTGAGGGGAGTAAGTGGAAGAATGAAAGAAGTCAGCCCTTCCATCTCTTCTTCCTTAGCTGTAAAATAGGATGACAACACCTATTTGCCCGTGGTTGTTCTGAGACTTAAATCATAGATGTAATGCATTTAGTACAGTGAATGGGCACATGATAAGAATTCTATAAATGGTAGTTGTTCATCTTCCTACAGGAAGGGCAGATCTCTGAGTCATAGAAATTGCTTCTTATTTCCCACTTTCCTTTATTTCCTTATGTGGTAAAGTATAAGTTATACGTTCTACTGGTATTCAACAAGGAAAACTCTTGCTCAGGGTAATGTGCTACTAACTTTTAAGTCTGCCTATTTTAAAATGACAGAAAATCTAGTTTTTTCATTAACTTTCTACTCATCTGTTTCCGGGCCTGCTCAGCAAATCCCCACTTTCAGAGGACTGCCCTCTAAGGAACTATAGACAGGGTTTCCATCTGTATTTCCATTTTCTGAGTAAGTAACGAGGGGAACTAGACTCTCAGGGCCTCCTCTACCTGCTTCGTCCTTACGGAGCTGATGTGGGGAGAACGCTCTTCACTGTCCGGTCTAGTGATGACCACACTTCTGTAGCCACGTGGATCTGTGTACTTAAGGTCAGTTAATTCCAGAAAATCATCCAGTCTCATGTTTGCTCAGATTCCCTAATTTCTACTCTGTGAAATACAAGGAATAGTACAGATCTTCAGTTTGCTGGGGGAGTGCTTCATTACTTTTCCTCTCTTTCTTTTTACTTAGTCTAATGACTCAGATTCCAGATGGGTCTGTCTAAGTTTAGGATTATCATGATCTACTTTGTAGAGAGAAAAGAAAACATTTCTTGTACAGTACAACTTACGTAATTTTTTTTTCAGGGAAGTGAGAAAAATATAACTCAGTGTAGAAGAATTTTTGGCTTTAACATTAGATGTCAATGTTTTGTATTCTGTCATTGGGGTGTGTTGTAATTTACTTATTTACTGTCTCATTCTCTCTGTAGCTAGTGAAGTTTACATTTTCAAAACATGTTTTAATGATATGGAAAAATATTCTCAAAATAGTGACATGCAAGTGCAAGGTACAAAACAGTACAGTGTAATTCTAATTTTGTTTTTTTAAAGGTCAATATACTTTCTTTTTCTTTTTTTTCTTGGAAAAGAAATATTCCTAAGAGTTCATTTTATCATCTGGAGAGTGGGTTGAAGTTTTGTAAATTTAATTTCTTCATTATAGACTGTATTTTTTTAATAAAAGCTTTTCTTTGGTGTCACCCATTGTGTGCAGCACTGAGCTGGGGCCCTGGAGCCCTCGTTATTGTCCATCTGGCCGCACCACGGTCAGCACTGCTCTCAATGAATTGTAACAGAATACTGATGACTCAGCATTTCTGCTGCTGACAGGAAGTCCTTGAGCAAGTCTCTTTGCAGTTCCTCCAAAAACGGATGCTCAGGGACTCCTTGGGTGAACTGCTGCAGGCCATGGAGAGGACAACCAGGTTGCAGTAGTCAGTTTGTATTGGGCTATCCCAGAGCTAGAACAAGGGAACAGGTTAACCCCTAGAGTCCCGGAGGTCACAGACTTGGGCAGGTCCAGGTGTTAGATGCAGCTCTGCCTTTGGAGCTGGACATCCTGGCTGCCTGCTGGGAACAGGTGAGTATGTATCGGCCAACGTGAAGCCGCGAAAGGCTTCATCCTGACGTAGCTGCAGATCAGGCTCTACCCAAATTGCATTGTTACTGATGAAATCATTGTTTAAAAAACCAATGGAATCTATGTGAGCATTTTGCTCACGGAGACCATTCAACAGAATGCTGTTCTTGAAGAACAAATGACTCATGCAAATGAGTAGTCTCTTTCTTTTTTTGAGATAGAGTCTCGCTCTGTCACCCAGGCTGGAGGGCAGTGGCATGATCTCAGCTCACTGGAACCTTTGCCTCCTGGGCTCAAGCAATTCTCTTGCCTCAGCCTCCTGTGTAGCTGGGATTACAGGGGTGCACCACCATGCTCGGCTAATTTTTGTATTTTTTTTTAGTAGAGACGGGGTTTCACCATGTTGGCCAGGCTGGTCTTGAACTCCTGACCTCAAGTAATCCACCCGCCTCAGCCTCCCAAAGTGCTGGGATTACAGGCGTGAGCCACTGTGCCTGGCCAATGACAATTTTCTAGGTTTTTCTCATGGTCAAGCAGCCATGATCTTTTAATAGCTTTGTTTTATTTTAACTCAGTCCCAACGGTTAATTTAAATCCTTTCTTTCATCAGTGATACAAAGAGCTAACTTCACTATGGTCTTATCTTGATAGAGTCAAATGCAGAGGCTCCAATGCTGCCCACTGGAGGAGGAGGAGCTGGAACTTAGGAAAATAGCTCAGAGGCTTCATGCAAATGAGGACGCTCAATTGGCTTCTCTTGAAAATACTTTACAAATCATTTTCTCTTGTTTCTACTTGCCAAAATATTTATAAAATGTCTTTGCCCTGTCACACCTTACTAAGCCTCTTGGTATTTATTTTTTCAGTGAAATTCTTTGATGCAAGAACCAAGCACTGGCTTTTAGAAAGTGTTCTCTCCCCCTCCCTCCCTGCCTCTCTCTCTCTCTCTCTCTCTCTCTCTCTCTCTTTCTCTATCTCTGTCTCTCTGTCTCACTCTAGATACACAATCAAATCAGTGTGCAAATGGAGGACCAAGAGTATCACAAAGTTATTATTGTAACTTGTGGATAATACATTTCAAAATCTGAGGTCTGTGCTCCAATATCTGACCTCCTTTTCTGAAAAACATGCACATGTGAAACCTGATTTACAACTGAGGAAGTTAAACCTTTCCTTTGAAAGTAATATATCAGTAGAAAATGGAAAGTCCCATGGAGATTGGTGATCTTCTAAATTATTTGCATGAGAATAAGTAACTCCCAGGCATTCTGTAACTCTCCAAAGTCAGAACAATCAAGAGGACACATCAGGCTTTAGAAAAACTCATTCCCTTGGAAGATAATCTCAATAGCATATGTGAACAGGAAGCACATCAAAGTGTGACAGAGAGAGTGTCAGAGAAGAGTCACCTATTACAAGCATGATCATATTACTCAGGAAAAAGTAAGTTCCAGGGTTATGTGGATATTCATATAGAGATTTTCCAGGGTTTTAGAGGTTCACGATTTCTCAGGGAGACCAAAGTGCCTGCATGACTGTGAGGGGTTCTTAGTCCTCTGCGGTCTGGTTTCACTTAGAAATAGCCTGGACCACATGGGTCAGTCCTCCCCAACAGACATTAGGACCCCTCCCAGGGCCCTTGCAGAGTCGGTCGGTTCTGTGGATATGGGAAGGGGTGAATGTTGGGTTTGGGAATCAAAGGCTGTGTGTTGAGCTTACGGTAGATAATTTGGAGCTGCTTCTTGCTTAGAGATGACCCAATAGCCAGAAGTAGCTATTGTGGGCAAATGGTGTTTCCCAAAAAAGGTATGTTGAAGTCCTTCCTAACCCCCAGTACCTGTGAGAGTGATCTTATTCAGAAACAGGATCTTTACAGATGTAATCAAGTTAATTGAGGTCATACTGGAGTAAAGCAAGCCCTAAATCCAATGACTGGTATTCTTACATGGAGAGAGAGATTTGGAGACAGATCCATAGAAAGAACATTGTGAGACAATGCAGGCAGAGATGGGTGATGCTGCCACAAGCCAGGGACTGCTGGCAACCACCAGAAGTGGGAAGAAGTGAGGAAGGATTCACTGCTGGAGCCTTCACAGGCAACCTGGCCCTGCTGACACCTTGATCTCAGACTTCTACACCCCCACATAGAGTGTGAGACGATAGATTTCTGTTGTTTTAAGCCACCCAATTGGTTGCACTTTGTTGCAGCAGCTCTGGAAACTGATACAGTGGCTCAAACAGAGCCTCTAGGTGTCTCTTCTTTTGCAATCCAAAGACTGCACCAATGTGACCTGAAGTGGTAAGAGAACTAAAAAAATTTGCTTTTGGGGAGATAGATTTGGGTAAATTTCTCTGTGCTGCGTTAGATGAGTGACATATGGTAGTAGTAAAATCCAGATAACCCTCGACTGTGATTTCAGAAAGAGAGAACCAGGAGGCCTGGGAGCCAGCAGGCCAGCAGGGGGTCCGCCCACTGGCCCCGAAACAGTGCACAGTGACATTAGAGCAAGGGCCCATCCTGTGCTTCTCTGGAGCTCCATGGAGCAGAGCCAGGTGGAGGGGCAGGAAACTGCACATTGGTGGGGTGGAGGGGCTTGGAAGGGCTGAGACAAGGTGTGTGCATGGGCATAAGGGCGTTCCTGGTCCCCTGTGAAGCGTCAGGGACCAAGAGGCAGCCTCTAGAAGAGGCAGACACTATATGGGAAGGGAGAAGCAGCATGAAGGAATGTGCTTTAGCACAAGAGGATCAGTTACAGATTCCTCGCCATGTTCCTTAGACCCGCGGCCTGATATTCCACTCCGAAAGAAGGCAAAGAATTCAAAAACAATCCCTCTGGGAGAAAAAAGCAGTTCTCTTGATATCCTTGCTTTCTCCTGGCCTCACTTTCTCTGATGTTCCCCTGGCCTCTTGCAAATCAATCAGCCTACATCAAGGGTATCTATGACATGCTGCTGGGGGCGGCACAGAAGTGAATGTCACGGAGACATCAGGGCACGCGCATATGCTTTGGCGCCCACCGTCTTATTTTCTTAACTGATTGGGAAATCTTTTTGTTAAAGTGCACGCATTAAATTTCTTCCTGGCCTCATCAACCCCAAGCCCAGGCCGTGGCGGTTTCCCATGTGGACAGCGTACCTTCTGAAGAAATGCACCCAGATCAGAATGGTATACGAGTCTGTCCTATTCTGGCTCTAGAAAAGAAATGTCACAATAAATAGGTGGGTGGGATGCTGCCCCACACTTCCCCAAACAACCAAAACAGCAGCAAGATCGAACTGGGGACAAGGTTATCATCATACACTCTTTTCTTTACATAGTTTGATGCCTACCTGCTTCTCAGGACAAACACTGTGGAAAGGAAACTGGGTGGATACTTACAGTTTTTAGTTTGTTACATATTACAATTAGTCACCATTAGCTAATTATATGGAAAAGGGGAAATCTGGCTGTTTTACCCAGAGTTGGTTTCAGGTGGGGGTGAAGCAGGCAGTGTGATACTGGCAGCCCCATGGATGGTTTTGCTGATTCGGTTTCTCTTTCCTTGCCCCCTATTTAATACAAAATTCCTCTAACGAACTTCCTGTGTGACCACTGGTCAGCATTTTAATAGAATGGAAGCATGTAGCACGGCAAAGACCATAGTGTTAATATCCTTCGCATCTGCCATTCCCACCTCCTCCTTGCTTTTCCAGTCCTTTCCAACTCTGCACAGGATGAGGGGGAGAGGAGGGAGAGAGGAAGGGTGAGAAGGAAGCAAAGTCATTTCCAGCATTTTAAAGTCAGCTCTCCCAAAACGCTCTCTCTCCATACCCTTCTACCTACTGGGGCTCCAAAGCCTTCCCTCTACCTGAAACCACTCAGGCTGCAAGGAAGCCTCTTCAGGTCCCCCTCGTCCTTGATCATTACACCGGCTCTTGAGGAGCCTTTCTTTCTCTAAATTTGGCAACAAACTTCTGTTGCAGACTCTTCTCACTATTGGAATTCCCTTTCAGGGACTGCTCTCTGCAACTTATGGGGCTGCAGCAGCTTATCTGACCATTTAAGGCTCTACACTGTGCAAACAGAAAAGGAGCACACTCCTCTCTCAGACACATTGTAAGAAATTATATGCAAGCCCTGTGCATTTTCAGAACACAGGATGGACCCTCATGGGCAGGAATGTGAGACTAGGTAGGAAAAGAGGGTCATGGGATGTGGGGGAGCTGCCTGAGGGCTGGTAGGAACTTGCCAGGGGTCCTCATATCCCTTCATGAGACAGTTGCCTCATCAACCTATTTCAAGGGATGGCCCTGATTTCACGGTGAAAAGCAATGCATGTTTCTGCAGATACATCAATGCTCTAACAGTAACATGTTCTCCTAACAGTAACATGTTCTCCGCTTTGACATCCTAGGAGATTGGCTTCCATTGAATCATAGTAAACTTTTTTTTTTTTTTTTGCTTCTTGGCAGAATGTTATTTGCAGATATCTGCAAATTTGGGAGGAAAGCTTTTTTTTTCTAAATGGAACTATCCTGAAAACAAAGGGAAAAAAGGGTAAACACACACACACACACATGCTCACACAAACACACACACACAAACACACACATACACACATGCTCACACACACACAAACACACACATACACACATGCTCACACACACAAACACACACACACTCACATGCAAGCCTTCCCCCAAATCCTTCCAAGTCTTCATTCTATTTAAGCTGTTTATAAATAATATCTGATGATAATCTCATTGAAAATGCATCTGTTTTCATGTTAATTTTTGTTAATTTGAGATCCCTAAACGATATCACAAAAATACTGTGTGTATGTTTGTGTGTGTGTGTGTGTAATGTACATTTGTGTGTGTGTGTAATGTACATTTGTGTGTGTATGTGTATGTGTGGGTGTAATGTACGTTTGTGTGTGTGTATGTGTCTGTGTGTGTAATGTACATTTGTGTGTGTAATGTACATTTGTGTGTGTAATGTACATTTGTGTGTGTGTGTAGTGTACGTTTGTGTGTGTATGTGTGTGTGGGGGTGTAACGTATGTTTGTGTGTGTGTGTGTGTGTGTAATTTTGTCCCCTTAGTCCGTGATGAATTAAAATAAGTAGTTTACCTATAGATAACTAAAATTCTATACATGTCTTCGTGAAGTTTACCTTATTTAACAGTTGCAATTAACACATATCCCAGAAAAATGTTTACATTTTATTTTTAGTATAATCCTAATATTGCTGAGTTCCCAAACACAATTACTTATTGCAGCCAACACCTACTGTGCTTACTATGACAGCAAGCTCTTTCCTACGTTCTTATATCAATACCACACAAGGCAGGGCCTGCGATATTTCTGATTTGTGGATGGGGAGGCAGAGCCATAGACAGGTGCCAAGTCACCTGTCTCCCCACAGACAGCCTGACTCAGACACACTCTCCACTGCCACAGCACAAGGGACCCTTGTCATCATCCCACAGTTTGCCTTGGCATTGCTTCTTAGGTGCTTAGAGACGGTCAGTGAAGAAGCAATCGCGACAAACTTTGTGGTTTTGTCATCCTCAGAGATGACCAATCTTCATGAAGTTGCTGTTGTGCAAGCCTGGGCTTCTATTAAAATAAAACAGCGTGCTTGGCACCTAAGGCAGTTGCAGAATAAAAGCAAGCAGCAAACTGATGTTCTCATTTAAAAGTCTTTCCTGGCCTGTGAGTACCCTGGGCCTACAAAGGTGAAAGAAGCCTGACGTCAAAGGAACTGGGCATTCTGGAGGTTCCTGGGCAGACCTGAGACTCCAGAGAAAGTAGGAAGAGAAGGCAGATTTTCAGGAAAGGTTGAAGCCAATGTCAGTTAATGATGGCAGTGTTCGTTTCTGTTTGCATACCTTTAACAGTCTAAAAATGGGGCTTCAGACACTATACCTTTCCTAAATGAAACCAATGCCTGCTTCGTTACAGGCACATGGTACGTACTGTGGGTGACATCCAGCCCCTTCAGTTTTCCAGAGTCTTTCCTGGGGTCTTGCTTGGCTCAGGGCCACTGGGACACAACCCACCTGATGACACCAGGGTGTGTCAAGCCTGTGGTCAAGGTTCACGCGTCTGTGTGTGCCACAACCACTGCAGAGGGGAAAGACTTCATCCGCACAACATCCTGCCCTCAGCAGGGACTTGGAAATCAGGAACCCGATAGTCCATAGTCAGGAAGACTGAAAGGCTCCCCAGCAGGCAAGGCCACTCCGTTTTACTAAACAATCCCGTACCTACTGGCATGGTTTCTCCCTGTGCTAACATTTCTCCTTCAAGTTGGCATGCCAAGTAAAGCACAGTGAAAAATGTCTGAGTTCCGGGTTGCTCTTAGCAACATCTATGAGTCTGAGCTTCTAACCTCCTTCCCTGTAGAACAGTGCCTGAAGGAAGAACTGGCAGTGCTCACTGGCATCGGAATTGCCCACGAATTTTCCCTTTTCAGCAATTATTTAAGTGCTCCAAAAGCATTGTTTCTTTACTGTTTTCAAGGCAAGATAGAAGGAGAGGTTAATCTTGCGTAGAATTTCCTCTGCTTTCAAGTTCCAAGTTGGGGGTGTAAAGAGGTTTGATAGAGAAGAACCGCAGCTGCCCAGGCCTGACTGCAGGAGAAAGCAAAGTGGCTGGGGACAGGGGGTGTGGAGAGCAGGTGGTCTCCCCTCTCCTCTATCAGAGTCAGGAATGTGTCTCTCCTTTACTGGACCCATTGCCCTCCCTGGATGGCTGTACCATTTAGGGAGGCCTGTGCTGACAATACAGGTGCAATTCAAAAGAAATTCCATTAAAATAAAGTGGGCAGTGGGGAGCAAAGGGGAATTCTGTCATGAAACCTAAAACCTAAAATACTGTCTGGTCAAAACCTAGACAGCCCATAAGGCCCATGAGAGCTCGGAGACCCTGCTTCTGATGCCTGGGTGGGGAGCTGAGGGGTGGGGCCGTGAGCAGGGTCTCAGCCCAGCCAGGAAGAAGGTGGCTGCCTCTGCGGGGATGGGCACTGCAGCGTGGTGGGCAGATGTGATGAAGGCAAGGACTTTCCCACTGACCATGCAAAATCTTCACGAAGTCAGGGTCTGTCCACGGTCTAAAGATCGAGACCTCATGTTGAGTTCTGAGGTAAAATGGGAAAACAATTTTAACAGCACAGTGAAGTTTCCTGCCAATAAGCAAATGCTTCCGCCCTCCGCTCAGCTACAGAAACATTTGGGAGCTCCAGGGAGGAGGCAGAGGAGCACAGGCGCTGCCAGTGTGGGCCACGCTCAGGAGTCCCTTCACAATGGCAGTAACCCTGCTTCGTGAAATGGACACCCTACGGGATGGAAAACAGTGAGAGGGAAGCCACGGCATGAAGACGCAATAATCACAAAACGTTTCTGTGCTTTCCACGGCTTCCTTAACATCTGCCCCCACTTCCAAGTCAATCGAGGCAGCCTGTTTATGTGGAGCTTTGAGATGACACATATACTTTGCTGACCCTAGAATGACACCCTTTCCACATTTAAGGCAATTTTCGTGTAAATGATTGTGCCGTTAACCTTCCAGGGTCATTCAAATATTTTCTGAGAAATTGGCTGCTTTTGGGATTTTCTTAGAATGCCATGTGTTTCATTTTTGTGCAGAAGAGATGACAGGCGAGGCATTCCGACAGGACTCCAGTCGGTTTCACTAATTCCTGTCAGGGGAAGTGAAGGGTTGGGATTCATAAAGCCCATAAAGCCAGGAGATTTTCCTTTTTCCAAAACAGAATAAACAAAACATGCTGTGTGGGTTTGCAACCGGGCAAGTTTCGAAATATTTTGAAGCTTTCTGCTTTGCCAAGTATTTCATAAAAAAACTATTTTCTTTTTGTTTCATGCCAAAAAATGTCACCCCCAAATATTTTTTCCCATATCTGGTCACATGTCCAGGATTTTTTCTTTCCTAAGAATAAATAATTTTTCTGGGTTATAAAAATGCCACTTGCTCTATCAGATTAAACATATCTTTATATAGAAAAAGCATCTGAAACATTCCCCAAGTGGGTCTAAGGGAGGAGTCTTAATACAATTTTGTTAAATTAATTTTGATGAAATATTAGGCCTTGAATTCTTTCTGTGACTCTCACAAAGTTCAGGCTTATTTTGTTACACTTTCAATTTTCCCTTTTTTCACTATCCACATACTGTTTCCTTTTATTAGAAAGCATTCAAGAAGAACTGATTTCTGTGTTTGACCAAAATAATATGTTGGAAATCATACCAGGGCAAGGGAGCCCTCTGGGTCCCATTCTCTATTTGCATAGTTAGCTGGCATTAGAAGGTTCGGCTGTCAGGCACTCAAGAACTCTAGCATCAAAAAAGTGTGAACTTGCAAATGAGCCGTCAAGGTTCCTAGCAGGTGACTAACACAGCTGAGAGCTGACTTGTCTCCATCCTGGTGCTCTGTCGATCTTGCTGCTGGGTAAAGCACAGGCACACAGGAACACTGAAAAATGGCAATTTGTATGGGTTGGACTGACATTTTCTTTTTTACCAGTTAAAATGGTAATTACACTCACAAAGTCAAAAAGCTGAATAAATGATCTTAGAGTTGGAAATACGGGGCAAAACAAAACACAGGTTTGAAAATGCAATAATAGCTATACACCTAAAATGTGGAAAATGTTCATAAAGAAATGAATTGTAGGTCATTAGCTCTGGCAAAACTACCAAAGGCCTGGCGGGATTAATACGCAATAGATTTGAAAGTTAACACTGTGCAACTTGAAATGCATGTATGTGTTATTGATGTTTAACCATTGTAAGTAAATCGACTGTAAGCAAAAAGCATTCGAAGTTGATGTTATTGCTAGTTTGCAGGGTAATTCCGAAAGTTCGTGTGTTTGTTGGTGCATGAGAGGATGTGTGTATTGAGGTGTGTGTTCAGGCTGGGGGCTTCTGGTCCTTTAGAAACGGTTCCCTCGACACTTCCTGGTTTCCAAATCTTCATCACTCTTTTTAAAATCTAAACATGCAGGTTTATTTTATATGGAGAGCACATTGCTATGAGGAGATGTGACATTTCAGAAACCGCACATGGCACTGATTCTGAAATGCCACCAAGTTCTTCAGAATATACCCAAAGTCTCTCAGAGATTAATGATACACTAAGAAACTGCAGGATGCGGCAAATTTGGTTGCTTGTCTTCAACCCACTGTCATGCTGCCACAAATCGAGCCTAATAAAATTTCCATCCCTCTCCCATCTTATAATTGCATGACCCTTCCCCCTCATGCATGGGGAATCTGTTATTTACGTTGTGAAAATATCAAGCATCTCCAAACACTTACGTTTTGTGGAGCCGGGTCTCCCATGGTAAAATGAGAGAGGCCAACACGGTGAGTTTACTTCCTAGGAACGGTAAATCAGCATCGCGATGCCCTCAAACCAGAAATAATACCCTTCATTTGCTGCAACTGGTTTAGTATCAGTGCTATAAAAAATAGATGACGGAAAACCGGAGCCCTTGACAGAAATACAAGTCTGCTGTGTGTGGCTTGTGCAGGAATGGAGCAGAGAGAAGCGGTGGTCTTGTCTACACATCATACTGGGGCTTCTCCCATGCCGACAAGCGGAAGCACGTGCACAGTGGACACACGCTGTCAGGACATTCATCCCTGCTGGCATGTACATGGCAGGGAGCTCAACAGCTAGAATTCAAGTGGCACAGAAACTTGAGCCTGTGGAATACCACTGTGGAGTGGGCAGGCCAAGTTCTTTACAATGCTCTTTGCTTTTGCAAAGGGGTAATTTCCAACTCAAGAATGCCCTGTGGCTTTGGCGTCAAGAAAGGCTGAAAGTCAGTGAAACAGAGCCTTGAAGGTCATCCAGTCTGCGCTGCAGCAGGAAGTGAATGTTGGGAGTCCCAGATGCAAAATAGGCAGCTCAGCCCAACATTAACTCAGTCCGGCACTAACTCAGCCCATCACCAACTCAGCCCAGCACTAACTCAGACCAGCACCAACTCAGCCCAGCACTAACTCAGATCAGCACCAACTCAGCCCAGCACTAACTCAGCCCAGCACCAACTCAGCCCAGCACCAACTCAGCCCAGCACTAACTCAGATCAGCACTAACTCAGCCCAGCACTAACTTAGCCCAGCACCAACTCAGACCAGCACCAACTCAGCCAGCACTAACTCAGATCAGCACTAACTCAGACCAGCACTAACTCAGACCAGCACCAACTCAGCCCAGCACTAACTCAGATCAGCACCAACTCATCCCAGCACCAACTCAGTCCAGCACTAACTCATCCCAGCACTAACTCAGATCAGCACCAACTCAGTCCAGCACCAACTCAGCCCAGCACCAACTCAGACCAGCACTAACTCAGCCCAGCACTAACTCAGATCAGCACCAACTAGACCAGCACCAACTCAGCCCAGCACTAACTCAGACCAGGACCAACTCAGCCCAGCACTAACTCAGCCCAGCACCAACACAGACCAGCACCAACTCAGATGAGCACCAACTCAGATCAGCACCAACTCAGACTAGCACTAACTCAGACCAGCACCAACTCAGCCCAGCACTAACTCACACCAGCACCAACTCAGCCCAGCACCAACTCAGCCCAGCACTAACTCAGATCAGCACTAACTCAGATCAGCACCAACTCAGATCAGCACCAACTGAGCCCAGCACTAACTCAGACCAGCACCAACTCAGCCCAGCACCAACTCAGACCAGCACCAACTCAGCCCAGCACCAACTCAGACCAGCACCAACTCAGCCCAGCACCAACTCAGACCAGCACCAACTCAGCCCAGCACCAACTCAGATCAGCACCAACTCAGCCCAGCACCAACTCAGATCAGCACCAACTCAGCCCAGCACCAACTCAGCCCAGCACTAATTCGGACCAGCACCAACTCAGCCCAGTACCAACTCAGATCAGCACCAACTCAGACCAGCACCAACTCAGCCCAGTACCAATTCAGATCAGCACCAACTCAGATCAGCACCAACTCAGTGCAGCACCAACTCAGACCAGCACTAACTCAGATCAGCACCAACTCAGCCCAGCACCAACTCAGCCCAGCACTAACTCAGCCCAGCACTAACTCAGATTAGCACCAACTCAGCCCAGCACTAACTCAAATCAGCACCAATTTGAACCAGCACTAACTCAGACCAGCACCAACTCAGCCCAGCACCAACTCAGTCCAGCACCAACTCAGACCAGCACTAACTTAGCCCAGCGTGCACTGATCCTCTGGCATAAACTCAGACTCCAAAAATGTGTAGAGAAAGTCTAACCAAAATTTGCAAAATTAGGACCTGTGGCCAGTACCTTGACTAAATACGACTGTCTGTGAACACAAGTAGACATAATGTAACGTAAGACAGTAAAGACGGGCATCATTAGAAACCTTTAGCATTATGTCAGAAAGGGCAAGAGGACTCAAGTGGAAGAAAGGCAGAGAGAGTAACAGAGGGACATGCATGAAAAGTACTTTTTGCTTCTTCAGTCCTGCGATTAGGAGCGGGGTCAGGCTGGAGAGCTGCCCTCTCCTCACTTTCCTTCTTTCTCTCTGTTTTTTTTTTTTTTTTTGAAGGGGAGTCTTGCTCTGTCGCCTAGGCTGAAGTGCAGTGGTACGATCTCAGCTCACTGCAACCTCCACCTGCCAGGTTCAAGAGATTCTCCTGCCTCAGCCTCCCAAGCTAATTTTTATATTTTTAGTAGAGATGGGGTTTCACTGTGTTGGCCCGGCTGGTCTCAAACTCCTGACCTCAAGTGATCTGCCCGCCTCGACCTCCCAAAGTGCTGAGATTACGGGCGTGAGCCACTGCGCCTGGCCTCTCCTCACTTTTCATCACATACTCCTGCTCTTCTGGCCCTCCTTGGACACAGCAGCAGGGGCTACATAAAATAAATTAAAATACATTTTTAAAAAAGTATCTGCTTTACTTCTGGTCCATTACATTGGACATACCCAGCCAGAAATCATACACTGGCTGGTTTCCAGGAGCCAACTTGAATGTTTGGCCTTTGAGGTAAGTATTAAGGTGCTCGTGGCCTCCTGCCCCACGGGTCCTCCACTCACTGACCCTGGCCTGTGTCTGAACGCCTACATTTCTCAACCGTTCTTGTTTGATACAGCTGCTGGTCCTGCCAAGGCTGGAGGTCCTCCCCATCTGCCGACTTGCCTTTCTCTGAAATCAGCATCTTGGCTCCCCTGCATTATTTCCTATTGGACTTGTGTCTCTGGCTTGTTTTCTCTGCTAATTCTGATGAAGACGATAATCTCTAGCTCTCAGGGGCCAGCCCTGACTCCAACAGTTCGGGGGTAGTGTTCAAACAACCCTTGAGAATCTTATTTTTCAAGCCTGTTGGCTGGCACTTTAGGGCTAAAGCAAGCGGTGAATTAAAAAACAAAACAAAACAAAACAAAAAAGCAAAAACAACTGGCCTAAGTAAACATATGCACCCAGGAGCACGACTGTGCAGACAGACTGCCTGGCTTTGAACCTCACCGCCACCGTTGATTGGCCGCTTAACCTTGCATATCACAAGATGGGAATAATAATGGCACCTACTTCATAGATTGCTTTTTTACTCTCCCATCCATTTGTTCATGCCTTCAGTAAATATCCATCAGGCACCTACTACTTCCCAGATGTATGGATCCAGAAACGTCCAGCACAGATTAAGAGACCACAGCCTTGTGGATTTTCCATTCCAGGGCATTTTCGTCAAGGATCCAATAAGATATCCCCCTAAACTATACATCATAGAGCCTTTGACACAGTAAACACTAACATGCCATTAGCTGTTATCACAGTAACAAAAATAAACTTTTAGCAAAGGTTTTAACTAAATGAGGTGAGAATCATAAATAAAGATATATTTGCTGTAGTGAAAAGGAGAGAAAATGTAGGAAAGTCAGGGAAGAGGCATATCTGCTAAAATCGTTTATAAATCTGACACAGTAGATTCTGGGCGTGTCCTAAGCTTTGACCTGTGCTATTTGATGTGGGATTTGCACATCTGGGATGCATGAGCTTCTGAAGTTCAGAGTGTCTGCACACTCTCTGACACACTCCACAGCTGCACAACTTGCAGCATGAGTCAGCACCAGCCTAACCTCTAAAGAGCCCTGCAGGCACAGTGACCGCACCTCCCAGGCCTTTGGCCATGGTGGGGACCAGCTGGTTTCCTAGAGAGGCATCTCCTTTACACCTATCTGTGAAAGCAACCTAGATCTAAGCCTTAGATCTCAAGGTCAGAAAGGGGTTAAGGTTGAGGTTCCGGAGTGCTACTTTATCAGATACATTGTTCTTTTTAAATTCTATTTTTACAATAATTTCCATTTATTATTTTTTTCGTGGTATCCTAGTGAGGCAGGCTAGTTTGACAACATGCTGCTTAGTGAAGTCTTTTGAGTTCACTAAATTTTGGTGCAGCATGAAAACCCAGACTGTTTTCAACTCTCTTTGGCACACCTGCTTGATTCCTGATAGTGCTATTAATTTTGCACAGATTTCCCAATTTGCTCCCCAGTTGCTCCCTGGGATGGTGAAGAACAGACAAATACCCCTTGGGAAGCAAAAGCAGTCTCAAACCAGGCTGAGTTTTGTGATGGCTTCTTCCACATTGTCCTTCAGTGCCGAGGATGACGACATAGAGCTAAAAACTGTGATACACAATCACTGGGTGTGTACACAGAAAGGAGATTTGTCACCTCCTTTCCGTGAACACACCCAGTAGTTTAGAACTCTGCTAGCTTCAAAATCTATTCAGTCACATAGTCACACTGCATTCCCCTCCCCAACTCCCACAGATTCTACATGAGAGAGGGTTCAGGTAGTAAATGAGTGGAAGGACAGGGCAAACTAAGATTCCGATGATGAGCCCCTCCTCCTCCTCCTGATCCAGATGATTTCCTCCTCCTCTTCTGGTTCTTCTTCTCCTTCTTCTTATTCCTCCTCCTCCTCCTCCTTTTTCCTCTTCTTCTTTCTCCTTTCCTCATTCTCCTCCTTCTATCTTCTGTCCTCTTCCTCCTCCTCCTCCTTCTTCTTTCTCCTCCTCTTCTGGTTCTTTCTTCTCCTTCTTCTTTCTCCTCCTCCTCCTCCTCCTCCTCCTCCTCCTCCTTCTCCTCCTCCTCCTTCTTCTCCTCCTCCTCTTCCTCCTCCTCTTCCTCCTCCTCCTTCTTCTCCTTCTCCTTCTTCCTCCTTCTCTTCCACTTCCCCCTTTCTCTTCTCCCCCTCCTCCACCTTTTCCTCTTCTTCCTCCTCCTTCCCTTCCCTCTTTTTCTGTTATTTGATCTCCAATTTTCACTTCCTAAAATTTCATATGGTTGGATGTTATTATAATTATTCAATTACACAATGATTACATGTGGGCTGGTGGTTTTGAAACAATGTACCCCATTGTATACATTATTGCATTCATGTGGAACTTGAAACCATAGGAGGTCCATGCAGGCTTTCCCAGGGTCCCCAAGAGTACTTTGTGGGTTTTGGATCCAGGTTTCTGTTTCACTAAATCAGCATGTTACTCTAGTCTATAGTGTTCTGTCAGGCTAGAAATAGTCCATTGACTATTTTAGACTCTGCATCATGAAAGGAAATCTATGGTTTTGGTTGAATTTCATAGGAGAATATTGATAAATTATCATTGTTCAGATCATTAATCTTCTTCAGCTCAAATCAAACAATGAAGTGATGTTATCTTGCAAACTATGCAGATAGGCAGTGGCACTAATGATTCTGCCACATCGGATTAATCTTTGAATATTCAGAATCTCAGAATGAGAACTTTCCACAAAGTCAAAACCTGTTTGGTGGACTGACAATGTGCCAGTCCACCAAATGGCCCAACATTCAGAGACGAAATCATATCATGACATAAGAAGCCTAATGGAATGAATGACCACCAAGGATTAAAGACCAGGCTGCAAAACTCTGGCTCCTACCATTCCGACTTGCCTGAAATTGTGAAACGTGGTTCTCCCCTTCACCCTAGGGAAGACCCTTCGGCAAAGGCACATTCACTAAGGTGAGCCTTCCTTTGGATCGGGGGCTCAGAAGAGAGAGTCACATTGAAGTCACCCAAACTGTTCTTTGCCCCGGCTGCCCGCCGACTTTGTTAGGCAGCTGGTGCTAAGGAGAGGGTAAAGAAAGCAGAGGACACTTGTGGGCTGGCTCAGGGACGGACAGTACTTGTGGGCTGGCTCAGGGACGGACGCTCTCCCTGT
Source organism: Rhinopithecus roxellana (assembly GCF_007565055.1). NCBI lineage: Eukaryota > Metazoa > Chordata > Mammalia > Primates > Cercopithecidae > Rhinopithecus > Rhinopithecus roxellana. The sequence continues at coordinate 108,093,397 of NC_044550.1, read as the reverse complement.
GTGATGCAGGTGGCTTGTTCTGAGATGGGTGGGCATACAGGCAGTGAGCACATCTCCATTGCAGCTGGGGAAGGTTGATGTGGGACTAATCAGGGATGGAGAGGGAGGGGCTGCTGCAAAGATGCCCGAGCAGGTGCTGTCAGCGGGGACTAGGGAAGCAGAGTCTCTATCCAGGAGTGCATGCCGGTGGTAGGGGCAGCACCAACCCAAACATGGCCAGTAAGAACACAGACTCGGCCTCCCAGATGCCTCCTGCAAGTAAGGAGAGATCAGGGACCGCTCCAATTTTTGGCTTTCGTAGTTTTTAGACAGATGTCTTGAAAAATGTCTGCTGCATTTGCATTAAGAATTAATTAATCATGGTCCAGACTTATGCTCAGGTAGACAAGGAGGACTGGAGCCACGGTGGACTCCTTCCAACCCCACATTGCATCTTCCTCATAGCACCTGTGCACCCGAGGTGCAGATCCTGATTTGATGGTGACCTATTACAAATTTCCTTAGACTGCAAGCAATCACACTATACTTCATAGCTCTATTGAGTAGAATACTTAGATTAATTCTTGGAGAGAATTTAAATTTAAATATTATTTCCACAGCTAAAAGACAAAAATAGCAATAGACAAATGCACTCTCTTTTTCGTTTTCTTTAACTGATATATTTCATTTTTAAGCCTATCTACCTGCTCCTCTGATTTGAAGATATCCCTCGGGCTGAGTGGGGATGAACTCCTGTGTGACCGATCACTGCAGTGACTACCTCTTGGCCATGACCGTTACTGCCATTTTGGCCTCTCTGAAAAGTAAGGCAGCCTTAGCCCTCACAGATACATTTTCTGGTCATATTTTGGTTCTCTCTACAAAAAGAGAAGCAAACGATGTCACCAAAGTCCTAACTATATCCTCCCACTCTGTGATCTACAGAAAAGGAAGCAGCAGAAGAAATAATAGACGGAATAATAAAATGACAGAAGCATAGAGGGAAAAGTAGCAGGTGGCTTTTCATCAGGGCGGCCTTTGGGTAAGATTTACAGGAGACAATGTTTTCTCTGCACCTCTGAGGCTTGAAAGGTTATGGAAAGAGGACTCAATAGTGACAGAATTCAAACTCTCAGAGTTGTGACTCCGAGTCCTCCCCGGACATCACCATAAGGCATGGTCTTAGGGGTGTTTCTCAGAAGGGCAATGGATTTCTATGGACACATGTAGTCTCTTTTATCTGGTTAGAGTTTCTTTTTTTTTCTTCTTTTTGTTCTTTTTTGAGACGGAGTCTCACTCTGTTGCCCAGGCTGGAGTGCGGTGGCACCATCTCGGCTCACTGCAAGCTCCGCCTCCTGGGTTCAAGCAATTCTCCTGCCTCAGTCTTCCGAGTAGCTGGGACTAGAGGTATGCACCACCACGCCTGGCTAATTTTTGTATTTTTAGTAGAGACGGGGTTTCACCATGTTGGCCAGGCTGGTCTCCAACTCCTGACCTCGAGTGATCCTCCCGCCTCGGCTTCCCAAAGTGCTGGGATTACAGGTGTGGGCCACTGCACCCAGCCTTATCTGGTTAGAGTTTCTTAGGTGGGAATGGAGTTAGTGGTCCCAGGCCAGGCCAAGTTAGGACAAGCTGAGAAATGCATCCTGTGGCTGACATATGGTGAGAAATAACCAAGCAAAATATTCTTGTGTGAGGCTTTAACTCTGTGAGAAAACCACCACATTATGAAGAGACTTTCTTCTCCCATCAACTAGATTTTCCGCCAAATTCGTTGCAGCCTTGTTATGGGCTGAATTCTGTCCTCTCAAATTCATATATCGAAGGACTGGCCACCTAGGACCTCAGAATGTGCCTGTACTCTGTATTTGAAGACAGGGACTTTAAAGAGGGGAATAAATTAAACTGAGGTCATTAGGGTGGACCTTAATCCAATCTAGCTGGTGTCCTTTAAAAGAAGAGTGTCAGGTACGGTGGCTCATGCCTATAATTCCAGCACTTTGGGAGGCTGAGGAGGGCGGATCATAAGGTCAGGAGTTTGAGACCAGCCTGGCCAATGTGGTGAAACCCTGTCTCTACTAAAAATACAAAAATTAGCCGGGCCTGGTGGCACATGCCTGTAGTCCCAGCTGCTCGGGAGGCTGAGGCAGGAGAATCGCTTGAACCTGGGAGGCAGAAGTTGCAGTGAGCCGAGATCACGCCACTGCACTCCAGCCTGGCAACAGAGCAAGACTTGTCTCAAAAAAAAAAAAAATAAATAAATAAAAAAAAAAAAAAAAAAAAGCACAGCAAGAAGGTGGCCATCAGCAAGACAAGGAGGGAGGCTTCAGAAGAAACCAGACCTGACGTCACCTTGATCTTGGACTTTGGGCCTCCAGAACTTTGAGAAATAAATTTCTGCCATCCAAGCCACCAGTCTGTGGTACTTTGTTATGGCAGCCCGTGCAGACTAATACAACCTGCAGGCTTTAAATGATGAACACAGGATGCGACTTTATTGTAGGACCAGTAATTTGAATTTCTTGCAAGTGCTTGAGTGTAAGCATTAGTCAATAGTGATCTGACTGGGAAGAAGTGGAGGGCACGAGTTCATGGCAGTGTGCTCAGGGTACCTGGCTCCTCTGTGAAGAGCCACATAGAAGACAAGGCCCTCTGGCCCTGTCTCGGGGCAGCGGAAGCTTCCAGAACACCACCATCACTCGTCTCTTGCTGCTCTCCACCATGGCCCCGGACGGATGAGTCAGGCGCATGGCGGTCAGGGCCGTGGTTTCTCCTCGTCCTCCCCTAGCCTGCACTACTCCATGCCTGGAGTGGTGAAAAGTTGGCCTTTGCTCAGGTGCGGTGGCTCACGCCTGTAATCCCAGCACTTTGGGAGGTCGAGGTGGGCACATCATGAGGTGAGGAGCTTAAGACCAGCCTGGCCAACACAGTGAAACCCTGTCTCTACTGAAAATACAAAAAATTAGCTGGGTGTGGTGGAGGGTGCTGGTAATCCTAGCTACTCGGAAGGCTGAGGTGGGAGAATCGCTTGAACCCGGGAGGCAGAGGTTGCAATGAACTGAGATTGTACCACTGCACTCTAGCCTGGGTAACAGAGTGAGGCTCAGTCTCACAAAAAAAAAAAAGGTCTTTCCTGCTTCCACAGATGCTCACATTTCTCCCCGGCTCATTTTAAGCTGTGCTGAAATCTGGTAACAAAGCTTGCTTTTATTTAAGGTACATTTTGTAAGTTTTTGGGTAGCCCACTCTAAGGTGGAGAGGCCTGCTTTTGGTGACTTGCCTTGAAACTAGAAAATTAGCATCTAGCTGTACCATATCTGGGCCTGTGACCCTGGCTTCATCAGTTAGGGCTGGGCTTTCATGAAGTAAGCTGCAGCCCAGGGCCTCGGTGTGCGAGGAGTGCAGTTGCTGTGTGTGACTGGCTGTGTCATCAGGAGCCCCAAGTATTCTCCAGGGAAACTTTTTAATCATGCTGCTTTTGATTTAGGCAATATGTTCTTGAAAATACTTTCATAGTCTAGTCTCCATCAATCTTATTCTTACATACTGACATCTGCTTCCAGAATTTGGAGTAAGGTGAGCTGGGAAGTAGGGCCCTGAAATCTTGAAGGATTGTCTAAGACCCCCACACATAGAAGCAAAGCAGCCTCCACAGGATGCCAGCTTAGCAAGGGAGGGCTCATGGGCAATTTTAAGGACCTCAACACTGATGCTGAGAGAAGGTGTGTTATGGATTTTGCATCTGCAGTTTTGACATTAGTGGCATTTTAGGCATAAATAAGGTTGATATGTTAACCACCTCAAAATAATTTTCCTGTTCAATTCGATTTTGTTAGTGAACTCACTCATCAGTTTGAAGAGTTCAAGTAGTCTACTGAAAAATGATCGCTAAACCTGGCTTATGATTAGAACTGGTTTACATTTTGCCTTTGGCAAGTGGAGGATTTCCCTAGGCCGTTTCTGGAGCCTCATTTATTGATGAGCTTCTGTGCCCTACTCCAAGAAGCATCTTTCCACCTGAGAATGAGGGGCCCCACTTACAATATTCTTGGAAGAGGACCTGGGGAAGAATGCAGGAGAACTCCAAGCTAAGATGGTGTTCAAACTCAGAGCATGGCAGAAAGTACCCAAAAAGATGTTTAGAAGTATGGCTCGGCTTGCTGCTGCTATGGCTTAAAAAAAAAAAAAAAGGTTACAGCAAGAACCTTTTAGGGAGCTCCACAGCCACCAGTAGGGATCGGCAGGCACACTGCCCCAGCTAACCACGGGAGTGGTGCTCAGGGAGGGCTGGGATATGGATGCTGCTCCAGGCCACCTGGGAGGGAGAGAGGTGCAGGGACAGTTGGCATAAAAGCAATTGGGGACTGGGATTGCCACAGCCCAACAGCCTGATGATGGCTTGAGGTTGTTGCCAAGAGCAGCTCCTAGGAACTGCTCCTGCTCTGAGTCACCCTCTGCGAACAGCAGAGGCTGTCAGAGAAGATTTAATTGTTTTGATCTTCCTGACTTGTTGATATCCCATTGAGAGTCACCCTTCAGGGAGAAGCAGATAGAGTCGTCATTTTTTATTAAGCAATGATAAGAAAGAAAAAAATCTTTTAAGATGAAATCTTGATGGGGTTGGAAATCAACTAATCAATCACACAGACCTCTGATTCCTGGTCATTCTGACTCAGAATTACAGACGTAAGTGTGCAAAATTGTATTACCTTAGGGCATATGGACTTTTAGACCAGTAGAATTTAATGGAGAGAAGAAACAGTAAAGATACATTAGTTCAATGTACGTATTAGTGTATAAGGTAATAATTTTGGTGCAAAAGCAGAATTGGCCAGATAGGCTAGTTTGCCAGGAGTGCATAGATCTAATCAAATAGTTTCAGTTGCTCATTTAGAGAAAACAAATGCAGAAATAGCGACCAAAGCTCTTAATGCAACCAAAGAGAGAAAACGCATGCTGACTAAATGTATACCCGTTAGGCTCCTTATTAACAAAAATGAGAAGTTATTCTTTGGGGCCTGTTGCTCTCCTGCTGCCCTGTCATGGTGCTATGACTTCATTTTCCATCTACAAACACCAAACACTGGAAGGCTAGTTGCTAAGAGAACTCATTGGGGAAATAATTAACTGTTCAAATCTCCCCACTTATATGGATACATGCAAATACCACCCTCTGATCAGATCTGTATGTTGCAGAGAGACACTACCTGCAGTCTACTAAAGCTGGATGTCGGAGTGTCCCACAGACCCAGGTTAGCACCCCTGCTCTGCCACTCACTAGATATGTGACTCACGGCAAGTTCTTAAGAACTCTTTCGAAACGATTCCTCGCGGGCAAAAAAGAAAGGATGACAAAGCATGATTTTTTAAGTGTCACTGTGTGTACCAATTATGAACAAATTGTAAAATCCTGCTTCATTTCATCAGTATCAAACCACAGGCTGAAATTCGCTCATAATCCAATAACACTGTCTGGGAACAGTGGAAACAGGAAGAACTGAGAGCAGATCTGCATTCAGGATCCACGCGGCTGAAATCATAGGTGTGAAAAGACTCTCACACATTCTGTAGCATCATAGTACCCATCAGAGTGTAACAGCTCAGATTATTAGCACGCTCTGTTCCAGTGTCCCAGTCATACTGCACCACAGAAACTCTGCAGTGGATCGATTGCTGCTGTGCAGTCCCCAGCATCTGATCTTTCCTGAAGTTTATTGATTAAGCTGGTGCACTCCTTACCCAGTTATTTGGTACCATACTGAAAATACATTAACTAATTCTAAAGTAACAAACAAGCACCACTTTCAACCACTATTGCTAGTTTGAGAATAAAATGCTCCCTTTGGTGCAATGAGTAGTGCTCACGAGTGACAGATAATTTGAATAAGAAAACGGGACTCTTTACTTAGATTTTTGGCTTTCATTTACATTTGGAAAGTTGGGGGTAAGGTACAAGCTGCTTTGGAACACTTATTTCTACTCCCTGCGCTTTTGATATCATTTCTCTCTCTTTTCCTTGACCTTAGGTGGGTATTGGAACTCAAATCACATGAGCAAATAGCATTCAAATTTACATGATATATAAGGCAGTTTAGGGATGCGGAAAAAAAATTTACAATATAGTTTCTGTCTCAAAAAATTTATTGCCTTGTTTGGGGAGACAAAACATACCACATGAAAAGTTCATGATACAGGATTTAAACAAGGGCTCAACAAATCATAGAGGAATTGTTATATAACATGGGTTCTTCCACTAAATGCTAAAGGAATACTCTCAGCTCTAAATACTAAAAAAAAAAGAGAGAGAGAGAGAGAAATTCAGGAACTGTCCGGGTAGGATTGAGGTGAAGGACAGGGACGAAGTGAACTTTCGAGAAGCATGTAGGTGGCTAAGTCAGTTCGGATGTTAGGAACTTCACTGAGAATCAAGAGATGAGGAAGGCCAATGGCAAACCGAAATGAGACAGGCTGAGACAAAGCGAGATGAGATGAGATAAAGCGAGATGACAGAAGTTTGGTGATCATCTTGGACATTTTGCTAAATTAAGTGGCAAAGGAGCAAGAAACAGGTATCATTAGGCAAAGGCATCCCCTGACCAAGCTTGATGAGGGCAGATTGAGGACTGATTCCAGCATGAGAGGGAGGTGCAGGAGAGGCAGCTGCTCAGTAGGTCCTCAGAAGACGGTGAAGGCACCACTCTGAATAGTGTAGATAAATACTGACCACAACAGACACAGAATGTGTGTGTGTGCACACATGCACATGAATGTAAGAGGCTAGGACATCAGAGGGGAGAGGAAATACAGGGAGAAAGGAAGTCAAAGAAAGATGCTTGACATTCCACAGGAGAAGCTTCTGCACAGAAACAAACTCCAAGATGCACTGGAGAGGGGTTTTTGCTAGACAGTGAGCATCGCAAACAAGCAGAGTACCTTTGCATTAAGGTGCGATTTAAAAATATGTTATTATCTAAGATAGTGGTGCTCCACCATGGTGATTTTGCTCCCCAGGGAACATTTGACAACCGGGAGATAGGTTTGGTTGCCACAACTGGCAGTGGGGGTGGGGGTGCTAACTGCCATCGTGTGGGTAGAGGACAGAGATGCTGCTAAACACCCAACAGCATGCAAGAAGATCCCACGACAAAGAATGACCTGGCTCCAGATGTCAATGGTACCAAGGTTGAGAAACCAAATTCAGAGGATCTCAGGGAAAACAGAAAAGTATCTCAAAAATAAACGACATTACTCAGTATTGTACAGGTGACAAATGTTAACATTGTGCATTTATTTAAAACAAATGTGAGCAACAATTATTACAGTAGTTAGAATTTTTAAATATGTACATATACTGCAGCAGACTTTTAAAAGGATATATTCAGCTTCATCACCCTTTTCTTAAAAAAACTGAAATTACTTCTGTCAAAATCATGCTGATGGAAAGCAATGATATACTAAGCAGAGTCCTTTACAGAAAGAATTCAGATATAATGAGTGGAAAACAATCTTAAAGAAGACTGAAAGAAGCGACAGCTTAATGAAACCCAGCTACTGGTTCCATTTTATATTTATCTTTCCAAACTGCTAATGAATTCTGACCCACTTAGTCATGACAAAATATATGTCCTGAAGAGTCTGTATCCCTTTTGAGGTACTTAATGGATATTTAGCAGGCAAGAAAATATGGCATGCCTGTTATTCATAATATTTGATCCTTAAATGGACATTAATATGCCACATTTAGAGTACTGGGGAAATGCTAGCCAAATATTTAAAGCCGCTACTAAGATGAAAGACATTCCACAAGGAGGAAACTGATCTCAGAACTAGTTACCACAGCCATGAGGACTTCATGGCTGCTACAGCACATTAGCCACAAACAATTTCCATCCGGGGAAGTGCATTTCATGCAGCTACTGATGCATAATAAATATTTGATCCTAATTGGACCTAATGATGAATTTCAATTCTGTATTCACCATTCTTTTGTAGGACTACCAACACATAAATATAAAAAATAAAAAAGGTTTTGGGGAACATTTTTCATTTCCTTAAGTCATTGAATAATGATGAATTGCCTGAGAGGCTCTTTGAAAAGATAGATTAGGCTAAGAAGTTGTTGAGAGAATTAGAAATTGCATAAGGATTCAATGCAAAATACTTTGTAAAAATAAATTTTAACTTCCTTGTTTAACTTATTTTAATTCATTGAGAAATTAAAGGTAAAATATACTTTATAAAAATATAATCTGGCAAACTTTAATTTGGGTACCAATTTGGAATTCAATTAAACAGGTTCAAGTCTATTTTTATAGATTATAAAAATGCTCCTTTCAGATAAAGTAAACAAGATAATTTTGTTTTGGGAGTTAAAAGAATAAATATCTGTGCATCCTTTAGTCTCAATAGAATAGCTCTTATTCTGTTAGTAGGCAGAAATGTTTAAGCAGTAAGTCCAAAAGACATACATGTAATTTAAATGCTTTTAAATGGAATAGAAAAGTTTAATTCTCTGGTGTTTTTTCTTGTATTCTTTCAAAATCATAGCACCAATGGATGTCAGTTTCTAACATTATTCACCTATCTTTTAAAAAATTTACCCCTGAATGCTTATACACTGCTAGTGGAGATGTAAATTAGGTCAACCATTGTGGAAAGCATTTGGTGATTTCTGAAAGAACTTAAAACAGAACTACCATTGACCCAGTAATTCCATTATTGGGTATAGACCTAAAGGAATATATATCATTTTATCATAAAGACACATGCACACATATATTCATTGCAACATCATTCACAATAGCAAAGACATGGAATCAACATACATGCTCATCAATGGTCAATGGTAGACTTGATAAAGAAGATGTGGTACACACACACCATGGAATACCACGCAGCCATAAAAAAGGACAAGATCATGTCCTTTGCAGCAACATGGATGGAGCTACAGGCCATTTCCTAAGCAAACTAACACAGGAACAGAAAACCAAATAGTACATGTTCTCACTTACAAGTGGGAGCTAAACATTGAGTACATATGGACACAAAGAAGGGAATAACATACACCACGGCCTACTTGAGGGTGGAAGGTGGGAGGAGGTGAGGATTGAAAAACTACCTATCAAGTACTATGCTAATTACCTGGGTCATGAAATAATCTGCACACAAAACCCCCATAACACACAGTAACCCCCGTGACATGCAATCAATCTACCTAGATAACAAACCTGCACATGTACCCCTGAACTTAAAATAAAAGTAAAAAAAAAAATGATAAAAATAGAAAGTTTACCCTTGACAACATGTTTCATATATAATCACTAAATCTACTAAGGCATATTTGCATATTACATTACAGAGTCTGGTAGCTCCACAGTTTCTCCATCTGTGTACAGTTGGCCAACTACCGAAACTCACATCTTCCAAATCCTAGTGGCTTAACAATGGAAAAGCGAATATCCAGTGTAGCTCAGGGCAACTCAGTGGAATGTGTGTGTCGGGGGGTGGGGGCTGGCAGGGGGCTCTGTTCTAAGCAGCCATTTAGAAATGAGGCTCCTTGAAACTTACTCCACCATACCATGGGGTCTCAGAGTCCTTCACATCCCCTGAGTCCAGCTGTTGGCTAAAAGGAGTGAGAATGTACTGGATCAGGTACAGGCTTCATGAGGCAGACCCGGAAGGGCAATACATCGCTTCTACCAGCCAGAAATTGTCATGTGATTCCTTCTAACTGCAGAGGAGGCTGAGGAATGTAATCTACCTGTGTGCCCAGGAGGAAGGGAAATGGGCTTTGTGATAATACGCAGCATTATCTCTGCCAAACTGGCAGGAAAAAACCGACCAATGTCATATATTTATATACTTGAGAGATGTATCATCAGTGACCAATTCTCTGCCCTTGGCAGAGTGCTGATTGGAAATACAGCTTTGGACAGGGTCAATATTAGGCTACGTCAAGATGACCAGCATGTGTCCTGGCAAGCTGACAACAGACTCTGTCAAACGTCAGCATGGCCAGACTACCCTCCTGGTCTTCCAGGCAATCACGCTCATCTTCCCACTTTGGGACTGACACCTTTGCTTCCCATTGCAATTACAGCCAATTTACTGAAAAGAGTTGACTAGTGTCACTTGCATTTTCACCTGAATAAGGGAAGAGTCACTGTCACTTGGAATGTGACCATAGACTCCACTATCCTTAGACTACATCAGAATTATGCTCCTTTAAACTATTTGGAGGTAAAAGTCACAAGAAAATAATAGGCATCAGAAGCATACACAAATGTGAGATGTTTGGCATGGAAGACAGTTTTCTACTCATAAAATACACAACTTGAAAGTTGGTATAAATATCAGATCCGGAATCATGCCAGCCACGTTTTTACTGGCAGGCATAGCAGGAGATAGCACAGTGAAAATTCTCATAGAGGTTGGAAGCAGCAACAAGTCTTGAAAACTCATTTGACTATCAAGGAGGGCTAGATCACACATTAACTCAGACCACAAAGGCTAAAGGTCTCACTCAGACTCTCTCATCACTCGCATTTAGAACCAGAAGAATAACCACATTCGTTCTTACAAGACTTTCCTTTTAATTATACATAAGAAAGGAAAGGTCTTTTCATTCCTCATATCTCACTTGGCATAAAATCTAATGTTTGTTCATCTCACTTGTCTTAATCCCATACCTCCTCATGTTTCTTAGAAGAAAAAATTTAACTCTGCATATCAGAAAACAGATCTGAAGTAAATACCAGTTAAAATGCAAAACAAAAAGCAAAAGAGGTCCCAGACTTTTATAAATGTTGTTTCATAGAAACCATAAGATAAAGGCAACTTGATTTGAAACAAGTGAAGACATCCAAGAATTTTAATAGTATGCAAGTGATTTGGACTGGTGGTTGGTAGCATTGACATTAAATCAGCTGCATTTTCATTGACAGCTCATTAGAAAGATGTTCCAAGAATATCAAATAGAAGATGCTCAACAGAAGCTCTTCTCCAGGCAGTTCATAATTGTTATTTAATTTATGTCATTGCAAGTCATGACTCAGAACACACAACTCTGTAAAATTTAAAGATTTTTATAAATCGCATGAAAAATTTCCCCTTAGTATAGCTATAATTGTGCTGTGTATGTCACATGGATTTTTGATTACATTTTCCAAACACTAAGGCTGTCAATTTGATAAGGAGAATGTTTCACAAAATTCACTCTTCTGTTCTAGGATCTTGGTTCTAGGTAACTCATTCTCCAGAAAGAAATCATATCAGGCAGTTCACAAAAGAAAAAAACATATTTAAGCCACCTAAAAACTCAAGTACTATTCATTGTTGATTATGTCTGGATCTTTACATCATCTTAACTATGTGGTCAGTCTATAAAAATTTATCTGTACATATGATTACAGGTGATATGTAATATAAGTAACATCCAGAGCTGGATCCTGAAGCGGGCTTCCATTTTTTTTTTTTTTGTTTGACATTTGTATTTTAATAAAGGATAATAAAAGCCAAATTACAGTCAACTGTTAACGCTTTCTTTCTTTCTTTCTTTCTTTTTTTTTTAATTCTGTAGTATAACAAAAGCAGTTCAGGGTTTTTTTCTGAACAAACGATCCCTTGGTCTTTCCCACGTCACGCTCCTAAAACAACTAAAACAACCCTCTACGTCTAATCATTTCACCTAAGATATCGAGTGGCAAGTCTTTCACATTTGCTGCTTACAATTCCTCAGTGGTCCATATTGAGTATTTTCATTTCTGGGTAAGGGAAAAAGCATTTTGGTCCATTAATTCACCCACTCGCTCCTGGAGGACATTCACCAGTTCTGCTATTACAAAGACGTGAGTGCCATCCATGTCTTGAATGATGAACTTTGCAGGCTTCCATTTTTTTTTCACTTTGGGATGGTTTTCTCGTCGAGCTGCATGGAAAAGCAGGAAGCACACTGTCCGCTGTGGGGGTTCCTGGTCCAGCAGAAGACTTTCAGATATTGTCAAGTTCATTCCACTTCTTTGAATCTCAGCGGCTTTTATTATGACATAAGATATTTAGATGATGCAAGCCCCTTCAAGAAACATTATTTTATAAACAGAAACATTCAGTTGTGCGGCCATTTCATAATTCGCTTCTGAAATGGACAGGAACTGCACCTACGTGAAGAAGGTAGCGCAGGGCAAAATGCCTTTACTGCTTTCCAAATTTTGATTTCTGAGTAGGAAATACAACTAAACCTCCTATCAATTTTTAGTCTTTACCTGTACATTTCTAACTTTTAGAGATTTTTGTTAACGTTCCCTTTTCTTGTTAACTTTGTATTTGATATTCAAGAAACTTTAGAAACGAATGCCTGTATAACATAATTTCAAGATATTAAAATAGCATTTATCGTTAAGGCCCCTCGCTTTGTACCAGCATCACAATTCCTTTTTAAGAGTTATTCCGCCGGGCGCGGTGGCTCAAGCCTGTAATCCCAGCACTTTGGGAGGCCGAGACGGGCGGATCCCGAGGTCAGGAGATCGAGACCACCCTGGCTAACATGGTGAAACCCCGTCTCTACTAAAAAAATACAAAAAACTAGCCGGGCGACGTGGCAGGTGCCTGTAGTCCCAGCTACTCGGGAGGCTGACGCAGGAGAATGGCGTGAACCCGGGAGGCGGAGCTTGCAGTGAGCTGAGATCCAGCCACTGCACTCCAGCCCGGGCGACAGAGCGAGACTCCGCCTCAAAAAAAAAAAAAAAAGAGTTATTCCATGTCTTGGGAAATTAAACCACTGTCTCAACTCCTTCCAGGTGACATAAGAAAGCCATGGAGGCATGACGGTCTAGCAGAGAGAAGCCTAGGTGGTATGGATTGATCCATGTTGTGGGTCATACCACAGAGACAAGGGTTTACATTAGTTCAGCAATTTCAAGTTCTTAAAACATCTGCTTTCTCTAGAGCTAGATCTATACAACCGGATGGAGAAGTTTGGGCTTAGGTGTTTTGTAAAATTTAAAAATGAGTTCCCTAATGGCAGCTTTCCTGTTTTACTCCTGTTACTGGACTATTTTCAAGCAATTGCTGATACAATCTGGTGAGCCACTGATGGGATTGAGTGTAAGAAATGGAGACTGCTATAGATTGTTAACATAGAGGCTGATGGCCAGACTACTGTATATTTTGTTTATCTAGAGTTGTGTGGAGGCTGCTGTTCAGAGCATTGCTGACACCAGGGCATGCCACTAGTCACACAGTTAGTGAGGCTGGTGATGAAACTCTCAGGTCCTAACCAAGAATTTCACATAGCTAGTAAATCAGCATGATTTCACTTGAATTATGCTTCACTTTTTAAAATTAAATATCACGCGAAAGACTTTCCAGAATTATAGCATTCCACCAAATTGCTCTCGCCAGGACCCCATTGAGCTCCATATCGTAAAATTATTAGTTATATCTAAGTCGTCATCTTTCTTGATTGCGCCGCCCCCTCTGACATACTTTCTTCTCTTGGCTTTCAGCACGCTGTGCCCGCTTGCCTTACTCCTATCTTCCTGGGCATGCCTTCTCAGTTTCGTTTCCTTTTCCTCTTCTTCCTGGCCTCTCAATCTTGGAGTGCTGCAGGGCTGAGTTCTTAGCCTTCTTTATCCTCTTTCTGTGCTCACTGCCTCGCTCAGTCTCAAGGCTTTAATCACCATGGAGAACCAGCCACCTCTTGCCGTCTCCTCCACTTCCACCTGTTCCAGGCACCATCCTTCCTCACCTGGCCATTGCAATAGCTTCCTAATTAGGAAGGTGGACCTTCCCCCACCTTACCATCTACTCCCTTCAGTGTGAAAGCCTCATCCTCTGGCACTCAACCCTTCTTTCTCTTGGTTGCAGCTATCCTGGCCTCCTTGCTGTGCCTCAAGCTGGGAGGGCACTCACATTTTAGTGCATTTGCAGAGGCGGTGCCTTCTGCCCCCAGATGGGTGACCCTATAGGTAACCCCCTTCAACTTCCTGGCTCAACATTTGAAACTCCAAGCTGCACTGCCCTCAACACAGACATTCTCCAGACCCTCTTTACCCTGCTATATTGAGCCCCCTTTTACTGTCTTACCTACTATATAATCTCTTATCATGTTTGTCTTTTACTCTGTGTTCTGTCCATGGGGGATTTAAACCCTGTGGGGGCAGGAATTTTTACCGAGGTTATTCACTGATGTGTCCTAAGCACTCAGAACAGTCCTTTGCTTTTGGACAGTGCTCGGATTTGCAAGAGCGAATGACTATGCTCTCTCCAGAGTGATGAGGATGTCAGTGTTGCTAAGTTTAGAAATGAAGCACACCCTATGGTACGACAGAACCTGCAGAGGAGATAACAGCTTCTCGCTTAAAGATATGGAGTAGGCGTTAAAATGATTTCTGCCCAATATAAGAAGAGCACTTTGCAATTATCAACCAGAAGCAGTTGCTTGCTCTTTCCTCAGTGGATTCTCACAATACCATATGCTATCAAGTTCCATTGTCCTCTTTGTACATGTGAGGGTAAGGTGCTCCATTGGATGTATCTTGAAACAGAACAGAGTTTGTGTATGTGAGGGGGGTGTGTACCTTTTTCTAAGGATTGAGCTCGATGACCAAAGGATATGGCATATTTAATGGGTAGGGAGAACACAGGTGCAACAATTCACAAAAATCTCATAATAGTGAATGATGGTGAATGAATAGAGAAGACCTAAGAAATCTCTCAAATGGGTGAGTTCTCCAGGAATTGAAAGGTTTTTTTTGTTTTGTTTTGTTTTGTTTTTATCCTTTACAGTTTTAAGAGAATGTGGAAATAGAATAATTTGATAAGATTTGGCTGTGGTTTTGATGAATGCTCTAAGAATTATCCCCAGTGATAAACATTCAAAGATAAATGGTGATGTTTTAGATAGAAGTCAATAGTTGTTCTATTGCTGGTAACAGGGTTCCTTAGTTATAATTCTGTTAGTTGCTCTCACAGTCTTATGTGACTTATATAGTCATTATTTCAAAGCTTATCACATCCAGTAAAATTCTATAGTTATTAGCAATAATCTAAGTCAACTTTAGCAATCAGTTAAGGTTAGAAATTTAACTTCTATAAAATACTCTATGCCACAGTACTTTCCTATTCCTACGGGGTAAATTTCTGTTATAGACTCCATGGTGGCTCCTTGAAATGGTATGTACTCAAGGATAGCCCAGCTTAGGGGATTCCAAATGCCATTTCAATTTTTACTTTATACAGCGTATTCTCGTTCTCAGTCCGTGCTTAGACTTCCCAGCTCTCAGGCTCAACTCTCAGATCATGAACAACCCTACGTACCATGTTTTGTTTCCGTCGAATTGGCAGTGACTCATTTAATTACTCTCCATGTGTTGGCCAAATATGAGGAAGGAATACTCCGAAAAATTAACAAAATGCCGCCAGGTGCGGTGCCTCATGCCTGTAATCCCGGCACTTCGGGAGGCCGAGGCGGGTGAATCACCTGAGGTCAGAAGTTCAAGACCAGCCTGGTCAACATGGTGAAACCACATCTCTACTAAATATACAAAAAATTAGCCGGGCGTGGTGGTGGCGCGCCTGTAATCCCAGCTACTCGGGAAGCTGAGGCAGGAGAATCGCCTGAACCCAGGAGGCGGAGGTTGCAGTGAGCCCAGATCGCGCCATTGCACTCCAGCCTGGGCAACAAGAACGAAACTTCATCTCAAAAAAAAAAAAAAAAAAAAAAAAAAAAAAAAAAAAAATTAACAAAACGCATCTGTATAGGCATCCTATGTCTACATATGCATCTACACAGGCTTTGGGATGCAGCAGCATTGGATAGAACAATACTGATCCCTGGAAAAGATACACCACAGAAGAGCCCGGCTGCCTTTCACAAATACGAGTTCATGAATACATCCAGGAAAGTCAAAGTGTACAGTGCATTAAAAACACATTTCCTTCTCGTTAGTTGCATGAGGATATAAAAATTAACTCAAATCAGCTTTGTTGCCAATTTCAAGAATGTGACTGAGGACAGGGAGCAGAAGAAAGCAGTGTCACCAATCCTACTCTGAATAATCTGTCACCACGCTAGCAGAGCAGAAAACGTTTCATTTTAAATGATTGCCATTTCGGTTACATAATAAAAGTTAATAGATATAACCCCAAACACAAGACTGAATTCATTCAGACACACACGTACTTGTGTTAGTCTATGAAGGAAATACATCTTTTATGTCAAAATTATGTACTACTTTGAAATGTAGTTCAAAGTGAAGAAGAAAACTTTAAACATTTTCCTTCACTTTTAACTCCCTTGCCCCAAAGCAAACACCTGAACATATGTTAAAATACTTGAATTCATAGCTGCCATCAGCAATGTCTTTATTCATTCAGAAATGTTGCTTCAATATCCCTCTGTTAGACTTTTTCCTGAATGTTGATCTTGAAAATCTGTACTGAGAGCTTAAAAGTGTTTCTCCAATGTCACATTCAACTTCCATAGATCATTTCAGAATAATACTCCTTTGATATTTAAGTAGCAAATACAACAATATCTCTATAATCCATGGATAATGTATATATGCTAGTATAGATAGCTATCATTCTGAAGAAATTTTTCCCAAGGCACAAAGGCCAACACATAAATTCACCTGCATTTTTAGAGTGGATGTTCATGGCGATGTCATTGGAGAAAGGCTATACTCCCAGTGACAGTCACGGAGGCCAGTACAGGATCTTAAGTAGGTTCTCAACAAATGATTGTTGTGCTTATTAATTGAAGAAGAATGATCTTATATGTGAATCAGAAAGGAAGGAAGTTAGGAGTTTACTAGTAAAACCAAATAGTTCGATAACTGTTTTTTAATACCTTGATCTATTTCATATTCACCAAATGAACTATTGGCATAAGGATCCCTTTATGTTGCTTCAGTCATTTATTTCTTAAAGACTCCTTTCACTATCATTTACGAATCATATGATTTTAGGCTTTCCAGCTTTTTTTTTTAAACAAAACTTTTATTATTTAGCATTTGCTTCTACAACCATCACATCAGTATATAGTAAGTGAGAACGAAGCAAGTAATTTGTGAACATTGTCAATTCTGTGTCCAAAAGAGAATCTGAGGAAAAGGGTTCTTTGAGGTTAGCAGCGGGGCTGACATTGAATCTGAGTTCCATGCCCAGCAGTGAGCCACACCCTTTCCTTACTAAGGAGTCTGGAAATGTTGCCAGCCCTGCCTTTTATCTTTGAAAACACAGGACTATTTATGTCTAAACACAATGAATTTACCTTCATTGGTTGACACAGTTATCTTTCCTGACCCTTAAAACCTCAACAGACAGCAAACTGCACGCTTGCTATATAATAGAAGTTTGGTAGATGGGAAGTCTACACGCAAAGTTGATTTATTTTGGTAAGATAACCCAGCCACAAGGGGTTACGTGGAAGGCAGAGATAATGGATGTAAAGAGCAGTCAGGACACTACTGAGAAATCCTAGTCAAGAATGTTGCAATCGCCTGTGAACTAGGAAAGGAGAGATGTTGAAGACATGTGTACGTAGGTAGAATCAATGAGTAGGGACTAAGTTGGTATGAAGAAAAATTCGAATGCTTGTCTAAGATTCTAATTCTCAGTAACTGGGTGGTACCATTGTCAAGATCCAGCCCTGGGAAGGAAGAGCAGGGTGGGAGTTGGAAAGCGAGTTTTGGACGTATTGAATCTGAGGTACTCAGAAGCCATTCAAAGGAGATGTTCACCAGCTTCTTGGAAATGCAAGTCTGGAACTTTCACAAGAGATCAGGGATAGAGACATAGGTTTAGGGGTTATCACGAAGGAGGAAACAGGTGAACTCAGGGAAGATTAGTGGAGATTTAGACAAGAGGGACAGAACCCAAGGGAGTAACTTTCAGGTCGGGCAAAAAAAAAAAAAAAAAAAAAAAAAAAAGGCACCTGTAAGTGGAATTCAGAAGATGTAATCAGAGAAACTGAAGGTAAATCAGAAGCTTCCAGTGTGACGGAAGGCAAAGGGGAATAGATTTCATGAAGATGCAAGAGGCAGCAGCGTGTAATGCCAGTAATCTAAAAGACTTGTCCACCTTTGTTTCCAAATACTACTTTATGTTAATTATGTAATATCTCAGCTTTAATAACAATGGCATGAGAAAATTCAAAATTACTTTCTGTGTCATTTCTCTCAGTGTGTTTATTATTATTTAAATAAATTTGTATGCTTTCATGAACTTTACTTATGAAGGAGTTAAGAACATCGCATCCCAAAATACACCACTTTGGCATATTGAGTATTTTTAGTTAAAGGCACTTCAGAAAAAGCAGGTGAGGTAGGGCGTGGTGGCTCACACTTACAATCGCAGCACTTTGGGAGGCTCTAGCGGGTGGATCACCTGAGGTTAGGAGTTCGAGACCAGCCTGGCCAACATGGTGAAACTCTGTCTCTGCGAAAAACACAAAAATTAGCTGGGCGTGTGGCAGGTGCCTGTAATCCCAGCTACTCAGGAGGCTGAGGCAGGAGAATCGCTTGAACCCGGGAGGTGGAGTTTGCAGTAGCCGAGATTGCACCATTGCACTCCAGCCTGGGTGACAGAGTGAGACTCTGTCTCAAAAAAAAAAAAAAAGAAAAAAAAAGCAGGTGCAAGAAGATCACTCTGAACTTCCTTCTGTTTCTTAAAAGCAGGAGATGAAATTCTCATGTGAAAGATGTCCTCCCTTGGCCAGGAGGGAGGCATCATTCTCATGGGCAAGGGCCAGAAGCTGAGGCTGAGGGAAACCTGTACCATCTGCTATACTGGCCCTTCCTTCCCAGCCATTCTCCTCCAATCACCTGCCCTGGCCCAAGCTCTCCACCCCCAACCTCATCACATTTCTGCAATTTACTGCTCTTTGTCTAATTCCTCATATAAGTAGTCAATGCAAACTGCATCTTTGGGTCTTCACAAATTCTGAAGGTTTTCATGCCACGTAAACTTCTATTAAATAAATGTATATGTTTTTCTCCTGCGGATCTGTCTTATGTCAATTTAATTCTCAGGCACAACACCCACGCGCCCCTACCCCCTAAAAAACCCTGACAGAGTAGAGGCATAATTTTGCCTCCCTTACACCTAGAAACATAGAAACCATCTTTTCTTTGAATTTAATGATTTAAAATTATAAAGACTTTCAGCTTGCACTGAGTTTTCAGATTACATGTGAAATTACTTGTAAAGAAAAATGATTCAATATTATCCATCATTTGTCAAAACTTTTAAAAAGATAGTGATGTCTACCAGCTTTCCTATTTTAGCATATTGGAATGAGTCTATGGATAAAACAAATAGAAAAAATTGGAATAAAAATCCTCAAAATTAAGCACTGGTTCCTGCCAAATGGTAATGAAAAGTCACTAGTTTTTTCCAATTACATTAAGGAAGTGTAAATATTATTAAGGAACAGCTGTGTGTATATAAGTTTTTCTGAATAAATTAAATTAGAAGAAATATATAAGCTACAGAATGAAGTCTTTATATTAAAAACAGGTAGTCCCACTTTGCCTGGTATCGTGTTAACAGGAAACTGAAGCATATCCAGCCATATCATTGCTCTCCATAGTCCTGTGGCAACTGAGAGGACTGCTTGTATGTTTTACTCACTTTTCATACATTTATTACATAAATTCTCTTAAAACAGAAATCCTTTCTTCTCAACCTGTTGACCCAAAACCAATGGTAAAGAGGTTAAGATAATATATTCACTGCTAGATTCAAAGCCCATTATAAATTTTCCTAAAACATAATGACAAACTATTTGATAATTTAAAGAGTCAACATCACTTTTATAACAATGCCATACAAAAAGATACACAATACAAAAACCATCTTGAATGTAGGTTTACAAAAGATGTTTGTCTGCTAAGGAACTACATTCATTTTCTCTTCGAATTCACCATCTATAGAAGTTCTGAGCCCTAGGCAAAAAATATAGAAGTATAGGCCAAACATTATACTATCTATGATAAATTTTCAGAAACTTGGGGCTGCTTTAAGTAATCTATTTATGTTTTATATAGTCTCTCAATGTTAGCAGCTGTGAAAGATATTTACAATTTACTTCCTATGTAGAATTTATCTTAAATTTAAGAAATAGCAAATAGAGAGAAAGATGTTTTAATGTAGGTCTTTATTCAGTCATTCAAAAGATAAAGAGAATAATATAACAAATGTCCATGTACCCATCATTTATCTTAAAATAGAAGATATTAATTCAGTTAAAGCCTGCTGCGCATGTCTCTAATTCACAGTGCCTTCCTACCTCCAGAGGTAACCAGCATCTGAATGTAATATTTATCAGTCCATGTATTTCTTTACATTATGATGATGTAGGCTTTTAATGAATACTCTTTTTAAGGTTAAAGTAATTCCTTCCTTTGTCTGGTTGTGAGTTTTTATCTTGAAAGCCTGTGTTGGGTGTTATCAATTTTTTTTTTCTGCACTGATTGAGACTGATCTATAGTCAGAATGTAAAGTTTTAAACCACAAAACTCATATGATTCATATAATGGTGAAAGAAGTCTTCAATAAATAAACTATTGAAGCAATATAAAAGATCCTTATGAAAATATTTTATTCAATGAAAATGAAATTGCTTTAGGCATTAAAAATAGTTATCTACAGTCACCTAAAACACTATTTGGTTTTACTAGTGAATTCCTCATTTCCTTCCTTTCTGATTTATATGTTAGATAATTCTTAAATTAATAAGCACAGCTGAGGATTAAATATACCAAATGGTCCTCTGACAAATGTTTTTACACCTATGCTTTTATTAAGTATTTCAAAATATTGATTAGAAAAATAATACATGTGAACATAAAAAATTATGATGTGGACACAAAATGATTTTTAACATTAAATTTTTTTATCTTGATATCCAAAATACATAAAATATTGTAAGGATAAAAATCTCACTGCAATCAAGCTTTCTCACCTTTGCATACAAATTATCACTTTGATTTCAGACACGTTTTTACAAGCTGTGGTTATTAAGAGATGGATCTCACCATGCGAGACAAAAAAACACTTGTGTGCAAATTCTAAATTAATGTTCAAACATGAAATACATCCCTTAATTCTTAAAGATGCTCAAACACAAAATAAAATAGATTTTGTATGTAGACAAGTAGGCATCATCACTTTTTTTACTACAAAAAATCATAGTATTTTATTACTTTTTCCACAAAAAAAGTCTACCTCTGAATTTACCTTTTCACTCAGTTTTTCATTTTTACTTGTTTCTATTAGTTTCCCATCATAAGCCAGTCTTCTATTATATCAATACAGACTTATAAACTTGTTTACACTTAATTTTTGTCTTATTCTGCCTTGAATAAAAATAGTCATAGTAGATATAAAAAGAAAATTTTAATGATTTAATTTGATGTCAGAAATGCAATTTTTTAAGAAAACATTGAATTTCTGCTGTTAAGAGGCATTACTCTGTAAGCTTTTTCCAAAAGTGAGTGTTTTACTCCCCTTTACAAACAGAGGCAAAAACCACCTTCTACTTCAGAATGAGGTGTGGATCCCTTAGTCTGACATCTGACATCCTTCTTGAATTTGCACCGAACCTCCATCTTTATCTCCAACAATTCCTGGCTGAGTCCCTTCACTATGGATCTACTCATAGACGTGCACATGAAGTGGACCATCTGGTGTGCCAGGCCATACCTTCCAACGGTTGGCTCTGCTGGGACCATAAGGATGGGCTTTCTCCTCTCACTGTACATTTAGATGGTCATACTGGGTTTTGGATAGTTTCCCATTCTTAATCATGTTTTTGATTAAGAATCAAAAATTCTTAATCAACGAATTGATTAATCATTCGTTTTTGTTTTAAAAGCGAATATTCTTATGGTAAAAAAGATAAATGTGAAATAGAAAATACTGTAGACCTACAGATCAAAATTACATTTGAAAACCATATTTAATTGTATATTCATTAAATTCACATAAAATGTACCCATATGTAACTTTTCAACATTCTTGAGTGTTTTGGAAATTAACGATTTGTTCTAAAACTTGAGTGTTACATAGTTTTGACATATTTCAAAGTTCAGTTCAAATACACACAACACTTCTGGTTACCACTTGGAGCTAAATTCAATACCAACCAAATTTTTTAGGTTTGCAAAACTGAACTAAAGAAGTACCACTGAGTTGAGGGCATGTCAAGATCTAGCATTAAACCCATTCAGAGTTGCACTTGGACCAGCATATTCCAGGGGTCACAGTAACCAACATCCAATGCCTTAAAAATATACGCTGTACGTGTGTTTTTCTATTAAGCTAAATTCAATCTCTTTTTTTTCAGGCATAAATTTATTTGAGAACAAGAGATGAATGTTTCTATTCTATCCTTTCTAATATCAAGTTGGTCTTTAAAATATTTTTTTTAAACTGTGTTAATTTCCTAACCCGATTCTTTTTGGTACGTTGACAGATTATTTCAACCAGCCTCGTCCTAACATTTGGCTCCTTATACTATTGGCACATTCACGTCTTTCTCTGCCATCTTCGCCTCTCATGCTTGTTTTTCTCTCAGTGAAGTACAGAAAGTCAAAACTTAGGATTTGAAATGTCTCCTTCATTGCCTGGACCAATGGTTTTCTTGTGTTTTATTGAAAATGAAAGAGCTATGCATTTGATGAGACAATAAAAATACAATCTTTCATCTCCGATAATACTGAGCATTAAATAAAATTACAGGTGCAGTTATTTCGCAGGTAGAGTTTTACTTCCTAGGACAAAGTCTAGATACAGAGGGCAGTACTGACCTGCCCCGAGGCCTTGGTCTCTGCACCGGTTGGTCTCATCTTATTTCGACTGCTCTCCTCTTTGTCCTCTTCTTCTCAGTTACATCCATGATACAGGGACTGTCCAGTGTTGCATTTCTCTGATCCCTTGAACACTGTTCAGCAGTATTACTAACATATGAGCCTGATTGTGAGCCTTTTGTTCTCAATAAATAAATACAAACTCAATGCACCTTCCCGGGGCTTTGCCTGGGACCTAAATATTCTTTGAGTCCTGAGTTTTCTCTTCTCCGGGTCTTTGTCCTCCATCATTTTCTGCGATTTGAATACCCTCTTATTCAAACCAAAACCCCAATTCCAGTACAGCTTTTCCTTTGTGATAATACCACTGATTTTCTAGTACAACATACGCCCAGCTCCCAATTCCAGCTCTGAGCTCCTAGAGTTCTGGGGGACTTCACATTGCCTATCTTCTTTTGCAGAGTGTTATATTCAGGTGCATGTGTCCAGCTCTCCTACCAGACTGCTCAGCTGCATGTGGCACAGCTCCTTGCACACAGTACATAGAAGGCTTGGTAACAGAATCCCATGTTCATCGAATGGCCTGGACTGATCATCTTTTAAATAATGCACAGTGTTCTCACATCTATTTAAGGAAGAAACAACTGATTTCTATCTTTTAAGATTGCATTTTAAGACCACATCAAAGGCTTTGAATCTCTCACCAAAGCTAACAATAAAAAACAAATTTGGCCAAGTGCTGTGGCTCACACCTGTAATCCCAGCATTTTGGAAGGCTGAGGTGGGTGGATCACTTGAGGTCTGCAGTACGAGACCAGCCTGGGCAACACAGCAAAACCCCGTCTCTCCTAAAAGCACAAACGTTAGCTTATGTGCTGATACGTGACTGTAATCCCAGCTACTCAGGAGGCTGAGGCATGACAATCGCTTGACCTGGGAGGTGGAGGTCACAGTGAGCCAAGGTTGCACCACAGCACTCCAGCTTGGGCGACAGAGTGAGAGCCTGTCTCAAAAAAAAAAAAAAAAAAAAAAAAGCAAATTTGATCATATATAATTGAATTTGTTTCAAAGTAAGGGAAAGGGGAGTATGCAAGGGCGACACGTGGCCTGTTCTTCTGAAAAAGCAAGATAGGTTATCTTTATACACCAGATCAAGGTATTGCCAGCTACAGAGTGAAATTCCACACACAAAAAGAAAATTTTCTTCAAGCGAAAAAAATAAGTGGCCAATAAGGTCACATTCAAAAATTAAACTGGTCTTGATTACTGATACCATTTTTCAATAAAAGTAACTAGAGCTCCTTGAAGAAATAATTGATTTTAGGACCTGGTACATGAAATATACGAAATGATGCGGGAGCATCTTGTAGTGCCAGGAAAAAAAAGTCAACCCTTAAAATGATGGCTATAAGTCAAAGGCACATGGGAGGCGGGAGATGCATTTTGGATTTCAGATTTTTTCCGATTTTGGAATATTTGCATATCTATCATGAGTTATCTTGGGGTTGGGACACAGATCTAAATGTGAAATTCACTTACGTTATATGTACTGTATCCAAATAGCCTGAAGGTAATTTTATACAATGTTTTTAATAATTTTGTGCATAAAACGAAGTTTGTGTACACTGAACCATCAGAAAGCAAAGACATCAATATCTCAGCCACCCACATGGAAAATCTGGTGTTGTTTGGCATCACCATCATTCCTGACTGAATTTATTTGCTACCAATAAGCAATCATTTTCCTGCTCTTACTCACATGTAAGTACTTAACAGTAGAAAATACTACAATTTTTTTTTTTTTTGAGAGAGAGTCTTGCTTTTGTTGCCCAGGCTGGAGTGCAATGGCACGTCTCGGCTCACTGCAACCTCCACCTCCTGGGTTCAAGCGACTCTTCTGCCTCAGCCTCCTGAGTAGCTAGGATTACAGGTGTACACCACCACGCCTGGCTAATTCTGTATTTTTAGTAGAGACGGGGTTTCTCCATGTTGGTCAGGCTGGTTTCCCGACCTCAGGTGATCCACCCACCTCAACCTCCCAAAGTGCTGGGATTACAGCCTTGAGCCCCTGTGCCCAGCCTAATACTACTATTTTTTAAACAGTAAAAATACATACTATTAATACAGTGAAAAATAATGTGTTTAGGTAACTGAGCAGCACAGGAACAAGACCATTTTCCTTTATCAGCTGTTAGACAACAGCAGCAACAAACAATGCAGGCTTTCAGTCACCCCTATGATGCTATGTTTTGAGTAAAAGGCCACTGTACACTGTATTTTTTTTCTTTTTTAGGTGATAAGAAACATCAGAAGCAGTTGACAGACCAGGAAGCGGGTCCTCTAAGAAATGAGGAGGCATTCTGCCGGATGGCTTTGAAAAGATTTTCTCCAGCGTCATCTGCCTCATTAACAGCGATTTTCGTCTTAGAAGTCTCTCTTTGAGTTTCTACACACACGACTGCTTATTCTGTTATGAATGCCCTCTGCTCTAGTCCTTCGGTTAGCCCATCACATTGTCACTGTGGCATCTGTCTGCACATTTTCTGCAGTGTTAACGTCATCTTCATTGTCCAATCGTGGCATCATGTTGGTGCTCAAAACGTTTCAGATTTTGGAACATTTTGGATTTCAGACTTTTAGAGTAGGGATGCCCAGGCTCTACTACTTCTTATTTCAGAGAAAAATATAATATCCAAATAACTAATAAAAACTCGGTTGGAGAATGAAGACTTCTAGAAATAACTGTTTAATCTGCTTCTGATAAATAATCCTCTTTGCTGTACTGCAAAGGGGAGACCACTGCTGTTACTGTTTGTGTCATCACGTCCTGATCAAACACTGACTTTTTTAAAAAAGAAAACAAGTACATTATATATGTAAATGTAGACTGTAATAATATATCCTTGAGAAATAAATAAATATTACATGGACTCCATTTTTTTCTGACAGTCAATTAAGCACAAAAAGATTTTTAAAGCACTGATTTTTGCATTCTTAAATGACAAATGAAGTCTTCTTGAAATAAGATTTTTAATGATTTAGAGAAACATTTGCACATACACTAGCTTGGTGTTGATTCTCAATTTTTCATTTATTTTTTTTAAATCCTTTCCCTGGCATTTTTATCTTTTCACTTGTTTGTTTGTTCTTTTTTTTTTTTTTTTTAGACAGAGTTTCACTCTTGTTGCCCAGGCTGGAGTGCAATGGTGGGATCTCAGCTCACTGCACCCTCTGCCTCCCAGGTTCAAGCGATCCTCCCACTTCAGCCTCCCAAGTAGCTGAGATTATAGGTGTGCACCATCACACCTGGCTAATTTTGTTTTGTTTTGTTTTGTTTTTTTAGTAGAGATGGGGTTTCACCATGTTGGTCAGGCTGGTCTCGAACTCCTGACCTCAAGTGATTCACCTGCCTCGGCCTCCCAATGTGCTGGAGTTACAGGCATGAGCCACCACGCCCAGCCTATCCTTTCCCTTTTTCTGTTTTGTTATGGATGATGAACCTCTTAAAACTACTGAACTCCTTATACCTTGATATCTTTAGTGAGAACTTCCTTGTGGGATGGTTCTGAATGATTTCTCTAGAACCTCCATTTGAACATCTTCCTTTCCTCTGCTCATGGTGCCAGTCTGGGGCTATCAAAGTCATATATGCTGATAAATGCTACACTGTGACTAGCGAAGTCAGTGCTAAAAAGCAGCTTCTACATATAGCACTTCCAAATTGTGTTATTGCTGGTTTTTCCAATGCTTTCCCTACTAGGGCATCCACTGCACGTCACTGCTAAAATGCAAACCATATCTTTAATGAAAGTCTGTTTTATTGAATACATAAGTGACTATGAAATTTTAAATGAAAATTGATGGCAATTTAATTTTATAATAAACCTATATCTATATATCTCACCAAAGAGAGTCTAAATCTTTAGTGAGGCCACAGATTCATTTTTACGAAAATTCTTCACATGAGTTTAGAAAGCTTCCAACTAAGAAAAGGACAAGTCAAATCTTAGTGTCCTGGGTGGCCGAGCATTTCATAGCTGCCAGAGAACCATGAGGAACTTCCTGAGACTGACTCACGGGAGTTACCTGTAATGATCTGTGTCTCCCAATGGGTCATATTTTTATTGGAGATTATTTACTATGCCTGGAATCCTAATGCTTGGTGTCTCTAATGAGAAAAATAATAACAAAAAAAGTCAATATTCAGCCAACACAAATTTTCTATGATCTACGAAAGAATGTTTCCAGATCCTGGGCTTGATCATTTTTGTTTTCGATGTCATAGATTTGCTGAACAAAGCTTACAAATCCCCCTTTTCCTCTCTGCTCGCTACTACCCCGACCCAGAAAACACACACACACACCTTCCCAACCAGGTCCCATGTGACTGTTAACACCCACATCAGCTCTAGGTCACCATGCTTTTCTGAGGGACATTGCCTCCACTGAGGGCTCCTTTATTCTCAGTATACCTTACATTCCCAGCCACAGTACTGAACTTCTCAATGCTTGCAATGTTCCCTTGGAGTATATCAGTTGAGCAGGAGGAAAAAAATATCTGGAAGTTTATTATTTTTCCACCAATATATTTGACACCACCTTTGGAAAGGGAACAAAAGGCGTACTGTCAAGCGGATAGACCTGGACAAAATGTTACTGTTTGTTCCTCACGAGCACAGAGGTATATTTAAGCAAAGAAAGGCATTCCATGGCTCTCCTAGGACTTCCTTCCTTTAGCTGAATTCTACCAACATGTTCACACCACTGGGGCTCAGGCTGCTGGAATTTAAAACGCAGACCTCTATCTGCCAGTGCTTCAATCCCACGGCTACAAACATTCATATTAGGATGGAACCTGGCTTTCAAACATCATGAGATGAATGGGAGTTTATTGGGGGAAAAGGTGTGCCCCCATGAAACCACAGTAGAAGATGTGGAAATAGGACTGTCCCTGTTCAGCAGATTCTATACTGATACAATAAAGCCTAAAGTCACCAGAAGTCAGCTGGCCTTGGGTTATGTTTCCAATTCAGGCTCACTGACATTCATGAAACCTTTGGCAACACAGGCCAAGTTTCGTGCAAGGCTGGGTAGAATACTTCTTTCATGTGGAAGCCGGGTGAAACTTGGCGGCTTTGGCTACGTTTCACCTGAAGTTTCACATTCAAACAGTCCAGAGTTTCAACGTAAAATTAAGGGGTGAAGAGAAACAGAAAGAAAAACAAAACAAAACAGGGGAAAAAATGGCTTGCCTGGGAATGGAATGATCACCCACCATTCTCCACAAAGATCTCATCCTGGTGCCCTTTAATTTTACTGCTGGAGTATCACCTCTAGCAATATATTTGCACCCAGCGACCAAGGCTTCCCAGTACTAAGGGGGAGTGAGTATTCTAGCTAGACCACCCCCCTGCCCCCCACAAAGTCCAGGCTCAAAATAACGGGAGGATTTAAAATGTTAACCATACACATAAATGCAATGATTAACATGCTTCTTATAATGTAGACTTGAAGGGGAAAAGTGGCAATGAAATGCCCAGGTTTGCGAAATTAAAAGATTAGACTGAACATCTCTCGGGTTTTCTACTATGAATCCAAATTTTGGAGATTCTATTGCATCTGCTCCTAATCCAGGGGGATCTCTGCCATAGCTTTCCCCACAGTTCCGCCGCTCTGGAGACTTGCCCTGTGACCACTTGCGTCCGTCCTTCTTAGCAAGGTGCAGAGGACAGGGGCAGACTGCGTCAGCGCTGAGGAGCTAGCGTCCTTGACTGGGACTTAAACAGTCTTCTGACAGGATTAGGCTCATTCTATTCCTAACCTTCAACAGAACACACAACACACAGGGACCGTTTGCCAGCGAATGTCAAACTCTGCATTTGGCTGAGGACTGTGAAAATACCTTGTGCTTGGGGTGGGAAAGAAAAGGGGAAGAAATGTCATATATGCTTGTGCCTTCTTTACAATGAAGAGAATATTCCAAAGTTGATTGAATGGCTAGTAAGTGCTACATTTTGCCCATTTTAGGAAATACATTTTTAAGAAATCCCTTATCCCTTACACAGCAGAAGTTTCACTTGTAAAACAGACTTCTGGCTACTGAGGGTTTTTTTTGTTTTTGTTTTTTTTCCCAGTTTTCTTTTGATTTTAATTTTCTTTTTCTTTGTTTGTTATTTCTTCCTCTGTTTTTGTTACTCAGAAGATCATTATGTGGTTAAAATGCATGCTTTCCTTTGACATGTGGCCTGTGATACCAATAAACTTTTCTGAAAAAAAAGTATCTCTGACCTCCAAAGATTTCAGCATCCATGTTTTAAAAAAGCACCCGTTGGGCCCCAAGGCACACGGAGATTCTGAGGCAGCAGGGTAGCCAGCCTGGCTTCTGGGCACTGCCATTTGCTGCTTGCTCTTACACATCTGCCAGACAGGGGCCATGAACTGCCATGAAGTCTGTGTTGGGGGAATTTTACCAGAGAATACTTTTCTTTCAAATGGGGGTCCCTCTAGAAGTAAAACCTAAGACAGATCGGTGAGGAAAACTAAAGCTCCAATAAATTATTGAAAGGAAATGCTATCAAAGTATTAAACCAAAAGGAAAAAAAAAAGGAGACATTTTACTGAACATAGTAAATAGCCACAATCAAAGTAAATGCTGTGTTTAAAGTTAAAGTCCACAGATCAAAGTACTTTGCAAAATGTCAAGTGCAAGTATAACGAGGGGGAGAGGGAGCCACCGAAACTGACCCAAAGTATCACATTGTCACGTTAGAGAAACCTGCCAGCAAATGTACTTAGCAAAAAATATTCAGCTGAGTAAGGAATCCTCAAAACCGTCCCCTAAAATGTGCTAGGAACATACAAAACAACAATATCAAAAATAAAATCCTCAAAACCTCCAAATCAACCACTGTGATTCCACACGAGCAATGAACGCAACAGTGATAAAAGAAGCATATTACACAATACAGCTCGCTCGTTGCCCTTAAAGAATATTACTTATATATATTCTCTTTACTCAGGTGGATGGCATCTTTTTCCTCTGTCTCTTTTTTTTTTAATGTCCCGGAAAGTTAAAAATAAAGCAGTCTAAACAACAAAAGTATGATGTCTGAAAGATCCTCTCATTGCTCTGGCAATCAGGCTTAATTAGACCTCTGATCTGTGGTTCAGTCATAGTCAAGTCTGTGCTGCAGGTCACTATAACGAGAGCTTTAAGCAAAGCTTAAAATGTGCAGCCACGAACACGCCCAGATGCTCCCGCTGTATTCTGGAACACAACGTTTACCTGGGAACTGTTCACAACTCTCCTGATTATTTCCACTGTAAGTGAGTTATTTTAAAAACATTAGTCACGATCATATCAGAAAACAATTAAATAATTCCGGAATAAAAAATCTTACCTACAGGCAGCTGAGTTCAACTGTTGCTCTATGCAGAGGAAGTAGGAGTCAGTGGCCTTTTACATGTAGAGATTGTTTATTTAGCCCTTTTTAAAAGGTCTTGAACTCCAGAGGTTTAAGATTAAGTCCAATCCAAGTGTCTGAAGGAAAAAAAGGCAAAAGAGAGGCAAGTAAGAGAGGGAAAGAATCGCAGCTGCTGGGTGGTGCTACTGTTCTGAGAGCATTGGAGCTATTTTCAGCATTAACAGCAGCCGGGGTTGTCTGCAAAGGGATGAAAATGCCTTGCCCAGATCACCACCCCCCACTCCAGGGGGGAGAAAACACCAACCAGGAAACCCACAACAACTTGGTTCATTGTGCAAATATTCATTTAAATTTTAAGGAAAACTGCCAGCACCATTGAAAACAAAACAAACCCAAAGTTGACTGGAATCTTAAAGAAACACAGTGCTCCTCAAGTTTTCAATATGAATTACCTGATTCATTGAAAATGAGATGTCCTGTTTATGCTTTATTGAGAAGGAAGGCTTTTCTTCTGCTATTTCCTAAGGGGTCTTAAGAAATAGTTGAGTGCTTTCTGGTCAGCAGTATCTGTTGCCAGTCTATTCTTCTTAAGAATGAAGACAAATCATTTCTTAAAAGAGCCCGCACCTAAATTTCCAGTTTCATCAACTACGCTATTTTTGAAAGCTACTGGGTTAAGCGTTGACACCTCTTATCTATTGGCAGAGACTGGGGACCATTCAGTGACATGAGGCAGACAAACAGTGACCCCTGCCTCGGCCTCCACAGGCCAATGAAGAAATCATTCTGGTTGGGTCACTGACAATGACTGATAAACTCTGAGGCTTCATTTTGTTTCTAGAATTAAAAACTAAGAAGTTGTATTCATTCATTCATTCATTCATTCATTCATTCATTCATTCATTCATTCAGCAAATGTTATTTGGTGAGCACTTCAGAGCTTACTATAAGCCAAGCACTCTGGGAATACAGTGGTGGGCAGAATGAAGTGTCCTTGCCTTCAGGGGTTTAGCGCACACAGATGCAGCGAGAATAAATAAAAACAGAATGTTTAAGTATTTTCCAGACTTTTTCACATGATGAGACTATTCACATCATGGCAGCTGAAGACCGAGATTTCTTTCTACTATGGATGAAGGAAGATACTATGCGTCATCAGATCAACTTCAGGCCTGCATTGAGTCATTGTGCCTTTACAACACCACCAGGGAGGCAAATTAGTTGCTTTCTACCAAAGAAGCAGTTAAGTATTTTTATGAACACTTTCATTCCACATAGATGAAATCCCTGTGTTTTTTCATAACAAAAAGAATGCTTAGGTAGTCAGAAAGTACTACTGAGAGAGGCTTTCCATCAGGAGATGAAAAGAGAGTCTTCAACCTGAATCCAGTATAAAAAACCGCCGGTGGCTCATGCTTGTAATCCCAGCACTTTGGGAGGCCGAGGCGGGTGGATCACGAGGTCAGGAGATTGAGACCATCCTGGCTAACATGGTGAAACCCCATCTCTAATAGAAATGTAAAAAGTTAGCTGGGCGCTGTGGCACGTGCCTGTAGTTCCAGCTACTCGGGAGGCTGAGGCAGAAGAATCGCTTGAAGCTGGGAGGTGGAGGTTGCAGTGAGCCGAGATCGCACCACTGCACTCCAGCCTGGACAACAGAGTGAGACTCCATCTCAAAAAAAAAAAAGGCCCTGATATATTTTATAATTAATGTGAGGGTTGGTTGCTAGATGCTCATATCAAATTCAATTCTTTCTTTGCAATTAAAGACACTGAAATAGATTATGGAAAATACTGAGGGTTATGCCACATAAAAACAAAAAAGGGTTACATGACTACCATTTCAAGTACTATTTAAAAATAGTGAAATCCTTTGGCTCAATAGACCTTATATTAAAATTCTATTTCAAATTTAAAAATTCATAATTAACTTTGAAATCTCTAATTTGAATTTTATAATAAGATCAACTTCGTTTTAAAAATGTATACCAGGCTTTAAAAAATCACTCTAGAATAATGCATTTTTCTGTTCATTTATTTTTAAATGGTCACATTTTACTATGTCTTAAATACCTGCCAATCTAACATGGGATATTTGTTTCTGTTGGCCTCAATGTGGAATGGTAATTCTACCGGTAAGAATTGGAAGCCTAGCCTCAGATAAACACATTATTTTTAATTGCTTTTTTCTTTTTCCTTCTTATAATAGTTTATACCACAAAGGAAAATGCATTTAAATATTGGCCTTCCTCGAGAAGCTATGGCATTAAGGAAACAAAGATGACCATAACCCGCCCTCGTATAAAACGGAGATAATAATGAGCTGTCATAGGGCTCACAGGAAAAATGCACATAAAATGCTTAACTGGGTAATGTCTGACACACAGCAAGCATTTGATGGAAGTCAGTACCATCATCTCTGCGGTGAGTGTAAAGCTTTGCTATCCAATATGGTGGCTACATGTGGCTACTGAGCTCCTAAAATGTGGCTAGTCAAAACTGAGATGTCATGTAAGTGTAAAATGCATGCTAGATTTTGAGGTCTTTATACAAAAAAAGGTGAATGATGAGAAATTACTCAATGGGTACGATGTTCATTATTCAGGTGATGGATACATTCATTAAATCTATGACTTTACCAGTATACGATACATCCATGTAACAGAATTCTCCTTGTACCCCACAAACTCGTACAAATAAAAATAGATTAAATTAAATGTTTTCTCTTCCTAAAACATGTAAACTATCATATAATTTTTATATTGACTGCGTATTGAAAAAAGAATGTAAATTATGACATTAATTTGTATATTGTGTTGAAAGGACAGTATTTTGGACACAGTGTGTTAAATAGGATATTTTGCTAAAATTAATTTCACTAGTTTCTTTTTTACTTTTTCAAATCTGACTGCTAGCTCATTTAAAACTGCCTATGTGACTTGCATTCTGTTTCTACGGGGCAGTGCCATGTAGGCCAATGGTTCTCGAAAGGTAGTGAGCATCACTGACCCAGAAGCTTCGTAAAAACAGATTGCTGGGTCCACCCCTGAGTGTCTGATTCAGTCGGTCTGGTGGGGCGCTGAAATTTTGCATCCCTAACAAGTTCCCAGGTGATTCTTGACCTCACTTTGAGAACCGCTGGTCTTGGGCCTTGCTTCTTAAAAAAGCAGTCCGTGGACCAACATTAACATCATCACTTAGGATCTTGTTAGAAACACAAAAGCTCAGGCCCCACCCAGACCTACTGAGCCAGCCGGCGCATTTTCACAACACCCCCGGGCTGTGTGGAAATATGTTGAAACTTGAGAGAAATTGATGTAAAGTAGTGTCTGTCATCCCTGGGTGAATACAAGGTAAACTTTTACAAACACCAGTAGCCCGGCCCCGCCCCCAGAGAGTCAGATTTAATGACTCTGGATGTGACTCAAGCATCTGCATATGTGAACAGCTGATTCCAGGTTAAAGCCAGCACTGGGAGTCCCATCAGACTGGCTGTGGAAAGGCCAGGATCTAGAAACCAGATGCTCCTGCTAGTGAGGGGGCAGATGCTTGGGGACTGCCAGGTGCTGGAAAGACAGGTCCTGTGCTAGGGTGAAGAGAGTCAAACGCACACAGCCAGGGCCACGCAGGGGGCCTCCATGCCTCTGCAGGTGTGACAGAAGTCCCAGCTGCTCCGGGTGTGGCCTTTCAAGGAAGGCTGGGTAAAGCAGAGCACAGCCTCGGTCTTGGAGAAGCTAGAACCCTAGGGTAAGTTATCTGAGCAGAGATGCAGGCTCCGAGGAAAGAGATAAGGACCTTGCTAAAAGAACCCTGGTATACGTCAAAGTGGGCCCAGGAGCCCTGGGAACTGAGTTTCTTAAACGCTACGTATCCACAGGTTTGGTTTCAGAGGCTGGAACAGGAATAATCTTTTGGACAGAGATGAAGAGGGAAACAAAAGGATGAAAGTGCTGAAAGTCAGATTCATTGAATGTATTTTTTCTCTCCCTCCCTAACAAAAACCAAGAGGGTTTTACATCATTAAGGCATAGTAGACACAGATCAAACCATATTAGAGGGTATTTCCATCCCAAAAGAGGATCTTGTTAACCCAAATAACTCTACAAGTGTTAGAACTGGTGAGAAAGACCCATATTTTGGAGTAGAGAGGCCTTCTGTTACTCACTACACCTCTGTTCCGGCCTTAAATAAATGAGCACGCCAACCTCAAGAGTGTGTCTGAATAACCTCATTCGTTTGCCAAATGACTTCTCACATTTTCAGGCGGCACCTGAGCTTTGCGTGTTTCACAGAGCTTGGTAAAAATAAAATCCTCACTATAAGAGAGAATCTGGGCTCACACTGGTAACATTTGGAATTTCCAATTCTGTATGCAGAAACCATCTGCAGCTTTGCTTCTCACTTTCTTGGTTGGTCCTTTCAGAAAACTTTAAAAAGTGCATAATACTTCCGAGTGGAGAGTCTGGAGTCAGGGTGCCCGGGTTCGAATCCTCATCCTGACACTTATGCGTGGCTGTAGCCGTAGGTCACTTTCTTAGCCTCCCCATACCTCAGTTTCCTCCTCTGTAATGAGACCTTTCTGTATTCAGTTGTTGTAGGGTGAAAATTGTTATTTGAAACGGCCATGGAAAAAGTCTGCTGCTTTGTAAATTTTATATGAATGTTGGTTAAATAATCAAAATATATTTGAAAATCTGTGCAGATTTCCATATGTGGCTAAATTTAGTAATTTTTTAAAGATACTGTGGTGATTTCCAGGGACTTTCATGGGCATGATTTTTTGAACACATATATTTAGAAGGTTTCTTTGAGTGTTGTTTTAAATTTTTTTCCCAAGAGAGCACAGAATTCTCAATTGATTCCTCATCACTTCCTATTATTTGAGAGGATCCCAGTAGGAAGGAAGTAAATGTAGTTTTCCCATGAGTATTGTTTTCTAGAGAACATTCTTTACCCCTGCAGTCCTTTGAAAAGTGAGTTGTGCTATAGACGTTTAGAGACCTTCCTGGCCCCTGTCATTCTAGTAGCATTGTCTAATATCCCAGGAGAACAATGTGTCATTCTCTTAGTCAAATAGTTCAGTGCTTAGGGAGAGGCAGCAAGACCATCTCAAACACTGGCGTGAGTTTCAAAGACATACTGAAAGAGCAGTCAGATTCTCCTACAGAAATCAGCTAATGCTGACTAAAAGAAGACATGGACACTAAAGTCAAGCACATTGTAAGCAAAATGAAGGCTAGACTAAGTGGATGTAACATCTTTTTTTTTTTCTTTGAGATGGAGTTTCGCTCTTGTTGCCCAGGCTAGAGTGCAATGGCACAATCTCAGCTCACTGCAACCTCTACCTCCCTGGTTCAAGCGATTCTCCTGCCTCAGCCTCCCAAGTAGCTGGGATTACAGGCATGCACCACCACAACTGGTTAATTTTGTATTTTCAGTAGAGATGGGATTTCTCCATGTTGGTCAGGCTGGTCACAAACTCCCGACCTCAGGTGATCCACGTGCCTCGGGCTCCCAAAGTGCTGGGATTACAGGTGTGAGCCACCGCACCTGGCCTGGAGTAACATCTTTTATGCTTGCCTGCTTCAACCACACTCAACAAAGTGAAGCATATGCAATAAAAATAAGGATACCTGGTAGCCTCATGCATGTAGCAAACATCTGTCAGGTCATCTACAGGAACCTCACCCATGGTGTGCCACTTGCTGAACAATGCATGCATGCATTGGGCTAGGAAACTAAAGCCCATATGTTGAGTGACTTTAGACCAGTCATGCAAGCTCCCTACACTTGTGCCCTGAAAAGTAGGCAGAGGAATGGGACTGTACCTGCCTTACTGACTCTTAAACCTATGCTTTTGCTTGGGCTTATCTGGATTACATTCGGCAGTCGCCGTGATTTACACCTGTGGGCGGCACTGTTTGAAAGGAGTCAGATCATGCACCCGGTGACTTCTACTGCCTGGTTATTGATGTTAAGCAAATAAGTTTTAGGAGGCGATTTGTCATCACATGTGCCATTTTACTATCTGGGATTGGGGTTTATCAAGTGAGGAGAAAATCTTAACAAATGGTTAAAGGACCAGTATCACTGAAAGAGATTATATAGAAATAACTTCTTAAAATCTTTGTTAAGCTCAATTTTCTAGTTGAAACTTTGTTTTATTTATTTTTATTTTTATTTATTCGTTTATTTTTGAGATGGAGTTTTGCTCTGTCACCCAGACTGGAGTGCAATGGGGTGATCTCGGCTCACTGCAACCTCTGCCTCCTGGGTTCAAGCGATTCTCCTGCCTCAGCCTCCCAAGTAACTGGGACTACAGGCATGTGCCACCACACCCGGCTATTTTTTGTATTTTTAGTAGAGACGCATTTCACCATATTGGTCAGACTGGTCTCTAACTCCTAACCTCAGGTGTTCCTCCTGCCTCGGCCTTACAAAGTGCTGGAATTACAGGCGTAAGCCACTGCGCCCAGCCTGAAACTTTGTTTTAAACTGGCTGCCTGAATTCTTTGTGTATTTAAAAAGCACCTCTGCTGTTTACGTAACCATGACTTAGCTTTTCTTGTTATTTCTATTCCATTTGAAATTGAGCATATGCAACGGTCGCTAAATCTGCTATGAAAATCATGAAGCTAAGTCTTTTCCATGCAGCCCACTGAAGGCCCTGCACAATCTGGTGTCCTGCAGCATTTCCACCCAGATCTCCACCGCCTTCCTCCCAGCGCCATTGCCTCTGGCCTCTCCAGCTTCCCTTCCATTCCTGGACCGTGCCTCATGCAGGGCCCTGGCTTGCATGGCTCACTCTGATGGGAACGCCTTCCCTGCCCACTGGCGAATGCCATGCAACCTCCAGCTTTCAAGTGTCTTCCTCAGGAAGGACTTTCCTGCTCCACCAGCGTAGCCCCGCCACTCCCCGCCTTTTTTTTTTAAACTCGTAAAGAATCACCTTCCTCATTCCCTCTAAATTCGGGCTCAGTTGCTTGAATTTGCTGGAGTAATTGACTGGAGCCCCTCTCCTCCACCAGCCTATCAGCTCCCACTTGCCCCTCACATTACTTACATTCCTCACACAGGGATTGCATTTGTGCCTGGCCCAATGTCAACAGGGGCCAATACGTAGTTGCTGAATAGTAAATGATTAAATAAGTTCTGCCTAAGGCATGAAGCAACACAAGAGTACATTTTTTGGTTCTATATTTATCAGAACCTATGAAATAAAAAGTATCTGATCATGTAAAAAGCAAAAAATTATGTGCTCTAATTAAGCAACTGTTTCCAACCCAGACGATTCTCTGAAATATTGCTTTGTAGCTACCTATGTGGTTTAGAAGCCATCTGAAGACGCAGATGCTGCTTGCTTTTCCCTTCAGGATGTAATGTGTTCTGTTATCTTAATTTGCATTTATTCTAAAATAGATTTCAATAAAGCAAGTTATTTGCATTCACATATCATATTCCTAGACCTTTTTCACAACCATGTGATACTCTACTAGGGTAGAGTGAGGTCCCTGATAAACATTTCTTCTGATTAGGGTTATTGAGAGCATTATGTATTTGTCTACCTATTGCTTGGCAGTTATACCACCTGAAACCCTATGTGGTTATTTATAATGTAGTTTTATGAGCAGACAGGTAGGTATAAAGTGACACACCAACCATGCCACCTGGTCAGGCCATAGTCATTCCAGTGGTATGAAACTCTTTCTCATGGCCATATTATGCATAAGTTTTAAACAGACAATGAACGAATAGCCACTGATTGAGAAGATTGGAGATTTGCAATCTTATTTTCTGGCAAATAGCCAAGTAATATCAACAGGAGAGAAAAGGAGAGTTTTGTGTGTCACAGACTACACAGCAGGGGTCAAAGCCTGGGGTAGGAGAGGGCTGGGTCTCTGCTGCATTGATTTGAAAGGAGCTATGGAAACATTTCTTCTACCACTTGGGCAGAGGAAGGCTTGCTATGGCCCAACAATGTTTTAAAATCTATTCTTTATACATGTGTAAAACACTCTGAAATCACCAAGACACAGCATGAAATGTATCTTTTCTGAGACATTAAAAAACTGAATGAATTAATCAACAAGCCATGGCACAATTCCATAATTACTATGACCACAGAGTTAATTAATTTAGCAGGGATAGTACATAATACACACCATGCTAGAAAACTGTCCTTGAAACTCACAAAGGTAAAGGATGAATTAAGAACAATGAAGGATAGTTGACCAGCATTCAAGAGTTAGAAGGAACTGTAGATTTCTTATACTAAGTGCATGAGAAAAACTTCTTCCTAAATGAATGAGGCTGGAAATACAAACCCTCAGAGACTGGACACACAAATATTTTCTTTCTTGTTTTTTTCTTTTTGAGACAGAGTCTCGCTCTGTCACCCAGGCTGGAGTGCAGTGGCGTGAACTCAGCTCACTGCAAGCTCCGCCTCCCGGGTTCACGCCATTCTCCTGCCTCAGCCTCCCCAGCAGCTGGGACCACAGGTGCCTGCCACCTCGCTCGGCTAATTTTTTGTATTTTTAGTAGAGACAGGGTTTCACTGTGTTAGCCACGATGGTCTCGATCTCCTGACCTCATGATCTGCCTGCTTCGGCCTCCCAAAGTGCTGGGATTACATGCGTGAGCCACCACCCCAACTGGACATAGAACTATTTTCTATGTTGTCTGTCTTCTAACCAGACCCTTTCTACTTCAGTGTGTGGCAACAACTACAGTGTTCTACACTGTTGATCTCCTCAGTTCTCAGGTGGCCAAGTGAGGCCTTGGGCAGCTAAAGCTCCTGGACTGGCCACCTCTGGCTATTAGCAACCTCATGTGTTTACCTCTGTGCCTGCAAATATTCTTGATTTTATGTATATTATGATACAGAAAAGTCTGGAAGGGAATGCTTTAACCAGCAAAGTCAATCTACTAAACTAAAAGGCATGGGAGAGACACGTTAAGAAATCAGTAACCATGTTGTAGTTAAAAAAAAAAAAAAGCAAAGTCTTTGTTCAGACCCTCAGGGCTAAGCAGAAGTAGACTGGTCTTCAGTGGCAGGCATGAGAAGGAATATCCTGCCCGCATGATGGACATTTTGGATCCAGGCAGAGAGGCGGGAAGCTGCCCTCTGAATCAGAGTAAATGCTCACATTTTTACCTTCCAGCAAGGGCCCTCCTTTCTGTGGCAAGAATTCCTTTGAGGATCATTTTCAGTTTGAGGTTCTGTCTGATATGTTTTATTTTACAATTAAGTCACTATTTCCATATTCATTACTCTGTAAAATAAGTCAAGTGTGTAAGAGGTGTGGTAGACACTTCCTCCTGCCTCCTGAGGATCCATTTTGCAGTCTCGGTCTTCCTCACTGCAGAATCCTGACAAGATGCCCAGTTAGCAACTGACCTTCCCGGATTCCTTGCAGTTTGTTCTGACCAATAAGCTAAAGGCAAGGCGTCCTGCTGAAAATTTCACACGCACAGTAATGACACTAACCCCCCAGAGAAGAGGGCTTCCTTGTCCTGTCCTTTCTTTTTTGAGACGGAGTCTCGCTCTGTGGCCCAGGCTGGAGTGAGTGGCGTGATCTCGGCTCACTGCAAGCTGCGCCTCCCGGGTTCCCACCATTCTCCTGCCTCAGCCTCCTGAGTAGCTGGGACTACAGGTGCCTGCCACTGCACCCAGCTAATTTTTTGTATTTTTAGTAGAGATGGGGTTTCACCATGTTAGCCAGGATGGTCTCGATCTCCTGACCTTGTGATCCGCCCACCTCGGCCTCCCAAAGCGCTGGGATTCCAGGCGTGAGCCACTGCGCCTGGCTGTCCTTTTCTTTCTAACCTTGTTGTGCTCCTCTTTTTGTAAACTGAAATGCAGATGTCATTCTAGGGGGGTGCATGCTAACGGAGAGATGGCAGAGCAGAACCTACCCTGGGCTACCTGTCCGTGGGATTTCTTGTTATTTGAGGCAAACCCAACCTGGTTAAATGACTGTGTTGAGGTAATCTGTTCCATGAGAGCTAGAAACAGAACCAAAACAATCATCTAAAAACAACTTTCATTACATTAGACTGGCTAAATGATAGCAATAAACTATTAGGCCTGCCATTAAGATATTATTAAAAAATAGTTCCAGAAGTTTTGAAAGAACTTCTGGACATCAACAACTAATGCTTACAACAGTTGCGGCATTAAGTCTCCGGCCCGTTATTTCCCAATGGAGCAAAAACTGCCATGAAAAATGAGCCGATATGCCTAGCGCCCTGGGAGCTGCATCATTTGAATATTTTTGACTGTAAATATAGTAAAGTAGTTGACTCTTTTTTCTAAAACAACCATTTACTGATTGGTGATGTCAAGAGAAATAAGAACACAGCAATAATCGACAGGAAATACAAAACAGGAACGCATTGTTTATTCTGTTCTCAGTAGACACTGCCAGATCATTGTTCAGAGCGCTTTGAACAGGGTCACTTCGATGGAGTTTAGGGAGTTTTTAAAATCTAAATTGAATGATGAAATGTGTCCTTGGGACAGAAAAAGCAATTTTGAAAAGATTATTCAAGGCCATAATGTATTGGCTTTGAGTGTTAAAAACCTTTAAGAATCTTACGACGGTTTCTTAAAACGGTGAATGCTGTCAGTCGTAATGGAGGGGAAGACAAGTTTGATTAGGCGGCCAGTGAATTTTCAGAATTAAACAAAGTTAAAAATACACACGCAACATGGAAATTGTTCTAAGCATTTCTGTGTCATGGTTTCTGATGATCATGAATGGAAGAAATGAATATAAATCATAACAATTCTGTTTTATAACAGACAGTCTCGTATTAATATTGTGTCTTTCTAGTCACATTTGCCAAGAACTGTGTTAAAGTGTAATGATTGAGAGCGTGGTCAGTAGTTACCTACCACCATCAAACCCGACTCTATTGTTGCCAGCTTCTGTGGCTACTACCATCTTCTTGGGCTTCAGTTCTCTTACCCACCAAATAAGCCCTGTAGTAGTCCTTGACTCATAATTGTTGCGAGGCTTAAATGAGTTAATATATGCAAAGCTCTTAAACAACACACAGTAGGCACTCCCTACGTGCTGGCTGCTGCTGTTTTCATCATCATCTTAAGAGCATGGGCTTAGAGAAAAAAGAGCTCTGAGTTAAATTTCTGGTTCTTCCCCTAATGAGCTCCCTGGTTTGGGTGTAATTGCTGAGCCTCGTTTTCCTCATCTGAGCAATGGGAATTGCGCTCATTACCTTAAAGCATTAAGAAGAGGGTTGAAGAATATAATGCTGGAAAACCACACCTGGCGCATTGGAATCATTAGCTACAATTTGTTTACATTACATAGAAAAAAATTATTTGCAAATTGATCTTCAAAAATATAGGTACTTTTACTTTGCTGTTGGGGAAAAGGAAATGGATTGGGCACACCTAGATATTGAATTTAATTTCCTTATCATTTATTTCAGATAGATCACACTCTAAGTTTTATGTTTTGGGTTTTTTTGGTCTATTTTAATTTTAAACAAGAATACATGGGACTGTCAAACAACTGGATTAAGAAAATCCCCATATCTGAGCTAATCACTTTGTCCTATGTTTGACATAACAGTCTCCTTAGAGCAACAGCGTTATCATTGCTTCATTTAGTAAGTGGAGAAGGCTAAAGAGGAAAGATAGCAGCATTAAAAGACATGACCTGGAAGAAATAGAGAAGAATGGACTTTGTAAGGCCCTGTGAAAGTCTATCATTCCTTTGGTAGGTGGGAGGAGCACAGTTATAATCCTATCCACATTGTTACAAACAAATACACACTAACTTAACATTGATTGACTATGGTTATAATGAATGGTAATTGAAAAAGTATCCTTCTATCACAGCAGTGATTACATTGCAAGGAAAGAACTGAGGCTTTGGAACCAGGCACAGCAGATCTCAAGGCGTGGCTTCTCCCATGGCAAGCCATGTCACTTTGGGAGAGTTACTTAATCTCCCTGAGCCTGGATTTCCTTATCTATAAATAGCAGACAGGCTGGGCATCGTGGCTCAGGCCTGTAATCCCAGCATTTTGGGAGGCCGAGGCAAGCAGATTGCTTGAGGTCAGGAGTTCAAGACCAGCCTGGCCAACACGGTGAAACCCTATCTCTACTAAAAATACAAAAATTAGCCATGTGTGCTGGCGCATGCCTGTAATCCCAGCTACTTGGGAGGCTGAGGCAGGAGAATTGCTTGAACCCAGGAGGTGAAGGTTGCAGTGAGCCAAGATCATGCCACTGCACTGCAATCTGGATGTTCATCTTTTTTTTTTTTTTTTTGAGGCTCTGTCTCAAAAAAAAAAAAAAAAAAAAAAATAGCAGACAACCCCACCTATCTCTCTGGGAGGTTTTTGAGAGGATTAAATGAGACTTTGCATGAATATTGGTTACTCCATCAAGTGGTTGCAGAAGACGGGGTCAGTAGGCTGTTGTCGCTGTTTACCTCTTTTTTCCTACTACACGGTAGGCTCCTTGAGGATAGGATTCCTTTAAAAACAAAATACAACCAGTTCCCAGCACAGTGGCTGGTTGCTGGAATGTACTGAGTGAATATACACCAAATAAAGCAAGCCAGGGATACTCTGAATGGAAAGCTCAAACAACAGCAATAATGAATAGAAGGCCTGACTTGTTTAAGTGAAAATAGTTAAGAGAGGCTGGCATGGACAAACTGAACTGATGCACTGGGGAGCAGATTAAATAAAAAGGACGTAAAGGACAACAGCTTCTTCACACACATATTTAGAAGGGAAAGATAAGCTGTAAGGGACAGAGAAACCATTATGCAAGCTGAGGGGGTTATAAATAGCATCCTTACATGGGGCTGTTTCTATATAGCCTCTCTATTTTTTTTTTCACCTTGTAGGAAGATCATAATGACTTTAGACCTATGATTTCTGTGAGCTCTGATTCCTATTTTAATTTACAAAAGTTTTTATATTAAATTCAGGTCGTCTCATTTCTCTCTGAGGCTCCCTCCTCCCATTCTGTCTCCACCCTATCCTAAGTGCCTCCACTTTGGGTACTCTTGGGTTTTATGGCTAAATCCAGCAATGCAGATTGTGGGCGGGCAGGCTTCCCGTATTGTTCCTACCGCACATTTCTCTACAGCATTTCTTAAATAGGGCCTAGTCTGGAGACTTTCAGGACGAATATTATAGTTCTTACTTTTCATTTAACCTTGAATCATAGCTGGAAAGAACATTACAAAACCTAGGTAATCATCCCCTTCACATTTTGAAAATTGGGGAGCTGAAGATGATTTCACAGCTAAAGCCATGACTAGGGCCAGGGTCTAAGAAACATTGTTGCAGTGAATGGGCAAATGACATCAAATGGTGCAGGCAGCATGTTCCCGATCTGAGACGGAAGAGGGGTTTCCACGGGTCCTACCGGTCCGTTCCATGAGCACCAGGGCTGCTCCAGCACCAACTGCTGCTTTGTTCTGCCTGGGAGCAGCTTTGTTGGAGACTTGCTATTCAAATCCCTGATGAACTAAATTAGCTGTTAATGCTATTCGCAATCCTAGACTCATTTAAGTATCAGGTGATAGCGTCAATGGGGCAACACAAAGAAGTTTTCATAGACGAAGAAAAGAGATACCGACAGAGAAAATGAGGTTTGCAATAATTTTAGTAAGAATGGATTCAGCGGGGGAAAGAAATTAATAGGCTATATCTAAAAAGAAAAACAAATAAAATTTGGTGCTTCAAAGTTTAAATTAGGCACATTTCAGTTGAGTCATAGCCGACACTCAAGTAGAGCAGTGTGATCTCAGA
Organism: Rhinopithecus roxellana; assembly: GCF_007565055.1. Classification (NCBI taxonomy): domain Eukaryota; kingdom Metazoa; phylum Chordata; class Mammalia; order Primates; family Cercopithecidae; genus Rhinopithecus; species Rhinopithecus roxellana. The sequence goes on along the minus strand of NC_044550.1, from coordinate 108,049,383 downwards.
ATCAATCAACTATCAAAGGAAAATAGCACCATTTCAGATAATGAGAAAAATGACTTCAGAAATGAGATAATTCTCAGAGAGAAATTATTCATACAAGGCTTGCTTGTAAAACTTCTGAAAAAGAAACCTGCAGCTGAATTCATTTTATAGCATTATATTAGGGTACACTTATTTGGTAAATTTTATAATTATACCCTGTAATGAATCTCACCTGCAAAGACAGAGAAAGACTCAGTCCAAGCCACCCTTATATTTGCACATATAATGTTGGGTAAGCGAAGAAGGAATTGGAAAGCTCTTCACCAACGGTGCCCATCGCTGTGGCCAAACCTGGTTCTAACTTGCAGAGCCTCCGCCATTCTGTAACATGAACTCTGTTTTCATGTTACAGATTAAGATCTATCCACTTGGCCTATTTTAAAAACAGTTGCACACATTTGAACACACCTTTGAGACTCCAAATTGGACTTCTGTACCACCTTCTATTTTGGGTAACCACAAGGGTGCTGGAAATTTCAAGTACTAACAAACGCCACGACCTACAAACTGAAGAACATGAGCTGGAGAATACATGATTCCTGGGCCGCAGAATTCACCTGGGCTCTGGGCTCCAGTTATTCTCTGGGGCATTTGACTTAGGAATCAAGACCAGGTCAGGTCATCTTTGTTTGGGATGTTTATACTCTTTTTCGTGATGTCCTCAACATCGCATTGCTCTTTTTTAAAAAACATTCAAAAGTCTGCTTAAGATCCATTGTTAAAGCTTATTTTTGTGTTTCTTTGAGATTAATATGATATTTCCATTTTCCATAAGAAATGAAATTGCCTTCCTTCTACCCTTAAGCAGTCCTGTAGAGAACTCCTAATATTCATTCATCCCCACTCACCTTATCCAGATTCGAATTAGCTACAAAGGTACTCAGGAATTCTATGTAATAATTATTCAAAATAAAGTCATAACAATTTTATTATTTAGCAAAGTATAATTTATCAAATAAATCATATTTATAAGTATAAATTATATAATTATGTATAAGATAGTAATCAAATATTATATAATATATACAATAAAGAAATTAATATAATTTCTTATAATTTTTAATATAATAATTAATATAATTTTAGCAAATAAAATCATAATTTCATTCTATAGTCTCCTCCATTTTTATTTTTAAAAGGATAATTCGTATCCTCAGAATATACCAATTTTTTACAACAGAATCATTCAAGAGAGGCATTATAACATTTTAGTGATCTTGATTTTTAATGCAGTATTTCATGAAACTCCTCTGAAGTATTAGAAGGTTTTGAAAATGTGCCAGGTGAGGTATTGTTAGCTAGTTTTGCTGCTATTCTTGCTTCTCGACCATTTTCTCAGTGTTTTAGTGCATTTGGAAATGAGTTTGACCTTAAATTTCTGCCTATCTATATAAATACTTAGAAGCTCTTGGACTATTTCCAAATCAGGGAGAGCAGGGTCTCCATGGGCTACATTTGCCATGATCTGTTTCACTGAGAAACAATATATCTACTGTAGTTAAAAGGTTTATGAATGGTCTTGGCTAATTTCTAGGCTGTTGAAACATGTCTCTAATTTCACAGATTTTGAGGAGGCAAGAGATTTGGAATTTTATTTCTTAATGACGCTTATCTCCACTCACTGGTTTAGTAGTTAACTTCGTCCTCAGAGGAACTAGCATTGGGGTAAGACGTAAAACAGAAAAATAATGACGTACTATTCAGTCAGTCTATTAACCCACACTGATTAGTGGCCACACTCAAAAAGACACATTAGAGCAAAAACATTCCCAGTTCTCACTCACAGGATAACCACCCTGGCTCTACAAGTACAATACATGTATCTTTGCCACTTATCTATTGAATGTGTACTAAGAGCTTCCTCCAATGAATAAGAACTGGAAACTTCAGGGTTCGTTACAAGGTACCTGAGGAGCTGGGCGACTCTACAACTGGAATTGTTTTCACATTAAAAGAGCTAAGAAACCTACGAACTCATATTTTACTCAATTTATTTGTGCAGCCACATATAAATAGATGGTCTATTCATGTAAAAGAAACTATTAATTCTAAGAATGTTAACTTCATTATTCATAAACTAGTCCATTGATCTGATAGAAAGCATCTCCCATCTCACAGACAAATACTCTAAAATATGTTTATCACTAAACAACTGACTTTGTTAATTTAGGGAACAATTCAAGATTCCCTGATCACATTTTCTGAAATGATCCAACTTTTCACTCAGCATTGACTCCGTGCCACGGAAACTGCATTCCTGCTCCACAATGTGTCAATGGAAAGGAAGGCTGACTTTGGTACTTAGCTATGAATATTCCATACTGTCTGTTCTCCGAAAAATGTGAACATTGAGTAGAAAATCAAGAGTATGGGGGAAAAATAATATATGAATGTGCTTTTAAGAGCATAGCAATGTAATGAGGCTTATTAAAATGCCATTTTTCATAAAAAATTTTAAAAGTTTCTCTAAGTACTAATTTGGGAAAGCATGCTAATTTTCAATACTTAAAACCTACATCTGTTGAAATTAGAATGAGCACATTTTTTGCCACATGCCACATTTTATTACCATGCAATGGTAAGTATAAATTTACCACCTACATAAGAACAAAATATGGGCAATACATTTATGAATACATTAAATGTTTAAGAAGACGCTTTTCTGTACTTCACATGATCTTGTTTTGTTTGTACAGACTCATGTTTGTGAACTGGACAAGTTAGCTTCAGATACAACGTATACATAGCCCTTGTATATGTTGAGCATGGAAGGTCCAGGAGGGCCATGACTTCTGTATTGTTCATATAGTACAGTGTCTGCCCCATAGAAAAAGCCTAGCTCATGGTGGAGAAAAGTGAATGGTGGAAGAATGGATGTACAAAGCCAGCCAAGGTGAGGCTGTACAGTGTATGTCAAACAGTGGATGTTCTGAGGATGACCTCTTGACTTTTTATTTTTCTTACTTTAAGTGCCTTGGTGAACTCTTTCAGCTAGCATGTTAGGACTAATCTGCAAAATGGAATTTATTATAAAAGTGAGTGCTCATACTTGATATTTGTCACACTAGATACTCTCTTAAAAATGTGAAAAAAATAAGATTGTTTTTACCCACAAGTACACGCTGTCAGAGTAACCATTTTCTTCTTTAGATCAGAGTGCTAATAGTCAACAAAGGGAAATTGTTCAACATGTACAGAGCCACAAGACTCTGGATTCCTTTTGAACTCCATGTGAACTGTATTTGGTTCCAAAGTAGAGTTAATCATTCTTAATCCAGGGGTAAAACCACCACCGCCAGGAAACAGGCCCACTGGCATTGAAGAGCAGTAGCCCACTGGCGTGGAAGATCAACTTGGTGATAATCAGTTTTCTAATGGGACAGCTTCTAAATAATGTCCCAATTTAAAATTGAAGCAAATTTTAATAATAGAAGGAAATCAATAAAATATTTATATTCGGAGGCTTAAAAATTTGTTTTCTATTGCTTAGTCTTGTACCATCCTAGTTAAATGTCTAAACATGCTTGGTGTTACCTAAATTTCCTTTGGCCCAATTCTAGATACATCTCCTTATTTTGAAATTTTCATCACATTAAGTAGATTTAGAAAATATGGGATGGGCACAGTGGTTCACGCCTATAATCCCAGCAGTTTGGGAGGCCAAGATGGGAGGATCACCTGAGGTCAAGAGTTCGAAACCAGCCTGGCCAACATGGCGAAACCCCGTCTCTACTAAAAATACAAAAATTAGCTGGGTGGGATGGCGTGCGCCTGTAGTCTCAGCTCCTCAGGAGGTTGAGGCAGGGGAACTGCTTGAACCTGGAAGGCAGAGGCTGCAGTGAGCCAAGATCGCACCACTGCACTCTGACCTGGGTGACAGAGAATGACTCCATCAAGAAAGAAAGAAAGAGAGAGAGAGAGAGAGAGAAAGAACAAGCAAAAAGAAAAAAATAAAAACTTCAGAAAAACAATCATTGTTGACATCCTAGATTGTTTTTTTCTTCCTCCTTCTTTTTATTGTCATGCTATTTCTGGTCTTGAGGATAAGGAAATTTGGTGTTCACTTATAAATAACGGTTTCCATAGAGCCCCTGAACAAAAAATACAGAGAGAATGATAAAATGAGAAATGTAACATTTTCTTTTGGCTGATCTGTCGTTCCCACAAATGGGCAGTCTGGAAAACTGTTGGAAGTGCAGGGCTTGGAATCTGCCCGACTCAAGCTGGAATCCCACTTTCCCCACATGTGTGACCCTGTGCAAGCTGTTTAACTTCTCTGCGCCTGTTTCCTCTGCTATAAAATGAGAATAATGTCCTCATCAGAGCGTTCGTGTGAATAGTCAATGAGAGGTATTTAAAGAATTTGGCACGCTGCCTGACACAGAGTGCATTGAATGAATGGTGGCCATTATTATTATTTATAAGAATACTTACTGTTATTTTACATTCTTGACTAACCCTGCAGATCACAAAGCTCCAATACCATGTGATGTGAAGATTCATTTTAGATCAGCCCAAGAAAAACACCATTAAGCAGGTAATCCAAATTCTGTTGGGAAAAGATCATATGATGTATTCTGAAGCAAGTGCTTCAGGATTGTGGCACTGCAGTCTCTGTCAGCCTAGGCAATGGCGGGATGGCTGTTCTTTGGGAATGAGGTCTTTAGGAAACAGTGATCTCCCACATTCTATCCTATCATCATTTTTGCCGTGAATACTCTACACAATTTATCCAGATGATTAGTTTGCCTCAATGTAATGTAATCAGTTAGGACCAGAAGATACAAGAGTATGTTTGTCATCCTCTAATGAAGTTTCTTTGAGTTTTAAGTTGGACTTCAACAGTTTAAGAACAACATGATCATGGAAAGTCAAATGGATTGTGTATTAAGAAGATTTTTATTTAATTGTTTCTCTATTACGGAAATTTATTTTTATTTTGTGTATTTTTTGATTTTTGGCCCAGTTGAGCTTTGTTTGGTCAAGACCTCTGGGAGATCTTGATAAAACAAAGCTTGTCTGGGCCAAAGATTTCCCTTCCATCTCTGGAGATTATTTTATTGATGATGAAGTTATTATGGATTGAGAGCCAGTTATGTGCCAGGCCCTGTGAGGTATCCTTTGCACAAATTATTTCATATAAGAGAACGATTGGTCCTATGATCGAGGCACAGCATCCTCCTTTTACAGAGACCAAGCCTGTGGTTGAAAGATATGGAGTCACATGGCAGCGGCCACACCTCCTCGAAGGCTAAATCCATGACTGGGCCTTGGTCTCCATAGGCTCCTGCCCGGCCTGCCCCCTCCTGTCCTGCAAAATTGGAAAGACATTGGTGCAGAATTGGGGGAGTCCTGCCTTTGACAAGGCACATACAAAGGGAGAGTCTATCAAAAAGCACTTGTTATAGTTTCTTTTTTAAAAGAAAAAAAATACTGTTATTTACTGACTTTTAAAACTAAGTGACCAAACACTGATGACATAAAATTGTTTCTTAAGTATAACAAATGGCACTTCAAATTACTTTTTGGATTTTAAAAATAACCAGGTAAAGAAATGACATTAGGCTGGGGAGAGAGGGCAGCAGAAAGAGAGTGGAGAGACAGATGGAGGAGGAAGAGGAGGAAATCCAGGCGATGGGTGGGGACAGCCACACTGATGAGTGTCTGAGCCATGGGTGCTTGGTGCTATTCAGGGAGGCAGGTCCTATGTTCATAAATAATGTACTACAGGGAAAGTCTGAAAATGATCATTAAATTTACATTTTTAAGGCAGGGGAGTTGCAGTCAGAGCCACAAATATAAAAATCTAAATAAGGTGTCTTCAAAGCACTGTCCTGGGACAAGAACTGCAGACACATGGCCCAGCCTCAGCTCTCTAGATATCTGCTGATCTCAGGGAATTCAGATGGTGGTTCCTGGGTCCAGTTCTCCCTCCCCCACCGCTCTAAGGAAGCCCAGTCTAAAGCGTCCATGTTGGCTGTTCTCACCATGACAAGATGTGGAAAAAGAGGAATTTCTACAAGTAGAATGATAACGAGGAGCTGCCAGATTTCTAGCAGGCTGGGGACTCGGTGGGCTCCCTTGACATGATGCTTCCGGGCATGACTGAGGTCCTGGGTGTGTGACTGAGGGTCAGGGCGGTGGCGTCTGGGCATGATTGAGGTCCTGTCTGTGTGAGGAACGTGGGAAGGATATAACAGGACTGGTGCACCCAGACCTCTGGCCTGAGGAGAAGCTGCTTTCACCTCTAGCCAGGAAGAGTGGCTCCCAGCAGCAACACCCCACCGTAGCTCAAAGTCATTAATCATCTCACTAAGTAAACTGCGTTCACAGATGATGCCTAAAAACGCAAGTGGTGTGTACAGGGCGGGCTTCCTGAGCTTGCAAACTGAGCATGTGCACTGCCCCTGTGCTTAGAACGGCCAGGTGTTCTGTTTGCTACCCCGCTGTCAGCATCTATAACTTATTCATCATAATTTTGGAATTGCCTTTTCATGTTGCACTGGGCCCTGCAAATTTATATAGCAGGTTCTGATTGTGTAAATTCCAACAAAGATAAACAAAGTTTCCAAAATTTCTGAGACTCCAATCTCACATCCTACACGGGTCGGGGCAGCTTCGGCAATTCCTTCCTCTCTCCTGCCGCTGGGACAAGCGCACCTCTGCTGCACCCTCCCTGCATCAGCTCTCTTGGATCTGTACCTTCAGAGAAGGTTTTTATCCTAGTCACTCTCCAGCAGACACCTCCTGCCCAGCCTCTAAAGGTCTACATGGCAGCCACGGGCCACACGTGGCTCCTGGGCACTTGGCTCACTTGCACTGAAATGTGTTATCCTGTAAAATACACGCTAGATACAAAAAAAAAAAAAAAAAGAATGTCAAGTAAGTCATTACTATTTTTTATACTTGTTGAAATCTTAATATTTTGGTTGTACTAGGTTAAAAATGTTATAAAAGTTGGTGTCATCTGTTTATTTTTACTTTTTAAAATGTGGCTGATAGAACATTAAAAATTACATATGTGGCTTTTGTTTGCTGCTCAATATATTTCTATTGGTCTAGACCTTGTTTTTCTAAAACCACATATCCACGTAAGTGTTCCACCTGCATCTCCATCTCAGAAAGTCTCAAACCAACTTCACTATCTTCTTCCCCCAAAATGCTTTTTCCATATCTTATTTTCCCAAGACGGAAACCTGGTAATCAAACCATAGCCTGCTTTTACTCCCAAATGCCAACTGAGAACGGTTGGTTCTGTCTCCACAATCTCTCCACGCCAGCACGTCCCCCCAGCCCTACCGTCCTGTCCTAGCTGGGCCATTCACCGTCTTCCTGGATTACTGTACTGTCCTCCTATGGGAAATTCCCCCCCCCTTTTTTTTTTTTTTAATTTTCCTGTAGAGACGAGATCACTATGTTGCCCAGGGTGGTCTCAAACTCCTCGGCTCAAGTAATCCTCCTGCCTCTACCTCTGAAAGTGTTGGGATTAACAGGCATGAGCCACCCCACCTGGCCCTATGTGAAATTCTTGAATTCATTCCCACCCTACCTCAGTGGTACTCTCACACCAGAGTAGCTGCCTTATAAAGGAAATCCTACTTCACCTTCCTGCTTGAAATGTCTCAGGGCCTTCCCATCTAGCTTAGGGTGACACAGTGGCACCACCATCTGGCTCTAGTCTGCTTGTCCGGTTTTACTCACTATCTCTCCGTATCAGGCATCCTGCATTCCAGCCATACCAATGGCTCCCAGGGCTCAGAATCCATCGCTGCATGCCTGGGCACTGTGGCCACGCTGTTCCGTGGTCACACTGGGGCTGGGCATGCCTGGGTGCTGCGGCCACGCTGTTCCCTGGTCACGCTGGGGCTGGGCATGCCTGGGTGCTGTGGCCATGCTGTTCCCTGGTCACGGTGGGGCTGGCCAGCTTCCAGGGCGAATGTGGACATATTCTTAGGCCCCACCACACACACTTCTTCAGAGAAACCTCAGAGGCTCCTCCACAAGCCACGGGTACCCCCAGATTTTCCTCACTCTGCATCCCAGGCACCTCTGGCAACGCAACATCACACTCAAGTAGAATTGCCTGTTTTGAAGACGGTTTGGCAGTCGCTGTTTCAGACGCGTTCCAGACACTTGGAAGAGCGGCTGACACAGAGCAGGGCCTGACTGATGACATTCCTCGCTCGTTTCTCCCGGCCCCGTCACCTTAGTTCACGCCCAGGTTTTTCTCCTAATTCATTGGCACCATCTTTTCATAATCTTTTCTTGTGCTCTTCATTTAATTTGATACTGCTACCAGTTATATATTTTTCACCCACAAATATGATCATTACTTGTCCTCTATAAAGAAGCTCCAATGGTTCTCCCTCTCTCTCTCTCTCTTTTTTTTTCCCCTAAAGAATTAACCGAAACTACTTAACATGATGCTGATGACAAAAATAGGCATGGGTGACCATTCATTCTGCCTCTGATGCGCCAGGCGCTATGCCGGTCATTTTGCAATAATCTCATTTAATCCTAATGATAATACTCAGATGTAAGCGCTATTATCTCTTCCCCCTAAGTAGGGAAATAGGGGTCTGGAAAAGCCCAGGAGCCTGTTCCCCAAGACCAAGTTAACAATACAGAGCTGGGAATGAATTCCAAGTTTATGTGACTGCAAAGCTCTTCTATTCCCCCCACACCACCCCATGCCCGCTTCTCCCCACTGTTTCTACTTTCCAGATGCACCACCCAGCCTGCAACGTGCTTTCATGCCGTGTTCACCTGCAGACAATGCTTTCTCCATCTAAAGCCCCTGCCTTCACCATGCACGCACTGAAGTTGCCCAGGAGGGTCAGTCACGCCCTACTCTGTGCCTTCCCTCTGCCTCGACACTTGTGATGCTGCAGGATTATCAGCTTCCCCTCCCTCATCCCAAAGACTGAACAGTCACCAAGAGCAGCAAGTCGACTAGTCACCCCTGAACACACACAGCCTGGAGAATCAGAGGTGCCCAGTGTGTGCCTTTTACATGAACGCATGCATACACCAAGAATGATAGTAATGCCGGCTCACGTTTGTTTAGCATCTCCCACACGCCAGACCTCGTCCTACACAATTAGAATACATAATCCATTCAATCCTCCCACAACTCTTTGGGACACTGTATCATCTTAATCCTTATTTATTTTTTCCAGAATAAACTTGCAATTCTAACAACTTCAACAGAAAATAAAAAACTTTTGCTCAATATCAAACTCTATAAAATCACTAAAACCGGCCCAATATCCTGAGTTTTTTTAACTTGCATTATTTCTTCCTGATAATGACATTTAGGCCAGTCAAATCCTGTATTACTTTTTTAAACAAAGAAAAAAGATTACGAGTTGCTTCTAAAATTCATGTGTGACAAGCAGAAAAAAACTCATGGAGGCAGTTTCAGCATTTAACCTAAGTGTACTTAGCAACCACACTTAACAGCTTTTTAAAAATCCTCGTTTTTTAAAAATGTGGATCTTTCTTTGCAGGGTGACTTAAAAGACATCATCATAGTCTTTTATTAATTAAACATGTTCTTATCAGAAAAAAGGCTCTTGAAAGCTAGTATATATGCTTAATCAAGCTATATACAACCCTCAGTCCATATCTTGAATTAGGCTAGAGGTGAGGCCCTGATTTGCCCCACTTCTTTCTGATAACCATAACCAGAACAGTTACTGACCACTGCCTACCAGTGTTTCCAGCAAAGATATCAAGTTCTACATGTCTAAACGTTTTCGCCTTGATATCAAAAACAAAGCAAACCAGGTCTTCTCTATTCCCATTTTGGTTAACAGCATCACCATCGACCCACTGGCCTGATCCACCCAGAAGCCTGAGTTGTTTTTTTTGAACTTGAAATACTCATGTGCTTTATTTATGTAAATTCCCATTATTGCCTCACTGCTACAAAACTAGAGAAGAATGTAACATAAATGTACCGACACCAATTTGAGAACTGGAACGTGTTACCTTCCCAAAGTATCCATCTTGGAAATAGGGAAGGAGACTTTGCCTCCTAAAAGCTCATGAAGGAATGCGCAAAGGAAATACTCTAAACCCAGTTTTCTGAAATTGGTAAGCAGAAGCTCTGGAGTCAGTCACAGGTTGTGAGCCTTCCACCAAGAAGAACCACCTAACATGCCAAAACGATAAGCATTAGATTCACTTAAGTTTGACAAATTTAGCAACTCCTTTCTATTGTCTGCATTTTAGAAAACCGATTGCTGCTGTTGTACCAGCTACAGTCAGAGAATAGTGAGATGCCCAGTGACATTGGCTACAGTGGTAGCAGACCGGGCACATAGTTTGGGAAGTTTTCTAACAAACAGTATGTAAGAGGAGAAGCCTGAGTCTTTTAACACCACAGATCGAACACTGCAAATGGTAGGATGAGCATTAGAGGTCCGCTGAGGTCGCTGAGATTTACGCTTCACACGAACTGTAGTGGTGCCTAGGACCTCCCTGAAGAGTGGCAGAAGCAGCTGCCCATCCCTTAAACTACACACGTGCCTGGCTTCTCAAGACTCCAGAGTTTACTTAGAGACAAGTAACTAGAGCACGGGAATTTGGAAGACAGTCTTTCTATAAACTCCCAGGAACAACCAACACCAGCAGTGGCTGACGTGTGTGAGACCCTTCTTTATGTCAGATGCAGTGCTCTCATCAACATCCAACACACATGTCTTTAATGCCTGGGACTATGGCGTCACTCATTTATGAGGGAACTGTGGCATAGGGGGGTTTTGTACCTCGGCTCACTTCACTGCAATCAGGTTTCTAAACCAGAACTCCCACCCGACAGTGTGCGAGTCCAAAGTCCATGCTTCTAGATGCAGTGACTCAACGCCTGTAATCCCAGCACTTTGGGAGGCTGAGAACGGATCACTTAAGGCCAGGAGTTCGAGACCAGCCTGGCCAACATGGTGAAACCCATCTCTACTAAAAATACAACAATTAGCTGGGCATGGTGGTGCACGCCTGTAATCCTAGCAGCTCAGGAGGCTGAGGCAGGAGAATTTCTTGAGCCCGGGGAGGCGGAGGTTGCAGTGAGCCAAGATCGCACCACTGCACTTCAGCCTGGATCACAGAGTGAGACTCCATCTCAAAAAACAAACCATACAAAAAAGTTCATGCTTCTAACCATCAGCAATCATCCTATAACATATTCTCCTCAATGAAACAGACTGAATCCAAGAAATCTCACCGGCATCAGACTTTCTAAGTCATAGAGATTTATATAATAATTTTAAATGCGTCTTTGACTTTCAGACCCAGTGTAGAAAGGAGGAGAGTGTGAGTCAGTGCCGTTCCTGGGCGTCTGCTGGAAACTTCTCTGACCATCCTTCTGGCTCTCAGCAGTGGAGCTCACTTGCTCAATTCATTCCAGTGTCCCAGAGGTCGCAGTCTCCGCTCTGTCAGCTGGGCTGTCCTTGGTCCCTGGGCCTATCTCTTTGCTGCCCTCCCTGGGATCTTGCTGCTGGGGTAGCCCTGCTTCCCTTGCAACTTTCTTCTCTGCTGCTGGTGCCTTCCCCAGGGCTCTGCGTGGGCTTAGCTCTTTGCCATCACAAACCCATTTCTTCATTTCTCTCCCTCTCTCCTCTTTTCTTTCTGCTCTCTTAGCTGGGCCCCCTCCATCCTTTTATTTCCTAGTTGCACCTGTTGCTTCCATACCCTTAAAAACATACTCCATTTTCTCCCTAGATGTATTGAAGTATAATTGACAAAGCTGCAGACATTTAAGGGGAACCACAGGCTGCTTTGATATGTGTGTACTGTGAAATGATCACCACAATCAAGTTAGTAATCACTTCTTATTGTTATCTTTTTTGTGTATGGTAAGAACATTTAGGATCTACTCCCCTAGCGAGCTGCAAGTGTGCAATGCGGTTTTATTAACTACAGTCACCATGCTGCATGAGATCTTCAGAACTTGTTTGTCCTATAACTGAAAGTCTGTGCCCTTTGACCTCATTTTCCTCCCCCCACCAATTCCCGGCAACCACCATTCATTTGACTCTGTTTCTATGAGTTCCACATTTAGACTCCACATTAAGTGAGATTATACAGTATTTGTCTTTCTCTGTCTGACTTCTCTCACTTAGCATAATGTCCTCATATATGTTGTTGCAAATGGCAGGATTTTCTTCTTTTTTAGGGCTGAATAATTTCCCATTGTTTGTATATACACCACATTTTCTTTATCCATTCATCCATGGACAGGTCCTTAGATTGTTTCCATATTTACTCATTTCCTTTGTATGTATACCCAGAAGTGGGGTTACTAGATCATATGGTACTTCTAGTTGTAATTTTTTGAGGAAACTGCACAATTTTTTAGAATGTCTGTACCAATTGACATTCCCATCAACAGCTTACAAGGGTTCCCTTTTCTCCACATCCTCACCAACACTCATTACCTTTTGACTTTTGGGTGATAGCCATCCTAGCAGGTGTGAGGTGGTGTCTCATTGTGGTTTTAACTTGCATTTCTGTGATGATTAGTGATGTTGAGCACCTTTTCATATGCCTGTTTGCCATTTGTATGTCTTCTTTGGAAAACTAGTCTAGCCCTTTGCTCATTTTTTAACTGAATTGTGTGTGTGTGTATGTGTGTGTGTGTGATGCTCTTGAGTTGTAAACAAAGTTCTTAATCTTTCCGTGTGCTTTAATCTCAGCACTTTAGCAACTGTCAAGAACAAAGTTCTTTCCAAAAAGTTCATCTCAAAGTTGGCCACTGACTCATAACAGGTAAAACCCAATGAGCATTTCCCTGAGCCTCAGTTTCTTCTTTTCTCATGTGAAACAGTGATGATAGTGCGTACCTCCCAGGGTTGTTGAGCCAGACTCAACAATTTACGTGAAAGCACTGAGGGGATGCCAAATAAATGTGAGTTGTATAAAACAATTCTTGATGCTACAAAGCTTGCGTTTCCAAACTATTGTCAAACTCCCACCTTGTTCAAGCCCCAATTAAAATACCATTTTCTCTAATTCATCTTTCCTGATCCTCTAAGAAACTTCCCTTCTCTGAGCAATGTGTTATCATCTTCTGGAACTCCATCGCTTGAGATGATCAAAGAGTTTCTTTATTGTATAAGTTACTTCTGCGCATGTCTTTTGAAGGAATAAATAAACGCATTGATTATATCTCCCTTATAGCACTCCATCACCTTCTATCTTAAATGATAGTAAGTAGCGTTCCTGTCTTCCTGCACTAAACTGTAAGCTCTTTCAATGACTTCCTGGCTCATTTTCTCATCTTTTCCTCCACTCTAAACACACAGGAGGTCCTTGATGGATGTGTAACAAATGAATAAGTAAATGATATGAAAATGCAAGTATCATTTTTTCAATATACAGTTACAACTTCGACATCCACAGTTGGGTCTGGCCAGTCGTTATGTTTTACCCAGAACTTAGGTCTTTCTCATTTTCTACTTTCCCTATCAAGACCATCCTTTCAATACCAAACAAATTAGAAAGGACACATCAGCTAACTTACATTAACATACTAACAAATGGGACGACAGTCTTCAAGGTCTGGAAGAGGAGAGCAGAGAACTCCTCATTGCCTGCTCAAGCCCATCTACCAGGAAGGGAAACTCCAGATACTGTGGGCCACTTGGCAGTTAGGAACTCATGGTACTGATCTGTTTGTTGGGCAGATATAGTTTGGTGATAGTCTTAAAAATCATTTGTCACCTGTCATGACATTTGCCAGATGAAATTCTGATTTCCCAAGAGAATGCACTGACAAATTAATAATCTGACCTTTAAAGGGGTGATATTTCTCCGTGTTAATCAACAAGCGGCCATTCTGTTTTGCTGACCAAATAAAATGCTCTTTCACTCTGTGAGGGGTTAACTAGAGTGTATGCAGATTTCTCCAGTGATTTGCTTTTGGTTGGAAATAGAAACAATTGAATTTCAAAGCAACACTTTTCCTAATTCCTACTGAACTCACAAGCTCTAGCGGTTGAGTGATCCCATTGGTAACACATACTTAAAGGGCCAGAGTCATTCTGGGTCCTGTCCTTAAGCTCCTGTTCTGTCCTCCTCTCAGGCCTTTTCTGCACCGTGCAAATCCAACACCTCTCCTCACAGGCTGGGCTAAAGGCAGAATACAATACCATGACTGAGGAGCCTGGGAATGAGGCAATTCATAAACGGAACATTCCCCAGGAAACATAATTTTATGATCATAATCTTTTTGTTCTTGACAGTTGCAAAATTAAATACCAGAGCCAAAAGAGGTGAGGCACAGTTTTAAGGGTATGTTTTCCTAATTTGATCTTCAAAGGAAGCACAAGCTTAGGGTTGAAAATCATTATGATGTAATATTATGCCACATAGTAATACATAGATCCAATCATTTTACCAGATAACTATCAATATAAAGCACTGACAGGACATTTGGGACTTCGGGTCAACAGGAAGGTGGTTTTTCAAACTAAACTATATTATTTATGGCTTTGATTGTCATTTGCTTTTATAACATGAGGGTGATGGTAATTCTGCTCTTCTGCCAATAAATCTAAAAATTAATTTAAAATGTAGTCAAACTCCTTGGCACACGTTAGAAGGAAGACTTTTTTAATTAAAAAAGCCATATTAATCATTATATAAATGAGTTATATTAGTCTTGTAAAATAAATCTATGGTGGAAAGGAAGTCAGTGAGTGATATAATCAGATTTCAGAACACATATCATATAAAAAGTTATGTTTCTAAATAAAGTGAGTGTGAAAGAATTCAGGATATATTATCAGTCATCTGGGTTATTGCCCTAAGAAAGCCCTTTTCCCAAAACAGATATGGTTTCTCTGACAAAGAGATGCCTTCTCATATTTTTATTATTTTCTTAACTGTCAGACATAACTCATATGTAGTTAAGTTGTTCAAAAGGTTAAATTCTGAGGAAAAATTCTACAAGTGGTTTAAATGAGCCAAATCATTTTTGGTTGCGTCATGGTTTCCTGTGTTGAAAAAGTCTCGATGACTTAAAAAGGGTTGCTTTGATATTTACCTTAGTGTTTTACCCAAAAAGCACACTGACCAAAAACAAAGAATCCATAACAAAACAAACATTTAAAGATATGTAGACCAGATTAGTTTTCTCATGATGAAAGTCACATGGAATTACACACAGTTTACATTGCTTTCACACGTCCCTTTCCTCGGGTGTAAATTTTATTTATTACAATAACCTACTTGGCCTAGTTATTCACCCATCCTTCATTCAGTCTTGGTAGTGGACATGGTAAGATGATGGGTAAAAACACGTAAATAACATGGCTCTCTCATGGAGGTCACTTTCACATGGGAAGATTGGACATGTCAAAAAACTTCATTAACATGATATAAAAACAATACAATATGTAAAGTGGTATCGGAGCATCTAAGACAAAGTGATTAAATGTGCCATTTGTTAACTCCCTCTCTGGGAAATAATTTAAGATTGCAGAAAATGTTTCTGAGAAATTCCAATGTAAATGTTCTTAAAAGTCCCTACTTTTTAGTATTTGGTATTGTAGATTTTGTGATTTTCCAGATTTTTCATTAAAAGTTAATATACATAAAACTCTTGGGATAGTAGCTAGTACAGAGTAAAATCTATACAAATTATTATCAATATCTTTTGGAGTGAACAAATTGAACATTTTTTTGAATAATCTTTTGCGTAGTTGATTGAAACTAGTTAATAGGTTTCTATTGTTTTCTTGAGTAAATCAGAAGCAGATATTTTGATTGACTATATAAGGTCTTGCAGCTTCTATGGTTTTTTTTTTAACTTGAAAAGATCTTCCCAGACTGATACCTCTTTCTATCTTGAACTCTCTGTTCAACTATATTCTAAAGCCTTAAAATAAAGATCTTCAATTTTATAACTCTGGATTTAAACTTTTCTTTCTTATTTTAAAAAAGAAAATTTTAACTCTTTAGGTTGATTATATTTCTTGATGAATGTGACTGTACCAAGAGGCTTTAAAAAAAGTAGAGATTAGAAATCAGTTTTTCTTATCTTCTGAATTATTCACTACATGATGTGCTGCATTTGAGCTTTATCTATGCTTCTGGTAATATTTCTGTCTTATATAATTGTTAAAGTATAGTGCTTCTCACCAGGGAGACTATATATCTATATATTTTTAATAATAGCCTTTTTAAAATTTTCATGTATTTTTTCTCCTCCTTTATGATAAAAAAAATCAGAAAAATGTCTGAATTGTCACTTTATCTCTAAATTCAAAGAGCATTTTCTCATCCTGTGTTAGCATTAGCACAACACCGGGGAACATCTGATTGCTGTAAGCCTTTCATTCATTCAGCAGATACTGACTGAATATGTAGTATGTTGACCTGTTTGCTGAGGGCCTGTCTGTTCCGGCTGCCATTCTAAAGCGAGTTGATTTTCCCTGTAACTTTTGCTCTGCAGAAGTAACCTGTACCTTTTTCCATTCTCTTGCCATTCACCACTCTCCTGACCTCCCTTTGCGTAAACTGGTTTAAGCCTGGTGCTCTAGGTACATCACACAACACCGGTCTATTCACACTGTAGCAGAGCAACCAAGTAGCTACACAATTTTCATCTTCACTACTAGTAATACTATGCTGTAAAAATTGTGAAACCTAGATTTTGAGATATTGAGCAAATAAAAATACATAGTATTTACTATAGTGCAAGAATACATCTGACAGGTTAAATGTACGAGTTTTGGAAAGCGCTCAGACCCCGCACCAGATGACACAGTTAGCACAAGAACAGCCGAGGTTATTGTTATCTAATCTCCTTTCCCTTGTTAACTTTAGCACAGAGAACTGAAATAATTAGGTGTAAAGGCATCTTGATAATCTACCAAAAAGGCTCACTTTAAGCAGCCGAGTGTTGCTTTCTTAAACTTTCATTGTTTGGTGGCATAAAGTGTAGGCAACCTGTATGAAGTATAAAGATCTGGTACTAAAAAGACCCAGTGAGGCAGAAGTCGCTGACGCCTCTCAATAGGTGGAAGAGGATTCTCCATGCAGCCGAAGGCTCAATGAAGTGTGTTTCCATTAGCCAGGCTGTGGCCTCTCTGGTGTCACCTCTTCAGAAGACTCAGTGCCTCCGAGGAGCTGGCTGTCCTCGGCGGGAAGTAAGTACAGGGACTTCTGCTTAGAGGCGACTAGCATGAACATTTATACCAAGAAATTTTCTTCAACATAGCTAAAATCTCATTTGAATGTTTTTTTTTCTGTGCACTTAAAACACTTGCCATTCTTCACAGCATCCCATGCTTGTACTCTTACAGGATCTTCACAAGTGGCACAGCTCTTGGCTGGAAGCCTATTTTTGCTATAGTTCATTGGACTCCTTGCAGCTGATCCTTGCAGCTATACATCAGAAGATTTGGAACTTGATGGGTTTATGTTGCCCCTGTCCTCAAATTCAACTATTCCAGAAAAAATGTACTAGGACTAGGAACCTGAAAAGAAGAATTATTTCTAATAACGGATTGGATGAACTCTCCCATGCAAAGCAGAGGATATAATTCACAATAAGATTTGTAATTTACTTTAACCACCGGGAAAACATCTCAGAGGGAAGAGAGAAAAACTGAATTTCTAACTGAATTTTAAAAATTAAAAATTTAATAAGCAGGCAACAGTATAAATGAGCAGAAAAAAAATCACTGAAACTTTCAAATAATGTTCTTTATTACAAATAAATTTTCCTAAATTATAATATGAATATATAAAGAGAAATGAGAAACTATAATGAGAACATTACCAGGGCTTTTTGTTTTCTTTCTTTTTTATTTTGTTTTTGTGTTTTTGAAGTGGGAAAATTTTCTTTGAAAGTAAGACCCTTGATTGGATTCAGGAAAGTGAAAGCTTTCTGAATTTTTGATCAAATAATGCTTCTCTAAGAACAGAATTTAATGCTGAACTTATGTATGCCTCACCTGTATAGGGAAGAGGAAACCACTGCTGTTTTTGGTCAAAATTCCTACTTGGTAAACTAGTATATTTCAGTTTTGAAGGCCAGGGTATAGTAAAGTGTGGTAGAGTTCCATATGGATATATCACGTTGCAAAACACCAAAATAAAAACCTGTCTTTGCTGGTTCCTTGTCATTTATTCAGCAAATAGCATCTTAATTGAACTTAAGCTGAAATTCTTATTTGCCAATATTCAGAACTCAACAGTTACAGAAGTATTTCCTTTTAACTACATGTACATCTTGAGTTCGTCAGAAATAATACAGAAAAACATATTTTGAAAACGTTTATCTGTATTTTTCCACTTGACAGTAGCAGTTTAGAATTTAATAAGCATATCCATAATTAAATTGTTAGTTTGAGGAACTTGCAGAAAGTTATCTAACACAATCATATATCACAACTCTTCTTTATACAACCCTAGTGCAACTCATTTCATTACGCTATCAATGTAGTTAGACATAACTGAGGCCTTTAAAAACATTATAAGTGACTTAAAATAGAAAATGTTAGAAACAGTCCAGGCATATTACAAAATCATGGTTTCTGAAATCTAATTACTACACACAATTTAAAATAATTGATTAAACATGATTAGTCCTTAAGATGAATAGAATTCCAACTTTAGCTATTATTTAATTATAGCATGCTGTACACTAAAATCAGCTGGGAGATAGCCAAAATAAAGCTTTAAAGGACAGCATGATAATTAAGAATTGCTATTTATCTTACTTTTATTGGAAAACTCAATGCTGGAATGAATGCCATAATGTCTAGAAATATGAATTTAAATAATTTCCTAAATATTTCACTTTCTCATTCCAAATATCGGACATTTTAAACTTCCTCATCAGTTCTACTTTATATGCAAAAATTCATACTGCATTAATTAGAACTTTTGCTTTCAACTCAGATATCTTAAAAACAAGGAATTCTGTATAACTTCTTCATAAAATTATGGGTACATTTTAATTTTTGATTGTGGTAGTTTTTTCATAAAAAGGCTACTGAAATCAGGCTTATTTAAAAAATAGTAATAATGTTATCTAATATAGAACAGAGGGTAGGAAGTATCTATAACCAAACCTATATCTCTATCAAGTGTGACACTAAGAGAATATTCTCTCCCTCACCCAGGTACTCAAGTTGTAGGGTAACACAACTAGTGTAACATAACTAGTGATTTCCAGTCACCTTTTAGGTTTATTTAGGAACATTAAAAGAAATGCTGCTATTGTAGACTTCGTTTCAATTATTTAATCTCTTTCCAGTTCACAACCTTTACTTTCTCCTGGTTTCAGCATGAAAAACAACTTCATAAGTGTCTTACATTATAATCGGCTGCTAATCATCATCAACTCAGCGTTAGTTTTAAATAGTCTGATTCCATAACAAATTTGTAATAGGGATTTTTCTATACATTTTATAATAGCTATGGATAGAAAAATACTATTATCCATCTACTAAAACATTCAAGTTGTTTTGTTTAAAACATACATTGTAAAATTTTCCCTCAGGAAATTTGGATCTATTATAGGACCGTTGTGGCTTTCATGAAACTGGGGTCCTGAAGCCATATTTTCAAAGCAGAAAAATGACAGCCTCATTGTTTTTCGAATGTTTTGCGTTTCTTTGAGAAAAGGCAGTATTAGGACTTTACTTCTAGGTCAAGTGTATGTTTACAGTAATTAACAGGAAAATATTGAAGTCTGAAGTTACCAGTACAATGTCTGAATGCCAAATTCTGGACACTGGACAAAGTGCTTTAGAATCAGAGGCCAGGAAAGCTCTGGAAGGCTGTGAACAGAGACAAATGCAATATGGTACAGTAGACAGAAAGTCAGAAGTAAGATTCAGATACAGCCAAACAGGGTGGGGGACAGTTTGTGGGGGGAGGTCTGAGCTGGACTTGAAGGGCTATGAAAGCAGCTGTCACTGCAGGGGAGGTTTAAAGGAAATGACTCTTCAGGGGGCATTGCATTTGCAAAAACAAAAAAAAAGTCTGATATAGTGTGTTTTGGAAATTCCAGAATATTTGATATTGCCAGAAGAGTTGGAAAGTGGCAGAAAATAAGGGTCTAAAAATAGCCATAAGCAGAGGTGCTAAGTCTTGAAAGATAGAGATTATGTCTCTGAATCTGGTTCTCAAAATTGTTGAATTATTAACCATGTAGATGCGCTATGCAGAATTGAACTTAAAATGCTCATCTTTTTATAGCAAGTCATCTTAAAAGGATACAAACATAGGAAAGAAATTGCACAAGTATAAAGTGTGTGCCATTCTTCCCATGGGCTAAGGGTCTTGTCTCACCTGGTGCCACCATCAAGGCAACAGACGCAGCAGTCAGGTGTGCCCTCGATATTTCTATGCCTCATTCTTCTAAAGGCTCCCCCAAGAAAAATTAATAGGAAATCAGGTGCTTGCTGTAGGTCTTTGCACTGTGTCAATTCTAAGGAATCCTTTGGCAATGTAAAGCTTTGAAGGAAATTAAACTGGAGAGAGATTTTCTCTACCTTTCATTCAGCTCATATAGAATCACTTACTTAGCTGATATTTTTACTCATAGAATTGGACTCAGAATTAAGTCTGTTCATTTAGTTTTCCTTTGAATGTTAAACATAATGAAGTACAAGGCCGTCACCTCACCATTTTATCCCCCATGACCCACATAGGCATACACTTATCATTAAACGTTTGAATGTGGTTCACTCCACTGAGATTCTTAGTCTGTGTCTTTATAGTTTGACTATTTTGACATTTAGAACAAAAGTTTTGAAAACTATTCTCCTATGCTTTAGTATTCTCTTATCGTAGGACATATTAACATTGCTACATCTGTGAAACAGGTGGTTCATGCTCATATCTATCAGTGAAAATTATACTTAAAATTCTAAAGAGACTCTTGTGTCATCCAGATTTTTGAGGAAAAAGGTAGCAAATAAAAATAAACTTCTTAGAAGTAGATCTCAGTTACTACTTATTTTAAATTTTGTGGTAGATTCCATCTTTTGGAGATAGGGGTTTTATTCAAAGTTTTTGACCAAACATTTTTATTAAATATTTTCAATAGTATTATAAGTGATCTGACATTTTTGGTAACAAAACAACAAAATAACAAAAGAACTGACTTGGGTAAAGCTGAAATGTTGCTGAAACAGAATCTGATCCTTACTTGGTCATTTCCTTACCAGGGGTTTTGATTTGACTGACCAGTTTCAGTCCACAGTAATAGCTTTGTTCCTAAGAGACTATAAATCAAGGAAATACTCACTACAAGGCAATTCCTCCTGCAATTCAGGGTCTGTGCTGTTATTATGAAGCAACTGACAGCAAACATTTGCTGCAAGTATGAGCGCACATTTGTATGAGGTGTGTGGCATTTTGGGTTTCACTCTCTCTCTGAAACCTATCTGCTTGTGAGAAAAATTGTGCAAGAAAAGAAGTTTTACTGCCACATACCTCAGCTGTCCTACAACTCAATGCTGAGACTTCACTTCCTTTCTTTCCTTGGATTCTGAGCCGGGGGAGCACAATAGGGGTCTTGTGCTCTGGGCCAGCAAGGCATGCAGATACTCGGAAAGGAGGTGTGAACAGCTTCCAATACCTACACTGTTTGCTTTACAACTACCCCAGCTAAATCAAACAGGACACTCAGTCCAGGGTAAGCAAGTACAAAATCCACTGGCTATTATGACCTACATAGAGAACAGCATTCTTTAATTTAAATGTGTACGTAGGTGTGTTAAGAGTTAAATAAATCATTTACGAGGCTTAAAAAGAAATGCTTCACAATTTATGTGCCACTGCTTTTTCATGTAGTTCTCTGAATACAAGTCAAAGTGCAGGTCACAAAAGAATCCATTGTTCACAAGTGAGAAATGTTGCTGGCTGTGAAGACGGTTCAGAACAAGCTATCGTAGTCTGTTCAAACAGCAAACACTGGTTTTAAACCCCAAAGCATATCGGTAATGTTTTTTATCTTCCAATTGCTAGAACCAAAATTCATTGAAACCACTCTATGTCTCTGATACTATTTTCTAGAAATGTGTGTGTCTGTGTGTGTGTGTGTCTGTGTGTGTTTGTTTGGTAAATCCAAATCACACAATCAATGTAAACCTTTCAGGCCAAGTTTTGCCCCAGTTATTTTTATGCTGCGCTTTCAAAAAGGTCAAAAAAGCTTACCTCTGTCAGTGCAGTGGGCTGCCCAGAAAGCCCCTTCTCCGCCTCGGCCTCAGCGTGCAGACATATGCCCTGGGAGCCCACAATCTGTTAACAGGAAGCAGGTAAACCCGAGAGCGTCCGCCTGCGTTCCAGTCCAGTGCCCGTCCCAGCACACACCTGCTTTTTCAGACCTGCCGCTCATATGCTACAACCACGCACAGGACCAGCCTTAGCAGAGGGCAACACCCTCCGTTTGGATCCCTCGTTTACAGGGTAAGCAGCTAGGAAGCTGCTGAGATAATATTGCAGGGAAAGCTTTGCCTTCCCAAGACAAAAACCTTTGCTGCTGCCTGATAGCAGATACGCAGCATTATCACTCTGCATTCCACATTCTCCAATCAGCTAATTGGAACAGCAGTCAACAGCCTGTCCAAACGGCAGCTTGCAGGCCTGCGTGGCTGTGATCATTGTATACTAACATGCCCATTGCTTCTCTCTTCCCCGAAGAGATGTATAAAAGAGGCTTCTTCCAGGGTGAAGTTCAGCAGAATATGCCACACTGTTTTCCATAAGTAAAATGGCTGGTCCTCTCAGCACTGCTGCAGACAGCTCATTGGGTTCCACTGGCTTTTCGTAGCCATAGCAACAACCAACAGACAGACTTAGCAAGCATGGCTGATCATGTGCCGCACACCCACACAGCTTGTTAATTTCTTTTCATCAAACTCATCATTTTTTTGAGGAGGGTAGCTTCTGCTATCTTTCTACACATTTCACCGATAGTGGAAGTGCTCTGATTTTTCCGCTCTCCTGAAGAACTCTTTTTTATATGAGCCAGGGCTGTGTATGAAACTGAGGAAGCGAAGCCCTATTAGTGGCTATCCAGGTTAATAACATGCAAATCACTTAAGAGACCCTAACTGGAAGCATTGTCAAACAAGCCCCACCTTCCAGTCACAGAGTGAGTGCGGAGAGCTGCAAATCGGAGAGTTACACTTTTTGTTTTTAAATGATAATCTTAGAGCCATTTAATTGAAACAACACCCTGTGAATTGCTATATAGGGTCAGAATAATAACTAAATCAGGTAGAATATTTTAATAAGATCTTTAAATATCCATTTACTTATGGCTCAACTTATCTGATTACTTTAAGATGCTTTTTATGCAATTTAAAATAGATTTTTTAAAAAATCCTGCTGTTTCTGCTGCAGAAAATGATTCTTTAACTCAATCTCATTTGTAAATTAAAAATTCTTTTTAAAAACTCCAAACCTAATTAAAAATTCTTTGACTTTAAACATTACCTTCAAGGCAAGAATAGTTTTACTTCCTTAGTAAGATGGATCACATTCCACCTGTCCATAAAATTTCACCCCCTCTGGGAATCTACAATGATTAATGTCATGAACAATTTCAATCTTCTGCAAAACCCCCAGCCTTGTCTTCTTTTTCAGGACTGTATCACCAGTCATATTCTATCTGATATATTTCCAAGGCACTGTCCCATTTATTTTTGTTTCTAGCAATCTGTTTGAAATAGTTATGTTAACACTTTGGACTTGTAAATACAGATGTTCTATTTGCTAAGTAGTCATTGATTTAGGATTCTGTTAGTATTGCGTTTCCCTACCCATGTTAACACTCCTGCCTTCAGTATTAATTCCCAAATTTTGGCTGCATAGGAATCCTGTAGATGTAGATTTGGGGATGCCCACTCTCCTTCCTCCCCAACCCAACTG
Organism: Rhinopithecus roxellana; assembly: GCF_007565055.1. NCBI lineage: Eukaryota > Metazoa > Chordata > Mammalia > Primates > Cercopithecidae > Rhinopithecus > Rhinopithecus roxellana. Next base: position 108,025,440 of record NC_044550.1, on the reverse strand, counting down.
ACATTAGGTAGGTCTGGGCCACCCAGGGTCAGCATATCCATGCAAGACAAGTGGGTGGTGCTTTCCTGCTCGGGACAGTCCTCATCGCTTGCTTCAGATCGCCTCCAGCCAGCCTACCTTTTCTCACGGAAGTTCCCTTCCCTGAAGTTATTTTGCATTTGCTGTTGCTGACCATGCCCCCTGCCTTCACCCTCAGCCTCCCATTCTACTCTTCACTGCCCACATTTCAGAATCCTGAATTACATGCCATTTTACGCTTCCTTGCCCTGCAGATGCTGCTACTATTAAAAAGCTTCTCAATCTGACTGTTCCTCACCCCAGCACCATTAACTTCCATCCCAATCTGCCTCCCCTTTTATCTTCCAACACCTGGCCCACACTGACCACCTCGATAGTGACTCTCCCAGGTGGAGTCTGAGCGACCTCTTCTGTGCCTCCCCTGTACTGGGGTCTACCTCTGCTATTACAGGCCTTGTCACGCCCTGGGACTTCTTAGCAGTTCTCCTTTCATGTCTGGCTCCCAGACTGTTCTGTTTACTCTCTGAAAGCCAATCTGGTCCATGTCTTTTGCCTTCCATGCTTGGAATATTCTAATTTCTCAATGCCTTTGAATGAGGACCTACAACACTGTATGAATAGGGACTAATGACTGGCTGGGGTGAAATCTGCGTTTTAATTCACGTTTCAATATCACCCATTTGTTGACTTATCACTTCAGAAGAACTTAAGTGATTTTGACAAAATGCTGGCATGTTACAAAAGGGTATCAAGAAAACTCTAGGTGCATTTGATGTTTTAGGGTGGCGTTTGTTTTCATTGTATCTCTGAAAATGTCTTTATACCCTCACACTTGATTGATTGGTTGGCAAGGTATAAGAATCTCTGACCATGGCTCACACCTTTACTCCCAGCACTTTGGGAGGCTGAGGCAGGTGGATCACTTGAGCTCAGGATTTTGAGACTAGCCTGGGCAATAGACCCCATCTCTACAAAAAAAAAAAAAAAAAAAAAAATCAAACAAACAAACAATTAGCTAGACATGGTGGTGCACGCCGGTGGTCCCAGCTACTCGGGAGGCTGAGGCAGGAGGATTGCTTGAGCCTGGGAGGTCAAGGCTGCAGTGAGCTGAGATCACGCGACTGCACTCCAGCTTGGCAACAGAGGGAGACTCTGTCTCTGTTTTTAGCAGCAAAACAAACAAACAAACAAACAAACAAACAAACAAATCTCTGAAGTCATTTTCCTTTGGAATTTCGAAGGCCTTCATCCTTTTTCTTGTATCTCCTCCTCCCCTATACCTCCAATTACTGCTCCTCCAAAGAGAACTGGAAATCCCCCAGGCATCAGTGAGCCAGAACTGGGAAGCTGGCAGGAACTGAGACGAATCCCTTTCCGCTCTCTGCCCCGTGGTGTGTGTGTTGGCATCTCTACTGGTCTTCACACATCACTCAGCTGCAGCTCTGTTCTTCCAAGGCTCTTGGCTCCTTCACCTGCCCAAAGCCCCTCCTTATAACTTGGGGCACTGAGGCCCATTGGCATTGCTCTGGCCTCAGGCCCTGCCCTAGCCTGGGTCCCTGATGTTTATTCTCCTTCTGAACGTGTTTGTTTTAAAATGTGCTAAATAAAGATTTCCAAGAGACAAATACGATTTTTCCAGCCCATCTTTCTGAGTCAAATGAGATACCACCTCTGTGGCCAGCAGCTTTATATGTGGGCTGCTCTGTGCCTTGGTCCACTCAGCTATTACAAGGACACTTGGCATTATCTAGTTTTAACGTTTTGCTAACATAACAGGTGCAGAGTAATAGCTCACTATTGTTTTAATTTGTGTTTCTCTAATTACTTACAAATTGAACATCTTTTCATTTTCAATGGTTTTCGGGGTTCCCTCTTCTGTCAATTTTCTGTTCATAGCTTTTCCTGTCTTCTCTGTTGAGATTGTCTTAGTGTGAAATTTTAAACAACATGGTCATAAAGGTATTTTTTATATATTTAAACATTATAATTAAATTTGTGATATTATTAAAGGTTATGAAGACATCCACTGACATATAAAGGGAGCTCTATAATTCACAATGCTAGTTGTTTTGGTTTTTATTATGAAACGAAAATACAGAATATGTGTGAAAATCTGCATTCAAAAATTATGTTCAGTATGAAAGCATAGAATACCACACCATAATATGATTTTCTAAAACAAATATTTGTTTAGAAGGATTTTCAAACAAAGATAATACTATCAGAATACATATACACACACATATATATGCTCTAATAGTATATACACACACACACATATAAATGGAGAGAGAGAGCTGTCTACTTATCCAGCTTCTATTTTATGTTATTCCATATGTACACCTACCCATCAATCAGTCTATCCACCTATCTGTCATCTGTCTATCTTCTACGCAAACACAGATGTGCAAAATGCTAACACCTGATGAACCTGAAGTGAGAATATTTTCAGTTTGTTTTACTCTTATCTCCACTTTTCTATAAGTTTGATTTTTTTTGTTTTCAAGATACAAAGTTTTACAAAATGAAATAAAATGAGAATAAAAGTAGCGTTTAGAACAGACACAGAGTTAAGGTTAAGATTACTTGATGGGGACATAACTATTATCAGAGTTGAAACTGAAGAAGCTGATAAGTGATAGAGTAACTAAAGTGATCACTACTATTATTGCTAACATGAGGAGGCTACTTTGGTAGAGAGCATTGGAAATATTTTTCACTTTCTTGAAATAAGTGTGCTATTTCCCTACATGTACTGCTTCCCTGTATTCTGTTCTTAAACCATTTATTCTCTGGTTCCTATTTTGAAATCCTTATTAGTCTGTTTCCTTAATTCAACAAAATCATCACTGCTTGAAGCACTAGGTTCTCCTCTAGTCACATCTGCTCCTGCAGACTCCACAGCTAGGACCCACCAAAGGATCTGGTCCCTGGCACAACAAAGAAACATGTTGTATGACTTCACTTAGAGATGGGAATTTAAGCATGGTTTGTTTATGAGGTAGCAAAGACTTTTATAAAGCTTAGATTGAATTTTCTAATTCCTAAAGCAAATAAAATAGAATATCCCAAAGGTTATTCCTAAACCTTGCATATTTAGTTACTCTCACAATGATATGAACAATGTCAAAATAGGACATTGATGGGACATGTGACAACTGACTTAGGAGGAGGATTGAAGTATCTCAATTAAGCAAATTGGATTTATTTCTATGATTCCAACAGCAAGAAATATACACTGGAAAGCAGACTGACCCACAGGCTACTAATCAAATGCCTTCATATCCCCTGAAGAAGTATGACCCTGACCAGTATCCAGAATGATCTTTATAAATCAGAGGTGCCCAAAACCAAAACAAACCCAGCAGAGTTGAGGGTTTTTGGAAATTCACTTACCAAATGAATTTAAAATGAGAAAATGATTATAGAAAAACAAAACCTTGCCAGAGGGCAAATGATAGGAATGTAAACACCAGCAATACAACACTGTTTAAAAAGCTGGAGACAAAGCCAAACCTATTAACACAAAAGTACTGTGTGTAGCCCATTAGTAGTTACTAGAACCCCCTAGAAGTTCTGTATACTCTCTAGGTTAAGAGGAACAAGGAAAATGTGGCAAGAGGTACAGGAAGAAGTTTCAGGTAGTCCTAAGTCTGGAGAGCTCGGTCTTCACTGGCTAATAATAACAACATTGTTCTAAATATTTCAGGTTTATCAAGCTTTGGGTTTGCAAATGACTATGATTGCAGCAGCTTTCAGGAACTGCTTTATCTTAAAATGTGTGTTAATATGTGCCAGTACCAGGTGGGGAAAAAATAATGGTGTTATCCAATAATAACAAAAGAAAAAAAAAAAAAAAAACAGCCCACAATTAACCCCCTCCCACAACCCTGCGAACCAATCCCAAAACACAAATACATCTAGATGTGGCTAAAGAAAAGTACTCCTGGCTTTTATTGAACCTGCAGTGTGAGAGATTCTGCAAGCAACACAGAAAAGACTGCACTTGCTCCCAAGGAATTTGACTGTTTATACTTCAGAATGATAAGCTTAAAAAGCGACCTGTAAAGAGAGGGCTGGCTGCTTTCACGCTCCTGTGAGGGGTCATGCTTTGTTCTTGGAGAGGCACTCTGACCACATTAATAGAGTGTATCTCCCATGACCTTTCCCACTCAGCATTGTGTCCTGTGGCAGCAGTGGCCCCCAGGTACTTCCGGGCAACATGCCACCAAACCCAGTACAGAAAAAGCACCGGGCTCTGCCGTCACGGCATTATTGAATTAGTAACGAAACACACCAGGCTTAGCAAACAAAACCTGGCAAGAAGGATTTTAAAACAAATGCTTCTGGTTTCACCTGAGCCACTGAAACAAATGACGAGGTGCTGGGTGAAACTGGGCAGCTTCTGGAAACTCCGAAGAGGCTCATGCTAACACCCTCAGCTGCCAAATGTGCAAATCTCAGAGAAGTGAAAATTAGCGGGTCACCTTGTGTCCTCTAGAAGTTCTTCTGAAACACATGTTCAGTAAGATTCGTTGATCGAGATAAGAAGATGGGCCTGAGTGATGTATTAATACAATCAGGTACATGTTTTAGAATCCAATAGTCCAATACCAAGTGGAAAATATTGTTGAAAAACAAAAATCCCCAAATCCACACTGGAAATAGTAGATGCTCAGTTAAAGGTCTACCAGTGAGAGTATGCGCAGGTAGGAAAAATAAACTACGCGTACTTGCAGAATATTGGATGGGAGCTATAACCCAGAATGGTAATTATCTTACTAAGCCTGCCCAGGTCAGAATTCAGTGCCTATGTGTTTGTTTCTTTGTTTCTGAGGCAGAATCTAGCTCTGTCACCCAGGCTGGAGCACAGTGGCACAATTTCGGCTCACTGCAATCTCCACCTCCTGGATTGAAGCGATTCTCCTGCCTCAGCCTCACAAGTAGCTGGGATTAAAGGGGCACGCCACAATGCCCGGCTAAGTTTTTGTATTTTCAGTAGAAATGGAGTTTCACCGTGTTAGCCAAGATGGTCTTGATCTCCTGACCTTGTGATCCGCCTGCCTTGCCCTCCCAAAGTGCTGAGATTACAGGGATGAGCCACTGCGCCTGGCTGCCTATGTTTTCAAAAGTCAGACTCTGGCATCCTAATTGCTGGATCAGTGCCTTGAACTGAGAACATTCTTCTGGACATTTCCTGCATCAAAGGAAGACAATTAATTTTAGAAACATTCCTTGTGAGAGGTCAGGAGATCGAGACCATCCTGGCTAACACGGTGAAACCCCGTCTCTAGTAAAATTACAAAAAATTAGCTGGGCGTGGTGGCGGGCGCCTGTAGTCCCAGTTACTCAGGAGGTTGAGGCAGGAGAATGGCGTAAACCCGGGAGGCGGAGCTTGCAGTGAGCTGAGATCGCGCCACTGCACTCCAGCCTGGGCGACAGAGCGAGACTCCGTCTCAAACAAAAAAAAAAAACAAAAAACAAAGAAAGAAAAAAGAAACATTCCTTGATTCCTTGTGAGGTTTAAAGTAGCATGAAAAATCATTTCACAAACAACTTTCCTATTGGCATAAAGGTAGATTTAAAAAAATTATCTGAGCTGATACCTGAGCTGCCTCTTGGGGGACCCGTTATTCTCTTGGCGTGTGGACTCTTTCCTATATTTTTCCTTCATTAAAGACACGGTTTGCCTCCAACGACTGGAAACAAACCCAAGCTGTGTTTCAATTTTTGGTAACACATGAGAAAGTCTTATCACAAGATTAGGATTGACTGCAGAGAAGAGAAAGCTCAAATAACAGGGCTGACACAAGACAGAGGTATCTTTTTCTCTCAGTTGAAGGAGAAATAAGGAGTTCAAGGCTAGTAGAAAATTGGCCTCATGATTATCAGGACCACAGCTCCTACCCTCTGTTCTGCCATCTTTTGAAACTGGTTTCTATCCTCAAGAATCCTCATGGTCCAGAATGGCTACTTGTGCTCCAGCCATCAGGTCCATGTTCCAGGCAAGAAGAGGAGAGGGAGAACCAAGGGGCACATTTTCCACTGGAGTTGACCTCTTTGAAAGAGCTTTTCCCCACCTCCCACTCAGCACTTCTGCTGATACCTCATTGCAACCTGAGTGATAAGTAAGTCTCAAAAATGTGGTCTTTTCAGCTGGATACCTAGTGGTCCCAGGTAAATCAGTGTTCTACTATTAAGAAACATATTGATAATAGGGAGTGGATAGACAACAAGCTGCCTCTGCCAGCTTGTGTCAGCCTGGGTACAAAGAAAGTACTACTCATTTCTTGACATTGTCACTGAGCCTTTAGTCATGGCTGGTTACCTGTCAGTGCAGGGATCACCCAGGCTGACTCAGTGGGTTGAGGAAGCACCCTTTCTTCATTCCTACATGGGGGTGTCCTCGCCTATCCAGCCACTGTGCTTATCTTCTCAGCACAGGCTCAAAGCATTGCCATCTCTCCTTATACTGGTTTCATATCAATATCTCAAAGTATACTTGTTCATTCACTATGGAACAAATAAATGGTGTGGATTCCAACATTCTGCAATTTGTTAGCTATGTGATATGCAAATTACCTAACGTCTTTGCGCTTCCATTTCCTCATGAATAAGAAAGGATGATAATATTATCTAATTCTGAGGGTGGCTGTGCCAGTTAAATCATTTAATTAGTATAAAAGGGTATTAGACTTTTTTTTGAATTTTGTATCTTTGATTTATGGTGCAGCCCTGGGTGGGCACAGACCTCTGGGACCTTTTAATACTGTGGGAAACACCCGATGGACATAGACCAGAGCGTCAAAAAGCAACACAAATGCATGTGTGGATCAAAAGAACGGTCCAGACGGTGAGACGCAGCGGGCTTCAGCAAAGGAGAAACAGGAGCTAGTGTCACCAGTGGGAACTTATCTCAGGTTCCCCGGAACTTCACCTGGACAGCTCAAGGCTGTGTGAACAGTCGGCAGGAGGGCTTTTCACTTCTGCCTCCTGCTTCCCTTCCTGGCTGATGTCCTCCCCCACCCTTTAATTTAAATTGGCACCAGTTTCCTATTCTCTTGGTAGCCCCAGTTCTTTCCCTCATTTAACATTTTCACAGAATCTAGTGGGGACTTTATTGACCAAGGGGCTGCCAGGGCAGGGCTGGCCTTCAGAGGAGGGGTGTGGTGTGCCCAAGTCCTGCAGCTGGGGAAGGACTAGGGAGCTGAGGCCACAGAGGGACAGGGACAGAGGCTAGGGAGCAGCGCGCGCAGACACCTTGCCTGCTGGGAAGCACCTACGGTGGCCTTGCAGACAGCAGACACAGACACAGAGGGCCCTTTAAGAAAAGAGCCACCTTGTTCTTTAAGACTTCTGTAGCAGAGTCCTGGCAGTCCCGGGGCTTCACACGCTGCACGGTTATATTTACTTGTGCTTTTATTTACTTCATCTCTGTCTGTCCTGCAAGATTATAAACTGGAGGGCAGCAGGGATCATTTCTGTTCTGTCTTCACCCTGTTTCCAGGGCTCAGCATCGTACCTGGGCTGTGGGTACAGAAGTGCCGAATGAACAAATGGGTGGATGACTGGGCCACGTGAGTCCCAGGTGAACGAATTCTATCTGCCCCCTTAAGGCCATCCCTTGATTCAGTCTGACAAGCATTTCTTCAGCCTGAACTAACCCACGAAGATCCCCATCCAGGGTCAGATTAAAGCACCTGCCCACCTTCTGGGTGGGTGAAACGTGAGGGAATATCAAATAGTGATGTTCCAATGTGATTTGCCCATGCCCTGGGGGCAAGGGGAGCAGAGAGAACAAATAAACAGTCCTGCGCCTCACCAAGGGGCCACAGGCGAGCTGAGCCAAGTGGCTGAAGAGGAGGAGCTCGCCTGCCTGGGAAGCCAGGCACAGGACTTCCAGGTGGAGGAAGTGACAGCTGTGACCGCACAGCGACAGGGAGCAAAGACAGTGCAGGGGAGACCGAGAGGTGGAATGGCACTGAAGCCTGTGTTGTGGCAGGAAGCAGAGGTGAGGTGGACAGGGCAGATGGGTCACTGTCTCTCAGACACCTTGTTCTTCATGGTGAGAACTTTGGACCTTATCTTCCTGGAAATAACAAGCCACCAGTGAGTTGTTTTTTTGTTTGTTTCTTTTTTTGAGATGGAGTCTTACTCTGTCTCCTAGACTGGAGTGCAGTGGCTTGATCTCCACGCACTGCAACCTCCACATCCTGGGTTCAAGGGATTCTCCTACCTCAGCCTCCCGAGTAGCTGGGATTACAGGCGCGTGCCACCACATCCAGCTAATTTTTGTAATTTTAGTAGAGATGGGGGTTTCACCATGTTGACCAGGCTGGTCTTGAACTCCTGACCTCAGGTGATCCGCCCGCATCAGCCTTCCAAAGTGCTGGGATTACAAGCATGAGCCACCACACTCAGCCCCACCATAAAGTTACAAAAAAGAACACAGATGTGATCATTCTTGCATTCTAGAAAACTAGCTCTAGGACCCATTTACCTGGGAAATACATTTTAATGGAGAAATTCACATGGTTTGATGTTTTGGTCGCTTTTATCACTCGTCACTATTATGCAACATTTCTCAAACACCTTCTCCTGTGCAAGGTATTCATATTCGTTGCCCAAGGAGGTATCAACAAAATGAAGGACTCATAAATTTTAAGACGTACCACTATTATGTTCCACTGAAAAGGAAAAAAACTGCTGCCATTGACATTGTAACACTATGTTATTTTTTAAGTCATTTGTTGGAAGAGATCTTTCAAATGTATTGAGATTAAATTTCATCCTCTATCACTCTGTGTATAGAAAAAAGAAAGTGAAATTAGCTGGTTACAATATTCTTAAAATTCTTTACCTTCAGTGTTCAGCTCTTCTGAATGACATTAACATTTAGGGTTTGACAGTCATCCTTATGTAGTGTTTCCCCAGTTGGGTGTGCATCAGGATCACCAGGAAAAGTGGAGGAAATGGAGGCCCGGGCAGTACACCGTTCCAACAAGCCTGGAGCTCTGTATTCCTTGTTGGTAACCGAAAGATCCTAAGACCCCCAAAGAGGAGGAAAGGCTGCCCAGCACATCAGGACAGATGGCTCAGCAGCGCTTCTGAAGTGAGTGTCGGCTTCTGTTTTCAGTATTTTTTGTATTCAGTGAGTTTTCACAGACATGCATATGACAAGGCTGACACAACTGCCATGTGCCTGGCACAGACATTGTTTCCGGGATATTAGAAAAGAAATACGATGGGAACTTTAAAAAATATACAAGAAGTATATTAATGATAATAACTTGACTTCTGTGATCAGGGACTAAGTAAGTAGATTGTGGCACATCCACACCATGGGAGACACTCAGTGTTGGAAAGTCATTATGTAGAATGATATTTTCCACAGGCTGTTCCAGGACAGGCTGTTCTACAAGGGCACCACAGGCAAAACAAGGTTGGGAAATCCTGCAAACCATGCCCCTCGCCTAGAGTTTCAGAGTGCACTCAGCATTCTGAAAGTTCTGAGAACGCTGGGAGTATAGTGATTTTACGTTTCAACCTAGAATTTTCCAATTATGGCATTAAAGAAAAAGAAAATAAAAACTCGAGACCCCAGTTCATGATGCCAAAGGAAAAAATTAAGCTGAAAGCTGAGTCATGCAGGAAGCTGCCTTTCCTTTTGTTCCTAAGCAGAAGCTACAGATAGAAGGTTCGATATCTCCACAGGTAGCTACTCTGTGTTCACTTTATCTTATGTGAAGTGGCGATTTACAGAATGTCAGAGGATTGCGTATTGACTCTTCCCCTGCCTGCTCCTTTTCTCTTGCAACACATAGATTCAGTGATGTGACCATACCTTCCTTCTTTCCCTTCTAGTCCCCTTTACCCCTTTAAATACTGAAGCCCTCAAAACCATCTTTGGAGAAAGGCATGTCTCCCAGGCATGTCCTTAACCTTGGCAAAATAAGCTTCTAAATTGATTGAGACCTATCTCAGACATTTTTGGTTTACAATGTTCGCATTATATTTTAAATAAACAGCAACAACAATAAGCCCATAAAAATGTATGGTGGCACCTTTCCATTTTTGTAAGTAAAATTTTGGATATATAGTCATAGGAAAAAGACAGTAAGGAGGTACACTCAACAATAACAATGCTTAATAATGAGGGCTTGAGTTACATATAAATTTTCTTTGGTTTACTTGTATATTCTTCAATGAATTGACACCTTTTCTGAAAGAAAACAGTTATTAAAAATAGCAATAGTAAACTGACTTTATGAAAAGCCAAAGAAAGATTTAAGTTTTCCTGATACGTTCTGTGGAAGAAGCTTTGATGAATATTAAAAAAAAATTCGGTGAGAAGATGGAGACTTGTTTTATGAAACTTCTCAATTTCCATGAGACAGGAAAAAAAGTGTTATTAGTCACAAATTATAGTAAGAGCAAAGAAGAACGGAATAAATTTGGCATCATGTGTGATTTTTATTTGGTCTTTTCCAAGGCCATGCATGCATGAAATAGAACATTTTAAATAGACAAGTCAGGCTGGTTTGTCTGTGGTTCGATATAAAGGCCAAGCAGAGAAGTCAGCTGATTGGATCTCAGGAATCTGTGAAGCTACTAAGAGAAGTCACCTTAAAGAGAGCAGCTGATACCGTAGCTCAGGGTAGGAATACTTCTTACAAGTTAGGTCATCTTGGGCAACCTACTTAAATCTCAGGATCCTCATTTTTTTGTATTAAAATGGCCATGTTTACTGCATTTGTTCCCTGGGGCTGTCAAGTACCCCAAACTGGGTGGCTTAAAACAACAGATATTTTTCTCACAGTCCTGGAGGCCAGAAGTCAGCAGATGAGGTGTGGGCAGCGCCATGCTCTCTCCGAAGGCTCCGGGGAGGAGCCTTCCTTGCTTCTCACCAGCCCCTGGCTGCTGCCAGCAATCTTGGTGTTTCCCGACTTGGCTTGTGGCAGTGTAACCCCAGTCTCTGCCTCCGTCTGCAAGCACATCTTCCCGTGTGTGTCTGTGTCCAGACTCCTCTTTTCTTATATGGACAGGAGTCATTGAATGGGGGCCCACCTTAATCCCTGTGACCCCACCTTGCCTTGCTACATCTGCAATGACCCGATTTCCAAATAAGGTCACATTCACAAGTCCTGGGCCAGGACTTCAAAGTATCTTTTGAGAGGACACAATTCAACCCATGGCAGTTATGGGGTTGCAGCTATTATGCTTTTTGAGAAAAAACTGTTGCTCCCTGTGCAGTTGGGTCTGTGAAAAACCAACGCAGGGACAACTCAGCTGAACTCAACGCACACATCGAGGAATTCCCAGGGTGCTGGTGGAAAAGATCAATTCAACTGCATCTCTGGATGCTTTTTTTTTTCTTTTTTTACTGAATTGGCAGAAAGACTCCTCTGCTGGATTTAGAGTGAATCTACCATTATAAAGTTGAATCAACAACAACAAAAAGGGATAGGTGTAATATGTTGAAAAGATTCTACCAAATCTCCTCCAGACTGATTGCTCTTTTTAGAATCTTCCAGAGTAACATCTCCCAACCCACACTCTCATGCCAAAGTGCATCCTGGGCCCACATGGGTGGCAGGCAGGCTGGTCCCTACACATGGTTTCTGAGATTGACTGGGGGCTTCCAGGTTCTCCTCAGCCATCAGTTTCTGAGAGGACCACATGGGGTTTCATTGCATCTCCAAATACAGGCATTGCTTCTTAATCAGGCTCTCCACGATTCTGCACCCTCCCCTGGGTGTAGGTCAGGTCCTTGCGGCAGCTTCAGACCACCAGTCATCTAAAGCAGTTATTGCAGCTTTCAAAGGCCTAAAATCTCAGAGAATTATTAGGCACATGGAGAACATCTTTATTTATTTGTTCACTTTGTTCTGTTTTTTTCTGTACTGAGTATCAAATTTATAATTTCAAAACAGTGTAATAACAGTCAATGTAATTTATTTAGCAGATTACTATGTGCCAGGCACTAGCTACAAATTTTAGAAATATTAAATCTGTTCCTTACAGAAAACCTGCCAAGCAGGAATTATTTTTATTTGACAGATGAGAAATTAGGCTTAAAAAATGTATGACTTCCAAGGTTAAAGAATTGCCTGATTTTAATACTATGCAGAATTTCTTACTTCAGCACTGTTTTAATGAATTGTCTGTAAATGTACAAACTCCTGTTTGTTTTATTTGGATCAGATTCCTGAAAGTTGATCAGAAGGAAATGGTGATGTTCCCAGCATTTTTGTTATTTTTATTTTTGCTATTGATCTAGGATAAATCATTTTGATCCTTTTTGCTATAGTTCCTGTATCTCAGAATAATGGTATTATGTTTTTTGTTGTTCTCAGGTCCTGTGTACAGGCCTGTGGGAGGGGAGAATGCATTATCATGATCTGGAGGCTAGATGACTTGATTAGCAGCACTACCACTTGAAAATCTAACTACAGAGTCGCTCCTGAGTTTAATGAAACAGTTTTTGTTTCCAGATGTTCTTTACATTGGGCCTAAGTCCACTGTGAAGAAAAGAAGAATGGTTTTGATTTTCTCAGTTGCAATGACCTAGTTGCTCAAGACTTCCTCACTCAGTGGCTATAGACTATCTTCACCTGAAACTCCTACAAAGTCAACCATCCCAGGTCACCCTGGGGAGTCTTTCTGCGGCTAAACAAGCTGGCCTGAAAGCATTTAGGGCCCATAGCTTACCAAGCCAAACAAGAACTCCATTCAAGCAAAATCTAAGTGGAGAAGCATCGTTTCAGTCAGCCACATTTTAACCAGTGACACCTCATCAAATGTGGACTCAGACAAAATATTTTAAAATTCATTTTGCCACATCAATGCATTTATATCGTAGCCAACATCCCTCAGAGCTCACGTGCTCTGCAGAAGTAGGGGGATTTTCTCCACAGTTTTTCTTCATATTGAGAACTAGGTGGAAATGTTTTCACTCAGAGTGGCCCCTCGGGCACCCTCACCTATCTGAGGTACCTACACTTATCAACCACTTCTACCTGTTATTCAAGCTACCCTGGTCTACGATCAACGCAAATCCAGGACCTGAGCAGAGCCTATCAGCATGTCATGGAACTCTTTCTTGAGTTGTCTTATGAATCTTTTCTTTTTTCTTTGCCCTGTGCATTATTCGTAAACAAATCATCCTGGTCTCTAAATAGAACAAGTTGGTCCTGGGAGCTGGTGAGGATATGCAAATGCACTGCAAGACATTCTTCAGGATATCTGAAATCATGATTACCTTGCAAAATCAGCACCATCAGTGTATACTGTTTGTTTCTCTATTTTCCCCTGATCCACTGGGTCAGTAGGAAAAAAATGGAAGGAGAAGGGGCCAATGAAATCACACTAATTTATTCAACAAATGCTTTTACTGACTTCTGTGAGGTATACGGCACTGTAATCAGGTGAAATAACAGGAAAATGGGAACCAGAAGACAGGATTTACTGTAAAATTGATCCCTAATGATGTGACCATGAGCAAATTCCTGACTTTATGTCCCTCAGTTGTTTTATTTGTAGATTGGGAGTGATTTAGGCCTCTGCCCAATCCAAGCTATTACGAGGATCAAATGAATCTTCTTACTTGCTAGTATGAAGGACAATGCAAATGAAATGCAGTGGTTTTCCTCCTCCACTGCTACCACTGTACCCCACCCCGACTATGTCATCATCATCACCACCATCATCATCACCACCACCATCACCTCCATCATCATCACCTCCATCATCATCATCACCATCATCATCATCACCTCCATCATCATCATCACCTCCATCATCATCATCACCACCATCATCATCATCGTTACCTCCATCATCATCACCACCATCATCATCATTGCCTCCATCATCATCATTATCATCACCACCATCAACATCATCATCATCACCACCATCATCACCACCATCATCATCATCACCACCTCCATCATCATCATCACCACCTCCATCATCATCACCTCCATCATCATCACCACCATCATCATCATCGTTACCTTCATCATCATCACCACCATCATCATCATCGCCTCCATCATCATCATCATCACCACCATCAACATCATCATCACCACCACCACCATCATCATCACCACCATCAACACCACCACCATCATCATCACCACCATCATCATCATCACCACCACCATCATCATCACCTCCATCATCACCACCATCATCACCATCACCTCCATCATCATCACCACCACCACCATCATCACCTCCATCATCATCACCACCACCATTATCATCATCACCTCCACCATCATCATCACCACCACCATCACCATCATCATCATCACCACCATCATCACCATCATCATCATGACCTCCACCATCATCATCATCATCCTCTGCATTAGGTTGGTTCTCTGGAAACACAGTAAGGAGGGGATTTACTGAAGGGGCTTTGGGGATATGTCCTTAGTTATCATATCTGTAAGGGAGCAGGAGAGGAAAAATTGGACAAAGGGAGAAGGTGAACTTTGATAAAGCTTCAGCAGAGGCCACAGGATGCTATGGTGCTGAGATAACACCTTCTAGTTGTCCCAAAGGAAGACAAAGAGCCTGGACCTTGGGAGCCCTGCATCCACCCACTGCCTGCAGGCTGCCCACACTGGGAGAGGCAGAACCGGGGGAGATCATTCTTGGAGACAGAGTCACTTGTGAGCCCTCAGCAATGCACACTCTGAGGGCTGGGTGAGTGAACACCTTGGTTCTGAAGGGCAGAGATGAGGGATTGTAGCATCCACTAAAATCATCAACATCATCATCATCATCATCATGGGCTTGAAATGGCCTTCAAGAAATCCTTGAAGGCTCCTGCTCATTTCATTTCTCTTCTATAGCACAACGAAGAAAGAAAAGATAGAGTTTCCCTGACAGATAGCACAAAATTAAAAATATTAGAGCTTAACCTCAGGGAAGGCAGGGAACCATGGCCCACCCACCAATCACAGCAACACCAGATCCTAAATGGCCCAAGTGGCAGACATTGTACATCAATTCCATATCAAATATCCCTCCTGCCCACATTAACTACCCCTCTACTGCCACTCCTTTTATTGAATGATAGATTCCCAGGGTGGAAAAGGGCTTTGCAGGTCAGGCAATTCAAGTCACTATCCAGTCACACTCTAAGATGGGCCGTCCCCTGTGATGGAGGCAACTACAGTTTCAACCAGTCTGTTCTTTTCCAGAGACTTCTCCAAGTGTGGCTGGAATCTGCCTTCTCACAGCTTTTACCATTGGTCCCATGGCTGTGCTATGGGACAACACAGATCAGATTTAATCCATCCTCCATATGTGACACATACGTATTTTGGAACTGCGCTTTTTTTGAAATGTGCTCAGTTTCCAAAACTTGTTCCTTTTCAAAGCCAAAACCTGGCCTCAATCCTTGGAATATCTTCTTTTCCTCTTAAACTGCGAAGATTGCTCCAAGTTTTTTCTAATCCATGTAAAACAGGATGGGGCAACCATCATACTCTTGCTGTTGGGCCCCTCTATACATGTGATCTAATATTAAAATACTGAACTCTCAGGTCCATGGGTAAATGGTGTGATGTGGTTGGCAAATCAAGCTCTGTTTTTAAGCTATATCATCGCTACCCTTGTACTAACGCAGCTAGCTTTTTGAACAGTAGCATGGTATCTATGAGATCTGTGTGAAATGCAGATTCCAGCTATTGAGATCTTGGTGTATACCAATCTTGTTTCAGGGTTTTTTTTTTTTTTTAGTACCTTTAACATGATTACATACACACAAAATGAATAGAAATATTGGACAAAACAACAGAAATTTAAAGAAGAGAGAAAGAGAGAGAAAAGCATTGCTACTCCCATCCCCATCCCCGCTCCCACTAAACACAAAGACACACAAATCAAGGGATGGCTTTGAAGGAATAGATGAGGCAGAGTGAGCATCTCTCTTTCCAGAAAGTAGAAGAAAGAGTTTTCTTTTAAGTTTTGCTCTTAATTTATGGCACACAGTCATTATTTATTAAATGTGAACACCTACTCTGAACGTATACATCAAGCTAAAACATCCATGAAAAATTATTTCATAATGTCACAATATATTTTTTCATTAATTATTAATTCCAGCCATCTGCTCTATACAACCCATGGTTGCTAATTTCTCTACCCAACTTCTTCAGTGCTACCAAAAATGCATTGCTCAAAATAAATAATTGGATCCTTCAGATTTAAATCTTCAGCTCAAATGACTTTACTGAACTAGGAAAAAGAAGAGTATGGGAAGGATACCTAACTCTCCTGCATTCCCTATATATTAATTAAATTGAAAATTTAAATTTCCACTATAATTTTCCAAAGAGTTCCAGGCCCCAGGTATGATATAATGTTAAGAGGCACAGTTGTAATTGCATGTCCTTTGATGATACATTTGTACTGGTGATTTTTCCAAGTCAAATGGTGACTTCATGCTTTCTTCCTTGATTTCCCTGATTACTATTATAAACTAGATGTAGCACATTGAATGGTGCTTAGGAAAATAGTGAGAAAATGCACATTCTGGTTGGCCCTCTAGATGCTCTCAGATCAGAGTTTGGAGAATGAGCCACTAAGCTATTGGAATTTTCCCAATGAATGGATTTGCAGGATGGCCACAGAGAGGTCTGAAACCCTGCACACCTAGGTGCTGTGAGGTAGGTCAGCACATTTTTGCTACATAGCTCTTTGAATCACCCACTATCTGATTTTGATTCTGCAAACAGAAAATGGTTATGGAAGGAAGCAGCTGAGCAAATATCATCATAAACGCTGTAGAAATAGGAGCCTATCTTTTGTGTGTTGGAAGAGGCCTCCTTTTGATCTCTGAAGTGCAACCAGGTCCAAATTAAGAAAGGGAGTGGCTTCATCGGGAAAGTAAAAGCTCAAGGCCAAAGGATCAAGAACATTTTCTCAGGATGGAGACTTGCTGGTTCCAATGCTTTTTTTTTCAAAATGTAACCCAAATGTCTTGGGTTGGTGCTGTTTATTGAAGTAACGTGGTTAATTATTTACCTTTCTCACGGTTTGGCTAAGATTCTTTTCTTATCAAATTGCTGTGTCTGAACCCAAAACAAACAACCCCCTGAGGGCAGTTAGCCATCACCCTAAGCTGGGTTTGTGTGAGGGTGGCTGGACGTTTTTCTACTATTTTTCTCATGGCCTCTGTTGTTCCAGTAACCATTCTGCTAGAGAGGGCCAGAGCTAATTTGTGCTGTTATGTGGGTACTTAGGGTTTGCTGCGACTTGGTTCTTTTTTATTTTTTTAGACCTGCTCTTTATAACTCTTCCTTTTTGGGGGGCTATTCTAATTCCTCCATTCAACACGGTGTTTCAGATTTCACTAGAGAAAGCAGCCTTTTGTCTTCCCAAGGTTTTTCTGCCATTTGGACTTTGGATCGTACACTCTAAAATGGACCCAACATGGTCATCTAGAACTGGGATGATTTAGTCATTAAAAATAATTAGACAGCAAAAGGGATATTTTGGGCTCCTCTCTTCTTTCCTCCAAGACTCCTACAGGAGCAGATTGCTCTGGCCAAATGTGGCAGAAGAAGAGCGGGTAGGTGGGGTGGTTTCAATCCACGGAGGCTCTGTTGCTGCAGCAACTTTCAGTCTAAATTCCATGCCCAGACGAGGCAGCTATTCTTAGCCTTTGAAAATAGTTTTCTCCCCTCTTAAAGTACATCACTCTTGACCTTTTATCTTTACTTTAAAGGTCTTGTGCAGCTGAATCTTTATTTGGTTCCTCAAATCATTTTTAGAAACAAGGAAGATGTTAGAATAGGAAAGGAATAACAAATGGATAGGGCCCTGAGATGTTAAACCAGCTGGCCAGATCACACACTGAGTAAGCAGCACCTGCACTCCTTCAGTGAGTCCAGCATTCCATGAAGAGTTACTAAGTTTTATTATGCCGGAGGTATGTGGACGGTGTTGGCCATGGAGTGGTAACCAAGACAGAGTCCCTCCCCTCAGGGAGCTTACAGTGGAGACTAAAGCACAGCTCTCCTGACGCCTAAAGTTCTGTTTTTTCCACTACACTCTGAGATGTTACCAGTGCTTTAAAAAATACACTTCCTGCTTTTCTAAATAGGACTGAACTGAGGCAAAACTGTGAAGTCAACAATACCTCAATGCTCTCATCTCTAAATTGGAACTAATACTAGCACCTTACTAAAACGGTGAAAGATTGAATGAAATAACTCCTTCAAAGGGCTTGGCATAGTGTCTAGCACATACTAACCGTTCAATAAATGTTAGATAGTATTCCACGTATTGTGTTCTCTGGTTTTAATATGATCAATCCCCTTATTGAAGAGAAGCAATTTCAATGTATTTGAAACTTATGAATATTAGTTCTTTGACTATTAACACTTGGTAAGGCAGCAGGTTTTATGCACTTATGCCATGATAAATGGTTTCCCTAAATTAAGCTGAGTCATGTTATATGTAGACATTCCCTTGTCTGGAATCTTTTCTAGGCATTAGTTAAGATTTAAAATAATCTAACTTTACGTAAAAACCCCATCTGATACTGTTACATATTTATAAAAAAGATTGTATTATTTTCTTAGATTTTAAGATTCTACCTTTGCTTAAAGGCCTTAGAGTATTAAATAGCCTTAAATCAAAAATTGACCCTGATCAACTATAATAAGATTATATTTACATACTTTACCTCTATCTATTTTGGCTGGTTAAAAATAAACTCCACATTTTGACTTAGAAGTCAATTATTTTGATTGTGTCAAATGAGAGTATGAGAGAATTTGGTCACCATGGACATGGTTTGGTCACAATTTGTTTTGGTTATTGTAGATTAAAGCACAATTCAACGATAGGTGAGGAAATGCAATTATTCCTTTTCTCAATTTCAGTTTCTTATATCTTAAAGTTATTCTCATCCGAAGCTTAAAATTGGTCTAGGATTTGTCCAGTTGTAACTTTTTTCTGAAGATTTATTTAAAAGCATGTTTGGTTACCATTAGTCTATGAAACCTTTCTTGTAATAATTCAATTCACTCAAAGTTTTCCTTTGGAAAAAAATGTATATGTATCTTCCCCATAAAGGACTTTGAGAGAACAGTAACCTACTTTCACAATGTAGGTTGGAAACTGTTTCTGAACAAAATGAAACTATCATTCATGATTAGTCTGAATTCAGGTGTAATGCTGAGGTCTAACATGTTTTGAAACTTATCTTTACATCCTTGATAACATTCTTTTCTTCTAGTGATGGCAGAAACCTCAAGCAGGTTTGATATTCTAAGATCTTTCCTATCTAGCTGTTACAGAGTACTAAAAGCACTACCGTACATAGTTGGAACATTTTTTCTTATCACATTTTCTTCATATGTGGTCTTAAAATGGCTAATTCCAAAGAACAAAAGATAAGTTATCCATGGAAAATGAAGTCATGATTTTATCTGTACCACCCCATCTGACTATAACTACCATGCACATCATGTCCAAGTAATGTGAACACGTCTGGTTGGCACGGCTACAATAGCAGGGCTGATAAGTAACTGATCAGCTTATCCACAGCATTCCTTTCATGGGAGGTCACTGTCCCCTTTGTTTCTAAAAGTCCAGCAAAGCTTCAGCATTCCAGAACCTGGTAATTCAAATTAATTACATGGCATCATGTACATGGCTCCTGGGATTATCACCTTGTAATACTGTGGCTTCTATGCTTTTAAGTTTGCCTAATTAAATCCTTCCAAATGAAACCAGTTAAGCAATTAGTGCTACTAAACTATGTAATTAATATATGCCTTAAACACACTTTTTAAATGGAATGATTTGAAAAAGAAATACTTTGGCTAATAGATTACTACAATACACAAAATACAAAAGGATTGTCAATTTTTAAAATTACATAACTATGGGATTCATTGTATTTCTCCATATGAAAAATGGGAATTATAGCATCAAATTCATAGGGTTTTGTAAGGATTTACACAGGACATTTAATTCAATTAAATTTAATGTTCAGTTTTCAATTAATATTTCATATTCATTCTCAACTAATCTTTATTTCAGTTAATATAAAAATGAAAATGTAATAAAATGCAACACTATAATCATAGTGGAAACAATTCATTTCAAATATTGCATTCAGAAGGCACTTGATGTGCTTGCATCACATAGTGTCTATCTCCCTCATTGGACTGACAGCTCCAGGAGTCTGATTCCTGGAATGTAACATATGCTTCACAGAGAGTTCTAGAATTAACCAATGGGCAGTACGAACATAAATTATGACACTGCAAATGCCAATTAATAGATATCCAGATGATAAAATAATGGTTAAACAGCCTTCAAATGTATGCTGCATAAGTAGACACAAAGTATAAAATATATACACTTGTATTAGTCCATTCTCATGCTGCTATGGAGAGGTTTAATTGGCTTGTGGTTCTACAGGATGTACAGGAAGCATGATGCTGGCATCTGCTTCTGGGGAGGCCTCAGACAACCTACACTCATGGCGGAAGGCAAAGGGATGGTGTTAAGCCATAGAAACTGCCCCCATGAGCCAATCACCTCGCACCAGGCTCCATCTCCAACACTGAGGATTACAATTCAACATGAGATTTGGGCTGGGACAGATCCAAACCATATGAACACTTAGGACACATTGATTAGATAAGACACAGACTTTATGGTGTATTGTTAGCATGTATACATTTCTATCACGTGCTTAATAGCAAAATATACCCCACCTACTCTTGAAAAGTTTACATTCATGTAGAGAAGAAAACAATTCTTAAATTGTTCTCAAATAAGGCAGAACAGAATCAGTGCTCCACATACACCCTTCTACCAGCCATATGGAGGAGCAACCAGATCATGAAATGAGAACTGCTCTTCTTGTTCCTAAAATAGTGAATGTAAATATTTCTTTTTAAAATAATATATTCCTAGGTTGGGCCTTATACATTTTAAAACTCGAAAGTGATTTTTAAATTAATATTATAGAATATCAGCCTACGTTTTATTTGATTTGTACATAATAAAAAATAACCATGTTTTGCTAGCCCCTACACTATTGTTTTTCAAAGCATATTCCCAAAGATGTTTATATGTCATAAAAGGCACCTGACATGCAGAGTTATAAAATAACCAAAAAGTGTTTCTGATATGGTTTGGATCTGTATGTTGCCGCCCAAATCTTATGTTGACTTGTAATCCCTAGTGTTAGAGGTGGGACTGGTGGGAGGTGATTGGATCACGGGAGGCAGGCTTCCCCTTGCTGTTCTCATGAAAGGGAGTGAGTTCCCTGGAGACCCGGTTATTTAAAAGTGTGCGGCAGCTCCCCCCAATCTCCCCCTAAGTCCTGCTCCTGCCTGTAAGATACCTGCTCCCCCTTTGCCTTCCGCCATGAGTAAAAGCTTCCTGAGGCCTCCCCAGAAGCAGATTCTTCCATGCTTCCTATACAGTCTGAGGAACTGTGAGCCAATTAAACCTCTTTTCTTGATAAATTACCCATTCTCAGGTATTTCTTTATAGCAATGCAAGAGTGAACTAATACCATCTCCAAAAACAATTTTCAATCATTTTATGAGAAAGAGGAAATAAAATAAAGCATAGAATTGAAAATTAAAAATGTTGCTTAATCACAGAAACATTAAAGAACATTTCAGTTCTAATGGTGTTCAAAATTTTATTGCCTTGTTTAATACAAGATTGAATGAAACCATATTATCTCACATTCAGGTGAACTTATGACATTTTTTCCCCTGAGGAATCTAGATTCCAATGGAAAAATAATTTGTCAACAGAACATTAGAATGTGCTTACATAAGTAAAAATGCCAGTGACAATTCATTTGAGCACTGTTCGAAAAGAGTGATCACGATGGAAAGATTTTAAATTTTGTTGTTTGCGTTTTTGCCAATTTTGAAAGGATTTTTGTGTTTTTCACCAGCAGTGTTCAGCTACTGGGGACTAAGTATTAGGAAACCCTTTAGCCAGTTTATCTCCTCTCAGCAACCAACACGATGGGACTGGAGCCAACACTCATAGTTTGGAAAATCTCCCTTGAAGGTGGGAGACTTACTTTCGAAGATGAGAAGTGTCTGAGGAGGCTCAGCCCGGCCTGTTTCCCTGAAGAAGTCCCATAAACCATCTATTACAGATGGGAAGGAAACTATCAAGCCTGTTGACATGATAATCCAGCTTATTGCTGCTCTTCTTGTTCCCAAAATAGTGAATATAAATATTCACTTATTATTAAATATTCACTTAAAAAGTGTTATCATTTATAATAATATTGCTGGGGATCCCAAACACGAATATAGTAAACAGTGACCCGGACCTCCAGTGCGGTGCTGATTAAAAGGTTTAGGTGAAGAGCTTCAGATGTCAGCTTGGGACTGAGATTGAGAACCGATTTCTCATTTGCTTAGAAAAGAAGCATCATGGAGCATTTTACAAAAGCAGCTGGGAAGTGAAGGTGTGAGCATCACACTGACCTGCTGGGACTAACGGAGAGCTTTCCCTATCACACAGGCTCTCTGTGCCCTTCCACATGGCTTTACTTTCTGCTCCAAGCAGCAGCCACTCTGCCATGGCTCTCATCACAGTAGACAGATAAAAGGTCAGTTTGTAAGACAGGTCAGGTGGGACACAGACCAAAACAGTAGTGATCAGAAGGATAAACAGTAGAAAAGTCTTTCATAATAGTTTATTAAAGCAATTTAAATAAAAACAAACAATATTTACCAAGTGCTTATAATGTACACACCACTAAATGCTTTAGGGAAATTGCTGATTTCTTTTTCACAATGACCCTATAAATTGGGCATGGATTTTATCCCCACGTCACACTGAGCCTCACAGAGTTCAATAATTTGCCAAGGTCACACAAATAGGAAGCGGCGGAGTCTCTATTCAAACCCAGCTCATGTGGCACCAGAGCTTGACACCACACTGTGTAACTATAATGTCAGTCACACCCACGGATCAAACACCTCTTGTCCACATTATTCATAGAAAAATGTTTTGTTTTGTTTTTTTAATTTTAACACTTAAAAGTGCAGAGACAAAGAAATTATGTGAGAACTTGTAGTTTAACAAAAGGCGCATTTTTGCTAAAAACTGGCTCTGTGATCTAAGGAGAGTCACTCATGACCTCTTGGCTCCAGGGTCCTCAGTTCACAAAGAGAGCTAAGCTGCCTCGAATTCTAAAGTTGTGTGGTGTTTCTGTTCACACAGCACTTGGTTTAACATCTACTTACTGCCCTTCACTTACGGATATTTGATTATGAGTCAAGGTTTTTATAACGAGACTTTATATTATTCACATTACACCTCTTGCCTCTGCATAGGGCCTCACATTCAGTTCTAATCTTTATATGCACAAGAAACAAAATTACATGAATCTAAGTAAACTTGTTCATACCAAATGTGCTCCGGAAAACTGCCAAGTTTATATGGATTTTTGAATTTTACATAAAACAGATCCTATCAACTATTTGTCCTTAGGAAAAAAACGTGATGAAAGGCCGGAACCGCCTGCAGTTTGCAATATCATTGACTTCCCAGCAAGCATTGCAGCTGTCCTGGGGAAACGGAACCTGAAATATGTTTCTGAAACTGCTGAATTTCAGCTTCCAGTGTTTTTCACATTTTAGAAACAGGGAAACAATCGGCTTTAAAACTCTTGTATTTAATACTTTTTTTCTTAAGCATTTCAAAAACCCCAGGTGAAAAGCTAAGTATGAGAAAGGTTCTCATGCAACCGTTAATCAAATGCAACTAGGTTGGAAGAAGATACATGCTTATTGCTTTGCCGGAGTGGCTTTTGTTCTAAGTGAATAGGTTGAGGTAGATTATTCCTATTTAGACTTAGAAACAGAACCCCTAATACAATTGTTAACATTCCTGCAGTCAGGTCGTTTCATACAAATATAACTGTGACAGGTTGAGATATTTCTTTAGCAAAGCCTATAAATCTCTATGTAGTTAATTAGCATAAAGTATTAAAATCACAAATATGAAAAGAATCTCAAAAGAAAAATGATTTAAATTACTCTAAGACTATACAGACTATCCCTAAAGGCATAATTTCTTTAACAGAAAAAAAAAAAAAAAAAAAAAAACCCACATTGCTTGGAGAACAAAAAAGATTCTGGATTCTTTTGTAGGACTGCTTGGGCAAGTCCCACCTCTTCCACTTGAAGTTTTTTGGTTGGTTGTTTTTCTTTTAATGCGGAGAAAGTCTCTAGCAGCCTTCCATTTATTCAAGTCTGAAAGTCTGTGTCCTACTGAAGCTCTACAGCTTCTTTTATAACATTTGCCATTTGACACTAATTCCAACAGATGATGATTTTCTAAGTTTGTGTTTTTTATAATTGACAGAACCTGGTTGTAGCCAGAGTCCCTTGCATCTCCCCAGCAGGGTGCGCGGGCCGTACTTCCTGCACCCAGGCCTGACTGGCCCCGCCCACAGGCCTTAGTTTCCTGCCCAGCTTCCCAGCTGCAGTGGGCCTAGCTATAACTCACTGTGTTCTGATGGCTGTGAAGCCATGGCCGCAGCCTCTGCTGTCTCATCTCCTCACCCCATGGGCTGCCTCTAGCTCCCCTGGGGGCTTGGGCAGGCCACCATCATGCCAGGGGTGTCAGAGCCCTGGAAATCCTCCATCTTCCTCAACTCCCAGATGCTCTGGTTGCCCCAAAGGCTGTCTGAGAGGCTCACCAGGCACAGCCTGGAGGAGAGAGGAACTGACACCGGCCCACAGAGAGGAGACGGAGGGCGGAGCCAGCAGATTGAAGGCGCAGTCGTTCCATTAGGGCCTCACTCTCATGTGACACGACAGCCACCCAAAATGTCTTGAGAAACTAAGGGCAGCTCAGTGATGTGTCAGCTTGCCTTTGCTTTGCCTTTTTTCCTGCCTTGTCTTCAGTCTCCTTTCACTCTTACATCCTGGGATGGCACGTCCCCTACATTCTCCCATCAAGTATTAGCATGTAAGCTTTGCCTCGGGCTCTCTGTCCTAGGGAAACCGGTTAAGTCCTAGTAACAGTAACAATCCAGATCTCGCTGTCACCACTTTGACATGGAACCTCCCATCTCTGATAGCAGCCAAGAGCGTCAGAATCCCCAGAAGGTATCACATACGCTCACAAAGACGTCTGCTCAGCCACCACGGCGTCCTCACCTGTTCGTTTCTACCATGTTTCTTTGTCCTTCCAGCAGGCACCGCTGCCTTCCATGGGGCGTCAACTGGACATCTCTTTCTCTTTCTCACCCTGCCTTTGAGGCACTGAATCCTCATGGCCCCAACACTGCACGTTGTTATTTTGCAAGGAAGGAGAGAACATTGCTGTGTCTCCTAACATGCAGTCTGTCTTCAGAAAGATCCAGTAATGGTGGGACCTACGCTCCCCATGGTGAAAAAGAATTTTAAAACTTGCAGAGGGGAACTCAGTCAGAAGACAAATGGAAATGGCAAACACTCAGGGTAACTTGGATACAAGCCTCTGATTTAACCTCAGCCACTGGCTTGGAGCAGAGAAAGAGGGCATGGAGAAGATGAATAAGATTCTAAGAATTTCCAAATGAGTCATTAGACCAAGACTGAAACAGATTGAGAACACTGCGCTCGGGTTCCTCAGGCTATTTTACCCAGGACTCATTTCTGAAGACAATGACCCTGGCCCCAGGGGTCAGTCCAGTAGGAGGGCTGCAAGGGATCCTGTCTGCTGCATTTACAACATCCATGTATTCGGCGGTCGGAGTTCCCAAGAACAAGCCAGAAAACATTGAGCGCTCCCTAGGGAGGAGGCCTGGGGAGAGCTTAAGAGAGGAATGTATTCCAAGCTTTATGTGCTTGTAATTTGTTTATAGTGCTGTAAAGAGTTGTTTTTCGATGGGATTGTCTTCTGAGTCGTGTACAATAAAGGACACACATATAAAACTCTAACATGTGCATTAAAAGCTGCACCACCATAAAATAAAGGCAGTTTGTACAAACTGAAATATTGGGTGCTTTGGGTCTGGGTGAGGTGGAACAAGAAACCCTAAGTGAATTGTAGCAGCGTTAGATGTTTGGCCTGTTCAAAGAGGGATCCTTAGAGGGATGGAGTCATAAACAAAGGGGACACTGGCCTCAGAAGAGAACTGAGAGGGCTCCAGTGAGCAGAGTGGAGACATAAAGCATCCTGCCATGTGCTTATGATGTAGGATATTGTCAACCTCTCAGCATGAGTCTTATCCTGTGGAAGAAATGGAAAGAGAGGAGAGGAGCATCTCTGACCAGCATAGCTCCAAGCAGAGTTTCACACCAGTGCTTGTCTGTGAGGTGTAAATACAGCTCTACAGCCTGGGAGGACTGGCGGAGGTCACCAGTAGCGAAGAGTGATAGTGAGAGTCCATGGTCATTTGTGGATGAACAGGGGCTGTTCATTTTAAGAATATTGCTTGGGTAAACAAATAAAAGTCAAATCTTCCTATATTATAGAAATGCTCTGAGAAAGGCAACCTCACACAAATGGGTCAAAGAGAATGCCAAGGTATGAAAAGCCTGCTTATTTGCAGACCAAAAATATCTCTCATTCATACAAGATAGAATCTGGCTGGATTTTGGTATGGTTCTTTCATAAGCATCTCTCTTGTGGAGCCAACTGCTCCGATTCAAAAGAATAACAATGCTAGTATCTTCTATAGCTGATCCATGACCCTGCTATTAATTTCCTCTAAGCATGTCTATAGAATATCTGAGTGGTCCAAAACCCTTTTAGTTCCATTCCAATCTTCTTTTTCTATCAAATCCAACTAGGCAGGAGGAAACAAGATGTGTGACTCTTGGGAAAAAAATACCAGCGAGGATCTCTGAGACGTGTGAAGTACTGGCTCTCTTTCAAATACAACTCGATTTCTTTCTCACACCCAGCCTTTCAAAAATAATTACGGGGATCTAATGCACATAGTACTTCTGTGTGCATGCATTTATTCATTCATTCAACCATTGCTGTGTGCTTTGTATTGTAGGTACTTGATACCAAGATGAAGGCAACAGAATCCAGCTCTGGAAGATATTCACTCGCTAGGAGGGAGGCAGACCCATAGACTGACTCATGTCATCAGAACAGAATCACCAAGGAGAGATGCTCCAAACTCAGTTTGGGTATGGGTGTTAGCAGAGGGGCAAGAGGGAGGGGAGGGAGAGGGCGTAAAGCAAGGTGTCCTGGGGCAGGTAACACCTGAGCCACGTCTTAAAAAATAAGCAAGTTAGGTGGAAGACGGCAGGAAGCTTAGTAGGCCATGTGGGTGAGACGAAGCAAAGCAAAGAGGCCAACAGATGTGCGGCGTGCAGTATTGCAGAAGAACAAAGATGTCAAAAGGCCAGGCCTTTCTCCCTCACCTGTGGAACCTGAACTCCCCTTGTGGGTGACGAAAAGCACTGGTGACTCTAAGCTGGGTAATAACACAGTCAGAGGAGTATTTCTGGTAGATTATTTTAAGAAAACAAGGCTGAAGAAAAGCACAACAGTTAGTTGTTGTCAAAGACAATGAGGGCCTAAGTGGAGGCAAAGGTTGGGGGGGATTAGTGGAGGTGAGACGTTCAGATATTTGAGGGAAATGGGTAAAATCGATTGCCCTTGCTTGCGTATTAGAAGTGGGTGAGTTCCTGGGCTGGACTGTCAGCGTTTCAATACCTTTCTTCGCTTCTATACTCTCCTCTGTATTGAAGGTGCCAGAGCCCTGGACTATTATACATTTTCCTCACTCGCTAGCCAGCAGGATCTCATGTTAGATTCCTCCCATGGAGGCCCCCATAAAAGATGCAGAAGACAGAAAAAAAGGAAACCTATTATTTTGCAGCAATGGTGAGTAGGTGCATGGGTTTTGGCAGATGGCAAAATGAGGTTTTGCTGGGAGCTTCTGCACAATCTCCTGAGAATCTACTCCCTGCTCAGGGATTGGTACAGGCACCAGGGACAGTAACTCCTATCAAAACGACAGATGCTCCTGCCCTCACGGAGCTTATCTCCTAGATGAAGAAATAAGTGATATAAGAAACTAATAATGAAATAACGTCATTTCAGATGATAATGTCAGGAATAAAATAATGAGGACCATAGGAAAGACAATGTGTAGGTGGTAGAGTGGTCAGCTTAGACTGAATAGAGAAAATCTTACTCAGGAGGTCACACATGAGCCTAAATGACCTAAATGTCCAAAAAGCTCTAGTCATGTAAGATCTACTTTTGGTTTAAAGTGAGAACGAGCTTGGTTGGCTCAAGAAGAGACTGGAAGTCCATGTGACTAGAGCATAGTGGACAAGAAGGAAAGTGTCAGAAGATGAGACCTGAGAGTGAACTAAAAGTTAGAGCATGTAGGCCTTCTTAGCCATGGTAAAGAGTTACTTACCTGATTTCATGACCTTACTGTAAACCTACAATGTTGAAGACTGGACACTCCATGAAAGTTATACCATACATTAAAAGGTACACTGGGGCTAAGGGGCAACTTGGTCAGATTTGTGTTGAAAAATAGTCACTAGAGAAACCAGCCCATGGAAGCAACAGAGACGGTAGGAGTGATGGAGTAAATATTTAAAATATTAAATGTGGCCAGGCATGGTGGCCCAAACCTGTAATCCTAGCACTTTGGGAGGCCAAGGTGGGCGGATCACGAGTTTAGGAGACCATCTTGGCCAACATGGTGAAACCCCATCTTTACTAAAATACAAAAAATTAGCCAGGCATAGTGGTGCACGCCTGTAGTGCCAGCTACTTGGGAGGTTGAGGCAAGGGAATCGCTTGCTCCCGGGAGGCAGAGGATACAGTGAGCCAAGATCACGCCACTGCACTCTGACCTGGTGACAGAGAAAGACTCTGTCTAAAAAAAAAAAATTAAATTTGACATGTTTCTAGGGCAGGCAGCTTGCAGGCAACTAAATAAATAAGACTGCTGGAAAAGGTCTGGGACTGAACATGGAATTAGGAGTCTACACATGGGTGACATTGGGTACACTACGAATATATGTGATAACACAGGGAGTGTAGGTAGAAAGAACAGAGCACTGGGTTATGGAAGACTTTGTGGAACAACTGCCCTGAAAGGCAGCTGGAGGAAAAGGCCCCTGCAAAAGGAGGATGATTCAAAGGGAATCTGGACAGTGTGGGGTCACAAAAGCCAAGATAGTTTTACTAAGAGAAAGTGAAACAGCAGCTAATACAGGACTGAGACTGGGAACAAGGAAAAGATATCCACTTTCACCATTCTTATTCATTATCATATTATAGGTTCTAGATGGAGCAATTAGACAAAAAAAAAAAAAAAAAAAAACCCAGCATATATATAGAAAAAAAGTGAAATAAAACTGTTTTTATTCATAGATGACAAAATTGTCTACACAGAAAATCTCAAAGATATGCAAACAAGCTACTAGAATTCATAAAGGAGCTTAACAAGACTACAGGATATAAGTAAATATAGAAAAATCAACAATTCCATATGGTAGCAATAAACAACTGAAAATGAAAATTAATAAACAATACCATTTGGAATAGCACCGAAAAAAATACTTAGAAATAAATCTAACAAGATACATGTAAGATTTGTATGCTGAAAACTATAAATTATTAGTTGTAACTCTAAATTATTAGTGAAACTAAGTAAGACCTGAAAGAATGGAGAGATATATCATGTCATGGATGAGAAAACTCAGTTGTGTTATCAATTCTCTCCAAATAGATCTTAGATTCAATGCAATAAATCCCAATTAAAATTCAATTTCCATCAAAATCCCAGCAAGCTATTTTTTGAAATGGGAAATCTTATTCTAAATTTATATGAAAAATCAAAGAAAGTAGAATAGCCTAAGCAATGTTGAAAAAGAAGAACAAAATTGGAGGCCTTACCTACCTGATTTCATGACCTTACTGGAAACCTACAGTGTTGAAGACTAGACACTCCATGAGTCTATGAGATAACACATCCCTTCCTTGGAGGAAGACAGTTCACATAGATCAGTTGGAGAGAATAGAACCCACACCTTCAACACAAGTGCTAAGGCAGTTCAATGGAGAAAGGACAGTCTTGTTAAACAAAGACTGGAACCATATGTGTAAAAATGAACACTGATAGATACACTGGACCCTATACAAAAAGATGAACTTGAAATGGGTCATGGAGCTAAATGTAAAGCTCAAAACTATAAGGCTAACAACAGAAAGACAAAGAACCCAATTCAAAAATGGGCAAAGGACTCAAAGAGACATTTCTCTAAAGAAGATAAATGAATGATCGGCAGACACGTGAAAAGATACCCAACAGCACTGGTCATCGGTGAAATGCAAAACATACCCACGACAAGATACCACTTCACACCCATGAGAATGACAACAATAACAGCAACAAAACAGGTACCTGATACAGGTAATGTTGCTAAGGATGTGAAGAAACTTGACTACTCATCTATGGCTGGAGGGATGTGAAACAGTACAGCTACTGTGGAAAACAGTTTCGTGATTCCACAATAAATTAAACACAGAATTGTCGTAAGACCCAGGAATTCCACTCCTGTGTAAAAAGTGAACACAGATCTTCAAACACAGCTTGTACACCAGTGCCCACAGCAGCATTATGTACAAGAGCCAAATGGTAGAAACAAACCAGATGCCCGCCAATGAATGAATGAATAAAGAAAAGATGGTATAGTCATACATTGAAATATTATGAAGCCATAAAAGGGAGTGAAGTACTGATACATGCTCCAAGATGGAAAAACCTTAAGAATTTTATGCTACATGAAAGAAGTGAGACACGAAAGACTATATATAGTATGATTCCATCCCATTTATATGAAACACTCGGAAGAGGCAAATCCATACAGGCAGGAAGTAAATTTGTGCCTGCCTGGGGCTGGGGAAAGAGAAGAATGGATATTGGCTGCTTAGTGGGTATGGGGTTTTTTAGGGATGATGAAAATGCTTTCTTTTTTTTTTTTTTTTTTTGAACAGGGTCTTGCTCTGTCACCAAGGCTGGAGTGCAGTGGTGCAATAATGACTCACTGCAGCCTCGTCCTCCTGGGCTCAAATGATTCTCCCACCTCAGCCTCCCTAGTAGCTGGGACTACTGGTGGACAACACCACTCCCAGCTAATTTTTTATTTTTAATGTTTTGTAGAGACAGAGTCCCACTAGGTTGCCCAGGTTGGTCTCCAATTTCCGGGCTCAAGTAATCCTCCCACCTCGGCCTCCCAAAGTGCTGGAATTACAGGTGTGAGCCACTGCGCCTGGCCATGAAAATGTTTTTGAAGTAGGTAGTGGTGATGGTTGTGCAATATTGTGAAGGTAGTGAATATCACTGAATTACTTTAAAGTGGCTAAAATGGTAATTTTAATAGGTGCATTTTGCAACAATGAAAATCTATAAACCTTATGGAAGAAAACAAAGGAGAAAGTCTTTGTAAATTTGGGTTAGAAAAAATGCTTTACATTGCACACAAATTGCACAAGCCATAAAAGGAAAAATTAACACACTGGACTTAATCACAATTAAAATATTCTGCTAAATAAAAGGGAAACTGCAGACTGGGAGTAAATATTTACAAAATATGTATCTGATAATAGGCTGGTATACAGAATATATAAAGAATGTACACAACTCAATAATAATAAAATAAACAACCCAATTTAAAAAAATAAGCAAAAAAAATAGGCATAAGTTCTGAACAGACACTTTAACCAAAGAGGAGATGCAGATGTAAATATGGACATGATAAATGCTCAGTAACATTAATCATTAGGAAAATGCAAATGAAAACTATTACACACCTTTAAACTGGCCAAAATATAAACAAAACAAAATCTGACAATATCAACTGCTGGCAAGGATGTAGAGCAACAGGAGCTCTCATTCACTGCCAGTGGTGATGCAGAATAGTACAGACTCCTCAGAAGATGGTTTCTGATACAGGTAAGCATAAACTTCATGCCACCTGGCAGTCCCACTCCCTGGTATTTATCCAAGAGAAATGAAAACGTATGTTCATACAACCTGAAAGTGAATGTTTATAGAGGCTGTGTTCATGATCACTAAAACCTGGAAACAACACAAATGTGCATCAGCTGGAGAGCGGATAAAGAAATGATGGTACATCTATATAACAGAATGCTACTCAGCAACAAAAAGGAAAAGGCCGCTGATAGTTGCAACAAATGCATGCCTCTCAAATGCATCATGCCACTGAAAGAAGCCAGACCCAAAAGGCTATGTATTGCACGTTTCCATTAATAACACATTCTGGAAAAATAAAACTATAGGGCCAGAAAGCAGAGGTTTGCCAGAGACTGGGGTCAGGAAGAAAATCAACTGAACTGGCCAAGGACCCTTTTTGAGGTGATGAAAATTTTCTATACGTTGATGTGTTGGAAGTTCTGTAATTTGGTGCGTGTTTCAAAATTTATTTATCTGTACTCCTAAAAAAGATGAATACTGTATATAAATTATACTTTCATAAACCTGACTTTAAAGCATGACTGAGACTGCCACTTGGTTAAGGCTAACCAAAAGGGCATTGGCAATCCTACTGGGAACAATTTCACTGGTAAAGCCCGAAGCAAGACTGAGATAACAGCGTACATTTATTCAATGAGGTAGAAAGCAAGGCAGAGAATAGGAAGCATGGACCTCTGCCTAGTGCTCCATTACTCAACTTAAACTGCTATTTCCTTCCCCCTAGGCTTGTCATTCAAACGAGGGAAAGTTTGGGAGAGGGGGAAGGAGGAAAATGGGGTTATGAGTCAGAATCTCCAAGAGCATTTGTGTTTGAAAATTTCATGTATGATATTTAAATTTAGAGAAAAAGCCAAACTAGGGAAAGGAAAGAATGACAACACCTTTCGTTGATGAGAATATCCAGAATAAAAACATGACTCACTGGGGCCATGCTCCCTGGGGTTTCTTTGGTGTGGCTGGAGTGGCGATAAAGACAAGATTTTTTATAATAAAAGATGGCAAAGGATAAAACAACTAGATGACTTCTGTCCCCAAAACTTACACTTATCTTGTGTTTAATAATAGATTGAATGTTGATGATTCAGAGAGTATTCCCATCAGAACGTAAGTCCACTCCAGTGGACTTTTACCACTTTGTATTTGAGCCTCAATTAATAGGGGACAATCTGTTCTAAGATAAGAAATCAAAATCTAATTTTGTTTTTCTCCCTAGTGAGTGGACATTTTCTTTGGGATTGGAGAAAAGGGACTGAATTGGTTTCCTTTTAAAATGCCTTCAGTATCTTTTGGATTGGTGCACCAAATTCTCACTCTGCCCAGTGTGGAGGTGACTGCTGAGTGCCGAAATGCCGGGACCAGAAAATCAAGTTGAACACATGCGTCAATGGTGAACAATTATAGCTCAGAATCCATTCTCGCAGGATCTGGGGTCCCTGTGATTGTATCATCCAGACATACCTCCTCCTCTCCTCCCAACTGCAGCAAGTCCAAGCCAGATCTCGCAGGATGAGTAAGCGACATATGGCATGTGTGAAATTCCACTCCACCCTGTTGCCCTTCCCAGAGCTGCTGTAGACGGCAGCAACGATTATAGCAACCTTGACTCCATAAGGAATGTGACAATTTAAACCCTGCAGACTGCTTAGCAATGAGTTATTCCAAGCAGTAAGTTGTACCCTAGAGCCCCGGAATGAACTGAAGAAGTACTGGGCTCACATCTAAGGAGATCTGTTCATTATAATGCAGAAACTGGCTTCGTAGGCAAGGACTAAGATTTTTCTACTGTCATTTTTGATGGCTAGTCTCATCAAAGAGCAAAGAGCATGTTTCAGATTAGAGTTATCAGTCCTTTGGCATTCCACAGGTTTCTCACATTCATGCCAAGACGCAGGGCTGACCTGGCCTGCATTGTGGGATCTGAACTCTCCCAGAAATTTAAGAACCCCCCAAATTTGTCCCCAGGTCATGGTTTGGGATTGGGGCCACCCAGAAAATTCAATAGACTCAGAGACTCCTCGAGAATTATGCTTTAAGCTCCAGTCTCAGATACCCCAAATTATCTGAGTACGGTGGAATGGAGGAAGAGAAGCGGATGTGTGGTGATGACTTTTTCATAAAGGCTCTAGGATCCAGGTCAAGTCTGTAGTCGTCCCCATGATGATTCTGGGCTTCAAGGGTATTCTGGGGAAAGCCAGTCTGCAAGAATTCCTGAGTGCCTTTAACCACAGAACCCCCAGTATCATGGAATAAAAGAGAAGTAAAAGTTATTGAACAAGGAATGGTAACTTTTAGCTCATGAATAACTATGTGGCATGCCATCTCAACTTCTGTTTTGGCAAATTTTTTTCCATGTCAACAACTGCTGTGACTCTGATTTTGAAACCAGGAAATCAACTTGAACGCAAATGACAATTCAAATGGATGCAAATTTATGAAAGGTAAACTTTGAAAAATTAAACTTTTAAAAAAAGTATTAGAAAAACTGTCACACAAATGAAAATTCTAATGGTTCAGAATTAAGTCCAAGTTTTAAATGTTCTTTACAAGGACATCTCTTTTTTTCCTTTTTTTCTTTTTTAAGAGACAGGGTCTCTATACATTGCTCAGGCTAGACTCAAACTCTAGGGCTCAACGGATCCTCCTACCTCAGCCTCCCAAGTAGCTGGGACTATAGTCACCCACCACCATACCTGTCTAGGACATTTCTTGACAGAGTTTGAGCCTGTTATCTGATGGTTAAGTCTGCTGGGTTCAGTACTAAGTTTCATTTCTATAGATAATATATCCTAAACATTTTTAAGTTGCTTGAGATTATTAGATGTACTGAGATGAACCAAACTAAAATATCTCTTGCAGCCCGTTCACTAGCTGTGGCTTATTTATATTAAAGAAGCACACAGTAGTGACACATCTGTGTCACAGTGACTTGACCGCTGCTAGGTGGTACGAAAAGGTTGGTTGGTTTGTTTATTTTAGGCAATGCCCATCAATCATGAGAATGATGTTAGAACCACCTCTTACATAGCTGGCCCTTGCTGAAACAAGCACTATTTTTCCAGGACCCTGTCCAATTAGGGCTCTATCAGACTGAAAGAGTAGCTTTTTCCTGCTCAGGGTCTAGTAAAGCTCCTGGCATCTTGGGACACCCTTGTTGACCCTGTTGCCATTCTAGAGAGCAGACACTACACAATGGAGCCACCAGAGCTTCACCAAGGCCACTGCGAATGCTGACTTGAGATGTTGCAAGGCTCAGCCCATTGTATTTTGAAGTAGGATTTTCCTTAATGAAAAAGTCTTTTTCATTATTTCTGTCCAATTGACAGATAAAGAATTTATGAATTCCAAGTCACATTCTGAATTGACCACTCAAACTGGGTTAGATTGTCGCTTGCCAATCTCCCTCTCCCTGCCTTTTTTTTTTTTTTTTTAAGATTCTGAGAGTACTCCAATCATAAAATGAGTCCACTACAATGCAGATAATTCCTCACTCATATGCTCTGAAATTCTTGCTTCTAAGTAAACCCTCTCCTGTCTCTGTGATTACTCTTTTAGACATAATCTTTGAGGCTTCACCCCTTTGTTGCAGAATAAGACAGTAGCCCAGCAGGCCACACCTTCACAGGGGCAGGCCTGGGACTTTGTCTATAAAATAGAAAATCAGCAGCCCATTATTTCAATTCCAATGAATGTGTAACTATCAAAGAGCTTATTCCATCTGGTCCTGTTCACAGGAGACGGAGAGACGACAGACAGGAATGTTGATGGCCAAACCACTTAATTTCTATTGAGACTAAAAAAGAAATAAAGAACAGTTCTAGGCTGCCAGAAAACTGAAGATAACCATATGGTTGTTAAAATTACAAGAACAACTGGGGCAGAGGAGACAAGCTGCTTGCGATGGCGTAAGGGTTTCTACGTTGCTTTTTGATCCACACCCACGCTGGCAATGACTGCAATTGCATAGCCTTCAATTCTTCAGGACTGTGCAGATCCTGATTTAGAATTGGTCTCTGGCTTGTTATGAAATGAAGCTCTTTCACAGCACAAATGTGGAGCAGAGGCAAACCTGGTTTAAAGATACCTATGAGACCTGTGTTCTCATCTTGCCCCTCAGGCATGAGTCACCACTTCCACCTAAAATAAGGAAAAATGCTAAAGCGACTTTCATGTGGGATGTATAATTGGTAATGACTGGGTTGGGAAAAACACTCAACTCCCTGAACCATCCACATGCCATGAGTTCTCAAGGCAGTCTTGCTGAGATATTATAGGAAGTCTAACATTCTGCTGGCTTGTCCCATATGTCGAGAGTCTAACAACTTTACAAACAAATGTCCTCATGGTTGTCAGAGAGACTCAAGCAAATGACAGCATGTAGCTCCTTGGTATCCTGGCATCACTGGCCTTGAAAAACTTTTGCTGCAGTGATAGCTGTGTTCTCCTACATCAAAAAAGGGACTTCATGAATTTGATTGGTGAATGATATTAAAAACCCATCTTCTCTCCTTTGAGCAAGTAAGCCCGGTCAACTGCCTGTGCTGAAAACCACTGAGGTGTGTATATCATATGTTTTACAGGACTCTAGTTTTATTTGGTGTAGTTGAAATATGCTTAAGAGCATGTGATGGTTAATTTTAATGTGGCAACTTGTTGACTGGACTATGGGATGCCCAGATAGCTGGTAAAACGTGATTTCTGAGTGTGTCTGTGAGGGTGTTTCTGGAAGAGATGAGCATCTGAATTGATAGACTTGAGTAAAAAAGATCCACCTTCCCCAGGGTGTGTGGGCATCATCTCATCTGTTGAGGGCCTGAATAGAACAAAAAGGCACATGAGGGTAAATTCACTCCCTCTCAGGTTGAATTGGGACACCGATCTATCTCCCACCCTCGGATGCTGGTGCTTCTGGTTCTTGGGCTCGCAGACTCAGACTGAGATACCAACGGCTTTCCTGGTTCTCCAGCTTGCAGACAGCAGGTCCTGGAGCTTCCCAGCTGCCATAATAACATGAAGAAATTTCTATAATAAATATTATAAAACATATATTCTCTGGGGACCCTTGGCTAATACCAAGAACACTTTTTAAAAATCATTAAGAGCGGAGAAGATGAGTAGCTTATCTTCCGTATTTTGCCTTGACGTGGCTATTGTTAAACTCAGAAAACCTGTATCTTCCCAGAAATGAAGAAATTCACCTTCAACTACCACAAAGACCATGATTTGGTGTTTACAATTTTATTTAGAAACAGGTATTTTTAAAATTGTTCCATGTTTTTACATCTCTTTAAGGAAATATAATAATATGATTATAAAGTAAAGGTGGATTGATTCATGGTCATCTCTATGAGACAGGAATAACAAAGGGGTTATACTTACAAGCTGTCCTTAGGGGATTTTTAAAAAAATCATATTCACTTTTTTTTTTTTAACATTACATCCTGTAGAAGACTTGTGGTGGTTAATACTGAGTGCCAACTTGATTGGATTGAAGAATGCAAAGTATTGATCCTGGGTGTGTCTGGGAGGGTGTTGCCAAAGGAGATTAACATTTGAGTCAGTGGGCTGGGGAAGGCAGACCCACCCTTAATCTGGTGGACACCATCTAATCAGATGCCAGCACAGCCAGAATAAAATGCAGGCAGAAGAATGTGAAAAGACTAGACTGGCTTAGCCTCCCAGCCTACACCTTTCTCTCCTGCTGAATGCTTCCTGCCCTCAAATATGGGACTCCAAGTTCTTCAGTTTTGACACTCAGACTGGTTCTCCTTGCCCCTCAAGCTTGTAGACAGCCTATTGTGGGGTCTTGTGATCATGTAAGTTAATACCTAATAAACTCCCATATATATATCCTATCAG
This sequence comes from Rhinopithecus roxellana, assembly GCF_007565055.1. NCBI lineage: Eukaryota > Metazoa > Chordata > Mammalia > Primates > Cercopithecidae > Rhinopithecus > Rhinopithecus roxellana. The sequence continues at coordinate 107,987,552 of NC_044550.1, read as the reverse complement.
TTCTGTCCCTCTAAAGAACCCTGACTAAAACAAGACTGTAGAGAAAAACTTCATGTATGTAACAGGGACCCTTGCATAACATAGAGCTTAGCTCATACCAGAAGATAATTGCTTGATAAATGAACAAATCCTTTCAGGGTACTATAATTCAAAGCTTTTAATACATTTAGCCTAGTAACAAAAATCCATGGAGTCAACACAGCTACAGGCAGCTGATCCCTGTAAACATCCCCAGGGTACTCTCTAAAACTGTAAATTCTGCTCCTATTTTTTATATTCTAACACACCCTCTGTTAAGGCCATTAAGTCACTCATCACTCAGGCAGGATGGAACAGAAAATAGGTTAAGGACTCGTGCTTTTGGCCCATTGCTGTAGGTTCACCAACCTCAATGCTACCTCTTATTCTAGACTGCTATCTGCAGAGTGAGATACTATTCTCTCTAGTCCCAGATCATTTGCTTCTTCCATAGGTATAGGTAAGGTCACCAACCAAAAAAATGGAGTCCATAGTCTAACAAATACGATCATATTCATGGGAACATTTTAATTTGAGTCCATCCTAGAAAACTCAGGTCATTTGGTTGTTTTGCAGTGTTGTGTTCCACAGTTTTGATACGGCTGTAGCTTTCTAGAGATTTCCTTGAATGATAGGAAAAATTCTAAAGAGAAAAACTGATTTCCACATTTGAGTTGCACTTCAAGTGGAATTTGTGGGCTGTCAGATTCTAGCCTCCGCGGTAGGTTATTCTGCTCACGGCTCTTTCTAATACTCAGTAGACCAGGCTTCTTAAGTCCACCCAGGACCCTGAGAGTAGAGGCATGTGGACTCAAACCCTGGTGTCTGGGAAGCGTTGGCACACAATGTTTTTGTGGTTTCTCTTTTTGTTTACTTGCCTTAACATAAAAACAGTGCTTTAAATTATTTACCACCGTGCAAATCACCACTTGAGGATGCTGGGTCTTTGTTTGACCCCTTGGTCCTGGTGTTCACTCTCCCTTTGTGCCTGCCACCCTGCAGGGGTCCTTAGGAGATCATGAAGGTCACCACACTTTAAATATAAGTGATGGGAGTGGGTTAGTGGAAATAAACTCCCACAAATACACACAAAATGAGAGGTGTGTGTGTACAGCATGTAAAATACCTTCTCCCTGCACATGTCTAGTGGTGACCCTGAGCTGGCTTCTCAGCGCCATCCTCAACTGGAAGAAGAAGGGGAAGGGAATGATAATATGTGCTTGGAGTTTCAGATAAATAATAGCAACCATCACAACCATCTGGGGAGTGAAGTATGATGAGGCTAATTTTATGGATGAAGACAACAAAGCTAAAAGAAATAAAACCCCTTCTACAATGTTTTATAGGACAAAGTGTATGTATCCTTTTCCAAATATGTATGTATCAGCACAAAGTATGCTGTCTTTGAGGTATTCTTTAAGGCATGATCTTGGCTTCTTTTAATTCATTTATATACAGAATTTCTACGACACTCCAAATGCACCCCAAGAAACATGCTTGGGATAGCTATTCACACAGGGACAGATTAGGGCAGCTGGATAATGGTTTCTTTCTTGTGAGTATAAAAAGGAGAATATAAGAGGGATACATTAATGAGGTACACCTTCTGCCCACTTTTGGGAAGAAATATGCAAACTTATTTTTAATGTGAGCTATAAGTGCAAACTTTGTTTCTCTATGTTGTATTTGTAGAAGTTCTCACTATCCCAGATATGTGTATATGGTATTATAAAAGAAGTGAATCAAATATTATGCCTCAGACTTGGAGTAGAAACGTGGCAAGTGTTCCAAAATACATATATTTTTAATGGAGCTGATTGTCTAAGAACCTGGAATGAGTTTTGAAGAAGAAATAGAGGGAAAATCATTTTTGTATTTTCTAAAATGAAGGCAAAACTATGAAGTCTTTGTATCCGGGACTTTTGGTAAACCTTTCAGTGAACACCAAATGGATGAAGGAAATAAAGATGTGTTATTCACATCTTTACTTCTCGTTACTTATAGGAGTCAGAGTTTAAGAATAGTCTCTGAAATGAAATACCCCATAGGTGGATCATCCATTATAATCTTCAAACAGGTTCTATACTAAAGAGTGTGACAAGTGTTTCTTTAAAGAATGAACAATGAGGTGTCATGGAAGTACAGAGGCGAGTGGTTGAGGAAGTCAGCCCAGAGGAAGGAGAACCTAAGCTGAGCTCTGAGGCGGGTGGTGGGTCAGCAAGGGGGTGGCAGAATGGACATTTTAGGCGACATATTCACAGGGAATATGAAAAAGACTAATAGTAACAACTGTTCATTTTTAAGCTTGGCTATGAAATGCAATGGTCCCATTTGAACTAAAATCTAACTATAAGAGGTCACTGAAGTAGAAAAATGGAAATGTCCTCACTGCTTCTTCTTCTTGAGGGGAAGTGAGCCTGTCCTCGTATCATTAGAATGGCCCAGTGACATGCTCCTGACTGCAGCTCACTGTGTCAGGGAACGGCAGATGTCTGAAGCCAGGCGAGGAACACAGTTGGTGTGATTCACATATGGGATACTCTTAGCATTGAGATACTGTTTTCTTTCAGTCACTTAGGGTGTAGTATGGTTCTTTGTCAAAAGATGACAAAGCGCTGCCTTTGTCATTCAGTTTGTGAAATGAATCACAATGCTTTCATGTAATGAAATCTGTCTACTGTGAATCTGCATTTGAAGTTAAGAGATTCTACTCTCACAGTGTTTCTCTTAATGGGAAAGATGCCCAACTAGAAACTGTGGAGGCTACAGAAATCCCCGCAAGAAAGAGGAATGAAGAAGCTTCACAGAGAAAAATAGAGAAGAGAGAGAGAGTTAGTTAGCTAGTTAGTTAGTTTACTGAGAGAGAATTTGCTAGTCCCTGATTCCAAATGCATCCTTGCCCTTGAGTGCCGTGAAACTCTCCTGTAACACTAAAACGTTTTCCACTAGAATTAGTGGGTTTCTAAAACTTAAAATAAAAGTGTTTTGTACACACACATTTATATGAAGACATCATAAAGACAATAAAAAAATCTCATTATATATTTATAGACACATTTAAATGATGTAATAATAAAGACCAGTATAATGGTTTATTTGCCTCTGTAGAAACCACCAGAGATTATTAGTTTCTCCAAGCATTAATTGCATTGTCTGATCCAGGGCACACTTTTTCCTTGAAATACAGTCTTACATTCTCTCCAGGATTTTAGGAGCTATTGTTATTTTCAGGTTAGTAAATGAGGCCTTCCCCTCTGAAGGTGTCAGGTTTATGAAGAGTTCATTTGAAGCTGTGTATGTGGTAAATTTACCTTCAGCTACACAACTCAGGTGTGGGATGTAGATAAAGCTTTTGCTCCAGTACATATGTGGACACACACATTCATCTATTTTGGGGCTCCACTTAATGTTGTATCAATGTTTACGAGTGTACCTCAACACAGCACATAGCAAACATAAGCACTTTGCATTGACAGCACTAGATTTTATTAACCACTTGAAATCCCTGGAGGGAAATGTCATTTCATTAGGAGGCTCCTTGGCTGCTAATCAAGCACTTTTCATTTCCTTAAGTACATTGATCTGGTAACAAATTTTCTTTTCTGAAAAACCATTCGGGAAAGCATTTTCTAAAAGCACAGTAAGAGAGATCTATTTTTCTTTGGTAAATACAAACACTGAAGAATCACCAGGAATTAAGACAGAATAGAAACCATGTGTCTATACCCTCATTAGATATTGGGACTCCCACCAAATCCATCCTAGAACTTATTACTCACCAAAGTCTTCCTTCAGCACCATACATCCTATCTAAGATGTCTGCTGTTGTCATTTACATCTGGGATCCTAGTTAGCATGAAGACGCCATGTTCTTTTAGTTACTTGAAGTAAACTATGGTAAGTTGTCAAAAGATGACAAGGCACTGCCTTAGTTGTTAGGTTTATGGAATGAATCACTGTGTTTAATAAAATTAAATGTGCCTTTGTGATTCTCAGCACATAGCTCAATAAATGTAAGTCAGGTCTAAACCGACATTTTGGATTACAACACTGTTGTATTTTCCACTCAAATTTAGCTGTTTCTTAAAACGTATATGATTCAGACAAACACTGGAGTTCAAATCAGTGCATTTCTCACATTCCGTTCTGTTACTCATTTAGTCCAATGTCCAATTTAAACCATGCCTCTGAACTACGATGTTCCTGGTTTAGAGGAAGCAGTGTCATACAGGAGAAAGATCATGGGTTTCATGATCAGGCCAGATTCTAATTTCATTTCCTCCCACACAGCTATGTGACCAGGGAAAGTTTCTTAACCCATTGAGTTTTTCACTTCCTTTTAGGTAAAATCCCAAGAATACCATATAGCAAATAAGAAATAAGATTAAGAATTAATATGCCTAGACCACGGCCTGGCATGTAGGAGACACACAATAGAAGTCACTTCTTCCCTGCAACCCCCACATTTATGACCCTTCTATCTTGCCTATAGCTAAATCCTTTGTGAGCTTTATAAATATCTAGATTTTTGATAGCATTAAAACATCTCCAGTAACTTTTTTTTAAAAAGAGTCATAAGTTAAAATATTCTATTTTCCTTTACTATGGCTATGGTTTGAAATATTCCCCAAATTTAATGTGTTGGAAATTTAATCCCCAAATTCACATGTTGATGATATTTGGAGATGGAGCCTTTGGGAAGTATATTAGTTCATTCTCATGCTGCTATAAGGAAATACTCAAGACTAGGTAATTTATAAAGGAAAGAGGTTTAAATTGACTGACAGTTCTGCCTGACTGGGGAGGCCTCAGGAAACTTAGAATCATGGTGGAAGGTGAAGGAGAAGCAAGGCATGCCTTAAAGGTGGCAGAGGGAGTATGTAGGAGAAAGCGAGGAGTGTCAGGAGAGAGTGTGCAAGAGAAAGTGAGGAAGTGCCGCACTGAAATCATCAGCTCTCATGAGAACTCCCTCACTATCATGAGAACAGCATGAAGGAACTGCCCCCACGATCCAATCACCTCCCACCAAGTCCCTTCCTCAACACCTAGGGATATAATTCAAGATGAGATTTGGGTTTGGACACAGAGCCAGACCGTATCAGGAAGTGATAAGGATTATATAAGGTCATGAGTATGGAGCTCCCATGATGATGGGACTGGTGGCTTTACAGGGAGGGGAAGAGAGACTTGAGCTGAAAAGCTCTTGCTTTCTCATCAGGTGATGCCCTCCACCACGTAAAGAAGGCCCTCACCAGTCTTGGACTTCCCAGCCCCCAGAACTGTAAGCTAAATAAACCTCAATTCTTTATAAATCACTCTGTCTATGATATTCTATTAAAACAACAGAAAACAAACTAAGATAACTACTTAATTTTGTATTTTTAAATCTCACTTTTTCTCCCCTTTCTCCCTTAAACAGCAGAAAAAAAATATCATAAAATAAGATGCTTAGCATATGTTGGGTATTTCAGATTTGCCATTTGCCACATTTCCTTTCCACCAGATGCCTTTTAGCTGAGGTTGCCATAAGCACCAACGTCTCTCAGTCACGCCGGCAGTGCATAGTGGGGCACTAAGGGAGAGACACAGAGAAGGCTTAAAGAAACCCACATCACCTACCATGATGAATAAGATCAAAATTTACTTTTAAACATAAAACGGAACATGTTTTAACTAAAGAATTAATTGGCTTCATGACCATACTCTGTGTAATAATAATTTGAGAAAATCCAAAAGGTATGGAAAAAATGTGACAATTTTCATTTTCTTTCCTTGTGACAACTTCACTTATTTCTTGCAGTAAAAGCAAAAATGAGACTAAGAACATCAACAGGAGTCTGGAGATTTACAACAGTCTCTATTGATGCCTTGAAATTACTGATTATTTATTAGTGCCTCTAAAGCCTTTGAACTTTTCTCATTTTTGAGATTGTAGTCTACTTACACAATATAATGAGTATATACAATGTTTTGGTTAACCCAAAAGGCTAGTGGAAAACAAGCATGAGAAAAATGTTGCAGGAAATTGCCAACAAAACAACAACACACTTGGCTTATTGGAGGTTAAGGAGTCTACTGTTTGTAAGGAGGTTTCTGCTGGCTCTTTAAAAACATATACTAGTGACCATAATTGGACTTATTTCAGTCAGAAAACTTGAAGAAAAAGAATTCTTCTGTGAATGGACTGTGACTTTCTTGGGATTCCTTAGGGTAGAAAGTAAACACTTTCAGTGGTTCTTTTTCCCATGAGACAGAACTCAAATGTTTCAGCAGAGCATACCTTATCCTCCTAGCTGCTCCTCCACGCTGTGCCTGCCTCTCTCTTATCTCTTAATCCACTTCCCTCACACCCTGCATTTCCCACACTCTGCAGTTCCTCAAAGTGCTGGGGGATTTTACAACTCCAGCCTTTGCCAACCTTGCTTCCTTGCTAGGAACGTCTGTTCCTCCTCTGCAAGATCACTCTTCTCTAAAGCATTCCTGACTCTCTCATTCTCATGGAAAATCGACCACTCTGTCTTGTTTGGGCCCCCCATGATTCCCCATAAATACGTGTATTCTAGACCCTATGATACGTCTTGTTTTTGCTGGTTTAGTACCCATCTCTTTTAGCAGTTTGCAAGCTTCCTGAGGTCAGGGATCATTTTTAAGTCACCTCTGTTTCTCACTGCGCAGGGCACAATGGGTGACCCATAAAAGACAGTGAATAAATGGGAGCATATGGCAGAGGCAATAGAAACTTCGAGCTACAAGGAGTGCATAATCAACCAAAAACTAAGGTGCTGATGGCAATTATTTCCAAAAGCAGGTGCTTAGAGACAATGAATAGGTCAAGAAACAAACACTGTGAGTCATGCAGAGAGATGAATGGCAGATAAACATGATACTGAGTCTTTAAATTTTTAACAATATGCTCAAGATCCTTCCATAATTTATTATTAACATATTTTTCCTTTTTAACATTGGAGGTTGCTTAAAGATGGTCCATATATAGAAGGTCACTTGTAATTGTATAAACAGGTGCAGGTTGCAGAAAACTTTCCACTAGATATGAAATAGGATCACACAAAATATAATGAGTAAATGGAGATGGAGAAAGAAAACTGGCTCATTTATTCGGGAAGCAAGTGTTGAATCCTATAAGTCTCGAAGACGGCACCAGCCACTGGATGAATAAGGTTGATATGGTTTTTCCTCCTAACAAGCTTGCATTCCAGAGCAGAGGATGGTGGTAAATAAACAAACAAGTAAACAAATTAATACTTGATAATTTCGATAATGAGTGCCATGCAGACAATAAAGACAGCACGTGACAAAGGAGTGCCTGAGGGCTGGCTTTAGCTCGGCTGGTTCGAAAGGGCCTCACTGGGAACTGGCACTCACGCTGAAGCCCCATTCAACAGAAGACTCGTGGGAACATCTGCGAGAAGAATGTTCTTGGTGTTGGTGAAAAGGGTCAAACTCTGTAAAATATTTGAAGAGGCTTATTCTGAGCCAAATGTGAGGACCACAATCCATAACACAGCTTCAGGGGGTCCTGAGGACACGTTCCCAAGGAGGTCGGGCTACAGCTTGGTTTTATACCTTTTAGGGAGATATAAGACATCAATCAAGACATATAAGGTGTACTTTGGTTCAGTCTGGAAAGGCGGGACAACCCGCAAGTGGGAGGCTTCCAGGTGGATTCAAAGATTTTCTGATTGGCAGTTGGTTGAAAGAGTTAGGTTATTATCTAAAGACCTGAAACCAATAGAAAGGAGTGTCTGGGTTAAGATAAGAAGTCGTGGAAACCAAGGTGAAGCCTCCAGTAGTGAGCTTCAGAGACAGTAGATGGTAAATGTTCCTTATCAGACTTAAAAAGATGCCAGAGTCTTAGCTTATTCTCTCCTGGATCAGGGAGCAGACATGGAAAGGGAAAGGGGTTCTCTGTAGAAGGCAGACTTTCCCCATGAGACAGCTTTGCTGGGCTTTTTCAAAAGATGTCAAAGAAATACATTTTGGAGTAAAATACTTCAACTTCTTTCAGAACCTGCTATCTATGTTGTTGGTATCTTATTGCTATAAAGAGTGTTTTGTTGGCAGATTTCTGTTTTAATGTTCATGCTAGTCAGTGCCTGAACTCCAAAGGGAGGAGGGTATAAGGAGGGACATCCAACTTCCACTTCCCATTGTGGCCTGAACGAATGTTCTCAAGTTTCTTTGGAATGCCCTTGGCTGAAGGTGGGGGGTGGGGTCCATCAGTCGGGTGGGAGGCTTAGAATTTTATTTTTGGTTTACATGAGCATACGGAATGTGTGAGTTTGTGCAGTCAGAGGGTGTTTTGAGTGCTTGAGAGACCAAAAGGAAGCTAATGTGGGCAGAGGATACGGCGGGAGGACAGGAAGGGTTCAAACGATGAGGTTGGAGCGGGAGATAGAAGGCAGCTAACAGAGCGCCTCAGCGGTCCCAGAGAGGAATCTGGATCTTATTCCAGATGCATTTTAATTAAAGGGGTGGAAAAAGATCTGACTTCTTTTTTTTTTTTTTTTTTTTTTTTTTTTTGAGATGGAGTCTCCCTCTGTTGCCCAGGCTGGAGTGCAGCGGCGCGATCTCAGCTCACTGCAACCTCTGCCACCCAGGTTCGAGTGATTCTTCTGTCTCAGCCTCCCAAGTAGCTGGGATTACAGGCATCTGCCATCACGCCTGGCTAATTTTTGTAGTTTTAGCAGAGACGGGGTTTCACCATCTTGGCCAGGCTGGTTTTGAACTCCTGACCTCGCGATCCACTCGCCTCAGTCGCCCAAAGAGCTGGGATTATAGGCGTGGCTACTGTGCCCGGCCCTGACTTCTATTTTATAGACAACACTTTGCCTGCTGTGTGGATACTTGATACAAGCGGGCAACCGGAAGCTGGGCAAGGCTGGCAATAGTCCAGATGAGAGATGATGGTGGCAGGAACAAGGTGCTGGGAGCAGGGAGAAGAGCATTACAACCACAGCAACTACCAGAGTAGAGAGTATGCAGAGGAAGGCAATTTCCGGAAACACTATACAAATTGAATCAAAAACAGGGTGTGTGTGTGTGTGTGTGTGTGTGTGTGTGTGTGTGCAAGTGCAAAAGAGAGAGAGAAGCATTACTACTAAGAGCAACGGCAACTGGGGGACCCAGTAAGAGTTGGGCCGTGACTACAGATCCGGTGTGAAGGTGCCGGGCTTAGAAGCTTCAGACTACATACAAGCAGATTCTGCAGGGCCTTGAGCCTTGCAGGCCATGGTGTGGGGTTTCAGTGATCTGGAAAGCAGTGAAGAATGGCTACTGACAGGTTGTAGAGGCATGAGAGCGACACGATATATTTGACTTTGAGCAAATTGCATTTATATTACAGTAAGGACTGCGACCTGGTGGGTTCCAAGATGGGAGTCCAGGCTCGCCATGATGGCATGACTGCCGAGAGAATTTCCTCTCCTGAACACAAGGTCCGCTTAGATCCCTCTTGTGGCTGAGATCACTGCTTACCTTGCGGTGCACTTATCTAAGCCCTTGACTTCTTTATAAAATTCTTAGCTCATTGAAGGTAGCCACTGCCTATGATGTATTTTTGAAACAGTTAATAGTATCTCACACACAATATGCGAGAAATACATATTTCCTGGATGAATGTTCCATGTTACAGGATCATTTCTGCCCTGGTGTGAGGAAGGTTGCCTCTTCTTCCTCTGTCCTTCAACCTCAGGTCCCCCTCTTGCTTCCCCTCCACTGAGGTGGGTGGTGGGGCTGTCTTCCCTTCTCAAATACACCTGACACCTCTGGATTGGTGGTTAAGCCTGAACATAATTACAGCTGGGCAGCTGGTACAATTTATTATTAGTACCCATCCACCTTCTCTTGCAGAGCCCCTGGGACTCTTGTAGCCCAACCTGCTCACGGGTCTAGTGCCTACCTCTATGCCCCCTCATCCCTGCCTGTGCCAATGCCCTGCATGCCAGGCCAGGGGAGAGGTGGGATAGGGAAGGAATCATGAGAAGCTCTCAAGTAGCTTAAATTATCTATTATCTTAATGTGTACCATGCTGATTAGGCTAAAGGCACATCCTCTCACATGGATTTGCATTTTTACATTAGGGAAAGTGCAGCATTAAACATTTTTAAAGAGCAGTGGCCTAGAATAGGAATGATGGGATCTGCCTTCTTTCAACAATGTGTATAATATAAACCTTCATGGAGTGCCTGTGTGTGCCAGGCAATGTCAGGTACTGAGGTTGAAAAAAAAAGAGATAAAAATGATATGCAGTCTTATAAGGAAATTTTAATTCCATTAGGGAGACAGGTACATGGATGGATCATTAAAATACTGCACAACGTCCTATCCTTATTTCCTTCTGGAATTTATCACTATCTCCAATTCAATGTACTCACAGTTTTAATTCATAAACAAAAAGACCACATACTTAATATACTGCCTTCTTATTTGTTTAGAATTAAGTTATTACACAGATTAGTTTAGAAATACTAGTGTTATTGCATAAGATTATTTTAATTATTCAGCTTTCAAGGTTTTTATCTTGCCAGGGTCTTTAAATTCACGTATCATCCTTCTTCTTGTTTAGAATTAAACCTCCAGTTTTAACAGGATTTTTATGATTTCTAAGCAGACTTATATTCAGAAAATGTAATTGGAGTGTGGACCTAGGTGGAAGACGTGTGTCACCTCCAAAGTGTGGAAGACCAGCTTGTCAATTTTTACATTTTTGTTAATCTATCAAATGCTATGATTGTGAATTAAATATAACCTCTTCATTATAGGACTTTAATTTTCTCCCCCTTTTAGTGTTGTTTGTACCATTCAGAAAGGGCTATATTTAACAACATGGGGTTCTTTGTTTAATTTTTTTGCTATGAAATAAAGCATAAAAAGAAGATAAAGGTCTCTACAGGAACACAGATTATCATTTACAAAGATTAACCACAAGCTTTCCATGTTTCCATCCTATTTATTGTGGTCTGTGAGATAAGGTGAAGTATGCGATGGCTAACTCTTGGTTACAGTTAATTTTAACTCTCCTATCAATAAGCAGACGCCTTTTCAAGTTATAAAAAAGGTGCCATTATTATTATCAACTGGAGAGAATGAGGTCATTGTTCTCATTATACTATAAAAAGCCAGAGTCTAACAGAAGGGCAAAAACATACCTCAAGAAAAAAACTCATGCAACCAATAAAATACCTTTTGAAGCAAAGAATATCACACTGAATTTTCCCACAACTAAACATTAGATTCAAAGAAAGAGATTAAAAGCCCCAAAAAGAAGTGGTCTCTTAGAGTTAAAGGACTGCGTTTATTTTTGTGATGCTCCATTTATTACTTGTACAGTAAGACTTTTACAGGCTGATTTGTAAACTCTTCTATAAAGCAAAAAACTAGGACAGAAATATCCAGCTGAAACTTAGATGATTATTACATTTGAAGATTTGAAATCATCACCACTATCACTATATTTGCTTCATCAAATTAAATTTTAAAGATTTGGGAAGTGGGAGCAGGCAAAGAATTATTTAACAGTTTACTAAAAGAAAATGCCTTGATAAGAGCAAATAGATCACTGAATGGCTGGGTGTGGTGGCTCACGCCTATAATCCCAGCACTTTGGGAGGCTGAGGCAGGTAGATTGCTTGAGATCAGGAGTTTGAGACCAGCCTGGCCAACATGGTGAAACCCTGTCTCTACTAAAAATACAAAAAATTAGGCGGGCATGGTGGCAGGTGCCTGTAATAACAGCTACTTGGGAGGCTGAGGTAAGAGAATTGCTTGAACCCGGGAGGCGGAATTTGCAGTGAGCCAAGATCAAGCCACTGCACTATAACCTGGGCGACAGAGCGAGACTCCGTCTCAAAAAAAAAAAAAGAAAGACAGAAAGAAAAAGAAAAGCATATCGCTGGATGATGGGTTGCGTGTACTGAGAATGGGGGAAGGATGAATGGGAGTGGTGGACAGCAGAAGAGGAGCTGACGCTTTGGGCTCAATCTTCACCTGCCCCACCTGGTCCATATTCTTGATACCTTCCCAGCTCCCAGAATGAAAGCTCAGTTTCGACATTACCATGGGCATCTTTCTGTTGCATTTTCCTGTCTTTGATATGGCTGCCAAGATGGAGTAATTTAGACTTCCTTTTATTACTCAGAGAGAATAATTAACATAAGTTTGGTTATCAACCTCCAACTCAAGTGATGGAACCGTTAACAGGTGCGGTGACAACAGTGCACCGTGGCCCCCTGCGCAGGAACAGGGGTGGCAATTTCAGTCACTCCACTGTGGCTGCTGCTTCTCCCTGCTGCTTCCACTCCTTGCCCCACTCCCCCATCCTCATCAGCACCCACTAATTAACTCTATTGGAAGTCATCCTCCTGGTTGAAGTGCCATATGCAAACCTCAGACCTAAAATCAGCAGCTGTATTATTACCAGTCTCCCTTGAAAAGTGGTTTTAAAAAAAAGCAACAACAACAACAAAACAAAACCTGAAAGACTTAGGAGATCTATAGGCTTTAAGGGGTATAAAGCTCTGGAATGGGAGCACGGAAACATACAGAACACCATTTCAAGAGCGTCCTTCCTAAATGAATGAGTTCATCCACTCAGGACATGTTCAATGCACTCTTAGCCTAACTTCTAGACTTTTCCTTCCACTTTAAGCACTTTTCCGTTTCTTTAGTCCTCGGTAATGTGACCTCTGGTTTTGGTCTCAGAGAACGCTAGTTAAGCTGTAGCACCATCGGGTTTTAAAGTCTGCTCCCAATTTTTTATCAGATACTGTACTATGAAAATTCTAGCTCTTTCTTGATAAACATACCTTTTAATTTCTCTTACACATGGTGCTGAGATTTTTATTTTAATTATAAAACAGGCTTGGCTCCGAAATACAAACTGTCCACAATCTGGTTTCAAATGGCATGATGTAACTAGGCTTTTTGCCATGTGTCTCTGTGAACTCTCGCCTAGGAAATGCAGGTTATGATATGTACAAATTGCCAAGGGAAATTCCAGAAGGCCCAGAATGCCTCAAAAATGCAGTCATATTCGAGAGTGTTTTCTGTTTTCTAATTCTTGCATTGGTTTCTGTGGTTAAAAGGTTCCTGTCACCAACCAGTTGTCATTGTAAGATACTGATTACCAAGGAGTGGCCGGAGTTGCTGGCGTTCCGTGAGTACCAGTCCTGAGATTAAATGTGCCAGTGTTCCCAGCCTCACAGCAAATAAACCAAGCACAGTGTTTACTAGGAAGCTAAAAAGGAGAACTTGTCCCAAATCAGACTTAATTTCATTGAATTCACTTACTCTAATTGTTAGTAAGAAGACTGAATTTAAAACAAAACACCTTGCCTTGGAACTGGGTTTTACTTAAATAGAACTGCCCCTCTTATGGAAAACAAGTTTACACTCACACATATATTACACTTAATGCACATTCAATTTTGTAAGCGACGCGAGCCCCATTTGAGAGCATCATGTTTCTTCCTCCTGGTTTTTGTTGCATCATATACAGTGAAGGTAATAACGGATTCGCTTGCTTTAGTTCAAATCATTAGAGAGAATTATTTCTAGGCAAAACAGAGACCGTTTCACCTCATTTCTCTTTTTTCTCCATCTCAAAATTCTCAGTTCTAATCTACATAACAAATTACACTTTATGACAAGCTACTTGTTTCCTATCTTGAATATTGTCTAGAAACCTCAGTAAAACCCACAGATTACTGCCACCTCACAATTTATTTTATCACTGTTGCTACCATATCGTGAATTGCCAGCACCAAGCACCAATAAATGTACATTTCTTAATACAAATTGCTTGTTTCAGTGAGTGTTCTATGCCCAAGCACTGGCATTAAGGAACAGGAGAATAAAGGCAGGACTGAGTTATGAGAAAATAATACTCACGGTGCTCTAATGAGGAGAGATCTCCTTCAGGACTAACGCAATGTATACTAAAATATTGAAGGTTTATTTTATCTTGTTTTTTATTTATTTATTTTTTTTTTGAGACGGAATCTTGCTCTGTCACCTAGGCTGGAGTGTGGTGGCACAATCTTGGCTCACTGCAACCTCTGCCTCCTGGGGTCAAGCGATTCTCCTGCCTCAGCCTCCTGAGTAGCTGGGATTATAGGTGTCTACCACCACACCCGGCTAATTTTTGTATTTTTAGTGGAGATGGGGTTTTACCATATTGATCAGGCTGGTCTCAAATTCCTGACCTCGTAATCTGCCCGCCTCAGCCTCCCAAAGTGCTGGGATTACAGGCGTGAGCCACCACACCTGGCCAGAAGGTTTATTTTAAAGATAAAAATAGAACTTCCTATTAGCAAAGGGCTAAATAACTTTTAGCTAATTTAGGCTTAGAGTTATGACAAGCTGATCCCTCTTCACGTGATACGAAAACAGCCACGAGTAGAGAAAAAATGCACCAGGGTAGAAGGAGTTTCTATCATGTCTTCAGGATCTGTGTTTGCATATCTTTTATTTGATTTTCATCTATAATACAGTAGGTGGAAAATCTTAGTCCAAGAAGTCAGGGGGAGGAATGATCACATTTCTTAAGTCACAGCTCCAATTTGAGTTCAACCACTGGACGGACAGGAAATGAAACCCAAATCATCATTGCTTGCTTGTTTCCTTGAGCTCCATTCCAGTCAGGCAATGCAAAGGTCCTGACATTGGTCTAGGCTCAGGATTGAAGGGTGGTCCCAGGCATTGGGACAGATGTTGTCCATTATCGACCCTCTCTAAATTACCTTCAGGTCTGGGGACTCTGCTGTTTGTTGCCATACTTGGCTCTGAAAGTCCCCAGTGAGGCTAGGGCACCTACACCTCGAGGGGGCACCCTCTCTAGGGGCATTACACAGCCAACCCTCAGGGGCCCCAGTAACTACTCACAGCACAAAGAGCGCCCCAGTTCTATCTCATCTGTTAGAAAATCTCTCCCTCTTGGGGTCTTTAAAGGCCAAGTCCTTTCTTCCCTTCCTTCAGGACACTCCCTAATCTCAGTTCATTTCAGCCTCTATAAAAGACAAGAAGTGCTTCGAACTTCTAACAGGAATTTAGTTAGAGGAGTAGAGTAACAAGTAGAAATTGAAAGCTTCTACTTTCTGTTTTCTTTTTCTTTTTTTTGAGACGGAGTCTCACTCTGTCACCCAGGCTGGAGTGCAGTGGCGCAATCTTGGCTCACTGCAACTTCCGCCTCTCAGGTTCACGCCATTCTCCTGCCTCAGCCTCCTGAGTAGCTGGGATTACAGGTGAGCGCCGCCATGCCGAGCTAATTTTTTGTATTTTTAGTAGAGACGGGGTTTCACTGTGTTAGCCAGGATGGTCTCGATCTCCTGACCTTGTGATCCGCCCACCTCGGCCTCCCAACGTGCTGGGATTCCAGGCGTGAGCCACTGCGCCCGGCCGAAAGCTTCTACTTTCTAAAGGACACCCCAGCTCCTAAAATTTCAAGGAGGGATTAGTGCTAGGTTGAGGGGCATAGAGGGAAAAAACAAAGACGACACAAACAAATTAATATTTTAGTAAATTGCCTCATCACTATTTAAATATCAAGAGTGTTGGCTAAGCACCACATTTTTTGTGCTACCGCTGGTTATAATTTTTTTCGTGTTGTGCCCTCTCTATAAAGCCTGTTTAGAGGAATAGAGAAAAGCTAAAGGTGTTTGGCACAACACTGACAGGGAAGTTGTCTCCATCACCAGGGGCAAGTCATGCTCTGTCAATACTCTAGCAAAGAGTATTATTTTTGAATCAGTAGAGGAAAATCCCTTGTCTCAGGCAGTGGTTGGACAGTTTGTCAGCTATAAATCATATGTTCATTAAGTTAGCACAGAATGTTCCACTTTAAGTACAGAGTAATGAAGATAAGCAGAATCCCAGGGGTTCAACCTGGAGGAGAAACGATGCTGATTTTATGGAGCACATGAGAAATACACAATCAAAACAAACCTCTGAATGCTTGGACTGTTGGCAAAGAACTTGCCTTTGGTGGTGAGCAAGCAAAAACTGAACAGAGCTCTGCCTAGTGTGGAAGAGGACAGTACCCCATCCACAAACCACTGGAACAGGCAGGTGGTTTTCTATTCCAAACAGCAAACTCTAAGAATAGCGATCTTATACATAATTGATAGAAAATATTTTCTTAATCTTACTGACTCACTGAAGAACTGCATCATTGTGACACTTTTTCAGGTAGGAAATTTATTCAGTTGCTAGGAGGAACTGGAATCACTGCAGGTTAAACAAATACAAGGTTTATTTTTTTCTACTGAAAATAGTAGATATAGGCAGATCAAGACTTTTCTGAAGGGCCCACTGTATTATCCCTATCTCAGCCTCCTTCTGTCTTTATGCTGCTACCTTGGGCTACCCTGGGCATACGCCCTCATACTTGGCTCCTACCAGACGGCTGCTGCACCCTCAGCTCCCACACCCACATTCCAGTTAGAAGAAGGAGCAAACAGGTCAAGAGTGATAAGGCAGATGCGAACATTTCTGGAAGCCTCACTCATTGAACAAGTTGGCTAAAATAGATGCTGGAAAATGTAGTTGTTACTTGTGCATGTTGCCATTTCTGATGCAACTGGGGTTCTCTTAGTAAGAAAGGACATTTGATATTGGGTAGACAAGTGGAGTGTCTGCCAGAGTCACCAGGCAGGGAGCAAAGTCTCATGGACAGATCCATGGAATTGGAAATCACTGAGCCTCATTTCTGCTTTGACTCTGCAGATTTAGCAGATTCTCCAGCTGCAAAAAGAAAATTCTTTTTCTAATTCCAGGAGAATGGATTTCTTGAGGAATCACTTAAAGGTGTCAGTTAATTTATTAACATTTTCTTCAAATAAAATATTACCATAAGATGCAACCATTCTTTTATGTGTATAAGTTTCAAGAGAATAAAAAGTTGAAAAATCTTTCTTAATTGTTTACGGAGAGAGTAAGACCTTCAATCAACTGTACTGTAAATTAGAAATAAAATAATTGTGACAACTAACCACTACAGTAATTTACACTGGTAATAAAACACTGCATTTTCATACAATTTTGGGCCATTGTATGCTCTAAACTTCTGCTTTTATCTGCCTTTTAAGTGAGGAAAATGTTATTGTCATTATCTAGAGCTCACAGATTGAGATCTACTGTAAATAAACATGAATGAAAAGTTGGGTTCCCTGCATAGGGGAACTGCAGAATATGTGAAATCTCCAGGAGAGGAGACACTGCAGTCTGACGTAACACGCCTGACCCAAGGGGTGGCACCGAAGACTGTGAGCTCTGAGTCCTGCATCTCCTCTTTTCATGACCCAGTACGGGCATCCCAACTACCCCAACAAAGGAGGCTTACTGGAAAAAACTGGCAGCCACAGCCACGTTTTTAGTGTTATGTTTCAAACTGTTTGTCTCTGATCCTGTTTGAACTTTGATGACAATATCTGCGTCTCTAATGAGAGCCAACTGCTGTCAGCATCCGAAAACGCTGCCCAGCACGTGTCTGAGGTCTGCACGCCTCAGCGGGAACCGTGCGCTCCCGCGTTGCTCTCTCAGGCACCTTCTGCAGTGAGTGCGCAGGTCATGAGGGCTGCCCGGTGAATCCTGGGACGGGGCCTTGGGAGAGTTTTCAGAATCCACCTTTGGGGAGGTGATGTGATGGGAAGGAGCCCACTGCTGTGTTTTACAGACCCAGTGTCAATCAAGGATTCTTTTTTTCCCTCTCTCTCTCTCTGTCTAACTCCATGAACATTAAGGAAAGAAGCCACATTCATTCATTTCAACTTTCTGAACACCTGCTATGTCTCCATCACTGTGCAAGGATTTGAGGAGACAAGGTTAGATGACATTGGTCATTCTCTCTTTAGTTTCTCTCCATATGCACAATAGTGATTACTGGACCCTCCGGCAAGTTTCAGGGAGTCAAACGAAATAACTTCCCGAATAGAAAGTTAATGCAACTATCGAAAAGCAATTAGTACGCACCTTTGAATCAATAAAACCACACAGAGTCTATTCCCCTGTAATCAAACCAATGTTTATGTATCGTCTTTAAACAGTATACATGTCAGGCACCTGACAAACATTTTAAAAGTGAAATTTTGTTTTTCTTATACCTTAACAAAAAGTTAGCCAGGTGAAATCCTTTTTCATTCTGAACAGTCTATTTCAAAATATTCATGTTTCCGAGAATACTGAGCACATGAGACTCAGAAAAATACTAAGCCCATGAAACAAAGAATCCTTAGAGTGAAAATACAAATCAGCAAAAGATGGATTTTACAAATGGAAACACTGAGAGAGCTTAGGTAACTACAAGTGCTACGAGGAATGCCCAGGCCCTCCAGAAAGCCAAGCACAGCTTCCCTTCGTTTATTTATAACGCCTAGCGAAGGAATCCAATTCAGGGATGCTGTCATTAGTGGACACTAAAACCCATACTCAGAAGAAAAATACAAGAGTGGAAAAGCTAAAATTCTTGAGACATGCAGGCAGTGGTTTCCTGCTGAAAGAGGTTCTGCAGTTCTTTCTTTCCTTGCCTTCACTAATGAGAAAATGTCCTCTATGACAGCAAATCTCTCTCTCTCCACCCAAAGGCTGTTCTGTAGTTAACTGGCATATTGCAGGTCCTGTGAAAGGAGAAGATCGTTCCATCTGAGTCACTCTTGCTTGGAAATACACCTGTTCTCTGATGCGCAGCCCCCCAGTATAGTGCTGGCTTTCTAAGATCTGATTTTACATTTCCTTGTGTGGAATACCTCGACAAATGGCAGATTTCTGTAACTGATGACATGCCTGGTTTGTATGCAGATGTGACCTCCTTCTCTCAGGACTCATCAATCTCTAATGTCATACTGCTCATCAAAGCAAACCACACAGACGTTCTTTGGAAAACACTGAAATTAGCATGCGTTTACTTTTAAACATTTATTTTCTCTTTTTAAAAACTTTATTTGTGTAAATTTAGGAGGTAAAGGAGTTACATTAAAAAGCACAAAAAATTTAAAAAATACATCAAGTTGTCATCATGCTTCAGGCTCATTTTCATGTTCTGAAGTCACCCTTAATAGAAACTCTGATTTTATTTATATTTGGGGATAAATCCAGGGGAAAGGAGAGAAATTCAATGAATCCTCCTACAGGCAACTTTTATCAGAGGCATGTAACGTTCAGTGAATGCAGTTAATCTGGGCAACTGGTGCATGATTTATAGCTTTGAGGATCTAATCTAATCTGGGTCTTTCCTCTTGTTAGAGGTGTGACCCTGGGCAAACCACACGCAGAGCCTTAGCTTCCATTTTCCTCCATCTGTACAAGGGGGATATGAACACCTCCTTCGCAGAGCTGTGGGAATTTCACAAGATGCACATGCCAGCATCCATGTGTTTGGAATGCACTAAATATCAGTAAGTGACCAATGATGAATGACAATGAAGAATGATGATATTTATCAATAACATTCACTTTCAAGGAAAACATTTTCATTGTGTTTTAAATTATTTAGACTCTCCATACCAGAAAAAGGCCACAAGAAATTGCTTGTCTTTTATCTAAGTTTTTCTAAGCCACCAGAACCTAAAATCAAAACGATTTATAGATTAATTTCAGGAAGAGAAAAAGAGAAATGTGGTTGGGGTGAGGGAGAAAGAGAAAGGGAGGATCTTTTCCTCCTGTCTCCTGAGCTTCTATCTCATCCCACGGAGGTGGGTACCTCGGGCCTTTGTCCTATACAGTGCTGGGAAGGGAGGAACCCTCCACACCTCCCATTCTTTTCAGGAGGACAGCAGCTGCTGTGACTGATCTCACCTTCACATTCATTGGTGACCCCTAGAGGTGGGAGTCGCTGGGATATTATTAGCATAGGCTGGATGACACCTCCGTGGCAGGTACGTCAGCCACCTCTGCTTTAGTCACCAGCATAGGGCCGTGCTTAGCAGAGAGCCTGGCATAGAAAGGATGCTTATTAAATACTGGTTAAAAGAATAAAATAACAAGGGCCATTATAAAATGAATGTTACACAAAAACACGTTTTCCCCAACAATTCACCCAGATGGAGGCTTACAGAGCAGCCCAGCTACTCCTCCCCATATAGAACTCCTCATCTGGTATGTTGCAATGACTTTATTTTTAAACTGCTCTAGAATCTTTTCTGATACACTGTTTGCATCCCAGAAGTGTATATAGGTCTTTTACCTTGTGTGGACCTACGGCGATGGAGCAAGAGGACCCTGTTCTTAATGATGCCTGCTTCTACGTCCTCTTCCCCGAGTGCTAGCTGCCAATAGCTCCTGCCTTGCTACTTGAATTCCCATTGATTCCAATACAAATCCAGCAGGATAAGAAATGTCTTAACATTATAGAGCAAGCTATCTATATTTTTGAGAGTTTTAGTTATGTTTCCAACTTTGAAAATTGATAAGCTTGATCCAAGGAAAGACAGTTTGAAATTCCAATTCAAAATATAGGGAAATTCTTATCTATTTTTCTTTGCTGCTAAGAGCTGATCGAAAAGGTAGATCAATTATGTAACATTGATTATAATCTCTGCTTCTACATAAAAAATGAATACTTTAGAGAAAGACTGGGGTTTGACGCAACTCTATGCTTATAATTTACCCTGCATACCATCCAAAACTATAATTTTAAAATATTTCCTAGAATAATGTGTAAGAAATGGCTTTTTAAGCCAAAATATGCAAACTATTCTATTAAAGAGGAATATTGTACGCAGACATAAAAATACAGCATGAACATTTATATTATTCTAAATAATTATGCCAACATAAACTAATGTGATTTTCCCCCTTATTTTAATAAAACATAAACGTCTTTTTGCTTTGCTAGTTTATATCAAACATTAATTTTAATATTAAAATAGTATGTTAACTTTCATCAGTAATTGAAGAGCATCCTGTAACCCTTTTATCCTGCTATTTCACTTATTCTTTATTCTAAAGTAGTCTTAGACATGTGCACACATTTATCTACAAGGATGTCCATCATATTGTTGTTAATAATAATGAAAAAATAAAATTATCTGAACAAATAAGAGATTGAACTACAATTTGCTTAGGCACCAGAACATAGTGTTGTGCCAAAAATAATGCTGTTGAAAAATGTTTACTAATATGGAAAATGTGGCTATATTATTTCAAGTATAAAATACTCACTGTGATTCCAATATTTCTGTGAAAAAAAAGGCATGCATAATTCGAGGAGAAAAGATCAAAACAGATACATCCCACTGGTTTTACGAAGGTGGTGAAATTATAGAGAATCTGCTCATTGGAATGCAAGCTTTCTGAGGGTAGGAATTCGGGTCAGTTTTGTTCAGCACCTGGAAAAGGCCTGGTGCAAAAATAAGGACTCCAAAGATGCATGCTGAATGACTTAATTTGCTTATTTTTCATATTTATGATTTCTAAATTTCTATCGTAATTGAAAAATGCATTTTTAAGATCCTAATCAAGTTAAGGAGCAGCTTTAGGGCCAAGGCATTTTCTAATGCCATTTCCCACACACATTCCATTCTCTATGGATATTTTTAGATAGTTTCATAAGGCTGCTAACTGTACATAAATTCTGCTATATCTTTATGTATTTCATCATTGTTTTCAGTTACTTGCTGACATTAACCTTCCATTAGTTGTCCTTGGCTAGAACTGTCTGAATGACTTTCCTCATAACATAGGGACAAGGCCATTTATTTTATCCCAAAGTTAAAGAACTATTATTGTATTTTGCCTTACCTTGATTTTTTTTTTTTTTTTTTTTTGCATGCTACAGTATATTGTGTTTGGCGCAATGCTTCACACATGTGAATATTTATATTTTTAAAATCTTGACTCTTTATTTTTATTATGGAATATCTGGCTGAATGGGATCAGATTTCCTCATGAAAGTATAGGGGTGACTCAGAGAAACTGTGAGGCAGTAATTTGGAAATTCCCTGGAAGTTCTAACACCAGGAAGTATGTTCTCATCTGCTTGTTTTATAGAACATCCAACTCTGACGGTAAAACTTTCCTGGTTAAAAATAAGGCAAGAACAAATAAATAAAATCACAAGGAATAAATTCAAGATATCTATTGGACAACATGGTAAATATAGTTAATAACAATTTGTGAATTGCTAACAGAGTAGATTTTAAGCGTTCTCACCACAAAAAAAATAAGTACATGAGGTAATACATATGTTCATTAGCTTGAGTTGGCCATCCCAAGATGCTTATATATTTCAAAACATCATGTTAGTATACCATAAATATATAGTTTTCATTTATCAATTTAAAACATTAATTTAAAATGACAACAAAAAAACGTCTCCTGGAGGCAGGCATTTAATTCTCCTTGGGATCAATTCCCGTCACTCTGTAACTGAGTGAATCTGCAGAGGAAGTATATTTGTTGAAGCATACAGTTGTAGAGAGTGACTTCATTTTACAGTGCTTAGCTTTAAAAAATTATACACATAAGCTATGACTAAATTTTCTCTGTTGAAGTTTCAGGCAATGCAGATCTGGAGAGAATAAATATGAAAGTCTCCCTCCCGGCCCTGCCCGCAGCCCTCTGCTACCTTCAGAGGTAAACCCTGGAAAGCGTTTTGCATGTCTCCAGGACTGATCAGGTCCGTGCTTACGTGTGCATACGTAACTACACATGACACACATACACAGTGTTGCTTTGCTTACCATAAAAGGCGCTCTGGAGTCTGTATTGTCTTTTGCTGTTTTTTTCAGGTAATAACCTGACTTTCAAGACTTTTCCCCCCTCATGACACTCAAATATTATAATTTTTTAAAGTTCCATAAAATGGAGTCGTTGTCTTTTAATTAATCACCTTCCCCCCGATTCGTAGTCATTGTATCCTTTTCAGTTTCTCTCAATAACAAACCCTCTCTGTGTTTTGTACCCTTCTTCATACAACTTTTGGCGTGAGTGTAAAGTACTTCTAGATGGCAGAATACTAGAAGAACTGCAAGCTTTAAGATTTAATTTTTCTTTTTGTTTTTTTTCTTTGAGATGAAGTCTCACTCTGTTGCCCAGGCTGGAGTGCAGTGGCACGATCTCGGCCCACTGCAACCTCCACTGCCCACGTTCAAGCGATTCTCCTGCCTCAGCCTCCTGAGTAGCTGGGATTACAGGTGTGTGCCACCTCGCCCGGCTAATTTTTGTATTTTTAGTAGAGATGGAGTTGCACTAGATTGGCCAAGCTGATCTCGAGCTCCTGACCTCAGGTGATCCGCTTGCCTCAGACTCCCAAAGTGCTGAGATTACAGGCATGAGCCACTGTACCCGGCCTAGTTTTAAATATTTTGAACTTTGATCTTTACTGATAAAATGCCTCACCCCCAAAATGGGATTTGCTAATTTATCCTTCCACCAAGATTGGAAGGAATGAGCTGTCCCTGGCAGAATAAGTCTCTGGTGCACGTTGTTTCATCACTAAGCACTTTTAATCCTATGCTTGAAAGAAAAGGATTGGTTTAAGATGTCCACTAAGGGTCTTTAAAAGTTACCACTGGTGAGCTTTCAAATTTCCCTCCACGTCTGAATGACCCCTCTTTTTCTGCCCATGTGTCTTATGTAGCAATAATTTAAATTATGGTAAAACTTGGAAGTACAAAGTAGAGGTCTATCTAACTACTGTTGGCTTATTTAAATGCACATAATAATTCAGTTAAAATAAAAATCCCAGGTTAAGTGCTAAGCCACATGGGATGCTAGAATGAAGGGTACACATTAGCATGATTCTGAAGTGTATGATAAAACTACTCATGGCCCCACAAACCAAACCTTAAGAATCAGAAAATGGACTGGGGGCGGAGCAAGATGGCCGAATAGGAACAGCTCCAGTCTCCAACTCCCGGGGCGAGCGACACAGAAGACCGGTGATTTCTGCATTTTCAACTGAGGTACTGGGGTCATCTCACTGGGGACTGCCGGACAATCGGTGCTGGTCAGCTGCTGCAGCCCGACCAGGGAGAGCTGAAGCAGGGCGAGGCATTGCCTCACCTGGGAAGCGCAAGGGGGAAGGGAATCCCTTTTCCTAGCCAGGGGAACTGAGACACACAACACCTGGAAAATCGGGTAATTCCCACCCCAATACTGCACTTTAAGCAAACGGGCACACCAGGAGATTATACCCACACCTGGCCGGGAGGGTCCCACGGCCACACAGCCTCCCTCATTGCTAGCACAGCAGTCTACAATCTAACCGCAAGGCAGCAGCGAGACTGGGGGAGAGGCGCCCGCCATTGCTGAGGCTTAAGTAGGTAAACAAAGCCGCTGGGAAGCTCGAACTGGGTGGAGCTCACAGCAGCTCAAGGAAACCTGCCTGTCTCTGTAGACTCCACCTCTGGGGACAGGGAGCAGCTAAAAAAACAACAGGGAAAGCAACAGAGGCCTGTGCAGACCTGAACGACTCTGTCTGACAGCTTTGAAGAGAGCAGTGGATCTCCCAACACGGAGGTTGAGATCTGAGAATGGACAGACTGCCTGCTCAAGTGGGTCCCTGACCCCTGAGTAGCCTAACTGGGAGACATCCCCCACTAGGGGCAGTCTGACACCCCACACCTCACAGGGTGGAGTACACCCCTGAGAGGAAGCTTCCAAAGTAAGAATCAGACAGGTACACTCGCTGTTCAGCAATATTCTATCTTCTGCAACCTCTGCTGCTGATACCCAGGCAAACAGGGTCTGGAGTGGACCTCAAGCAATCTCCAACAGACCTACAGCTGAGGGTCCTGACTATTAGAAGGAAAACTATCAAACAGGAAGAACACCTATACCAAAACCCCATCAGTACGTCACCATCATCAAAGACTAGAGGCAGATAAAACCACAAAGATGGGGAAGAAGCAGGACAGAAAAGCTGGAAGTTCAAAACATAAGAGCGCATCTCCCCCTGCAAAGGAGCACAGCCCATCGCCAGCAACGGATCAAAGCTGGTCAGAGAATGACTTTGACGAGATGAGAGAAGAAGGCTTCAGTCCATCAAACTTCTCAGAGCTAAAGGAGGAACTACGTACCCAGCGCAAAGAAACTAAAAATCTTGAAAAAAGAGTGGAAGAATTGATAGCTAGAATAATTAATGCAGAGAAGGTCACAAATGAAATGACAGAGATGAAAACCATGACACAAGAGATACGTGACAAATCCACAAGCTTCAGTAACTGACTTGATCAACTGGAAGAAAGAGTATCAGCGATTGAGGATCAAATGAATGAAATGAAGCGAGAAGAGAAACCAAAAGAAAAAAGAAGAAAAAGAAATGAACAAAGCCTGCAAGAAGTATGGGATTATGTAAAAAGACCAAATCTACGTCTGATTGGGGTGCCTGAAAGTGAGGGGGAAAATGGAACCAAGTTGGAAAACACTCTTCAGGATATCATCCAGGAGAACTTCCCCAACCTAGTAGGGCAGGCCAACATTCAAATTCAGGAAATACAGAGAACACCACAGATACTCCTCGAGAAGAGCAACTCCAAGACACATAATTGCCAGATTCACCAAAGTTGAAATGAAGGAAAAAATCTTAAGGGCAGCCAGAGAGAAAGGTCGGGTTACCCACAAAGGGAAGCCCATCAGACTAACAGCAGACGTCTCGGCAGAAACTCTACAAGCCAGAAGAGAGTGGGGGCCAATATTCAACATTCTTAAAGAAAAGAATTTTAAACCCAGAATTTCATATCCAGCCAAACTAAGTTTCATCAGTGAAGGAGAAATAAAATCCTTTACAGATAAGCAAATGCTTAGAGATTTTGTCACCACCAGGCCTGCCTTACAAGAGACCCTGAAGGAAGCCCTAAACATGGAAAGGAACAACCGGTACCAGCCATTGCAAAGACATGCCAAAATGTAAAGACCATTGAGGCTAGGAAGAAACTGCATCAACTAACGAGCAAAAAAACCAGTTAATATCACAATGGCAGAATCAAGTTCACACATAACAATATTAACCTTAAATGTTAATGGACTAAATGCTCCAATTAAAAGACACAGACTGGCAAACTGGATGAAGAGTCAAGACCCATCAGTCTGCTGTATTCAGGAGACCCATCTCACATGCAGAGACATACATAGGCTCAAAATAAAGGGATGGAGGAAGATCTACCAAGCAAATGGAAAACAAAAAAAAGCAGGGGTTGCAATCCTAGTCTCTGATAAAACAGACTTTAAACCATCAAAGATCAAAAGAGACAAAGAAGGACATTACAAAATGGTAAAGGGATCAATTCAACAGGAAGAGCTAACTCTCCTAAATATATATGCACCCAATACAGGAGCACCCAAATTCATAAAGCAAGTCCTTAGAGACTTACAAAGAGACTTAGACTCCCATACAATAATAATGGGAGACTTCAACACTCCACTGTCAACATTAGACAGATCAACGAGACAGAAAGTTAACAAGGATATCCAGGAATTGAACTCATCTCTGCACCAAGCGGACCTAATAGACATCTATAGAACTCTCCACCCCAAATCAACAGAATATACATTCTTCTCAGCACCACATCGCACTTATTCCAAAATTGACCACATAATTGGAAGTAAAGCACTCCTCAGCAAATGTAAAAGAACAGAAATTATAACAAACTGTCTCTCAGACCACAGTGCAATCAAACTAGAACTCAGGACTAAGAAACTCAATCAAAACCACTCAACTACATGGAAACTGAACAACCTGCTCCTGAATGACTACTGGGTACATAACGAAATGAAGGCAGAAATAAAGATGTTCTTTGAAACCAATGAGAACAAAGATACAACATACCAGAATCTCTGGGACACATTTAAAGCAGTGTGTAGAGGGAAATTTATAGCACTAAATGCCCACAAGAGAAAGCTGGAAAGATCTAAAATTGACACTCTAACATCACAATTAAAAGAACTAGAGAAGCAAGAGCAAACACATTCAAAAGCTAGCAGAAGGCAAGAAATAATTAAGATCAGAGCAGAACTGAAGGAGATAGAGACACAAAAACCCCTCCAAAAAATCAATGAATCCAGGAGTTGGTTTTTTGAAAAAATCAACAAAATTGACAGACTGCTAGCAAGACTAATAAAAAAGAAAAGAGAGAAGAATCAAATAGATGCAATAAAAAATGATAAAGGGGATATCACCACCGACCCCACAGAAATACAAACTACCATCAGAGAATACTATAAACACCTCTACGCAAATAAACTAGAAAAATCTAGAAGAAATGGATAATTTCCTGGACACTTACACTCTTCCAAGACTAAACCAGGAAGAAGTTGAATCCCTGAATAGACCAATAGCAGGCTCTGAAATTGAGGCAATAATTGATAGCCTACCAACCAAAAAAAGTCCAGGACCAGATGGATTCACAGCTGAATTCTACCAGAGGTACAAAGAGGAGCTGGTACCATTCCTTCTGAAACTATTCCAATCAATTGAAAAAGAGGGAATCCTCCCTAACTCATTTTATGAGGCCAACATCATCCTGATACCAAAGCCTGGCAGAGACACAACAAAAAAAGAAAATTTTAGACTAATATCCCTGATGAACATCGATGGAAAAATCCTCAATAAAATACTGCCAAACCGGATTCAGCAGCACATCAAAAAGCTTATCCACCATGATCAAGTGGGCTTCATCCCTGGGATGCAAGGCTGGTTCAACATTCGCAAATCAATAAACGTAATCCAGCATATAAACAGAACCAAAGACAAGAACCACATGATTATCTCAATAGATGCAGAAAAGGCTTTTGACAAAATTCAACACCCCTTCATGCTAAAAACGCTCAATAAATTCGGTATTGATGGAACGTACCTCAAAATAATAAGAGCTATTTATGACAAACCCACAGCCAATATCATACTGAATGGGCAAAAACTGGAAAAATTCCCTTTGAAAACTGGCACAAGACAGGGATGCCCTCTCTCACCACTCCTATTCAACATAGTCTTGGAAGTTCTGGCTAGGGCAATCAGGCAAGAGAAAGAAATAAAGGGTATCCAGTTAGGAAAAGAAGAAGTCAAATTGTCCCTGTTTGCAGATGACATGATTGTATATTTAGAAAACCCCATTGTCTCAGCCCAAAATCTCCTTAAGCTGATAAGCAACTTCAGCAAAGTCTCAGGATACAAAATCAATGTGCAAAAATCACAAGCATTCTTATACACCAGTAACAGACAAACAGAGAGCCAAATCAGGAATGAACTTCCATTCACAATTGCTTCAAAGAGAATAAAATACTAGGAATCCAACTTACAAGGGATGTAAAGGACCTCTTCAAGGAGAACTACAAACTACTGCTCAGTGAAATAAAAGAGGACACTAACAAATGGAAGAACATACCATGCTCATGGATAGGAAGAATCAATATCGTGAAAATGGCCATACTGCCCAAGGTTATTTATAGATTCAATGCCATCCCCATCAAGCTACCAATGAGTTTCTTCACAGAATTGGAAAAAACGGCTTTAAAGTTCATATGGAACCAAAAAAGAGCCCGCATTGCCAAGACAATTCTAAGTCAAAAGAACAAAGCTGGAGGCATCACGCTACCTGACTTCAAACTATACTACAAGGCCACAGTAACCAAAACAGCATGGTACTGGTACCATAACAGAGATATAGAGCAATGGAACAGAGCAGAGTCCTCAGAAATAATACCGCACATCTACAGCCATCTGATCTTTGACAAACCTGAGAGAAACAAGAAATGGGGAAAGGATTCCCTATTTAATAAATGGTGCTGGGAAAATTGGCTAGCCATAAGTAGAAAGCTGAAACTGGATCCTTTCCTTACTCCTTATACGAAAATTAATTCAAGATGGATTAGAGACTTAAATGTTAGACCTAATACCATAAAAACCCTAGAAGAAAACCTAGGTAGTACCATTCAGGACATAGGCATGGGCAAGGACTTCATGTCTAAAACACCAAAAGCAACGGCAGCAAAAGCCAAAATTGACAAATGGGATATGATTAAACTAAAGAGCTTCTGAACAGCAAAAGAAACTACCATCAGAGTGAACAGGCAACCTACAGAATGGGAGAAAATTTTTGCAATCTACTCATCTGACAAAGGGCTAATATCCAGAATCTACAAAGAACTCAAACAAATATACAAGAAAAAATCAAACAACCCCATCAAAAAGTGGGCAAAGGATATGAACAGACATTTCTCAAAAGAAGACATTCATACAGCCAACAGACACATGAAAAAATGCTCATCATCACTGGCCACCAGAGAAATGCAAATCAAAACCACAATGAGATACCATCTCACACCAGTTAGAATGGCAATCATTAAAAAGTCAGGCAACAACAGGTGCTGGAGAGGATGTGGAGAAATAGGAACACTTTTACACTGTTGGTGGGATTGTAAACTAGTTCAACCATTATGGAAAACAGTATGGCGATTCCTCAAGGATCTAGAACTAGATGTACCATATGACCCAGCCATCCCACTACTGGGTATATACCCAAAGGATTATAAATCATGCTGCTATAAAGACACATGCACACGTATGTTCATTGCGGCACTATTCACAATAGCAAAGACTTGGAATCAACCCAAATGTCCATCTGTGACAGACTGGATTAAGAAAATGTGGCACATATACACCATGGAATACTATGCAGCCATAAAAAAGGATGAGTTCGCATCCTTTGTAGGGACATGGATGCAGCTGGAAACCATCATTCTTAGCAAACTATCACAAGAACAGAAAACCAAACACCGCATGTTCTCACTCATAGGTGGGAACTGAACAATGAGATCACTTGGACTCGGGAAGGGGAACATCACACACCGGGGCCTATCATGGGGAGGGGGGAGGGGGGAGGGATTGCATTGGGAGTTATACCTGATATAAATGATGAATTGATGGGTGCTGACGAGTTGATGGGTGCAGCACACCAACATGGCACAAGTATACATATGTAACAAACCTGCACGTTATGCACATGTACCCTAGAACTTAAAGTATAATAAAAAAAATTAAAAAATAAAAATAAATAAATAAAATAAAAAATAAAAAATCATATCCATAGGATATTGCAGGTTTACAATCATACTACTTAGTGAATAAAATTTACTTTTTTCTTAAAAACAAAAAAAAAACAAAAAAAAATCAGAAAATGTGTTGATGAGATTAAAAATAACAAGGTATTCTCAGAGTTGGTTAATTGTTTTTAGTCATGGTTGTAGCTTAAGCCTTTTTCCGATTTTGAAATGCAATTTCTCTTGGATGATGAGGCCATAAGTCAGAGATCTGCTTCAATAAAAGAATAAAATTATCCGTAATAACCTCTGGATCATGAAGGATAGAAACCTAATTACATTTCCTTTAAAAATAGCTTCCTGGGGGCACAAATAAACAGCAGCCATATAATGTCATATATTAATATAACCATCCAGAAAAGAACCAGAAAGATAAAACCTATTATTATAATTTGCAATCTGTTCAACATATTAGCTATAAAATTAAAGGCTGATCTTAAAAAACATTAAAGGTTGTATTTTTTAAAAGAGCCAAGGTAAGCAGAAAAAAGAGATTTGTTTAATAAGGTTGCTTTTCTCAAGAAATTAATGCAGTTATGTAACAATTCAAATGCATTTACAAACTATACCAAACTTCAATGTTCTCTTAACCGTTCAGAGTACACAAGCAATCAGCATCACATATATTTGATTTAATCATTGAAAAGACAGCTATTAATTTTAAATCATAAAATGAAAAAAAGTTGGATAATCACATACTGAAAAGACAGAATTCTGTGATAATTGCTCATTAAAAATAGAAATTAGGCCAGGCGTGGTGGCTCACACCTATAATCCCAGCACTTTGGGAGGCCAAGGCAGGTGAATCAACTGAGGTCAGGAGTTCAAGACCAGCCTGGCCAACATGGTGACGCCCCCGTCTCTACTAAAAAAATACAAAAAATTAGCCAGCATGGTGGTGGGCGCCTGTAATCCCAGATACTTGGGTGGCTGAGGCAGGACAATTGCTTGAATCCAGGAGGTGGAAGTTGCAGTGAGCCGAGATAGCACCATTGCACTCCAGCCTGGGTGACAGTGAGACTTTGTCAAAAAAAGAAAGAAGAAAGATGAAGGAAGGAAGGAAGGAAGGAAGGAAGGAAGGAAGGAAGGAAGGAAGGAAGGAAGGAAGGAAAGAGGGAGGGAGGGAGGGAGGGAAGGAAGGAAGGAAGGAAGGAAGGAAGGAAGGAAGGAAGGAAGGAAGGAAGGAAGGAAGGAAGGAAGGAAGGAAGGAGGGAAAGCAGGCAGACAAATATAGCAACTCTTTACCCAAAAAACAAAAATAAACAGTATCGTAAAAGGCATAACACTACAAAATTTTCAGTTAAAATCAGGAACTAGGCAGAAACATTTTCCACTGCTGCTAATAGCCTTGAAGATTTTAGTATATATGATTAAGGTAAAATATAATTGCATAAACATTGAAAAAGAAAAGAGCCAATGATCTCCGATTGCTGTGATACGATTTTGTACCTGGCAAAACAACTGATTCTAGCTAAAGAAAAACTGCGAGAATTAAAACAAGAATTTGCATATATACCAGATACGTGTTTTTAAATAAGTTTTCTCTATTTTGGCAATTAAGTAAGAGTGGAAACGTGAAACAGTAAGTATTAACATGATCTGAAAAGCAATACATTTTGTAGAATATCCATATATGAGGATCACTATACAATCTTATTAAAAGACCTAAAAGCAAAGCAAGTGTGTGACTCAAGCCCACCTCTCCCCACTTTACCTTGCCCCCTGCCTTCTTTTCCCATCTTGGTAAATGACAACTCCATCTACCCAATGTATTGAGTCAGAAGCTCAGGGAGCCATACCTGGCCCCTCGGTTTCCCCATCCCCGTATCCAAGCCCTCAGCATGTCCTGTGGACTTTGTCGCTAAGGACCTGCTGAATAGAACAATTGCTCATCACCTCCAATGCCAAAGCCTCCACTCGAGAGGATCTGGTCTCTGTCCTGGACCCCGGGATTCCTTCCTGACTGGGGCCCGCTGACACTTGCTGTCTGCATTGCGCTTTCCACCCAGCACCCAGGGAAGGCCACACCTCACATCTGATTCTGTCACCCTCCAGTGGAGACCCCGATGGCTGCTGCCTGCAGTGACAGCACAATTCCAGTGGCCCCCTCAGCCCGCACGACCTGGCCTCCGGGGCTCCCGGCAGCGTCCGCTCCCACCCTCCCCACTTTCCGTGTGTTGCAGCAGCGCCGTCTTCCTGCCGCTCGGTGAGGCCCAGCTCACGTGGGTGCCAGAGCTTCCCATCACCGCAGCAGCTAGTTCTGCACCAGCTCTCCAGCCGCTTTCTATCCGCTACCCGGCCTTGTTTGTCTCACGAGGAGGCGCAAGTCTCGGAGCTTCTGTCTGCTCACAGGCGGAGCGCCCCTCGTGCACACCGGAGCGTCAGCACGGTGAGGGCAGGCGTCCGGGTGTCCGCCTGTGTGCCCTGCTTGACCCCGTGCCGGACCTTCTACGCGAGCCATGGTGGCACCAACAGCGGGTTTCCGAGACACGGCAGTTGTGAGAATAAAAGAAGGAAGGAATGAACAAAAGGAAAGTCAACACTTTCCCATTTTACAGATTGGAGAGTTGAGGTTTGGCGAGTTATGTAAATTATCCGTGATTACTTAGCTAAGCTTTGGCCAAGCCCAGCCTCCAGACGGGTTCTGTCTGGCTCTGGCTCTCGGGGCTTTCCCCTGCCCGGGCTGCCTCGACTCCGCCTGACCACAGCCCATGTGGAATCTCTCAGAGCCGTCCGTCTTCAACAGGAAGAGACGGCCTCTTTATACTGTGTAAGGCAACCCACTCCCATTTAATGTTAGTCTAGATGGCTGTAGGCGTATTTTGTTATGCTGGCTTCTGCTTTACTCTGCATAGTCGGGAGCATGGGACAGGTGATATGGTTTGCAAATGCCTTTGACTTGTTCTATAACTGCATTGAGTCCTTGAAAAAAGTCGCTTATTAAAACAAAACAAGAAATATTATGCCCTGTTGAAGCTGACCTATCAAAATGTAAAAGACATAAAGTAATGAATGGTGTCTTGGGAAAAACAGTTTTGTTATTGTGTCAGTTATACTTAAAGACAAAGAATATCTTGAAAGCATATTTTAAAATCAAGACATGTTAAGCACTGAAAACTACTACAAAATCTTCTACAAAAGTAGCAAGATAGTATTCATCAATAACTAGGATACTTTTAAGTTTCTCCTTGGTATCTTCTCACCCCTTTCCATCAACAAACATTGTGCTTAGGGCCAGTGGCCTTTCCTTTCCTGCCAGGCTTTCAAAGTATGGAAAAGCAAACAGAACAGAACACTCGACGTTCAGCTCACAGGCTGGAAGCAAATAGACTGTGCTCAGACAAGGGTTGACAGGTTCAGAGTAATTTTCCTCATTTGTGATAGCAACTAAGAGATCCGGGAAGTATTGTCTGTGGTAGGCATAAGCAGGATGAAAATAGCATGGTAGCTGTGTAGACAGAGCACTGAGGTGGAGGAGAAGGATGAAGAACAGAAGAGGGGATGGGGAGAAAAAAGTGAAGAAAAAGACAAAGGAAGGAAGGAGGAAGGATGATACAGGAAGGGAAAAGAAGAAAAGAGGAAGTCGCTGAGCAGAAGCTTGGATTTAAAAACTAGTAAAATTTAGTAGCATTATGCAAGGATATAGTAATGTAACGTCATTGAAACAAGGTCAAACATGGTTAAATAATAAAACTAGGGGAGACTGTAGAGTTAAGGAAATTGAGAAATTAAATAGTAGCCCTTTACAATACATTAGAGACAGCAATCAACATATAAGAGTGAAAGCATAGGAAAGGAAATTAAAGAAATGGAAGCTAGACAACAGTGATCCAAATAAATAATATTTCTCAAAGAAGAAACTACCATAGCACCAAACCTTCTTATTATAATTTTGTACCAAGGAAAAGTCTCTGAAATAACAGAAACTGCTCTAGCAAAAGTGGGTACAGAATAATTGACACCAAAATCCTTTCTTTCAAAATTACTTGACATCACGCATGAAGAAAGAATTTTCAGACATCCAGACAAGAAAAAAGAAAGGCAACTACAAGTGGTGAGAAATGTAGGCTATAACCATAAATCTCTAGAGAATTCAGAGACTATAGCACGAATTATTTTTGAGGAAAAATGCCAACAACTTCTGACGATGAAATCCGGTGAAATATGTTATTCATCCAAGCAAAAATGCCAGGAATGGAGAAGCAGTGGTGAGAGAATGGGTGTGAGGATTAATTCTTTCTTTAATATGAAACTAAAGCTAAATTATTGTGGGAATTTCCATTACAGAATTTAAGGTGTGATAATCTTGGCAAAATAAACATAACAATATAACCAAAACATTAGGAGGTAGGGGAAGAAAAAAGAAGAAGTACAAAATTGTTAATGTTGTTTATCTTTCATATGATTGAGTGTATCAATAATATCTAAATTTGAAACAGAGGTATAAAAACTTAGTATAAATCCTTATTTTCAAAATCTTTTTTCATTATTTTAATGTGATCTCTTAGACACTAATATTTCACTTGATAAAGTAACATTTACCTGCTTTTCTTTATTTGGTTTCTTTAATAGCACTTTTCCCTTGCATTAACAAAATTACATTTGGTGTCTTTTGAAAATTAAACTGATGAAAAAGAAACAGTCATATTGATTGGGAAAGAAGGAAAAGGTGTTGTATTCAAAGATAATATGATTGTCTGCATAGAAATCTCAAAGAATCTGCCAAAAACTACTGGAACTAATGAGTGGGTCTAGAAGGCTGCAATATAGAAGGTCAATATACAAAAGTCCATTGTATTTCTATACACTAGCAATGAATAATAGGAACTTTATTTGAAAAAGTATTATGTAAAACAACATTGAAGACAAAATTCTTA
Organism: Rhinopithecus roxellana; assembly: GCF_007565055.1. Classification (NCBI taxonomy): domain Eukaryota; kingdom Metazoa; phylum Chordata; class Mammalia; order Primates; family Cercopithecidae; genus Rhinopithecus; species Rhinopithecus roxellana. Next base: position 107,952,609 of record NC_044550.1, on the reverse strand, counting down.
GTAAAATCTAACAAAATATGTAAAGATTTTTATGCAGAATACTATAAAACACTGACAAAAGAAATTAAATGAGATCTGTATAAGTAGAAAGATGTACTATGTTCATGGATCAGAAGACTCAATATTGTTAAGATGCCAGTTCTTCCTAAACTGATCTGTAGACTCAATGTAATCCCAAGGAAAACTCCAGCAGAATTCTTTTTGTAAATATCAGCAAGTTGATTCTAAAATTTATATGAAAAAGTAGAAGACTAGAATTGTCCAAACAAATTTTTAAAAGACTAACAACATGGAGAACCCACACTACACAATTTTGAGACTTACCATAAGACTGCAATAATAAAATACTGTGGTACAGCTGAAAGGACATGAACATAGGCCAAAAGAACAGAATAGAGAGTACAAAAAAGACCCACACCTCTATGCCAATTGATTGTTGACAAAGCCAAGAAAGGAGAGTTTTTTCAACAAATAATTCTGGAGCTTGTGGTTATCTATAAATCAAACATCTCAGCTTATACACAAATGAACTCAAGTTGATCACAGAAATACATGTACATCTTAAAAATATAAAACTTAAAGAAGAAAATACAGAAAAAAATCGTCGTGACCTTAGATTAGAAAAATATTTATTAGAAGCGGTATCAAAAGCACAATCCATAAGAGAAAAAAGTTGATAAACTAAACTTTTCCAAAATTAAAAGCTTCCCTATTGTGGAAGATACTGCTAAGGGAATAGAAAGGCTAGCCACAGACAGGGAAAAATTTTTGTAAAATACTTATCAGGAGAAGAACTTATATCTAAACCATAAAAATAACTTTTAAATGCATTAATAAAAACTCAATTCAATTTTTAAAATGGTTTAGAGATTTGAATAGATTTTTCTACAAAAGAATATATATTATTGACAAAGCACAGAAAAAAGATCCTTAAGTCATTAGGAAAATGTGAATTAAAACCACAATGAGGTACCATTACATTATTTTAAAACTTGACAGTATCAATGCTGGTGGGGATGAGGTGAAACTAGAATTCTCATAACACTGCCGTGGGAATGCAAAATGGTACAGCCACTTTGGGAAACAATTTGCCAGTTTCTTATGGTGTTAAACACAATCCCACTGCTAGATTTTTATCCAAGAGAAATGAAAACCTACATCCACACAAAGTCCTGTGTACAAATGTTCAAAGCAGCTTTATTTATAATAGCTGAAATTAGAAACAACTCAAATGTCCTTTGGTGAATACATAAACAAAATGTGGTACATTTGTATAATGAAATAGTATTCAACAATAACAAAAAATTAACAAATTAAATTATCCGGGTGTGGTGGCGTGTGCCTGTAGTCCCAGCTACTCAGGCTGAGGTGGGAGGTCACTGGAGCCCAGAAGTTCAAGGCTGCAGTGAGCTATGATTGTGCCACTGTATGCCAGCCTGGATGACAGAGCAAGACCGTATATATAAAAAAAAATTTTTACCGAACAAATGATCATTACACACAATATTGTGGAGGAGTCTCAAAAGCATTCTGCTAAGCGAAAGGTATCAGTCACATAAGTCCACCTACTGTGTGATGGTATCCATGAGACTTTCTGGAAAAAGCAAAACCACAGAGACAGAAGACAGACCAGTTTTCACCAGGAACTGGGGGAGGAAGAAGGTTCAAGGTACCTTCCAAAGGGAACTTCACAGGGTGGGGGTAATATTCTGTATCTGGATTGTGGTGAAGCTCACATGACTGTATTTGTCAAAACCCATAGAGCTATATATCTAAAATGGTTGTAATTTTATTGTACATAAATTATAACTCAATAAACCTAACTTTAAAATTAAACAGGTGTGTTTATAGATCCTATATATGGGAATTGTTCCCATCTATCATTTCTATCTGGATGTTCTTATAGACATAAATATTAATCTTTAAATCTCTGTTATACAAGTGTTAACGTTGATCAGTTAGCATTCATGATGATTATAGCAGGGTGAGTGGGACTTTGAGTGACATTTTGCATCCTTCTTTGTGCATTTCTGTATTTCTTGATTTTTAAAATAAGCGTGTGCTATTTTTTTAAATAAAAAAGTTTTATTTTTGTTAAGCGCTCAAAATAAAGGCTCCAAAAAATAAAGGATTAGTAAGATCTGAACAAAAGAAATTCAGAATGGCAGTGAGGGCCCAGTAGAGCTGAGCAGAGGTGAGAATATGATTTCCATCAAATTGGCCTTTGTGGGTTTCAGGACTGGATCTGAGCAGGCAGTCGACCAGTGACCTATCATCTAGACTGTGGTTTCCTCAGCAGAGGACCCCTTTCCTACAATGATCTCTCAACTGCCTTTAGTTCTTGACTCCTAAGAGGTTTCCAACACAGAGACTTGTATGGAGTCAGTGTATTCCTGGAATGCTCAGACAGTAGGGAGTTTCTTTAGATAGTTCTCATATTGTATTGGCATAATCCCCTTTCAGTTCTTGGGAGAATTTACTACATACTTTATGCAATGATTTTAGTGATCAAGTTACAGTCATACTGCTGATTTCCCTACCGAAAGTCGGGCAGCCAAAGTGGTGGCAAGACATAAATTGATTCATCAAATCCACCATCTGTTCTCAATGTACGCATCAGCTCCTCCACACCTGCCTGGACTTATCTTGGGAAGGAGAACAAGAAGAAGAAAAAAAATCAAAATGTTTAATTAACGTTGCTAGAAAAGAAGGTGCTATTTAGCAAAACTGAACCTACAGATACTCACAAGCTCACAGGCTTCTTCAAAGCTGTGAAGGTGTAAGCTAGACGGAAGTGGTCTGTGTAGCCCTCTGATGGCTTGTTGGGGATGGGAGAGTTAGCAAACCCTCTTATGTGAACTCCAGAGCCCGAAGGCAAGGAAAAGCCCACTCTTGTGCTTTCACATTTCTGCCCCTGAAATACGACCTAGCACCCCCGGGCACCTGCTGTCTTTTCATTTTCTCGCACTGCTGAATAAACAAGCATTTTAGGGAAAGCCAAGAACATAATGAAGGCTCAACTCAGAGTGCAGAAGTGTCTAGGGATGCCCACTACAGCTCAGAGGCCGAATGTCACCACGATCACTTCCATACACATAGACTCCATTCACTTTTTGAGGTCACCTCCATTGCCAGTGACAGTTCAGAAGCGTAACATTTCACAGTTTCTTTCTCATGATGTCCTTAGGCCTACTATCTACACATATAAACTCAAATGATAAATGGACTAACTATTTTTATAATCTCTCATTTTACTCTTCAAAATGTTTAGGCAAGAATAAAATATATAACAATGCATAAATGAACCTGAACACTTGGCTCTTTAAGATTCCTCTAGAATATCCTTGGCATCTCTGTAGAGAAAAAAGGTAGCATGAAAAAAAGCCAAATCGTGCTTCACACACACCCACTCCATTTTCCATGACACTCTTTGGGCACATCTTTTTAGAAAATAAGAATTCGGTCTTATTCATTTAAGCTTCCATAAAGTAAGTAATGCATGATTTTTAAACTTTCTGTTTTGAGGCGTAGGTGCCAACAGGCAACTTTCTCAGCTTGTCACCCTATTTAAAAGTTCCGAGAAAATCCACAGCATTCAACATTTCTCTTGTAAGTTACTGCGCCCCTTAGTAAACCACATGACAGGCTGGTAAATACAAGTATTCACAGGCAAATACGATGTGTTACAAGTAAACATAGCAAGCCCCTGGGCGATTGGGGAAAACGATGGACTGACTGAGAAAGCACTTAGGCATAGTGCCTTGTTCCCTGACTATCCAGAGAAGGTTAAATTCCTTGCTAGAAACTCTCATGAAAGGAAATGTGAGGTGGGTGGCAGAAAGGCTAGGGTATTCTAGGCTGCAATAAGAAAAGTATACAATAGACCAGGTGCAGTGGTTCATCCCTGTAATCCCAGCACTTTGGGAGGCTGAGGTGGGCAGATTACGAGGTCAGGAGATTGAGACCATCCTGGCTAACACGGTGAAAACCCATCTCTACTAAAAATACAAAAATTAGCCGGGCGTGGTGGTGGTCACCTGTAGTCCCAGCTACTCGGGAGACTGAGGCAGGAGAATCGCTTGAACCCGGAAGGCAGAGCTTGCAGTGAGCTGAGATGGCACTGACTGCACTCCAGCCTGGGTGACAGAGCAAGACTCTGTCTCAAAAGAAAAAAAAATAAAGAAAAAGAGAACAACGTGGCCTGTGGCCTGGTCTGGTTCTGCTCTGCTATAGACGGCTCAGGCCAGTCTGGAACATGGGATTCCATGTGGGGAAGTCATGCTAAAAGGGAATTAGAAGATCTGTAACAAGAAAAGAAGAGCAGCACAATGAGAGAACTGGGACTTAGGAGACGTAAAGGATGACGGAAGAGGTCTGATCATTTATCCTGGAACAGACTCAGTGCAAGAAGGGACAATGTCACCCTTCTCAAATATTTGAAAAGCTGGGCTTTGAAGTGATTTGTTTGCTTTGCCCCAAAGGGTATAACTGAGACCAAATGGTCAGAAACTACGGAGAAACAGATTTCAGCCCAGTAAAGGGAAGAATCTGCCAGCTGTCAGCGAGAGAATGGCCGAAGAGGAAGGACCTTCCAGCCTGTGTGAAGACAGAATAGGCTGCCTTGAGAGGTGAGGCTGGCTTTGCAGCACACTTGAGTTGCACAAGCAGAGCCTGGGCAGCCATCTGCGGAGAAGCCGGAAAAGGCATTTAGTAGGTAGAAGTAAAAGAGGGTCCATGAGCCCATATAACAAACTTGGCTGTTGAGTGAGGATCTGGCACCCACCTACACAGGCACTCACAGTTCAAATGATGATGGAAATAATATCACGTTTCTTTCTGTTAGTAGAACCCTACATGGGCTGGGTAGAAGAGAAGGTGCTCTGTGCATGGAGGAAGCCTTTGAGCAAGCGAAATTACAGTGTTTGAAGAAACACACTTCCCTCTTTTATACAGGTCTGAAGCTGTTATAAAGATTTGGTTGTTTGAACGGTTGAAAAACTACTGCTTCATTAAGAACCACAGTGTGGCTTCAGGAAAAGGAGAAATCACAAGTTGTGGGCATCCCACACCGTGGCCTTTATTATTCAATGGTTTGACACTGGAAATGCATACCATGCAGCCTGCAGATTTATGGACCGGAGATATTGTGGTATGTTAAAAAGATTTTTTTGCAAGTGATTTGAAATATGCTATTTTTGATATTTCAGCAAAATGAGCTACTGTAACCTAAGTTAAACAAGTTATTCAATAGTCTCAAGCAGCAAAGCATAACCTAGCAAGACTTTGGAACCTGAGGGGTGGTAGCACCCTCCTACTATAGGAAACTAGTCTTCAATTATTTGTAATTGTTATTATTAGAATCATTTCATATCTTCTGGAGAGTTATTAAGAAGATGGGGTTGCTGATCTTCTTAATAACAAATTATCTAATTTTTTTATCTGTAATTTTGTTTGTCAAAACTTTCCCCTTCAGTTGTTGTTGGATAGAAAAAGTTGCTTTTCTTGTTTGATTTTTACTAAATTATCATGGATTCTCACATAGTATATATATGTGTGTATACATTGAACTCATATCTTTTCATTATAATTATTAGAAGCATAAACTGTATGAAACCTGACATTCTATATTATTATTATTATTTTGCTTTCTGGCATTCAATATATTGCCTGTCCCAATTTATTTATTCTGAGTTTTCATTGCATTTATCATACTCTGTAAAGTGCTTGTGCTAGTAATGGCTCCCAAAGATACATCCATATACAGATCCCCACAATCTGTGAATGTTACCTTATTTGAAAACATGGTCTTTGGAGAATGTGATTATCCTGGATTTTCTGGATGGGCTCTAAATACAATCACATGTGTCCCTAGGAGAGAGGGGCAGAGGGGGATTGGAGAGAGACACACAGAGGAGAAGGCAATGTGGAGATGGAGGCAGAGACTGGAGTGATGGGGCCACAAGCCAAGGCATGCTGGCAGCCACCAAAAGTTGGAAGAAACACAGATTAAATTTCTCCTAGGACCTCCAAAGGGAGTGTAACCCCACCTCCATCTTGGTTTTGGATTTATGGACTCCAGAAATGTGTGAGAATAAATTTCTGTTACTTTTTCATCCAGTTTATGGTAACTTGTTACAGCAACCATATGAAACAAATAGTGTTCTTTCTTCTGGAGTTTGTTTTCCTACCTTTTCCCAACTCTAAATTGCTCACACAATGTTTGGGAATTTCCTTCCCCATCTCTATGTACTAAAATCCTGCCAGTGCTTCCAGGCTTAGCTTCACATGGTGTGGCTCCAGCAGCCTACTGTCTCTACCTCAACCCGCATGACTGGGAGTCACTCAACTCCTCCCCTGAACACTCAACACAGGGAAAGCTCCGGAGTCCTCATTGTCTCATCTGAAAACCCTCTCATGATTGTTTGCAAACTGCATGAGATAAACTGAAAATATTTAGCATTGTATTCAGGGCAGAGTAGGTGTTCGGCCCACCTGTCGCCTTCCGAATTGCCAGTGCATAGCTGTATCTCTTTCCCAGCACACACGCCAGCAGGCAACTGCTGCTGTCATTATGCCTCGTGAGGCAATCAGGGCTGAGTGAACTTCCTAAGCTTCTCTCTTTTTGCTTTCTATAATCACCTTTGCTTTCTATCATCCCTTTTCTGTTTTACTTTTATCTTAGAGGAAAAGTGTTTTTCTTCCATTCCAAGGTTAAACTTTTCAACTAGGTTTTAATGTTCATCCCTCGCACCTCCCCTGGAGCCTCTAGCCATTTTCTCCTTCTGGAAAACATCTCAATCAATCCCTCTCTGTTTGCACCTTCTTCTAAACTGAAAACTGAATGAGGTGCATCAATGTTAAAACAGAGAAAGAAAACGCAATTGCTCCCTTTCTCTCCCACCCTACTTGATTTTTTCCACATTTTTTTTGTTTTTTAAAGACTGCTTCCGATGCCTCACCATTCACGCATTCTAAATCATTTCTAATCTGGTCTGCATGTTCGCCTCTGCTATTTTTTTCAAATCCATTAGTGATTTCATAGTTATGAAGTCCAGTTACTGCTTCTGGGACATCACGCTCTTGCACCTAACTCTGCTGTGGCCTGCGTATTGGGTATCTCTGCTGGTCTCTTCGATTCAAAATGTTTAAAATCGGTATCACCTCCCGACCTCCAATTTATCTTTTCATGTTCCTCTCAGTCTTTCACTTGGGTGCTAAGTGTTCATCTTTGCTTTTTCCCCTTCCTTCCACACAATCTGTGCTTCTGTCCTCCTCCTCTGCCTGACAATTTTACGTCCTGAACATCTATATAATTTATTGTTACTGTTACTCCATTGGATGTAATGAGGCTCTCATCACTCGCCCACCTGAGCTACTGCAGTTTCCTCCTGACACTCATTCCACCTCCTGCCTTCCTTCATTCCACTCACTCCTCCACAATTCTGCCAGATTAGTTTTTTTTCTTTTTCTTTTCTTTTCTTTTCTCTTTTTTTTTTTTTTTTTTTTTTTTTGAGACACAGTTTCACTCGGTCGCCCAGGCTGGAGTGCAATGGTGCGATCTCAGCTCACTGCAACCTCTGCCTCCCAGGTTCAAGCAATTTTCCTGCCTCAGCCTCCCAAGTAGCTGGGATTACAAGCATGCGCCACCATGCTCAGCTAATTTTTGTATTTTTAGTAGAGATAGGGTTTTGCCATGTTGACCAGGCTGGTCTCGAACTCCTGATCTCAAGTGATCCACCCACCTCAGCCTCCCAAAGTGCTGGGATTACAGGTGTGAGCCACCGCACTTGGCCCAGATTAATTTTTAAGTGTATTTATTAATATATCACTTTTTTGTAAAAAAAAATCCTTTTGTGGCTACCCATTTTCTATTGAATCAAGTATATTCCATTCCATTTGCTTTGGTTGGCCTTGCAAAGCTCTTCACAGTAGAGAAGTCACTGTGGCTACCATCTATGGAATTCTGCTATGTTCCAGGGCCTCGGAAGCACTTACAGACGTTATCTCCTCTTATCCTCACAAGAACCCTGTGTGGCAGGCTCCGTATTGTTTGGATGTCACAGTGAGAATCCAGAGGTTTAACCAGGATTAGAACTGTGTGTCTCTATTTCTATAGCCTAACGAGAGAGCCCACGAGAGAATCTTTAAGACCGTCTCCACTCACAGCTGCTTCCGGACTCCCCCATAGTCTCACCCTGACGGCTTCAGGAAGTGATCACGCTCCACTCAGTGGTCTCACCTCTGCCTGCTGAGGCCAAATGCTTTCCGGTGCCCCACTCAGGCCCTTTCTAACAGCGCAGTGTGTGTTTGTCTTGCTGCTTTATGGCCGTGTGCACTCAGGAGCGTGGGGATGCCTTCCTTTCATGTTGGTGTCCTCTTCAACATCCTAGCACATGGGCCTGAACATAGAAGTGACTCCATATGTGTTGAATTCCAATGCCTAGGTTTTCTGCCTTGCTAGAAAACAGGTTCTTTAAGAGTAGGACAAACTATAAGAAATGTTTGTATGTTTTATAGTATTGAACATGATGCGTTATACATAGCTGATAGTAACTATCAAATGAATGAATCAATAAATAGAATAAAAGAAAGGGAATCACTTAAGCTGTATGGGTTTCTTCAACTATAAAATAAAGGGATTAGGACAGACTGCCTCTAAGATTCCTTTCAGATCTAAAATGTTATGAGTTTAAGATTCTGCTTATTCTTTGTTTTTTAATTCTGCATATTCTTTGTTTTTTAATTCTGCTTATTGTAACGCTTTTTTATTTTGTGTCAGTAAACAAAAAAGTAAGTGGACATTTGTATCTATGATATTAAACCCAAGAAGCCATCATAATGAAATCACCTTTGCAAAAACTGTAACAGTGAGAAAATGATTGCAGTGAAAGAGAACGTATCTAATCAATCCCCACCTGGCCTTTAACCTCCAAACTGCCTTTAGTCCTTCCTGGGCATGACAGCCGTTGCCAAACCTACACAGCCTTTGCAAAGCTAATAAAAGACCACAAGTTAGGAGAATGGGGGACCTGAATTCTGTTAAGGTACGGATGTGCACGATTATCAGCCATTATCCTGAAGGAAACAAGATTTGCAGCATGCTCAATTATTTCTGCAGATAGCAACACTGTTGTATACTAGAACCTAAGATTGGCCTTTTGAAATGTCTTTTCAGGTTTTTGCACTTCTGACCACCAATGGCTCCACTTGGACCCACCAACCAGCTACATGGTCTCACTCACAAGGAGACCCCCTGGCCTGCCAAACTATCCTTGAAAAAACCTAGTCTCCAAATTTTGGCAGCGATTGACCTGAGCAATCTCTCCCACGTGCTGTGGCCAGTCTTGTGTCAATTAAACTATTGCAATGCCATAGTCTCAGTGAATTGGTTTTGTCTGTGCAGTGGGCAAGAAGATCCCATCAGGTGGTTACAATAACTTTTTTTTTTTTTTTTTTGAAATGGAGTCTTGCTCTGTCTCCAGGCTGGCAGTGCAGTGGTGCGATCTTGGCTCACTGCAACATCTGCCTCTTGGGTTCAAGCGATTCCCCTGCCTCAGCCTCATGAGCAGCTGGGATTATAGGCACATGCCACCACACCCAGCTAATTTTTTGTATTTTAGTAGAGAAGGGGTTTCACCATCTTAGCCAGGATGGTCTTGATCTCCTGACCCGTGATCCACCCGCCTCGGCCTCCCAAATTATTTTTGTATTTTATATAAAATGTTAGATTGGGTGCTAAGTTAATTTCTTCTACTCCTGCTTATACTAGAAATCTTTGAGCATCAAAGTAAACTGGAGCATTTCAAGTGCTTCAAGAAACTAACCTGAGTGTACAGAAGAATAAAGAGGTTAAAGAAAATATCTAGCTATGAAGGAACTTGGAAGTTGTTAATGTTCTAGAATTGCACCATGTGTCTTTAAGGGGCAAAGGAGAGAATAATTTAAAACATCCACTAGAGAGCTCTGCAACATTTCCTTTTTGCAAACATTAATCAATGGTAGTTACTCCCCAGAGCAATGTCAGCACTCCCATAGATTCAATTTTACTAGTAAGGACTTAGATTATACACCCATGTTCACAGCAGCCTTATTCACAACAGCCAAAAGGTGGAAACGACTCAAGGATCCACGGACAAATGAATGGGTAAAAAAAATGTGGTGCATACATATCATAGAACATTATTCAAACTTAAGAAGGAAGGAAATCCTGGCACATGTTACAACATGGATGAACTTTGTGGACAGCGTGCACGGTGAAGTAAACCAGACACCGAAGGACAAATCCTGTATGATTCCAATCATAATGAAGTACCTGGAGAAGTCAAACTCATAGAGACAGAAAGTAGAATGGTGGTTGCCAGAGGCTAGGGTGAGGTGGCCAGTTATTGTTTAATGGGTACACAGTATTAGTTTTGGAAGGTGAAAAAATTTTCAAGATGGATGGCGGAGACGGTAGCCCAAGAATGTGAATACACTTAAGGCCTTATGGCTTAAAATGTATTCACATTCTTAAAAATGGTTAAAATGGTCAATTTTATGTTATTTACATTTTCCCACAATGAGAAAGGGAGAAACCTTGAGCAAGTGAACAAGAAAATTATAGCCTCGACAAAAACAAGAATAGGGAACTATATAATATATTCTTCTGTAGTTTGAACACTCCGATTACCATTGAGAGCTAGTGAAGTGACTGGTCTTGAATTTTCTAAGGATGCTAGCCGTGGCGGAGCAGGAAGAAAGAGATAATCAGGTACAGAGTAGGGAAGGCACTGTGGCTGCTATGCTGTGGAAGGAGGAGGAAGAAAGAAGAGAGAGAAAGGCCTTATCATACTTAGGAAATGGCAGCCTTGTGCTGCCCTGTGTTCCAGAGCGATATGTGGTGAGAGGGCTTGCTGTGGGATCGTAACATCCGTGAGTGTGAGCCTGGGGGAGGCAGGATGGATGGGCTGAAATACACCAGACAGTACCACTGCCACGTTGGGAAAGGCTCTGGGAGCTGCTGACTGGAGCTCACCCACTAACAGGGATGGAGCTTGTCAAACTTCATTATTCTCCAAGATACTGAGAGACCCAGGTCCTTCAGCACCTCACTCATGGATGTTAAATCTGGAATAGATAGTGTAGAGGTGAAGCGAATTTTCTTCCCTCCAGCTTCTGAAGGTTTGATAATTTGAGTCCATAAAACAAACTGACAGTAGACAGCTTAACAGCCAGAAGAGAATGTGAATTTATTCACATGCAACCAGGCACGGGGGTCCCACAAACATGAGACTCAAAGAAGGGTCAGATGGCTGAAGTTTTTAGACTAGCTTCCATTCCAGACTATGGAAGGAACAGAGGCTAGGGGTTCCCTGGGGAAGGAGGAAACAAGGTTATGGGAGAGTGAAGGCGGGTCAGCCTGGTGAGCACATGGTGTCTTGCTATGTGGATAAAACTCTGCTGTAACCCTGGAGCTGCCCTCAGGAGGAGCAGATGGGAATGGGGTAAAAGTCTCTATGAGACCTTGAGCAGTGTCAGACTTTAGCCTCTTTTTCCCATGAGTTAACCTTTCCTAGATCCAGATGAGGAAGACAAGGGGGCCTCCGAGCCTGTCTGCATGGTCTGTCTACCTCCCTAAAGCAGATTTTCCCTACAGATGCAAATCTGCCTCACAAAGGACAGTTTTTCAGAGCTATTCCTGTGTTCTCTAGCCCCTCTGAATACCGATCTCGAAATATGCCAAAGAAGCGTATTTTAGGGTAAAATATTCCGGTTTCTTTCAATAGAACGATAGAAATATGCATATTTTAAAAGAGCAAAGACAGTATGGGAACATACTGAAGGAAAAATATGAAAAAGACAAGAGCAAAAGGATCAAACGCAGAAGAAAATGCTGGCAGGAGGTGCTGGGGAAGAGTGGGGATAAGAGTCACGAGCTGCTTCACGGCCCTGGGCGTATTTGCATAACATCAAAATTAGATTTTGACTGATCTGATTTTCCAACAAATTGATCGGCTTCAGAAGTAAAAAAAAGTAAACAGAGATAGTCATTTTTACTATTAGTAATCATCAAAAGTAAAAATTGATTTGAAAATGTCTGTGTAGGTTTTCAGTTTTACAGACTTAATCTCCAGTTCCTTTTAAGAATGGTCTGAACCCAGAGACTCTCTGTCCATAGCAATGAAATCGCATGTTACACTGAAGACCTGACCACAAGCACCCAGATGTCTTACCTCAAAAGGCACCAAGGCCTCCCTGTAACTGCTGTACTGTCAGAATCAGTATCTCTCTGGGGTCTGCTTCTGAGGTTCAGCCCATCAGCTCCATTGCACTGACACAGCTCAGTTTATGCTAAAGACAGCTGCCACCTCAGTCCCCACCAAAGAACAAAACACACTATCATCCCAGGTGATGCAACCCACTCCCTCAGCAAACATCACTGTGACTTGAAAATCACAGACGCTCAGAGAATGAAGGAGGCCTGGAGACCATCTCCTCGGAGCCCAGCCCTTTCCTGCAGCAGAGACAGGAGGGGCTTGATCACACAGGGAGCCAGGGACTGAGCCGGGATGCCTCCTGACACCCCGGCTGGCCCCACTTCCATACTGCTATGTATGACCAAACATTCGTGTTTTAATGACCCCTTCATCTGATCACATTGCTTGGCACACTTATTTTAATTTTAGACTTGAAAACATGTGATTTACTGGTTGTGTGCGTCCAAGAATCCACAACACAGAAAAGAAAGAAGGAGGAATTAGGACAATAGGCCCACCGGGGCCAAAATTCTCACCCTCAGCCTACATCTCTCAGGAGTGACAGGGCAAGCCCTGGAGCCACTGAGGCAACAGCAGTGAACTAAGTCAGGGCCAAGTTCAGTGGGCTTGCTTTGGTGTCACGGCACCTCCTGAACTCCTTACCTGTATGTTTGAGCAATTCCCTACCATACAAACCTCTACTCTATTCATTTATCCCAATAGGGAATCCAAGAAGGCCAGGTAACACTTCCCTTGTCCTCGTAACTGAGGCTGGATTTAGCTTCAGATTTCCAATGGGAATGAATAACCCAAGGAGGTGAGGTCAGTGGAGGAAAGTGGCAGCGGCGTGAGCATCCATTCTGCTGCAGCGGATGCAGTGGATGCAGCGGTCATGGTGCCCGGGTGGCACCTGGTGCTGCATGGCAATGGCGCCGCCCCAGCCAGGATCCCGGGTGCACTGGGCCCAGTGCCCGGCTGCCTTCTCGCTCAGAGTCAGGTCTCAGCGTCTGTGGCCCCAGCTAGAGCTTTCCGCTGATTGGCGCAGACAGGTCGGCTGAGAATGAAGGACTAGGGTTTTTCTCTGAGAATTTTGCCTTAACAATAAGAAACTTGAATAACAGTGACTTTGTCACACTGTAACATTAACAATTTCTTTTTCAGAGAAGTAAAATGTGGCCAATTTATATTTTTCCTGAAAGGATCTAATTTTCAAATAATTCTGGACAATCCCTCCATTGTTTTCTTTTGAAAATATTATTATTGGAAAAGTTTGGTCCCAAATTCACAGCACAGGGTCTCACTTGGACTAAAATTAGCCAGAGAGAATGATCAGTAAGGACCAGGAAAAGGGACTATATCAAAGTAATGGAGTTTGAAATCCCATTGAGCAGAAACCCCATTGACCACAATTATCCAGCTCTGAACAAGGATCAAATGCTCATAGGCCAAAAAAAGCTCTGGATTAGGTCAAATAATCTCACTTAACCAACTTGTATATAACAAATACTCCAGTGGATTCCACAGCGATTTCGTTTTGGAATTTGTCATGGGAAATAGGTAGGAAAGACAGATTGCAATGGATTCATGCATAAAGAAATGCACTTAAAGAAAAGGGGTAATTTTTTCAGCATTGATGGGTTCTGAATTAGATACAAATCTTCAGATAAAGGATTTAGACATGTTGGCCGGGTGCAGTGGTTCACGCCTGTAATATCAGCACTTTGGGAGGCCGAGGGGGGCGGATCACAAGGTCAAGAGATCGAGAGCATCCTGGCCAACATGGTGAAACCCCATCTCTACTAAAAATACAAAAATTAGCTGGGTGTGGTGGCGAGCACCTGTAGTCCCAGCTACTCGGGAAGCTGAGGCAGGAGAATCGCTTGAACCTGGGAGATGGAGGTTGCAGTGAACCGAGATCATACCACTGCACTCCAGCCTGGTGACAGAGCAAGACTCCTTCTCAAAAAAAAAAAAAAAAAAAAGATTTAGACATGTTTGCTGCCATTAGGTACATTCAACAAGTGTCAAGAATAAGCAGGATGCTGGATTAAAAGAGAACAATAATAGATAGTGACAACTGGATTAACCGCCTCCTACAAAGCAAGGATGGAAGCGCCTTTCCCAGAAAGCGCAGACTGTCCTGGGGGCTGACCTGGGCAGGGAGTGCTGGAAACACAGACCGGAGACAAGGAAACGCCAGAGGTGCAATGTGTTCATTTAATCATGGGCACTAACATCAAAAGTTAATTTGGAAAGCAAAGGAAACATTCTAGCAGGATGAAAGAGCAGGCCTTTACACCTTCTCAACTGTCAGCAGAAGGAGAAGAAGAACTCTGAGAAGGGAAGAATACCAAAGACATAGAAACATTTGAGAGATTATACTGAGCTTAACTAGAATCTTAATATGCGGATGAGGCAAAACTTTAGACAGTAGACTTTTCCTAAGTGAATTTCTTTTGGAAATACAAGCAACACTCAACTTAGAGGACAATATTTTATGCCAGAGGCAGTGAGGCCACAGATTATATAATAATTTTCTTTAAACAGCTAATGGCCAGGCACGGTGACTCACGCCTGTAATCCCAGCACTTTGGGAGGCCGAGGCAGGTGGATCACCTGAGGTCAGGAGTTCAAGACCAGCTTGACCAACATGGTGAAACCCCGTCTCTACTAAAAATGCAAAAATTAACTGGGTTTGGTGGCGCACGCCTGTAACCCCAGCTACTCAGAAGGCTGAGGCAGGAGAATCCCCTGAATCCGGGAGGCAGAGGTTGCAGTGAGCCACGATTGCGCCACTGCACTCCAGCCTGGGTGACAAGAGCGAAGCTCTGTCTCGAAAAAAATAAAGAAATAAACAAACAAACAGCTGGTAACCAGGTCTGACATATGGAAATTCCTTCCTTCTTGTTTCGATTCACTGCTCTTTCCAAGCACAGAACTGCTCTGTAGTGTAACAGGATGATTGGCAAGGGGTGCTCTGTAACCCCTGAAGTGTGTGCCCCTAACAAAGAGCCATATCTCCTGCAGAGTTCTTGGTGGAGGATGCTCCACTGGGAAAAGCCAAGCCACGGGGTGACGCATTGCCCTCAAGTTTCCCTGGGATTCCAGTGATACCTGCCCTACATTACAAGTACTGCTTACACATGGTGGAGAAAAAAAAAAAAAGCACATGTCAGTGATTAGTTTGTATTACTGAGCTACTGGAAAAGCTGCCAGCATCTGCAGCAACTGCTGAGACTCAGGACACAATACCCCAAATGAAGACCCCAGAAGCAAGAGCTTCTCTCTGCCCACTTCTGCCTTCAGTGCCTCAGCCCAATTCTCTTGAGACCAGACAGAGAACCCACAATCTCTCCTCCTCCAGGCATGTCACAGTAACCACAACTCCTTTGCCCCAGGGCCAGCCTTAAAACCTAAAAGTATTACCCTAACTTTCCCTCCACCTTTCTGGATAAAAACTGGCGACGAAGACACTCTCTGAGCCACCTTGTTTGAGTGTAGGTCACGAGACCCGATTCCAGAGAGGGCCCTGCCCCACACCAGAAGGAAGGAAAGCTGCCCAGAGAGGCCAAGAAAAATCTGGACAGACAGGCCTTGCTGGGTGTCCCCACTCAGTCTCTTTGCATTAGACCACACCCTTCCGTCCAACCATATGCCCACACGGCTGCCCATCCTTTGTGAAACCTAAGCACAAAAACGGACAGTTTCCCTGTGTCTTTGGGTCTTCAATCTGAAGGCTCCTATGTACACTTTAATAAAATTTGTACGTCTTTTCTCAAATGAATCTGCCTATTGTGAGTTGATTTTTCAGCGAAACTTCAGAGGGTGAAGGGAAAATTTCTCCTAGCCCTGACACAACCATAACTACTGCAGTCTGAAACAGGCATGCTCCACAACCTATAGTCACAGCTATAGAAAGTCATGGAACACAGATGGCTAAGGTTCAGACCAGAACGAGAGAGTTCAAAAAGCTAAGGAGTTAGGCTGGGTGCAGTGGCTCATGCCTGTAATCCCAGCACTTTGGGCAGATTACCTGAGGTCAGGAGTTCAAGACTAGCCTGGCCATCATGGTGAAACCCCGTCTCCACTAAAAATAAAAAAAATTAGCAGGACATGGTGCCAGGTGCCTGTAATCCCAGCTACTAGGGAGGCTGAGACACGAGAATCGTTTGAACCCAGGAAGCAAAGGTTGCAGTGCGCTGAGATCACGCCACTGCACTCCAGCCTGGGTGACAGAGCAAGATCCCATCTTAAACAAACAAAAAAGCTCAGGAGTTGGATAGCGCAGGGGCTAACATTCCATCTAAGCAAAGTGACTATAATACAACCACTTTTTGACGTCTAAATAAACTTTGTGCCTTTAATGACTATTTTCTGATTAACATCCCATTACTGCCTGAAGGCAAAACAAAGCTGAAAGGGCAAGATTGTGTGATAGCCAAAGAAACTCTTTCACATATTAAGCCATTGAGCATTTTAAGACATATTCTAAATGGATCATTCTAGCAATTAAGCAGAGGGGAAAGGAACGGTAGGGGATATAAGAAGGGAAACCAGAAAGAAACTTTGACAGTTGATGTCAAAAATAAGAAAGGCTCAAACTAGTACCATGGCTGTAAGGAAGAAAAGAAAGGGGAAATTTTCCAAACATATATTTAGAAGTGAAATCAACCACACTCGATTATTCACTGGATAATGAAAGACTGAGTGAGGAAAATAAAAACATCAAGAATCATTCCTGGGTGTTTTTGGAGGCAGCACTGCTTGGGGTTAGTCAGTAATGGGAGGCAAAATAAGAACAAAATAATGACTACAAAAACAAATGGAAGTAACTAGTGGCTGCACTGATTTGCCTGTCAGCCTTACTGCTTTGTCTTTACCTCTGGGAAAAAAAATTGAAGAATGTAATGGGAATAAAATGCAGAGCAGTGTGGACAGGGTGTGAGTTTAGCACAAGGTAATACCCAAATCTTTAGAAAAAGCAGAGAATGTTATTTGGATACTGTGAGCTTCACTGTAGAGGCCAAGGCATGGTGAGATTCGATAAAGGTGCACGGAGCATAAATCTAACAGGTGATTATGCTACCGATGACCCACACGATGCTGTTTAATGTGTTTAATGGCAACATCCTGATCCACTCTTGCCTAGGGGATTTTTAATGGAGCTACACAAAACCTGTTCTGCTTTGGTTCAATGAGATATATATTTTTTTTTAAGCTCACACTTTAAGCAAGGAACCTAAAATCTCTTCCATCATCACAGTACACAGAGGCAATACTAATTTTCAGAGCAGGCTGATCTGGAACAAAGGAGATAGGAATCAGGGCAGCCTCTGACAGAGTGGTCACAGGAGAAAGAGATGGTGCCGCCTTGAACAGCCACACCCAGCATTCACAGGTGATGGCTGGAGGTAAGAAGCAGCCGGTTCAGTCCAGATAAGAGCATTTGGGACACACAGTGGATAATCCAATCTGGGACAGGCAGAAGCTACTCCTTAGTCAGATGGTTACGGTTTCTCAAAGAATTGGTGGCTGTCATCAGGACCCACAGACTTCTTTGCCATTCGCTGTATTTAAGTGTGCACAGGGATTTGGACATATTTTTTATTTTACAGTGTAGATTCTGTCGTTCTTGAAAACCTTTTTTCATTTTGTGAAGCACTGAGTTTATTTATGTATTTTTTTTTTTTTAAGAAAGAGGGTCTCACTCTTTCACCCAGGGTGGACTGCAGTGGCGTGGTCATGGGTCCCGCAGCCTCGACCTCCTGGGCTTAAGCGATCCTCCCCCTCAGCCTCCCAAGTGGCTGGGACTCTGACAGGCATACTCAGCACTGAGTTTAAACCCACCTAACAACCAGCTACGCGACATGCCCAGGAATTCCCACAGCCAAGATTTTCTAGTGGAGTCAAGGGCTTGATATTCAGAGTTGGAAAAATAAAGAGCTCTCCTTAACAAACTATATCTGAATAAGTAGACTTGTGTTTGGGGGAGCTAAGAGTCACAGTAGAGCCCAACAAGTATTATACCTTGAAGCCTTGACACGTTCCTTACAGTCATAAGCACTCAGCAAATGGTTACCATGCTAGACGCCACAGAAGACTTACCAGAAAGGGATAAAGTTGGAAATATGAAAATGAGTTAGACTGTGGCCATAATCTGGAGGAAAACAGGTAAGCTTTGATCTACCTGTTGAAAACAGGTAAGATAGAGGCAACGGCACTAGAAAGGAGGAGACAGCTGCACATGGTGGCACACACCTGCAGTCCCAACTACTAAGGAGGTTGAGGAAGGAAGATCTCTGAGTCCGCGAGTTTGAGGTTGTCGTGTGCTATGATCACATCTGGGAATAGCCACTTCACTCCAGCTCGGGCAATATAGTGAGAACCCACCTCTAAAAATAAAAAGAAGAAGGGGAAGAAAGGAGAAGATAGCTAAAAGAAATTTAGATTCAGACAATCGTTCATAAGTAAAAAGGCAGTGAAGTACATAGGACAAATAAGTTACTATACTTGAGAGTAAAATATTAAATTGGCCAGATCTTAACTTGTGAGAAATAAATAATAGGGCTACCCATTCCACACTGACACGCAGCAGTGAACACACAGCCTTTAGTTTACAACGGGACTTTCTCCAGGCAAGTACAAGTCCCAGTTCTCTTACCAAAGAGAACTCAACTTGGATTTACATGAAGGTCAAAGGATCCAGCTCTGTAAGTCACACCTAAAAACATTCCAGGCATAAAATAATTAGGACTACTAGGCTATAGAGATGGTTATTTGCAAAGTGATAGAATCCCATTTCTCATTAATTTTGAAATAATTTACCACAAAACCAAGAACGGATGAAGACAGGTTATACATTAGAGAAAAAAATTCAAAATATATAGCAAAGGCAGTGACACCAAGACAAATGTGAATTACTACCCAATATTTTCCTATTTGCAAAATGTGGGATTAGATGAGTTGGAAGAAACTGCCTACAATTTACTGCAATACTTTGTGGGTATGTATGAGTGCAAGTGGGAGAGGGAGAGGGCGAGGGAGAGAGAGAGAGAGAGAGAAAGAGAGAATTATATTTCAGACCAAAAATCTGATTCAGTCATTAAAACTACAGACTGCTTTTAATCTAGAGCCCGGGGATAGTCTAAAAAGCAGCGCAATTAGCAAGTTGTCTAAAACATTGTTTATAGACAGCTATCTCTTTCTGGGTAAAGACTGACCTCATTTTGTACAAATCTAACATTTGCAATCTCAATTGCATGAAACAAGGTAGATAAACTAGGTTGCATTTATTTCTTTTCCTAAAGAATTAGCCCCAGTATTTGGTTAGTCAGTTTTAAATTATGATACCATTTATAAAATGCAATTTATATCTATCTTTTCGAAATACGTATACTGTGTAGACTATGTTTCCAAATTTGATTTTTCTCCTTGCCTTACCCAAAATGTTGAAGAAGAATTTTTTTTTTTTTTGAGATGGAGTTTCATTCTTGTCCAGGCTGGAGTGCAATGGTGCAATCTCGGCTCAGTGCAACCTCCGAGACCTCCTGGGTTCAAGCGATTCTCCTGCCTCAGCCTCTCGGGTAGCTGGGATTACCGGCATGTGTCACCACAGCTGGCTAATTTTTTGTATTTTTAGTAGAGATGGGGTTTCTCCATGGTGGTCAGGCTAATCTCAAACTCCCGACATCAGGTGATTTGCCTGCCTCGGCCTCCTAAAGTGCTGGGATTACAGGTGTGAGCCGCCACGCCCAGCCGAAGAGGAAAATTTACAATAACTTATAAACTTATGGCAGAAATATTTTTAAAATATCAAGGGGCTGTTTGGGGGTTATTATATATTTATGCTAATCACTGAAATACTCATGTCTATAGGGATTTTAACAACTGGAATTTTTTACAATGAATTATAATATCTTTGATTAGCATACAAAGATAAAGTTATATTTGCTAAATTATTCTCATTAAGGCAAATGTTGAAATAATTATCAGGGTTTCAAACAATGAATTACAAGCTCCTTAGCAGAGCAAAATATATGTGTATTTACTGGACAAATCTTAGCAAGACAAGTACTGAAAGTAACAAGATATTAAAGCTGAAGTTGGTCAGAAAATTCATGTAACCAAATCATTTGAAACCTGAGTTTTGTGGTTAAAAAGCAGGCTTTCTGTTAATTTAATTTCTGTTAAGTCTTCCGTTTTATAAAATATGAAATAGCAGCCCCTTGGTAAAAATCAAGTACAGGAATCATAAGAAAGATCTACTATAAAAAAGGCTATTAAGTAGATTATTGATAAATCAGAACTATTATATGATTAGTTTGTTCTCTTCTTTGTGAATTACATCAGGAAATAGTATTTTAAAAGCATATTAGTATACTTCTATCCATTCTTCAAAATCTGCATTAAAAATGTTTCTTGTGATATCACTGCTGAAGAAAATATTACTTTGAAATATTATTACTTTTTTAAAGTTCAATTTCTGAGTCCTACTTTTAATACTTGAAGCTAAAATGACAATTTTAAATTTTTTATTTATATATTTTCTAGTATATTAGGATGACTAAGAATTAATTAAAATATTAGAGGCTATAGGGTCTAAAACAGTTATTAAGGACAATACGGAAAGACTATCTTTCAGAAGGCTGAGATTGGAAAGGAAGAAATTCCAGCTGTGCAGTTTGAGAGTAAATGGCCTGTGAAGTAACCGAACCAAGTTATTCAACATCTGAATGTGAGGGCATTTTTAAGTTGTGAAAAATCCTTATTATGAAATTAGAGTTTTATTACATGAATCTTTTGATCGGTTATCTTCTTGGAAAGACTAACTTCAATAATTAGTCTGGAGAGAGGGTGGGGCAAAACTTACATGGGGAATTCTATAGCCTCTGTGTGAAGAAGAGGTTAGAGATAAAAATGGTGTTTTTTTCTCAAAAAAAAAAAAAAAAAGAAAGAAAAAGAAAGGAACAACAGGCATGTTCAGTCCTGATTGCTTTCTGCATCTTGCTAAAGCTGCTGTAACATCTCCCATGTTATTGATTTTGTATATTACCTCAATTCTCCTCTGCTGACAGCAATTGGTTTAGCTACTCTGGGATTCATCCAATATTCCCAACTGTGATGTTAATTCTATGGCAAAGTAAATAAAAGTTCTGTTCTGAAGTCATAATCCCTGAGCTGGAACCTGGCTTTGCCGCTGGCATCCCTTCACAGAAGTCACTTCACTCTCTAAGTCTAGGGTTCCTCATCTGTGAACTGAGAAAAATGAAAGCACTGATTCCATGGGGTGCTGTGAGTATTATAATTCCATGGGGTGCTGTGAGTATTAAGTCCATGGAAGATTCTCAGGGGTGCCTTCCCGGAGCAAAATATGCATGTAACAAATATCAGCCATCATTCTTTCTACTAAAGCACTAAAAGAAACACAACCAAAAGACCTAAAACACAGCTTTCTATTTTATAGTGATTTTTTGGGGGGGCATGCCATAGGAAATGATTTGATATCTGCAGATTTTAAATTCAAAATCTTTCATGGCTAATTGAGAAAAATCTTGGGCTCTTTAAGATTAGTGTGAGGTTTAGAGATAATAAATGTAAAGCATGTGACATAATGCCTGACAGATACTCAGTAAGTGGTAGGAGGTGCTATTATTACCAATGTCATCACGATTCATACATTTATCTTCTCTCCACTTTAGCTTGACATGTGGATGCATGAGGCCAGTAGGAAGAAGTCACCCACAGCTATCTGGAACAACATTGTGGGGAAGGCCAAGTTTCCGGTCAGTACATATCCTTCAAAATTCCTTTCCCCTCAAAAAGAGGGGTCCCTCTGAAACCTGCTTTTCTAGATCTCTTCCCTCCCCCTCTGACAGATATGTTTTTTGGAAAGCATCCAATGAATAATGAAATAATTGATTTCTATATATTCTCTTCAGGCTATGTTTTTGCATTTGGACTGATAATTCATTAAACCAGGATAACGATGGAATGGCCCATGTGGGTAGCTGTAAGGACCCTGTGATGATCTTTCCCAGAGTCTCAGATTGCACGATAACCTTGAAACTTACAACCCTGGCTTTGGTTATAAAGAATCATGTTCAAGGGAACTACTGAATGGAAGTTATTAAAAGCGTTGAAATCAACAGAGCACGCAGAGATCTACAGGATAATTACTGTGGCCTTCTGTCAAGATCATACTTGATTTAGAAAACTAGTGGCGCATAGATTTGGTCTTATTAGGCCTCCAAGAATACTTACACAGCAAAAATACCCATTCTTCTGGAAATGTACTCTCTTGGCAATTGCATAATTATTTTTTTTTAAATCTAGAAATCACCATACATTCATTTAAAACTACTTTGAGATAGGAATTTTACTTACCTGAGAACTGTGGTCTCCTATTATGACTTCGATTTTCTAAATTTAACTTATGAATGTCTAATCTTATTAATGAACTGAAAACACGGTTTCTGAGAGAAAAAGACCTGCCTAAATGTCTACCACCCTTACGGTATAAGGGCAGCAGGATCTCCATCTGTGCGCAGGAAGGAATGTCACAGGATTGGGAGTACGGATTTGTGCATTTTAGAAGTGGGAACAGAGGTTGGGAGAAACACCTAAGTTCATTGAAGGTGTGTCCCCCTTACTCCAGTGCTACTGGGTGGACTTGAAAACTGGACAAAAGAATCATCTTACTGGGTGGCAGTGGCCTCTCCAGACGTTGGACTATGGAGAGACACCCGTCTCTCTGTGAGAACAGTAAAAAGCTTCCCTGTGTGTGGCGCTTGGCCTGTATGTAATATCTCAAAGGCAGGAACAGGAAGAAAGTTCCTCTGACTTGGTGTTTCCCTGAATTGCTGATTAGATAAATAACTGCATGCCGCACAATGGCAGAAGCAACTTATAAGCATCAAGGGTTATGTGAGGCAACCGCAAATCTGATTTTGGTATTGTGGAGTAGACTTGGTATTTCATGAGACTAAAAAGAAGAGAAAGTACAAAAATAAGCAGTTCCCCAGGGAGTTATGGCAAAACTCAGGCCATTAAATGAGACTGAACCAAGTGAGAAGTGCAACTACCTCCAAGGGTCCAAGAAATAGGCCTGGTGCGGTGGCTCACACCTGTAATTCCAGCACTTTGGGAGGCCGAGACGGGCAGATCACCTGAGGTCGGGAGTTCGAGACCAGCCTGACCAACATGGAGAAACCCTGTCTCTACTAAAAATATAAACTTAGCCAGGTGTGGTGGCACATGCCTATAGTCCCAACTACTCGGGAAGCTAAGGCAGGACAATTGCTTGAAGCAGGGAGGCAGAGGTTGCAGTGAGCTGAGATCGCACCATTGCACTCCAGCCTGGGCAACAAGAGTGAAACTCCATCTCAAAAAAGAAAGAAAGAAACAGTGCCAGCCTACCAAACCATCTGAAGTAGTCCATCTCACTCCAGTGGAGCATCTTCCCCAAGCTGGGGGCCAAAACACCCCAGGGAAACACTGGTTCATAAAATAATGGCTCAAATGAGCTCCTTTTTATATCTCTACAAATCTAAACATATACAATACATGTAAATGTACATATTTGTGTATGTAACCATCATTTAAGGATGTGCAGAAAACTACTTAAATATACTGTTGATAGTAGTGTTTTATCTTCTCAAGAGATACTAAAAGTTGTATTATTTTCACACAGAGGTTGACTAAAATGTTGTGGCTCTGAAAAATGATTCTCATTTGCAAATGCTGGAATTTAGAGCAAAACAGTATTCCCTCCCTAAAACAAACATAACAGTATTCCATTTCTGAAGCATAATGAGGCACCTATCAAAATGGTTAACATTTGAGTTTGAATTAGGTTTCATTGTTTCTTCTGTCTTTTTAATAAATTTTAAAATATTTTTTTCTAGAAGCAAAGTCTTGCTGTTGCCCAGGCTGGTCTCAGACTCCTGGTCTCAGACAATCCTCCCATCTCAGCCTCCCAAAGCATTGGGATTACACACACGAGCTACTATGCCTGGGCTCTGTCTTTTTGTAGGTGTATTTATGAACTAAGTAGTGACCCTATATGAATTTCCAGGTCAAAGAGAAATCAGGTAGTCAGGGCCCTTCAGACAAAAATAAGTGCCCTGCCGTCATGAGAATCCACACAATCTCCTCTGGTCCCAGCGAAGAGAGGGCCTCTGCCTCTTTCTCACATTCTGCGTGAGTCCCAAGTGACCATCCAGACTATTGTAGGGCAGTGCTCGTCTGGGGCAAGTCACACTGTGTGATCCACTCCTACTTTTATTCAGATGAAAACAGAGCAAAGTAATATCAAAGGCAACCCAGAAGAAAACTGGCAGAAATGATGAAAAGTGCTCACACATCTCGAGGTCAGTAAGGTGGGTAGAAAAGGGAGTAAAGCCTTGCTCTTGGCACTGGTGATAGATGTTGTGGACTCAGGGCAGGATCTTGAAGCAAATGATATGGAGGAAGTGGACGTGACAGGTGAATAGGACAAGTTCACCTTGGTTTATGTTGGGTTCCCATGCAGAATATATCATCGATATCAGCTACATAGATGCTGGACACTGTTCCTGGTTTTTGTTCTGTTTTTTGTTTTGTTTTGTTTTGAGACAGAGTTTTGCTCTTGTTGCCCAGGCTGGAGTGCAATGGCCCGATCTCAGCTCACTGCAACCTCCGCCTCCCAGGTTCAAGCGATTCTCCTGCCTCAACCTCCTGAGTAGCTGGGACTACAGGCACCCGCCACCATGACTGGCTAATTTTGTATTTTTAGTAGAGATGGGGTTTTTCCATGTTGGTCAGGCTGATCTCGAACTCTCGATCTCAGGTGATCTGCCCACCTCGGCCTCCCAGATTGCTGGGATTATAGGCATGAGCCACCACGCCTGGCATGTTTATTTTTATAAGTCATGATTTGCTTTATACATCTCCAGATTTAATATGCCACTCTATCCAAAACTGGGAAAATTTTATTTATTTCTCAAAGTTTTTAAGAAACCCTCTCTATAGACATTAGGAAGTTAATTAGAGAAATTTAAGATATTTGGGTCAAAACCAAAACATTTAAAATCATTTTTAGCAAGACTAATTTTTGGTATGAAATAAGCACATATTGAAATCATATAAATTTATTATTCATAAACATCGCTTAGGAAAATACCTAACACAGCACTCTACACTGCAGTGACCAGGAATGAATAAATGAATGGCATCTGCCCACTGTTTATATGATTCTATATGTATCTTGGACTATGCATGACTCCAATACATGTGAATATGGTATTCTACCTATACAATAATTCAAAGATCTTTCTTCTAATAAATGAATCTTTTGCTCGTTATACCCCAAGTCCCCATTTGGGAGAAGTGATATTTAGGGGGGAAATACTGGGAAGAGGCCGGGTGCAGTGGCTCACGCCTGTAATCCCAGCACTTTGGGAGGCCGAGGCGGGTGGATCACTTGAGGTCAGGAGTTCGAGACCAGCTTGGCCAACATGGTGAAACCCCATCTCTACTAAAAATTAAAAAAAAAAAAAAAAAATTAGCAGGGCATGGTGGTGCGAGCCTGTAATCCCAGCTACTTGGGAGGCTAAGGCAAGAGACCAGCTTGAACCTGGGAAGCAGGGGTTGCAGTGAGCCGAGATGATGCTGCTACACTCCAGCCTGTGTGACAGAGCAAAACTCCATCATAAAAAAAAAAAAAATGAATGATTAGGAAGACTTGTCCATCTGTCCCATCATATATATGCTCACTTGTCTTGTTGGCTGAAGTCGAACCATGGGATAAAGGATGTTCGGCCAAATTTCCTTGCTACCTTGCTAGTCTGTCTGTCCACCTTAAATGTTTTTGCTGGGTTGCCTTTTGGCATTATAATGTTAGCTTTTATAGTAAGAAACTCATTTAGAGCACTTTAACATAAAATTCCATACAATAAATTTATTTTAGAGCTATGAGGTAGAAAAAGCTGGGTTCTCCTGAGGAGGTGTTATTTATAGTCTTTATAACATAATTGTCATGCTTTCATTTTAACTTTGGCCATGAAGAAACATATTTGTCACCTGCATGTTTATGTTTAGCTGTTCTTCTGGAGAGCTTTGCTTCTTGCCCTTTTTATCTTGTTTCTTGATGATGGATGTTTTCTTTAAAATCACATATTGTCCTTATGTATAATGTGATTTTAGTTTCTGGGGTTTTCTTGGTAAATTAAGCTACCTCAGTTCTTCAGTGGAAAATGCAAGGATATAGATGCCATTATAGATATAGATACAGAACTCTCAGCTAAGCACATGCACTCTCTCCCTCCTTCCCTCTCTCCTTCCTGTGCGTGTATTTAAATCGCACAATTCGGTTTAAGTCATTTCCAATCTTCTTGTACAAATGTGCCCTCGGTTTTTAAAGACTCATTAGACCTATGCTTTGTCTTGGCAAACATAACCATATACACACTTGTCTGCCTTTAAGGGAATTGAAACAATCCCAGAATTGTGTTCTCAACAGAGCTTAGTATAAGGTGTAATTAAAGATTTAAGGACATTTGAGAGGCAACTGTAGAAAATCAACGTGGAGAGGTCATCCGGCAGAACAAAGCTGAGCCCCTCACCACTACCCTGTGCATTCTCCCGAAACAAGCACATTCTCAGGATATTGCTTTTGCTTTCTTCTTGATGAGCTGCTTCACACACATTCTGTTCTCAAGAACCAACTTCCTACCTGACCTGGCTCCCATCTAACTTAATAAAAAGAAAACCTGTTTTTTATTTCATCTATAGATAAATTATGGTTCGAAATGAACTACAAGTGAACCCATGCAAAGGCCATATATATATATATATACACACTAGTAAATGGCCACTCGAGATATAGAAAGTCACCCAAAGACATCACAAACTATTTAAATATTTGAAATATAATTGAAACAAGCCTATTCTCAATGAAAAGAAGAAAAAGTACCACGTTCCCTCTGACTTTCGATTGCTAAATCAAAACCCTTAGAAAGGATTTGTTGGAAAATGAGTCTGTCTGTTGAGGAAACCCAGAGAAGCGTTCAAAGGGATTGCAGGGTAATGATTCTCAAGCTGTACTGTGTTTCCTCAGGCGACAATCTTCTAGACCTCTGAAATGAACGAGTCCTTAACCAAATGAATTTTTGTAAATATTTCTATAAACTAGTAAAAACTTTTAGAGCAAAGGAGTTCATCTTAGGAGAGTAAGATACAGGAGAACCACAATGATGGAGCCTCTGTTCTATCAAGACACAAAATAGATAGGTTGAGCCATAAAACATGAAACCATAAGGCTCTAAAATATAGCCCTTACATAACATATAAAAATATATTATATATGAATATATGCATTATACATGTACTTTATATACATGTATTTTTATATAATACATATATAAAAATAAATTTTGTATATTTATATAAATCCAGCAATCCCACTACTGGGTTTCTACCCAAAGGAAAAGAAAAAATAAATTTTGTATATTTATATAAATCCAGCAATCCCACTACTGGGTTTCTACCCAAAGGAAAAGAAAAAATAAATTTGGTATATTTATATAAATCCAACAATCCCACTACTGGGTTTCTACCCAAAGGAAAAGACGTCATTCTGCACTCATGTGTTTACTGTAGCAGTACTCACAATAGCAAAGATATGGAATCAACCTAAGTGTCCATCAACAGATGACTGAATAAAGAAAATATGGTATATACACAGTGGAATCCTATTCAGCCATAAAAAATGAAATTATGTTTTTTGCAGCATAATGGATGGAACTGGAGGTCATTATCTTAAGTGAAACAACTCAGAAAGTCAAATACTTCATGTTCTCGCTAGTAAGTGGGAGTTAAATAATGTGTACGCAGAGACACAGTGGGTAGAATGACAGGCACTGGAGACTCGGAAGGGCTAGGGGTATGTGGAGGGGTGGATGATGAAAGGTTACTCAATGGGGACAATGTACATTATCTGGGTGATGGATCTACTAAAAGCCCAGACTTCACCCTATACAATATGCCCACATGACAAAATTACACTTCTACTTCTTATATTTACATAAATTAAGATACATAAATAAAAGGGTAAAGTAAACAAAAAGAAAAAATAAAGTCACTGCATTAAAAATCTTTCAAGCATTGCTTTATCATCTCATAAATATAGCCAAAGGTTCTGAAGAATGATGAGCGCTTCCGTTAAGACATTATTTCACTGCCACTCGGTTCAATACAACTTGTGAAAACTTTGGTCAAGAACTCTAAACTAGGGAAACATGCAAAGAAATGCTCACTCCTAGCAATATTTGACACAGTTGATTTTTCTGCTGCATTTCTCTTTTTACAAAGAGAAATATTATTCAAAGAGAAAAAATTAGCCAGGTATGGTGGTGGGCGCCTGTAAATCCCAGCTACTCAGGAGGATGAGGCAGGAGAATCGCTTGAACCCGGGAGGCGGAGGTTGTAGTGAGCTGAGATCATGCCACTGCACTCCAGCCTGGGTGAGAGAGCAAGATTCCATGAAAAAAGAAAGGAAAGGAAAGGAGAGGAGAGGGGAGAGGAGGGAAAGGGAGGGAAAGGGAAGGGAGGGGAGGGGAGGGGAGAAGAAAGAAAAAGGAGGGGAGGGGAGGGGAGAAGAAAAGAAGGAAGAAAAGGAAGGAAGGAAGGAAGCCTGACGTAAGCACGACGGAATTAATTACGGAACTTAATGGCCTTACTTCAGCCCCACATAAATATCTCCCTACAGATCTAATCACTAACCAGAAGCCCTAACCTCAAGATGACATCCAGAAACCCAACACGACCCCATCACAGCACAGAAAGCGAGAGCATACGTACAAACAGACACTACCTACCTCCCTCCCTCACCACTCCCTCCCTACCTCCCTACTCCGCAGGGTCACCATCCCTCCCCTCCTCCTTCCCTCCTCAATCATTCCTTCTTCCTACCTTCATTAGGACAATGTCCGGATTCCTAAATGGTCATTAAGGAAAGAAAGAATCACTTCAATTTCATGCCTGGCTGTTTGTTGACACTGTTCAAGATCTAATGAAAGGAAATTTTAAGACACACATAGTATAAGATGCAGCCCAAATAACAGCCAGGCCAAGGCGGCTCTGCAGCTGTGCTCTTTGCCACGAATGACCCTGTGTCCTGCAAAATAAAGGACACTACAAGCAATAGCACTGGAGTACAATGTGTGCCCTAGTGTATATATGTATAAAATGCTATGGTTCCCACTGACGAGAAGGGCCTGGCCACACCCTACCCCATTTTCAATGCATTTCCTATGTTTCTATCTCTTACTGAAAAGAAATGCTGATTATGTAACAAAGAAGCCTTGCCAATCCTTCAAAACTCCTTAACAAAGTTGAGTTCATCTCATCCTGTCCATTTCCATTATCACTCCCAACTCTGAAGCCTTTCTCCCCATTCCTCTCCTGTCCTCCCTTCTCTCTTGCCTCATATTCAGAACACAGGTAGAGCTTGAAGATCATGGCCGCTGGTAGGAAACTTTTATTATTCATTTATGTGTTTGTTTGTTTGTTGAGTCTGGGTCTCACTCTGTCTCCCAGGCTGGAGTTCAGTGGCTCAATCATGGCTTATTGCAGGCTCAGCCTCCTGAGTCTCTGAGATGACAGGCATGAGCCAGCACATCTGACTGAAACTTTTATTCTATAACCTAAATCCTATGGGTATACAAAGATATGGATATAAACAGGTATTACAGATGGTATTATATCATATATGAGAAATAAAATATTTATAATTTCTCTACATCAGTAAATCAGAATTTAACATTATCCAAATTCCCTTCCAGTCTTTCCTCGGGTGTGTGGTTTCACACAGTAGGACTCGTTTCTTATACACAATGCATTGTTGGATTTTTTTTTTTTTTTTAAAAAACTTCCCTTGGAAAATACTAAAACTATTATGCACCAAATTATTTAATATTCAGAATAATCTCACAAAGCAGGTGTTAATATCTTCCATTTTACCCAATACAAAATAAACACTCTAGAGGGATTAGATAAATAGCTTGTCCAAGTTTACAAGCACTAAGTAGCAGAGTGAATTCAAGTTCAAGTTTATGCCCTTTCTACTGAGCTACAGTTCCTTTTTTGTCTTATAAACTTATCTCATATGTCTGATAAAAACTGCCCAAAAGGCTTAAAAATTATGATTTTCTTTTCTTTTTGAGACAGTCTCACTCTGTCACTCAGGCTGGAGTGCAGTGGCAAGATCACGGCTTACTGCAGCCTCAACCTCCTGGGTTCAAGTGATCTTCTTGCCTCAGCCTCCTGAGCAGCTGGAGCTACAGGTGTGCACCACCATGCCTGGCTAACTTTTTTATTTTTTGTATAGGTGGAGTCTCACTATATTGCCCAGGTGGGTCTTGAACTCCTGGGCTCAATCCTCCCACCTCAGCCTCTCAAAGTCCTCAGATTATAAGCATGAGCCACCACGCCCAGCCTGATTTTCTTCTTAAGTGCACAAGTTTCCCTCTTGGTGGATACACTTAACTGCACTTTAATGGTTCTAAGATACACATTTTAACATCTAAGTCGGGATTTATCTCACAACCAAGGACAACTGACATTTGCTGTCACATTGACCAGGTGGCAGCCATGACAGACTGGTCACTGCCTACGAGGGCTTAATACGGTGATACTTTCAGTGGCACAACTGGGCAACTGTAACCCATTTATGTCAGGTCCACAGATGACGAGGACCTCTTGCAGAGAAAACAGAAGACCTGGCTGGGTTCTGAAAACCTCTTATTAACACATTATTAGATCAAGAAACAATTAGCATCAACATTTATAGAACAGTTTGTGAGCAACTTGCAGGAAGATCCCAGAGATGGCTGCAGAGCACAAACAAGAAATGCCACATCACCAGTGCTCTCCACGGCACGGAGAAATACTAATGGAAAAACATGGGCTTTGATGACTCACCGTTGAAAAGTGACTCAGAACAGTTGGACTTTGTATGAGAAAAACATTGAAAATAACCTAACCAATTATTTCACTTATTCTTTGTTTTCATAAATGCACAAAATGCATGTTTAAATAACCCTAAAAAGCTCTTTCAGTCAGTGTTATTTTTAACTAGTAGTGCTTCTTTCTTTCCTCATGGTATGTAGCTAGCCTCGTACAGGTGATAAAATATAGGTAATTTATTTGAAGCGTCTCATTGTTTGGCACTCATTATTTTCACATGTTTGCTATTAAAGATAGATAATGCTAGGCTGGGTGCAGTGGCTCACACTTGTAATCCTAGCACTTTGGAAGGCCGAGGCGGGTGGATCACCTGAGGTCAGGAGTTCGATACCAGCCTGGCCAACACAGTGAAACCCCATCTCTACTAAAAATACAAAAATTAGCTGGGTGTGGTGGCGGGCACCTGTAATCCCAGCTACTCGGGTGGCTGAGGTAGGAGAATCGCTTGAACCCAGGAGGTGGAGGTTGCAGTGAGCCGAGATCACACCATTGCATTCCAGCCTGGGTGACAAAGTGAGACTCTGTCTCAAAAAAAAAAGACAGATAATGCTTTAATAAGCCTCCTATATTTGCAACTTACTTCTTTTTTTTACTATAATGGAAAAAAAATACATAAGAAATTAAAGGGTCAGGAGAAATGAATATTTTTATGTTTTTTGTGAAGAAAACCAAATTTGCACTGCTATCATCTCAACATTCTAGTTTTGCAACTGAATTAAAATATCAACATTTTAAAATATTTTTTAATTTAAAATATGAGAATATATTATTTCTTAAATGAGCATCATCCTGATGGTAAGTGCTATAGACTGAAAATTTGTGTTCCACCAAGACTCATATGTTGAAACTCTAATCCCCAATATGGTGGCGTTTGGAGATGGGGCCTTTGGGAGGTCATTAGGTCATGAGAGTGATCGCTATGATGGGATTCATGCCCTTTTTTGAGACGGAGTCTCGCTCTGTCGCCCAGGCTGGAGTGCGGTGGTATGATCTCGGCTCACTGCAAGCTCCGCCTCCCGGGTTCTCCTGCCTCAGCCTCCTGAGGAGCTGGGTTTACAGGCGCACACTGCCACGCCCAGCTAATTTTTTTTTGTATTTTAGTAGATATGGGGTTTCACCGTGTCGCCCAGGCTGGTCTCGAAGTCCTCAGCTCAGGCAATCCTCCCACCTTGGCCTCTCAAAGTGTTAGGATTGCAGGCGTGAGCCACCGCACCCAGCCCAGAGCTTGTTCTTTTCTCTCTCTCTGCCCTATGAGGATACAAGGGGAAGAAGGTCACCCGCAAACCGGGGACAGGACCCTCATCAGGAACGTACTGGGGCAGCCCCTTAACCTCGTACCTCCCAGCCTCCAGAACTGAGAAATGGATGGTGTTTGGTGTCTCAGCCACCCAGTCTGTGATCATTTGTTGTAGGAGCCTGAGCTGACTTGGATGGTAGGTAAAGTTTTCTATTTCCCCACAGGCCTATTTACCAACCATATTTTCTTCTGTTAAATTTGTCTTTTTTCTTTCTCTTATTTATCTATAGCATACGAAGAATCATATTGGCAATTTGTATGTTTCTTTACATGTAATTGATGGAAATATTTTGTCCATTGTATTTCTATACATATTTCCAGTCTATTTTATTTTCTATTCTGTTTAAACTCCCATGGCATAGATGTTATAAAATTTTAGATAGTTAAATATTTTGTGATTTCTACTACTTTACAAAAATTGAGTTTTGTTTTGTTGCTTTGTTTTGTAATTTTTGTTTTTAACTCATTCATTTGAAACATATTGGTATGTGACATGAAATCTGAATCTAAATTATTTGGTTTTTAAATAGCTAATTTGTTGCCCTATTTATTATTCATTTTGTTAAGTAGTTTTTCTCTGTCTAATTGTTTTGAGATACTATCATGACAATGTCTTTTTCTTATATGCAACATAAATTATTTCTTCTTGAATTTTCTGTTTTGTTGATTTTTTTTATTTGTTACCAAATAGGTCCTGATTTTTTGATGAAAGATTTCACATATTAAAAATATGACACAATGGCATGAAATTGAAATGAGTTTAAGGAAAGGAAAAATATAACAAGCAAACAAAAAAATAAACCAGAGGCAAGGATTAAATGGAGCCAAGAATGAAGCTAGCCATGCATATCACAATGTCCTCACAGGTCCTGAGGGCAGCCCACAGAATCAGCTCCGCTTTCTAGTAGGCCATGCAGAAAAGGAATCCCTTTCAACAAGGCCTAGTGTCCTTGGGGCGAGAACAGAACAACTGTTTATAACGCATGGAGATAGATTGTGTGCTGAATTTGGAGTATTTCTCACTAGGCTTGCCACCATAGAGGTATTCTGGGATATAATGGATGAATGACTGGACAATATCCTTACAGTTGATGTAATAATTCCATGAGGAGCAATATAAGTTAGTGGCTCCCCAACAAAATAAAGAGTAAATTCAGAGTGATGCTTTCAGGCAATCTTACTATCTTGTTCTCTGTTGCATCCTCATCACCTGGCACAGTCTTGGCACATAGTAAATAAAAGCAGGTTGTAGATGCTGAATAAGTATTCAGTGAATGAATGAAAAAATAAAGTACTTAGTGGCACCACCCATAAGATTTTACTTCCTATGAAATGCTTATAATGTGGCTGTACAGCAGGTTCGGTATCAGCCCACATGTTTCAGCATTTATTTGATCTGGGGGTGGGTATAGGAGCCCTTAGTGGAAGTTGAGGTGGCCAACATGCCCTAATACCACATTGCTTAATTTATTGTTACTCTACATGTTTCCTCATCTGATTGGCTAATCCTCTTTCATATTTTTCATATAATCCCCAACATATTTTTTCCTATTACCTAATCTCACCTTTGTAAGTTCAATTCATCACTGAAATGGTCTATTCCATTGTCTCTAGATAGGGGTACCCTTAAGTCCTGCTGTCCTCGGGGCAGCCTGCGTTACACCTGAGGGCCCAGCGTCTTGGATCCTTCTTATAGTGTCCAGACTTGGATGGTAAGTCATGTGGTCACCCTGCTTGCATCTTCTGTCCATCTTATTCATTCCCACAGCCACCATCACAGTCTCAACTCACCTCCCTCCCAGCCCACACCCCACACCCCAGACCCTTCACTCTCCTCCCGCTTCCACTGTTGCTTGGCGCCAACCCATTCTTCCCAGCTTACAGCCCACACCAGTGGTCCTTTCCTGCTTTGAATGCTTTAAAACATGCGTACTGAATAAGTTAACTCAAACTGCAACCTGTTTTTCCCAAAAGTATGTCATCCTCCAAGAAAAATCTCTGTTGAGATCTTGTGCTTAATTTGTGGGAATATTAGTATACTTGATGCATTGTTCTCTGTTACTTTATGATTCTTTACTTATTGAGGGATTGTTTCCAACCTGCTTTCCCAAAACGCAACCTTTCAAATTTTATCAGAACTCCGAGGCCTCCACACCGCAAAGTCTATAGTGAGCTATGAAGTTTTCTGAACCATATTGTGAGGATACATTAAGTACACACTGTGGCAAATAGTTGGTGTGCCTCTTACATACTTTAAGATAAAGCTAATATAGTACAACAATGTTAGTCTTAAAGGCCTTCCACCTAAATTCATGTTTCATTCTCACAGGATGCCTACTTGGCAGGCATTTTATCCTGAATAAACAAGTGAGGACAATTAAGTGCATGGGTTGTGATCTGACAACTAAATTATAATGAAAGTGGGTACTGCAGCTTTTGTCTTGATTCATAGTTATATTCATTTAATTTCTTTGTGAGACAGAACAGATTAATAAGGAAGTAAAATCTGATATCATTTATGATATATAGTTATATTCTCAATTCTTGAAAAATATCTTTGTTGTTTTTATGAAGAACTGGTTCTGTTTTACTCAGAGATTAAGTGTATCTCTTTAGGAAAATTGGTAGTCAGTAATGTAGATACAAAAATATTTTGGGCTAGGCACAGTGGCTTATGCCTCTAATCCCAGCACTTTGGGAGGCCGAAGCTGGTAGATCACTTAAGGTCAGGAGTTTAAGACCAGCTGGCCAACATGGAGAAATTCCGTGTTTACTAAAAATACAAAAATTAGCTGGGCATGGTGGCACATGCCTGTAATCCCAACTACTTGAGGAGGCTGAGGCAGAAGAATTGCTTGAACCCAGCAGGTGGAGGTTGCACTGAGCCAAGATCACACCCCTGCACTCCAGCCTGGGCAACAGAGTGAGACTCTGTCTCAAAAAAAAAAAAAAAAAAAAAAAAAAAATTGTATACTTTCTCCTTCATCACGGAGGGTAAAGAAGAAATTGATTTAAGTGGGAGAAAACCTCTAGGTTATGCTAAAATCAAATGTGAAAATGCAATTTGTCCATACATCTTAATAGGAAGAACAGTGCGTACTGTTATAGAACATAAGCGTTCTGCAATGCAGCTTAGTTGATATAGATTAGGAGTTCGAGACCAGCCTGAACAACAAGGTGAAATCCCGTCTCTACTAAAAATACAAAAATGAGCCAGGTGTGGTGGTGCACGCCTGTCATCCCAGCTACTCAGGAGGCTGAGGCAGGAGAATCGCTTGAACCCAGGAGGTGGAAGTTGCAGTGAGCAGAGATAGTGCCACTGCACTCCAGCCTGGGCAACAAAAACGAAACTCCATCTCGAAAAAAAGAAAGTTTCTATTTTGTCATAGTAGGAGAAAAGGGAAAGGGTATCGGAAACAAGAAGCTGTCACTAGACAAAAAATCTTAATTACCTTGAGATCCTGGCAGCTTCTGTTTTAGCCCTCCATTTCCCCATGCTAATTAGAAAGAAAAGTAAACTTATATGTTTTGCTCTGGAGAATACCAAGCAAAATATGTGATCCACTGTCTAAGCACTTGACAGTATGAACAACTGGAACTGTTAGACAACAAATAATAGCACTAAACACAAACCTTCCCATTGTGAATGTTACATAAGAAACAGCCGGATACTGCTGACATTAACACCTATTATTGTGCTGCATTAGTTTTATGGGTACAATAAACACTCCTGGATGATGAACATTTTGTAATTCAAAGAATGACTCACGGAAAATATAGTTTTCATTTGCTAAAGTGCTGCAGGGTTGCATTAAGAAATGTCTTGCTGTGCTGAAATTGATTCCATTTGAATGGCAATTCAAAAGCTACCAGAAACTTTACAAACGCACAAGGATGTTTTGCTTCTTTCATCTATTTGGGAAAACAGAAGCAACCAAATATAATAATGTTCCTGGGACCTATTGCACGGTTATGTCCTGTTACATAAACAAGCATTACATAAAACAGAGTGATGATTAGCCTATCCTTTTATGGAACAAACAAACATTAACCAAATAAAACCAGTTTTACAAAATGGCATCCAATAAAATATTACGATTGAGGCTCATTCTGTCCAAAACTTTAAAAAATGTTGCTATACCTTGATTGAGGTGGACCTAACAGACCAACATCTGGACTTTTAAAAAAGGTTTTACCAAAGGAGTCACTGAGTGATTCTTTCAAGACGAGTCTAAACCAATACAATCAAATAGAATTCAGTTTAAACTTATTGTTTTCTTTGATCACAATGATTGTGTTAGAAGCTTTTCTCTGATCGCAATGATCATGTTAAAAGGTAAGCCTGAAGAAGTCACTTCCTATTAAACATTTTCTCATTTCATTTCTTCTTGGGGATTTAATTACACCTGATTCTGAAGAGGATGGTGACTAGTTGGTCATTGTTAGCAAGACAGGAGTTAAAGCAAATGACATCATAACACCAGGAATGTCTCTCTTTAAGATTTTAACACTAGAAGAGATGCTCATTATTCTGGATTTTAGGATGTATGAATGACTCTTCAAAGACTCATTCATTGCAATGGTTTAGTTTGAATGTAATCCTAGGAAAATAAATTTGTTTTTGAGCTCTGAAGATCAAATATCTAAAATGCTCATGTAGAAAACATAATTTAATCTTTATAATATCCCCATGTGGGACATGATTAGCTCTAAATCACACTGAATTTTAATCCAATAGTGCTTCATAAGACCATACACCCTTTTTAAGGGTTTCAGAGCACAAACCTTCAAATGTGTTCAATTATTGACATACAAAGGTTAAAAACAAGAAATTTTGAGTACCAAAACAAGTGTGTTTTAAAGCACTCACTCTTCAGTCTGAAACTCCATCATTCTATACCTGGGTTATTTTCACAGTGGACGATAACTAGCTTGCTCTAGCTTTGCCAAAGTTGCCACAACCATCTATAAACAAACACAAAAACTGAAAAATAGAAAACAATACTAAATTTTTCATTTTTTCTCTAGGAAAGTCAGAAATAAGTACATTTTCTCTCCTTTCAAGTTCTGAAACAAAAACCTCACTAATCGTGTATAATTTTGCACTGATTGTTGCTTCACTAAATCTCAGTTAAATAGTTTGCTACAGTACCATTTCCTCATTCCAGTATAATTTTTATGTGCAGACTGTTTTCATTATTTAACCCTCATAAAATACACTTTTATAATCTAGTCTACAGAGTTGCTACTCTACTCTGTTACTTTAGAGAAGTCACTCAATTATCATGTTTCATAACAAGTTAAATAGGTACATACTGCAATGTTATCGACCAGCTGGCTTAGAATTTAACAGTTGATAAACATGCAAATATCTGGGATTTAGGGCTGAAAGGTACTGTTATGTTATTACCGTGAACGCACGTTCATTGTAAATACTGTGGTAACCCAGGCCTGAAAGAATCTATGAAGTTAACATTATGCATTTTTTGGGTTTTGAGGTTTCTGAAATGCATCCATCATTCCTGACCAATTGACGCTTACAGATACCACAAGGCTCGACCAGCAGGCAGCTTTGTTTTCATTCCCTGCACTGCCCTTGCCCTCTTCCTGTGTCGGCATCTTTATCTAACCTCTGTAACCAGTCACAACTCATTTATTATCATCTGAAAAATAGTGCTGAAACGTTTATACACAATCAATTTGTAATTAATAGGAAATGACTTTATGGGGTCGTTTGATCTCTGCTGGTGGGAGAAAGCCTGGGTTATGTCTAATGGATTTTTTCCATCTCCTTCAGCGGTGATGTGTGGCAAATGGATTGTAAATGAAGACAGACTGTGTAATGAATGGCGGCACTAAAGATTAATGTGAAGGACTTTAGGGAAAACAAAAGGCTTTCATCTGAAAGGATGATCTGTGGACCAAGGTCACTCATACCACTCACTGCTCATTTTCTCATGTTATTTTAAAGCTTTTTTCGGCCTTTATACTGCTTTCAGCAGCATTTGTACATAAGAAGTGGACAATGACTTTAATAAAGAGATCCAAATGGAACTGAATGGAGCATTTGTTTTTGAAGCAACTTTTACAGTCCTCAGTTTCATCTCACAGAAGCCTCCCTCCAAGGGCACGGCCATAGACTCACACGTTTCCTCTAATGCCTTGAAAAGCATTTTCCTAAAATGAAGGTCTTGGGGACATTTTACCTGTTGGCCAGAAGCCTAAATAGTAATCAGCTCAGAAGATCACTCTCATGGCATGGAAAAAGCATTGTGTCCTAGAGGAAAAAGCTAACTATAAGGGTAGCCTGGGGAGGACCAGGAGAGTACATACAAACAGGTTTTGCTGCGATCACACCCAGACGTTTGACATCTATTTTTCTGCTTTTCCTTTCTACATTTCTCTCATTTCCTTCCCTCTTTCCTTCTCTTTTGTCCTTTCTTCCTTTCTCCCAAAAATATTTATTGGGGATTTCCTAGGTGCTACATTTGTACTGGTGAGAAGAAAATTAACAGGTCCTTCCACCCCCACCCCCAGCATTAAGTCTAATGAAGGAGAGACATTAATAATCACTCTACTGAACGTATAATTGTAAAGCAAGATAAGTGCTCTGGATTAAAAGAAAGTAGCTCTATAAGAAGGTTAAACAATACAAAAAAACCTAACCCTGGTAATTTTGAAGACTTGGAATCTTGCAATCAGAAGGTTTGCAGGTGAAATAGAGTTTGAGCTGGAAACTGAAGACTGTGCTATTAACCAGATATAAGGAGCCTGGAGGAAGAAGCAGCATAAGCAAAGGCCCCATGGTCATCAAAGGTCTATATGAACTTGTATAAGAAGAAAGCAGAGAGGGAAATGGCAGGTGGATAAGTAAGGAGAAGCGAGATCACAATAGGGTCAAGTGGGTTGGGAAGATACTGAAGGGTTTCCAACTAGGGGAAATTAGAGGGTCACTCAGGGCGCAGTATGAGTCATGGACTGGAGGGAAACAAGAAAGGATGCAAGAAGATTGAATCAGGAGGAATTTCAGAGTCCAGGTAGAAGATGGTGGACTTTGATCCAAAATCATTGAAACTAAGTCAGAAAACCAGGGGCCTCCGATGGTATTTGGTCTGTTTTCATCTAAAAACTGTTTGTACGGATATGGCTGTCCCACCAGGCAGCAACCAGAAGTTAGAACTGGGGGCATGGCTTGCAGAGTTATTCTGGACACGTCAGTCTCAGTGCCCGTCATGCCCAAGGTCGCTTTTGAGTGACAACCACCCAGTCACCTGCCTGTGAAGCACAATGAGCCAATTCATTACTAATGATTATCACTGAATCGATCACATTAGCCAACTGACTCAATAGCTGGATTCTCGAAGTGGCCTGGTATCAAAAGAGGACGGTTTGTGAATAGACAACTTGATGGCCAAGATAGGACACTCCCAGCACTTTCATTTTCAAGAGTGGTTCTCACTGGTGGCAATTTTACTTCCCAGGGGACATTTTCTGTGTCTGGAGACACTTTTGATTGTCACAACTAAGGAGGTGAGAACTGGCACCTGGTCTGTAGGGGAGAGCGATGCTATTAAATATGCTACAGTGCACCGGCCAGCTCCCACCTCCCCAACAATTATCTGGCCCCAAATAGTAACAGTGCACAGGTTGGGTATACAACTCGCCAAATCCTCAGACTCTGCAAAGGGCTGTTTTCTGTATGCTAATGAGTTGACTCACGGCTGGCAGCTCCCGGGTTGCCACAGGGATGGGGCTGGGTACCAGAAAGACCAAGCCAGGATTAGAGGGTTGGGACTTTCGGCCCCACCCCAACCTCATGGAAGGGTAGAGGGGCTGAAGGTTAAGTGGATCACCAATGGCCAATGGTTTAATTAATCATGCCTATCTAACAAATACTCTGTCAAATCCCTGAGGACAGGGTTTGGGAAGCTTCTGGAGAGCTGAATACATGGAGTTTCCTGGAGAGTGGCGTGGCAGGGAGGACACAGAAGCTCTGCACCCATTCCCTCATACCCTGCCCTGTGCATCTCTTCATCTGTATCCTTTGTATCCTTTTCATGTTTTTGAAACAGGGTCTCACTCTGTTGCCCAGGCTGGAGCACAGTGGCGTGATCTCAGCTCACTGCAACCTCTGCTTCCCAGCCTCAAGGGATTCTCTCACCTCAGCCTCCTGAGTAGCTGGGACTATAGGTGCAAGCCACCATGCCTAGCTAATTTTTTGTGTTTTTTATAGAGACAAGGTTTCACCATGTTGTCCAGGCTGGTATTGAACTCCCGGCCTCGAGGGATCCACCCACCTTGGCCTCCCAAACTGCTGGGATTATAGACACGAGGCACCACTGCTGGCCCATAATATCCTTTATAGTAAAATAGCACATATTTCCCTGAGTCATGTGAGCCCCTCTAGTAAATTAATCAAACCCAAGAAGGGCGTCATGGGAACCCCAGCTATAGCCAGCCAGTCAGAAGACAGGTTATTCAACCCGGGGTTTGTGACTGGTATCAAAAACTGGGGAGAGGCAGACTTGGGACTGAACCTTCAACCTGCTGGATCTG
Organism: Rhinopithecus roxellana; assembly: GCF_007565055.1. NCBI lineage: Eukaryota > Metazoa > Chordata > Mammalia > Primates > Cercopithecidae > Rhinopithecus > Rhinopithecus roxellana. Next base: position 107,911,518 of record NC_044550.1, on the reverse strand, counting down.
ACACTATTTTCATGTAGACAGCATCAGAATGGAACTGAACTGGGGGACACTCTACTGGTGTCTGCTGCTTGATGAGTGGGGAAAACGCCCCTGACATTTGGTCACTGAAGTGTTCTGTGTTGATTGTCATGGTGTGAGAGCAGAGGAAAAACAGTTTGTGTTTTTTCCACTCAGATTGAGAAACCCCGACCTTCAACGACAGAACTGATCAAGACTTCCATGTAGGATGAACATGGCAGACAAAAGAAAATTCTTAGCTTCATAATGGAAATACAGCAGAAATGTGATTTTTCTGTGAAAGCAGCTGAGATGCATTCTAACAGTATAGCTTGTTTGCAATAGATTGGGTATTTACTCAACCAGTGTTCACTAGGCATCAATCAAACTCAAAATACTTGTCAGAAAAAAAGACAATACCTAAGGTGTTTTCACAGATTCACTAATCGCCAACATTTCTTTGAATGTAAAACATCTTATAAAGATTTTTTGCAGAAATTAAATTAGTAATTTCCCAAATTTGACATGCTATTTGATTCTGTTAGCAGATAATACAACCAATTTTTTTGGTTGTTGTTCATACATTTTCATGACTACAGAGCTGAAGAAAGAAATGCTATGTATGATAAAATAATTTGGTTTAAATTGTTTGTGAGTAATTTCTCTCATACTGATGTGCTAAGTGGCTTCTCTGTCCCTCCAGGTCACTCTCCATCTTCTCATCAGCACCCAACTGACTGATCCTTACAGATGCTGTCAACAGATGCATCTACCCTCTGGCTTCAAGTTGAGTTGGCCAATGAGGGGTGAGAGCAAAGTGAAGTAGGGGGTCTTTATTCACCCAACCCTTCCCCAAGAGGTCACCATGGCCTCACGGTGGCCCCCGTGGTTCATGTTAGAGAGACATTTGCATAGCTCTCTGTTTCCACTCACCTCTTCCAGCCTAGGTGGGAACACAGCCCCTACAATGGCTCTTGCATTTCCCTTATACCATGGTCACAGCACTGAAAATAGTCTCATTATTAAACTCTCACTGAAGAAGTGTTCTAATTGAATTGGACTATTTTGTGCTGAGAGTCTAATGAGTAGAACTTATTTAATGATGATGTAAATGTTCATGAAGATTTACAGTTTCCATGTATGATCACACAGTATATTACAGTGGATACACAAATGATCTGTATAATATATCCATGTAATTGGAATGAATCCACAGATGCAGCACTTGATGTACAAAAGTCTTCACAAAACCAAAGCACAGGGCAGAAGAACAGCTTTGTAACTCTTTAAATTATAGATGATTCCAGGCATCAGTGTAGCATTTGCACAGCTCTCTTAGAACAAGGGACACTGGGGACTCAGGAAGAATCAGAACTCTTTTCATGAATTTCTTTAGTGCAGTCAAGTTCCCTCTTTTATGAACCAGCATAGTTAACCCATCTTCTAAAGAATTCGTTCATTACCACTTACATAGTTCAATTGCCAGCTTGCTTGGAGATTGAAAAATATCTCTAAGATACTTTATTACATAAGTGTTCTGCCTAGAAACCCCCAATATCTTGCTCTTTCTGCTGTCATGGGAGGCACTGCTGAAAGCACATGACATTTGCAGTTGTGGGCGACTCCGTGCGGTGGGATGAAACCAGGCTCCTCATCAAGATGAACGTAGATTCAAGTCTCCATCTTAGCCACTTCCTAGATCTGTGATTATGAATAAACTCCTTAACTTTTCTGAGTCTTAGTTTCATGATCTCTGTAATGAGAATAATACTATCTCTTCCCAAGCATTTGATAATAATTAAATGAGATGATATAAACTGCCTAGACCAGTTTTTGTCCATTGAAGTTTTTCTTTCTTACTTTCTTTAATCTACTCTAATTTCACTTCTGGAAAAGTAGTCAAAATGAGAAAAGTCAAACCCGCATCAGAAAAGAAGCAACTTGACACACACATGCAATTAACTCACTTCACCAAGATATGTCACTAAATTGACATCAACAGAAATAGCTGATACAATGGCTTGCTTCACTGTTTATCAGTAATCTCTTCATCTTCTTTTTCCTTTTTACTTCACTCATATCTTATTACCCTGCTGTCATCTTTTCATGCCATGCATCTCTGGGAAACCCAGCCTGAAGTGGCAATATATTTGATGCTTAATAATATACAGCAGATGACATAAGATACCGGCTTTGCAAAATCTACCTGCTATTCTGAACTATCATACAAAAAAATTAGTTTTCAGTATGCCATCTTTCTTTTAATCTTCCTCAATAATACGAATAATCTTAATATTTCCATTTAAGAAAAATGCAAGCTATATGTTATTCCCATTTGATAAAAAATTATTCTAAGAGGAAACATTAGAAAATGGGTTTAAAAATAGCGGCACACAAATTTGATTCTACGTCAAATGGTTTTAAATATAAAATAGCATAATCGTAGGGTCATAAATCTAAATGAGGATATTCAGATATTTAAACGGTTTCTACAGGAGAGGACTTTAAAATTCACTCTTTCTCCAGATCTTGAATGGCCAGATAAAAATCAGAACTCCAAGCAGTTCCCACTATCTCTGATGTGAGCTCCTATTTTGTGTGCCGGATGACTTAGTGGACACCAGGGGCAGATCAATTTACTGTAGCACAAGGTGTCTCTGTCCCAAGGCTTGTATACTTGCATTTGTGGCAAGTCCAGTCCTATATTACACATCTCCTCTGGCTGTAACTGGAGACAGTTAAGGTACAATAGTGCTGAAAGAAGTGTACTTTTCCAGCCAGGGAACTTGTAATAGATCCTGCTTCATCTTGCATTGCCATACAAAGTAGCTCCATTCCATCCTTCCTAAAAGTGCTTCAGCGACTGAAAGTGGAAAAAGTGGAGCATAACAGAGTGCGTATATGCCTCAGAGTCTAGCCATCCAACAGTCCTAACTCGATGTAATTTAAATCTTGCATGTTTTTACTTTTTAAAAAAATTGACAACTCTAAAAATGTTTACCTGAAAATAGTGTATCTGTGAAATTTCACTAGTTTCCTTCAAGAAGCTAGGATTTTCATAGACTGAATACATTAATATTGAGATTTAATAAAATTAATTTTGCTGATACAAATGAAAAGTGAAAGAAGAAGTGAGAGAGAATACTACAATTCTCTCTTTCAGTGATGAGTAAATGGTAACAAAAGTCACCTGTACAAAGTCACAGAATGCGACGTCCATAAAGATGGGTCATCCAAATGCTTTCCAGTGATCCATCCAATAAGATGTCCCGTCATGAAGGTTTGAGAAGCGAATAGCAAAGAAAGTTGTGGACGTCCTCCTTTGATGGGAGCCCCTCAGCACATGAGAAGCAGAGGGCTGGGTGGGCAATGCTGATACTTTCCTTGTCAATTAACCAGGCTGGCTTCCCCTTCATGAGCAAGGAGCGGAAAGGGGCAAATCAGATAGCTCGTGGCTTAAGTCGTTTGCATTACGTGTAGGTTTCAATTTTCCATGGTTCCCATTGTCCCAGGTCCCAGGGTAGACGTTAGACAGCTACCCTTTAATCTTTTCCTCGGCAGCTTTAATCTCTCTCCACTTAGCCATTTCTAAATTGGGGATAACATCAATACCGTGAGGATTACCTAAGCATATCTGTAAGTACGCGACAATCACTCTAGGCTGTTTTTTATAATGTGACTTCAAACCGAATCTGTTATCGAATTGCTCAAGTTAACCATCTCCTGATAATGAGTTGTTCATGGAAGTGAAGATGAACAACTCAGATGCTTTGCAATGGTGGCTTTAGAAAAATATTTTATTAAATTGTTCCTTATTATCCTGGAGGAATATGTCACACAACAAAATATGGAGAGAGAGGAAGAGAAAAAAAATGGATATATTTTAATTGATCAGGAGTTCAAGACTAGCCTGGGCGATACAGCAAGACCCTATCTCTAAAAAAATAAAGAAGGATGAAGTAGAGAGTATATTTGTGGGAAGATACAGGTTATAGAGATCCTCAGTTCACAAAGCAACGGATATTTACTTTTCCACTCTACAGCCCTATCAGCCAACCACAACACTGGTTGCTATTTTTAGCCAGTTCTTTTCTGCAGGATGTCTGCAAGCCTTCCGGGATTTCAAAGCGATCCTTCCAGTCTTCTTGAAAAAGAGCAGTCTTTCATTCCCCAACATTTCAAGTATCAACACTCTTCAGCACCTTCACCTCCAGAGATTCCTTTATTCAGACTGGCCTGCTATTGGAGCTGCCTGTTACAGAAACACTGCCAATCACGTAAGCCACACAATCATTCAAAACACTGCCTCACATTGGGAAAACAGGAGTTGTTCATTTCATGGAAAGCATTCTTCATCTCATGAATGGATTTAGTTATCAACATAGTCCTTTCATTGGTGAGCCCCTGATTTAGTTACAATTGGCACAGCTCTAATCAGGCACATGGTGGCTGCGTATGGTGAAGCATTGGCTTTCAGGAGAATTCACTTAGCTTTAACAGTCGTGGTTAGCATAACTATGTGGTTATCTTCTATTGTAAAAAATAATTCTAGGACATAAATTTGATTATCTTCTGGAAGGTTGTTGATAATAGTGGTCCTCTCCCCTGCCTCACTCTGTCCCAGCCCTCATCAGAGTGCATCACTCAAAATGATTTCTAGTGAACTAAGGAAGAACGCACTGGGCAGAGCAGCCCAGGGTCTTGGCTCTGGCTCCGGCACTGAGCAAGTCTCTGAACGCTCCCCATCCCTAATCCTTCATGGAAGGTTCCTTCTAGCTCTTATAACTCAAATTCATAGGAACAAATCACGGAATTGAGCCTCAGAAATGAATCCTATTTCAGGGACTTCTCTCATTTCTTCTGGAACACATCAGGTTTGCATAACCTATGTTTTTTATTGAGAGTGATATGACATTCTGCTTTCCTTCTTGTTTTATCATTTGTAATTAATGACAGCTATTGGCCTACTTTCTCCTTCATGAAATTATAGTGATTATCATTTCCTTTCCTTTTTCTTAGAAAATCTTTTGTAGACTTTCTGTATTTCTTAACATTCTGCAATTGTTATAGTTCCCAGAGTGCTTTATGGATTACAAAATGATTTCATTTAGCTTTTCCTTTAAAAATTGACATCCTCATATGGCAGATATTATTCTCATTTCTAGGTGAGGAAAGGAAGATCTAGGAAATATAGTAACCCACTTTAGTTTCCATGCTAGTAAACTGAAGGAACTGAAACTTAAAATTCTTATCATTTGACTCCTAACTCAAGCAGGTAGGATTGTGCAGTTAGATACAAACTCTGAACGAAGTTGTCTAACTAAGAGGCCTTTGGGAAAGCTATTTAGTCTCTCTGAGCTTCAGTCTTCTCCTCTGTAGAATGGGAAGAATACTGGCTAAGTGTCAGTGAGGTTGTGAGGATTAAAGAGGATAATCTTTACAGAGGGAGCTCCACACAGAGCCCAGCAGATAATGAGCAGACACTCCACAAAGGTGAGTGTCTGGTCCCATCTTCTATAGTCTTCCTTGTCTCTGTTGTGGTCAACCTTGGATCTATGCTGCTTATGCTGGAAAAGTACACCTGCATCCTTTGCTGAGTAACTTATTCTTTTGGATCAGTCATATAATACTTAAAAAGAATTATTTTAGAGATGGGGTCTTGCTTTGTCACCCAGGCTGGAGTGCAGTGGTGCCATCCATGGTTACTCACTGCTCAAGCGATCCTCCTGCCTCAGCCTCCTGAGAAGCTGGGACTGCAGACACACCACCATGCTTGGCTGTTTCTTTTTTTTAATTTTTTTTTTTTTTTTTTTTTTTTTTTTTGTAGAGACAGGGCTTTGGTATGTTGCCCAGGCTGGTCTTGAGCTCCTGGCCTCAAGCGATCTTCCTGCCTCTGCCTCCCAAAGCTCTGGGATTTGTGAACCACCGTGCCTGGCCTAATACTTTTTCTGTAGACCTTTGTATACTAAATTTGTGAAACTCTACTTGCAATCTGATTGGCAATGAGCACTCCTTTCCATGTGATGATTACTCTGGAAATGTAAGCTCAACAACTCCCTACATTTGTAAATAAAAAAGACACAAAAGGAGAGAAACACTTCTCCACAACCTCCTTCCTTAGATACATTATCAGGGTTCTAACATTAACTTCTTACATTAAAAAAAAAAAAATCTGAAATGTATTTAAAAGAACCAAAGAAGAAAAATATCTCTCTTATTTCCTTGGATACTTTCCTAAATACTAAAATCAGTTGATTTTCAAGACAAGAATTGTTAAGAGACGCTCAATCAATAAATGACCTTCCTTTGTGCTGCGTATTACTCTGCTACAATGGAAGCAGCATGAAAGCAGATCGCTGTCTCATCTGTTTTGCTCTTTATCTCCAGGTGGTACAGCAGGGCCACGAACCCAGGAGGTCACAGTAAATATTTGTGACATGAATGAATGAATGAAATGAGTACATGAACAGGCTGAGTGCTCTGTGGGTGCGAGGATAGATATACAGAGATACAGAAGATGCTCTCCTGCCTTCAGGGAGCTTGCAGTCAGCCTCAAGAGGTACAATTTACAAGAAAAGAGGAGTACCCCACATTGCCAGGGAGTGAGTGTCTGGTGTCCATTAGTGCAAAGGGAGGGAGCCTGCCTTAGAAGTTTAGGAGAGCAAAAGTTCACTGTGGGGACAGAAACCTCACTTTGTTACAGCAGTTATTAAGAAATTATTTTAGGCAGATAGAGAGGAAAACGGGTCCTTGACAAGTTTTTGTTTCTTTTAGAGTAGCTCGAGAAACATTTCTTGCCTAGCAGGAAAGCCCCCTCCGGCAAGCTTTGACATGCAAATGCACGCCATTAGAAACTGGGTCCACCCAAACAGGGCGATTCCCGCTGTCTTTTCGGGGTCCCCACAAGTACCTGGCAACATGGCTGCCCCACCTATCCCCACGTGTGCAGAACATCATGGCGCCCTGAATTTGCATATTAAAAGCCAGGGTGGGAGGGCCAGTTATTTCACGGGCTATGTGAATGACATGCCTGGCCAACCAATCCCCTGTGCCCCATGCAAATGAGACACCGCCTTCTCCTATAAGCAGCCACTTTTCTGCCGCACAGCGGGTTTTCTCTTTGTTCCAATCCCCACTCCCTCCGTCTCTATACTGGGGAGCTGTTTTCTTCTGCCTTCCTTCTTTCTTGCCTATTAAACTTTTCACTCCATTAAACCACTCCATGTGTGTCCCTGTCATTAATCCTTTCAGTGTGAGACCAAGAACCCTGGTGGTTCCTCCAGTCTTCGGAGCCGTATCAACTTGTTCCCACCCCAATAATCCCTCTGACAAGGCTTTTCAATGAATACACGCATCATTAAAACAATGGCCATATTCAAGCCAAAACGTTGCCACTGATTGAGTTGATATGAATGTTGAGACCAAAAACACAAAAACACCTTGCCATGATATAAGACGATGGTTTTGCTTGCATCTATGACATTCTCATTGTTGTATTATTATTTAATATTGTGATAAACTGTGATTTGGTGAGGCCACTTTGGACTTTTCCCCTTTCCTATATCCTCTAATGCCACGGGTCCTTAAATATGGACCTGTACAGCTGGGTTTAAAATTGATAAACGCATTGTCTTAAGAGTCCTAGCCCCAGAGGCAGAATAGGACGTGGGGGGTGGTCAGAATTATAATTAGTGAAAGAAAGGGTCACACTTTACAAAACAGCACTGTTTTTTCTAATTTTAAAGATGAAAGTACTCAATGGATAACTGAAAAACACAGAAATATATTTTTAAAATGCATCTCCCCCAGAGATAACCATTACAGTAATTTTTGCTTGCATTCTTAGTATCATAGTCACATATTCAAAATATGTATGAGACGTGTATATTTGTTCATGCCTATTTAAAAAGATACATTTTGGAAATATGTTATGATGACTGTTAAATGTCAGACATTTCACTCTACATATTTCACTAAGTGACAACTGTCAGCACCTGCAATGTATCTGTAGGCAAGGGGGAGGTGACTGGAGAAGAAAGCACACAATATTACCTCCTCGTAGGGTTACGATCCAATGGGTCAAGCAGATGTCAGAGCCAAATGAAATTTTATTTACAAACTGTATATGCAATATTGAGTCCGGGTGCAGGGTGACAGGGCACTATAAGAAAGAACTAACTAGGGACTCAATCCATATCACAGAGCATAGAAGTCTTCTCTGGCAAGACCCGACTTAAGCTGAGAGGTCAGAGATAAGAAGGCAAATCTTGGATGGAACGGAGGAGTGCTGTGTGGGAGGGAAGGATTCCAGACACAGGCAACGGCACACACAGACTCGGAGGAGCCGCACCACCCTTCCTGGAGTGCAGGGAGCGAGATGGAGACTAGGCTGAAACAGAGCTGGAGAGCAAGGCAAGGACTGCGCTATAACAGAGGCATGTGCCAGACTTGGGATCTCACAGGAAACAAATGGAGGACCCGATGGCTTTTAAGCACAGGAGTGGGCGTGGTCTCATTTACATTTTGAAAACGACTGCTCTGGCTGCAATGCCAAGAAGGTCGTGGTAAGAGGCCACAGCATAGTTTCCAGGCAAGAAGGCATGGTCTGCTGACCTAGCGTGGTGGCAGCACAGGTAGAGAAAAGTGGATGAGTTTAGGCTGAGTCCTGGAGGCGGTGCCTTGTTGCCTACAGACTATGGGGCTGTATTAGGGAGATAAAAAAGGAGAGAGGGGAATTAGACAATTTTTGGTATCTGGCATGATCCTCTCAGGGGTGATGGAAACACTCATATATAAATGATGGTAGGAGATCTGGTTGGAAAGAGTTTAGTGTTGAATATGTTGAGTTTGAAATGTTCAAGTTGTGTGTGTGTGTGTTTTTAATGGCAATGCAGAATTCTATTATAAAAGCCAATTTTTAAAACACAAGTATACTACTTCTGGAGCACAGTTTCTTTACATTTTATATTAGTATAGTTTAAATATTGTTCTGATAAACATCCTTATAGGTTTACCTTTGCCCATATCTCTGTTTCCTTAGGAAACGTGGGAGGTTAACTGACACATTTAAAAGCTTTTTGATGTGGCACAAGGATCTTTACTTCTGAGGAAATGACTTTCATCACCACTTTTGAGCACGTGGGCTCCCCTTAGAGACTCATCCATTGCTGACCCTGACATTAATTATATCAATTAATCCTAATCACGAATCCTTAACCAGCAGAAGAAATCTAGGATAACACTGTATAAGCCACAAGCCAAGGAAAAGTCGAACGAAGAGGATTTTACAGGTCCTTACTTTCCTCCTTCTTACTGAATCTGACATGCTATTGTAAAATCAAGTCAACTTTATATACAATATATATGATATATGATACCACACATTATATAAAATATATATTATACATTGGCCTATATTATATATGTGAATATATGTATATAAAATATATTCTTATATATAACAATACATTTACATATACAAGATATACATATTATATATTATATATATTTATATATAATTTTTGTTTGGTTTTCTTAACTTATAAAAAAATTTTGAGCACTCAGTCCTTTTTTTTATTTTTTATTTTACTTTAAGTTCTGGTATACATGTGCAGAACGTGCAGGTTTGCTAATAGGTATACAGGTGCCATGGCCGTTTGCTGCACCTATCAACCCATCATTTAGGTTTTAAGCCCCGCTTGCATTAGGTATTTGTCCTAATGCTCTCCCTCCCCTTGTCCCCCACCCCCTGACATGCCCTGGTGTGTGATGTTCCCCTCCCTGTGTCCATGTGTTCTCATTGTTCAGCTCCCACTTATGAGTGAGAACATGTAGTATTTGGTTTTCTGTTCCTGTGTTAGCTTGCTGAGAGAGCACTCAGCTCTAAACCAAAGGCTCCTAATTAAGTATGTGAAATATTAGTCAAAATTCCATTACCTCTTAATTTGAAAACTACATATATTTAGTTACAAAATAAAAGCCCAATTACTTCTAATTACCTATATTGATGAAGTAAAGTTAAGTTTTTATGTCGTTTCTACTATTCTTTCCTTTGGTGGTTTGTCAAATAAGTCATCTTTTCCCAAAAATGAATCTTGATTATTTTGACAGTTTTTCTTTTCAAAGCCCTTATAGGTACTGTTGTTATATGGTGAACACTCAAGAGATACACAAGTCCTATCATTTTTTATCACCAACACCGACATCTGATTTGTTTTATTTGGCATGTCACCTTCTTGATTTAACACAAATTGTTTTATTTTCTTAATTTCTGAAAAAAACTCATATTTCTGGTTTGTTTTAACATAAATTGTTTTATTTTCTTAATTTCTGGAAAAAACTCATATTTCTGGTTTGTTTTCACTGAGGGCCTCCATGTCCGTTTTTTCCCTTCTACTTTATCAGAAAGGACTGAGGTCTCAAATGACAATGAGAATATCTGAGTCACTTATAGAGGGCAAGAAGAAGCATAGAAAAAAATATTTCTGGCTGGGGGCAGTGGCTCACACCTGTAATTTCAGCACTTTGGGAGACCAAAGCAGGAGGTTTCCTTGAGCCCAGGATTTCAATACCAGCCTGGGCAACATAGAGACCCTGTCTCTATAAAAAATAAAAATTAGTTGGGAGTGGTGGTATGTGCCTCTGGTGCCAGCTCACTGGGAGACTGAGGTGGGAGGATCACTTGAGCCCGGGAGTTTGAGGCTGCAGTGAGCTATGACCCTATCATTGCACTCCAACCTGAGTGGCAGAGCGAGACCCTGTCTCAAAAAGAAAAAAGGAAAAACTCTTCTTTGTCTAACTCTCTGAACAGAGAGAAAAACTACCCTAGAGACAGGTCTGGAGCACTGCAGGAGAGTCAGGCACACCGGGCCCCAGGATCTCATGGATTTCATGTATAAGAATGTTCTTCCTTCCTGCTTTCTTGAGGGATCATGCCAGTATCTTCAAAGTCTAAGATGCTAGGAAATCATGGGCAGTGGATTGAAATAGAGGGCATATGCCTTACATAAAGACATCTAAACTCTCACAGTAACAAACTGTGCTGGCTAAAGGAAAAACTACTGTCATTCAGTCCACGAGTTTGCAACTCCTGGTTTATCATAATTATAGTGATATTCCTTTAAACTAAACATTTGGATGGAATCTTTTTCCGCCTATAGAAAGAGAAATCACCCTTATAACAGTGGTTTTAAAACTGTAGTTCACACAAGAATCCTATGGTGAGCTTGTTACCACTGTGGGTTCCTGGGCAGCACCTCACAAGATTTCCTGGTCTGCAAATCTGGGATAAACATCTTTGAGACAGGTGGCCCAGGCTTCCACAAGTGCTGCAGGGATTTGGATTCATTCCAACCAGTTAACACTCAGAGGGTGTTAATCCAGTTCGGAGAAACTTCAAGAAATCAATCTCACATGATATAGAAAGATTCAATCTGTAAATCATCATAGCTCTTCTTTCCAAAGTCTTTTATAATTGAGTTTGAAGCAGAGTACAAGCAAATATCTCATTTGTATGATCCATCAAAGGTCAATTTTTTTTCATTAAGATAGCAAAGAGGTTTGTTGTTGTGTTTGTTGGTTTGTTGTTGTTGTTGTTTGAGACAGAGTCTCACTCTGTCGCCAGGCTGGAGTGCAGTGGTGCAATCTCGACTCACTGCAACCCCCGCCTCCTGGGTTCAAGAGATTCTCCTGCTTCAGCCTCCCAAATAGCTGGGACTATGGGCACGTGCCACCATGCCCAGCTGATTTTTGTATTTTTAGTAGAGATGGTGTTTCACCATGTTGGCCAAGATGGTCTCGATCTCTTGACCTCGTGATCCACCTGCCTTGGCCCCCCAAAGTGCTGGGATTACAGGCGTGAGCCACCACGCCTGGCAGCAAAGAAACTTTTAAAAGCCTGACTTTGGGCATGAGCGACACTAGGGATTGAATCTCATATTCTGCTATTGACGGGGATGAACTTGGCAGTTTGGTTCACTCTCAAGCCTCAGCTCAGCCATGGATAAAATGGAGATAAGAAAAGAAATGACCGCATGATGTGGTTGTGAGGAATCAACGAGGCAATGTACGGAAAGTGCTTACCACTATGCGTGGCACACAGGAGTGCAGAACAAATGTGTGCGTGTGCGTTTCTGAAACGGAGCCTCACTCTGTCGCCCAGGCTGGAGTGCAGTGGCGATCTCAGCTCACTGCAAGCTCTGCCTCCCGGGTTCACACTATTCTCCTGCCTCAGCCTCCCAAGTAGCTGGGACTACAGGCGCCCGCCACCATGCCTGGCTAATTTTTTTTTTTTTTTTTTTTTTTTTTTTTTTTTTTTTTTTTGTATTTTTAGTAGAGACAGGGTTTCACCGTGTTAGCCAGGATGGTCTGCATCTCCTGACCTCGTGATCCACCCACCTCGACCTCCCAAAGTGCTGGGTTGTGTGTTATTTTTGTCACTATTTTTCTACAAGAATAGAACATGATGCTAAAAACATATGAAACTGGTAATTCTGCACTTGTTTTCAGGGATGTTTTAAACAGTCACCTCCTCATCCCCCAAACATAAGAAAACCCCACAGAATTATAGTTTTTGTTATTTTATGTTAGTGAATAAAACTTGTATCTGTACTCTAACACTAGGATAGAGTTTTAAATTGGGGGATTTTAAATCCTTTCAGCTTTCTCTGTTTTGATAAAATATTTCTCCTTATCACTATCGTATGCTATTCTGAAGGTATAACACATGCAATATGATCTTTCCCCTCCTCCAATGCGATCCACTTGTTTCCAAGCAATGAAAAATCATAGTTTCTATATTCTTCTTATAAAATAAAAAGAGGCAGAATTCTGTGATGGAAAAAGTAATAATGACATGTATATGAATTCCGTGGATTTTTACTTCTCCCTTAATTAATGCATCAATGCCACATATTTTTACAAAATACTAAGTGCCTGTGAAATGTCCCTCTAAAAACTCAATGCATTGATATACCTACCCTATTGAAATGGATAATTTCATTAATTGTAAGTTAGAGAATGCTGATTAAATGAAGAATGCTGATTAAATGAAAAATGCTGATTAAATTCTTTGATCATATCAAAGAATTTATTATTATGATTCATCATTTTTATGTTAAACAGAGAAGGAAAAAGGAGGCAAGACAATAAGGAAGGTATGGGGGAAAATGGGAAGGAAGAGGAGAATCCATCTACTAGCCAATGTTCATTGACCAACTACTATACACTCATGATTCAGGAGCCCAGGAGAAAAGTTTTACCTTGGAAAAGCTTATGGTCTAATTATCAAAAAAACTCTTTTACTGCTAGAGAAAAAAATATTCATGACACTTGTTAAGGACACGCAGACTTTATGAGTGGGGATGCCACAAGGAGGTTTGTAGTAGGGAAGGGTGACTGAGCTCAACTCCAACTACAAGGACGAGTGGAGACTGATGGCCAAGCAGGCTGGGGATGAGCGGATGGAAAATTACTAAGTGGGAACATCAAGGCTGGGGGTTGTTGCTAGGCTGACTCAAAAATATTCTTGCTGAAGGCAGGCCAGGGTGATAAGATATCAAGGCTAGGGGATGAGGCATTTGATCAGGTAATAAGAGGGATCAGATACTAAGTGTAGGCGACTTTCACTAAACTGACGCAGCAGGATTCTTGCTGAAATTAGACTAAATGGGCCTTATATACACACATACACACACTACATATATACACAATTATATATATTTATATATGAATTAATATATATTATCTATTATATAAAAATATATATAAATATAAATAATTTATATATAGTGTGTGTGTTTATTATATATTTATTTTATATATGTGTTTATTATATACACATAATAGACACACACCTTGGTAAACCACTTAGAGGATGGGTCCCCAGGATCATGAGGAACGAGCTGACTCAGAAGCAGCTGCACAGCGATGCCTGCAGGATGAAGAGGCATTTGTCAGAGGGGCAGCTAAGAAGGTGGCAGTGGAGGGAAAAAAGGATGGATCCCCGGAGAATCTGAAGAAATCTTGCAAAGGACAGTGGAGGGTAGAGAGCAGGGTGTTAAGTCACCTTTTAATAAGCACACGTGGTTTTGACATGCCCGCGGCTGCCCGTCTGCAAGCAGAAATGGCTGTGATTTGATGACAGTCTTACTGCTGGATGGCAAGGATGATTCTTTGGCCAGACAATACCGTTATCATTAACAACAACAACAACAACAAAATCCCCACACAGTAAGTACTGGGCTGGCTGAAAACAGACCTATACCAAATCAACACCTCACCATTAAGGAGCTAAGCCTACCGCACGGCATTTTCTCTTTAGCCAGAGTCACGTTTTTATGAGAAAATACGAAGAGAACAGAGAGTTGCCAGAATGCAGTGTCACTGCATTGCAGGGCTATATTTGTTGGCAAGCATCTGAGACCAGCCTCTGCAAACTGCTGTAGGCAGGGCCTGGCCTAAAGCGGATAGCGCCCCCCTGGGGCTCGGTTGCCCTTGCCACACCATGATCCTTCTCTGTGACTTAGGATCATAGAGAAAACACAGCTTTTCCTAGCAGTTAACAAACAGTTTCTCTGGACTTTTATCTTTCATGATAAATGCAGATGTTTAAGGATCACTTTGTCAGTTATCCTTCTATAATGTTTTCAGTTCTCAATAATCAACTACTTGATACTCACGAGAAAAGCAGAATTCTTCTTAAACCTCTGGTTCAAAACGCTTCTCCTAAAAATGCCTTCCTCTGCTGATAAAGTGTTTCACATCATTACAACATGGAGAAAACATGCAGATCCCAGGCAGTCCAGGCTATGATGAGTATCTTCAGCGTTTCAGAAAGACAAACTTGATTCCACATCACTGTGACTCCTAATGACCAGTTTTCTCAAGGGAGGTCTGAGTCACCGTCCCAGCAGTGTCTCCAAAGGCAGCACGGTGCTCATGGATAATTATATTTTCGTGCGTTGGTAAAAACACAATCCACCTAGTGATCTTATGTCTACTTGAACATTACAGCAGTTCTAGAGTATGACTGTAGAATTATCATGAACTGCGGTATTTTGCAGTAACCATTAAAGTACAGCAGTGTTTGAATCATCTTGTGGGTCTATTCGTCTGCTTGGGCTGTGATAACAAAGTACCACAGACAGGATGGCTTAAACAACAGAAATGTATTATCATCTCACAGTTCTGGAGGCTGGAAGTCTGAGATCAAGGTTACAGCCGGCTGGTTCCTTCTGAGGCTGTGGGGGAGAGTCTGTTGCCTGCCTCTCCCCTTGCTGGCGTCTTCGGCTTCCTTGGCTTGTAGACGCATCACCTGGATCCCTGCCTTCGCCTTTGCATGGTATTCCCCTTGTGTGTGTGTGTCCGTGTTCAAATTTCCCCTTTTTATAAATAAGGACACCACTTATATTGGATTAAATGCCCACCCTACTCCAAAATGACCTCATCTTAACTAATCAGTTAATTTACCAGCCACTCATTTCCCATAAAATGTCGTATTCTTAGGCACTGGAGGTTAAGACTTCAAAATATGAATTGAAAGGAAACAGAACTTAGCCAACATCAGTGGCATTTCAGGGAAAGTAGGCCACCTGAAATGAAGACCCTTCTTGACAAGATTACAAAGCTTAGGGATATAAATTGACCTCCAACCAGCTTTAAAGTCTCTCTATAGCTGGCCTGCTAAGCTGCACACTTTCCAGAGACTGTGGTTTTGTTCTCAATTAAAGTCTTTCCTTCAAAGCATTTTTCCCCATAGGAAAAAATAAAATCTTTAAGGAAGACACATCCGCCAATTTTTCCCAGCAGGTTTCACTGAAAGCCCCTCTCTGGTTGGCACTTTTGCTGACTGATTTCTCTTTTAACCCTCCTGTCTTTTCCCGCATGCCCTTGTTGGATATTATAGCAACTCGTACACTGTTTGAATAAGAATCTAGAGGACAAGAGCCTTTCCTGCTTTCATTCATTTATTCATTCCACAGATGATTTTCAGAACCGCTCTTAATGGTGTGACCTCTGTAAGCTCTTCGGCATAAAACATGAATAAGACACTGTTCCTGCCATGCAAAGGCTTGCACTCTACCAGTAAAACGGGATGAAGACACTCTTCTAGAATAAAGGCATCCAATTTGCTTTTGTTTAGAAAACTCTCACCCTTCCACAAAGCAATATGAGATTTTACATAGCAAAGAAAAAAAGTTTTTTTTAGTCAAGCATGGTGGCTCACGCCTATAATCGCAGCACTTTGGGAGGCCGAGGCAGGTGGATCACCTGAGGTCAGGAGTTCGAGAACAGCCTGGCCAACATGGCTAAACCTCGGCTCTACTAAAAATACAAAAAAAAAAAAAAAAAAAATTAGCCAGGCGTGGTGGCAGGCCCCTGTAATTCCAGCTACTTGGGAGGTTGAGGCAAGAAAATCATTTGAACCCAGGAGGTGGAGGTTGTAGTGAACTGAGGTTGCACCACTGCACTACAGCCTGGGTGACAGTGAGACTCCATCTCAAAAAAAAATTTTTAAGAGAGAAATCAAGGCAGTTGTTGACATTCAACTCTAATCAGATACTCAAGACTAGGTCTATCTTTCTAAACATTGTTCTGTCCCCCACTTCCTCCCCGGCCCCCAGTGCATCCCTAGACTCCTCAAGGAGAAGAGGCTTGATCATGGCTCTTCAGGATAGTTTGTTACTGAGTCAGGTCGCTTCTCTATCATTTGCACTTTAGGTATTTTGGGTGGTGCTTTCTATGTATGAACTATGTTCTGTCTTTCTATCCCAAGTCAAATCATTACAGATATCAAAATCCGCCAACAACCAAGGCTAATGGAGCTCTTTCCCTAATTCTTAAGAAAAATCCAAAGAAACACAGTTCGTACCCACAAATCAATGGGCAGTGTATCAGTTAGTAAAACCCAAGCCAAATGCAGTAACTGAGAAGCTTCTCTGGTCTTAAAGGCACAAGGGGTTCAATCCCAAGTATCTACTATTTCCACAAACTTCTGTCCCACCATAAAGGGGCTGAGTCTCTGCTGTCAATACAACATTTTAAATTTATTATTTTGTGCTTAAACATCACTTATCTATAACAAGAAACTCAAAACTAAGCCATGGGAGATAATACGTTTAACAGACTCCTTGACTTTTGCATCAGTTTTCTTTGCCCCCATAAGCTTGTTGAGATATAAAGCAAGATAATGGCAAACACATAAATGTCTCTCACTATGTCCCAGCACTACCCCAAGTGCTATGGCAATATTAAGATATTAGGTCATCAGAACAAACCCCACCAAAAGGCCAGCATTTTACCATGAGTAGCCTTTGTTAGTACCCAAGAAGTAGTTCTTTAGACATACCAACTTTAACTGCAGCATTGATAGGGTTAATTATCACCAATTTGAAGCTGTCCAGTTAAAACCTAGAATGGTGGGCTGTTTTTGAGACATGTATATGGGTGGAAAACATGCTTTATTATCCACAGAGACACCAATAATCAATCGGAGACATAGTTGGTAACGCCTAGCATCATGGGAGAATGTGGAAAAGAGACATAGGCTATCTTTGAATATTAAGTGGGAGAGTAGTGTACAGGTACGTTTTCTTTTTCTTTGTGACAGAGTCTCACTGTCACCCAGGCTGGAGTGCAGTGATATGATCTCGGCTCACTGCAGCTTCTTCCTCCCTGGCTCAAGTGATTCTCCTGCCTCAGCCTCCCGAGAAGTTGGGATTACAGGCGTGCACCACCACGCCTGGTTAAGTTTTGTATTTTTTGTAAAGACGAGGTTTCACCATGTTGCATGTTGGAAAGGCTGGTCCTGAACTCCTGAGCTCAAGTGATTTGCCCAGTTCGGCCTCCCAAACTACTGAGATGACAGGCGTGAGCCATCGCATCTGGCCAATGGTAAGTTTTCAATAAGGAGACTTGTGCTATTCAAACTTAGTCCCAAATTTAGTTGTACCAAGAGAAGTAAACATAAAGCCTTCAGAAGAAAAGCACCAAGGTACGTGGTTTATCCTGGCTCTGGTTGGCTCCAGTTTCACCCACCCTCCATCCCTGCAACAAACATTTATTGAGGGCCAACTGAGAGTGGGCAGTATCCTCGGTTCCAAAACTACAAAGGCTGGATGCAGTTGCACATAGGCAATGGGTACTTAAACCATCAATGACACAAAGTTATAAAGTAGGTAGTAGGGATGGAAACTCATAAAGGTGATATTTAGGAGAAGGAGGTGGTGGGAAGCTTTCAAGACAGAGAATTGAATGTTCACAAGTGTGATATATTCAGAAATTAATGTTTAAAGTAAATTTCCTCAAATCTCATCTAAATTTTCATTGTGAATTCTTCAAGCTGCCCCTTGCCACCATTGATAAAAGGGTGATGACTTTAAATCCCGTATTTCTAATCTGTGCCAATTTTCAGTATTCTCTTCATCAAGTCACATATCCCAATTTTAGGGCTAGAAAACATGGTCATCATGGTGATTAGAAATGCAATTTACAGAAGATTTCCCTTTCTCTCTGTTTCCCAGACTGCTCAAGAGTCTCCTTTCCTCTCCCACACCCAGCTTCTGCTCTCACTACCAACAGCATAGCACACGCAGCATGGCACGGCGTGGCACAGCATGGCACCGGCTGTCAATTTCACTAAAGGTGGAAATTCCTCAAGAATGTCTAATTAGAATGTTTTGAAAAATAAATTCAGCTTCTTAGAGAGTAAGAGGACTACTTCTAAAAGATTACATAGCACAGTTATTTTCATTCTAAATGTAATTGAAATACCACTCAAAATTGTCTTCTTGAATGACAAGTCATTCTATTTCAACATGACATTGATTGATTTTAATTATGACATGGTTTCCTGTCAGCCTGGTGCTTGAACCCAACTTTAAGGAAAACTCATTTGTCTTGTGCTTGTGCCAGAGTGAGTGAGAGATTTACGAGAATTGGATGAGCGTGTTTCCCAAAGCTTTGAGAAACATATGTGACCTTTTGAAAACTATATCAAGTTCTGCACTGTACTAGCAGTCTCACCGTGGGTGAGGTAATTTCTTGAAACTTCTGTTTATTTACTCTTACAATGAGATAGGTTCAATTTTTTTTTTAACAGAGCTACTGTAAGGGTTAAATGAAACAGCTGCTTGGCCATGTATCTGAATCCAAGTTTTTTGCTCTTTACGGACACCACAGTACCTCAGTCTTAAGGTTGATGGGCACTAAAGTGCTTAACTTCAGAAGTGGAGAACTCCATATTCCTGAGCACAGGAACAAGTGCACTAAATCCTTCATCACACAGTACCTCTAGGTCTGTCCTCCTACCCCAAAGTGCTGAAAGATGCATTTAGCAGGACTCTACATCTTTGGTTAAGTCCTCCTACAGGCTCCTGATTCGAGAGCTCACCAAGTGATGCCTCATTAAAACCACTTTATTTCAGCTGGAAGTGGAGGGGAGGGGGAATGAGGAATGAGGGAGCAATGAACACAATATGATGTGGAGAGGGATGCTTCCTCAGCAGGGACCGGCATCCAGCCCCACAGGTGCTGTGCTGTGGAGTCAGCTCCAGCATCTACTCCTTTCTGTGCCAGGTAAGTGGAGAATTACACATCTCTTCAGAGTTGGAATATCTTCTTCTCTCTGCCCCTTCAAACTCAGTGTCATCTTTGTAAAAAGCATGCTCACACCATTACTCCTGTTCAGAGACTGTCAGTGGCTGCCCACCTCCTAGGTTTTAGAGAAATCGTTCTTTTTTTTCTTTTTTTTTCTTTTTTTTTTTTGAGATAGGGTCTCGCTCTGTCACCCAGGCTAGAATGCAGTGGCACGATCTTGGCTCACTGCAACCCTCACCTCCCAGTTCAAGTGATTCTCCTGTGACTAGCTGGGACTACAGGCACCCGCCACCATGTCCAGCTAATTTTTGTATTTTTAGTAGAGATGAGGTTTCACCAGGTTGGCCAGGCTGGTCTTGAACTCCTGACCTCAGGTGATTCACCCGCCTCGGCCTCCCAAAGTGCTGGGATTATAGGTGTGAGCCACTGCACCCGACAAAGAAATCATTCTTAACATTATGTAGTTCAGATATTCTTTTGATAATCCTCTCTCCCAGAAAAATGTAGACACACACACACACCCCCTTTTATTCTAGTTCCATGCTCTAAAACTTGTCCACAAACTCCAGATTGAACAACTTGCTCAAAAAGATCAGAATTCAGACTTCTTGTCCTGCATGTCAAAGATCTCTATAATCTCACCATTCATCACCAATGACTTGACCATTTCTGAAATCTCAGTGGAAAGCATCCACTCTGATAATTATCTCTGATCATTCCAGGCAACTTCTCCTGCTGTCTACGCTCTGGTTATGTTCCACCTCCCTGAGAACCCCAGTGCACCAACCCTACGAGTTTCCCACCGGTCAGCACTGCTCCCTACAGGCTGCTTTCCTCCCCAGCAGCCTGGAGGCCAGAACCACCAGTGCAAATGTCCCTTTGTATTCTGCCCTCATCCCCTCCTCCTCTGTTCTCCCACTGTACACGTGCCTGGCAATACACCAGTCTGGACATTCAACCCCGTAACTACATTATGTCTGCTTCAAAGCATGAAAGCAACAAAGAAAAGCATGCAAATGTGCTCATGAGTCTCACTTTAAATATATCACTACACAGTTCCATCAATATTTAAAACTGCCTGCTGATTCTAACAGATTTCCCGGTAAATATTCTTGTTCACTCTCCTAAAGGAATACTCAATGCCTTTTTATCTTTTGTTCAGTCCTTTAACCTCTGCGGTCTGGCCATATGTTGATGGTCTTGCTTTGAACTTTAAGAAAACAGAAGTATTGTGACACAAATTACTTTATTTTCCACCCCAAATGCACCATTTTACTTAAATTTCTCTCCTCTCTCATTTTATTGAACTGTCCATCCTTCTCTCATCAGACAAACTGACCCACTGTCAACAGCGTATTTTACCTCTTCCATTCCTCAACAAATTCTTCCAAGCAATCATTCCTAATATCCCGCTGGATCATCAGTTTCCTTCTCTTCATTGGAATAGTTCCATCGGCATTCACATACGCTGTAATACTTCCACCTTAACCAGAAAGCTGTGTGTTCTCTGGTCCACATTCCTCTCTGAGTGCTGCTCTATTTCTCCCTTCCCCTTCCCAGGCACAGTTCTCCAAAGAGGTATCTGCACTTCCTGTCTCAACTTTCTTAATGCCCATCCACTGTCTCCAGAATGAACTCCAGCGAGCCCTTCATCCCCATGCCCCCAGTGAAACCGTTCTCATCATAGTCACCAACGCTGTCCACCTTGTCAAATCCCAACATCTATCAGAGTTCTCTTCGTACTTGACCTCTTGGTAGCATTTGACCCAGATGAGCCACACCCTCTAGAAGCATTTCTTTTCTTTTCTTCTCTTCTAAGACACCACACACCCTCTGGGCTGATCGACATCACCGGCCATTTCTGTTTTCTCCACCTCTTCAGAGAATGTAGGCACGCTTCAGGACTGGTCCCTGGCCTTCCCACCTCACCCTCCTGTCTCCTTTGGTGATCTCAGAAGGTTCCATGGTTTAAGTGCTGTCTAAACACTGATAGCTCCCAAACATTATCTATCTCCAGGACCAACCTTTCACTTGATCTCCAAACTAGTCAACTGCCCACTTACCACTTGCAGGAGGCAAATGGCACACGGCCTAGACAGAATTACTGACTATTAAACTCCTTCCTCATAAACGTGCTCTTCCCTTTCTACCTTTATTCCCCATGCATGAAGAACCATTCTACATGTTCTTCAACCATCATACATTGCAATCCTATTGCAGCTCACCACCTCCCCAGCCATGGCCTCTGACTGCTCCTATGCAAGCCCCCTCATCTCTCACTGGACTTGCATTCCCCTCCTCACCAGCTTTCCTGCTTTATCATTCTCTGGCTTAATACCCTCTAATAGCTTCTCAGCATATAAAGAATAAAATCCAAACTGACTGCCACAGTCTTCACTGCCCTTCAGACACTGACCCCGCCTACTTTTTTCACATAATCTTACTCTTCACCCAAGCTGGCCACACCAACTTGTTCCAGCCTAGGGACTTTTTTTTTTTTTTTTTTTTTTTTTTTTTTTTGAGACGGAGTCTCGCTCTGTCGCCCAGGCTGGAGTGCAGTGGCACGATCTCCGCTCACTGCAAGCTCCACCGCCTCCGGGGTTCATGCCATTCTCCTGCCTCAGCCTCCCTAGAAGCCGGGACTACAGGCGCCCACCACCACGCCCGGCTAACTTTTTTGTATTTTTAGTAGAGACAGGGTTTCACTGTGTTCGCCAGGATGGTCTCGATCTCCTGACCTCGTGATCTGCCTACCTCGGCCTCCCAAAGTGCTGGGATTACAGGCATGACAGCCTAGGGACTTTTATCTTTGCTGTCACCTCTACAGAACAGTCTCCCCCAGGTTTTCTCATGGCTGCAAAAGGTGTGCAAAACGTCATTCGGAAGTCTGTTTCTGTTTTTCTTTGAGGAGTCCTATACTGCCCTATCTAAAAATGTTGCACTCTTTATTCTCTAACCCAGTTTTTAATCAGGAGAGACTTTTGCCTCCCTGGGGGGATTTAGCAATGGCTAGAGACATTTTTGGTGGTCGTTAGTGGGAGTTGCTACTGGCATCTAGTGAGTAGAGGCTAGGGATGCTACAATGCACTGGACGGCTGCCCACAAAAAAGAATTTCAGGCCCCCACAAATGTCAGTAGAATTAAGGTTGAAAAACCATGCCATGCATCTACTTCGTTATTATCACAACACTTATCTGCATAATAATAATAATAATAATAATAATAATAATAATTAACATGTATTTCAGACTTACCAGGTGCCGGACACCATTCTAAAATTTTACATTTATTTCCTCTTTAATCCTCATGTGCCAGCCATATAAAATGGGTCCCATTATTACACAGATGAGACACTAAGGCAGGAAAAAGTTAACTATCTTGCTCCAGATCAAGTTGGAGAGCTGGAATTTGAATGTAGATGGTCTGGCTCTAAAGCCTTTACCTTTAACCATTGCATTAGAGGGCTACGAGGTTACATTTTTTTCCTATAATTTATTACCTGTCTTTTCCCACTAATATGCTATCTCCATGAGAACATGGAAATAATATACTTGTTTATCTCTGGATCTTCTCTGTCTAGACATATAGGAGGCCCTCAAAAATCTTGAACAAATGAAGAGTTCTGCATACCTTTCCAAGCATTGCTTCTTGTAATCTTCTCCCACAAAGCTCACTTCCCTGAAAATGACCTGCTTTCTATCCTGGAGACAGTCCAGGCTTACTTTCCCTCTGATTCAGCCCACGCTGTCTCAGGTCTGGTTTTTCCTCCTCACTCCTGTCCCCAACACGAATATGATTGCACCCATTTCTCCAGCCCCACCTCCCATCTTACATAACACATTTCAGACCCATGGATCCACAGAGTCATTTTGGCGGAAAGAACGTTAGATATTATAACTTTCAGATTATTTATTTTACATGTAAGAAAAACAAGACTTGGATGGCTGGGCCCGGTGGCTCACACCTGTAATCCCAGCAGTTTGGGAGGCCAAGGCAGGCAGATTATCTGAGGTGAGGAACTCGAGACCAGCCTGGCCAACACGGTGAAACCCCATCTCTACTAAAAATACAAAAATTAGCCAGGTGTGGTTGTGCGTGACTGTAATCCCAGCAATTCGGGAGTCTGAGGCGGGAGAATCGCTTGAACCCAGGAGGCAGAAGTTGCAGTAAGCTGAGATCACACCACCGCACTCCAGCCTGGGGAGCAGAGCAAGACTCCATCTCAAAAAAAAAACAAAACAAAACAAACAAAAAAAAAACACTAAGACTTGGAGAAACTAAGCAAGATACTGACGAAAATTCCAGTTTTTCTTCCTTGTGTTTGGAATTTCCATGTAGCTCTGAAATGCTGCTGGGAGGAAAGAATTTGTAGAAGCTCTTAGGACAACAAGCCCCCCATAGCCCACTTAGCAAAGCACTTTTTATTTATCTGACTACATTTCCCTAGGTTCATATTTTCTTTTCTTTCCTTTTTATTTTTATTTTTATTTTTTGAGATGGAGTCCCGCTTTGTCACCCAGGCTGGAGTGCAGTGGTGCGATCTTGGCTCACCGCAACCTCTGCCTCCCGGGTTCAAGTGATTCTCCTGCCTCAGCCTCCTGAGTAAGCTGGGATTACAGGCGCCCACCACCACGCCTAGTTAATTTTTGTATTTTTAGTAGAGACGGGGTTTAACCATGTTGGTCAGGCTCATCTCGATCTCCTGACCTTGTGATCCGCCTGCCTCGGCCTCCCAAAGTGCTGGGATTACAGGTGTGAACCGCCGCGCCTGGCCCCATATTTTCTTTACTCTTGTCCCTCGGTACAATGTGTCCCTATGCTCTTATTAGAACAATTTCCACCTTTGCCCCTTATTTTATCCCCACCCCAAAATCAGAACTATGATTCTTGCCTTTAAGGAATTCACAAGGTAGATAGGGAAAGAGATCATGTATGTCTTATCTTAGATCTTCCATTACTTTGCAGACTGGTTCATAATCTGATAGAATTACTGGAAAAACAAGTGATAGCTTTCTCTCCAACTTGTTCTACTTGTTTCTGAGAGTAACAGAAAAAATGTGGTTTACACCCAGATGATGAACTGACAGTTGTACATTTAATAATTAGGACACAAGAAAATAAATTCCACAGATAATCTGTTTGACATCATCTATTTTTTCTTTAATGTAGGTGGTTTAATGCAACAATAACTTTTAGAAGGCTTATGACATTTTTCCTGATGAAACAATTTGGATTAATGGTACTTCTAGGAGAAATCATTTCCTCATAGATCACCTTCAAACACATTCAGAAAAGAGATATTCAGGAAAGATCCCTTGGGTTGCTTAAGGCCATTTCAACCTACAATCCTAGTAGTTGTTGACGAATAGGATATTCCACATAGTAACAAATTACCACCCCTCAGATTACCTAATGATTGCAAAAGGGAAAACCTTTCTTTTTGGAAAGATCTGGCAGTCACCACCTTAACTAAAAAATCAACTGCAGCATCACTGAATTCTGACGTCATGAAATTGTGTGCCTCCAGGGGTGATGCCAGAGAAACATCATCTAGGACATATTCTTGCCAAAAACATACAAATCGTACCTGCTCAAGCTGTAAGAAGTAATTTCTAGTTAATAGGAACCAAAGGGACCATCATTTCAATAAAGCAATCACACAAATCCTCATTGTGGGACATTTTACAAGACAATTGGCCTGTTCGCTTCACAAAGTCAATGTCATAGGGAAAAATAGCAGAGGGAATATATTAGATCAATAGAGATGGAATTCCTGAGCCTCCAGTATAACCTGGTTGAAGAACAAAAGAATAAAATAATTTAAAAGGAACAATTGAAAAAGACTAAAAGTGAAATGGATGTTAGATTGTATTAGAAAACTATTAATTTTCTTAGTTGTATTATAAAATTGAGGCCATGTAACATAATGCCCTTCCTCTTGGGGTCTCCTGTTTCTAGGAGTGAAGTGCATCACGATGCGTGCAATTTATTTTCAAATGCTTCTTCAAAACACATGCCCGTGAGGACCTAGCAGTACGGCAACGCGTTAATAATTAAATCCAGCTAGTGGGTATTTGATGTACTATTCTTTCAATCATTGTGTTTGTTTAAATGTTGAATGTAAAAATGTTGAAATGAAGCTAATGGTAGTGCTTCAGAAAATTACTCAGCAAAGCTATGTCCTACTTACATTTGTCATTCAGTACTCCTTATTGGGAGCTATTACATTTGTCATTCTGCACTCCTTATTGGGAGCTATTACATTTGTCATTCTGCACTCCTTATTGGGAACTATTTTATGAAACCTCCTGTAATAAAACTGATCGTACATGCGCCACGCAGGAAGGCCCTCATGTGGAGAGCCAAACGCTTACATAGCCAACTACTTTTTCTTAAATCTTCTGCAAATTCTAAGTGACTGGCAAGAAATGTTTTTGGGCCCCCAAATAGAGATGAGAAGCACCCAGTTAAAGCCACTGTGTGGCCACTAGCCTGGGCCTAGTTTCCAAATTGACACTTGCATTGACATCAATGTGATGTCAGCCACATCACTTAAATGCTTACACAGATTGAGTCTCAATGTCATTTCATTTCCAGAGATTCAATTCTAACAAATGAGACCAGATATGAATTTATACAATATAGTCAATCTAGAGACTATAAAGACACAACACATCTAAAATTTGGATCTGAAATGCATAGTGCAGAAATCACACAGCGCTTTTGATGCATTGACACTTTTCAAACTATAGAGAAGCTGAAATGTGGCACCAAGTCATTATAAATATTTAACAGGAAAATGCTGGCATAACTAAAAGAGTTCAGAAACATAGATATATCCGTGAAGCTTCATTGCAGATACTCATGAGACAAGCGCATCAAGTGACTTTACATCCTGGAAAATGAAGATGAGTATGAAGAAATACGATACTGTGAAAGTCATTTGTGGGACACTCCGTATTATGGTGTGTCTCACAATCATAAAACAATGGGCTTTTCCCTTCAATCCCATGGCACAGGTAAGTGCAAGATTAGTATCACCACCCACAGCTGAAACATTTGGTGTCAAACCCCTGTTACAAAACCACCCTGTCACTGAATTTCTCCAATGCAACAGCCAACAATTGATAGGAGAAAGAACCCTAATACCAAGGCTTTCAAGGGCGCTCCAAACATAAAATGGTGAGTGCTCTAGGACATTTTGGGGCTTATGAATCACACTACGCAACGTGTTCATATGTGCCAATGCCCACCACGTTTTAGTCAAAAGCTGGTGTTGATTTGGAGACGGGCCCGGAACATTAAGTAGAACATAAACCATCAGCAGTTACTAAGCTAAATGCATTGTGGTAGCTGGGAGGTTTAGTCCACCTATTTGATTCTGTCAACTTGTTGATACAGTAACCATTGTAATGACAAGTTGACCATTTTGAGTTCATGAACCCCATCAGCTCTCTCCTGAGAGAATAATATTGAATAAATGAGGAAACAAAGCCAAAAAATTGGACAGAATTATCAACATATAAAAGGTATAATATATGACTTAGCAAATTTTTTAGCTATGTTTTCAAATTTTTGACTGAGGTTAGGTCAAGGGGAAGCACAGTTAATGGGCAACATTTCACAACAAGAATGAAAATGATGATGATTCAGATTCCAAGTTATGTCCTGATCATTGGGCAATTTTGGTAAATCTTTAGGAAGAAAACTGGATTTCCTCTACACATCCTCTTCTAGTGTTCCACTGATTATATTCCTATAGGAAATATATGTTCTTTGCCATTTTCATTTTAGGAATTCTTGTTTTTGTCATTATTCACTCAACAAACATTTCTTGAGAATCAGGCAAACATAAATGAAAAATGGTTGATGTGTTAGAAACACAAGCAGGTGTGAATGAGCGGAGAGGACAGATATCTGATCCATGCTGGCTGAGCGTGTGAGCAGGCGCTTGCTGTGAGATGTGCCACGCGCCTGGAAATGGAGGCCTTCGGGCCGGAGTAAAAAGTGACTGATGGGATGGAGGGGTAGGGAATGATGTTCCAGGAAGCAGCAGCAGCAGTCAGAAAGGCAAGGGTGATGGAGAAACACCACGTGTTTGGCAGCTACACGGCAATGGGGCAGAGGCTGTTGGGAGCTCGCAGGTTGAGAGATGGTCAAGACTTTGTAATCCATGAGCAAAGCTGGACCTTCTTCTGAGAACAAAGAGCTATCTTTAAAAAGTTTAAGAAAGTTACTCACATGAGGAAGTGATCCTTTTGGGGTTGATGAGTGTGATGATTGTGTTTCTATGCACATGTCTGACATGTGCCTCCCTCAGACCTTGTTACCACATCTGTACAGCACCCATAGGATGTGGGAAAGAAAAAAAGGGAAAAACAAGAAGAAAAGGAAAAAGAGAACATAAGTAAATGTGTGTTTTTGAAAGCCAACTCTGTCAAGTATGTAGAAGTTGGAGGAGGCGGGCCTAGAAGTCTGTCACAAGGTTATTGTCATAATTGGAACCAAAAAAAATGTGAGTGTGAGTGAAGGCAATGGTGAGAACAGAAGAAACAGGAATGGGTTGGAAAAAGCAACAGGCCTACAAATATGTTTTGTAAGGTTAGCATCTGAAAGAATCTGAAAATGGATGAAGCTTGTAACTAGAGATGAGGGTTAGACATAGACATGAATTCCAGAAAAATCAATGTATGATACTTCTCGCCCATTTTTGCCTCCAAATATATTTTCTTTGTAGTGTTCTAATCAAAACATCAGCAAAGGAAATACAAAGTCAATTAAACAAACAAACAAGCAAACATCCTTCCATCTCCTCATCCACCCTACTTCTCCTTTAAATGATGAACTCATTCTTTTCAAAATATAGCAATGAAATAAATTCAACACTTAATGTACATCTGAACCTAATTTTGTAAATAGAACATATTTTACAGCACATATCTTTCAATTAAAGTGCCAAATAAGACAATAAAACCTTCAGTTGGCTTTTTATTTCATTGAACAGATAAACATGCTTAATTCAATTAAATAAAATGCAAAATTATGACCTGTCAGATTGCTCTCTGATTCCAGAAACTGTCTTTCATCCATGACTATGTGTGCTAGGGTCATACAACCAAACCTCTCCCTGGGTGTACCCCCACAGATGGGTACCTGACCCATGACTTGGTGCTGTCACCTCCTCCCATCAATTTCTACTCCATTCCCCAACAATTACATATCCAGGGTAAAATGGAGTCAAGGGAAAAAGGAGGATTTTTGTCTCCACAGTTCATGGCCCTGGCATTTATAGCTTTTCCCCTTTCAGTTTTCTTGAATTCCTTCCCCATCCTCTCCCTACCCCTCATCCAGAAAAAATGCAACCCATGCATTTGGTTAGTCTTCAGTGTCCACAGCAATCTCCCTGTCACAGTAATGGGACTCTCAGGGGATCTGCACTATAGTCAGGGAAATCTCACAATCCTCAATGAGTTTAGCAGGGAACGGAAGCCTGTTTCTTCTCATATTTTAATTTCCTGGGCTTTTCATTTCTTGATTTTCCTCTAGTGTCAAACTTTGGAGGTGATGTGAGGTCTTTTCTTCCTAGGTTAATTCACTTTTTTTTCTAAGCCCAAACCATCTCCCACAGTATCCTTAGAAGGACAGAACTGCAGAGCCATAAAGGGCAAAAGTGAGGCAAACCTGGGTTCCAACCCAACCTTCCAATTGCTACCTCTGTGGTCTTATACTAGTTCGGCTACAGTTCTATCATCTCAGCTACACAATGAGGATTACAAAATCTCTTTTATCTTGTTTTTTTTTTTTTTTCTTTTTGAGATGGAGTTTTGCTCTTGTTGCCCAGGCTGGAGTGCAATGGCATGGTCTCAGCTCATTGCAACCTCCGCCTCCTGGGCTCAAGCGATTCTCCTGTCTCAGCCTCCAAGTAGCTGGAATTACAGGTGCATGTCACCACACCCAGGTAATTTTTGTATTTTTAGCAGAAACGAGGTTTCACCATGTTGGCCAGGCTGGTCTCGAACTCCTGACCTCAGGTGATCTGCCTGCCTCAGCCTCCCAAAGTGCTGGGATTACAGGTGTGAGCCACTATGCCCCGCCCTCTTGAGATTTTTAAAGGAAGTTCAAATGAGTCAATTCATGTAATGTGCTTAGCATGGAACCTGGCACTAAGGAAGTGCTAATCAAATATATTATGAATGCCTCAAGAGGCTGGTTCTTTTTTTAATCCATGTTTTTTGTTGTTGTTGTTTTCCATCTAGGCTACTCTGGCTCATTTCTGTAGGAAGTGAAGCCCATTATTAGTGCAGTGCTAGACTGTTCCTTCAGAAATCCTCTGATGCAGCTTCTCTCAGTTCTTAGTTTCCTATCAGGCCATCTAGCTTACCTGAACCTCTCCAATCTGCAGCAGACCATCCTGATTTAAGCTTGGTTTGCTTTGCTTTTATTTATTTGTTTACATAGCATCTTTTCAGGCATTTCTGGGCTTTGTTATAATTCCCTTCCTAAAATATCGGCCGTCTCAGGGAACAGTTTCACCTCCCCTAATACACATTAGCCCTCCCAATTTTCTTCTATCCATCTATCTTTCTGTTCATTCATCCATTCAAGCTATGATAAGCACTGGTTTCCACACTCCAATAGTTCATAAATGTAATGGAGAAGACAATATATTGTGATTAGGAGAATAATGAATTTCAATTTTTTTTTTTTTTTTTTTTTTTTTTTTTTTTTTGAGATAGAGTCTTGCTCCATTGCCCAGACTGGAGTGCAGTGGCACAGTCTTAGCTCACTGCAACCTCTGCCTCCTGGGTTCAAGCAATTCTCCTGCCTCAGCCTCCCAAGTAGCTGGGATTACAGGTGCCTGCCACCACTCCCGGATAATTTTTGTATTTTTAGTAGAGACAGGGTTTCACCATGTTGGCCAGACTGGTGTCGAACTCCTGACCTCAGGTGATCTACCCACCTCGGCCTCCCAAAGTGCTGGGATTACAGGCATGAGCCACTGCGCCAGGCTATGAATTTCAATATTAAATTATTATTTTTTTCTTTGTTACTTCATTTTAATTAAAAACATTACATGTCTTTTTCTTGTAAGGTGAAAGGTGATCAATACTGAATTAGATAAAATGTTTAAAACACCTAAAAGAGCTCCTGGCACATAGAAAGGATTATCAAATGTTTGAAGAGTTATTATAAAGAATTATCACCGAGAAGAAACAGTGCTCTTTATCTGTGTTCAATGATGCACAAGACATTTCCAGGAAATGGGAGGGGATTGAGGAGAGATGCCATACTCCGTATTGAGGAAACAGCACATAGAATGGCAAACATTGAGGAATGCAGACTAAACCACACGTGATGTTTGAGAATTCCAAGTATGGCTAAAGAATACAATGGCAGGATGAAGCAGTGGGCTGGGAGGAGCAGGAGGCTGCTAAGGGAGGCAGGTGTCAGAGAATGAAAGTCTCTTTGATGGCACACCCAGTATTGAATCTGGACTGGACCTGAGCAGAAAGAACTGTTTCCAACTTTGTCAGTGTCTGCTCTGAAACAGATAGCCTCTTAGATACCTGACATTCATTATTGAAACCTCAAGCAAAATGCAACATAGATAGATACCAGTCCCACTTTATTCACAGAAAAATCAAGTCATCAACTACTAAAATGGAGCAGTCAGGATTTTAACTAAAGTCCACGTGATTGCAACCACACTTTGGAAGAGATGAGACTAAGGGGGTGGGGGGCAGAGTGAGGAGTGGCACTCTTGACATGTTTTAAGGGAAGGAATAGTGTTAAAAAATTGAATTTTAACAATCATAACTGTGCAGTAGTGTGGATAATAGATGAAAGAAGAAAGAGTCTTACAAGCAGAAAAGCCCATTAAAACCTAGAGCAGTTGTCTGGTGAGAGACGTCGGAGTCTAAACAAATACAGTATGAAATTCAAAGAAAATGCTGCATGTGAGACCTATTTGGGAAGTGTTACTGGCACCAGCATCCTCACGGTGCTCACTGACATTTCATCATGCGAAACTCAAGGAATCAAGGGTCCACCAGCTCACCATGATAACTGGAGGCCAAGAAGAAGAGGGGAAGAGAAGAACAAAGAGTTTCTGCTACAACTGGTAACTGGTCCTATGAAGAATATATTGAGGCCGGACGCGGTGGCTCATGCCTGTAGTCCCAGCACTTTGGGAGGCCAAGGTGGGCAGATCATGAGGTCCAGAGTTTGAAACCAGCCTGGCCAACATGGTGAAACCCGACTCTACTAAAAATATAAAAATTAGCTAGGTGTGGTGGCAGGCATGTGTAATCCCAGTTGCTTGGGAGGCTGAGGCAGGAGAATCGTTTGAACCTGGAAGGCGGAGGTTGCAGGGAGCCAAGATCATGCCACTGCACTCCACCCTGGGCAATGAACAAGACTCTGTCTCAAAAAAAAAAAAAAAAAAAGAATATTTTGAGAATGAATTTTTAAAGTAACATTGGGCTACAGCTCAACACTCGAGCAATTTTTGATAGTGAATTAGGAAGTAATCCTAGACCTGATGAATACAATGGAATTAGAGGCAGATGAAGTATAAAATCTCCGAGAGGCTGCAGTCTGGGGAGAAGGTCATGGTCATGGTTTGGCCACAGTTGATGGAAGAGGAGACCAGAGAGGGTTAGAGAACCTCTATATTCTGTGCAGGTTGAGGGTTTGGAGGCAATTTTCGGAAGTTACCTCACAGAGATTCTTTATTCAAACATTTACCTAGAATTCACGTGTACTCAGGAGTGATCAATGCCCCTTCCAGGACTCCAGCAACGATTTTTTTAAATGCATATTTGGAGCCTTAATACAGGACCATGCCGGGAACAATATTTTAATATTTAACACACATTTGGACTTGTTGAGAGTCTCTGTTTTAACAATGTTGTCCTGTTTTCCTCTAACAGGCTGAATATTCCTTAGAGAGACACTTTGGAAATCACACTATGGCCTTCACGGTGGATATCTGTTCTTTTGGGGTTGGGGGAAGGAACTTGGATGTCTCTGTGAACAGAATAGGAATGGAATAGGGTTCCCAGATGGTTCCAGAGGAAGCTGAATGTTCACTGAATGAACCCCTATCAGTATTTCCCCTGTGCCACTGCTAGGAAAAATACTGACAGAGTTTAAAGCAAGGAAGGAAGGATGGAATGTAAGACGGATTGATCCACAGGTCAGAAACCCAGATGCTACCTGCAAATGATCCCTCAATGACATCATACTCAACAAAACAAGACAAATGTTTCTGGAATCCTTCCAGCGCAGAACAACTTCATTGTTTTTCATTACCTGCCTTAACAGGATTTAGAATCACACAGTCCCAGTCCCAGCTGTTAACAGGTATGTACCATCATGCTACCACTTCGGGCACATCAGGGAAAACATACACTTGGCTTCCTTTCTCAGATCATACAAGCATTTTGAAAAGACGTGAGAGGAGTTTAAGAAATTGTGGAGGGTAAAACAGGACCACACTTCTCATGTCTGACAAATGGCTGTGTTCTCTGAAGACTAGCGTGGGATCCATCACCCTGCCTCATAATAGAGGTCCTTTCTCTGGCCCAGCTCACTGCCCTGGTACTGCCGCCCTGTCATCTCTGCCCTTCATCCCTCTTAGAAACCAACCCCCACTTCCCAGTAGGTGGCAGACACTTCTGGTGTCCTTTGCACCTGTTCTCAACAGCCCTCCCTGCCATTGCACGTTCTGGATTTGGCTCCTACACTAATGAATGAGAGTAACCTGCTATTTTATCAGTGTGGACTTGTCAGACTTGCTTGGGCATAAACACAATTCCCTGGTATCAGCAGTACCATAAGGTGCCAGGATCCACTGACCTAAGTTTGCTGAGAGATGCTGAACAAAGGTACATTTTCCTAATTTGCAGATTGTATTGTGAAGTCAAATTGAGACTATTAATTTGGCCACTTTTCCCTTTGTGTAACTTAGGCAGCTTGGTAGCTCAATGTGCATGCATCAGTGAGCTTCTTGGGAAATAAATCGTGTTAGTGAGTTAAACAAATACTTATGCAATATTTTCTATGTGACAGGCATTTTGCTAGCGAGGCAATCATAAATTAGAAGACCAACTCTATTCTTTTTTTGGAAGAATTCCAATCTGGTAAAGGAAACAAACATCCCCCAAATTATAAAAAGATGGCGGAATATCAAAAGTGGCAGAAGAAAGTTAAAATAGCTGCTTCTTCTTTTTTTAGATAGAGTCTCACTCTGTCGCCAGGCTGGAGTGCAGTGGCAAGATCTCAGCTCACTGCAACCTCCACCTCCCAGGTTGAAGCCATCCTCCTGCCTCAGCCTCCTGAGTAGCTGGGATTACAGGCACATGCCACCACTTCTGGCTAATTTTTGTTGTGTTTTTAGTAGAGACAGGGTTTCACTGTGTTGGCCAGGCTGGTCTCGAACTCCTGACCTCAAGTGATAAACCAGCCTCGGCCTCCCAAAGTGCTAGGATTATAGGTGTGAGCTACCAAGTCCAGCAAAATAGCTTTTTATAGTGTCACTTCACCCCCAGGTGTTTGTATTTCAGTGGGATTAAAGGTGGTACTGAGGCCTGGGCCAGTGGGTAGAGGTCACCTGAGAACATTGGGGCCCTCCCATTGCCCATGCCTGGGCAGTGCCCTGAGTATTTGGTCCTCAAGTGGCATGCAACCCTCTCTAGATTTAATCACTCCTAAGTCCTAAAGGTGGGAGTATATGAGATTCATTTCAAGTCTGAGAAAATCAAGGCATGCAGTGCAGTTCCCTTGAATAGGGAGAGTCTGGAGAGTTGCACAAATTTGAAAATTATTCCTGCTCAGGGGCTGTATCATTCTTTGTTGAGATCAAAGTCCAGCATGTATGCAGACAGCATTGATTTTGAAGCAAGCCATTCCTCACATTATCTCCTCACATTTTGCCTTCTCCTGGCAAAAAATAAAAAATGTTGTTCTGTCCCTCACATTTGATTTCTTTTTCCTCTAGTTTATTCCCCTTCAAACCAATAAACAAATTCTTCCTACAAACAGCATGAGTCACCACTCATAGCAAACATCCTCACAGGTGGCCAAGAAAAAGAAAATGTGTGTGTGTCACGTTCCCATTAAGGTTGCAGCCTGAGCTTCGAACTTCATTTTGGCCCACAGCCCACCTGTAGGTTCCTAGTCAGCCTGGTCTCCCTGTGGGCATTTATTAAGTTACATTGGTCTCTTTAAATGTTTCTCAGGCTGGGCGCAGTGGCTCACGCCTGTAATCCCAGCACTCTTGGAGGCCGAGGCAGGTGGATCACCTGAGGTCAGGAGTTCAAGACCAGCCTGGCCAACATAGTGAAACCTCGTCTCTACTAAACATACAAAAATCAGCCAGGTGCAGTGGCACACACCTGAATCCCAACTACTAGTGAGGCTGATGCAGGAGAATCCTTTGAACCCGGGTGGCGGAGGTTGCAGTGAGCCGAGATCGCGCCACTGCACTCCAGCCTGGGGGACAGAAAAATACAAAAAAAAAAAAAAAAAATATATATATATATATATATACACACACATATATATATATGTTTCCCAGACTCCAATCAGCCCTTCCTCTCTCATTGGCATCATTTTGGTCCAGTATTCCCATCCTTCCTTTTGAAAAATCTCTCTTCTACTGAGCATTCCCCACCAGCCTCCATGCTCACATCCCACCAGGACACCAAGGTGGGATCATGTGTTAAAGTGCACTTCCCAAGGCTGTTTGCATTTGAATAGGCTTCAAAGAATTAAATCCAAGGCAATACCTCAAAAGGTAGAAGTCTTAATGTCAGCTGAGAGATGAAAGAGACTGGAGAGAGTGAGGACAGAGATGAAGACACTAATAAGGGCCTTTCTGTTGCTGCCTCCATAGCCAGGCCTTCTTCTCAGGAGTAATCATGTCAACTCCATCATCCCCAGTGAGGTGGGAATCGATTTTATCACACCTTTATAATTACACCCTTCTTGTATTTATGTGAACTGCTTATAATTATGTGGATTTCTTACAACTCACATAAGCCGCCCAAGTAGGGCCCATCTACCCGGTGTGGGCAGGGAGTAGGCGCAGAGCTGGGCTTTCTGCCAGGTCTGTGTGTGTCCAAGGCCAGCCTTGGTCCATTATCTCATGCCTGGAGGACATCCTCGAGGGAGACAGCCTTTCTTTTGCTTTAATCCATTCCCTAAGTTAACTCATCTCTTGCTGTCCTGAAATGTTTTATTGATGCTAACTTTATTTTTAAAGATTATAATCTGCCTGTTCTTTTTATTCTTGCTTTACTAGAAATAGATTTTATATATCTCAGGTATAAGGACACTTCTTACAGTCCACGATATTCTCCTTCTGTATTCTCTTCTGCAGAATAATACCCACTCTACATTCCCATTGCCGTTCATTGAGGTTGCTAACAGACCCTGTGACCATCTGATTCATGGGTTAATTCACCTTCTCAAAAGCAATGCCTTTTAAACATAGAAATAAGTAAGACAATAATCTCACATACATTTAAAAAATCTTATTTTTATCTTACAGTTGATTTTTAAATCTTAAAAGTTTGAATTTTAATTTTGTATTATTTTGATGTGAGTTATATTACATGTAAATAAATGGCTTTTTAAATATTAGATGTACATTTTCATCTTACTTGCTTATAATATTTTACAAATAAAATTATGTATATTGTAAATATTTTGAGAAACAAAATCACAAATTCTATCATATGCCAGCATAATCGATGATGCCACAGAGGCAAAGTGTATTTTCACTTGCCAGACCATAATTAGTAAACAAATGAATAATGAATGAATAAATGAAGCATCTCTTATTGTTTCGCGCTCATTATTTTCAAATGTTGGCTATTAAAGAGAGATAATGCTAGGCCAGGCGCAGTGGCTCACACCTGTAATCCAAGCACTTTGGGAGGCCAAGGCAGGCAGATCATGAGGTCAGGAGTTCGAGACAAGAGTGGCCAACATGGTGAAACCCCCATCTCTACTAAAAAATACAAAAATTAGCAGGATGTGGAGGCAGGCACCTGTAATCCCAGCTACTCAGGAGGCTGAGGCAGGAGAATCGCTTGAACCAGGTAAGTGGCAGTGAGCAGAGACCTTGCCATTGCACTCCAGCCTGACCAACAAGAACAAAACTCCATCTCAAAAAAAAAAAAAAACCAATACCACCAGCCTAGCAATTTAGAAACTATAATCAATGCCTTAATAGGTCCCTTCTTTTAAAAAAAAGTAACTACACAAAGCATCTGCATGACTTATAAGAGCTTCCACAAATATACCATGAAATATTAGCCCTGATAATTTGCTGTGACATTTAACATTTCTATGGGCCATGTTTCTTAGAGGTCACTAGGAAATGAAGCAGAGCACTCTTTGCATTCACTTCTGCTCCCCGAGAAAACACTTTCTCTCCACTTCACTCAAGCCACCATTCATAACCCAGTGATATGTGATGTCACTTGTCCCACAGAGGATAATGAACAACTTCCCAGGGAAATCTTTCCATATGACTAACAATTTAATGTCTTAGACAGAAACTGAATCTTGCCTACTGTATAGAGGAAACAACTGTGTTAGTTTAACTGTATGGTACATGATGAAAGTCCCTGGTATAGCTATTCCTTCTAACAGATAATTGATGGGGCCAAGAGACAAAAGAAGGAACTCACTCTCAGAAATAAACGCTCCACAAAGCAATGTCATGCCTCACCTAATGCAATATGTTTCTCATGGGTCTTTTGTTACTCTAACATATTAAATTATCCTTCCAATTACCTTGGCAACTGAAACAAGAGCGCCTAACACGCTGATGACTGTTGGACGAGCACACCAGCTGTCAGTTATAAATGATAATTAAGGCATCTTAATTATTAAGCACAGTGAAAATATGCAGTGCTCATTTTTTGTAAAACTTGTGACCTAAGTACAGAAGAATCCTCATACCAACCAAATGCTCTTTCTCTACCTTTGATCAGCAATTTGGCCTTTTTTCTCTCTGAGGCTGATAAATTGCAGCAACCTTTGAGATACTAGACCGTCCACCCCTCCCCAGGGCTTCCCCCAGGTCTCCTTAGTTATCAAGGTAGCAGAATGTGAAGGTTGAAAGCTGCATTTGTAACCAGTTTACCTTCCGAACAATAGTAAGAGTAACAAAGAATCCATCCTCATAAAAGGTCTGTCTGTGCACAGTCAGCTTAAGCAATGTAAAGTGTTCCTTTATTCTGCTTAGTAGTTTCTCCCCTAGAGGTTAACCATTTTAAAGCTGGCACTTAGCCTGAGAACAGGAACAAAGCATTACTAGAAAGCAGTGATCTTCCTCCAGAATCAGCATCTCTGCTCTCCGTAATTCTTAAGAAATACAGAAACTCAATGAAAAGGAAGTGATACCTTTGGATGGGCACATTCCAGCACAGGAAAATCGCTGTCTCGTCGGCTGCCGTGCAGAATGAGTTGCTTGGACAGGTACTCGTCTATTCTCAGCTCCCGGGTCTGCCTGGTAGCTGCAGCCAGCCTAGGGAGCATTCACGCCATGTGTGTGGTGTTCATCCGCAATAAAAGGAGACTAACCAGCTCAGCCTGGCGCTGCTCGCCTGGAGGCATCAGAGCTTTGGACCCTCCCCATCTGATTGGCTGCTTCCCAATCTAGCCCAGCTCCTCTGGCTTAACCTTCTGCTGCGTTCAATATATTTTCCCTCGGGATACAGTCAGAGACGCGCTGGTTAGGGAATCAGTGGCAGGTTAAATTGAGCTGGCTTTAAAAATCAGTGACATGATTTTCTATGAACATGTCTAATGTTTAATTTTCCAAAGTTCTACGTAATCCACCAGGAGAGACCTAATAAAAGGGATACGATTTAACAGGATTGGCTTCATGATTCTTCCCTGAAACACCTGGAGTTGAATGCATGCATAACACACTACTGACGTGATCAGGTGGCTTTTTGCAGCGCGGCGTGTCTGTAACAATCAACCTTAAATCAAAACAGATGGGGATGACAGACTCTATTAAGAGGCTTATTAAAAATGCCAGGAGATGTAGTTGAAGAAGGCTACTGAAGCCATCTCAAGAAAGTGTTATAAATCATTTACCCAAAATGCTCTTATGACATTTATGGTTGATTTTAGATAGCTCTGATAATAAAAAACATAAAGACCAATGACAGACAAAAAGGTAAAGCCTGCCTTAGCATCTCTAGAAGACAAGTAACGGAAAGAAAAATCAAATCTTTTACTCTATGAAAATAGTGAAATGAGAAAAGAACAAAAGTACACCTTCGTCATCTCCTGTCCACGTACCGGATTCAGTTTGGTCAAGGACCTAGAGCAGGGTATGGAAAAGTCCCCATTGGGGTTTTGTTTTGTTCTTTCTGTTTTGTTGTTGTTGTTGTTGTTGTTGTTTGTTTGGAGACCGAGTTTTTCTCTGCTGCCCAGGCTGCAGTGCAGTGGCATGGTCTCCGCGCACTACCCCCTCTGCTTCCCAGGTTCAAGCAATTCTCCTGCCTCAGCCTCCCGAGCAGCTGGGACTACAGGCACCTGCCACCACACCCGGCTAATTTTTGCATTTTTAGTGGAGACGGGGTTTCACTGTGTTGGCCAGGCTGGTCTTGAACTCCTGACCTCAGGTGATCCACCCGCCTCGACCTCCCACAGTGCTGGGATCGCAGGCGGGAGCCACCACACCCAGACAGTTCTGTTTTGTTTTTTCAAAATGAGAGGCATCGAATGGAAGATGGTAAATTGACCACATACATTTAACCCTTTCTCCCTCACAAAGCCCCACTCAAAGGACAATAAAGTTTTTATTTTAAGAACCATAAACCCACAAGGGCAAAGAAATAGGAGAAAACAGCAACCCGATTGAGAAAAAGAAAGCAGATGGGTGAATGGTAGCTGGACAGAGAGAGCTGGACCCCAAACGAGCAATGGGGAGAGTCAAGAAGCAGCAGCATTTCCAAGTCAGTGGCCCCAATATGCTCTGGAATTGGCAGAGATGAAAACGGGGCTAACGACAGCAGGTGTCCTGACTGCCCATCATTCTCCCTACAGAACACAGCAGGTTTACTCTCTGAAGAAACTAACAGAGGGCCTCTGGACTGGCATGGCTGGGAATAAAGGCACCAAACTAAAAATATTGCTGTTAATGAGAAATAGATATAAAAACCCGGGGCCTTCCTTCACCACTCAACTCCTGGGAGCCAGGTAGCAAGGTGAATGGGCTCCAGAAAAAAGATGTGAAGAGCGCTCTTCAGGGATCCCACCATCCCAAAATATAAAACTTAAAGGCATCCCTATAGGGTACTCTCTAAGACATGGCTGGGCTAGATCTCCCAGAAGTTCAGGTCACATTAATAAGCTCTACACGTGTATTTTGGTGCCCCTCTCTTACATGTAAGCAGGTCAGACAAATCTCTAACATTAAAGCAGAGAACAAAACAAACAAAAAAGAAACAGGCAAAAACAGACAGACAAGCAAACATGGAAAAAAATAAACTGACGGAAACAATGGGTGTGCAGGGAGAAGAAGAGTTTAAACACTATCGTTAATGGCCTTGTCAAAATAAGAGATGTACAGGCAGTTCTCACTCTGCATGGTTCCAGTATTTACAAATATCACCTATACAGTGTAGTTGATAGCACCAGTCTTCCAGC
Organism: Rhinopithecus roxellana; assembly: GCF_007565055.1. NCBI lineage: Eukaryota > Metazoa > Chordata > Mammalia > Primates > Cercopithecidae > Rhinopithecus > Rhinopithecus roxellana. The sequence goes on along the minus strand of NC_044550.1, from coordinate 107,871,243 downwards.
AATACTGTTCAAATTTCAGTTACCATGGCGTGTTAACCACGAGTGATTATGCAGTATGCAAACTCTTTTAGCTCTTCCACCCACAGTCACTAAATAATAATAGATACACATCATGATCAGTGGCCAATCACAGCACTTCTTCAAGGCCTGTCAGTGACTGGCTACGGTATGCCTGTCAGCTCATGTACGTTGTTGTTGTTGAGTTGTTGCATCCAGTGTGTTGTTGACCTGCCTCCTTGTCTCCCAGTGATGCACCCGTGCAACATTTCACAAGAATGGATCATTAAAAGAGGGAATTCACAGCACAGATGGAAGTGCAGCAAAGAAATAAACAATTTTATGGGAAGTGAAATTGGAGATGATTAGAAGATTTTAAAATGGGAATAGCAAAGTTTAAGATTTGAAGGGACCTCGCTTTGAATAAACCATACTGCAGAAGCCTAATCAATACTTTTTTAAAAGGCAAAGTTTCTTCAACATCTTTTTAAATCGCACGAACGAAGGAAAGCACTCTGGTTGAATTGAAGATTGCAATTTTTGAAAAGTCACTTGGCTAATATTCGGGTCAAAGTGTTGATGTTCCTTCCCATCTGAAAAGAAAATTACAGAAGAAAGGAAGAAGACACTTTTTTTTTGTTTTGGAGACAGAGTCTCACTCCGTCACCCAGGCTGGAGTGCAGTGGCCCCATCTCGGCTCACTGCAAGCTCCATTTCCCGGGTTCACGCCATTCTCCTGCCTCAGCCTCCTGAGTAGCTGGGGCCACAGGCACCCACCACCACGCCCGGCTAATTTTTTGTATTTTTAGTAGAGACAGGGTTTCACCATGTTAGTCAGGATGGTCTTGATCTCCTGGCCTCATGATTCACCTGCCTCGGTCTCCCAAAGTGCTGGGATTACAGGTGCGAGCCACCACGCCCAGCTGAAGAAGACACTTTTTACTGCCAGAAAAATCTGGTTTCAAAAGTTGGCAGAAACTGATTAATGGTAAGCCATCTTGTGAAGCTGCCAGAGCAAAAAGGTGTCCTGCTCTGAAACATGCACCTCAATTCCAAGAACTGGTTAAACAGAGGGGCATGATCGTTGTCAAATATTCTATGCAAATAAAAGTGTTTGTGATGAAAAAGACGAAAATGTCCCAGAGGAAGTGATCCTGGCAAAATAATTTACACTAAAGAATTCTGGGGCCAGGCACAGTGGCTCACCCCTGTAATCCCAGCACTTTGGGAGGCCAAGGCAGGTGGATCTCTTGAGGTCAGGAGGTTGAGACCAGCCTGGCCAACATCGTGAAACCCTATCTCTACTAAAAATACGAAAGAGCTGGGCATGGTGGCGCACACCTGTAATCCCAGCTACTAGGGAGGCTGAGGCAGGAGAATCACTTGAACTCAGGAGGCGGAGGTTGCAGTGAGCCGAGATGGCGCCACTGCACTCCAGCCTGGGTGACAGAGTGAGACTGTATCTCAAAAAAAAAAAAAAAAAAAACCTCTTGGAGACATTTCATGACATTGACAGCTGAAAGCACAAAGGAGAAATGATGGTGGGAAGCTACTCTAAACCTAGAAGGGAGGATGACAATTCCCCAAGATGTGGGAAAGATGTGGGAAAGATGCTCCTTTAGTATTTTAATTCACATCATGAGAAGGGGACAAGCTCTGTTCCAAGAAAGAACTAACTAACTTTCCATGTTTTCAATGCTTTAATTACAGCATACTCAGTAAATCTTAGTTTTGTTATTTTTATTTCCCTATGCATTTATAACTGATAGTAAGAGTGTTTTTAATGTTATAGGAAAATTATTAAAGCCCACAGAACAATTGTCATTTTTCTCATTGATTATCGAGATTGCTTTTCATGGTTTCGGCTTGCATGATCAGTTTTACAATCCTGTGCTATCACACAAAGTGAAGACTGACTATACTTTTCTTTGAAATAACCAAAAGCAACTGTATGAAAGAAATCTATAGAACATAAAAAGCTCTTGGAAAATTCAGTAGAAGAATTGGAAGATAGAGTTGAGGAAATATCCTTGAAAGTTGAGTAAAAGGGCAAAATATGGAAAACTGTAAGAAAAACGATAAGAAAATTGGAGGTATAGTCTAGGAATTCAACATCTGGATAACAGGAGTTCTAGCAAGAAACAATTAAGAAAACAAAAGGAAGAAAACTATAAAAAATGATTTTTAAAAAGTTCTCATGAGTTTCCAGAATAGACGTATGACATTAAGACACACAGTTGACTCATGGTTGTGGAATTTCAGAAAATTAAAAATAAAGAACTTTCTTGGCTTGGTGAGATAGCTCATTCTGGTAATTCCAGCATTTTGGGAGGCCAAGGTGGGAGAATCACTTGAGGCCAGGAGTTTGAGACCAGCCTGGGCAGCACAGCAAGATCCTCATCACTACAAAAAAATTAAAATTAAAAAATTAGTCAGGCATGGTGAGGTATGCTTGTAGTTCCTGCTACTTGAGAGGCTGAGGTTGGAGGATCACTTGAACCTAGGAGTTTGAGGCTGCCATCGGCCTTAAATGAATCAAGACCCTGCCTCTTAAAAAAAAAAAAAGTTCTTTAAACTTTTAGAAAGATAACTATGAGTTTCATATAAAGGATCAAGAATTTGGATGCTATTTTTCTCAATAACAATACTAGAAGCTGTAAGACAATGGAAAAATGTCTTTGAAGTTCTGAGTGAAAATGATATCCAATTTGGAATTCCATACCTAGCCAAAATATCTCTAAGACTTTAGATAAGACATATTTTTCTTGGATTTGAAAGGTCCTTAAAATTTCCATCTCAAGAACCTTTTCTCAGGAGTCTCTTGCAAAATGTGTCCCACCAAAACAAGCAAATAAAACAAAAAAGACAAGGCTTGGGATTCAGAAACTGGGATCCTACAAAACGAAAAGTTCAAGCATCTGCTCACCCTGCAGAATGGTCTTGGAGACATTTCAAAATAAAGACAACGAGCAGATCTAGGGAGCTGTCAGTCCAGATTGCCTCAGGTCAAAAGGAGGAACAATTTCAGGAAGACGTAATTCATAGCATATATAATATATTTGAGATTTTTGAGAAAAGGCTTATACAATTGGGAGAGGGCTCTAGGCTGTACTAATTATAAGTATATAAACAACTGAGTCACAAAAAAGACACTTTTGTTGAGTAGGAAAACAAAGTAATCGCAGTAAACTTCATGATTCAGGCTTGAGTAGTTTTTACTTAGCCACAGTTACAAAAGCACTGAATATTGATATAAGCAAAAGTATAATATTTGGATCTAGCTGACTGCAAGTGTAGGTGCATAGTGGGTATAGGCCGTATGACTGAAAGAGAAATAAATCCTCACCTTCCAAAGGGAGAAGTCAATAGTTAATGCCTAAAACCAAAATATCAAGAAGTGGAAATAGAAACACTTAGAGGTGAGGAAGTAAACACTAGAAGAGCTAACTTTCATATGATTGCCTCCGGCAAACAGGAAATGCCAGAAATTCCAGTGTTTGTAATTGCTGAATACAACTTTTCATGTACATCCATTAACTGTAATGAGAACAAAAATTATAACAAAATATTAAAACGAGATAGACTTATAAATCTTTATGTGCTAAGGATAAGTGGAGAAAATGCAAGATGTAAAGCAGTGTGAAAAAAGGAACTCATTTACGTTAAAAAAAGAAATATTTATACCTTTTAGAAAGATGTACAAGAAAATAATCTACTGATGATGGCTGCCTCTGGGGGGCAAAATTGGAGGGTTTAAGATGTGGAGACGAAACTTATTTTTTCCTATATAATTTTCTATACTGTTAAAAATCTTTACTTATAAACATTTTTCAATAAAATTAACAAATTTTAAATGATAAAATTTCTAATCCAAGAGAAAAAAGTCTACTTTTCTTATTTAAGTGCTTGCCTTCTACAATAAATAATCTTACTAATTTGGTCTTCATACTGAATTTGTTTTCTAGTTAAAAAGCTTGAGACTTTGGAAGCAATGAAAATTAGAGAAGTATGTCATTCTAAAGAAGCATGTATAATGTTGTATGTATAACGTTGTATGTATAATGTATGTATAATGTTGTATGTATAATGTTGTATGTATAATGTTACATGTATAATGTCACAGACATAATGCATTTCAATAACGTATTTAAATTGTCTATTAGAATTTCTTGCATGGTCATGGCTGAGAATTTCCTTTGTAAAACATTCCTTGAAAAGTCTCCTTAGCACTTAATATGGGAGGAACTTTTTGGGGAAGGGAGGTAATTTTGCTATCTGTGGAGGCAGAGGAAGAGATCAGGAATTCAGAGAAAGCTGGTAGTAAGATGGCAAAGGGCCTCTCACCAAATCATTAGTAAAGACACAAAATGTATGGAATATTTGCTGGGAACAGAATTTTCAGAGGGGGTGAAGAGGTTAGCCTTCTTGTCAATGTTACGGAAAGAATAGAAGCAGATCATATTGGAATAGAATCTTGGAGGCAGAGAAAGGAAGCTCCAGGAACCTAGAAAAATTATGTGGAATGCTTTGGATGGTAACAGGTGGAACTATAGTTACAACCAAGCGCTGCCCAGTTTACTTCTAAATTATACATAGAAACTATAGACATCCCAAAACTTTAATTCTAACGCTTGTTCCACCATTTACCAAATGAATAACTCTGGAGTAAGTAATATAAATATTTAGAATCTCAACCTTCTCAACTCTCCCTACCACACTACCAACACTATTTTAATCAAATACTCGTAAACCTTTAAACATTTTTAGTGCGAAGCAAATCTATGATACAGCAGTGCTCTTTACAAAATGCTTTATAATTTTCTCATTTCTCAAACTGTAGTTCTTTCACCTATTTCTTTTTTATATCTTAGGTAAGTGTAATAGTTTATTCTGTATTTTTGGTAGGCTACTTTGCAAATTATAGAAGGCAATCAAAATTCCTAGTGTCTGAGCATTTTGTTATTTAGCTCCAGCTTAATTTACAAGATCATCTCTGGCTTCAATGTAAAAATTTGAATTTCCTCTGGAATCCTGAGTATAGTTAAGTTCACTGGCATTCTCCTTCTGACTTACCAATTTCAGTCACTTTCTTGTTAGAGGCACTTCAGAGAAAATAACAGATCTTAAAATCAATACTAGAACATCCAAGAGGCATTATTTGAAATTCTGAAGTGATAAGAAAAAAATAAAATGACATTCAAGAGCAATATACAAATATAGTCAGCATATTTTTCTCCAAAATAACTATAATTATTTTAAAATAAATTTAAAACTCAACCATAAATATAAAAGAACCAGTGAAGTAAAACATCCTTAACACTTTACCACCAAAATCATTTTATAGAATTTAAAAACAATGATAAATTTTACTTCTTAGTGACTTTTCAATAACTGAAGTCAAAGTTAATCAAAAATGTGAAAACACACATTTAGTGCCTGTTGAGGAATTTTGAGAAGATAACAATAGTTGATTCAGCTGCACAGATCCACAGGATTTGGCAGTCACAGAAAACATTTTGTAAATTCAACTTTTTGGTTAAGAAATAAAATAAGTATTCTTTAGCACGTAGAGTATCTCGAACTTCAGAATACAATCTACAAGGCTAACTTATTATAAAACAATCATTTTCACAGCTAATATTTGTATTTCTAGTTGATCATTTAATTGTTCATTTGTTTATTCATTAAACATTGAAAATTTCACATTGGTACCCAAATTTGTGTGGCACTGTGGATTCTGAGGTTTAGAAAGGGGAATCAGAAGGAATAACTAGTAGGAAGAAGATACTGACCCATCCTGTGATCCTGCAGTATATTCTGTCCCTCCCAGACGCTCCGCTCTATAGGACACACCCATATTGGAGGGCTGTCTCTCTAAAGTTACCTCTTCCTGTGTCTATGTGATACATATGAGCATGCTTCTTATCAATCTAATCCGCTTTCATTGGGTTTGCCAGGAGTGATGACAGACTTTTTCTTACATCTTCGCTTTTAGAAAGTAATTGGATAACTTCTTATGCTATATGGAAATGCAATAGCTACCAAAATGGCAGACTTCCTGTTTAATTAAGTTTGTACATCTCCAGCACAAACTTGACTATACAGATTTACAGCAATGAAATCTCTAAAGTTTTTAAATATAAGCTTTAACTGCCAATTCCGATTCCAAAACCAGGGATATAAAAGACACTTTGGAGAACTAACCAATGCGATAAAAAGGGAGCCCCCTTCCTCAGCGCGCTTTCTCACTGTACACTACAGTTTCATTCTTTTGAGTCTGTCATTGGCTTTGCCTTTTCACTTCAAAGCCATGCTCAGCTGCAGATCTCGAACACAGTGCAGTGGGCTGGGCTCTGCTTACTAGAGCTGAAATGCCTTGTTTTAGAAGTGCCTTAACAGCTCCCCTTATTGGTCTAGATTTCCCACCTTGACCTACTTCATTCATTTATTTTCATGAAAGTTGAACCTTCTGATGCTTATTCACATGAAAGCATCCATTAGACCAGAGTTCAGATAAAAATAAGGCCTTTTGTTATAAATTGCTTCATTCACGTTAGCTCTTCTGGGCAATAGGTAGGAGGAAAGAAAACACTTATATCTCTACAAGTAATTCATGGGGAGCGCAGATGTTTTACACTAAACCATGTTATCAAATGTGAGTTTAGTCTCTGATAAAAATAAATTATCCCTCAACCAAACTTCTAGAGGAGGCACAGGACAACTTTCTCTTTGACCTCTGAAGGGTCACTGAAAATGAACAGACAAAAAGCAGATTAGGCCGGGTGCAGTGGCGGACCTCTGTAATCCCAGCATTTTGGGAGGCCAAGGCGGGTGGATCACCTGAGGTCAAGAGTTAGAGACCAGCCTGGCCAACATGGTGAAACCCCATCTCTACTAAAAGTATTAAAATTAGCTGGGCATGGTGGCACACGTCTGTAATCCCAGCTACTCAGGAGGCTGAGGCAGGAGAATCGCTTGAACCTGGGAGGCTGAGGTTTCAGTGAGCTGAGATCACACTGCTGCACTCCAACCTGGGCAACAGAGCCAGACTCAGTCTCAAAAAAAAAAAAAAAAAAAAAAAAAAAGGCAGATTAATAGGAGAAAAGGCACATACCTTTCTATTTTAACATGTATAGCACCGGGGAACTGCAGAATGATTACCCAGTGGGGTACAGATGCTTAGATACCCCTCTTCATACAATAAATGTGGCGATTTGAGGGACAGCGAACGATTTTTAGGGGAAAATGAATGGATTTGGAGAACATACGATGGCTTGGGACAAGGTGTGTTGTGCCTGGAGAGTAAGCAATGGTTTGTGATAAAAGTGTACCCAGGTGCGCCGACGGACTTCAGTCTTTCTTCCTGTGATGTGAGTGCAGTTAATGGAACTCAGGGAAGCCAGTTGTGTGTTCTTTCGGCCGGTCTGGTTTCTAGGAAGATAAAGGATCCTCAGAGAACAACTTCATCTTGTTCCCTGGAAGAGACAAACACTGAGAGATAGCGGGTGAGGGGTAGGTCAGGAAGACCTTGAGGTTGCTTTTTCAGTTCAGCATGTCAAAGGACCACATGTTGGAGTTCGGGTTTCTGAGCTACAACGCTTCCCGTTGTAGCAGCAGAAAAGGAGTGACCCCTTTCCTCCCTGTCATAAGGGTCACAACGGACACCTCTGACACAAAGATTAACAAGAGAAAAGCCCAACAAATATACCTGACCATAGTTTTACAGGACACAGGAGCCATCAGAATGAAGACCCAAAGTTACCAGGGAAACGCTCCGATTTTCTGCTCAGGTTTCAGGGACAGGGACAGTCATGCAGAAATGTGGTTGGACAGAAGGAAATGATGTAATGGTAACAGGCTAAATAGCGACACTCAGTAAGGCCTGTCCGTTCAGGTTTTTCTCGGCCTCCCTGTGCAGCTTTCCTTCCTCCCAGGTATCAGGCAGGGCCCTTTCTATAATGGGGGGCCTATTACCTACAATTACCTAAGATAGGTCGGGACATTTTTTCTGGCCAATTCTTACACAGAAAAACAGCCAAAAGTGAAAGTGCCTTTAGGTTACATGTTGGCTTTGGGGAAAAGGAACTCCGGTTTCTATGACACTGCTTGGGGCAGAGGGATTCTAGTTTCTGTGGCTGGCCTCAGGGAAGACTGGGGCTGAGAGACAGGAGGGTGAGAGAAGGTCACAGGGAAACTTGGCTTCTGAGGCTCCTTCTACAGTCTTCACTTTGAAGTATCCTTTTTCTGAGCCTCAACATTCTTCAGTCTGAAACTTCCCCCCAGTAGCTTTTTTGTTTGTTTGTTCGTTCTGGGACTGAGTCTCGCTCTGTCGCCCAGGCTGGAGTGCAGTGGTGCAATCTCGGCTCACTGCAACCTCCACCTCCCAGGTTCCTGCCATTCTCCTGCCTCAGCTTCCCGAGTAGCTGGGACTACAGGCACCCGCCACCACACCGGGCTCATTTTTGTACTTTTAGTAGAGAAGGGGTTTCACCACGTTAGCCAGGATGGTCTCAACCTCTTTCCCTTGTGATCTGCCCCCGGAGCCTCCCAAAGTGCTGGGATTACAGGTGTGAGCCACCGTGCCCGGCCCCCACAAGTAGTTTGACAGGCCACAGATCGGGTCGGTAGATTGTCTCCCAGGCTGTTTCCAGGCTCTCAGTCCTGGGAACAGGCCTTTCGGCTCATCCGTTGACAGCTGTGTCTCATTTCCGCCGCAGTGTTGCAGACCGGCTTCCACCGAAGTCAGGCCCCAGATAATGTGAACAGTCATATACGTAGCAAAGGGCATTTCTAGGGAAAGAAAAGAAAATAAACCTTTGGGTCTAGAGGGCAGCCAGGCAAGATTTTCAGATGTTAGACTTGAAGCATCTTCAGACGGAATGAGAGCAGACAGTGGCAATCTGACAGATTTTTCCGGTTCGCAGTTTGCATCCAGCGAGCTTTCTAAGTGGCCCACACAGTAACAGGCACAAAGTTTATTTCTATATAAACTGCTGTGGTGATTTCCCTGAGGCCTATATCAAACCATCCAGTTTTAGTCTGCAGGGTTTCAGGAAAGTGCAGTTTTAATTTCAGTGATTCCAAGCTGGAAGGGTGGAGAAAAATTACAAATACTGCTTTGGAGAGTCATAATCAGGTATTGCAGGAAACTAAAATAATTCAAGATCTGGTCCAGATTGTAGATAGATAGTAAACCCTCAAAAATAATAGGGTAGAGTCTAATAACAGGTACACTAGAGTTTTCTTCTGAAATATAATTTTTATTTCTCTAGTCCCCCATCAAAACACATAAAAAATATGTTTCAAACAAAAAGTCATAAAACAAGACTAATTTGTTTATAAGAAAAGTTTAGTCTTCAGTCTTCATGATTTTTTACATAAGTATAGCAAGAATAGTGATCGACCATATAGGCTCTTTTTAAATTGGCTTTGTCAGGTGACTTTCTCATAAGGAACCTCAGATTGGACAGCCTCTCAGGTGTCAGGAGCCAAGCCAAGGACTCACCCTCAGGACTGTACTTACACAAATAACTGTTTCGCCTTAAAACTAGAACACTTGCAGTTGCCAAATTTTGGAGGGATCAGGTAGGGACAAAGGTAAATGTTTCCATTTTGCTCATAAAAATATATGTTAGCAAATTGCTGCAAGCTACAGAGAGCATAAAAGAGTTTCCTTGACAACGGGGATAAAAACATAAAAAATATGTTTCAAACAAAAAGACACTAAAAAGTCATAATGCTTTGTTAGTTCAGTCCAATGTAATTAATTCTTGTTCTGCTGATATTAGTTAGGATTTTGAATCCAGTTTTTCCATTTGAGTTATGGAAACTCAGTCCAATGGTATGAACTCAAAGTTAGAATTCTTTTTGTTCTTTCCGTATATTTCCTTGAAGACACAACATTTTAGGATTCTAATCACTTGCAAAGAGCTTTCAGAAAAAGCATCAAAATAAAGCAATTAACTGTGGATGATAAGACTTGAAATGGCTATGGTTAAAGATATGATAGGAATTCACAATAATAATGATGCAACTATCAAGAAAATTTGGCCCTCTCTGTGGTACACAACATTTTAACATTAGCCTTATGACTGATAACATATACTAAAACATAATTTCCAGGATTTCTAGGAATCTCTTACAATTTTGGAACACATATGTCAATAACATATTCACACAAACATAACCTCAAAGAAGGTTAAACATCATTTCTTATTTGACAACGTTTGTCATATAATTTAACGTATCAAATAAGTCTAATGTAATGTCTTTCTTGGATTTCCAGGGGCCCTTCCATAATGTCTAAAAGTTACTTTGAGGTCAAAAAGACTTAATTTTGGTTTGGGGAAGGTTGCCAAAATAAAGGTTGGAAACATTTGATCAAAAATAGCATCACAGATCCTTGTGAGAAAAATGCCCACTTATTTAAACAAAAGATCTAATAAAGACAGTGTGATGAGCATGGAATATTTTTTTCTTTCTCTTTCTTCTTTTTTCTTTTGTAGCTTACTCAAAAGGGAAATAAAAATCCTTTATTATCTCTTCTCTTATAATACATTTATTTAATCTTAGTTTAACCACATAAGATCCTCTGTTATTTTCTCCTTTTTCAACTATTTTATCTACTTAATATAATATATATATTAAAAAATTATTTATTCTGAAATGATCTTTAAATGCCCTCTAAACTAGATAAAATTACTTTTCTAAACAAAACACATATTTTTCATTTTTTGTAACTTTTTCATCAGAAATACATCTTGCTTTGCTTGTGTATTTTGCATATAGAATTGGTCCTCTTATTTTGGTAGTTTTCATTAAATATATTAACTGTAATTTTAACTCATTAGCCTTAACTTTTACTGAAAACCTAGAAGTAAGCAATTTTGACTGTTTGCACCAGTAATTTATGAATATACATTTTACAATTATTAGAAACATTAGCTTTTTAGAATCTTTTTATGTTTTCTAGCAATTCCAAATAAATTTTGCTTTTTAAAATAACATATGAAAACAAAATGCCAAAGTATATAAACTTGAACTTACGCTTATTTCAGTACCTTAACTTATTTAGAAATGACTCAGACATTTCGTGATGATCTATTATTCAACTTAGTATAACATGACTTTAAGATTTTAAATTATTTTTAAAAATATTTGAACCTAGGACAAGTTAGAAATGTTTATTGCATTTACCTAATTTACTAATTCTTAATAATTATATTTGAATTGCTCATTGAAAACAAAGCTAGCCATAGAAGTTAGTTTTGCAAAAGCAAGACCAAGCTAGCCCTGCATTAGCCAGCTTTGTTTTCATCAAGGCCTCCGTGACACCGGCCACAGGATGGGCCTAGACTTGTCTAGACCCTGCCCTGCAGCTGATGGCCCAGGTACCGGGATACACATATGTACTCAGGCTTTACCATGGCCACCAGTCCAGATCCCAGAATTCGGAGGCTCAGAACTGAAGACGTAAGCTTGCAGCAGCATGTGCATCAGAACTGAAGACAGAAGCTTGCAGCAGCATGTGCATAAGGTTTCAGGAGAGCCAGCGCCCAGCCCACACAGTTCAGTCCACAGACAAACCAAGCAAATATCAGAAATAGTACGGAAGCTGAGAATAAAAGTTACAAGTTAAACATGGTTCCCCGCCCCCGCACCGCCCCCCAGCCCCCGGCTCTTTTAAATACCTAGGCGATAACAATCTTGTTTGACTAGTAGCTCTAGGTATTAAAAATATATGTATGTGTGTACTGAAGCAGGATATTTCCCTGACCCCTTCACAAGCCCTACAAAGGGGGTGCCCTGTTTACTCAGCCCACGGGCTCTCAAATCCTCGTGGGAGGGACTGCACGAGTGAAAGAGGTGGGAACTGGAGTACAGGAGCGCTGGGGTCACCCGGCTGCTCTGGCACCTGCAGGAACGAACTCCACTCACTTGGACCCACTGCATTTCTTTTTTTTTTTTTTTTTTTTTTTTTTGAGATGGAGTCTCGCTCTGTCGCCCAGGCTGGAGTGCAGTGGCCGGATCTCAGCTCACTGTAAGCTTCGCCTCCCGGGTTTACGCCATTCTCCTGCCTCAGCCTCCCGAGTAGCTGGGACTACAGGCGCCCGCCACCTCGCCCGGCTAATTTTTTGTATTTTTAGTAGAGACGGGGGTTTCACCGTGTTAGCCAGGATGGTCTCGATCTCCTGACCTTGTGATCCGCCCGCCTCGGCCTCCCAAAGTGCTGGGATTACAGGCTTGAGCCACCGCGCCCGGCCACTGCATTTCACCCCTTGCCGGAGCGGGTGCACAGGTGAATGGGTGCAGGAGCCGGGGCCAGTGCTTTTGGGTGCCGGCAGGAGCCAACTCTGTATCGGCCCCAGGCAGTGTCTAGGGAGGTGCCTGCCACCCCTGAGGCCCCCGAGGGAGTGTTGCAGTGCTCTTTTAGTTCTGCTGTCCGCAGATGGCTTAAGTGTTAACAGCTCAGTGGACCCACTGCGTTTTCGCATCAGGTGGCTGCCTTCCACCAGCAAGGGCAAAGGCCCAGTGTGACAGCCTTTTGCATCTGCACTCGTGGTTCCTGAGTTCTTGTCCCGTGTCCAGGAGACATGAGGTGGCAGGAACCAATTGAAGGATGGTCAATGTGGGGGATTTTCCTGCTGATAGAGGTGGTTCTCAGCGGGAAGGGGAGCTGAAAAGGGGACAGGGTGGGAGGGTAATCTTCCCTCAAAGTTCAGCTGTCTCTGGCCAGATTCTTCTCTGAACTTACACCATCAAGCTGTTCCTCTGAAGTCAAGCCATTTCTCTCCAACGTCCAACTGTAGTCTCCAGTGTCCAGCTGCTGCTTCTCTCTGCCGACTGAGTTCTGGGGTTTTATGGGCACACGATATGGGGTGGGGTGAGCCTTGCGTGGTTTTGGAAAAGGCAACATTTCAGCTGGAAAACAGGGATGGAAGTTCTCACTTTGGGCCATGGTTCCAGGCTTTTCCACTTGAGGGTGGGGCCCTCACCAGGACCTGCCCTCTTCTGCCTAGAATTTCCCTGCCTCCTGTCCCTAGCAGTACTATAACCAATGCTGATAAATCTGAAGATATTCCTGTTTTTATTTTACCAACAAGTTTAAAACTAACTTTGTTTACCAACGATGATTTTTAGTAACTGTGTAGAAACTCAGACCACATGAACTATCTAGCACATGATACTATTATATAAGGTATTTGAGTTAGTTTTAATTTAATTTTATCTTTGAAAAAGAGCTTTAGGAACCAGGTGCAGCGGCCCACACCTGTAATCCCAGCACTTCGGGAGACTGAGGCGGGTGAATCATTTGAGGTCAGGAGTTTGAGACCAGCCTGGCCAACATGTTGAAAACCCATCTCTACTAAAAATTACAAAAATTAGCTGGGTGTGGTGGTGTGGGCCTGTAATCCCAGCTACTCAGGAGGCTGAAGAAGGAGAATCGCTTGAACCCAGGAGATGGAAGTTGCAGTGAGCCAAGAGCGCACCACTGCACTCCAGCCTGGGCAACAGAGTGAGACTCTGTCTCAAAACAAAGCAAAACAAAAAAAGCTTTAGGGGCATTGTGCCTATTATCATAGATCAATTTTACGGAGGCTATGGCCTGGGTGTTAGGTGTGAATGTTTTTAAAGCTCATCTGAGTGGATAAAATATCCATTTTTGCTACAGTTGTGTTTGTTGCATTTTTCTCTAATTTGGTCTTGAAGTTTCTCTCTGAAAAGTAGCTGTAATCCCTACCCCTGGCCAGACAGGTTTGTCAAGGTAGCCACTCTCTAGGAGATCCCTGATGAGAAGAAGAATTAGGTTCAGGTGTGTCAGTTAGACGCGCCACTGAGAAAGATTCAAAAACAGATATCCAGGCTGCATAAAATTATAGGAATTCACTGCAGTGTTTTACAAGGAAATACCCAGATGAGCTTAGGAACAAGTTCAGAAATCTGTTCAAAATAATCAGTTGAATTCCTGAAAGTCGTAGTTTGGAAAACAATCTAGTTAAATAGGTAGCTTTTCAACATACCTTCTGTTTTAACTGGATGACCCAGCTGTGGGTGGAGCCCATTGAGGAATAAGGTCAAAAAAGTACTTGCAGCTTCTGGGGTTTAACATTTATGCTTGTAAAAGCAGGTGTTGCTGGAAAGCAGAGTACTCAGATTTGTAGAAATTAAGGATTCCTTTTTTACACTGAATCACGGGTCTTCCAGAACCAAGACAAAAGTCCAAGAGGGCCATGCCAAGGGGCAGAGCTGCGCGACGCTCTCCCCGTGCGTCCTGCTGCAAGGATGCCCCCCAGGATGCTGCCTCGCCTCACCAGCCACTCCAGGAGCGGCCCCTAGCCCACAACCCATGGAAGTTTGACTTTTTGGTGACCACGGCTCCAGTAACCTCTGAATGCTTGAACCACGCCTGTCAACTAGTTAGGGCTTTGGCTCTGAGAGGCCCCGACCAACTGAACCAATGATTTTTTTCTGTAGGAAACTGCCGTTTACTGTCGGTTTCTGTCTGATCCACTGAGACATTTGAGGCTCCCCCTACCTGTGCACACAAAGAAATGAAGACAATAAAAAGTCAGAGTTTGTTCCTTCTAGTACCACTTATTGCAACTGCTGTCAATTTCCTTAAAAATGTCATCTCTTGCCAGTGTTCATTACCTTGCACTCAAAGGCCAAGTATCCTCTCACAGTGTAAAATGGCCCTTGCTGTGCCTAAAAGCCAAAGAGAGCCAGGTGCAGTGGCTCGCACCTGTAATCCCAGCACTTTGGGAGGCCAAGGCGTACAGATCACTTGAGGTCAGGCGTTTGAGACCAGTCTGGCCAACATGGTGAAACCCCCATCTCTACTAAAAATACAAAAATTAGCTGGGTGTGGTGGCACACGCCTGTAATCCCACCTACTCAGGAGGCTGAGGCAGGAGAATTGCATGAACCCAGGAGGCAGAGGTCGTAATGGGCTGAGATCATGTCACTGCACTGCAGCCTGGGTGACAGAGCAAGACTCCATCCCAAAAAATAAAATAAAAAAGGAAGCCAAAGAGATCAGGGAGCTTAATGGGAAAGAGAGTAGAGCTTCAGCCCTGAGACAAACCCACCCACGACTCCTGGGGCTCCATCAGGAAGAGGGAGATCCCCATTGTTCCTTCAAGGGTCTCAGGGTTGTTACACGTCTCCTTTATATCCCCATATGCAGTATCCAAAACTGTTTCCCTTAGTAATTTTTTATCCATTGACCACCAAATGGAGGAGGTAAGGTCACTGGGAACTGGGTGGAAGATCAAACGTGGCAAAAGGAGCAGATGCAAATGGAAAGATCAGGTCTTAGAGGAGCCGATTGGGGAGATTTTAAGTCTTCTAAAGAGGACCTTATCATTAGCAGAGGTTCGAGTAAAAAGGGGCTTTCACCTGACTGAAAAAATTCTCATAAGAGAAACAGAATTCAAAAGATAAAAAGAGAAAGCCTTTGTTAAAAAAAATTATAGCCTGAATATAGGCTTTTAATTTAGCCAACTCTCACGCCTGTAATCCCAGCACTTTGGGATGCCAAGGCAGGAGGATTGCTTGAACCCAGGAGTTTGAGACCCAGCTGGGCAACAAAGCAAGACACTGTCTCAAAAAATAATAATTATAAATCAATTTAGCCAGTTTGACCATAGAGCTGTTTTATTTATTTATTTTTATTTTTTTTGAGACAGAGTCTCGCTCTGTGACCAGGCTGGAGTCCAGTGGCACAAACTTGGCTCACCGCAACCTCCGCCTCCCAGGTTCAAACGGTTCTCCTGCCTCAGCCTCCTGAGTAGCTGAGATTACAGGCGCCGCCACCACATCCAGCTATGTTTGTATTTTTAGTAGAGACGGGGTTTCATCATGTTGGCCAGGCTGGTCTCCAACTCCTGCCCTCGTGATCTGCCCACCCTGGCCTCCCAAAGTGCTGGGATTACAGGTGTGAGCCACCGCGCCCAGCCTAAATGTTTTTCTTAAATCTTTGATCAGATTTCAGCCTGGACGAACAGCCAACATTTCTAGCTTTTCAACTAATTTTTTTTTCTTTTCTTTCTTGTAAACCGAAGATATCTACCAAATAACTGAGAACCAAAACCAAGATGCCTGCTGTTGCCTAACTAAGGATGCATGAAGCATCTCCGAAGAGGCGGGAAGAAGCAGCTCTCACGGGATCCAGAGCCACCCCCAGAGACAGCTGAAAGGAAAAAGAGGCTGAGACGACTCCTTGAGAGTAGCAGCAGTGGGTACGCCAGCCACAAGCAGGGTCCAGCCCACATATCTGTCCAGCCATATTCTTGTGATGGGGGCCCCCAACCTTTGGGTTGGTCTTCTGTACATGCAGGCCCAGTAACCTGCATGCCAAGCTATATTCTCAGGTCACAAAACAAGACAAATGGGAAAACAACAGCTGCTTATAGAAGGGAAAGTATAACAAATGGGTACCAGCAAACCAAATACACACGAGAGTCGCGATCCAAATGATTTCCTCCTGCCAAGCTAAATTTGGAAAGGAGGGATAAAGAGAAATTTTGCACTACAAGCAGAGGTCTGGCGTAAGTGAGCTTAGTAAAATTCTTACCTTTCGTTGCTATTTTTCTGTCAGTTGTCCCAGGACCTCATCTGGAGGCTCCAGAGCAAGTCAGGTGTCTTGGTCACCCTATTTGGGTCACCAGAACTACAGGGGTGGAAAGGGGGTGATCCGTTTCCTTCCCATCGTAAGTGTCACGACCAACACTCCTATAACAAACAACAGGCTAACAAGAGACAAGCATAACAAATTTGTTTGATCATTGTTTTATGTGGCATGGGGGCCTTGGGAACGGAGACCCTAAGATACGGGAGAGACTATCTGATCTCATGCTAAGGTTTGATGGAGCAGGGACAGCCATGTAGAAATGGGGATGGACAAAAAGGGAACGGTCTAGTAGTACCGGGCTGAGTGTGGAAACCCAGCAAGGCCTGTTCAGACTCTTCTCATCCTCTCTGTGCAGCTTCCTTCCTCCTGAGTGTGGGGCAGGGTCCTCTGGAATGGGGATCTTACGACCCACAGTTAAACAAGGTGGGTCAGAGAAGTTCTTTACCGCAGCTGTCACACAGAAAGACGGGGAGGCTTAAAGTAATGTTTTTAGGCTTTCTTGTTGGCTTTGGGGAAGTGGGAGTCTGGTTTATTGTTATTATTATTATTTGAGATGGAGTCTCGCCCTGTCACCTAGGCTGCAGTGCAATGGTGTGATCTCCTCACTGCAACCTCCGCCTCCCAGGTTCAAGTGATTCTCCTGCCCCGGCCTCCAGAGTAGCTAGGATTACACCACACCCGGCTAATTTTTGGTATCTTTTAGTAGAGATGGGGTTGCACCATGCTTGCCAGGCTGGTCACGGACTCCTGACCTCATGATCTGCCTGCCTCGGCCTTCCAAAGTGCTGGGATTACAGACATGAGCTACCGTGCCCGGCCAGGAGTCTGGTTTCTATGGCCCACCTGGAAGTAGAGGGCTTCTTGTTTCTAGGGCTTGCCTTGTGGGAGAATGAGAGCCAAGGGACACGAGGCCAGGGGAAAGAGAGAGGCTTGGCTTGAGGCTGCTTCTGCGGCCTTCACTTTGTTTTCTGAGCCCCAGCCCTACTGTCTCTATCACTTTCACACACACTTACATCATAGCTACCTCTTGTGGGTACTTGGCCTCAAGTGAAAGAAAGGAAGGTGGAGAAACAAAGGAAGAAACTGAACAGAATGCATTTTATTCGAAGCACCTTCCTTCTACCTCCTTTTACTTTGGCTAAGGATGAAAGGGTAGATTAAAGTGAGATGTGCAAGTAGCTTAAGGAGGGCAAAGTCAAGGATTGAGAGCCAAGAATGAAATAAAGACAATTCAGTAGGATGCACATTCCAGAAGAAAGCTGGTTAAGACCAAAACCCAACCAATCTCTGGTGTAAACAATGGAGCTGATGATTAAGTTTAAAACTAAAGGCCAGCAAATTTTGAAAATTGAAAAGCAATATAGTTATTTAATTCAATGACACTCTGTTGATTGTAAATTCATTTTAATCTTTAAACCACCCTTCTGATTATATGACTAAAAAAGCAAAATCTAAAAACTAACTTACTTTCTTTCTTTCTTTCTTTCTTTCTTTCTTTCTTTCTTTCTTTCTTTCTTTCTTTCTTTCCTTCCTTCCTTCTTTCTTTTGAGACAGGGTCTTACTCTGTGGCCTAGGCTGGAATGCAGTGGCGTAATCAAAGCTCACCATTGCCTCAAACTTCTGGGCTCAAGTGATCCTCCTGCCTTAGCCTCCCAAGTAGCTGGGACTACAGGTGCACACCACACGCCCAGCTAATCTTAAAAGTTTTTTTTGTATAGATGATGTTTCACCATGTTGTCCAGCCTAATTTTGAACTCCTGGGCTCAAGAAATTCTCCTGCTTTGATCTCCCAAAGTGCTGGGATTACAGGGGTAAGCCATCACACCAGGCAAAACTCTTTCTTTCTTTATTGTTGATTTTTTGGAAAAGAAGAGAGACACGAATTATATGAAAGGGACATGATAGAAAAGGAAAAAGATCGATAATTAGAGAAAACTCTTCTCTTTTCTTTGGCTGGTTTTCAAACCCTTCATTGGAGCCCTGCAAGTTCTGAGGAATCTAGGGACCAGGGCAGCATGGAGGAGATGAGGACGGAGCCTTGACAAACTTCAGCCTGTGGTCCCAGCTACTCAGGAAACTGAGGTGGGAGGACGGCTTCAGCCTGGGAGGCGGAGTTTGCAGTGAGCTGAGATCATGCCACTGCACTCCAGCCTGGGTGGCAGAGTCAGACCCTGTCAAAAAAAAAAAGCCATTTCCAGAAAACAAAGATGAAGAGAATTTATCATCAGCAGTTTTGCACTACACAAAATATCAAAGAACGCACTTCAGAGTGAGGAAGATGGTCAGAAGTGGATGTGAAAACATGAATCTGCAAAATAAAAAATAAAAAAAAAAAAACAGGAAGAACATCAGAGTTGGTAAATATGTGGGCAAATACAAAATACTCTTTCTTAATCTTTTTAAGAAAGTCAAGTGATGGTTTAAAGTAAAATAATAAAATTGTACTGCAGAGTTTATAAGACAGAGCGAAATATACGACAATAATAGTAAAATGTGTTGGAGGCAGAAAATTGTTGTAGAAAAATGAATGATGCTGTCACAAGGTTCTTAACGTGAAATAGTAAAATATTAATTTCAGTAAGCTATGATAAGGTTAGGGTCCGTATTATGATCCCTAGAGAACTTTAACTTTTTTCCAAACCTATTTGCTTAGAGTAGATTTGGTTGTATCTGTTTTATAAGCCAGAGTTTCCGGAAGATTTCATTTGAAGAAAGCAGTCTTTTGCTAAGAAGACTTGAAACCACACCTCTAGAAACATTGGAATCTGAGTGGAAAAATACCTTTACTTCCCTTTAAATTCACTCTTGTAATGACTGTATTTATTGATGAAAATCTATTTATGCACGCACTGTTTCATTCTAAAAATATTTGGAAGCAGCTCATTTATTTCTACTTGCAATTTCAGTTACCTGAATTAATCTGCTCTACTAAATTAGAAACACATTAATGGCGGGTATCTTCCACGCTGAATAAGACAATGAAATGCAACCTCTGGAAACCCAGTGAAGAATTTCAGATTCATAAACTCAGATTTTAGACTTGGAGGCTTTGATTTGAGGTCACTACACACATTTTGATCATATAACATTATTTTTGTTAAAAATAATATTTGGTCGGGTGCAGTGACTCATGGCTGTAATGCTAGCACTTTGGGAGGTCTAGGCGGGCAGATCACGAGGTCAGGAGATCGAGACCATACTGGCCTACATGGTGAAACCTCAGTCTCTATTAAAATACAAAAAATTAGCCAGGTGTGGTGGCAGGGTCTGTAATCCCAGCTACTAGGGAGGCTGAGGCAGGGGAGTCGCTTGAAGCTGGGAGGCAGAAATTGCAGTCAGCCGAGATCGTGCCACCGCACTCCAGCCTGGGCAACAGAGTGACACTGCGTCTCAAATAATGATGGTGATGACGATAATAATAAAAATGTGTTAATACACACATAGGAAATACCAGATATAAAAAAACGGTTAACATTGCTTATGTCTTGCGGGTGGGATTATGGAGATTTTGGATTTATTATCAGTGGTGCATCACTGTATGAGTTTGAAAATGTTATTTTTTAAAACCTTAAGAATTTGAATTAAGTAGATATTCACTACTCGGTTCCCCAGGGAACAGTGGACAGGAACAGTCTTTAACAGGCTTTTGTTCTCCTGGTCCCTTTGTATTTCCCAATATATGCATTATATAAAGTAAAAACATCAGCCGAATTAAATGTAAAGGAGTTTAATTGAGCAATGAATGATTTGTAAATCGGGCAGCCTTCGGAGCCAGAGTAGGCTCAGAGACCCAGCGCAGCCACGTACGTGGTGGAAGAAGATTTATGGACAAAAAACAGCAAGTGATGTACAGAAAACGGAAGTGAGGTACAGAAACAGCTAGATGAGTTACAGGTTGGCGTTTGCCTTACTGGAACATGGTTGGAACATTTGGCTGTATTTGATTGGCCAAAACTCGATGATTGGCACAAGTGTAGGCTGTGGTCTGTTTACACCTCCACCTGTTACAGTTCATGATGTACAAAAAAACCTTTAGATTGAATTTAAAATATGTAAAGAGGCAGCTTTAGGCTAAACTTGATTTAACATGTATTATTTTACTTCGAAGCACTTTTTGAGTTAATTTTATATGCCATCAAATGCTCAGATTTCAAGTGTACAGTTTGATGAGTTTTGACAATTTTATATACCCATGTAACCAACCACCAAAATCAAGTCATTGAACATTTCCATTATCCATGAAAGAATTTTCATGCCTCTTTCGAGTAAATTCTCCTCTCCACAAGGCAAACGTTCTAATTTGTATCACTGAGAATTAATTTTACCAGTTCTTAAACTTCATGTAAATAGAATTATATAGCTTGCACTCTTGTGTATGGCTTCTCTTATTCAATGTAATAGTTTAGAGATTCATCCATACTGTTACATATATCAATAATATGTATCTCCTTTATTGCTGAGTAGCATTCCATTGTAAGAAATACCACAAACTGATGATCCATTTTCCTGTTGATGTACATTTGGGTTAATTCCAGAAGTTTGAGGCTGCAGTGAGCTGTGATTGTACCACTGCACTCCAGCCTGAGCGACAGTGAGGTCCTGTCTCTAAAGAAAAAAAAAAAGTAGTTTTACATTTTTATTAAATTTAATGTATTAATTTTTTCCTTTTGTAATTAGTGATTTTATTTATCTACTTGTGCCAAATGATAAAATTTTCTTCTAGAAAATTTATAATTTTAGTTTCTATACTTACGAACATGATAAATTTCAACTGACTTATTGTGAATGCTGGGAAGTAGTGGTTAATATTTTCTGGGAAGTAGTGGTTAATATTTGCTGGGAAGTAGTGGTTAATATTTGCTGCAGTTGTTTGAGCAATAGTTATTCAAAGAATTTTACTTCCCCATTGAGTTGCACTGGGGCTGGTGTTGGAATTGACTGTACATGTATGTGTATATTTCTGGACATTTTACTCTTGTCCACTGAAAAATTTGTTTATCTTTATCACAACACTGCGCTATCTTAATTTTGTAGCATTGTAGCAAGTCTTGAGATAAAACACTCTTTTTTTCAATTTTCTCTTTTTAAAAATTGTCTTGTCTATACCAGTTCTTCCAGTTTCCATATAAATTTTAGAATTAGTTTGTCAAATTTTACAAAAATCTGCTGGGTTTTTTGTTGGAATTGACTCAAAGATGTAGAGAATGTTGGGAATAATGAATATTTTCACACTATTTAGACCTCCAAATCATAAACAAGGTGCATCTTTCCATCTATTTAGACCTCTAATTTCTCTCAGCAATGTTTTGTAGTGTTTAGTGTAGAGGTTTTGCACATCTTTCATTTAATTTATTTATATGTAATAGATGTTCTAAGATGTTATCGTAAATGGTATTATTTTCTTTCTTTTCTTTTCTTTTCTTTTCTTTTCTTTTCTTTCTTTTCTTCTTCTTTTTTTTTTTTTTTTTTTTTTTTCTGAGACGGAGTTTCACTCTTGTTGCCCAGGCTGGAGTGCAATGGTGCGATCTCGGCTCACCACAACCTCTGCCTCCCGGATTCTCCTGCCTCAGTCTCCCAAATAGCTGGGATTACAGGCATGCACCACCACGGCCAGCTAATTTTGTGTGTTTTACTGGAGATGGGGTTTCACCATGTTGGTCAGCCTGGTCTCGAACTCCCAACCTCAGGTGATCCACCCACCTCGGCCTCCCAAAGTGCTAGGATTATTATTTTATTTTCTAGTTATTTATTGCTGATGCAAAATTGACACTTGCAGACTGCTATGATCTTGCTAAGTTCACTTATTGCTTCCAGTAGCTTGTAGAACACACTGGACTTTCTATGTATCCAAACCACGGAGAGTCTTCACATAGACAATGTTACGCCTTTCTTGTTTTTCAGTCTTTATGACTTTTCCTTGCTTCCTTCTTTCCCTGTATTTTTCTTTTCTTTTTTCCTTGTTGCACTGTTTAGGATCCCTAGAACATGTTAAACAGAAGTTGTTAAAGTATCCTTGCCTTGTTTCTGATGTTGAGAGGTGGTAAAGATGGGGCATTCAATATCTTATAAAATATGATGTTAGAGGTAAGTTTTTCAGGCCAGGCACGGTGGCTTATGCCTGTAATCCCAGCACTTTGGGAGGCCGAGGTGGGTGGATCACCTGAGGTCAGGAGTTCAAGACCAGCCTGGCCAACATGGTGAAACCCCATCTCTACTAAAAATACAAAAAATTAGCCAAGCATGGTGGCGCATGCCTGTAATCCCAGCTACTCGGGAGGCTGAGGCGGGAGAATCACTTGAACCCAGGAGGCGGAGTTTCCAGTGAGCCAACCTCGTGTCATTGCACTCCTGCCTGGAGCCTGGGTGACAGAGTGAGACTCTGTCTCAAAAAAAAAAAAAAAAAAAGAGGTAAGTTTTTCATAGGTGTCCTTTTCCACATTTAGGATCTCTTCTATTCCTAGCTTATTGTTGTTTTTAATCCAGATTAAGGGGTAAATTTTGTCAAATGCCTTCTCTGTATATTGAGATAATCATATGATTTATTTATTCTATTCACATGGTAAATTATATAAATTAACTTTCAAATATTAAATCCTGGTATAAACCCAACTTGGCCTGATGTAGTATTATTGTTAAATATCACTGGATTTTATTTGCTAACATGATATTGAGGATTTTTATATCTGTGTTCTCAGAAATAGTGATCCGTACATTTTTTGTTGTGCCATCCTTGGTGTTTTGATCTCAGGATTATGTTGGTCTCATGAAGGTAGTTTGTGCTTCCTCTTATTTATGAAAGAGTTTGTTGAATTTTGATATTTTTCTTCCTTAAATGTTTTATAGAATTTACTAGTGAAACCATTTAGGCTTGAAATTTCTTTTGGGATGTTTTGGTTTCTTCAATGAATACAGTGCTATTCAGAATTTCTGTTTTCTTGTATACATATCAGGAAAAAAATCATTGAATTCATTGAATTTATTGATGTAAACTTGTTCTAATATGCTTTAATGTCATTTAATGTCTGTAGAATCTATAGTTATATCTCCTCTTTCATTCCTATAATGGCAATTTATTTCTCAACCAGTCTTGCTAGAAGTGCACCACTTTTATTAATCTTTTTAAATAACAAATTTCAACTTGGGTGATTTTTGCTTTTTTTCATCTGTTTCATCCTATTGACTTATGATTTTATATTATTTCCTTCCTTTTACTTTTATTGAGCTTAATATTTTTTTCTTGTCTAGCTTGTTTTATCTTGATAGTTTAGCTCACTGATCTTTTTCTTTTTTTTTCCTTTGAGACAGAGTCTCACTCTGTTGCCCAGGCTGGAGTGCAGTGGTGCAATCTCAACTCACTGTGACCTCCACTCCCATGATTCAATCAATTCTCCTGCCTCAGCCTCCCGGGTAGCTGGGACTACAGGCACCCGCTGCCACACCCGGCTAATTTTTTGTATTTTTAGTAGAGACGGGGTTTCACCTGTGTTAACCAGGATGGCCTTGATCTCCTGACCTTGTGATCCACCCGCCTCGGCCTCCCTCCCAAAGTGCTGGGATTACAGGTGTGAACTACTGCACCTGGCCCTAATCTTTTTCTGAATGTATACTTTAATGCTACACATTTCCCTCTTAGCACAGTTTTTGCTGCATCTAGCAAATTTTGATATGCTTTGTTTTAATTATAATTAGTTCAAAATATTTTCTAATTTCCCTTGGGATTTTTTTCCTTTCACCCATGGGTTATGTAGAAGCATGTAGTTTAATTTGCAAGTATTCAAGAATTTTCTAGTTATAATTTTACTATTGATTTTAACTTAATTCTCATGTGGTTTTAAAAATACTCTATATAATTTTAGTCTTTTAAAATGTATTGAAACTTGTTTTAGGACTCAGCATTTGTCAGTTAGTCTATGTTCCTTGTACCTTTGAAATTAATATGCATTTGCAGTAATTTGTTGTAATATTCTATAAATATCAGTTAGGTTGAGGGGTTAATAAAGTTGCTGAATTCTTCTCTTTGTTGCTAACTTTTTTGGTCTACTTCTGTGAATTTTTAATATATGGTTGTAAAAATTTTCCACTATGATTGTAAAGTTTTCTAGTTTTCCATTTAGCTCTGCCAATTTTTGTTACTGTACTTTGAAGTTCTACTCTTCCTTGCAAATAAATCTAGGATGTTTACGTAATGAATTGACCCTTGTCAACATATGGTTATAAGTGTATCTTTTTCAAATTCCTCTTGTCAGAAAGCCTACTTTGTCTGATAATATAGTCACATTGTGTTACTTGTGATTAGTGTTTACATGGTATATTCTTTTACTTTCTTTTTCTTTTGAGATGGAGTCTCACTCTGTTGCCCAGGCTGGAGTGCAGTGGCAAGATCTCGGCTCACTGCAACCTCCGCCTCCTGGATTCAAGTGACTCTCCTGCCTCAGCCACCTGAGTAGCTGGGATTACAGGTGCTGCCACTATGCCCAGCTAATTTTTTGTATTTTTAGTAGAGACAGGGTTTCACCGTGTTGGCCAGGCTGGTCTCAAACTCCTGACCTCACGATTCACCCACCTGAGCCTTCCAAAGTGCTGGGATTACAGGCGTGAGCCACTGCACCTGGCCTCTTTTCCATTCTCTTACTTTCAACCTATTTGTGTCTTTACAGTTAAAGTATTATCCTATTGAATTCATCTTACTTTTTTATCTGACAATTTCTAATGTTTAAGTAAGAGTATTCAGTACCTTTTCACCCGAATGTAATTGTTGATATCGTTGGGTTTGGTAACAATTGTTTTCTACTTATTCCATAACTCCCATCTCTCCTTGGTCTCATGTTTCTGCCTTCTTTTAGATTAATTGAATTATAAGAATTGCATATTATTATTTCTATTGGTTTTTGAAATTTACATTTTAATTTTACATTTATAGTATGTGTTCTAGAGGTCACAATATGGACCTAACCTTATCATAGCTTACTGAAATTAATATTTTACAATTTCATGTTAAGAACCTTGTAACAGTATAATTCAATTTTCAACTGCCAACACTTTTTACTATTATTGTCATATATTTCGTTTCTGTCTTTTTTTTTTTTTGAGACGGAGTCTCACACTGTTGCCCAGGCTGAAGTGCAGTGATGCGATCTCGGCTCCCTGCTGACTTCTGTCTTATAAACTCTGCAGTACAATTTTATTATTTTACTTTAAATAATCACTTGACTTTCTTAAAAAGATTAAGAAAAAGTATTTTGTATTTGCCCACATATTTACCAACTGGTGTTGGTGTTCTTCTTGTTTGTTTGTTTTTTTGCAGATTCATGTTTTCACATCCACCTCTGACCATCTTCCTCAGCCTGAAGTGCATTCTTTAATATTTTGTGTAGTGCAAAACTGCTGGTGATAAATTCTCTCTTCACCTTTGTTTTCTGGAAATAGTGGGGTTTTTTGTTTGTTTGTTTGTTTAAGACAGGGTCTGACTCTGCCACCCAGGCTGGAGTGCAGTGGCATGATCTCAGCTCACTGCAACCTGTGCCTCCCAGGTTTAAGCCGTCCTCCCACCTCGGCTTCCTGCATAGCTGGGACAACAGGCGCATGCCACCACATCCAGCTAGTTTTTGTATTTTTAGGAGAGATGAAGTTTCACCATGTTGGCCAGGCTGGTCTTGAACTCCTGGACTCAAAGCGATCTGCCAGCCTCGGGCTCCCAAAGTTCTGGGATTACAGGCATGAGCCACGGCACCTGGCCTGAAAATGGCTCTTTTTTACATTCATTTTTAAAGGAAAATCTCACAGGACTTAGAATTCTAGGTTGACATATTTTTTTCAATACTCTGAAGTTATTTAATTGTTTTCTAATATCCATTTCTTTATTATTAAGACGTCAGCCACAATTCTTATTGTTTCTCTGAGTGTAACATGTGTTTTCTTCTCTGGCTACTTTTAGGATTTCTCACCTTGGCCGGTGTGGTGGTGGATTCCTGTAATCCCGGCTACTCAGGACACTGAGGCAGTAGAATTGTTTGTGCCTGGGAAGTAGAGGCTGCAGTTAGCCGAGACTGCACCACTGCACTCCAGCGTGGGTGACAGAGTGAGACTCTGTCTAAAACAAACAAACAAACAAACAAGATTTCTCACCTTTATCTTTGAATTTTGGCTATTTGACTATGGTACGCCTTGGTGAAGCCTTCATTGTTTTTGTCCTGTCTGGGATTTGCTGAGGTTTTTTTTTTTTTTTTTTTTTTTTTAATCTATGGGTTTATGCCTTTGAAAAATTTGACTCACTACTGTGTTCAACATGTTTTTGTCAACAGGTCTTAAGTACTCTGTTCTCTTTCTGTGTTTCTCCATGATTCAGTTTGAGTGAATTCTATTGAAGTATCTTCAATTTCATTCATCCTTTCATCTATGTGTTCATTCTGCTCTTAAATCCTCTAAAGAACTTTTCATTTGAGATATTTTATTTTCTACTTCTAGAGATTTTGGTTCTTCTTTTTCAGCTTTATTGAGATATAGTTGACAAATTAAAATTCTATATATTTATGGTATATAATGTGATGTTTTGATATCTGTATACAGTGTAAAATGATTACCACAATTAACCTAATTTAATATATTCCTCACCTCACATAGTTACCTTTTTATGTGTGTGGGCATAAAAACATTTAATACCTACTTTTTACGCAATTTTAAAATATACAATACATTCTTATTAACTACCGTCACAATATTACACAAGATATATATATATATATATATACGTATATATATATATGTGTGTTTATATATATATGTATATATATTGATATATGTGTATATATATACATATATATATATATATATATATATATATATACGTATATATATTGAGATGGGGTCTCACTTTGTCACCCAGGCTGGAATGCACTGGTGTGATCACAGCTGACTGCAGCCTCAATCTCCTAGGCTCAAGCAATCCTACCCCCTCAGCCTCCTAAGTAGCTGGGACTATATGCACACACCACAATGCCTGGCTAATTTTTGGGTCTTTCTTTCTTTCTTTCTTTCTTTCTTTCTTTCTTTCTTTCTTTCTTTCTTTCTTTCTTTCTTTCTTTCTTTTCTTTCTTTCTTTCTTTCTTTCTTCTTTCTTTCTTTCTTTCTTTCTTTCTTCTTTCTTTCTTCTTCTCTCTCTCTCTCTTTCTTTCTTTCTTTCCTTCTTTCTTTCTTTCCTTTTTTTGTTTTTGTAGAGATGGGGTTTCGCAATGTTGCCCAGGCTGGTCTCGAACTCTTGGGCTCAAGTAATCTGCCCACTTGAGCCTTCCAAAGTGTTCTGTTTACAGGAGTGAACCACTGAGCCCAGCCTCCATTATATTTTACAATTTTAATTTTCTGCTGAAATTCCTTATCTGTTCACACATTCTATTTTTTTCCTGAAAACCTTAAAAAATATATTTTTAAACAGCAACTTTTATTTTAGGTTCAGAGAGTACAGGACCAATTGCATGGTGCTGAGGTTTGGATACAATCAAGCCCATCACCCAGGTAATGAGCATAGTACCCAATAGGTAATTTTCCAGTCCTTGCTTCACTTCCTGCCTCCCGCTTCTTGTAGTCTCCAATGTCTATTGTTCCCATCTTAATGTCGATGTGTACCCAACGTTTAATCTTTTAATGTAATTATACTAGCTGTTTTTAAATTCTTTCTTTGCTAATTCCAGAATCTGAGTAATTGAAACTCTATTTCTATTGCTTGTTTTTCTCTTGGTTCTGGGTCACATTTTCCTGCATCTTTGCATAACTCTTAAGTGTGTATTGAATTCTGAACATTATGTATGACACATTGTACAAACTCTAGATTCTATGATCTTCCCATAAAGAGTACTCTGCTTCTTTCTGGCGAATATTTAAATATTTGATGGATGTTCTTGCTTCCACTGAGGCTTGATTTTGGAATTTGTTATGGAGGCTTATTTGAGTTGACCCTTAGATTTGGGGCATGGCTTGGAGTCTTGGGTCCTGATTTTATTCTGGCAACATGGCTCTTAGGGTTTCATTGAAAAATCCAAAATGTTTTCTAATCTCCTCCTTCTTGACTAGATTTGAACTCTGAACTATCTTCCTAGAACCAGGCAACTACTGAAATCTCTGCTTATATATTCTTTTTCTTTTCGTTTGTGTGTATTTTCTTTTTTGTATTTTTTGTTTGTTATTTTATTTTAAGTTCTGGGATACACGTGTAGGATGTGCAGGTTTGTTACACAGGTAAACATGTGCCATGATAGTTGGTTGCACCTGTCAACCCAACCGCTAGGTATTAAGCCCTGCATGTATTAACTATTTTTCCTGATGCTCTCCCTGCTCTCTGCCCTCCCCTGGCAGGCCCCAGTGTGTGCTGTCCCCCTCCTTGTGTCCATGTGTTCTCATTGTTCAGCTCCCACTTATAAGTGAGAACATGTGGTGTGTGGTATTTGGTTTTCTGTTCCTGTTAGTTTGCTAAGGATAATGGCTTCCAGCTTTATCCATGTCCCTGCAAAGGATGTAATATTGTTCCTTTTTATGGCTGCATAATATTTTACCTTTTTAGCCCCTCAGTTGCTGATTTCTGCTGAGTTCCTTGAGTGCCGTTTAGGGACCAGCCAGAGACTTGCAGGGACTTTGTATGTTGATTTTAGATCTCTCTTTTTGTGTCTAAGATTTCTTCTAAGATTTGTCCCCTTGATTTTCAACCACTGTGGCATCTCTGAACTTCAGTTTCTGTTTCCTGAGCAAAAAATGTCTTCTTCTCGTTTGAAGTTGATTTCCTCATGCATCGTGTGAACGGAAAAGTTCCCATACTGGGAAAAGTCAGGTAAATGTAGAAGTCACCTAGTGTCCTTTGCTCCTTTCAAGCACCTTCTGCTGAAGAGTGTCTGCCTTCTTTGGGTTGTATTGTGTTTTGTATCATTGTTATTAGCACGAAGGTTTGTCTCACACAAGCAACTCCATTATTACTTTACTCCCATTAGTGTTAAATTCCACTGTTTTCCTAACATTTGACCTGTGTAGCCCCTAAAAGCATTTGAGTTCATAACCCCTATTTTAAATTTATAAAGGTCTGATTTTTTTTTTACAAAATATATTTTATAATGAACATGTTCTATTTTTAATCAGGAAAAAAACACACCACCCAGTTTGGGAAGGGTCTATTTCCCTAGATTTAGACGGGTATGGAAACTGGTACTATCCCATAAGAGCGGGAGAACACTGCTCAGTGAAAGCCCTCTGTGGAGGGAGGGCAGAGATCAGACATCCAAGCAGATGGCTGTGAGGGGTAAAACTCAAGGCTTCTAGATTCCCAGCTTCAGGCTGGACATGGTGGCTCACACCTGTAATCCCAGCACTTGGGGAAGCCAAGGCAGGAGGATTACTTGAGTCCAGGAGTTCAAGACCACCCTGGGCAACATAGTGAGACCCCTGTCTCTACATGATGTAAAAAAGAAAAACTTAGGCATGGTGGTGCACTCCTGTAGTCCTAGCTACTCGGAAGGCCAAGGTCGGAAGATCGTTTGAGCCCAGGAGTTTGCAGCTATAGTAAGAATCATGATCGCTACTACTGCACTCCAGCGTGAGTAACAGAACAAGACCCCCACACAACAATAACAACAACAAAATTCCCAGTTTCAGGAAGATTCCCTGCTTTACTGGAGATTTGGAAGCAGAAATCTAAGGGAATTTTTTAAAGGTCAATGGTGACCATGGTAACATTGATCCTCATTTCATTTCCTAGGGGTCATGAAAACAGCACATTCTGGAGCATTCCTGGAAAGGGTCCCAATAGCATTGGCAAACCCATTCCTCACCAACACAGTGAAATGGGAGCTGAAATCCAGGATTAAGTTCATATAAAGGAAATCAAGAAATATTTTTCATACAGCTGAGTTTCTGGCCTGAGAATCATGCTTTGCAATCCTATAGTAGACAGGGTGAGATGTGCTATAGACCCGTGTCACAAGGTTCCAATCATAGTGCACCAAAGAACACTTACAAAAAAAATGTTTTATGGATGAGTCAGCACTTGTCAGATTAGGGGACCCTGTCCTCACTGATGTCACTTGATCCTGTTAATTACCGAGTCCCAAGAAAGAGACACAGGTAAAAGTGAGCTCTGTATCCTTGGGCCATGTGATGTTTCCAGATAATTCCCAGATTCTCTGTAGTTGAACAGGGAGTTCACAAGCTTTCCCCATGACTCAGAAAATTATAACTGCCTGAAGAATTTTTAGAAGGCTATCAGTGAGGAGACAGTCCTCTGGGACTGAGCAAAACATAGAAAACCATGCTGGATTTTCCAAATGTGGGATGTGATTTAGATAAGCTTCCACCCTTGATATGCTTTTCAAAAATAACCTTTATCATATTGTTATTTATTATTTCACTCAACACATGGTAAGTATTGACTAAGGACCACTCACTCTTTTGGTCAGTGACACTCCCACAGGCCTGGGCAGAGGAACCTGATTGGAAACAGTCCTGTAATCTGAGGAGGCGTCTAAAAATGTAGGGAGATTTCCTTGTTTGTCGAATGACTGGGAGTTTCTACTGACATTAGCTGCCAGGTGTTAAGTGCCAGTAAAATGTGATACAATGCACAGAACATTTCTGCAAACAATGAATACCAAAAACACTTGCACAGGTCGGTATTTGTGAAAGAACAGAAACTATTTAAAATGGAAATTGGCCAGCGCAGTGGCTCACGCCTGTAATCCCAGCACTTTGGGAGGCCGAGGCGGGCAGGTCACTTGAGGTTAGGAGTTCAAGTCCAGCCTGGCCTACATGGCGAAACTCTGTCTTTACTAAAAATACAAAATTTAGTTGGGTGTGGTGGTGGGTGCCTGTAATCCCAGCTACTGGGGAGGCCGAGGCAGGAGAATCACTTGAACCTGGGAGGCAGAGGTTGCAGTGAGCCGAGATCGTGCCATGGCACTCCAGCCTGGGTGACAAGGGTGAAGCTCCATCTCTAAATAAATATATAAATAAATAAAATGGAAAATGACTTATTATAGCAAAATAGCCATGTTCAAACCGTTTTCTGTGCTGGAGCACTTGTCGGTTTGCTGTTCTTTAGGGATTTATAAAGTCGCTTCTGACATTTTGCCAGAAACTACAGGAACCCACCACCAGTAGTCATAGCTGCTTTCACAAGAAAATGCCCTGAGCCACTGGACAAACCTCAATTCATCTCAGCAGCCAGGAAAAAGTAATGCGTTTTGATCTCCTTCTGCCTTCCAGATCAAAACCAGAACCCTGCTTATGGGCATTCTGGGAAATGTAATTCCCAGGTTCCTGGTCCTGCAATACAGAGGAATAGCCTAGATTAGAGATCCTCAGACTCCATCGTCTCTAGTCACAAAGGTTTGTCGACACACTGTTGGGGTTCAGTACACCTTGCACGAGCCCTTGGAATTTGCATCTCTATCAAGTCTACAGGTGATGCTCATGCTGGCGGCCCATGCTTTGAGGACATCTGCTTGGAAGGGGAAAGAACGATGTATGCAAATGTCCAATCTGTCACAGCCAGATAAAGACATGGCGTTCATCCTGAGTGAAATGAGGGGCCACTGGAGAGTTTTTAAGCAGAGGAATGACATGATTTGACTCTTCCATTTTAAAAGGATCACCTGGGCTTCCAGGGAAGTAATAAAAACAGCCATGCCAGGCAAGAGGTCATTGTGACAAAAAAAAAAAAAAAAAAAGTTCATGGTGGAAACTTAGGAAAGTACAAAAAAAAAAAAAAAAAAGACAAATATAATCAAAATCACTTACAATCCCACCATTCAGAACCAACCATTATTAATATTTAGATATATTTCCTGTGTGTTCACTGAGATTATAGTTCACACGATGTGTAACATCATTTTTTAAACGTTAACATATCATGCCATTGAGAATTCTACGTCCTGGAATAGTCTTCTGCAACATTAAGAGGAAGCTGACTGGTGAGGGCATGCGGAACATGTCACGGAGCTGCCACTGGGCCTATTAGTGAATGTGCTTCCTGAGATGCTAGTCTCTTCCGTTCCTCTTCCTAACATACCTAGCCTTTCAAACAGAAAATATTTTCATCAGAATTTCAAGTTCTTGACTTAGCGAGTGCTTTTCAATAACAAAGGCCTACTTTTTACGTCACTGAGGCAGTGAGGGAGGGGCTTGGGTAAGGATCCTTGAGATCTCCAGCCCAGAGTTCTTAAGATCACAAGTGTGGGGGCGGAGCAAGATGGCCGAATAGGAACAACTCCAGTCTCCAACTCCCAGCGCGAGCGACACAGAAGACCGGTGATTTCTGCATTTTCAACTGAGGTACTGGGGTCATCTCACTAGGGAGTGCCGGACAATCGGTGCTGGTCAGCTGCTGCAGCCTGACCAGCGAGAGCTGAAGCAGGGCGAGGCATCGCCTCACCTGGAAGCGCAAGGGGGAAGGGGATCCGTTTTCCTAGCCAGGGGAACTGAGACACACAACACCTGGAAAATCGGGGTAACTCCCACCCCAATACTGCGCTGTAAGCATACAGGCATTCCAGGAGAATATATCCCACACCTGGCCGGGAGGGTCCCACGCCCACGAAGCCTCCCTCACTGCTAACACAGCAGTCTGCCGCGATCTATCCGCAAGGCAGCAGCGAGGCTGGGGGAGGGGCGCCCGCCATTGCTGAGGCTTAAGTAGGTAAACAAAGCCGCTGGGAAGCTCGAACTGGGTGGAGCTCACAGCAGCTCAAGGAAGCCTGCCTGTCTCTGTAGTCTCCACGTCTGGGGACAGCGCACAGCTGAAGACCAACAGGGGAAGTAGCGGGAGCCGGTGCAGACGCGAACGACTCTGTCTGACAGCTTTGGGGAGAGCCGCGGATCTCCCAACGCGGAGGTTGAGATCTGAGAACGGACAGACTGCCTGCTCAGGTGTGTCCCTGACCCCTGAGTAGCCTAGCTGGGAGAAATCCCCCACTAGGGGCAGTCTGACACCCCACACCTCACAGGGTGGAGTACACCCCTGAGAGGACACTTCCAAAGGAAGAATCAGACAGGTACACTCGCTGTTCAGCAATATTCTATCTTCGGCAACCTCTGCTGCTGATACCCAGGCAAACAGGGTCTGGAGTGGACCTCAAGCAATCTCCAACAGACCAACAGAGAGTCCTTCTGACTGTCAGAAGGAAAACTATCAAACAGGAAGGACACCTATACCAAAACCCCATCAGTTCGTCACCACCATCAAAGACCAGAGACAGATAAAACCACAAAGATGGGGAAGAAGCAGGGCAGAAAAGCTGGAAATTCAAAAAATAAGAGCGCATCTCCCCCTGCAAAGGAGCGCAGCCCATCACCAGCAACGGATCAAAGCTGGTCAGAGAATGACTTGGACGAGAGGAGAGAAGAAGGCTTCAGTCCATCAAACTTATCAGAGCTAAAGGAGGAATTACGTACCCAGCGCAAAGAAACTAAAAATCTTGAAAAAAGAGTGGAAGAATTGACAGCTAGACTAATTAATGCAGAGAAGATCATAAACGAAATGACAGAGATGAAAACCATGACACGAGAAATACGTGACAAATGCACAAGCTTCAGTAACCGACTCGATCAACTGGAAGAAAGAGTATCAGCGATTGAAGATCAAATGAATGAAATGAAGCGAGAAGAGAAACCAAAAGAAAAAGAAGAAAAAGAAATGAGCAAAGCCTGCAAGAAGTATGGGATTACGTAAAAAGACCAAATCTACGTCTGATTGGGGTGCCTGAAAGTGAGGGGGAAAATGGAACCAAGTTGGAAAACACTCTTCAGGATATCATCCAGGAGAACTTCCCCAACCTAGTAGGGCAGGCCAACATTCAAATTCAGGAAATACAGAGAACGCCACAAAGATACTCCTCCAGAAGAGCAACTCCAAGACACATAATTGCCAGATTCACCAAAGTTGAAATGAAGGAAAAAATCTTAAGGGCAGCCAGAGAGAAAGGTCGGGTCACCCACAAAGGGAAGCCCATCAGACTAACAGCAGATCTCTCGGCAGAAACTCTACAAGCCAGAAGAGAGTGGGGGCCAATATTCAACGTTCTTAAAGAAAAGAATTTTAAACCCAGAATTTCATATCCAGCCAAACTAAGTTTCATCAGTGAAGGAGAAATAAAATCCTTTACAGATAAGCAAATGCTTAGAGATTTTGTCACCACCAGGCCTGCCTTACAAGAGACCCTGAAGGAAGCCCTAAACATGGAAAGGAACAACCGGTACCAGCCATCGCAAAACTTGGCAAAATGTAAAGACCATCGAGGCTAGGAAGAAACTGCATCAACTAACGAGCAAAATAACCAGTTAATATCATAATGGCAGGATCAAGTTCACACATAACAATATTAACCTTAAATGTTAATGGACTAAATGCTCCAATTAAAAGACACAGACTGGCAAACTGGATAAAGA
Source organism: Rhinopithecus roxellana (assembly GCF_007565055.1). NCBI lineage: Eukaryota > Metazoa > Chordata > Mammalia > Primates > Cercopithecidae > Rhinopithecus > Rhinopithecus roxellana. The sequence continues at coordinate 107,836,199 of NC_044550.1, read as the reverse complement.
GTCAAGACCCATCAGTCTGCTGTATTCAGGAGACCCATCTCACATGCAGAGACATACATAGGCTCAAAATAAAGGGATGGAGGAAGATCTACCAAGCAAATGGAGAACAAAAAAAAGCAGGGGTTGCAATCCTAGTCTCTGATAAAACAGACTTTAAACCATCAAAGATCAAAAGAGACAAAGAAGGCCATTATATAATGGTAAAGGGATCAATTCAACAGGAAGAGCTAACTCTCCTAAATATATATGCACCCAATACAGGAGCACCCAGATTCATAAAGCAAGTCCTTAGAGACTTACAAAGAGACTTAGACTCCCATACAATAATAATGGGGGACTTCAACACTCCGCTGTCAACATTAGACAGATCAACGAGACAGAAAGTTAACAAGGATATCCAGGAATTGAACTCATCTCTGCACCAAGCGGACCTAATAGACATCTATAGAACTCTCCACCCCAAATCAACAGAATATACATTCTTCTCAGCACCACATCGCACTTATTCCAAAATTGACCACATAATTGGAAGTAAAGTACTCCTCAGCAAATGTAAAAGAACAGAAATTATAACAAACTGTCTCTCAGACCACAGTGCAATCAAACTAGAACTCAGGACTAAGAAACTCAATCAAAACCGCTCAACTACATGGAAACTGAACAACCTGCTCCTGAATGACTACTGGGTACATAACGAAATGAAAGCGGAAATAAAGATGTTCTTTGAAACCAATGAGAACAAAGATACAACATACCAGAATCTCTGGGACACATTTAAAGCAGTGTGTAGAGGGAAATTTATAGCACTAAATGCCCACAAGAGAAAGCAGGAAAGATCTAAAATTGACACTCTAACATCACAATTAAAAGAACTAGAGAGGCAAGAGCAATCACATTCAAAAGCTAGCAGAAGGCAAGAAATAACTAAGATCAGAGCAGAACTGAAGGAGATAGAGACACAAAAAACCCTCCAAAAATCAATGAATCCAGGAGTTGGTTTTTTGAAAAGATCAACAAAATTGACAGACCGCTAGCAAGGCTAATAAAGAAAAAAAGAGAGAGGAATCAAATAGATGCAATAAAAAATGATAAAGGGGATATCACCACTGACCCCACAGAAATACAAACTACCATCAGAGAATACTATAAACGCCTCTACGCAAATCAACTAGAAAATCTAGAAGAAATGGATAATTTCCTGGACACTTACACTCTCCCAAGGCTAAACCAGGAAGAAGTTGAATCCCTGAATAGACCAATAGCAGGCTCTGAAATTGAGGCAACAATTAATAGCCTACCCACCAAAAAAAGTCCAGGACCAGATGGATTCACAGCTGAATTCTACCAGAGGTACAAGGAGGAGCTGGTACCATTCCTTCTGAAACTATTCCAATCAATAGAAAAAGAGGGAATCCTCCCTAACTCATTTTATGAGGCCAACATCATCCTGATACCAAAGCCTGGCAGAGACACAACAAAAAAAGAGAATTTTAGACCAATATCCCTGATGAACATTGATGCAAAAATCCTCAATAAAATACTGGCAAACCGGATTCAGCAGCACATCAAAAGCTTATCCACCATGATCAAGTGGGCTTCATCCCTGGGATGCAAGGCTGGTTCAACATTCGCAAATCAATAAACGTAATCCAGCATATAAACAGAACCAAAGACAAGAACCACATGATTGTCTCAATAGATGCAGAAAAGGCTTTTGACAAAATTCAACAGCCCTTCATGCTAAAAACGCTCAATAAATTCGGTATTGATGGAACGTACCTCAAAATAATAAGAGCTATTTATGACAAACCCACAGCTAATATCATACTGAATGGGCAAAAAACTGGAAAAATTCCCTTTGAAAACTGGCACAAGACAGGGATGCCCTCTCTCACCACTCCTATTCAACATAGTGTTGGAAGTTCTGGCTAGGGCAATCAGGCAAGAGAAAGAAATCAAGGGTATCCAGTTAGGAAAAGAAGAAGTCAAATTGTCCCTGTTTGCAGATGACATGATTGTATATTTAGAAAACCCCATCGTCTCAGCCCAAAATCTCCTTAAGCTGATAAGCAACTTCAGCAAAGTCTCAGGATACAAAATTAATGTGCAAAAATCACAAGCATTCTTATACACCAGCAACAGACAAGCAGAGAGCCAAATCAGGAATGAACTTCCATTCACAATTGCTTCAAAGAGAATAAAATACCTAGGAATCCAGCTGACAAGGGATGTAAAGGACCTCTTCAAGGAGAACTACAAACCACTGCTCAGTGAAATCAAAGAGGACACAAACAAATGGAAGAACATACCATGCTCATGGATAGGAAGAATCAATATCGTGAAAATGGCCATACTGCCCAAGGTTATTTATAGATTCAATGCCATCCCCATCAAGCTACCAATGACTTTCTTCACAGAATTGGAAAAAAACTGCTTTAAAGTTCATATGGAACCAAAAAAGAGCCCGCATTGCCAAGACAATCCTAAGTCAAAAGGACAAAGCTGGAGGCGTCACGCTACCTGACTTCAAACTATACTACAAGGCTACAGTAACCAAAACAGCATGGTACTGGTACCAAAACAGAGATATAGACCAATGGAACAGAACAGAGTCCTCAGAAATAATACCGCACATCTACAGCCATCTGATCTTTGACAAACCTGAGAGAAACAAGAAATGGGGAAAGGATTCCCTATTTAATAAATGGTGCTGGGAAAATTGGCTAGCCATAAGTAGAAAGCTGAAACTGGATCCTTTCCTTACCCCTTATACGAAGATTAATTCAAGATGGATTAGAGACTTAAATGTTAGACCTAATACAATAAAAACCCTAGAAGAAAATCTAGGTAGTACCATTCAGGACATAGGCATGGGCAAGGACTTCATGTCTAAAACACCAAAAGCAACGGCAGCAAAAGCCAAAATTGACAAATGGGATCTAATTAAACTAAAGAGCTTTTGCACAGCAAAAGAAACTACCATCAGAGTGAACAGGCAACCTACAGAATGGGAGAAAATTTTTGCAACCTACTCATCTGACAAGGGGCTAATATCCAGAATCTACAAAGAACTCAAACAAATATACGAGAAAAAAACAAACAACCCCATCAAAAAGTGGGGAAAGGATATGAACAGACATTTCTCAAAAGAAGATATTCATACAGCCAACAGACACATGAAAAAATGCTCATCATCACTGGCCATCAGAGAAATGCAAATCAAAACCACAATGAGATACCATCTCACACCAGTTAGAATGGCAATCATTAAGAAGTCAGGAAACAACAGGTGTTGGAGAGGATGTGGAGAAATAGGAACACTTTTACACTGTTGGTGGGATTGTAAACTAGTTCAACCATTATGGAAAAGAGTATGGCAATTCCTCAAGGATCTAGAACTAGATGTACCATATGACCCAGCCATCCCACTACTGGGTATATACCCAAAGGATTATAAATTAGTCTACTACAAAGACACATGTACACGTATGTTTATTGCGGCACTATTCACAATAGCAAAGACTTGGAATCAACCCAAATGTCCATCTGTGACAGACTGGATTAAGAAAATGTGGCACATATACACCATGGAATACTATGCAGCCATAAAAAAGGATGAGTTTGCGTCCTTTGTAGGGACATGGATGCAGCTGGAAACCATCATTCTTAGCAAACTATCACAAGAAGAGAAAACCAAACACCGCATGTTCTCACTCATAGGTGGGAACTGAACAATGAGATCACTTGGACTCGGGAAGGGGAACATCACACACTGGGGTCTATCATGGGGAGTGGGGAGGGGGGAGGAGGGAGGGATTGCATTGGGAGTTATACATGATATAAATGATGAATTGATGGGTGCTGACGAGTTGATGGGTGCAGCACACCAACATGGCATAAGTATACATATGTAACAAACCTGCACGTTATGCACATGTACCCTAGAATTTAAAGTATAATAAAAAAAAAAAAAAAAAAAAAAAAGATCACAAGTGTGGACAACTAGCTGTCCAAGAACGGTCTCACAGGACTTTTCCATGTATATCTGATATATTGCTTATCCCCTTGTCAGAACTCAATAAACAGCTATGGGAGAAATATATAAAATGAATTATATCTCTAAGCCTTGACCTCTACAATATTTCTTCCTTCCAATCAATATGCTTCTTGAAGTTCAGAAAAAAACGGTCTCTAATGCTTCATTTCCCACTCTTTTGCAAGCGATATGCAATTTGTTTCTTCCTGAAAGAGAGGAAAAGTAAAATATTTTTCTCTGGAAAGAAGGGTAAGAAAATAAGAAACTGTAGAGTTGGAACTAAGAACCCCAGAGTATATTTAAATAAGGATACATGTATTAATCACCCTCCCAATGAAAGCAAAGGCCCCAAAGTCAACTTCCTTAAAAGGCTACAGAAAATGTTGTGAATCTTTGGAAAGGATCAATATGAGTCAATGGAGAGTACCGTGGCCCATGATAAATACAATGAAGACATATTGACATTATGCTTCCCAAAATATTCTGGATTAGGTATTCTGGAAAACACCTCTGAAAAGAAACTTTACAATACTGGAAAAAATGCAATAAATATTTAAATACTTAGTTGAACGTTTAATTGAAGGACCTCATTTTAGGCGATAAAGCAAGGGCTAATGCAGGGAAGCCCCGGAATTGCTAGCTGACACCAGCAAGTTGGTGTTTGGGGTTTAATGTGTGAGGGATAAGAGGCAGGGCCTCAGGTCAGCTAATGATAGGGAGTTGGGACTAAGATTTCCTCATAAATCTAAGGATTTGAAATGCTGTAACCTTAATGAAAGAATAGGTTAGAAAAAAAATCTACATATTGTCAACAGGAACGACACTTTTCTTTCTCAGCATCGAATCTGACTGGAAAAAAAAAAAAAAAAAAAAAACTTATGTAATTCTAAGTATGCCCCTATAAGAGTCTGTGATTCCACAACAATCCAAGGAATCTCAAGGAGAGAATTAACACAATGGTCCAGGATTAATACCACTCTTGGATGTGTGTTAGAAGCCAGTACTTTCTGGAATAATGGTCCCTCCACTAAGGCCTCCTGGAGGATTTACTAGATTTGGGTCAGTCAGATAGCTTGGAAATGACACCCTTCCTCTTAAAGCTTTCTACATATTCCTGATCTATAAAACTAAGTGGGCTAAAATGTTTTTAATGTCATTTCAACTTCGTGTTTGTCTGATTTGGCTTGTGCCACAAATCTAAAATTTTTACAAGCTAATATCACGGCAATCTCCAAGTCACTGGAAAACACTGAGTGAACTTTGTAGATGTCTCCTGTTTTCCTGTAACGTTACAAACTGTATTAGTGCTTGATACGTTAAAATTAACATGATGGAAGTATGAAAAAAAGATTAATTCAACTGATTTAAAACAAAATAAACAGCTCCCATTCTCATCAGTCAAAATCTTACCCTACTCAGAAGATGATCAAAACCAAAACTAAAGAAGTAGCAAGCAAGTCATCATTAAATTTTACTTGAAATGTGTTAGTAAGCAGTCTTGTTCTCAATCATGCAGAAAATAAAAACAGACATGCTGTGGAGGCTGGTTTGAATGGAGCAGAACAAAACTCATGCCTGTCAGTCACTGATCCTTGCCAAGCTGTGGGAATCATACTTGTTAAAGTGATTGAAGTCCTCAGTGGTAGAGTTTCTTTTGCTTCATTTTCACCAAAGCTTTACAAGCAGAAAATGTTTCCATTTGCATAAAAGTTTCAATTAGTACTGACTAATTTTAATTTTAGGTTCTTTGAAAACCCACTATCTAATTGTCTAAGGCGTTTCTGGCACTAATAGTAGACCAACTGTGAACATTAGTAGGCAAAAATGAACATTTTTCTCTGGAAAGAAGGGTAAGAAAATAAACTGTAGAGTTGGAATTAAGAACCCCAGAATATATTGAAGTAAGACATAAATGTATTACTTAATAAATATTTGATGAATGGATTAAGAAGAATAAGTTCATGATAATTCTGTAATTACCATTGCACTTCATAGAAAGTCATTTGGGTCCCCAAACTAGCTGTAAGGTGAAGCTGGGCTGCAAGCAAACAAAAGGAACCATAGACATTTTTTAAAAAATAAGAAACACACAAAATTCAAGTCATTTACTGAAATATAAGTGAAATAATCAGCACAGAGATTGCAACTGTTGCTGTCTATTGTAGAAAAATCTAAAACGTAATTCTTCATTGATTGCTTTCAACTGGACAGGTCAATTGCTTCCTTGATTCATTTTTTTTAAAAAACAAAAACCTTAACAATTTACTCCTGCTGGTGTACTAAAGCACAGTATTATGTCATTCTCTAAGCTCTCGTTAGGTGTGGAATGAAGTCAGGGCTAAAGCTTATCAGGGCTTTGGAGGGGAAAGTGAGTGTTCCGGGCACCAGCAGTGAGAACTGCCTTTCTCTACATAATACAATATTCCAAGAAGGTTTGCTAAGTTTAATTGAGTCTAACTGAGCTAAGTTGAACTGAAGTAAATTCAATCTAAATGAATCAATTGCAGGTCATACTGTTGAGTTTTAAAATCATTTTTTTTTTTTTTTTTTTTCGTGAAAGAGTCCTTGAGACTCATCCTTCAGCACAGGCTGAGAATACCTATCTGTGATTTCTTTCCAGGAGCAGTTAATATTTTAAAAGATTTTGTTTAGAAGTGGTTTCCTCAACATCTTTATGATGCTATATCAGTTCTCTTTCATAGCCATTATTTTCCGTTGGAACCACAAATGAGAATATTTCTTGCTACACTTCTGGTTAACATCTGATTCCACAACTAGACTCCACATCTGCTGTGTTCACCCCTCTGTCCCAGGACTGGTTTAGTGTCTGGCACAGAATAGTTGCTTAATAAATATTTGATGAATAGATTAATTAATATAAATAACAAGAAAACTAAGAGAACCACAATTATGTAATTACCATTTCACTTGAAGGAAAAACTTGGACTAAGGGAAAAGTTAATTCTTGCATTTATGTTTAATAAGTATGCTGTAGAAGCTGTTTCTCTCTATACCAGCCCGTGCCTCTAAGTTTTTGGTCTGTAGAAGTAGTTGATTTCTTTGAAGTGCTCCATTCATTGTTGTCATTGGTATGTACAGCAGGAAATAGCTGATTTGAGAATATGCCGAGGTGTTTGGGCATCAAATGTGGGTCTTGGAACAAATGGAACAGAACTGAGTTTGACAACGTAGCCTTGACAACGGACAAAGTTTTTACCTGCTAAAGTAGATTTTATCTATCAATTTTACCATGAAGAAATTGAAGACCAGAGAGGCCAAGGAGTCTGTCCAAAGTTCAAAGGCAGGGCTGATGTGCAGGCAGCCTCATGTGCCCCACAGTGACTGTCTTGCTTTGTCAGCCAAGCCCCATTACTGGTTGTTAAGATTCAGGTACTGCCGTGGACAGCAATACAGCACACACAAAAATAGACTACAAATCTCCTGTTTTCTCTAATATTCTCTATTGGCCATCACTATATTTTGAGTTCAGAAACCTGAATATGACCCAGGGCGTCCTTTATATTCACTCTATGGTACTCCATAAGGCAGTCGTGTCCTCTGAACATCATTTTCTTTATATGTGAAAACGAGGGTCACCGTCCCCACTTTATTATTGTGAGAGTTAAACAAGAAACCTTTGGGAAAGGTAATGGAAGACTTGGCACTCAGTAAACATCATTCAGATCTGGATCTGTTGTGTACCTCATACATTCTCTTGATATTCAAGGTTTGATCTATATTTTCCTGGCATTACTCTGAAATGTATTGTCTCACCCTTTCTTCAACATCAAAGCAGTTGAGACCCAGCCACTGTTACTGTCTCCCAGAGCTTCCTGGCTAGACTGAGCCTCTGCTGCCCCCAGCGGTGAGCGCCTGACACCACACACCTGACTGGCTTCCTGCCCTTCCCCACCTTCCAAGGCTGCTTCCTGGATTCAACGCGGGAACAATTTGCATTGAAACTACTTGTCTCAGGAACTCAAACCACTCAATCAAAAAACAATAATCCCATCAAAAAGTGAGCAAAGGTCATGAATAGACATTTTTCAAAGGAAAACATAAAAATGACCAACAAGTATATGAAAAAAAAATGCTCAACATCACTAATCATCAGAAAACTGAAAATTAAAACCACAATGATAAACCGTCTTACACCAGTCAGAATGGCTATTATTAAGGTGTCAGAAGATAACAGATGTTGGAACGGCTCTGGAGGAAAGGGGAAGCTTATATACACTGTTCGTGGAGATGTAAATTAGCACAACCTCTATGGAGACCAGCATAGAGATTTCTCCCAGAAATAAAAATAGAAATACCACTGGATCCAGGAATCCCCCTGTGGGGTATCTACCCAAAAGAAAAATCATTATACCAAAAAGATACCTGCACTCATATGTCTATCACAACACTATTCACAATAGCAAAGATATGGAACTAACCTCAGTGTCCATCAAAAGACGATTGAACTTAGAAAGTGTAATGTGTCTAGACATACATAATGGAATACTATTCAGCCATGAAAAATGAAATAATACCTTTGACAGCAACATGGATGGAATGGGAGTCCATTATCCTGAGTGAAACAACTCAGGAACAGAAAGAAAAATATCACATATTCTCACTTATAAGTGGGAGCTATCAATAATGGGTAAATGAGACAAAGTGTGGGATGATAGATATTGGAGACTTAGAAGCCAGTCGGGGTGGATGATGACAAATTACTTAATGGGTACAATGTATATTATTTGAGTGATGGATAGATACACTAACAGCTCAGACCACACCACTATGCAGTATATCCATGTAACAGAATTGCACTCATACCCCTTACATTTATACAATAAATAAACTACTTGCCTCAGGGTCTGGTTCAGGGGACTCCAATTAAAATAGGGCATATCTTCATATATGCATTAGTCAGAGTTCTCCAGAACCAATAGGGTGTGTGTGTGTGTGTGTGTGTGTGTGTGTGTGTGTGTGTAGATATCTATTATGGAAGTTGGTTGCCCAGTTATGGAGACCTGGAAGTCCGCGATCTGCCCTCTGTAAGCTGGAGAACCAGGGAAGCCAGTGATGTACTTGAGTTTGAGTTTGAAGGCCTGAGAACCAGGAGAGCCGATGATCCTGCTCTCAGCTCCAGGCCAAAGGCCTGAGCACCAGCGTGGCTGGTGGTGTAAGTCCTGGAGTCCAAAGGCTCAAGAACCAGGAGCTCTGGAAGAGACAGGATCTGCCTTTCCTCTGTTTTTTTGTTCCATTCTAGTCCTCAATGGAATGACTGATGTCTGCCCACATTGGAGAAGGTGATCTTTACTCAGCCACTAATTCAAATGCTAATCTCTTCCAGAAGCACCCTCCCCCACACAGAAATAATGTTTCACCAGCTATCTGGGCCTCCCTTAGTGCAGTCAAGTTGACACATAAAGTTCACCACACAGTGTGTTGCATCCCCACTCACTCCCAGCAGGTGCAAGCTTCTTTCTTTCACAGCAACCCCACAGCTTTCTGTATCCTATGGTGGCACGCCTGCTTTGGCAGGTCTTACGTTAGAAACCTCTGGTTGGACCATAGTAGTGTCTCAGTTTGTGCCCGTGTCACTGTTTCTGAATATTAATCCAATTGCCATCCATCCTCACATAAATGGACACCTGCTCTATGATTTACGTATTCCTCACACTGTCGTGGAATTCCACTGTCTGCTTCCATCTTTCACTCTTTCATTCTTATGACCTTAGCTGCTGCCTGGGGATGTGTGACCACCTGGGAAGCAGACCCCGAAGGTGTCAGGAACCAGGCTGGAGACAATGCTGCAGTAAGATTTAGACAAAATAGAAATATGGGGTGCTGAGAGGGACTTTCCCAACTTCATTGTGATTATGAGAATTTCAAAGAAGTGACATCTGGTTTCTTGAGTAGTTTACTCAACATTATTTACAAGACATATGTGACCCTAAAAAGTAAAATAAGACTGGGCGCAATGGCTCTCACCTGTAATTCCAGCACTTTGGGAAGCCGAGGCAGGTAGATCACCTGAGGTCAGGGGTTTGAGACCAGCCTGACCAACGTGGTGAAACCCTGTCTCTACTAAAAATACAAAAATTAGCCAGGTGTGGTGCAGGCACCTGTAACCCCAGCTACTAGGGAGGCTGAGGCAGGAGAATCACTTGATCCCAGGAGGCGGAGGTTGCAGTGAACGGAGACTGTGCCACTATACTCCAGCCTGGGCAACAGAGTGAGGCTCCATCTCAAAAGAAAAAAAAAAAGTAAAATAAAAACCAACACTCACCAATTATGAGAAAGTGATACAATTTTCATATTAGCACTGTTGCCAGCATGAAGACAATGAAACATTCACCTTTCATCCATTCATGCAACAGATTTTAATAACTGATTATTTACATGCTTGTGGGAATATTTTGTTTGTTTGTTTTAAACCCGTAACTGTGCCGTGTGCTAGGAGACAGGCTGATGAATTCAAATCAACAGTCCATGGTCGGGCATAGTGGTTCACATGTGTAATCCCAGCGCTTTGGAAGGCCCAGGTGGGAAGATCGCTTGAGCCCAGGAGTTCAAGACTAGCCTGGGCAACAAGGTGAGACCTTGTCTCTACTTAAAAAAAAATTTTTTTAAGTATTTAAAAATCAATAGTCCTTGACCTCAGAGAGCTTATAGTTCCGTAGACAAGAGGCAAAAAATCAAATAATTATCCAAGTGAAGGTATAATCATCATGTGAGATAAATGCTTGGAAGAAAATACATTCAGTTTTATGAGATCATAGAAAAGAAACCTTAATGAGATGAGGGTTTCAGGGCAGGCTTCCATAAGGAAGCCACACTTGAGCTAACATCTGAAAAATGAGCAAGGGGGAGCTACAAATAAGCGGAAATTAACCAGATGTAATTGGAGATGTAAGGTACTAAAGAGAAGTTCCCAAAAAAGAACAGATGCTGCCTGCTTTCCGGTAGCGGAACATTCATGATGGGAGAGATAAAACTACTTATCCTAGCAGGCCACACCCTTAGAGGAGGCTGCACTGGACTAGAACCTCCAGGAGGGGAGGGACTTGCCTGCTCTGCTGTGGTTGCTCCTCTAGCACGCAGAGCCACGTACACGGAGGGTGCTCTGCAACACCAGCCCAGTAGCCGTGCAGACAGCCCCTGGGCTTTCAGTGCCAACCCCAGAAAGGCTGGCATATCGGAGGTGCCCAGCAAATACTTATTAAATTAAAGAAAGTGGGCTAGGTGCAGTGGCTCACGCCTGTAATCCCAACACTTTAGGAAGCCGAGGCGGGCAGATCACAAAGTCAGGAGTTCGAGACCAGCCTGGCTAATACGGTGAAACCCCGTCTCTACTAAAAATACAAAAAAAATTAGCTGGTGTGGTGGCACATGCCTGTAATCCCAGCTACTCGGAGGCTGAGGCAGAAGAATTGCCTAAACCCGGGAAGTGGGGGTTGCAGTGAGCCAAGATCGTGCAATCGCACTCCAGCCTGGGTGACAGAGTGAGACTTCCTCTCAAAAAAAAAAAAAAGAAAAGAAAAAAGAACATGAATGAAGCCTCCAGAACGTACCTTCATACCTTAATATTAGGAAACTGTTCTTTTCCTGCATTTTTCCTGTTTCATATTAGTAAAGGTAGGAACCATCTGGACATCATGTATTATTTTACCTGATGGGGACACTCTCTTTCAGCTTTTCCTCCACAAACAAACATTCCAGAATAAGATTTTAGATCACTAGAGAGAATTTACCAAGATAAAGCAAAGAACATTCCTTCCAAAGTGTATTTTTCTTTAAAAGTTTTAATGGCAATTTCTTTACAGAGTTCAATATATTGTAAGACATGGAAAGATATATTGCACCCAGTACTTGTTACAGTCATGAACTCTTAGAGTTTAAAATGTTGCTTGATTCAAAATCCAAAATTAGACTTGAAGTATATGGAAAATTCCCAGAACCTAAGCAAATGAAGTTAAATTGGCATGGGGCATATGCTTTTACTTATTTATATTAAAAAAATCAAGTTATCAAAATATTGGCAACATAATTTTAACATGGAATAGAAAAGGCAAAATAAACATGGCTGATAGGTTAAAAACACACACACGCAAAACCTACATTCCTGAAAAATGTTAGTGTGTTTGCAAATCTGTTACCAAATTGAACATCTATAAATGGAAAGATAAACAGCTCGAGAGTCAGCGAGTTCTGGGTTCCAGTCCCGCTGTGTACACTCTGGGATTCTGCAGGCGGTGGCATGGCCGGAAGCCTGCAGGCCTGCCAAGAGGCCGTGGGCACAGCACCATGCCTGAGCGCAGCGTGGCAGTGACTGGCTGGTAGCCCAGCACATGGGCCTAGGAATCTATTGTGGTGTCTGACACCATGCAGGTGTCACCACACACTGCTTTACCCGACAGATGGATGAACTGAATTTACAAATAGCTGTAATTGGCTAGCATCAGGATGAAGACTTAGTATGGTGACAAAGAAATCCTCCAGATAGTGACATAAAAACCTTTACGTGTATTTCTCTCTCTCAGAAAGCCATCCCTAGGTGGTGGGAAGTGCAGGCTGGCAAAGAGCACATTCCTCCCATCTCGTTAGGACATCCACTTCTGCATGATGGGAACTGGGTCAGAGGCACCTGCGTCTACCAGCTCGGATGAAGGGAGAAGGTGGAGAAGCGCATGCTCAGTGTTTTAAGGTCCAGAGTGGCAAATGTCTCTTCCACGTAAACTCCAGTGGCTGGAACTCAGTCACAAGGCCACCACTCTCCATGAAAAGTTCAGAAGCATCCCCCTGGAGGCCCAGCTGTAAGTGGAGGCCCAGCACAGTGCTTCCGTAGAAGTGTGAGGCCGATCTGGCAACTAGCTGTGTCCAGCTCAGACCCCTCCAGCGTCACCCGATATCTGTGTCTGCTCTTTTCCCACGCACAGACACATGAGGCACATGTGCTGCCCTCCATGGGGAGCCCCAGAGTCCCCTCTGTATTTCCCCCAGCCCAAGGTCTAGGTCCCTGAGGTATTGGAGGCCTTTTTTTTTTTTTTTTTTCTGAGACGGAGTCTCGCTCTGTCTCCCAGGCTGGAGTGCAATGGCGCAATCTCAGCTCACTGCAACCTTAGCTCCTGGGTTCGAGCGATGCTCCTGCCTCAGCCTCCCAAGTAGCTGGGATTATAGGTGTCCACACCTGGCTAATTTTTTGTATTTTTAGTAGAGACAGGGTTTTGCCATGTTGACCAGACTGGTCATGAACTCCTGACCTCAGGTGATCCAGCTGCCTTGGCTTCCCAAAGTGCTGGGATTACAGGAGTGAACCACCGCGCCTGGCCTGGAGGGTCTTTTTGATCTGGTCCAGAGGTAGCAGCTCACTGTTCAGTGGCCTGCAGCTAAAAGGCCAGTTGTCTATGTCCCTCCCACTCACAACCACAGTGGTGGAGCTGGAACAGCACGTCTACAGGGAAGACTCGGCTGGGACAAGGGAGAAGCAAAGGGCAGACCTCTGATGGTCCCCAGTTGGGTAGGAGTTCCTACCCCTACCCACTAGGGTATCAAGAGGTACCATGATACCGTGAGTTAAAATAGGGTGACTGTGTAATTCATTTTGACAGCGAAAGGGAATGCCATTTATAATGATGCAAAGACAACAGACATGAAAACAAATTGAAACCATGTTCACATTCTTTAAAAACCAACATTTATTTCACTCTCACGTAAGCGTGCTGAGGTGAGCGGTCTGAACTGCTGATGTGACCCTCTCCGTGGGGACCTTCCAAGGAACCAGTTCTTCTGCCTTCTTTTCCTCCACTCCCTGGGGTGTTTTCCGCAGGGTTCAATAGGACCTCAGCATTTTAGAGAGAGACAGACTCTCTCTAAAACGTGCTTGCCTGATACTTGAAGGCCAGGACCAGGAGTGGCAAACATCACTTTATTCTCATGTCATTGGTGAGAACCATTGCATCGGTTCTGCAAGGATGACTTGGAAATGTGGTATGTGACTGGCAGCAATGGGCCCAGCAACAATGGTGGTCACTCTGGAGTAAAAGGAGGAAGGTTTGGCTGAATATGCGGAGGCCTCCATCAAAACAGCAATCTTCCTCATCAGAAATTCTTTCCTCTGCAAGGATGACTTGCAAATGTGGCATCTGACTGGGCAGTGATGGCCCCAGCAACAAGGGTAGTCGCTCTGGAGTAAAGGGAGGGAGGTTTAGCTGGATATCCAGAGGCCTCCATCCAGAATACTTTCCTCATTAGTAATTTAAGAATAAAATTCCCAGTGTCTGTAGGCTTTCATAACTTCCTTTAGATGGTATCTACATGTTTACTAACTTCATTTGCTCATTAAATAGCCTGGCTTGGAAGTCTCCAGGGCCTGAAGCTTTAACCAAACTTTTGACATATGTGGGCTTCCATCATTTCTTTTCATATTCATGCTTAGTTTTGTAGCATTTCAGTAGTGTACTATCTATTTTTTATACAAATTGACCTCCCCTTTTTTGTGAGCGCTGACATTATTCTCGATCATTAAATGGTACAACCTTTATTATTACATTAGTCAGAGATTCCCGACTTCGCTTATCAAAGAAAAATCATTTTTTATCCTTCTCTTTTCCTTAAGTCCTTAAATATATGTTCATATTCTCCCTGATTGTGCATAAGGCTTGAGCTACTGTTTTAAGAGCAATTAGCATCCAAGTGCTCTTTGTAGTCTTTTATTGCTTGGAAAAATGTGACTGAAACTTACCTAACAAGAATAATGATTAAATAGTTTTCCTTCCTTTTTAGGAGGGAGCACAAACACCTCTTTTTGTGGTGGACTCCAGTCCTTCTTTGTGCCCAGCGGCGATGACGGCTGATCTGACTCTTCCCTTCCCTGGGAGCGAGTTTCCCACCACGTTTCACTACTCACCTCATTAACTTTGGTGCTTAGGGATTTACTAATTGAAGCCTTGACAATCTCCTACTGTTAGAGAGGCTTGGTTTGGCAAAACAACTTGGAGGCCGTTTTCACCCAAGAAGGATGACTTATGTACTCCTCATACCCAGAAGGTGCTGGGTCTCAGCCCCTAGTACTTCTCAATCCTTCAACATTCCACATTTCAATTCCACTATTAAGAATGTAAGTCCCCACTGTCCCCTGAAATCTTGGTGTAAGTAAGTGCAGAGCAATCATCTACTTCGAGATGCTTTTTCCCCGTTGTTTAGCTTCTCTAGGGCACATTATCTAGCCCTGAAGTCAGTTAAGTCTTCCAGAAAGCTAGCATAGCATTTCAACTGGGCCACCACTGCAGTGGCCTGAGTGAGTCACAGTGCTTTGTAAAAGTTAGGAGTTTTAGAAGAAGATAGCTGGGGAATCTGTCTCACCTTGGGGTCAATCGCTAAGTGAGATAATTCTCTTTGCATACAAGCTGCCTCGAGGTGAACATGTCAACGTATGAATGTTCTGTGCAAACAGGAATGTATAAAAATGACTAAGTGTGAAATGAACAATTAATGAGTGAAGGTCGAAGGGCTCATTTTACACAGCGATGACAGGGATGGTGAAGGTGACACTGGAGCACACACTTCCGACTCGGCTGCTGAATTTCCACGAAACACTATCAGAAGGACAGTGGAGCTTTCTTCTTCTTTCGGATTTTCCTAATACAGTATGTAGAAAGAAAGCCCTTCATGGGAATTAAAATGAAAGAGTCCTTTCAGAGTTGCAGAAACAGTCCCCAAACCCTGCCAAGATTAATACGGTCAGCGTTTCCATGAAAAGCATCATTTCATGGGAGTTAGACTTGTTCGGATGTGTACAAAAAATACCTGTGGAGAACTCCTTTCTGATCAAAACACCATGTGAGTAAATTTGGTGGTTCGTATCACACCATTCATATCACCTTTGGTGTTGCTACGATAGCTTTTGTCCGTGTCAAAGGTTGAAGTTTTGTTTTATCTGGCTTAACATCAAACATACAATAATGTGCATTTATAAGTCTTTATCCTTTATATGTTGATGTCGTGCTTCCTCATGTCTGAGCTGAGTTTGTTAGATATTGTGTGTTTCTCCAATTTTTAACAAGGAAGAAAGTGAAGCATAGAGAGCTTGAGTGACTTAAACCAAAACCACACAGCAAGTAAATGTGAACTCATACTGAGGCACCAAGTCTATTGTTTTTCTGTCTACTAAACTACCTCTACAGTACACCACGATTTTAATAGAACTGGATGATGTGAAACAATGGGTTGCACTTAACATCGTTGTAGCCAGAGACGGCACTTTTTCCTAATGCTGTACCTTCCTCTTCAGAGCCTGTCCTGGCCACTCGCGTGGGGAAGAAAACAAAGCCCCTGGAAATGAGGTCACCTCCAGACTTGCCGTCTCTGGGCCTGCCCAGGAGAGCTAGAAGCGACCAGGGTGCTTTTGGGAACTGTACCGCCTTTGAGCGATAGCATCGCTGTAAACAACACTGCTGTCTCATTAGCACAAATGCGAATCTGGCTTTGTGCGAGATTTTCCACTCAGTCCTTGGTTATTGTCCTTTGGTGGAGAGATCTGGCAAATGAGATTTCAATGACCTCATTCCTCTAAAACACTGGCTTAAGCCAGAAATTGAATTCTGCAAAATGGAAAAGGCTTGAGGGCAAAGCAAAGTATGAAGCCTGGACCAGTCAGGGAGGCTGCTAGAGGGAACAAATACAACGTGGCTCTCAGGATTGGATGCAGGTTCCTTTTTGGAAGATCAATTAACAGGTGGTGTCACTGTGGGTAGACTGGTTAGAAAAATAATGTACCAAACACAGCAGTATTAGATTTGGTGGGCTGTGAACCAAATTAACTTCACTCTTACGAAAATCAAATTTCCTATAAAGTGGTCATTTATATGTGGCACAGATTACATACAAAATACAAAAGACTTGATTCATATTCTAATTGAATTTTCCGTAATACCTGAAGGTAAAATAAACTTCAAAAACATCACTAATATACTGACTTAATTAAAAAGCAAGATTATATCCTGAAAATATCCTAAAATAACAGTGCCTCAATTGTAATTGGATCCACCCTGTCATATCTCCTCTATAATTAGATCAGAATTGTCAAACATAAAGGGTCAATTTGAATACTTCACTGCTGTTAAAGACAGACACAGACACACACTCACTCATATAAAAAGATAGCAAATGAGTTTAAAGCATGTATAGATCTATGGAAAAAGGAACAATATCTGTGGTAAATTTATATGTAACGTATGTCATCATACAGAAATGAGTTTCCTTCTCGCAAAAAATAAACAAAATTGTGGTGCTTGATTCTCTTCGGTGTGACTAAAAGGACATAGACTAAGGAGCCAGCTAGACTTAGGTTCGTATCTCAGGCCTGTAAATGTCAATATGGCCTTAGGCCAATTTCTTAATCTTCTTGAGTCTCAGTTTACTCATCTGTGCAATGGGCTTGGTGATAACTGACATAAGAAGTACTTGACATTCAGCAGGTATTCCATAACAGTCATTCCTGAACTTTCTAACCTTAACATGATTGTTGCAGGTGGTGGAGTACATTCTGGCATCTACTACCTGTTTTGCTAGCAGGGTAGAACTTTGTAAGTCAATATTTATTAGTATCCTATAATATTTCTAATAATCATATTTTTTTGCAATTTCAAGTTTTATGGAATATACATTTACATTTTAATTTTGTCACTTTCTACTGCATGTTCACAGATGGAGTCATTGTGAACTACTGAATTTTCCATAGTTTTGCAAATGATTTTAAAAAATACTATTCACAAACATTTTTTGCCTGTCTACTAAATTTTCAACACTTTCAACTAGCTTTATTCAGCGTTCAAGTCATAAACTTCTTAGTTGTTTGGCAAAGATAGATAGGTGAAATAAATGAACATTGTATTGCAACCAAGCAGAATGATACACTCTTTGTAAAAATACTTTTTATGTTTTAAATTGACACATAATAATTTTGTACATGTATGGGTACATAGTGATGTTTCAGTGCATACAATCCACAACGATCAGAGCGGGGTAATTAACATGTTCATCACTTCATTATTTCTTTGTGTTGGGAACATTCCATAACCCCTCTCCTAGCTGTCTGAAAATACACAATAAATTTTTGCTAACTATAGTCAGCCCACAGTGATATAGAAAACTAGAACTAATTCCTCCTACGTAGCTGTAACTTTGTAACTTTTAACCAATCTCTCCCTGTCAACAACTACTATTCTGTTTTCTACTTTATGAGATCAACTTTTTTAGCTTCCACACATGACAACATGTAGTGTTTATCTTTCTGTTTCTGGCTTGTTTCATTCAGCATAATGATATCCAATTCCATCTGTGTTTCTGTGAATGACAGAATTTCATTCTATTTATGCCTGAACAGCATTCCATGGTGTGTGTGGCTGTGTGTGTGCGTGTGTGTGTATACATGCACACCGTATTTTCTCTGTCCATTCATGTGCTGATGAACACCCAGGTTGATTCTATATCTGGACTATTGTGAACAGTGCTACGATAAACATGGGGATGCAGGAATCTCTTAATATACTGACTGCTGCCAGATGCGGTGGCTCGTACCTGGAATCCCGGCACTTTGGGAGCTAAGGTGGGTGGATCACTTGAGGTCAGGCATTTGAGACTAACCTGACCAACATGGTGAAACCCCATCTCTACTAAAATTACAAAAATTAGCCTGGCGTGGTGGTGCATGCCTGTAATCCCAGCTACGCGGGAAGCTGTGATAGGAAAATCCCTTGAACCTAGGAGGCAGAGGTTGCAGTGAGTCGAGATCACATCACTGCACTCACACTCCAGCCTGGGCAGCAAGAGGGAAACTCCATCTCAAAAAAAAAAGAAGTATGTATATATGTATATATATATATATACACACACACACTGATTTCCTTTCCTCTGGATATATTTTCAGCAATGGGATTGCTAGATCATTGGTAGGTCAATCTGTAGTTGTTTGAGGAAGCTTTAAATAGATCTTCATAGTGGCTGTACTAGTTTACATTCCCACCAACAGTATATAAGAGTCCCCGTTAACCCTCGGCAGCCTTTGTTGTTTTTTTGTCTTTTTGAAAATTGCCATTCTAAGTGGAGTGAGATGATATCGCATTGTGGTTTTGATTTGCGTTTCCCTGATGATTAATGATGTTGTGGATTTTTTCATGTGCTTATTGGCCATTGTATGTCTTCTTTAAATAAATGTCACGAGCCCAGGAAGTGAAGATTACAGTGAGCCAAAATCATGCCACTGCATTGCAACCTGGGCAACAGAGACAGACCCTGTGTCAAAAAAGGAAAAGAGAGAGAAATGTCTATTCATATCCTTGTCCACTTTTTAATGAGATTATTTGTGTGGTTTTTTTTTTAACCATTGAGTTGTTTGAGCTCCTTGTATAGTTGGAATATTAGTCCCTTATCAGATGAATAGTTCGCAAATATTTTCTTCCATCAAGCAGGTTGTCTCTTCACTCTGTTGATGGTTTTCTTTGATGTGCAGACGCTTTTGAGTTTAATATAGTCCTATTTGTCTATTTTCGTTTTTGTTGCCTGTGCTTTGGAGGTCTTAGCCATAAAATTTTTGCCTAAACCAATGTCATGCAATGTTTCCTCTATACCTTCTTCTAGTAGTTTTACAGTTTCGGGTCAGCCATTTTAGCTTTTAATTCATTTTGAGTTGATATTTTGTATATAATGAGATATATGGGTCTAGCTTCTTTCTTCTGTGTGTGGATATCCAGTTTTCCCAACATTATTTATTAAGGAGACTGTCCTTTCCCAAATATATGTTCTTGACACTTTTGTCAAACATCAGTTGGCTGTAAATACCTGAACTTATTGCTGGATCCTCTGTTTTATTCTACTGATTTATGTGTCTGTTTTTATACCAGCACCATGCTGTTTTAGTTACTACAGCTTTGTAGTATATTTTGAAATCTGGTAGTGTGATGCCTCCAGCTGTGTTCTTTTTGCTTAGAATTGCATTGGCTCTTAGGGATCCTTTGTGGTTCCATATGAATATTAGGATTGTTTTTTCTCTTTTTGTGAAGAATAGTATTGGTAGGGATTTCATTCAATCTGTAGATTGCTTTGGGTATAGTCATTTTAACAATATTCATTATTTCAGTTCATGAACATGGGCTGTCTTTCCATTTTTTATGTCCTCTTCAATTTCTTTCATTAGTATTTTATAGTTTTCCTTGTAGAGATCTTTCACCTCCTTGGTTGAATTTATTCCCAAGTATTTTATTATGTTGGTAGCTATTGTAAATGGGATTACTTTCTTGATTTCCTTTTCAGCTAATTCGTCATTGGTGTACAGAAACACTGCCAATTTTTGGTGTGTTGATTTTGTGTCCTGCAACTTTACTGAATTTGTTTATGAGTTCTAAGAGTTTTATGGTGGAGTTTAGGTTTCTCCAAATGTAAAATCATGTTGTCTGCAGAAAGGGACAATTTGACTTCCTCCATTCTAATTTAGACGACATTATTTCTTTTACTTGCCTAATAGCTCTGGCTGGGACTTCCGGTATTATGTTGAATAAGTATGGTGAGAGTGGGCATTCTTGTCTTATTCCAGTTTAGTATGTTGTCAGCTGAGGTTTTGTCATATACAGTCTTTATTGTGTTGAGATATGTTTCTTCTATACCTAATTTTTAAAGAATTTTCATCCTGAAAGGTCACTGAATTTTATCAAATCCTTATTTTGTGTCTGTTGAGATGATCGTGTGGTACTGTCCTTCACTCTGCTGATGTCATGTATCGTAACACACTCGTATTTAGTAAGAATGAGATCATGACTCTATCTGATTTTAGGAGCCACATTCTCTGAGCTGACAGCATAACTGTTTAGAATATGAAAAATAAGAATTCAGACAAACTGATCACTCATAAACATGAGATTTTATGTTCTAAATTTTTTTCTGTTATGTTAATATTGGAGGAGTTTTCAGGTTTCAGAATCTTGGCCATTCACATTTCATGTTATCAGAATAAACAAACTCCACAGAAACTTTAGGGCTGAATCATATTTCACATAATGTCAGCAACCCAATCAACATCTGAATGCATGTTTTAGTGTCTAAGTTTTCTTGCAATGACTTCTATTTAAAATTTACAAAGCTGTTTTGTTCCTACTGACGTGTAAAACTCTAGGCTCTGTTTCTCAACCACTTCCTTCATGCTCATAGAAATCTTAGATTCTTTTTTTTCTTTATTCTGTAGGTTCTAGGTCAGTTAATGCTTTCAGACATCCAATTCAATATCCTGACTTTTTTGCATAATCATTCATATCATGATAATATTGGCTTTGCCCTATAAAATCTGCCTTATGTATAACTGTATAAAACAAAATCACATACAAAGATTTACGAAACATTTTAGATTTTTCATTAAGTTTAAAGTAGCAAACTAGTATGATTAACTGTGGGTAAAGCAAGACTAAATCCAATCAACCTAAACAAACTAACTTCTCAATGATTGAAAAAAAAGATTCAGTTTGTATTGAGAAGGTCTGTTTCTTTCGTTGCCCCTATTCCGTCACTTCCTTTGATAACAGCGTCTTGATTTTCTTCAGCAAGCCATAACATTCCTCTTCACTTCCAGACCATACAGTTTTGAGGGTGCTGATGCCAGCTCCAGGCTCTGGTTAATCCTGGTCTGGACCATTGGCATATCCCAGGCCTCTGGCTTCGGTGATTAGTTTAAGGATGGTCGCATGACCCAAGGTGTTCAGGGGAGAGTTGACCACAGGATGTCAGTTGAACCTTTGAGAAAACAGTGAGCTTCCTTTCCTACGGGGCTGCTAAACTGCTATAAGGTGAGCTTGGGGAAGTGAAAAACTTCTCGCCACCATGTCAGGAACTTGTCCTAGAGTGAAGTTCACATCTTGAAAACCAGAGCTGAGGCATAAAGACGAGGTCCGCACAGCAGCATTTGATTTGGGTATCGGGGACTTCTCAAATAATGTGAGGCAACACGCTCCTTTCTTAGTTGGCTGGTTTGTTATAGCAATTTTAATGGGATTTCTGTCCCTTGCAACCAGAATAACCGTGATCAACATCACAGTCTTTTAAGAGATCTGAAGGAAACTACATTCCTCAGAGTCCTTCAGCATAGATCAAATAACAACACAAAGAAAATTAGAGTAATTTAAATTGCTGCTTTGTACTTTGATCTATCTGAAATGTCCTTGACCCAGCCTGCTAAGATAATATTGTCGGTTATCCTGACATTCATCTTTGATGAAATAAAGATGCCTGTCTTCAGAACCTCACTTTAGCCCAGAAGTAAGATGACCAGCTTCAAGGAAACTTAAATTGGCATTAAATTTAAGGTGCTTGTAACTCATGTGACTGTATCCCAGGGCTTGGAGTCTGACATGCATGAGTTTCCTCCTCCAGCCATACCGGGCTGCACCCCTTTGCCTGCACATGGTGAACCCTTCCCACTTACTGACCTTCACACACATGGTTCCGTCCACCAAGAATGCTCTTTGCTCTTCTTTGGATCTAATTAACTTCTATTTATTCTTCACATTTCAGTTCCAAGAAACTTGCTGGCCTCTGGATTTGATTAGGTCCTCTGTTACCAATCGAATGCCTAGTATGTCTTCTTAGTACTGTGCCTATTCATAATTAATTTGTAATTATTCATTTACTGTTTTCTTCTCTAAGGAAACTGCATTCCTCAGAGTCCATGAGGAGTTTGCTCACCACGCCTTCCAGCACCCAGCCCAATTCCTGAACACAGAAAATACTCAGTAATAATTTCCCTGTAACATACACAGCCTAGGGTCACCGTCTTTATTGCAAAGACTTATTCTACTCTGAAGCCCTGACTTAGCCCAGCCTATTGCTGCTCCAGTACACGTGTTGGACAGGGAGCTGGACACCTTCTTTTCACTCCTTTCCAATTAATCTTTCCTTGCTTCTGGGATCTCTCCAAACTTTCTTTTCCCAAGACATTCACCACTCATTTAATGCACTGTAAATGATAGCTATATATTTGAAGGTGTATACCTATATGACACACTACTGAGTAGATATAGTGATTTTTTTGTAATGAATTATATGTTTTCTGTTTATTTATTTATTTTTTGAGACAGAGTTTCACTCTTGTCACCCAGGCTGGAGTGCAGTGGCAAGATCTCGGCTCACCGCAACCTCCACCTCCTCTGGGGCTCCAGTGATTCTCCTGCCTCAGCCTCCTGAGTAGATGAGATTATAGACACCCACCACCATGCCTGGCTAATTTTTGTATTTTTAGTAGAGACAGGGCTTCACTGTGTTGGCCAGGCTGGTCTCGAACTCCTGACCTCAGGCGATCCACTTGCCTCAGCCTCCCAAAGTGCTGGGATTACAGGCATGAGCCATTGCACCTGGCCGAATTTCATATTTTCTTATGCATAACAATGATCTCCATTAGAATCCTGGTTTGGGGACGTCAAACGATGTTTAGGTGTCCTTAGTACTTTAGTAGATTGTGGAGTGCCCTGACCTAGGAACAGCACTTTCTTCCTTCCAAGGGTAGTGCAGTCATGGTATCAGGGTGAGAGAGGCTAGACCAGCCTGGCCCCAGAGGACCAGACCAGCTGCTCATAGAATCCAGGGTGGACAGTGTGATCTGATCCATCCGGGCTCATAGAATCCAGGGTGGACAGTGTGGTCTGATCCATCCGGGCTCATAGAATCCAGGGTGGACAGTGTGGTCTGATCCATCCGGGCTCATAGAATCCAGGGTGGACAGTGTGGTCTGATCCATCCGGGCTCATAGAATCCAGGGTGGACAGTGTGGTCTGATCCATCCGGGCTCATAGAATCCAGGGTGGACAGTGTGGTCTGATCCATCCGGGCTCATAGAATCCAGGGTGGACAGTGTGGTCTGATCCATCCGGGCTCATAGAATCCAGGGTGGACAGTGTGGTCTGATCCGTCCGAGCTCATAGAATCCAGAGTGGACAGTGTGGTCTGATCCATCCGGGCTCCATGAAGGTCATCAAGGGAGAAGGTTCCCCACTGCACCTTCCATCATGGACCTGGGAATGGCCTCTCCACTGATATTTCAACTTCAGAACATAAAAAATGGATATATTTTATACTCTACAGTCTATGAATAAGGTAAAATTTCTCCTGATCCTTCCCCAAATATTTAGCCATTGTTTTTGAAATGCTAAAATGATGCCATAATAAACAAATATAAGAATAGACTGGGCGCAGTGGCTCATGCCTGCAATCCCAGCACTTTGGGAGACCAAGGCGGACGGATTGCCTGAGGTCAGGAGTTCGAGACCAGCCTGGCCAATGTGATGAAACCCCGTCTCTACTAAAATGCAAAAACTAGCTGGGTGTGGTGGCGGGTGCCTGTAATCCCAGCTACTCGAGAGACTGAGGTAGGAGGATTGCTTGAAACCAGGAGGCAGGAGTTGCAGTGAGCTGAGATCGCACCACTGCACTGCAGCCTGGAGGACAAAGCAAGACTCCATCTCAAAAAAAAAAAAAAAAAAAGAATATATATATATATATATATATATATGAATAAAACTTAGAAAACTTTGAGCCATCCAGATTGCAATCTCATTTTACCCATATAACTTTTGTAATCCCTGCTGTCTCTTCAATTTTCCAATCTTTCAATTGTGGAAACCATATTGAGCTTTTATGTATAATAGCTAATTGCAAGTCTAAGTGTCTATACTAAATAATAAAGATAAACGGTGGTTTTCCTACCTCCTCCCTAGGCGAGCCCACAGACTATCCTGACAATGTATTTTATGTCTAAATCATGCCAATGCTTATCTATATGCTTTGTCTATTCCACCCCTCCCTTCCCCGATCCATTACAATGTGGTCCGTCGCTTGTGGGATACTGATGACGTAAGAACCTCTTTCTGAGCTTCTCTTGCAGAGTGCTCATAAAAAATGGCCACCACTTTGGGGATGACTTTCCCATTTAACTCTTCTCAAAATACTTGGAGTTTCTTCTAATGATTTTAAAGCATCGATACTTAGAAATAAAAAATTTCAAGATGACTTCTGGAATTTTCTTCCTTTTGTAAGAGCAATTTTAAAAGATGCCATTTCAAGTCCATATTAGACATTCTCCGGCTTCCAATACAACACCTGGGTTTGTGTGTGTGATCAAGAATGACAGCTGACATGTCACTGCACTGATTTTGACGTTTGTGAATACAGAAATCATCACAGACTCAGACAGTGTATCTTGGGTGGTAGCGGTATGATCTATAACATTCACCTATGCATGCTTTTAGCACTTTTTAAAAATATAAATACAGTGAATAACAAGGGCGGTAGATTATGATTTTTAAAAATCTAGTGGGAGCATAATCAGAGTGAAATAAATCAGAGTGAAACTTCAGGAAGAGAGGCTGACTTCATAGCTTCTCCCACTCTGTCTGCTAGTATTGCACCAGTGGTCACCAGGGGCCTATCTGGTCCTGACGAATCATGTTAGCAACACTTGGAGGACTTTAACTCATTGCCTTGTGGAGCCAATAGAGATACTTGTGAAAATGGTCAAACTACACTTTGGAATAGGGGCTACCCCAATTTATTGTACAATTTACCTCAATATGCCATAAACAGCAAGCAAGGCTAACACTGTGAAATTTTTATTTAAATTTCCAATTTCTCCATATTGAGGAACAATCTTTAGTCAAGTATAATTAATTATTTTTTGAGACAGAGTCACCTAGGCTGGAGTGCAGTGAAGCAGTCTCTGCTCACTGCAGCCTCCACCTCCCGAGTTCAAGTGATCCTCCTGCCTCAGCCTCCCAAGTAGCTGGGGCTACAGGCAAGTGTCACCACCTCCAGCTAATTTTTTTTTTTTTTTTTTTTTTTTTTTTAGATGGAGTCTCACTCTGTCGCCAGGCTGGAGTGCAGTGGTGTGATCTTGGCTCACTGCAACCTCTGCCTCCTGGGTTCAAGCCATTCTCCTGCCTCAGCCTCCTGAGTAGCTAGGACTACAGGCATGTGCCACCACGCCCGGCTAATTTTTGTATTTTTAGTAGAGAACGGAGTTTCACCATGTTGGCCAGGCTGGTCTACAACTCCAGGGCTTACATGATCCTCCCACCTCAGCCTCCACAGGTGTGAGCCACTGCACCCAGCTGTGTCAAGTTTAATTAAAGGATTAATCTCCATTCTGGTTTGGTCAGGAGTCCTCATTGTTTTCCTTCGCCCAAAGTCTGCTTCTCATCTAGTTTGTATTCTAAGTTTTGTGCCATATCAGTGTACCATGGAACATATCTTTATTGATGTCATTTACAGAGAATTCCTTTTCTCTACATCAGCAATACCTTAAACTGACTTTAAGTCCAAGGCCTGCCGGGGATGGCATTTCCCTGTGTCTTCAGCCTTGCAGCTCACATCTGTGTCCTCAGCATCCCACTCGTTCTCCTTGCACTTGCTTGGCATTGCCTACCCCTGCAATAATTTTGCTCCACTCAGAACAGATATCACAAGCTTCCATCTGTGTTTCACTTACCATGTTCTTCTCATCTTCCAATAAGAACACTCTGAACTTTATTTTTTTCTTTACCGTTTTCATCACTACCTCCTAGGTTTAAAAGTATTCTCCACTCTATGTGGAAGATAATGTTTATACCCACGACCTTCAAAGAACTTCTCCCCAATCAGTTGACTAATTATAATTTACCTAATGCATTAATGTGGCACGTGTAACCTGTGACACACATGTAGAATCAATGCAGTAGAACTTTAAGAAGTTAAGAGATCTGCAAACTTTGTCCCAGGCTTTTGGAATCAGAAACTCAGGGTTTGCTGGAACTCCACAAAGGATTTTGACAGAGCCTGAGGTGAGAACCACGAAAATAAGTTCTGTTATGGAGGAATGTGGTAAATGTCCCACAAGGGTTAGCTTCATCAAGGCCCCAGAGCTGGCCTGAGCTGTCCGGTGGGTACTTAGTTCAACAGCAGCCCAGGCCTGCAGTCGCAGCCCTGCATGCACGCTGCATTACCTGAGCACTTTCAAACAGTGCTGGGCACAGCCCTACCCTAGACCAAGTGTACACACTACGGTTCTTGACCTTCACCACGCATCAGAATAGTCTGCGGAGAGTTTAAAAACAACAGGTGTGTGAGACCGACTGCTTGGAGACTCTGTTTCACATGGTCACGGGCAAGGTCCAGGTGTTCATATGTTTTGGAAACTGAGTGGTGATTTCAATGAGCAGCCATCATTAAGTAACACTGGTGTGTGTCCACGTGCGCACACACACGCTCAGGCAGTATAAACACGTATGTCAACATGGGCTCCCGGTTGAGCGTTAAACATGGACCTGTGTGACTGGCTCACTGTTGAGGCCCCCGGAGATCTGTTCATGTAAAGGAGCCCAACGTGAGGGAAGAAGGACTCAGGCAGCTGAAGCCGCTGTGAACAAAGCCTTCGTCGTGGGGGCGGGAGGTGTTGTGCACCTGAGCGCAGCAAGGCGCCCGCCTTTCAGCTCCGTCCCCACCCCACATGCACAGACTTGGTCCTGGGAGAGGGACTGCTTTAAAGAAAAAAGAAAAAAAACCCCAGCGACTTGAGATTGCACTAGCCAACAGAAAGGAACACAGAACCACAAAAGCGACATGCTCCTCACTTCTCCACAGAAGACCTTTTATTTGCTTTTGCAGGATGAGGCCATCAGTGCCTTGCAGCGAGTCTGGGGTGGGGAGAAAGGGTCACAGCTCCTGGCACATGGTAGAATTGGTGAAACGTGCCAGGTGGAGGTCTGCAGGTATCTGACTGGACAATGAAACCCACTGCTCCCCTCATCCCTTTCTCTGTCACACACACACACCTAGTGACCTTCAAAAGTGTCTCGGGAGAATTTGGCAGGATGCTCATGTCCTGTGCCGGTGACAGTGCTGTTACCACTGTTCGTGTGACCCTATCTGTTTCCCAGGCTTGTAAGGTGACCAGGAGGAACACACACACACACACACACACACACACGGCCACCGTCCCATGCAAAAGTGAGGACAGGTTCACACTCTGGGGACATGGGAAGCAACATATCAAAGTGGAAGCTGCCCCCCAAGCCGAAGACGCTGGACACCCAGTTCCTCGTCCCTTCTGCAACCACAAGAAGTCTAATGATGGGAAAATGGAACCAGCCCACACACCAACACTGGAGTCAGGTCTTGCACTGTGTGTACACACACACAACCAAGCTACCAGTTACATGAATTTGTTTCTGGTGTTGACCAAAATCCCCCGTCTCTAGGAACTGGCGAACACAGTATCCAGGATGATATTTCTGACCCTGTATTTCTGACCTATATATTTTTTTCTTCATGTTTCTCTTTTTAAAAATTATTTGTCTCTTCCAATGAGTCTATAATGGGCTAGCCACTTTCTTGATAAAGGGCATTTATTATAGCTGTAGAAAAATCTGGTTTCTCTGTCTACAGATAGTAAGTCACATCTCAAGCAGTGAATGTCTCCTTACAGATTTGCCTCTAGCCGGTTTTGTGTGATGCTGAAACTGAAGATCTATCACCTTCCAGAACATCTACAGGATGAATGCCTCCCATGGTGGCTAGTCAGCCAGCATTGTCTCCTCCCCAGGTGAACTGTGGCCAGGCACAAAAATCTGTCAACGGCCCTAAGCTGTGGTGAGAAGAAAGTCACTGTTGAGCGCTTTTTTCTGAAGATTTCCCTCTCACTTTGCCGAAGACGACGACTTGTTACTTCCTACGTTTCGCAGTTGGGAGCCCCGGTTTTCCCATCCAGGTTTTGCTGTTGAACTCTCCAGGCTACAGTTGGGAACCCCGCTTTTCCCATCCAGGTTTTGCTGTTGAACTCTCCAGGCTACAGTTGGGAACCCCGCTTTTCCCATCCAGGTTTTGCTGTTGAACTCTCCAGGCTACAGTTGGGAACCCCGCTTTTCCCATCCAGGTTTTGCTGTTGAACTCTCCAGGCTACAGTTGGGAGCCCCGGTTTTCCCATCCAGGTTTTGCTGTTGAACTCTCCAGGCTACAGTTGGGAACCCCGGTTTTCCCATCCAGGTTTTGCTGTTGAACTCTCCAGGCTACAGTTGGGAACCCCGGTTTTCCCATCCAGGTTTTGCTGTTGAACTCTCCAGGCTACAGTTGGGAACCCCGGTTTTCCCATCCAGGTTTTGCTGTTGAACTCTCCAGGCTACAGTTGGGAACCCCGGTTTTCCCATCCAGGTTTTGCTGTTGAACTCTCCAGGCTACAGTTGGGAGCCCCGGTTTTCCCATCCAGGTTTTGCTGTTGAACTCTCCAGGCTACAGTTGGGAGCCCCGGTTTTCCCATCCAGGTTTTGCTGTTGAACTCTCCAGGCTACAGTTGGGAACCCCGGTTTTCCCATCCAGGTTTTGCTGTTGAACTCTCCAGGCTACAGTTGGGAACCCCGGTTTTCCCATCCAGGTTTTGCTGTTGAACTCTCCAGGCTACAGTTGGGAACCCCGGTTTTCCCATCCAGGTTTTGCTGTTGAACTCTCCAGGCTACAGTTGGGAGCCCCGGTTTTCCCATCCAGGTTTTGCTGTTGAACTCTCCAGGCTACAGTTGGGAACCCCGGTTTTCCCATCCAGGTTTTGCTGTTGAACTCTCCAGGCTACAGTTGGGAGCCCCGGTTTTCCCATCCAGGTTTTGCTGTTGAACTCTCCATGCTACAGGTGGGAGCCCCGGTTTTCCCATCCAGGTTTTGCTGTTGAACTCTCCAGGCTACAGTTGGGAACCCCGGTTTTCCCATCCAGGTTTTGCTGTTGAACTCTCCAGGCTACAGTTGGGAGCCCCGGTTTTCCCATCCAGGTTTTGCTGTTGAACTCTCCAGGCTACAGTTGGGAGCCCCGGTTTTCCCATCCAGGTTTTGCTGTTGAACTCTCCAGGCTACAGTTGGGAACCCCGGTTTTCCCATCCAGGTTTTGCTGTTGAACTCTCCATGCTACAGTTGGGAGCCCCGGTTTTCCCATCCAGGTTTTGCTGTTGAACTCTCCAGGCTACAGTTGGGAACCCCGGTTTTCCCATCCAGGTTTTGCTGTTGAACTCTCCAGGCTACAGTTGGGAACCCCGGTTTTCCCATCCAGGTTTTGCTGTTGAACTCTCCAGGCTGTAAGTGCAGAGGAAGGAGCCAGAGTTAAATGCGCACCTCCTGTGGGATGTTTTAGAAAGAATTCAATTCCATAGGAAGGTCTGCAGTTTTATCATTTAAATCCTCAAGTCTGTAAATTAACAAACTTGGGATTCAGCACACCAGGTATGTGCTGTGGTGGGGAACTTGTTTTCCAAGTCGTCTGAGAGAGACATGCCAAATGCTCAAGTTTTTTAGCATGAGATTTTCTTTACTAAAGGAAAGCAACTTAAACACTTTCAGAAAATAATCTCGAACAACAAAGAAAACTGATTGAGCTTGTGTTTCCCTCCTGTCTTCTGCAATTGCTTGCCCTGGTGAAAGGGACAGACAGTGCTTTTACCAGGGTTTGTGAAAAGGATGCACGATCTATTCAAGTTTAAAGGCGCACTATTATTTTAGTGACCCACAAAGTTTATATGGACTCCACACACATTAACCAACACCTTCCTCACTATTTCACTTCAATGGCACATGTGAATACTCATGTGAATCCAACCAACCGATAAAATGTAAGAACTTGATGTTCTTTAACTTTTGTTTTGCTTTCCTCAGATTTCTTCTTCGAGAATCTAGGGACATAGAATATGCTAGTTTGGATGGCTGTGGATTCGATTAATTTAAAGATTTCAAATAAGAAAAGAAGACCTAATAAATATTTTATTTTCTTCTTACACACACACACACACACACACCTTTTACTGAATTTTTTTATTGTAGCCAAAGACAGAAGGAACAGATGAAATGATATGTAGAACCCTCCTAACATTGAGTGCCGCTGATTTTATGAAATGTATCATTGATCACTGATCACAATCAGATGTACAATTCTACCCTAATTGGAAATAAAGCACAGAGCACTCGGTCAATAAAAATTTGAGAGCACATTATTTAAACTCATAAAACACCTAACATTGCTATTGAAGAATAATTGCTCTTAAATTATTAATAAAAGTCTTGATATTCAAACAAAAAGAGATTTCTTTGAAAAAAAAAACTTTTTTTTCTTTTTTTTCTTTTTTTTTGGAGATGGAGTTTCCTGTTGCCCAGGCTGGCAGTGCAGTGGTGCGATCTCGGCTCACTGCAACCTCCACCTCCTGGGTTCAAGTGATTCTCCTGCCTCAGCCTCCCAAGTAGCTGGGATTACGGTGCCCACCACCAAGCCTGGCTAATTTTTTTGTATTTTTAGTAGAGACAGGGTCTCACCATGTTGACCAGGCTGGTCTCAAACTCCTGACCTCAGGTGATCCACCCGCCTTGGCCTCCCAAAGTGCTGGGATTATAGGCATGAGCCACTGCGCCCGGCCTGGAAAAGTTTTAAACCCACTATTTCCCAGAAACATAATTTGGTCAGCACATGTGTCCTATTATTTGAAGTTTGATCCATCACAGTAGGGATGACAGTTATTAATGTTACATTGAATTTATGGGAGTATCAGAAAAAGCAATGCTTGGAAGCCAGTTGTTTTGTGAGTTTGTGTGTCTTTCTGTCTCTGCATGCGATCTCACCGCCCATGTTAAATGAATGTCCCCCTTTCTCCTCCTTAGATTCTCCCCGCTTACCCTGGGCTAAGGGAGCCACAGAATGGCCAAGGCGGGAACTGCTGACTCAGTCTCAGACCCATCTCCTCCTCTCTGTCCTCTCAGGTCACACATATTCCTGTTTCAATCACTAATCGGTAACTGCACTGTCAATTCCACTATAGAATTCTTCCTTCTCACAGTTACTCACTCAGTCCGTAGCGTTTATTGAGAATCTACTGCATCCTGCGCACTTCTCCACTCCAGTGTTATAGCAGTAAATCAAATGACAGCTATCCCTGCCCCCAGGCACTTGTATTCCAGAGAGAGGAGATAACAAATACAGAACTAAAAATATAAAAGACGATGTGCCATACGTTGAAAAGTGATAAGTACTCTGGAGGTGAATAAAACATGAAGACAGAAATATGACTACAGTGAGATAATTTTACCCTCAAAATCTAGGGACGTTTGTAAAAGACAGGGGATAAGAAATAAAGAAATGGCAAAATGTCACATTCACAGCAAGACCTTTCCTGGTTCAATTTTTTTTTTTATTTAAGTTTTAATTTTTTTTTTTTTTTTTTTTTGAGATAGAGCCTCGGTCTGTCCCCCAGGCTGGAGTGCCATGACATGATCTCGGCTCACTGCAACCTCCACCTCCCGGGTTCAAGCGATTCTCCTACCTCAGCCTCTTGAGTAGCTGGGATTACAGGCATGCACCACCATGCCCTGCTAATTTTGTATTTTTAGTAGAAACGGGGTTTCACCATGTTGGCCCAGCTGGTCTTGAGCTCCTGACCTCATGATTCGCCTGCCTAAGCCTACCAAAGTGCTGGGATTACAGGTGTGAGCCACCGCACCTGGCCTAAATTTTAATTTTGTTTTAATTTAATTTTTTTTTTTTTTTTGACATGCAGTCTTGCTCTGTTGCCCAGGCTGGAGTGCAGTGGTGCGATCTCAGCGCACTGCAACGTCCTCCTCCTAGGTTCTAGTGATTCTCATGCCTCAGCCTCCCAAGTACCTGGGATTACAGGCGTGTACCACCACCCTAAGGGGCCACTGCTGAAGACAGAAATATGAAGACAGAAATACGACTACAGTGAGATAATTTTACCCTCAAAATCTAGGGACGTTTGTAAAAGAGAGGGGATAAGGGGATAAATGTAACAAAAGACACGTTAACAAGAGAAAAGCACACAAATTTGTTTAATCAAAGTTTTACAAAACATGGGAGCCTTTGTAAATGGAGACCCGAAGACCCAAGGGAAAACTGCCCGTTTCTATGCTTAGATTTGATGAAGAGTGGCAGCCCTGCAGAGCCGGGACTGGACACAGAGGGAGCGACAGAACAGTGACAGATGGAGGGGGACCCAGCTGGATCCGTCTGTCTGGGTTCCTCTTGGCCTCCCTGTGTGGCGTTCCTTCTTCCTGGGTGTAGAGCAGGGGCCCCTTCCAGAATGAGGGTCTTATAACCTACTTTCAGGCAAGGAAGCCAGAGAACCCCTTTATGGCCAGCTCTACACAGAAAGGCAGGGAAAGTTCGAGTAGCGACTCTAGTTTTTAATGGCTGGCTCTGGGGAAAGAGGTTCTAGGTTCTGTGATCTACTTTAAAGAAGAGGATTTCTGGCTTCTATGACTCAATTCTTAGGGGAACGAGAGGTGAGAGACAGGAGGGCCGCAGAAGTTCAGAGACTTGGTTCTGAGGCTGCTTCTGAGGCTTTTCAATGCCCTTTAGTTCAAAGTACTCAGCAGGTCAAGGCCATACTTGGGGCATCCTTTCCGGAGCCATGACTTACGACTTAAAGCAAGATGAACTCTTGTGCTATGATGTAGCAGAATCAGAATTAAACCCAGACTGCAGAATTCAGAGTCCATATGCTCCACTGTTATGCTATCCCAGTCTATGCAGTTGAGTGGATAAAATCACATGGCAACATTGTGCTTACGCCATAGGAAGAAACCCACACATGACAGATATCGCTATTATAACTCAGCACCCTTCATTCAGTCATCGGGTGATGACTGAAGTCTCGTCTCCTGAAGTCTCATTTTTCTCCTCTGTAGAATTTGCGTGAGTATTAAGAAGATGTCTGAGGATGCCAGGTGCTAGAACTGCAGAGAGAAGGGGTGTTGGCTGTGTTGGTTATTTGGGTGTCTCAGGCCATCATTCAGTCCCCCTGAACTCTTCCCTCAAGCTGAGCCCTGAGGAGGGGAGCAGAGGGGCGTGAACAGGTCGGGTTGGAGGCCTGCCCTATGACCTCCACATCTCTCTTCTTCTTTCCTCTTCTCCAAATTTTAGAAAGTGCATCCTCTCAAATCTTTTTTGTTGTGAACGTAGTTGTTTGTTCATATGCCAGTCCCGTAGCTACAGAGGCCCTTAAATGCCAAGAATTAACTTCTTTTCTTCCCTACTATTTTAAAGCACAGGTTTTGTTATAATTTTGATAGGGCAAGACCAATAGATACGAGATGACTACCATTGAAAAAAAGTCTCATGCTCACAGATGCCAAGAGGAGCGAGCGCCACACCGTGTGGCCACACGGGAAGCACCGGGTCAGGCAGGAGGCAGAGAGAGCAGGGGGAGAATGTGGGGGAGAGGATTCCATGGGAAGGAGTGGGCAAGGCAGGGTGAGCAGCCTCAGGGTGGAGACTTTGAGTAATTTCAGCAGACTCTAGGCACAGGGCCTGTCCCTAACTGTCTGGTACCTGGTTTGGGGTGATCAGGGCAGGGGGAATCGTGCCCCTGAATTTGAGATCCCCAATAGAGGAGGTGGTTAGGGGCGTGGGCTTTGGATTGGTTCATTTGCATTTGAAAGGCTGTCACTGGAGGCGGGAATCCTTCACTATCCTCTAGGAACTGGCTAACTAGAGACACTAGTAGGCTAACAGACTGCCAGTCCCTCCAGGCTCAGCCAGACCCCAATGTCAAACCACAAACATACAGAAAATAAAATGACATGGTTAGACACATGCATTCTGCAGTGTCGAATAACACTTGGGCAATGCAAAATTCATATCTAGTCTCCCAGTTGGGAAAAATAAAAAAGGAAATATCAAGAACAGTTACTACTGCAAAGTGTTATCCCAGTAAACACCCTCTATCTCTCTGTGTTTTGTAACATGAAGCTTTACTATCATGACATCACATGCTATCCGTGGGGTTTTGTTGCTGTTACAGAGGTTCCCTTAATATGCTGCTCTCCATTGTAAAAGTATCTTTGGTCTGGAAGCCTGACACCACTGAAAGAGAACTGCAGTGCAAATGGTTTTGAAATCCTCCACTGATTATCCTAGAAGCCCTGCTAGTTCCAGGGTCTTCCATGACTCCAGTTCCAAAGGACTTCATATCAAAACATTCTTTGCTTATTTTGCTAACCCCCCAAAATTGCATTTATCCCTTCTCTGGAGATTTTAACAGCTGGTGAGCTACCCTAGGCTACCCTAGGTCAAGTGACCCTTGACCTTCCACTTTCCCGAACTGATGAAAACATAGTTGTGTTAGCTCAAATAAATATTTCCTAACTGCCTACTTCGGGGAAAATGCTGTGTGAAATGCTTGATGGATTTATTTATTCAACACCTGTTTATGAAGTGTTGATTATGTGCTAGACACTTTGGTAGACATTGAGGATACAGTAGTGAACTAAATAGACATAAGCTCCCTCATGGAGCTTATTTTGTAGTGGAGTAGGTGGGTGCTGGCAATAAACAAGGTGAAAATATATGGCATGTCAGGTGGTGATAAGAGCCAGGGGGTAAAATGATGCCAAGATGGGGGACAGGAGGCCTGCCAAAAGACAGCAAGAAAAGGTCTTGTGCAGGTGACACTTTAGCAAAGACTTGAAGGATGTCTCTGAGAGAGGATTGTTGGAGATGGGAAACAAGAGGGACTGAGCTAGAAATACAAGTGGTAGCAGCTGAAACCTGGGTTACTCAAAACGGAGTTTATGGAGAGTGTGTGTAACAACAATAAGATTTAAAAAAAGGAGAGATATAAGATCGGTGCCTTCACCTCAAGAACTTCATGGTCTCATTAGAGAGGTTTCTTAACAACAAACCACTAGAAATGAGACCGAGCAGGGACCACTCTTAGGGGCCTGCAGGTCCCTCAAGCATGAAAGAAAAATCTTGAGTTCCTTCAAGGGGAATTCCAGGCACCCAGCTAGCCCTGAAGAGTAAATGAGCAACCTGAGCAGCAAGAAGGTAATAGCAGCTTAAAACAATCACCAAGGCAGTTGAAGTCAGGGGGTGTTTGGTTCCCTGTGGAAGCTAACGACAACATTTTAACACATATCCGTGAGCTGTTTTTCAGAAACCTAGACCCCCACCAAATGGATCTGCTGGCACAGAGACCTCCGATAATGGGGAACTGAGGACTAAACTTTAACCACTGTTCTTTGTTCTAAATGTCTTCCTGAGGGGCCTGGAGAAAGTCCTACCCACAGCCAAGTGCAGCATTCTATTCTCCTGACCCCCAATTTGTAGACAAAGCTTCGCTTCCTTACCCGATTGCAAATCCAAACATCTTTGAATCCACCTGTGACCTGTGGAACCCTGCTTCATGACACCCCACTTTTTTAGGCCAAACTAATATATAGCCTCAATGTATTAACTGGCTTCTTTGCCTGTAACCTCTGCTTCTCCAGATTTAAAAACTGCTACCTGTACGCCATCGAGAGGTCCGGTCTCAAGTGTGAGTGCCCAATTCTCCTTGCTTGGCATCCTGCAGATAAATGCCTTCCTTTCTCCTGCTGCCAACCACTGCGTGGATGTTTGACCTCACCCCACTGGGAGAGCAGACACCAGTTCAGTTCAGTAACAGTAATAGGTCATTAAAGATGGATTCTGTCTATGGTTCAACCAAGCAA
This sequence comes from Rhinopithecus roxellana, assembly GCF_007565055.1. Classification (NCBI taxonomy): domain Eukaryota; kingdom Metazoa; phylum Chordata; class Mammalia; order Primates; family Cercopithecidae; genus Rhinopithecus; species Rhinopithecus roxellana. The sequence continues at coordinate 107,799,640 of NC_044550.1, read as the reverse complement.
GTGAAGTCTGTGTTAAAATACTCAACAGTATCTCTCTTAGCTCTTGCTAGAATGAACATGAAGTCAATGACAGGTTGGTAACCTATAAAATTAAGGCATATTTCCACACTCATCATCACCACTCTCACCTAACACTTCATCAGCATCTACTGTGCACAGTTTACTCTACTGAGTGGAGGAAGAGGCACAGCCGTGAATATGAACTTCCTGAGTGCGGACGTCCTGCGCTCTCACTTTCAAGGAAGGCTTCACATAAACCATGCTGGAACCCAGAGTGCCTGAGACGACTGCTAGGGAGGAGACTGTGACTGAAGGAGAATGAGCCAGGGCTTCTTACAGACATGGGGCTGTAAAGAGAGACGAGGGAAGGAGCTTGGCCTTGATGTGCTGGTCCTTACCCTGGGCCGATGGCAGTGGAGGCAGGGCGAGGGTGCGAGAGAGGCAACCCTACTTTACTGAAGGCCTCAGGAGCTCAGCAGCATGGGCTTTCTGGGATTCAGCTCCCTGGGCCCTGCCCTCTTCTGCAATACGGACAGCAGCCGGGTAAGGAGGCTTTGAGAGAAGAGACTCATAGAAGGACAGGTGTCCAGAGCAGAACACGGAGGGCATTGGTGAGACGTCCCAAGGCTTCCAGGCATAGCTGCAGAGAGTATAGGGCTGCCTAGGAAGTCTGTGTCTGCAATAGAAGCCAGCACCTGCGGGACAGGCGGTGGCTGTGAGGGGGATGTTGGAGGCACTCAGCCTGCTGAGCTCTGGAGCCAGCATCACATGTGAATACGTGTTAGCACGTGGCCCAGGACTGTGTGATTCATAGTAAATCTTCACAGAATTGAAATCTATCTAGTGTCTCTAGAAATTGATTTGAAACACAAGGTAGCAGAAGGTACTTGTCAGAGGGAGACAGATGCTCAGTTCGGAGAAGGGAGAAACAGGGAACCCAGAGGAGGGCGAAGGCGTCACCGGTGAGGCGGGGTGTGTGGCCGTGAGCAGCCCTGTCTTGTTGCAGAGGTTTCACAGATCAGTAGTTACTGTCTTCATCTGGACTACAGAGAGCACACATCACATAGGGCACAAAGCCTATCATTCCTCACAGTAGAAAACTTTTACAGGCTGTTTTTATCTCTAGAAACACTGGATTGTTTGGCAGTCACCAGAAACATCTTTCCACCCACACACGCCCACGGAAGCATGTTGAACATCAGTGAAGTACATTACACTCGGGATTGTGTCGTGTATCTTCTTATATAGCAGTTTTTATATAATAGTTCATTATGGGAGCAGAGATTTTTTCTCTCTCTCTCCCCTCCCTTTGTAAATTTCAGAATAGCAAACAGCATGATCAAAGCAATCATCTCCTGTTTTCCTTTCTCTAGAGATTAAATAAATCAGGCTGAAAAATCTCTGAGCCTATGATAACAATCACTCATTGATAGCGTATCACTTAGGAAGAGGCTTCAAGGGTGGAAAGACATAATGAAACCCCAACGCAGAACGTGTCAATGAACAGACTGTCTCTTTCCCCTCACACTACCCAGTACAGAGGCCAAAGCTCTGTGAGTGCACAGGGCTGGGGAACGAGATGCCATCTGGAACTGGAGATGCAAAGCCACATCCCATCCCTCATCCGCATGGCCCAGGCCCAGCCTGGGAGGGTGTGGGGTGTACTGACTGCGGGGGTCCCCTCATTTCTCCAAGCCAGGGTCTCCGCAGGCTGTGCAGAGAACAATACTGTCCTCTAGCGGTCAGAGGTCAGAACTGGAAATCAAGGAGCTTGTTTTTATTTCTCCTCCTGACACTGTCAGTGATTTCCAGAGCAATACACCACTCCCGAAGCAAAGGGAGTGGATTGACACAGTGCACAAAATCCAGGCCAGAATCATCTTGGCTTTGCCTCCCTTGTCTGCGTAATGACAGCTGCAGGGTTTGATCTGGTCTTTGGGGCAGTGAAGAATGTATTTTATCTATCCATAGCTCAGCTTTGCCGAGGGAGAATTCAGGATTTTTCCATCTTTATTAAATATGCATGTAATTTGTCACCAGCAAAATGAGCAAACAATATCTCCTTGTCCACCTCATAGACTTATGATGAGGATCAAATAAAAGCATAAAAACAATGTGTAAGTATAAAACTGAATAAATGGGTTATTATTGAGGAAAATGCACATTTATCTGTTATTTGAAACACTTCTTAAATTCACTTCTATGCTTTAGGATTTTACCTAGATATACAACATCACAATTTATATATATTCAATGAAAGCATAATTTATATCCTATGTAATTGTGTCCTTTCTAGCCCTACTGATAAGTCTCGTTATGAAGAAAATGCTTTATTTGTGACTTTAAACTCTGGACAATTTGTGTCTTCAACTTCTTATGATTCACCCGCAGGGATTCTCTTCAAGGATGGTGAAACCCACATTTCCAGAGCATCCACACAGGACAGCCGCCTCTGGACAACCATTACCATAAGCATGCGTGTTTGCTACAGACAGAGATGGACAATGGGGAGTGTGGGCACTACGCTGGTGAAGGTAATGTTTCCTACCAGATACCAGCACCAACTTGCCTAAAATTGCTTTCAAGTGTTAAAACACCGAGAAGGAGATGATCATAAATACTTAGATGGCTGAATTTTTCACTATATTAGGATAAAACTTGGATGGTAATACTTGGATTCAAATTATATAACAGTGTAGTGATTTTTTTCACCCTTGCAAGAAAAATATTCTCAATGAAATATCAGTTTCAGAAACAAAACAAGAGAAAATGTATTTTCATATGCTGCAGTAGGGAAATGGGATGCAAAGGAACACTTGCAATAAGGAAAACATTTGCTTAAAGTGAGTTTTAAGGAAAGTTCTTTTATAATGACCTTCAAGATAGTTAAGATCATACCTGGTGGCCAGGCGCGGTGGCTCATGTCTGTAATCCCAGCACTTTGGGAGGCCGAGTTGGGCAGATCAGTTGAGGTCAGGAGTTGGAGACCAACCTGGTTAATATGATGAAACCCCGTCTCTAGTAAAAATACAAAAAAATTTAGTGGGGCGTGGTTGTGGGTGCCTGTAATCCCAGCTACTCTGGAGGCTGAGGCAGGAGAATCGCTTGAACCCGGGAGGCAGAGGGTGCAGTGAGCCGAGATCAGGCCACTGCGCTCCAGCCTGGGCGACAGAGGGAGACTCCGTCTCAAAAAATAAAAAATAAATAAAATAAATAGATCATATCCAGCAAATGTTGACAACTATTTTACCTTCATATTTATTCAGAAGTTCAAAATAACAGCAAAAGACTTAAGTAGGTTGCTAAGGCAACCGCGAACAGGCCAGCAGTGTAGTTTGCACACAGCATTGAATTGTACGGGGCAGGGCTGGTACACTAACCCCTGCCCAGGGGAAAAGCCTTAAATATCAAGGCAGGAGGACATCGGTGTGTCAGCAAATTCCACCAAACTGTGGAATTTCCCACAAGATCCGTCTTTCCTCCTCTTTTATAGTCTGATCCTCTCTTTGTGAACCTGTTTCATGAGTTAGTAGGTCACAGAAAGGTAAACCTCAATGGCTGAACGATCTTCCTCTAGTTCTTCAAATCACGAGGTTTGTGCCTTTCACATACATCTTTTATATGTATTCTGACAGCTGCCATTCAGTGTGTAGTGTCACCACGTTTAATACATTAAAGTCATCCCACCGCACCATGCGTGTGGACCGCTGTGCGCACTGACCGTGCTCTTCTCGTTCAGCATGGCTCTGCTTTGAAAGCCGTGGTCCGTGTGTGTTTGTGTGGACGACGGGCACGGCTTTCTGAAATGATGCTCCAGTGGTGGTGACGGGGACAGTGAGGCTGGACTCTGCCCGCCCTGGCCCACCTGGGCACCCAGCTCCAGTCCTGGCTCCTGCTCCTGTTCTGCCCATCTCACCAGATTCTGAGCCTGGGTTTGTTCACAGACTGATTCCCATGCCTGGACTCGACATCTCCTGCTAAAACTCTTCTTTAAATTCAGCATCCTGCAGGCTCACCTTTCACAAAAGGACTAGAGTTTGGCTTATGAGCCCGTTCTCTTGGGCATCTGACTCTAGCGAGTCCTTGTTTGGGCTGCACCGTTCCTGCCTTGGCGCCGATGTAGTCGACCGTCCAGGTGAGGCCAAACCAGGAGAGCTTTGGCAGCGGCGAAGTCTCTCCATTCTTTCCAGACCAGTGCTGACATATGCCCCAGTGGTTCCAATAAATACACTAATATCCAGTCATCCATCCCCTCCAGGGAAAACGAAGAGAGGTTAATACAAATACTGAGAGGACAGGTGGGGGCCTGGTGGCTTACCCCTGTAATCCCAGCACTTTGGGAGGCTGAGGCAGGTAGATCACTTGAGGTCACGAGTTCGAGACCAGCCTGGCCGACATGGTGAAACCCCATCTCTACTAAAAATACAAAAATTAGCCACAGTGGCAGGTGCCTGTAATCTCAGTGACTCAGGAGGCTGAGGCAGGAGAATTGCTTGAACCCAGGAGGCAGAGGTCGCAGTGAGCTGAGATCATGTCACTGCACTCCAGCTCCAGCCTGGGGCTGAGTGAGACCCTGTCTCCAAAAAACAAACAAAAAATACATAAATAAAATAAAATAAAAATAAACAAATATTGAGAGGACAAATATGAAAGAAAGCAGATTAGATATTGACACCAAGCTTTGTCAAGAAAAAAATACTGATTTTATTCAAATGCAGCGGAGTTTCTGTGATTAATACTGCCACCGCAGAACCCGCTGGCCTTGCAGAATGCTGGGTTCACCTGCAGGACGCAGACACAGAGCTCACTGTGGCTATGACCAGGTCAGCCCATGTCACCTAGAAAGAGAGTTCTGATCCAGGCAAACCCTGCCAGGAAATGGAATTCTTATCAGAGAATGAGGAATAGACGGAATACTTTTTGGTGAATGCCTCTTTACTGTCTCCATGTAGAAAACTCTTACACAAAATTCAAGAAGCAACTCCAATCACTCTGGCTCCTCATGCCCCTGCGTGCCACTTATTCAGATGCATGTTCCCACCGTGTTTTCCCCACTCCTGGGGCGGCATTCTTGACTCTACTTTATGAGGCTTGTTTCTGTGCTTTCACTGCCCCAGGATTGTGAGCGAGGGTAAGACAAGGATTGTGCCTCATTCATCTCAGTATCTCAGCTCTTCGTAGAGTGATGTGCAAATAGTAGGCCCTTAAAAGATGTGTGGAGTTAACAAATAGTTCATTTCTGAAGCTTTTGGCAGCATGGATGCTTTGATCCCTTGCTGGGAGGGAACCAAACTTCAGACCACGCATGTGGGATCTTGAAACAGAAACAGAGAATCCTGTTTTCACTTCATATGTAGATAGCTTTACAAAGATGTCACTCCCACCTTAGCAAGAAGAAAAAGCCGTGTGATCTTCACAATGCTAACTTTTCTTGAGCACATCAGAAAGCTGAGGTTGTGAGGCAAGCAAGTGAAGTCAGTTCTGAGGAGTGACAGGTCCCTCAGGGAGAATCAGGCAGCACAGATGGTTTCACCCTCCGCAGAGTGTGAGAGGAGGGTGGATGGAGCAGCCATAAAAGCAGGTTGGAAGAAAACAGCCAGAATAGGCTGGGTGCAGTGGCTCACACCTGTAAACCCAGCACTTTGGGAGGCCAAGGTGGGCAAATCATAAGGTCAGGAGTTCAAGACCAGCCTGGCCAAAATGGTGAAACCCCATGTCTACTAAAAATACAAAAATTAGCTGGGCATAGTGGCGGACACCCGTAATCCCAGCTATTCGGGAGGCTGAGGCAGAAGAATCGCTTGAACCCAGGAGGCAGAGGTTGCGGTGAGCCGAGATCGTGCCACTGCACTCCAGCCTGGGCGACAGAGTGAGACTCTGTCTCAAAAACAAACAAACAAACAAACAAACAACAACACCAGCCAGAATGTAGCGAATTATTTAAGTCTGAGTGTGAGCTTGTGCGCTAGATGGTTGAGAAAGCCCTGGGGAGTGGGGGGGGGGGGGCGGAAGACACAAGGAGAACCTGCATTCACCTAGTGTTAGCTCTTTGCACCGTCTCCACTGTGTGCTCCTGAGGAAGATCTGGACCGGGCAGGACACTCCAGCTACTGTCCCTGACATAGATTCTGCTTCTGGGGGAGGGGAAGAAGCAAAAGCTGTTTGCCCTTGGGGAAGAGCTGGAAAACACTCAGGTGCAAGATCCCGTGCTGGCTGCAGAGCGAAGGCGGTTACCACAGGGAAGGCAGCTGGGAAGCTTTGCAGGTGGAAGGAATAGCTGCTGGGCAAAGTGACACCGTTAACGTGTCTCTGTGGAAAGCTCACTATCACCACCTGCCTCTCAGCCCCTACAAGCCCAGAGAACAGGCAAAGTGCTTCTGCGGAGCTGTCTGGAAAAATCTAGTGCTTCTGTCACCAGGTGTGTTAAAATATCTCAACTCCTCACAAGGTCCACTGCCTTGTGCTGTTCATTTTCAATTAGCAATGATCGCCCCTGGGACAAACCTCATTGGCTACGATACTGTCACTGCACAGAGCTATGCTCTTCATTTTCTTCACCTAAGACTCACAAAGCGGGGGACGGAGGGGCAGTCAGACCTTAGCTACAAGAGGCTGGGAAGTGTAATTTTCATCCATCTTTCTTTTTTCTTTCCTTCCCTCTCTCCTTCCCCTCCTCCCTCTCTCCCTCCCTCCCTCTATCCCTTCCTTCTTTCCCTTTCTTCTTTCTTGCCTTTCTTTCTTCTTTCTTTCTTCTCTGCCTCTGCAGTTCAAACAGGACTTCTAGCTGTAGTTCAGAAAGTGATTCCATAAATGTGTTGGAACAGGAGTTGAAAAGCCAGTCCATCATTTCTACGCACCTCCCATCCCACTAAACACCATGACGTCAGAGACCCTGTTTATTTCCTTTACAGAGCCACAGCACTTACAACAAAACAAAATACACATAATGGTGGTTTATCTTTACTTATTTAATGCACTCCTCTGCCCCATTCATTTATAAGTTCCACTCATGCCTCGTGTAAACAAAAAGTAAAACCCTAAGCCCTCCACCAACTGAATGGACCCCTTCTGAGCCAAGGGGACCTCAAATGATACAGTTTGGATGTGTCCCCTCCAGATCTCATGTTGATGTGATCCCCAATGTTGGAGGTGGGGCCTGGTGAGAGGTGTTTGGGTCATGGGTGGATTCCTCATGAATGGCTTGGTGCCATCCTCATGGTAATGAGTGGGTTCTTGCAGTATCAGTTCATAGGAGAGCTGGTTGTCTAAAATAACCTGGCACCTCGGTGATTGCCTGACAGGTTCTTCTTGCCGGCCACACAGACAAAATCAATCCATGGAGACCACGGCGTTGCAGTAGAGAAAGAGTTTAAGTGACACGAAGCCGACCCACACAGGAGAACTGGAGCTATCGTTGAAACTGGTCTCTCTGAAGGCTCAGAGGTCAGAGTCCTCACAACAATTTGGTGAGTGGGGCGTTAGGGAATGACTGGTTGGGGGTGAAATCATAGGGTGTAGAAACAAGCCACATCCTCTGAGTCAGCTGCTGGGTGGGGCCGCAGGATCAGGTGAGTCAGGAGTCCAGGTGGGGTCTGTCTGAAACACATCTCAAAAAACCCATCTTAGATTCTACAGTAGTGATGTCATCTATAGGAGCAATCAAGAAGCTCTCAAATCTTGTGACCCCTGGCCACATGACCCCTGAGTAGTAAGGGATTGTAGGAACAACTCCTGTCTCTTAGCAGGTTCAGGCCCCTCCCACAATCCTCACCATGAGGTCTTTGATTGGTTCTAGAAAGGTGGTTCAGTTTTGGGAAGGGCTATTATCATCCTTGTCTTAAGGTTAAACTATAAACTAAAGTTGTCCCAAGGTTAGCTTGGCCTACACCCAGGAATGACCAAGGGCAGCCTGGAGGTCGGAAGCAATATGGAGTCACCTGCGTCGGATTTCTCTCACTGCCATCATCTTTCCAAAAGCACTTTCGCCTCCCCGCTCTTTCTCCTGCTCCCTCTCTTGCCTTGTGATACGCTGGCTCCCCCTGAGTCTTCCACTATGATTGGAAGCTTCCTGAAGCCTCACAAGAAGCAGATACTGGCAACACACTTCCTGTACAGCCTACAGAACTGTAAGCCAAAGTAAACTTTCCTTATAAATTATCTAGTCTCAGGTATCCCTTTAGAGCAATGCAAAACAAACTGATACACCAGAGAAGCCTGAAAAACTGAATTCCCCACCATGGTGAGAAGGGATGTCAGACACACCTCACTATGCCCCCTCCCTTTGGAGTTTAGGCACAACTGACCAACATTAACATGAAGACAGAGATCATAACGCTGACAAATCAGTCTCCATGGCAATAAGATAACAAATTCCAGTCTGACTCTGGTACAGCATCGTATGACAAATAGCACTCTCTGAAGGAAATCAAATGTATTTTAACTTAGAATACATTTCATTGACGTATTTTGAAATGGCCCTGCAAAGGCATCTTTCATGGAGGAAGTTCGCATCTGCAGAGAATCTTCATTCATGCAGCCTGGCCTTTCCAGATCTAGGAGAGATTAACTAAGAGTCTGACACCTGGCCTGGCATGATGGCTCATGCCTGTCATCCCAGCACTTTGGGAGGCTGAGGCAGGTGGATCACAAGGTCAGGAGATCGAGACTATCCTGGCCAACATGGTGAAACCTTGTCTCTACTAAAAATACAAAAAATTAGCTGGGTGTGGTGGCAGGTGCCTATAGTCCCAGTTACTCAGGAGGCTGAGGCAGGAGAATGGCGGGAGCCCGGGAGGCGGAGCTTGCAGTGAGCCGAGATTGCACCACTGAGCTCCAGCCTGGGTGACAGAGCGAGACTCCGTCTCAAAAAAAGAAAAAAAACAAAGAGTCTGATACCTGTTAAGGTCTGAAAAGAGACATTCAGCATCTATTCTCTCTGAAAGCTGCTACCTGGAAACTTCATCTACATAACAAGGACCTTGGCTCCCACAACCCCCCTTGTCTGAACTCAAGCATTTCTTTCTACCAACTTCAAGCCTTTAGACAAAGTTTAACTGTTTCAACCAGTTGCCAATCAGAAAATCTTTGAATCTACCTGTGACTCATAAGCCCCCCACTTCTCAACTTTGAGATAGCCAACCTTTCCAGGCAGAACCAATGTACGCTGTACACACATTGACTTATGTCTTTGCCTGTAACTTCTTTCTCCCTAAAATCTATAAAACCAGCCATAACCCGACCTCCTCAGACAGACTCTGTCAGGACCCCTTGAGACTGTTCCTTGAGTCATGGCCACTCATATTGGTGCAGAATAAACCTCTTCAGCTGTTTTACAGGGTTTGGTTTTGCCAGTAACACGCACGTTTTGTGCTTCGTCCACCTCGTCCTTGGGGTATCCTCACTCTAAACCACAGTGTTTAGTATATGGTTGACACTTGACACATATTGCTGAATAAGTATGATCAGGCCCTTTAAGAACTGGGTAAGAACAAAACAAAAGCAAGACTGCCCTTTCTATGGAAAAGTAAATACTTAGATGTACAGACATGTTTATACTCAACTTCCCAAAAGGAAATGCGGGGAGGGATGAGATGATGTCTGCTCTAGTTAACTAGTTTGGAAGCAGCAATTTTGATCATGGAATGATTACAATGTGTGTGACCCTCCAAAAAAAAATAAAGAAGAGGGGAAATAGTTCCAATGTTCCAAACCCCCTCTGCACCTCTGAAACCTATGTCACTGGCAGGTCACCCTCCTGGGAGTGCACGTCTGCAGCAAGCCCATGTTTGACGGTGCCTGGACGCCTGCAGCGTTGTTCCTGCGTCTCCATTAGCGCTGGCACACACTCCCACAGCCCGCGCCAGCTGCTCTTCAAACAGATTCACTGGAAACAGAAAAGGAAGAAAAAAAGAATCCAAGGTCTTAGGGTACATTTTTTTCATTCTCTTTCTACAGCTAAAAGGAAGCTGGAAGCTTGAGAAGGATTCACAGTAGCTGAATAATAGCCAGAAAGGGAGATTAGCAAGAAACATTGTGAGAGCTGGGAGATTTTTCTTGGGTTTAGCACAAGAAGAATATAGTGCTGTGTGTGTTCGACTTGCTTGTTCTATTGGTGTCTCCCCTCCCTTGGCTCCAGAGCCCCTGTGCGCCCTCCCTCTTCCTTTGCCAGGAAGGGATTGACACGCGGTCAGTCATGAAGACACTATCTCCCAGTCCCCGCCCAAAGGTCACAGCAGGAGGCTGGTGCAGGCTGCATCTCAGGCTGCCAGTGGGGAACAAAGACAAGGCCGCTCAGCTCTTTTCTGGCGACACAGGGAGAACAGTAAATCCCCTGGTGCCGCAGAGAGACCTGGACTTGGCGAGGAGACATGCTCCTTCCAAGTGACTAATGGTCAGATTTTCATATTTCATAAGGCATGCCAGCAATGAACAAGCAAGCAAATGGACAGCAAATTAAGAAAATTACTCTAATTTATGGGTAATAATCAGCTTTCATTTTCCTTTTTTCCACAGAACTTCTCCCTAATGACCTCCCCTCCTACAGCTGTGTCATTTGGATAAACTCACATCTCAGACATTTTTTAATGAAATATGAGGCTATTCATGAAGGAGGAAGGGGAGGAAAAAGAGAGCTCCTTATGCTCCTCTCCCTTCATAGTGTAGATGGTTCATAATGAGCACAGTGTCTTTTGAAATGTATTTTAAGGTGTATTTCCATTTCCCGTACATCTTCATGCTCTGGGTGTCCCAGTCACTGAAGCTGTGGGTTTCAGTGCTCCAAGAGTAAAAGGGTTCAGGAAATGCGACTGCAAAATATACTGATTGCTTCGAATGGAGGGCACTGGAGGAGCAGCAAATGCAGCCAGGGGCTTTCTCTGAACCTCCCTATCTGTCTAAAAACCCAACTCTCCAATAGAAACTCAACTGTCACGCATCTCCTCCCTGGGAATCTCATCAACCCGGGAGGATTATCCAGGAGAGACTTGGGGTCCACAGGACATCCAGGCAGACTCAGTCACAGGCATCACCCAATCACCTTCACCCAGGCCATTCACTCGCCCCAAGCTTCCTGCCCCTCCCCTCTTTCCCCGGGAAGTGGGTGTGTGGGCTTCCAGACCTCACTGGGTTTTGAGATCTCACTTTTCTTCCCTGGGAAGAGGGTATGTGGGCTTCTAGATCTTCCTGGGTTTGGGTACTCACTTTTCTTCCCTGGGCTGCCCCTGTGCATATAATACATGTGTTTGCCTTTTCTCCTACTCATCTGCCTACTGTCTGCTTATTTCGTAGAATCAGTTATCTAACCTTCAGAGGGCAGGGGGTACGTCTTCCCTCCCCTGCAAGGGAAAAGTGACTTCCTGCTCTTCCAGTTTACAGTTCTGTGCTTGGACAATCAAACCTGATTTTTGTTGCTGTCTGCAGCAAGACAGTAAGACCATAGGCTCGACTTTGGAGAGAGGAGGAGAGCAAGCAAAAGTGAAAGAATAGGAGTGAGCAAAAGTGAGGAACAGAGAGAGAAGAGAGAATGTTATGGATCTCTTAAACATAGGTGGAACCCAGCCTAGACGTCTGTGATCACACGATTGGTCCAGGATGGGAGGCGGGTTGCCTTTGTAGCTGGAGGGCATGGCCAGGAGACCCCCGCTGCTGAGAGCAGGAGGAGGATGCAATGGATGGGAGGGGAGCAAACTGTAGTTCTGTTCCCTTTGTGCTGAGAGGCGGTGGAAAGAGGGGAGAGAGGCAATGTGGGCAACCAAGCATTGAGGAAACTGACCGTTTACTGAAGAAGAGATTTTAAATTAATAAATTGGGTTGAACAACATCTTGATTCACAGTCCTGCCCCATTCCTAACACTGGCAGGTTCAGGCTCAGGAGTGAGATGTGATCACTAGTAGAGAAATTGAGAAGTCACATGTATTTAATCCATGAGACTGTGAGGTGAGTGAGTTTGCTACCCAGCCACGGTTAAACTTCGCCAGCGTCTGCATGTCTATTTTATTGATGGGATGGCACTGTAGGAGGCAAAAGGAGATTGTGAAATGACACTGAGACCGTAGTGACAATCTTGTCATCAACAAAAAGAGTCAAACACTATAAAATGTTTGAAGAGAGTTATTCTGAGCCAAATATGAGTGACCACGGCCCCAGGAACAGTCTCACTAGGTCCTCAGGACATGTGCCTAAGATGGTCGGGCTGCAGCTCGGTTTTGTGCATTTTAGGGAGACATGAGACATCAGTCAGTACGAGTAAGGTTCACGCTGGTTCGGTCCAGAAAGGCAGAACAACTCGCATTGGCAGGGGGAGAAGAAGTGGATTCAAAGATTTTCTGATTGGCAATTGGTTGAAAGACGTCAGTTATTATCTAAAGAGCCGGAACCAGTAGAAAGGAGTGTCTGGGTTAAGACAAGCGGTTGTGGAGACCAAGCTTCTTCTTATCCGGATGAGGCCTCCAGGTGGCAGGCTTCAGAGAGAACAGATTGTAAGTGTTTGTTATCAGACTTAAAAAGGTGCCAGACTCTTAGTTAATTCTCTCCTGGATCAGGGAAAAGATGTGGAAAGGGAAAGGGGTTCTCTACAGAATATAGATTTTCTCCACAAGAGACGGCTTTACAGGACCATTCCAAAATATGTCAAAGAAATTTATTTTGGGGAGAAATACTTCCATTTCTTTCAGGCCCTACTCTCTGTCATGTTGGTATCTTATTGCTAGAAAGTGTGTGTTTTGTCGGCCTTAAGGTTTCGGTTTTAATGTTAATGCTGGTCAGCTGGGCTGGTTGCCAAAGGGAGGAGGGCATAACGAAGCGCATCTAAACACCCCTTCCCATCAGGGCCTCCTTTATCAGGTTAACTTTGGAATGCCCTTGGCCAAGAGGAGGGGTCCATTCAGTTGGTTGAAGGGCTTAGAATTTTATTTTTGGTTTACAATGTCCTTTCTCAAAAGGAGCCTTTCTGTTTGTTCTTCATGCCATTGTTGCAAGGCTCTGAGGCAGTGAAAAAAAAGAAAAGATATTGGGCACATCAATGTTTCCCTGGCCTCCCATGGAGGAGCAGAGCATTTTATCAATCTTGGTAAAGATTATAATCAATCCCGTCAAGTTCAGGTCAGTTCAGTATCTTGACTGTTTTTCAGCAGTGATCTGAAATGGCTTCACCTGGGAAGAGCCGCGGGCAACTTCTGGTTTCTCTCGTCAGAACTCCCAGGGTTCTGTTAGCTGTTAGAAGAATCTTCATTTTTTTTTGACTGACTTCTGTGCTGTGACTTGCAGACTACTCTAAAGACTGGAAGGTACTTAAGGAAATAAGAACAGGAAATTCAAAAATGTGATTAACACACTCTGAGGGAAACTGGGCCAATTATCTAAAAACAAAGGCTCTCTCTCGCTCTCTCTCTCTCTCTTTTTTTTTTTTTTTTTTGAGACAGAGTCTCCATCACCCAGGCTGGAGTGCAGTGGTGTGATCTCAGCTCACTGCAACCTCCACCCACCAGGTTCAAGTGATTCTCCCATCTCAGCCTCCCAAGTAGCTGTGATTACAGACGCCCACCACCATGCCCAGCTAATTTTTTGTATTTTCGGTAGAGATGGGGTGTCACTGTGTTGGCCAGGCTGGTCTCGAACTCGCAACCTCAAGTGATCCGCTGGCCTCGGCCTCCCAAAGTGCTGGGATTACAGGTGTGAGCCACCATGCCTGGCCCAGCTTTTGCACTCTCTAAAGAACATGAACAAGTGGTGAAAAAAGCGGAGGAAATTGCTTTCACTTGAACAGACAAAGAAAATAAAAACACTTGTCATTTTTAAAAAACAAATGTTGTTTCATTTGTGAAAAGAGCATCTATATATGTAGATTGCTACATACATACAAAGGTTATTATTTACTCAAGGTACAGATAATGCCTGATGCATGCACTAATTCCCAGTCCCTCAGGGTACAGGTCGCACCTGATACACTCATTGATTACCAATCCCTCAGGATACAGATCAAGCCTGAGGCACGCATGGGTTCCCAATCCCCTTGCTGGGTCTTCCCTCCCTCCCCAGCCCTCGAGTAGGGAAAGTTTTCCTAAGACATACGAGGATACTTTGAAAAAAATTTCTAATTATTTTTTCTAATTCGCACCTAAACATCCATCCATCTGTGTTATTACAATTAAAATTAAATTTTTATAAAACATTGTGGAGAGTTAAAAAAAGTGTTATTTTTACATACAGCAAATTTTTGATAAATAATTCATAAGTATACAATTACTTATCAAAGGCTCATTCTTATTTTCAAATATAGAGTCTTTATGCTTTTGTATGTATTCAATAGCTATTGCATTGGGTCAGGTACATGATAGGGAAATGTGCTACTGACCTTTAATATAAGAAATAAGGAACAGGTTGAGCAGTGCGCCCCGCTCTGCAGACCATCAGTTATCAACAGGTAAAGGCTGGGAATTGGCAAGGTGGGCTCCAGCAGCAGCATCAACTCTCAGCATTTTATAAGCATCTGAGACCATTGACCATGGATTGTCTTCCGAAGAATTAAAGCTAACTTGTGGCCAGGCATGGTGGCTCACGCCTGTAATCCCAGCATTTTGGGAGGCTGAGGAGGGCAGATCACTTGAGGTCAGGAGTTCGTGACCAGCCTGGCCAACATGGTGAAACCCCACTCTACTAAAAATACAAAAATTAGCCAGGTGTGGTGGCACCCCTGTAGTTCCAGCTACTTGGGAAGTTGATGCAGGAGAATCACTTGAACCCGGAAGACAGAGGTTTCAGTGAGCCGAGATCGCACCATTGCACTCCAGCCTAGGTGACAGAGTAAGACTCCGTCTCGAAAAACAAAACAAAAAAAAGCTAACTTGTTTCTGATACTCCTATTTCCATGACCAATTCACCTTGGTTGTCATAAACTTACTACTCAGATTCAGATCTCATTTGTGAGCTGATACAGTTTGGACATTGTCTCCTCCAAATCTCAAATCTCAGGCTGAATTGTAATCTCCAGGGTTGGAGGTGGGGTCTGGTGGGAGGTGTTTGGGTCATGGGGGTGGATCCCTCATGGCTGGGTGCTGTGCTTGTGATAGTGAGTTCCAGAGAGATTGGTTCAGTGTGTGGCACCTCCTCCCCACTCTCTCTCTTGCTCCTGCTCTGGCTATGGGACCCACCTGCTCCCTCTCTGTCTTCCACCAGTGAGTAAAAGCTCCCTGAGGCGGCTCAGAAGACAAGCAGATGACAGCACCATGCTTCCTGTACAGTCTGCAGAACCATAAGCCAATTCAACCTCTTTTCTTATAAATTACCCAGTCTCAGGTATTTTCTTATAGCAAGGCAAGAACAACCTAACACCAGAGCTGAGGTGAATGCAAATCTGCCACTTGGATCAACATCTCAGTCATTCTACTGTGGTGAGCAGGAATATAATGCAGATGAGCCAGAGACTGAAGTGGCAAGCAAAACACAAAACTCTAGCAACTGCAATGACACAGCAGAGAAGCAAGCAGAGGACAGCAGAGGACAGCAGCGAGGCGTGCAGGCGGGAGTGGAGCGGGAGGAGCTGGAATGAGGACCCTAAATTCAGTTGCTGGGAAGGACAGTGAAATGATGAAGAAAAGGACATATTGGGGGCAGGGTGGGGAAGAGGACAGGAAAGGAAATGTTGAAGGTAGGCAGATGAGGTCAGAGAAGCTGGTCATTCATTCACTTCTAACCTAGTCACTGACCAAACGAGTGCTTATTTAGAATAAAGTGTGGAAGGTTGCTGTGGGACATGAAATACAGGGAACAGAAGGGAAAAGAATGTCAAGGGTGAGTGGTGACTATCTGGGCCAATGGCATGGGGGTAAGAATTTATCAAGATAGTTGTAGGTAAAGAGAGGCAGGTTTAATAAAGAAAGTATAAAAATATGTTGCAAGAAGGCAACAGGTAGGCCAGCAGAAGAGGAGCTGACTGCCAGGAAACAAAGTCTTGCTGGGCTGGGGATTTTATAGAACCGTGCCTCTGCTGGGTGCTGAAGAGGGCTACGAGCGGTACTGATAACACCAGGGTTGCAGGGAGCTCACTTGGCCGTGCCTGGTGAGAAGCTGGGTAGAGGACGATTGAGTTATATTCACAGGAGGACTAGTCCTGGACCATGAAGAAAGGCAAAGCTTATATAGCTTATGTGCGTTCTCTTTTTGCTTTCCCTTGGTCCTACCAGCCTGACTCCTTTTCCCTAATTAGGACCCCAAAAAGAACAAAGGGACAAACTGGTTCTAAGAATTATAAGCTCTTTAGACTGGGAAAGTAATTCTAGAGATAACCTGACTCAATTTGTTGATTGCACACACGAGGGAGCTGATGCACAGGTGTGCCCCTCTAGGGAGGATGTAGATAGCAGAGATGGAGCTGTTGGGAGCAGGCGCGATACTGCAGGGCAGGTGGGAATGACAGATGGAAGCAGCACCTGGAATCCAGACCCGTGGGCATTCTGCTGAGCTTCCCAGCCAGGGGATGGGAAGGACCAGGGCAGAGACGGCCACAAGCCCAGTACAGCTTTTCTAGAACCTGGAAGATAGGCAGCCCAAAAGTCGATGGAAGGCACACACCTACGCTATTCCCTGTTGTTTCCATAGATGAAGGAAAATCAGCTCTGTGGATCCTTTACCTACACCTGTTCCAGCAGCAGAAAAAGCTCTGACTTTTCTACCCCTCCAAGAGAGCCCAAATCTCAAGGCATGCTGAAGGAACAAATGAGAGGACAGCGAGGAGGAAGGGAAGGAGCAAAGAGAAAACTCAAGTGTTTAATTCTTTGCATCTCTAATTAACTCATGTAATCACCTAATTATAAAATGAAATTGTGCTTTGCCAGTAATGTCGAGACTTAAATGGGAAAAGGTGAGCTCTTTGCGCCATCTAGTGTTGTGTCTTGAAATGACACACTGCTTGACGTCTCAGCCCTGAGGAGCCGAGGCAGCCTTACATAATCAGAAATTGAGTGAGGAACACAGCAAGATTAGCCTCTCCTGTTACATAACCGTGAGAAGTGTTTCAAAGCAGAAGATTATGCATTCCTAGCACCAAATGAATCTTCTCAATAGTAAGATAATCCCTAAATCTAGGGCAAGGCAGCAATTATGATCCTATTATTGTCTAGAAGTTCAGATATAGACCAGCACTCTAGCAGGGTGCAGTGGCTCACACCTGTAATCCCAGAACTTTGAAAGGCTGAGATGGGAGGATCCCTTAAGCCCAGGAGTTCAAGACCACCCTACGCATAGTGAGACCATATCTCTATAAAAATAAAAAATAAAAATAATGAGCCAGGTGTGGTGGTGCATCCCAGCTACTCAGGGAGGCTGAGCCAGGAGCATCCCTTGAGCCCAGGAGGTCGAGGCTGCAGTGAGCCATGCTCACACCATTGCACTCCAGGCTGGGCAACAAAGCAAGACCCTGTTTCAAAAACAAAAACAAAAAAACTTTATTCTTAGTACAATGAGAACTAACATGGCCAAGAATGTAACCTTCTAGAGGTTAACTTTAACAGCAACATGAGATCATTGACAATTACGTCATGGACTTAGAAGCTGATGTACAATTCTCAGAGGAAGGAAGAAAAGGAGAGAGAGAAGGAAGGATACTAAATCATGGAATTATATCTGGCGAAAATAAATGAATCATTAAGTAAAATACACTGTCATAGGGCTATTTGATCATAAGAAGCATATTGATCAAATGTATTAAATAGGAAAGTAAAATTATCACTGAAAGTTACTAATTATAATGATCACTCAGCATTTACTACATGCTAGAAGTAGATGCACATTTTTCTATTTAATCATCACAATAGTCCTGTAAGGTAGATACGACCATTATTCAGATATGAAACCTGGGGCTTAAGGAGCTTAGTAACCTTGCGCAAGGTCACACATAGTCACTAAGAGGCAGAACTATGGTGTGAACCTCAGTCTTTCTGATTACAAAACACTGCTTTTCATTGCTGTGTAATGCTGCCTCTTTCTGTCAGAAATGCTTTAAATTTGTGACCAACCGTAAACCTAAAAGCCACAGGACCTCTTTTGGTTTGCAACCTTTGATCTATTTCCTAACATTTTCATTAAAAGAGCGTCATCTATCCACAAGTAACCATTTAATGTTGCAAAAAGTACAACCTGGCTGAAATGGTCATTTAAAACTTGGAACACACTGGAATCCTGAGGCAAAGGAAGCGAAGTGTGACTTCATACAGCATTTCCAGATGCCAGGACGCAGAGGACCAAGCGCCACCGGCACAGGGACCGCGCGAGAAGCAGCTCCCTGCCAACCAGTCTTTCCTGCAGAAACCTCGGCCCCATGACTTGGTGAAGCAACAGCCAAACTGCAGCCTCAGCACCAACGGGAGAGGTGCCGAGCCCTCTCCTTCCTTAGCTATTGAGCTGGTTCTTAAGAAGCTGTGGTTCCTGCTAGTGTATGTCAAGAGCTTCCCAAAACATAAACCAGACGTTGGGGGAAACGTTCTCTTGAGTTGTATTTGGCTTTTCCACGAGCACTCTTTAAACTCAAGTTGCTGCGGGGCTGCCGCCGAGA
Source organism: Rhinopithecus roxellana (assembly GCF_007565055.1). Classification (NCBI taxonomy): domain Eukaryota; kingdom Metazoa; phylum Chordata; class Mammalia; order Primates; family Cercopithecidae; genus Rhinopithecus; species Rhinopithecus roxellana. Next base: position 107,781,095 of record NC_044550.1, on the reverse strand, counting down.
AGAATGCTGCTGTTCTGTGCAAACGCCAAGCCATTGATCGTGTTCTGGGTCGTCCAACGCTTCAGTCTGAGACAAAAACAAACACCCTTTTAAAATAAATGGGCATGAAGAGGGTGGCCAATGTGGCATTTGTCAGCTCTCCAACGTATCCCAGAATAGTTTAATTTAGGGCTAGCGTGTGTTTTGTTGCCACAGTAGTTAAGCTTGCTACCAGAACTCTAAGGTGGGGAAATGTTAATTATGTTAGTCTACTTCTTTTGGAATTTATAGCTGAAGTTATTATCAATTTACTAATGAATTAGTAATATCAAGTCAGCACGAAAACAAAAGTTTATGCCCTTAATGCTCCAGAGTTCATATGGGGGGAGTTGGGGGATGCAGGTGGATATAATTTGCATGTCCAAAAGCTAAAAGTGCAAGAGGAGAGGCAGTGCAGTGGCCAGCTTCCCGGGAGCATTCCTTTTGGTATAGTGGTGCTTCACTGTGCCGCCAGCTGAAGTCAAGATGTTTTCGGGGTTTGTTTTTGTTTGTTTGTTTGTTTGTTTGTTTTTGAGACAGAGTCTCGCTCTGTTGCCCAGGCTGGAGTGCAGTGGTGCAATCTCATCTCACTGCAACCCCTGCCTCCCGGGTTCCAGCGATTTTCCTGCCTCAGCCTCCTGAGTAGCTAGGACTATAGGCGCCCACTGTCACGCCCAGCTAATTTTTGTATTTTTAGTACTGATGGGGTTTCACCGTGTTAGCCAGGATGGTCTCGAACTCCTGACCTCGTGATCCGCCCGCCTTGACCTCCCAAAGTGCTGAGATTACAGGAGTGAGCCACCACACCAGGCCCAATTTTTGTATTTTTTAAGTAGAGCCTGGGTTTCACCACACTGCCCAGGATGGTCTCAATCTCTTAACCTCGTGATCTGCCCGCCTCAGCCTCCCAAAGTGCTGGGATTACAGGTGTGAGCCACTGCGCCTGGCCCAAGATGGCTTCTTGAAGTGCCCCCGATGGGACGGCTGTGAGAGAGACCAGAGACACCGAGTCCCTCTCAGGGCAGAGCACGAGCTGCAGACACCACGCAAGCCAGCCAGAGAGAAAAAAGAAAGTAACCCAATTTTTAAAAGGAAGAAAGGATTTGAAGATATTTCACAAAGAAAGATATACCAATGATCACATGGAAATATGCTCAATATTAGCCATCAAGGAAATGTAAATTAAAACCACATCACGATTGATCAGAATGGCTAAAACTCTAAAGACCGACAATAGCAAGCATGGGCAAAGATGTAGAGCGATTGGAAGGCTCCTCCGTGTTTAATGGGAGTAAGAAAGTACATGATTACTTAGCAAAAGGCCTGGCATTCTCTTATAAAACTAAAGACGTTCCTACCAGCAATTCCAATCCTAGCTGTTTACCTAAGAAAAGGAAAACCTATGTGACAAAAAGACTTTCCCAGGAATGTTCACAACAACCTTACTTACAATACACAAAACCTAGAAATAAGACAGGTGATCATTGACAGGAGAATGAATAACTATAGAATTACACAATGGAATGCTACACAGCAATAGAAAGAAAGAAACTGCTAATACAAACAGTAGCATGGATGACTCTCAAAAACGTTATGGTGAGTGGAGCCGGGCGCGGTGGCTCACGCCTGTAATCCCAGCACTATGGGAGGCCGAGGTGGGCGGATCACGAGGTCAGGAGTTCAAGACCAGCTTGGCCAACATGGTGAAACCCCGTCTCTACAAAAAATACAAAAATTAGCTGGGCGTGGTGACAGGCACCTGTAATCCTACCTACTCGGAAAGCTGGGACAGGAGAATCGCTCGAACCCAGGAGGCAGAGATTGCAGTGAGCCGAGATTACACCATTGCACTCTGGCCTGGGCAACAAAGGGATACTCTGTCTAAAAAAAAAAAAAAAAAATTATGCTGAGTGAAAGAAGCCACATAATATATTATTCTATCTATTGGAAATTCTAGAAATAGGCAAAAACTTATCTGTGGTAAAAAGGATATCAGAACAGTAGTTGCTTCTGGGAGAAGGTGTCTGCCAAATACTGGCAGGGAATGAGTGAGAGAGAACTTCCTGGGACCAAAGCAATAACGTTTCTATTATCTTTTTTTTTTTTTTTTTTTCGCGACAGTGTCTCACTCTGTTGTCCACGCTGGAATGCAGTGGTGTGGTTACAGTTCACTGCAGCCTCAACCTCCTGGGCTCAAGTGATCCTCCTGCCTCAGTCTCCCAAGTAGCTGGGACCACAGGCGCACACAACCACACCCAGCTAATTTTTATATCTTTTTGTAGAGACAGGGTTTTGCCATGTTGCCCAGGCTGCGTTCTGTATCTTAATGATGTGTTCGCTTATCCACGTTGATCAAGTGAAAACTTAAGATTTATGCATTTTCATTGCATGTAAATATTATCTAAAAAACACTTTAAACAAATATCAAACTCTAGTTAACAATGTGCCTTGTGAAGACTAGCAGTGAAGTATATTCGATATCTGAAATTTACTTTCAAATGCATCAAACAACAAGATGGATTAAGAGAGGGATGGATAGATGGATGATTATGTGGTAAAGCAAATACAGTAAAATGTTAATTGTACACTTAATCTTAGCCAAAAGGCCGAGAAGCAATAAACATTAATTGTAGAAGCTAAGTAGTGGTATGTGGGTGTTCCCTATACAATTTTTTCAGCTCTTCTATATGCTTGAACTGTTGGAAAATGGTGAATACAAAGAATCTCAGTGAATGTTCTGAAAGAAAGTCAATTTGTTTGTAATTGGATATGTAACTTAGAATGTCATTAATAGCATTTGAAGGACCAAACTCAAAGTTTAAAATAAAGGTGAGGTTTTTAAAAAGGGATCGTGAAGTTGATTGCTGCATTTATTCTGAGAAGCAGGTTATTTTTCAATATTTCACTGAAAACCATAAACATTGCACACATCTATGATGGTACCTGCCACCTGTGAAATATACGTATATGCACATACACATGCACACAGAATTCATACTAACATTCCCAAAGTTCAGAACGACATATTTTAATAACTCTTCCATGTACATCTGTATGTTATTTCTTCCACAAGATGCTAGTTTTCAAGGATACTGAAGATGATAGAATTAGAATATTCAGTAATTATTTATTTTCTTCATCCCGCATTATGTACAGTATGCTGAATGGGAATATTTGGCTGTACATGCATATGAATGTCTACCCCATGCCATGTCAGAGGTAGACACTACTTTACTACTTCCACGTTTGGTAAACTCATGGGAAAGATAGCAAAAGCGGCCAGGTGCAGTGGCTCACGCCTGTAATCCCAGCACTTTGGGAGGCCGAAGCAGATGGATCACGACGTCGGGAGTTCAAGACCAGCCTGGCCAATATGGTGAAACCCCGTCTCTACTAAAAATACAAAAATTAGCCAGGTGTGGTGTCACATGCCTGTAGTCCCAGCTACTGGAGAGGCTGAGGCAGGAGAATCGCTTGAACCTGGGAGGCGGAGGTTGCAGTGAGCCGAGATCACGCCACTGCACTCCAGCCTGGGCAACAGGGCAAGACTGTCTCAAAAAAAAAAAAAAAAAAAGATGGCAAAAGCATTGAAAAGTTCACTCTTCCATTTGGAGACAGAGGCCAAGAACAGCTCCTTCTCTACCACTCTTAGGTCCTACTACACGGAAATAAGGGACAATATGCCATCTGTCTTCTCCACTGCTGCCATCACTCTGTCTTGACCTCATTGGCCTGAGGCTTTCCACACAGAGACAACAGCCTTGTCACCACTGACTTAAAGACCTAGGTTTGTATGGCTAAAAGTATGATCGCAATAATAATGTATTATCAATGCAAACATATTCCTCACTTTCTGCAACCAAAAGATGGTGCAGCCTGGGAGGAGTGCCCTCTATTACACGCTGGTGTCTTGGGAGTTATCAGTCCATTAGCCAACAGATTCTGGAGAAGCCAGATGCGGGGGTGGTGGAGGAGGTGGGAATGCAATATCAGCAAAGTCCCACCCACTGGGTGTCCTCTCCTCCTCCTCCTGTCTTCCCTGCAGCCTGCTTCCCCGAGCGGCAGAAGATGACCAGGTGTGACTGCAAATTGCTCTCCACAGCGTCTGAGGAATATCCCCACAGTCTATTCAAATACATTTGCATGCAATGATTACACTTATTTTTGCCTTTCAACCCATAACTTTTATTTTGAAAATATTAACAAATCATAATTATCATCAGAACTTACTTGTCAGTTGTAAATGATCCCAGGTGTATGTCTTGTGGTAGAATTTGAAACCACCGGTGTCCCCAAATATGGGCAAGTGAATTGTATGACCAGAGTTAAGTTGTAAATTAGTTTTTAAGGCTTACAATATGTATTTCCAATGAAACGATGCCATAACAGTAGTTACATTGAAAATGTGCGTGGAGGACAGGCGCAATGGCTCACACTTGTAACCCCAGCACTTTGGGAGGCCGAGGCAGGCAGATCACCTGAGGTTGGGAGTTTGAGACCAGCCTGACCAACATGGAGAAACCCCGTCTCTACAAAAAATACAAAATTAGCCGGGTGTGGTGGCGCATGCCTGTAATCCCAGCTACTCGGGAAGCCGAGGCAGGAGAATTGCTTGAACCCGGGAGGCGGATGTTGTGGTGAGCCGAGATTGCGCCACTGTACTCCAGCCTGGGCAACAAGAGTGACACTCCATCTCAAAACAACAACAACAACAACAAAAAAGTGTGGAATGAACAATTTTAGCTGATGACCAGTAAGGCAAATATACAGCTCTCTAACGCACCATTGAGAATCATTCTGAGACCACAACGTTCACTTTAGAATATTGTTTTCCAGCACTGTATGAAGGTTGAAGAAAACCTGTCATCTGTATCTCGAAAGAGAATAAGAATTTGGGGGAAAGAGGCCATTTCAACTCAGTAACTGCTGATTGGTCTGAACTAGTTGATGGAGTGTCAGGAGAGCTGAGATGCTGGAAGCATGGACGAGCACAGGCATATCTGTCAGGGGCTTTTTTATACCTGTTGGAAATTGATACACTTCCCAGAATTCATTCATTTACTACATTTCACTACATATAAAGCCGTTCTTTAAAACAAAAACTAGTGGCTAAAATACTGCGAGGAGAAAAGAGTTTTTATATAAATGTCACTATCCTAGTAATCTTTGATCTCTTCCTTGCTATAAGAATAAGAATAAAGTGTCTCAGGCTCATTTTGTACATTTCCTCCCCCAGACCTGAAATTATTCATTTCTCTTAGAAACCTGGTTTCTTTTGCTGGGAAATAGTATATAAAAATCACAATCTGGGACTAAGAATAATCATTCCTTCTGTCTCTAGACAGAATTTATACTGCTATTTCTTTTTTTGTTTTGTTTTTTTCCAGATGGAGTCTCGCTCTCTAGTTGCCCAGGCTGGAGTACAGTGGTGAGATCTTGGCTCTTTGCAACCTCCACCTCCCGGCTTCAAGTGATTCTCTTGCCTTACCTTCCCAGAGTAGCTGGGATTACAGGCGCCCGCCAGGACCGGCTAATTTTTGTATTTTTAGTAGAGACGGGTTTCACCATGTTGACCAGGCTGGTCTCAAACACCTGACCCCAGGTGATCCACTCGCCTCAGCCTCCCAAAGTCCTGGGATTACAGGTGTGAGCCACCTCACCCAGCCTACACTAGTATTTCTTTTTTCTTTCTTTTTTTTTTTTTTTTTTGGAGACAGTCCCACTCTGTTGCCCAGGCTGGAGTGCAGTGGCGTGATCTCGGCTCATTGCAACGTCTGCCTCCCTGGTTCAAGCAATTTTCCTGCCTCAGCCTCCTGAGTAGCTAGGACTACAGGCATGTGCCACCACGTCCGGCTAATTTTTGTATTTTTAGTAGAGACGGGGTTTCACCCTGTTAGCCAGGATGCTCTCGATCTCTTAACCTTGTGATCTGCCCGCCTTGGCCTCCCAATGTGCTGGGATTACAGGTGTGAGCCACCGCGCCCAGCCTATACTAGTACTTACGATCCAAATTCAGAACTGCATTCAGAACTGCATAGTTTTACCTAACGCTTCCGTATTAAATCTGTATTTTCTTTTTTTTTTTTTTTTTTTTTGAGACGGAGTCTCGCTCTGTCGCCCAAACTGGAGTGCAGTGGCCGGATCTCAGCTCACTGCAAGCTCCGCCTTTCGGGTTCACACCATTCTCCTGCCTCAGCCTCCCGAGTAGCTGGGACTATAGGCGCCGCCACCTCGCCCGGCTAGTTTTTTGTATTTTTTTTTTTTAGTAGAAACGGGGTTTCACCGTGTTAGCCAGGATGGTCTCGATCTCCTGACCTTGTGATCCACCCGTCTCGGCCTCCCAAAGTGCTGGGATTACAGGCTTGAGCCACCGCGCCCGGCCTAAATCTGTATTTTCTTTCTTCCACAGGAAGATGCTGGTTTACAAGAATACAAGGTATGATAGAATTGGGATATCCACTAATTACTTATTTGCTTTACCCCACATTCTTTGCAGTAGACACAATCTTAAAATAACAATACTAATACAGGCACACTTTTACTGTGCTTCATTTTACTGTGCTTTGCAGATATTGCACTTTTTACGGATTGAAGGTTTGTGGCAATTCTGTGTCAAGCAAATCTGCTGGCACCATTCCTTTTTAACAGCTCATGCTCACTTCATATCTCTGTACCACACTTTGCTAATTCTCATCATATTTCAAACTTTTTATTATTTCATTATTATATATTATTGTTTATTAAATCTGTTATATGTCACAGTATTTTAGTATACATTATTTTATGTTGTATTATTATTACATCTGTTATGGTGATCTGTGATTAGTGATCTTTGATGTTACTCTTGAAATTGTTTTGGGGTGCCACAAACCACACTGAAATAAGGTGGAAAACCTGATTGATAAATGTTGTGTGTGTTCTGACACAAAACACAACAAACCTGGCCGGGCACAGTGGCTCATGCCTGTTATCCCAGCACTTTGGGAGTCTGAGGCAGGTGGATCACTTGAGCCCAGGAGTTTGAAACCAGCCTGGGAGACACTGTGAAATCTATGAAAAAAAAAAAAAAAAAAATAGTTAGGCTGGTGGCATGTGCCCGTAGTCCAGGCTACTCAGGAGGCTGAGGTGGGAGAATCTTCAGCCTCAGAGGTCAAGGCTGCAGTGAGATGAGATCCCACAACTGCACTCCAGTCTGGGTGCTAGAGCAAGAGCTTATCTTAAACTAAACTCAACTCAACTCAAATAAAATAAATAAAATAAAATAAAGCCGGGGTGACGGGGTGACAGGGTGACATTCTGTCTCACAAAAAAAAAATACAACAATCCAGACAAAAACAGTAGCCTGTATGACAAAAGACTAACTTTTTTAATATTCAAAAACTTCTTACAAATAAAAAATATATACATAAAAATAGTAGAAAAACAAGACAAATGACAGAAGCAGGCCCTTCAGTGAAAAGAAAATACAAATGAACAAAAATAACATTAAAAATTAAAGTTATATAATAAAAATTAAAAACATAAAAATGTTCAGCTGCAATGATTTAAAACCAACAAACAATAAGATATTCTTTTCCATTTATCAAACTCTCAAAGTTTATCCTTGAGAATACATTAAAGCAGCTATTCTCAAGAACTATTCGGTGGAGTAACATACATTACGAATGAAATTTGTTAATCTGTGTAACATTTTCCAGGAAAATCCAACAATAAGTATCATAACATTAAAAGCATACGCTTATTTTAAAAAACATACATTTTTTAAGTCTCTTAAAACCTTGATATGAAGTCCGCGTCAACGGTATCTCTTTGGCCAGCCTCCCTTTTGAATGTGTTGGTGGCATGTCCTGGGATGTGCAGCTACCTGAGTGTCACGGTGTCTGAGTGCCACCAGATGGGGATTTTACAGACAAAATCAGGTGCGTTTCCCAGCCTGTGCCTATGGATACTCCTTGAGAAACACTACATTGCTTATGGAATGCAGCTCTTAACATGCTGACAGCTATTGTACATTTGTTTGTACTCAGAGGTACTGCCTGTCTGGTTGTGTTTTTTTTTTTTTTTTTTTTTTTGAGACGGAGTCTCGCTCTGTCACCCAGGCTGGAGTGCAGTGGCGCGATCTGGGCTCACTGCAAGCTCCGCCTCCCGGGTTCCCGCCATTCTCCTGCCTCAGCCTGGGAAGTAGCTGGGACTACAGGCGCCGCCACCTCGCCCGGCTAAGTTTTGTATTTTTAGTAGAGACGGGGTTTCACCGTGTTAACCAGGATGGTCTCGATCTCCTGACCTCATGATTCACCCGCCTCGGCCTCCCAAAGTGCTGGGATTACAGGCGTGAGCCACCGCGCCCGGCCCCCTTTAACCGTTTTTAAGTGTACAATTCAGTGGCATTAATCGCATCCATATTGTGGCACCATCCGTCTCCAGATGGTGCAACGCTACGTATCTTCAGAACTGTTTTCTTACCCTAAACTGAACTCTGTGCCCAATAAACGGTAACTCCCTGCTACCTTCTGCTTCCGAGTCCCCAGTAACCATTATTCTATCTTTTGTCTCTATAAATTTGACTATTCTAATCAAATGGAATCATACAATATCTATCCTTTTGAGTGTGGCTTATTGCATTCAGCATATTTTCAAGTCTCATCCATGCTGTAGTGAATGAAATATCAGAATTGCATTCCCTTTTCAGGCTGAGTAACATTCCACCCTAGGTATATGCCACATTCTGCTTATGCATCTACCCACCGATGGCCATGTCTCCCCCTTTCTGTATTGCCAGTAATGCTGCTATGAACATTGGTGTGCACGTACCTGTTCAAGTCTCTGCTGTTGAGTCTCGTGGGCATACTCCTAGAAGTGGAATTGTAGGATTACATAGTCATTCTATGTTTAATTTTTTTGAGGACCCAACATATTATTTTTCACAGTGCCTTCTCCATTTTACATTCCTGTCAGCAACATACAAGGGTTTCAATTGATCCACATCCTTACCAACACTTACTTGGTTTGTTGTTGTTATTATTGTTGCTTTGGGATTTTTTTCTTTTTTTTTTTACAAGTCAAGCTCCCAGGCCCAACAATGCCCTCAAATTCTACCAGCAGCTCAGCCTTGTTACAGTACGACAGGGTCACAAAAACATGACTCACATTAACCCAAATGGGTATCCACTTGGGAAGGACAGTCTAGTTCCACAAATGAGACACCACCCTAGCTTGCCCCTAAGGATGATACTGCTCCCTACGTCGAAGACAAGTGCAACCCAGATGCTGAAACTACTGCCTCAGTGATGCCCGCAGGCTGCCTTTCTTAAGGCTCTGACAAATTGGACACAGTCTGTTTATTGCTTTTCTTCCTTTGATATTAGAGAATCTATTACACTTCCTGAGCTTGCCATTTGCCTACTCCTTGATCCTACTATGCACCTTACTCTCTGCCAAAGCATACACCTGTACACTCCCATGTCTAAAGGCAAATCATATCATGGTCACCACTATTTGTGCTGTTCTAAATATTAATGAAAATGTTTGCTTCCCTCAGGAGGACCTTCCTCATATCAGTTCACTCGCTGACCCACAGAGGAGAGAACGTCCCGCTGTTCATCTCCTTCTGCCATCTACCCCCAGCTATCCACCTCCAGCCATCCACCTCCAGATATCCACCTCCAGCCATCCACCTCCACCTATCCACCTCCAGCCATCCACCTCCAGATATCCACCTCCAGATATCCACCCCCAGCCATTCACCACCACCCATCCACCACCAGCTATCCACCTTCACCCATCCACCTCCAGCCATCCACCTGCAGATATTCACCTCCAGCCATCCACCTCCAGCCATTCAAACCCAGATATTCACCTCCAGCCATACACCTCCAGCTATCCACCTCCCACCATCCACCTCAATCTATCCACCACCACCTCCTGTCCTGAGTCTTTGACCATGACCACCACAGCCACTCGTTTCGTTTGGTTACAATTGCCATTATTCTTTACATACCTCTTACTAAGTGATTAATATTCTCCCCTCACATAACTGCTAGACCTGCTATCTTGACCCAAGAAATACACTGAGGTATTACGTTCATAAAAGTATAACTCATATTTTGAACATACGTTACAACTCCATGAAGATATTGTTGGAGACCCTGGGGATTTCAGGTCTGCGTTCTTGACAATTATGAATAGGGAACTTGGTTATGAACCGTCCTTCAGGGACTCCTTATACTTTTCCTTGTTTTTCTGTTTTTGACTCTCATAAGAAATTGTTTTCTATGCTGTTTAAGACAACTTATGCCCTACTCTCTGGAAATCTCTTGTACTATTTGAGCTACTCAAGTACTTCCCCCAACACACCCACCAAAAACAACAACTACAACAACAATACAAAACAAAACAAAAAAAAAAACTAAGCTTAAAACTGAGAACAGGGCATCAAGGAATCAATTGTAATACAGCTTTTTAAAAATCTGTCCTGACCCAGTAGTGAGAAGCTGATCAGAGGCTGGTCATCTCCCCTCATCGAGGAGGTGATTAAGTCCACAACTGAACCACTTCCCTTACAGGGCTGTCACGCTGCAAGCCACTACACACCCACCTGAATCACCTTAGGGCCAGTTACCATAGCACAAGGGACAGCCCCTATCTCCCAGAGCCCTCTGAAAGTATTCAAATAGCCAACCCACAGGAAACCCACAGAATCTAGCCAGCTCCACCCAGCTTGCCACACGTAAGCTTCTTCCCACAGCTCCAGGTTGCTGTTACCCTGGCCTAGGCTCAGTTCCCTGCATGGCCCTGCCTAGAAGCCTTCTCTATTTGGAACTGTAAGTAACAAATAATTCTGCTTTTCACCTACCTGGGAGTTGTTGTATTTTACTCTGTCATCAAAACAATCTTTAAATCATATGAAAGAGTTGAGTATTTCTATCACAAAAGGGTTTTTAACAGGAGCAAATGCTTTTTCTGCATCAAATGAGCTGATCATGTGTTTTTGTTTTTATTTATTATTATTATTATTATTTTTTTTTTTTTTTGAGGCAGAGTCTTGCTCTGTTGCCCAGGCTGGAGTGCAGTGGCATGATCTCAGCTCACTGAAACCTTCACCTCCCCAGTTCAAGCGAGTCTCCTGCCTCGGCCTCCCAAGTAGCTGGGACTACAGGCGCCCACCACATCAGGCTAATTTTTGTATTTTTTAGCAGAAATGGGGTTTTACCATGTTGGTCAGGCTAGTCTCAAACACCTTACCTCAGGTGATCCACCCAAGTCGGCCTCTCAATGTACTGGGATTACAGGCATGAGCCACCATGTGGGACCGATCATGTGATTTTCTTTTTCATTCTGTTAATGTGGAATATTACATTGATTAACCTTGTATGTTGAACCATCAATGCATTCCAGGAATAAATCCCACTTGGTCATGTTGCATAATCTGTTAAATATGCTGCTAGCATTTTGTTAAAGATATGTATATCAGTATTTGTAAGGGATCCTGGCCTGCAATTTTCTTTTCTTGTAGTGACTTTGGCTTTGGTAGTAGGGTGATGCTGGTCTCATCAATAAGTTAGAAGTGTTCCTTCGTCTCCCATTTTTTGGAAGAGTTTGAGAAAGATTGGTGCTAATTTTTTAAACGTGTGGTAGAATTCGTCAGTAAGCCGTATAGGTCAGAGATCTTGCTGTTGTTTGGAATGTTTTGGTTACTGATTCAAACTTCTTACTGATAATAGGTCTATTCAGATTTTCTACAGCGTCGTGATTCAGTCTTGGTAGGTTGCATGTTTCTGAGGATTTGGCCATTGCACCTATATTATCCAATTTGTTGGTATACAGTTTTTTACAGTAGTCTTATAATACATTTTTTAAAAATAAAATCAATTTTAATGCCTCTTTTTTATTTCTGGTTAGAATTATTTGTATATATTATCGGCAATTTCTTTGTGGTTATCATGGGAATTGCATGCAACATTTTAAAGTTATACCAATTTAATTTGAATTGATACCAATTTAACTTTAATTGCACACAAGTGGACTTTTAAATATCTCCACCTCCTGTGACTTTATGCTATTTATGTCCAGATTGCACCTTTATACATCATGTACTCAACTAACATAGATTTATAGTTATTTTTATGCATTTATCTTTTAAATTCTCTAGAAAAGAAAAAAGTGAAGTTACAAACCAAAATTATAATAAAACTTTTTTTTAACCATATGTCTAGGCTTACTAAAGATCTTTATATCTTTATTTGGCTTTAAGTTACTGTCTAGAATCATTTTATTTTAATCTAAAGGATTCCTAGTCTTTAGCATGTCTTGTAGGGCAGATCTAGTGATAATGAACTCCCTCCACTTTTCTTTATCTAGGAATGTCTTAATTTCTCCCTCATTTTTGAAAGACAGTTTCGCCAGATATAGAATTCTTGATTAACAGATTTTTTTTTTCTTAGCACTTTAAATATATCACCTCACTGCATTCTGGCCTCAAAGGTTTTTACTAACAAATCCACCAATAATTTTACTGAGGATTTTTTTGTATGTCATAAGTAACTTCTCTCTTGCTGCTTTCAAGATTATGTATGTCTCAGACTTTTATTTCAATTATCATGTGCCTCAGTGTGAGTCTCTTTATGTTCATCTTACCTAAAGTTCATTGAGCTTCTTGGATTTTTAGACTCATGTACTTCATCACATTTGTAAAATTTGGGACCATGTTTCTTCACATAACCTCCTTGCCCCTTTCTGTCTCTCTTCTTTTTCTGAAACTCCCATAATGCGTATAGTGGCCTACTTGTCAGTGTTTCATAAGGCCATGAGGCTCTATTCCCTTTTGTTTATTCTTTTTTTTCTTTCCTGTTTTGCTCCTCAGACTCAATAATTTTAATTGTATTGCCTTTACATTTAGTGATTCTTTCTTCTGCTTGCTGAAATCTGCAGTTGAAATCCCTCTAGTAAATTTTTCAATTCAGTTGTATTTTTCAGCTTCATAATTTATATGTATAATTTTAACTTCTCTGCTGAAAATTTTTTTTTTTTTTTTTTTTGAGACAGAGTTTTGCTCTGTCACCCTGGGCTGGAGTGCAGTGGCGCAATCTCGGCTCACTGCAACCTCCCCCTCCTGGGTTCAAGTGATTCTCCTGCCTCAGCCTTCCAAGTAGCTGGGATTACAGGCACACACCACCACGCCCAGCTAATTTTTGTATTTTTAGTAGAGATGGGGTTTCACCATTTTGGCCAGGATGGTATCAAAGTCCTGACCTTAAGTGATCTGCCCGCCTTGGCCTGCCAAAGTGCTGGGATTATAGGCATGAACCACTTCCCCGGTCTCTGCTGACATTCTTATTTTGTCTGTTTATTGTTGTGCTCATTTTCTTTGGTTCTTTGTGTTTCTCTATAGATCTTTGAGCATATTCAAGATAGCTATTTTAAAGTCTTTGTCTAGTAGGTCCAATGTACATGCTCTCTAGGGATATTACATGGAGATTTACATTTTCCTTTGATTAGACCAGGTTTTACTACTTCTTTGTATACCCTATGAATTTTTGTTGGCACTTGAATACTTGAATAAACAACCATCTCTCTCAGCTTTTGCAGAGAGGCAAAAAGAGATAAGCAGAAGCTGGGCTGCTGCCTCCTCTAGAACAAGACCATGCTGAGCCAAGGATGGAGTGGGGCAGGGGTAAAGAAAAATACCATACAATTTCCTACATTTTTAAGGTGAATTTTTTATTAGGTATTTACGTGGTTGCTGTAGACCTTTGTTTTCCACAGCTACTGTAAGATTTGTTCAGCAGCTTTCTGGTCATTTTATGATGGTTCCATGGGGAAACGAGGAATTGAAGCTTCCTAGTCTACCATTTTGTTGATGTCAATCCTTTGAGGAAGTTTTGACTAGTTAAGACTATCACTTTGAAAAACCAAAAGCAAACAATATCAAGCAAAATCAGCAACACACTTAGACCAAAGCTAATTTCAGTAATGTCCACAAAACCTCTTATAAATCCATAATAAAAATTTAAAAATCAAGTAAATGACATAAACAGGTAATTTAAAGAAAAAGCAATGCTACTCTTTTTGATGACTTTAAAGTGTACCCTCACCTCTTAAACAGTCCTATTTCTAGATAAAGAATAAGACTAGGCATTCTATACATGCTATAAACTCTATAGTAGAGGATTTTTTATTTTGAATTTTGTTAGATTTACCTATTTTATCAACAAATATTTATGATAGTAAGGCTTCCCTCTCCCCACTTCTTTCCACTTTTACTTGTGACTTTTTAGGCACCAGCCCTCATATTCTTATTATAAGACCATCCCATGATACAGACAGAGGTTACTCTTAGGTGAAAAGCAGGAGTCATGTTCAAAAGCAACAGCATCCCTTCCGACTCTGGGCTTTCTTTTAATTTCACCTGTTGATTTAAAATTTGCATTATAAAATGGAGATCAATTTGCATGATCATAAACTCTCACCAATAACCCATTCCATCTGATTATGGTAAGTTATGGCTTGCTTTTGATACTTGAGACTTCCTTCTGTGATCACGTGGAAGTTTTGTCAGACATTTGTGTTTCCATTTATTAGATGCCTCTTGGATTTAATTAGGATATTTTAAATGGAGGAGGATAGTGAACTTGTGTCTAAAATTTTACTTTTGATTTTAATACATATCAAATTCAGGGCCTAGGGATTGAACAGCCATGTCATAACACTGTTAATAAAGGAGAGACCCCATTCACCCAAATCCATTTCATTTCATAGATTTATAAGAGACAACAAGACATTACCTACTTTCTATATTTGCTTGTGTTGCCTGCCTGGGTTCTTGGTGTCACATCCAAAAAAATCATTGGCAAAGGCCAATGTCAGAAAGCTATTTCCTCTGTGTTTCTTCTAAGACTTTCACAGTTTCATGTTTTATGATTAGGTATTTGAACTACTTTGAGTGGATTTTTTGTGTATGGTGTGAGACAGGGTTCCATTTTATTCTTTTGCATATGGATGCTGAGCTTTCCAAACACCATTTACTGGAGAGATCATCCTGTCCTCTGTGGTGTGTTCTTGGCAGTCCTGTCAAAGAACACTTGACCATCTATGCATGGGTTTATTTATAGGCTCTCCAGTCTGTTCCATTAGTGTTGCGGGAAGTCAGGGATCCTGAACGGAGGGACTGGCTGGAGCCGTGGCAGAAGAACATAAATTATGAAGATTTCATGGACATTTATCCCTTCCCCAATCAATACTCTTGTGATTTCCTATGGCTTTCTTTACTTTAATCTCTTAATCCCATCATCTTCGTAAGCTGAGGATGAATGTCGCCTCAGGACCCTGTGATGATTGTGTTAACTGCACAAATTGTTTGTAGAGTGTGTGTATTTGAACAATATAAAATCTGGCACCTTAAGAGCAGGGTAACAGTGATTTTCAGGGAACAAGGGAGATAACCTTAAAAGTCTGACTGTCTGTGGGCCAGGCGGAACAGAGCCATATTTCTCTTATTTCTGAAAATGGGTAAGATAAATATCGCTGAATTCTTTCCCCAGTAAGGAATATTAATAATTAACAGCCCTGGGAAAAGAACGCGTTCCCAGAGGAGGCCTCTGAAATGGCCGCTCTGGGGGTGTCTGCCTTATGCAGATGTAAATAGATGAAAATAGGGATGAAACATGCCCTAGTCTCCTGCAGTACCCCAAGCCCCCAGGCTTGCTAGGATTAGGAAATTCCAGCCTGGAAAATTCTGGTCAGACCACAAAAATAATAATAAAGAGATTAAAGGGAAATTTCTGAAGGTGATGGACAGGCTTATGGTAAGGATTGTGGTGATGGTTTCATGGAAGTATACTTGTCTCCAAGCTTCTCAAGTTGTATATATTAAATATGTACAGCTTTTTGTATATTAACCATACGTTGATAGAGTGGTTTAAAATGAAGGAATAAAACAGTGCATATATCATGAAATTAAAAAAAGTATCACTTTTCAACTACCTTGTTAAATTACAAACAATGCAATAAAATAAATAAGTAAAAGTTTAGGTTAGGCCCAGTGCAGTAGCTCACACCTGTAATCCCAGCACTTTGGGAGGCCGAGGCGAGTGGATCACGAGGTCAGGAGATTGAGACCATCCTGGCTAACATGGTGAGACCCCATCTCTACTAAATATACAAAAATTAGCTAGGCATGGTGGTGGGCACCTGTAGTCCCAGCTACTCAGAAGGCTAAGGCATGAGAATTGCTTGAACCTGGGAGGCAGAGTTTGCAGTGAGCTGAGATCGCG
Source organism: Rhinopithecus roxellana (assembly GCF_007565055.1). Taxonomy (NCBI): domain Eukaryota; kingdom Metazoa; phylum Chordata; class Mammalia; order Primates; family Cercopithecidae; genus Rhinopithecus; species Rhinopithecus roxellana. Next base: position 107,764,809 of record NC_044550.1, on the reverse strand, counting down.
CCACTGCACTCCAGCCTGGATGACGGAGCAAGACTCCACCTTAAAAAAAAAAAAAAAAAGTTTAGGTTAAACCAGAAGCTCTGTGTGGCAAACATTGGTTTCTTTTTCAGAGGGGAAGTTCAAGTTCAATACCACTCAGCAGACATGAGTGAGAGTAGGAAGAGGGACATTTGTTATTTTCTCTTTTGTTAAAGTTGTTGCTGGGGTCTTTGAGCCTAGTTCAAACCAGCCAAAGCTCAGTGAGCAGAAATGGAAGTGACACTGGGAAAAGGAACTGTATCTTCACTTTAGAGAAAGGGTTCAAAAAGAAAAGAAATGCTCCCTAGAATTTCAGCCAATACAGCTCAGAACCATGTCCTTTCCGAAAGGTGACTGTGAAGGGACCAGTTGAGCGCAGTTCACAGTGACTGTCTGTCTGGTGCTCTCGGGGAATTTAACCATTGTTTTAGGTTCATAATATATTAATCACATTACATACCCATGAGAAGTTTGAATGATGAAAATGTCTAGTCTCACTTTGGCTTCCTGCCAACTCAGAGAACATTGGTTGGTCCAATCTCCTTTGTTCCTATTGTTAAAAAGTAAACTGATACTAATGTTATAATGTATGTTATTTGGTTGATGAATACCCTAAAGACCCTGACTCCATCACTATGCAATCTATGCATGGAACAAAATGGCCCTTGTACTCCCATAAATCTATACAAATAAAAAAGTAAACTGAGGCACAATGCAATTTTACAGGGGTTCTGAATCAGCCATGATTCATGAACCAGAAGTGGTTGAAGAACTCCACCAATGGAACACGAGAGAAGGCTTTTTCAGGACAGAAATAGAAGTAGAGCAAAGACAGCACTTGAATGTTTGCAGTTATACAGCTACCTTGTTTGGTCTATCTCACTGGAAAGTCCTTAGTTATATAATTACGTTTGTTGGTTGCTTCTGATTGGTTGCGCTTATGTTTTTCTTTAATATAGGCATTTACAAGATAGAGTGCTCAAGTTATCATGTTTGCATCTGTCGCTTACATTTGCAGATCAAGCCAGACTGAGGTTGCTCATGAGTCCTTGCTGGTTTGGTATGTTCATGGATTCCTCTGGCCTGCTCTCCATTTTAATGTACTTTAACACCGTGAATAAAGGTTTACTTCTGAGACTCGAAGAGCCAGTTTAAATTAAACCTATGCGTGATATTGCCTCAAATACCCAACAGCTCACTGACAGTTGGATCTTCATTGCTGGCACAAATGTTAAGTATTACTGAGCAATTAGTTCTCTCTATATTTGGCCCTCACAGAGCCTGGCAAAGTGTAATTACTGTGTTGTTCAGTACTAATTCGCCTTTTCACATAGATGCATTGAGAGGAGAGTCTTCTGTTGACCCCACAGTTTCAATTCTCTATATTTGTGGTTAGAAGCTGCGTTGATGCAACTCTTATGTCTAAATTCATCCATTCAGGAGATTGTAAAGATGATCCCATAAAGCCTCAGTATTGTAGGTGCTGATAATGATGATAATTAAAATAATAAACTTTCCTTTATAAATCTCATAATGAATTGACTAGACTGCCTACAGACTATACACTATCTTTGCCTATAGTTAAAATGGTTGTAATTGGCCGGGCATGGTGGGTCACTCCTGTAATCCCAGAACTTTGGGAGGCCGAGGTGGGTGGATCATGATGTCAGGAGATCGAGACCAACCTGGCTAACACAGTGAAACCCCATCTCTACTAAAAATACAAAAAATTAGCCAGGCATCATGGCACGTGCCTGTAATCCCAGCTACTCAGGAGGCTGAGGCAGGAGAATTACTTGAAACCAGGAGGCGGAGGTTGCAGTGAGCCGAGATCACACCATTGCACACCAGCCAGGGTGACAGAGCGAGACTCTGTCTCAGGAAAAAATAAATAAACAAAAATGGTTGCTTTTATTAAGAAATGTTATTAGGAGCGGGCAGAGAAGAACAGTGGCTGTGTAGTTCAGCGTGTGAGTGGTAAGTTGCTAATTATATCTGGCTTGCCACTTCAGTCTCTGTAACTTGCTGTGTTTTGTCAAGTCATTCTCCCAGAAATTTTGTGTCTATTATCTTACTAAATTCTCATTAAAATGGCCCCTCAAATGGAAGGAGGGAACTTCGAGTTTTTGGAATGTGAATAAATTTAAGGGACTTTGGCTTCTAGAATTCCATAGATCTCAATTCTGCTGGGAATATACAGCTTCCCTTTATTCTGAGATTGGCTGACCTGTAATGCTATGAAATATCAGTGTTTACTAAATTTGTTATTTTACATTTATGGGCATATGTTATTTTTATTTAATTATCTCTCTCTCTTTTTGAGACAGGGTCTCACTCTGTTACCCAGGCTGGAGTGTGGTGGGACGCTCATGACTCAATGCAAACCTTGAATTCACCTGGGCTGAAGTGATCCTCCCACCTCAGTCTCCCAAGTAGCTGAGACTACAGGCATGCACCACTACACCCAGCTAATTTTTGTAATTTTTGTAGAGATGAAGTTTTGCCATGTTGCCCGGGCTGGTCTTGAGCTCCGAGGCTCAAGCGATCTCCCAAAGTGCTGGGATTACAGACACGATCCACTGCCTGCAGCCTTAATTCTTTTAAAAAGAGGAAAATGAGGTTTTTCACTACAGCTCCAACCACTATCATAGCTAAATAAGTTAATGCATGTAGTTAAGAAATGTACAGTGCAGAGAAAACAATCTGTGTGGTATTTAGAAACTAGCAAGAATTAAGGACTAATAATATCTGAATATGAACAGATATTAAGCCAAAACTACTGCATTAGGAGACCATCAGTACGATTTACTTATTGAGAGCCATTTGTTAGTCAACCAGTATCGTGGGAAATTTAATCTGTATAAGGAGTCATAAGGCATAAGGGATAGGTATGAAGGATTGTTGAGACGATGTGTTTTATTTCGCTAATAATGCATACGACACCATTCCAATTTTTTAAAACTTAAAACAACAACTGTCATTTATTTGCTTGCTTCTCAAGCCTTGGCAATCGTGTTTGGCAATGAGACCTTGCTGCATGCTTGCTAATATCCCATTGGCCAAAGCTAGTCAAATGGCCAAGCCCAGAGTCAGCATGGGAGAAGACCACACAAGGGTTTGAATTCTGAGGAGGAGTCTCTTCCATTGAAGGCCAAAGGAACAGTCTACATCAGAGGGTAGCTGGGGAGCTATAACACACAGAATAAACCTCAGCCTGTCCTCAAGGCGCTCACAGAGAAGAAATCTTTTGAATATTAGTAAAGTTTCCTGACATCCCCATGGATAGATGTGAGGGACAGTCACTTACTCAGGACATCTGTTTGCTTGTGGTACTATGTTTCAGATGTCACAAATGAGAATCAGAGACATGTAGCCATGAGCCCAGTAACTGTAATGCGGTCTAGCTAAAGCTGGAGCCCGGCCGGGCGTGGTGGCTCAAGCCTGTAATCCCAGCACTTTGGGAGGCGGAGACGGGTGGATCACGAGGTCAGGAGATCGAGACCATCCTGGCTAACATGGTGAAACTCCTTCTCTACTAAAAAATACAAAAAAACTAGTCAGGTGAGGTGGCGGGCACCTGTGGTCCCAGCTACTCGTGAGGCTGAGGCAGGAGAATGGCGGGAACCCGGGAGGCAGAGCTTGCAGTGAGCTGAGATCCCTCCACTCACTCCAGCCTGGGCGACAGAGTGAGACTCCATCTCAAAAAAAAAAAAAAGGTGGAGCCCATGAGAGGGTACTCTTCCCCATGATGCACGCTTGTTTCTTGCCATCAGTTCTGCAATCAGTTCAAGCTAATGTCATGTCCCAGACGTCCAGTTGTTTTATGACTTGTGTGATAGAAACGTATGGTGGTTTGTGGCGTGTCCTTAGGCAAGTCACTCACCTCTCTAGGTTTCGTTTTCCTGATTTCTCAGACAAGGGAGTGAGACTAGGTGGTCTACAGTTCCCTCCACTTGTGATATTTCACTGTATGACAATATAGTTATAATATATCATAGTACATCTGTAACGAAAAAAAGTGAGTTCATTTCTTAACAAGCACATTCACTTAACTAGTTGGAGTCATTAAAGCGAATTAAGAACGAAATGCTTAGTTAATCTGAACTTTACTGGGCATACTGATTTGTTCCCTAATGCGTCTGACCACTGAAAAGTGGATCAGCAGGAGTGAGACTGCCTCTCGGCTTTGCCATGATCGGCTCTTTCTTTGCTGTGAAACTCAGTTTCTTCCTGGATCAAGAGGTTAATTTCTGCCAGTGTTATTTTACAGCGTTGCAAAGAGATAAAACCCAGACAGAGGAAGTGAAAGTACTTTAGCTTTGATTAGGGAATTTTCTTTTTCTGTCCCTGTGACCATACACTACCCAATTCTGACAGCTTTGCATGAGTCAAGCAGAAAATCGAGGGATTCACTGTTATTCATTAACTTGTAGAGGTCCAGACCCGTCCACATCAAATGGTGAGGTCCCCACTTTTGACTTCAGCTGTTGCTAAATCTGTGACCCTTTTAATGAAATCCAAGGATCTCAGCTTTAAAAAAGTTAAAATAAAATAAAAACAAGATGTTTCTCAGAAGCGGTTTGAAACACGTCTCTGGGGTGTTGGAGATTGTTTTTGTTTTCTCCCTTTGCCCTTCTTGGAACGCACCAAACATAAAAGCATTTTCTTCAAGCTTTACTTTCACTTTCGAGAGTGCCGCCTATTTGCCACACACTTCCCTGATGAAATGTCTGGATTTGGACTAAAGAAAAAAGGAATGGCCAGCAGTCATCCAGGTAAGTGAAGGTGTTCATTTCACGTTCTTACTGGGCAGGGTCTCTCTTGCTGAGTAGAGTTCGTTAGTAGAATGTGTGTAGTTTTAACCTTCTTTGGTCTTTCTTTGATCTGGTGCTTGAAATCCAGTCAGAATCATTCAGGAAGGAAAGTGGAAGAATCAGGAGGTGACATGGGCTTGGGAGAAGGGTATAACTCTGAATACAAGTAAAAGCACCAATATCTGGTTAATTTGATCATATATTTATGCAGTATTTAATTTTTTTCCTCTGTAGCATTCTGTACCTGGAAAAAACACATTAGGGAAGCTATGGAAATCATTTTGCAACACCTTTTTAACAAATCACATCTTTACCTTAAAAAAACAAAACTCCAAGAGGTTAAAAGAGCGCGTCCCCTTTTGTTAGTTTTATTGGCAGGAGGGGAAACAAGAGCTGGCATTGTATGACAATGTCTTGGATAGGAGAGAACATTCAGGTGTGCCTAGGAGTAAGTAAATGGCTTTCTTTCACCTAATGAAGGATAATGGAAGAAGTTGGGAAGTGGAAAGATGTTCAGGTGTACAGGAAGATCAGAAACTGGCATTGGCAATTGTGGGTACTCGGGTGAAAATGGAGTTGGCTTCAGCAAGTTGACTCCCAGGTTTACAGATGATTATGTGCTGGTATGTGTCTGCACAGGGGCGTGCCTATGTATTAACCTAATACAAAGGTTGCAAAGTTTACAAATCAAACTATGAATAGTGGTTAACTCCAGGTAGTCTGGCTCCAGACCCCATGTCCTAACCATTAGGCAACATTGTCTCTCACTTGGACAAAGAATGTGAATTCCATGTGGTCTTACAAAATATTTCCAAAAGTCTAAGGCCAAGTGAGTCTCTTTTTAATTGCTTCTTCATTTTCTTTATTTCTGTTAGATCTCATTCAACAGCAACTTTTTCTTCACTCTCATTTCATCCTTTAACTGCATTTTTGCTTGTTTTACTGAAGCATGTCCTAGAATAACATTTTCATACAGATCATATGGCTATAAACTTACTGCATTTTAGCATATCTCAAAATACTCATACCTTTTTCTTTAGTTATTCAGGTGGATGTGAAATTTTATTTCATTTCATTTCATTTATTGACTTAGAGACAAGGTCTTGCTGTGTTGCCCAGGCTAAAGTACAGTGGCATGATTGTGGCTTACTGCAGCCTTGACCTCCCTGGCTCAAGCAATTCTCACACCTCAGTGTCCCGAGTAGCTGGGACCACAGGTGTGGATCACTATGCCCAGCTAATTTTTAAAAGATTTTTGGTAGAGATGAGGTTTCCCTATGTTGCCCAGGCTGGTCCCAAACTCCTGGGCTCAAGGGATCCTCCAGCTCAGCTTCCTAAAGTGATGGGATTACAGGCATGAGCCACAGGTAATTTTCCTGGCCTGGCCAAAGGTAATTTTCTTGTTTTTTAGAGAGAGGGTCTTGCTCTGTTGCCCAGGCTGGAGTGCAGTGGTGTGATCATGATTCATTGCAGCCTTAACCCCCTGGGCTCAAGCAATCCTCCTGCCTCAGCGTCCAAAGTAGCTGGAACTACAGGCTTGTGCCACCACACTTGGCTAATTTCTAATTTTTTTTTGGTAGATATGGGGTCTCACTATGTTGCCCAGGCTGGTCTTGAACTCCTGGTCTCAAGTATCCTTCCGCCTATACCTTCTGAAGTGCTGGGATTACAGGGATGAGCCACTATCCCCCTTGCCTGGATATGAAATTTTAAATTCAAAATAATTTTCTCTAAATGTTTGGAAAGCTTATCTCTATTGTTTTCCAGTGGTTCATTATTGGGAGAACCTTCTCCTGATGTTTAATCTGGGTTCTTTTCTATTTCCCAAGTGTCTCGGCTGGGTTGAGAAATAAAGGGAAAGAGCACAAGAGAGAAATTTAAAGCTGGGTGTCCAGGGGAGACATCAAATGTCGGCAGGATCCGTGATGCTCCCTGAGCCGTAAAACCAGCAAGCTTTCATTAGCGATTTTCAAAAGGGGAGGGAGTGCATGAATAGGGTGTGGGTCACAGAGATCACATACTTCACAAGGTAATAAAATATCACAAAGCAAACGGAGGCAGGGCGAGATCACAGGACCACAGGATGGGACAAAATTAAAATTGCTAATGAAGTTTCGGGCACGCATTGTCGTTGATAACATCTTATGAGGAAACAGGGTTTGAGAGCAGATAACTTGTCTGACCAAAATGTACTAGGTGGGAATTTCCTCATCCTAATCAGCCTGGGAGCTCTACAGGAGACCGGGGCTTATTTCATCCCTTCCGCTTCGACCATAAAAGACGGCACACGCGTCCAAAGGAGCCCTTTATAGGCCTACCCTCAGGGCGCATTCTCTTTCTCAGGGATGTTCCTTGCTGAGAAAAAGAATTCAGCGGTATTTCTCCTATTTGCTTATGAAAGAGGAGAAATATAGCTCTGTTCTGTCCAGCTCACCAGCGGCCAGTTCTTGTTACCGTCTCTTGTTTGCTGTTATCCTGTTCTATTTTTTTTTAAGATGCCCAGATTTCATATTGTTCAAACACACGTGCTCTACAAACAATTTGTGCGGCTGATACAATCACAGGGTCCTGAGGTGACATTCATTCTCCTCAGTTTATGAAGAGGAGAATGACAGGATTAAGAGATTAAAGTAAAGACAGGCATAGGAAAACACAGGGGTATTGACTGGGGAAGTGATAAGTGTCCATGAAATCTTCACAATTTATGTTCAGAGATTACAGTAAAGACAGGTGTAAGAAATTATAAAATTATTAATTTGGGGAACTAAAAATGTCCATGAAATCTTCACAATTTATACTCTTCTGCCGTGACTTCAGCCGGTCCCTCCGTTCGGGGTCCCTGACTTCCCACAACATCTCTCCCTTTCTTTTTATATAAATGTGCCTTGGCGATGAAGGCTTGTTCGTTCTCTCGATTTTGACACGGATTCTTTGACTGGCCCGGCACACTAAAAACAAGTCACTTAAACAGAGAAACGTAATTCCAAACTTCACCACAATAGAGCCCCCAGTAGACTTGATCCAAGTCGTGGGGTTCAATCCATAAAGATTTTCCGCCACCTGATCTAAGGCCTCAGCTCCCTGCACAATGGACAAGTGAGCTTGAGAGCCTTCAAAAATTTGTTTCTTTAATTTAGTTATGTCCAATGATAAATTATCTTCCCTTCCCAGAAGGTGTCCTTGACCATTTCCTGTGAATGATCAGTCTCATTAAAGGAATACGGGGTGATACAGAAATCAGAAGTATTCCAGTCGCACTGCATTTGCATGCGATGTTCGAGACTCACAACCTGATCTCCAAGCCAAATAACAGACTGTCTTAAATCATTAATTTGATTAGCCAATTTTTGATCAATGCCTTGTTGAGAATTCCACATTTGGGTGGAATTGGCTTGTCAATCATTAACAAAATGAGCCGTTTAAATAGATTGACGTAATGCCATTCCGGCAGTGGTGGCCAGTGCAGTGACTATAATGATCACAGCGATTAAAGTGAAAACAAATCTCTTAGATCTTTTTAGAATTCGCTGTAACACTTCATTAATTAAATGTATCGAGGGAGAGGATTCCCAAGGTCTGGGCAAAGTTACTCGAATCCAGATTCCTTCTCGAGCTTGAACTAACATTACACTTTTCCTGGAGTCACAATGGGAGTTAATACAAGTGTACAAATGACAATTAATGCATTGGACAGTTTGATTGTTCGTCCAAATTTTTATATTTCCCACTAACAGCATGTGAGGAGGCTTAACACAACTCTGTATGGGAACAGACAGGTTGGAGGTAAGTAAAGCAGAATGTCTGGATCTACGCTGATACTGAGAGACTGGAGCAGTAGTGGGGACAACAGACAGAAGAGTTTCCCCTTCTCATTCGCGCAGTCCAGACATGGCAATAGCCAATTTCCAAAGTTCTGGGTATTCTGGGCTCAGAATGAGGAGTATCATACGAGGCCTCAGTGGGGTAATGCCTTTATCTTCCCATTTTAAGGGAAAGAATGAGCTGAACCTCCTATGCAAAGTAGAACGATGATTCTCATTCCGCCAATAAGAAATAAAATACGTAGCCTCCAGGCGTTCCTTTCTGCCAGAGGAGCAATGGTTTTTTAAATAGCCCTTTGGTGCCCAGTCTATTACTAAACCATATGAGTCATTTTTTAATACTACTGCATGTGAGTTAACACAATCTTCCCAAATTAAAGTTTTAGATGGACCCTCAAAATTTTTAGAACATGGTTTTTCTGCAGGTTTGTATTGAAAGTATGGGGCATCTCCCATTACCCCCCCTTTCATTTGTTTTAAAGGAGAAAGGGAGAGGCCAGAGACCAAATGTCCTGGTTCCTCTGTAGCTGATCTCTCCGGAAGATAAGCGGTCCAGACTTGAGTTTCTAGATGAAGACAACCGGGTACATGTCCGAGGCACAGAGTGGGGTATTTGTAACCCATGGTAACATTAAAAGCAGTGCCTTCTTCTCCTGGTTGAGCAGGCCAATGGTCATCTGTAGCTCCAGGCATCCACACGCTATCATTAGTGTAGATTTCCGCAGGAGCATCCATCCAGGTGAGAGGTCAAATAAGTGGAGGAAAAGGCACATAAGCCCAATAAGAATGATTATGTGTAGCAGGTAAATCAGTGTGAGAGGAAACTGGTGAGACAGAAAGTATAAAGAGGAGAATCATTAAATAAAACCCATTATAAGTGAGATTGAGTGCTGAAGGAGGAAGAGAAAAACAGAGGGATATTATTTTTAGGCTAATAGAAATGGTAAGATTTTTAGGTTTGTAAGGAGAAAAAGAAAGGTAATTAGAAGTGGGATTAGTTAGATAAGTCTCCATTGCCATCAGGAGGATAGAATTAGACCCATTGTGATTGTGTGCCAGCTTCTAAGAAGTTGGCACAGGTCTCACCACGTCTGAGGGCAGTCTCTGACAGATCTCACCACGTCTGAGGGCAGTCTCTGACACAGATCTCACCACGTCTGAGGGCAGTCTCTGGCACAGATCTCACCGCGTCTGAGGACAGTCTCTGGCACAGATCTCACCGCGTCTGAGGGCAGTCTCTGACACAGATCTCACCGCGTCTGAGGGCAGTCTCTGACAGATCTCACCGCGTCTGAGGGCAGTCTCTGGCAGATCTCACCACGTCTGAGGGAAGTCTCTGATAGATCTCACCACGTCTGAGGGCAGTCTCTGGCACAGATCTCACCACGTCTGAGGGCAGTCTCTGGCAGATCTCACACGTCTGAGGACAGTCTCTGACAGATCTCACCACGTCTGAGGGCAGTCTCTGGCACAGATCTCACCACGTCTGAGGACAGTCTCTGGCAGATCTCACAACGTCTGAGGACAGTCTCTGACAGATCTCACCACATCTGAGGGCAGTCTCTGGCACAGATCTCACCACATCTGAGGACAGTCTCTGACAGATCTCACCACGTCTGAGGGCAGTCTCTGGCACAGATCTCACCACGTCTGAGGGCAGTCTCTGGCAGATCTCACCACGTCTGAGGACAGTCTCTGGCAGATCTCACCACGTCTGAGGACAGTCTCTGACAGATCTCACCACGTCTGAGGGCAGTCTCTGGCACAGATCTCACCACGTCTGAGGACAGTCTCTGGCAGATCTCACAACGTCTGAGGACAGTCTCTGACAGATCTCACCACATCTGAGGGCAGTCTCTGGCACAGATCTCACCACATCTGAGGACAGTCTCTGACAGATCTCACCACGTCTGAGGGCAGTCTCTGGCACAGATCTCATCACGTCTGAGGGCAGCCTCTGGCAGATCTCACCACGTCTGAGGGCAGTCTCTGGCAGATCTCACCACGTCTGAGGACAGTCTCTGGCAGATCTCACCACGTCTGAGGGCAGTCTCTGGCAGATCTCACCATGTCTGAGGGCAGTCTCTGACACAGATCTCACCACGTCTGAGGACAGCCTCTGGCACAGACGTCGCAGATCTCACCACGTCTGAGGACAGTCTCTGACACAGACGTCTTTTCTCTGTGGGTTTTGTTTGACGATCTCCTGGTGAAACACAAGCACATCCTCTTTCCCATGTTAAGTAGAATTAGAGACAATATTTAAAGATTTGGGGAAATCCTGTAAGGCAGTAATCACAGCAATTAACTCTGCCTTTTGAGCAGAAGTATAAGAAGTAGAAATAAGCTTGTCTGTAGGACATTGCCATTGCTAGAGCCATCAGTGAACACTGCAACAGCCTCAGGAATGGGCTGATCTTTGGTTAGTCGAAGGACCACCCAAGACGCCATTTTTATAAAATCAAACAATTCGTTTTTTGAATAATGATTGTTAATAACACCAATAAAATCAGCCAAGTGAATTTGCCACAGTGCTGAATGTTGAAAGGCAGCCTGAACTTTGAGCCGATTTAAAGGAACTACAATTAAATTCGGATCAAATACAGACATTTGAAGTATTGTACACTGAGCCTGGCCAATTATTATGGCAGTTTGGTCCAGATAGACAGACAAAGTTTTTGACACAGAATGAGGAAGAAAACACCACTCTACTAAATCATTATGTTGAACTGTTAGTCCAGTAGGGGAGTGTAATGAAGCGAAAACCAGAAGCTGAAAAGGCTGAGACGGCTGTCCTCTAGATAACTGGGTGGTTTTCCTCTATGGATTCCAGTTCTAGTGAAACCTCAGGGGTCAAAGTCCGGGGACTGCGGAGATGGGACTCTCCCCGCAGAGTAGAAAACAAGTTCAACAGTGCATAGGTCGGAATGCCTAAAGTAGGTCTTAAATAATTAATGTTCCCCAAATTTTTTGGAAGTCATTTAAAGTTTTTAAGGAATTTCTCCTAATTTGAACTTGTTGAGGTTGGATGCGTTGTTTATTCGACCATCATTTCTAAATATTGAACAGGAGTGGTCTGTTGAATTTTATCCTGGGCGGTGTGTAATCCAGCCTCTGTAACACGGCGGCTCAAAATTTGATAACAGTCAATTTATTCTTTATCAGTGGGGGCAGCAATTAAAATGTCATCAATATAATGAAGAATATAGGCCTGGGGAAATTGGGCTCGAACCGGTGAAAGCACCTGTCCAACATAAAGCTGGCAGATTGTGGGGCTATTCAGCATTCCCTGAGGAAGTACTTTCCATTGATAACGAGCGGCAGGCTCCTGACTGTTGATAGATGGTACAGTAAAAGCAAATTTTTCACAATCCGATTCATGTAAAGCAATATGAAAAAACCAATCTTTAAGATCAGTAACTATGAGAGGCCAATGTTTAGGTATTGAAGCAGGGACAGGGAAGCCAGGTTGGATGGCCCCCATAGGTTTCATTACAGCGTTAATGGCCCTTAAGTCGGTTACCATCCGCCACTTGCCTGATTTCTTTTTTACTGGAAACACAAGAGAATTCCAGGGGGAAAGAGAGGGTTCCACATTTTTAAGCTGTAACTGTTCAGAAACTGATTGAGTTAAAGTCTACAGTTTTTCAAAGCCTAATTGGGCATAAGTATCAGAGAAACTATCGGAACCTGTGAGCTGAGCCTGAGTAACTAGAATGCCATTAGTCCAATATAGCTGAGCCTGCAGACAGGCCTCCTCTGACCACCAAGTACGAAATTGTAAATGCTGAGATGGGGTCAGAACAGCTTGTCAAAGTGTCCCAGTCTAAAGGAAGCAAAGTGACCTCTGTACAAAAAGTTTGCAAAACCATTTTAACATAAGGAGAAGTAGGACCGTACTGAGTACAAGCATCCTTAATTTTTTTTTTTTTTAAAGTAAGATTGAGCGGCGCATATCAACGCAGACCAGAATGAGAGTGTGAGAAAGGGGAATTGAAGGAGTAGAAGAAGCAGAAGTATACTGGTGATTACTGGCGTCCATGTGTGGAGAAGGATACAGAGAAGCAGCCTGAGGGGATGGCAACGTGACCAGTTGAGGAACTGAAACGACAGGAGGGTGAGGGGCTGAAGTGGATGGGGGAAGGCCTGCAGAATTACAGGTAAATTGTAGTTTGGTCCCGGAGCCATTAGGTGACACCTAGAGGCAAATGCTGCAAAGGTTTGAAGAGGGACGAATTAGCATATCTATGGCCCTGGGCTGTGTGAGTCACGGCCAAGGGCGTTGCAAGTACTGGCTCTTCGTGAAAAGAAGATCATCAGGGGGTAACATTAAGCCAAAGTCACCAGAGTTAGACGTTGAATTTTCAGCATCATTAGGTGGAAGAGGAGTAGCTGAATGGAGAGGCTGATCAGATACCGAAGGCCGTGTGGGAGAAAAGTTGAGGAGGTATTGGGATGGCACCAAGGCCCAGTCATCCCAAGCAGTGACAGGAGCACAATTCACTGTTGAGACAAAGTCCTGGAATGCTGTAAAAAGATCCAATACTTTTACATATATGGTTCCTTTTTTAGGAAACCAAGGACAGTATTTTTCCACCGCCCAGAATAGAGAGACCATATTTTCCATGGGCACCCAAATCATTCCTTGTTTTAACCAGAGTTTAATATAGAAGAGATAGGTATAATTTTTATACTCCGTGTGTCCCATAGTTAACCCGGACCATACACAGACTACTCACCAGTCGTCAGGGAGTCGAACACACGTATCTGTGAACCAAGCCGATGTCGTCTCACCGCACCTGCCAAAGGGAGTCAGGTTCCCACATGCACTTAGGATAAAAGAAAGACCACATTGGCACCAGATATCGGGAGAACCTGCTTCCAATATTTAACGTGGGCTTTTCTGTTTCCTAAGTGTCTCGGCTGGGTTGAGAAATAAAGGGAAAGAGCACACGAGAGAGAAATTTAAAGCTGGGTGTCCGGGGCAGACATCACATGTCACCAGGATCCGTGATATTCCCCGAGCGGTAAAACCAGCAAGTTTTTATTAGCGATTTTCAAAAGGGAGGGAGCGCACGAATAGGGTGTGGGTCACAGAGATCACATACTTCACAAGGTAATAAAATATCACAAAGCAAATGGAGGCAGGGCGAGATCACAGGACCACCGGATGAGGCGAAATTAAAATTGCTAATGAAGTTTCGGGCATGTATTGTCTTGATAACATCTTATCAGGAAACAGGGTTTGAGAGCAGATAACCTGTCTGACCAAAATTTATTAGGTGGGAATTTGCCTCATCCTAATCAGCCTGGGAGCGCTACAGGAAACCTGGGCTTATTGCATCCCTTCCGCTTCGACCATAAAAGACGGCACACGCTTCCAAAAGGGCCGTCTATAGGCCTACCTTCAGGGTGCATTCTCTTTCTCAGGGATGTTCCTTGCTGAGAAAAAGAATTCAGTGATATTTCTCCTATTTACTTATGAAAGAGGAGAAATATAGCTCTGTTCCGTCCGGCTCACCGGCGGCCAGTTCAAAGTTACCTCTCTTGTTCCCTGAACATCGCTGTTATCCTGTTCTTTTATTTTTAAGATGCTCAGATTTCATATTGTTCAAACACACGTGCTCTACAAACAATTTGTGCGGCTGATACAATCACAGGGTCCTGAGGTGACATTCATCCTCCTCAGTTTATGAAGAAGATGACGGGATTAAGAGATTAAAGTAAAGACAGGCATAGGAAAACACAAGGATATTGATTGGGGAAGTAATAAGTGTCCATGAAATCTTCACAATTTATGTTCAGAGATTACAGTAAAGACAGGTGTAAGAAATTATAAAAGTATTAATTTGGGGAACTAATAAATGTCCATGAAATCTTCACAATTTATATTCTTCTGCCGCGGCTTCAGCTGGTCCTCCCGTTCGGGGTCCCTGACTTCCCGCAACAGTTCATGTTACTGATGAAAAGTTTTTATTAATCAAGGTATTTTTTCTTTGGAAACGAAGGCTTTAGGATTTTTGTGTGCATGGTTGCAATTCTGAAATTTCATAAGATTCTCTCCAAGTTTGTTCCTCTTTCACTCCTCCTGCCTAGCATTAGGTGAGCTTTGCCCACTGATGAAATGTCTTCAGATGGGGAAAGTCCTTCAGTCATTCAGGGATATGCTTTGTAATGGATTAGTCCTCAGCAATTCTGACCTCTAGCCGGAGCCCTACCAGAGGGGTACCTCTCTCCTAAGCAAGGAGAATGTATCGTAGGGACTTTACCTGTGAGTTGGTAAGTAGAGGTAGGAAGTTCTGGAGGAACTGGAAGAGAGGTTTGGGAGACTATCAGGGGGGTGGGGGTGGGGAACTGGTCCCTGGCATTCAAGAGGCATCATTGCCAGCCCTGCATTCTTCATGCACCTGCATCCTTGCTGGCCTGGCTGTGGCATTCCTCATGGCCTGTGGATATAAAGAATGTGCACAGCTCTACAATGATTAGTGCCAGAGTTGTAAAGGCCATGAGATGGGAATATTAGTTTATGGAAGCCAGCTTTTTTTTTGTTTTCTGTTTCTGAGAACTAAATTAGAATATTAGTAAAATCACTATTTTTAAGTATATTAGAATAATTCTAAATACTCTCATTAGTTCTGTTTTCCTAGGATTAGTCACCTAAGATGATTTTATTATCTGAAACTTATCTGGAATAATTTTTGTGTCATGACTTTTAGATCTTGTGGAATATCTATTTAGATATCATTACCATTGCTTCATCTCCATAGTTTGTGGGTGTATTTGATTTTTTAAAATATCTGAAATTAGGTTTTGATCACACCAGAGAGTATCACATTGGGTACACATCCCACCAAAATAAAGTGTGACAATGCATGGAGATAAGAGTGGCTTTCCTGAGCTGATTAAATGCCCATGGAAAACTACCGTATGAGCGCATTCTCACATTGCTCTACAGAAATACCTGAGACCCGTCATTTATAAAGAAAGAGGTTTAATTGGCTGATGGTTCTGTAAGCTGTACAGGCAGCATGGCAGCCTCTGCTTCTGGGGAAGCCTCAGAGAGCTTTTACCCATCACAGAAGGCAAAGCTGGAGCTGGAGCCTTCACATGGCCAGAGCAGGAAGAAGAGAGAAGGAGAAGGCGTCACACACTTTTATTTATTTATTTATTTATTTATTTATTTATTTATTTATTATTTTGGGGGGAGCAGGGGCAGAGTCTCGCTCCCTTGCCCAGGCTGGAGTGCCATGTGGTGGGATCTCGGCTCACTGCAACCTCTGCCTCGGTAGTTCAAGCGATTCTCCTGACTCAGCCTTCCCAGTAGCTGGGATTACAGGCGCCTGCCACCACGCCCAGCTAATTTTTGTATTTTAGTAGAGACAGGGTTACACCATGTTGGCCAGGCTGGACTCAAACTCCTGGTCTCAGCTGATCTGCCTGCCTTGGCCTCCCAAAGTGCTGGGGTTACAGGTGTGAGCACTGCGCCCGGCCACCACACACTTTTAAAGGACCGAATCTCATAAGAATTCACTCACTCATTATCAGGAGAACAGTACTGAGAGGGTGGTGCTAAACCATCTGTGAGAACTCTGCCCTGTGAGCCAGTCACCTCCCACCAGCCCCCACCTCCAACACTGGGGATTATAATTCTACATGCGATTTGGGTGGAGACACAGAGCCAAACCACATCAGCTATGTATTCAACATATATTTACTTCTTCAGAGCCAACAAAGTGGCAGGCGTTGTTCTAGGCACAGACAACACCATATGGAAAAAGAACTATGTCCTCTACTATTACAGCTTCACATTCTAGTGAGAAGCAATAATTAATAATAAAGAATACACAACATTGGATAATTTCCATCAACCATAGCACGGAAAAAGCGATCTAGAGGAAGAGCAAGATGGGAGGCTTTGCACTTTGAACTTTAAGACTTGTTATAAAGCTAAAGTAATCTGAACAATGTGGTATTGGCCTAAGAACTGACAAATGTTTCAGTGGAAGAGAGTAGACAGCCCAGAAATAGACCGTCACTTAAAACATTTACTCAGTTTCTAAGGAAGAAGGCACAGAACAATCCAGTGGGGGAAAGAAAGTCTCTTTAAAAAATGGCCTGACTGGGCCAGGCACCGTGGCTCACGCCTATAATTCCAGCACTTTGGGAGGCCAAGGCAGGTGGATCACCTGAGGTCAGGAGTTCAAGATCAGCCTGGCCAACATGGTGAAACCCCGTCTCTACTAAAAATACAAAAATTAGCTGGGCATGGTGGCGGGTGCCTGTAGTTCCAGCTACTCGGGAGGTTGAGGCAGGAGAATCACTTGAACCTGGGAGGTGGAGGCTGCAGTGAGCCAAGATCGCGCCACTGAACTCCAACCTGGGTGACAGAGTGAGACTCCATCTCAAAAAAATAAAGGTCTGACTGACTGGGTATACACACAAAATACTGTGACTCCTACTTCATGCATACACAATAATTAATTTAGGGAAGATCACAGACCTTAACATAAAAGCTAACACCATAAAGCTTTTTAGAGGAAAGTATCTAAGTAATGGGAGTAGGAAAAGTTTCTAGAGAAGACACAGAAACAATAAAAATAAAAGAGAAAATGATAAGCTAGACTTCATCATAATTAAGAAGACATTAGTAAGAAAATAAATAGGCAACCCACACACTGGGAATAAATATTTACAAAATAGGAATCTGACAAAGGACTGATACTGAGATATGCAAAAAATTCCTACAACAGAATAATAAAAAGGAAACAATCGAATAGATGAACAAAATATTTGAATATATAAGGGAAGATAAATGAACAATAAGCACATGAAAATTGTTAAATATCATTAGTCCGCAGGGAAATGCAAATTACAAGCATAATTAGCTATCACTACATACTCACCAGAATGACTAAAAAGACTAAATAAAAATAGGCACCAAATGTTGTCAGGGAAGTTGGTGGTGCGATACTTTCCCAAAAGATCTGGCAGTTTCTCATAAAATCAAATGGCCTCACCAAATGGCCCAGCCATTCCAATCCTAGTAATTTACCCCCAAAAAATAGAACAGAGTCATGTGTTGCTTAATTGTGGAGATACATTCTGAGAAATGCATTGTTAGGGGACTTCATCCTTGTGGGAACATAATAGGGAGTGCTTACACAAAACTAGATAGGACGGCCTGTGGCGCCCAGGCTGCAAAATCAGCCAGCCAGCCTGTGACTGCACTGAATACTGGAGGCAGTTGTAACACAATGGGAAGTACTTGTGTATCTAAACATAAAAAAGGTAAGTGAAAATGTGGTAGGAAAGATTACAAATGGCACTGCCATAGGGCACTTAGCACAAATGGAGCTTGCAGGACGGGCAGCGGCTCTGGGTGGGTCTGTGAGTGGGTGGTGAGTGACTGTGAAGGCCTAGGACGTGGCTGTGCAGCACTGCAGACGTCATGAACACTGTACACTGAGGTTATACTAAACCTATTTAAACACTATACTTTCTTCAATAATAATTAACTTACTATAACTGTTTTACTTTATAAATGTTTTAATTTTTCAAAACCTTTTGACTCTTGTAATAATGCTTGTTTTAAAACAAACACATTGTACACCTATACAAAAGTATTTTCTTTCTTTATATTCTTATTTTATAAGCTTTTTTCTGTTTTTAATTTTCTTTTTTTTTTTTTTTTTAACTTTTAAAACGTTTTTGTTAAAAACAAAGACAGAAACGCACACATTAGCCTAGGCCTGCTCAGAGTCAGGATCTTCAATGTCACTGCCTTCCACCATGTCGCGTCCCACTGGAAGGTCTTCAGGGGCCACAGCATGCAGGGACCTGTCATCTCCTATGGGAAGAGCGCCTTCTTCTGGAATCCCTCCTGAAGGACCTGCCTGAGGCTGTTTTACAGTTAACTTAAAAAAGAAAATAAGCAGGAGTACATTCTAAAATTATGATAAAAAGTATAGTAAATACATAAATCAGTAACATATTCATTTATTACCATTATCAACTACTATGTACTGTACATAGTTGTGTGTGCTATATTTTATATAACTAGTAGTATAGTAGGTTTGTTTACACCAGCATCACTATACACATGTGAGGAATGCATTGCACTATGATACTACCACGGCTACATTAGTAGGTGATAAGAATTTTTCAGTTACATTGTGATCTGCAGTGAATATTTATTTATATGATTGTAAAATTGTGATTGAGGCTGGGCACATTGGTTCATGCCTGTAATCCCAGCATTTTAGGAGGCCAATGCTAGAGGATCACTTGATGTCAAAAGTTTGAGACCAGCCTGGGCAACATAGTGAGACCCTATCTCTCTATAAAATTTTAAAAAATAATAAAAAATTAGCTGGGTGTGGTGGTACATGCCTGTAGTCCCAGCTATTTGGGAAGCTGCGGTGGGAGGAGCCCTTGAGCCCAGGAGTTGGAGGCTGCAGTGAGCCGTGATAGCACCACTGTACTCTAGCCTGGGCAACAGAGTGAGACCCTGTCTCTAAAAATGAATAAATAAACACAATCAATTTTTAAAATTGTAAATGATATTTACTGACTTTAGATTTTCTGGATTGATGTAGGCCAAGGACCCCATATGTAATCACAGTTTCAGGATAACATGCTAACATTTCACATCTTGACAATGTCAAGCAATGTTATAGCTGACAGTTTTAGGTAATATAAGAATGGAAGAAATGTGGAGAAAAATGTACTTATTTATTTTAAATAAAATAAAAATTAACTGGCTGGGCACAGTGGCTCACACCTGTAATCCCAGCACTTTGGGAGGCTGAAGTGGGCAGATCATGAAGTCAAGAGATGGAGAGCATCCTGGCCAACATGGTAAAACCTCGTCTCTACTAAAAATACAAAAATTAGCCGGGAGTGGTGGCGGGCGCCTGTAATCCCAGCTACTCGGGAGGCTGAGGCAGGAGAATCGCTTGAACCCGGGAGGCAGAGGTTGCAGTGAGCTGAGATTGCGCCATTGCACTCCAGCCTGGTGACAGAGCGAGGCTCCATCTCAAAAACAAAACAAAACAAAACAAAACCAAAAACAAACAAACAAAATTAACTAAAGAGAAGTGAAGAGAATGAAGGAAAAATATATTAAATTCCTATCTTTATAGTGAAATCAGTAAATGAAGAAACAGAAGGGCAAGAATATTAAGTTTATGGAGGTAATCATGAGAATTACAGAGAGAACCTATCAAAAGAGAGACATTGCCGCTGCAACTGGGATCAAGGTGAAGGATGGGAAGGAAGTTTGGATGTTTTGTTTTTTACATTTCTGTACTGTTTGAAACGTTTCTATTTGATGTATTACTTGTATAATATGCACCTGTAGGGCATAAGAGTATGAGTAATAATATACATAGTCATATTTTGGTGATATATTTTACAAGGAATATACCAATGCATTTGAAAGCCATCTGCTATTAATGTTGCTCATACTTTTTAATGTTTCTTCTATACAGCAGAATCATGAGACAGACTTTGCCTTACATCTACTTTTGGGGAGGACTTTTGCCCTTTGGGATGCTGTGTGCATCCTCCACCAACAAATGCACTGTTAGCCATGAAGTTGCTGACTGCAGCCACCTGAAGTTGACTCAGGTACCAGATGACCTCCCCACAAACATAACAGTGTTGAATCTTACCCATAATCAACTCAGAAGATTACCAGCTGCCAATTTTACAAGATATAGCCAACTAACTATCTTGGATGTAGGATTTAACAGCATCTCAAAACTGGAGCCAGAATTGTGCCAAAAACTTCCCATGTTAAAAGTTTTGAACCTCCAGCACAATGAGCTATCTCAACTTTCTGATAAAACCTTTGCCTTCTGCACGAATTTGACGGAACTCCATCTCATGTCCAACTCAATCCAGAAAATTAAAAATAATCCCTTTGTAAAGCAGAAGGTAAGATGAAAATGTCTATTGTTACTAATGTTTTTAAGTCACTTATCCATCCTTAGACTTACTATCTAAACATCAAAGTAAGAAAAAGGAAGAAATTTGATCTAATTCAATTTGCCACAAATATTGCCATTATAATAGAAAATGCTTCCAAAAGAGAAAATATACTCTTAAATCAATTTCATCCTTAATTTTCAATGTTTGCCTCTCTCGCTTTTTCCCATTAGAAACAGAACTTAGATGCAAGAGGTACAAGTAATGAACAGAGAAGAATCAGAATATCCCATAAGAACATGGACACTAAGCTTTCAATGCTGCTGGTTTAGTATGTGAAGTCATGAAAAAAGTCTAGAGTCCAAATCTGACTTAAATAAAATTAACAAATTGATACAATGATCAAGTGAATTGTTCAACTAAAAATTACCTACTCCTGGTTTAAGAAATCTCCTCAATGGCTATTTCAATGACTTGTTCAATAGTGGTATCACTTTTTCAATGACGGCTACCTTTTTCTTTTCAACACTTTGCTTGAATTTTAGTTTTTTTTTTTTTTCTTTTCTTTTTAGTTGATGTTTAGTAATTGCACATGTTTATGAGATACAGAATGCAGATCTTTCAATATGTGTATAAAATGTGTAATGATTAAATCAGGGTGATTATCATATCCATCATCTCAAATATTTCTCATTTGCGTTATGAACATTCAAAATACCCTCTTCTAGATCTAAAAAAATATACAATAAATCACAGTTAACCATATTCACCCTACAATGCTTTAGAGCACCAGAAAAAAAAAAAAAAAAAAAAGAAAACAAAAAAAACGCATGCTATTGTTTCTAAATCTGAGGCAATTATTAAGTACTTTTCTTTAACCAAAGTGATTTTCAAGTTACTTCATTTTATGGCCTTGTAAAAAATTGAGCATTGCTCTTCCTCAGATGGCAAGAATAGTCTACAAATGTAAATATGCTGTGAAACATAAAGTGATTTGCTCCCCGGCTATTTTAAATCTTCTCTTGGGTCTTCTTAGAGTCTAATGTGGATGAAATACCTTCGAATACAAAGGCCTCAAAATCTTGCTAGAGAAGTCATTGTAAAATGTTATTTTTGTAAAGACTTAAATTAAAAAACCTGCTTCTCGTTAATAGAGATTACATTAGATTTTGCCTTAACTGGTATCATCAGCTTTTCCTTACCTTTTGCCTGAATTTGAAGCGTACATATTCAAAAGTAGCAAAGGGTGATAAAACATCCCACAGTACCGACAAAGCAAACAAAAGTTAATATTCTGTACTAGTCATGATCCAAAATTTATATAACTATGAATCTTTCTCAGTATAAAAATCTGTTTAAAATTCCATAGATGACAAAATTCTACTCATGTTTTTTAAGAAAACATTCGGTTCTTTTTTCTGATACTTATTTTCAAGGTTAATGCCTGACGCTGTGTTTGATAAGCCACGTGAAAATCGTTGCATCATAACTAAATGGTTATGAAAAATAAGTTTATAGGCCGGGCGCGGTGGCTCAAGCCTGTAATCCCAGCACTTTGGGAGGCCGAGACGGGCGGATCACGAGGTCAGGAGATCGAGACCATCCTGGTTAACACGGTGAAACCCCGTCTCTACTAAAAAAATACAAAGAAAACTAGCCGGGCGAGGTGGCGGGCGCCTGTGGTCCCAGCTACTCGGGAGGCTGAGGCAGGAGAATGGCGTGAACCCGGGAGGCGGAGCTTGCAGTGAGCTGAGATCCGGCCACTGCACTCCAGCCTGGGCGACAGAGCCAGACTCCGTCTCAAAAAAAAAAAAAACAAAAAACAAAAAATAAGTTTATAAATTAGCAATGTTCCTTATATCATAAATAAACTTAAATCCTTCTTATTTTGGTAAGAGAAATAAAATGATTCTTGAAGTAAGAAATAAAATCCTTCCTACAATGGTTTCAAGGGTAACCATCACAAAGATTATAACATAACAAAGATTAATCAGAGCAAAGATTTTTTATTATGCTTACTGTTAGTATTCTACAGAATAATAGAAGTGTTGATTTTGTTGTTGAAATATTTTTAAGATGTACTTACATTTAAAAGAACTGTTTTTGACATCAAGACTCTAACATGTGCTTATGATTTTTTCCCTTCAGAATTTAATCACGTTAGATCTGTCTCATAATGGCTTGTCATCTACAAAATTAGGGACTCAGGTTCAGCTGGAAAATCTCCAAGAGCTCTTATTATCAAACAATAAAATCCAAGCGCTAAAAAGTGAAGAACTTGATATCCTTGCCAATTCATCTTTAAAAAAATTAGAGTTGTCATCGAATCAAATTAAAGAGGTAAGAAGTAAGGTCAAATCATTTTGCATTCTGTCTTGAAGGTGGGTAGTCCCTATCTGTATCACAGACACAGGAATCTGATGTTCTCTAGCCTTTGTCTGTCTTCCAGCATTCCTTCACACCTACTGCTTGGGGGCATTGGTACCACCCTCATGAGAGCTCAGGCAGCCCCAGGAGAGGTTGGGAGACGGGACTCTGCAGTCCTGCAGTACTGGGTGGAACCCCCGTGCCATGACCTTGGGAACATCCTTAACCTCTCTGAGTCTGTGTCCTCACTTGCAAAGTGGAAATAGTGCTCTCTGTCACGCAAACTCTCTGAAAGAATTATTAATAAAAGAGTGCGATGGTCAAGAGCCCCAGGTTCACAGTTGGATTCGCTGGCCTGGTCTCTGGGCTTTGTCTTTTAACCATCCTGTTATCAGGCAAGTTATTCAAGTTCTCCCTCTCCAGCCTCCTAGCTCTACCTCCGGCGTGATAATGACTCTACCTCACAGGACTGTGTGGTAAAGAATTTAGGACCGTGTCTGGCATAGGCAGGGCTCAGGAAATGATAAGCAGCACTATGTTGTTATAAAAACCTTCCTACAATGAAGTCAGCTTAAATAACTGACAGGACTGTCTCTTTTTGGAATCATGATCTCCAGGCTTACCATTTTCTGTCACGGGGGAGCAACAACTATCTGGACCGGTGGCACAGGGGTAAAAAAATTTACCAAGACAGTTGTAGGTGGAGAAAGGCACGTTTATCGGTGGAAGTAGGAAACTACATTGCGAGAAGGCAATGGGCATTTCAGCAAGGGAAGCTAATTGCAAAGAAACAAAGGCTTGCTGGGATTTTACAGGATTATGTTTATGCTAAAGAGGGCTTTGTGCAGCACTGACAGCACCCAGGTTGCAGTGGGTTAACTCTCAGGGGCCTGGGGATAGCTGGGCACAGGAAGATTGTCAGTTATTTGCACAGGAGAGCTATGTGTCCTGGATCATGAAGAAAGAAATAACTTACCTGCTCTTTTGCTTTCTCTCGGTCCTGTCGACTGACTCCTTTTCCCTAAATAGGATTCTGCATTTTCATATACAGGTTGTCTGTATTTTACACTCATTTTGTTCCAGGCTACAAGACTACTAGAAATCCTTACTTACAACTCTATTCATTTTCAGACATAAAAATAAATGGCGTACAAATTTATCCTGAGATATTAAGATGTTTTGTGCAAGCTATTCATTTTTTTAAACAGCTTTTTCTATGATTAAGACATTTATTATAGTAATGGCATTAAATATATCAATAAATGAGAAACAATAATAATAAGGGGTGATTTTAAAAAAAAATCACTTAAATGCCCGTAGTCAGAAACAACCACTGTTAGCATTTGGGTACATTTATCCCTGGCTTTTCTCCAAATAATTATAAGGAAAAACAACAGCTTAAATTCTTACTGTACTGAAATTCATACTGTTTTTTTAAATCCTTAAGGCACTTAACTGTGTGTCAAGTACTGTGATAAATTTTTACAAATATTTTATGTATATAGTATTTTTAATCAACTTACTCTTCTTTTCTTTTCTTTTCTTTTCTTTTCTTTTCTTTTCCTTTCTTTTCTTTTCTTTTCTTTTCTTTGCTGAGACTGAGTTTTACTCTTTGTTGCCCAGGCTGGAGTGCAGTGGCACGATCTGGACTCACTGCAACCTCCAACTCCCAGGTTCAAGCTATTCTCCTGTCTCAGCCTCCCGAGTAGCTGGGATTACAGGTGCCCGCCACCACGCCCGGCTGATTTTTGTATTTTTAGTAGAGACAGGGCTTCACTGTGTTGGCCAGGCTGTCTCGAACTCCTGACCTCAGGCGATCCGCCTGCCTCGGCCTCCCAAACTGCTGGAATTACAGGCGTGAGCCACCGCATCTGGCCTAATCAACTTATTCTTAATTGTCATTTTCACAAAAGAAACTGAGATGAAGAAAGTTAACGTGACATATCTCAGGCCCCACAGGATCCACCTGGGACAGAGCTGGGTTTCTGGCTCGCTGGGACCGGAGGCCCTGCTCCTAACAGTTATGCTATATCGCCCTCCGAAGATCATGATGTCTCCTGCTCTTTAGATTTAATATGATATCATGAACATCTCCCATACAATTAAGAATCATTTCAAAGCTAAATTTTACTGCCTGTAAAATAGTGCTATCATGTAGATTTATCATACTTAATTTCATAATTTTCAGCTTTGCATTTTAACTCATTTGTTTATGATAAAGCACCCTTTCTTCTACACTTCTCTTTTTTCCCATTAGCCCTACTGTCCCCCAAGTGACACATTACAAATCAGAGCCCCCTCCAGGCTGGGTGTGGTGGCTCACGCTTGTAATCCCAGCACTTTGGGAGGTCGAAATGGGGGTGGATCATGAGGTCAGGAGTTCGAGACCAGCCTGGCCAACATGGTGAAATCCCGTCTTTATTAAGAATACAAAAAAATTAGCCAGGCGTGATGGCAGTCGCCTCTAATCTTAGCTACTTAGGAGGCTGAGGCAGGAGAATCACTTGAACCCAGGAGGCGGGGGTTGCAGGGAGCTGAGATCGCACCACTGCACTGCAGCCTGGGGGACAGAGCGAAACTCTGTCTCAGAAAAAAAAAAAAAAAGAAAAGAAAAGAAAAAGAAATCAGAGCCCTTTACTCCCTTGGCACTTTGACCATCAGGACTGGCCCCCATCCTCCCTGGATTCCTTCTCTCCCACCTGCTGTTCTCTTGTCACTGATGTGAGTCCCAGAACAGCCAAGGCACGGGTAAGGGTGTGGGACGGAGCACAAGGGAGTTGGAAAAACACAACAGTAAAATAAAGTCAGGAGAAAATCTGGCTGGAAAGATGAGAGGGAGAGCTGGAGCTCGGAGTTCCAGAAAGGAAAGGGTGCCGCCACCGCCTCATCATAAAAGCCATCCACTCCTTCCCTGCATGAGGCTCACTGAGAACAGCGGCACCAAGACAGAACCAGGAACTGCCCCAGGAGTGACTTCATGAGCAGTTTATTCATTGCAATTGTTCTCATGGTGATATAGAAAAAGTACCAGGAGATTGATCCTGGACTGGAAGGTCAGAGAAGGCTCCCTGACAAGGTGGCATCTAAGCTGAGGCTGTGAATGCTGAGCAAAGCTAGCCAGTGGCCAGGGGAGTCAGAGGCTGCAGCAAGAGGTGGGCGCTGCGAGTAAGGAAGGACTCGTGCATTAGAGGAAGGGGGAGAAATGCTCTGCCCACAGGATGTGGTGAAGGGTGAGTGGAGATGGAGTAAAGAACTGCATCGAGCCAGGCACAGTGGCTCATGCCTATAATCCCAGCACTTTGGGAGGCCGAGGCGGGTGGATCATGAGGTCAGGAGTTCCAGACCAGCCTGGCCATCATGGTGAAATCCCGTCTCTACTAAAAATACAAAATTAGCTGGGCGTGGTGGCAGGCGCCTGTAATGCCAGCAACTCAGGAGGCTGAGGAAGGAGAATTGCTTGAACTCGGGAGGCGGAGGCTGCAGTGAGCTAAGATCGCACCACTGCACTCGAGCCTGGGCGACAGAGTGAGACTCCATCTCAGGAAAAACAAAAACAAAAACAAAAACAAAACAACAGAACTGCATCTAAGCTTTTCAACAGCCTTACAGGGTCTGTGCTTTTGATTGTTAACCTCTTTTTTTCTACCTTTAGTTTTCTCCAGGGTGTTTCCACGCAATTGGAAGATTATTGGGCCTCTTTCTGAACAATGTCCAGCTGGGTCCCAGCCTCACAGAGAAGCTATGTTTGGAATTAGCACACACAAGCATCCGGAATCTGTCTCTGAGTAACAGCCAGCTGTCCACCACCAGCAATACAACTTTCTTGGGACTAAAGTGGACGAATCTCACTATGCTCGATCTTTCCCACAACAACTTAAATGTGGTTGGTAACGATTCCTTTGTTTGGCTTCCACATCTAGAATATTTCTTCCTGGAGTATAATAATATACAGCGTTTGTTCTCTCACTCTTTGCACGGGCTTTTCAATGTGCGGTACCTGAATTTGAAACGGTCTTTTACTAAACAAAGTATTTCCCTTGCTTCGCTTCCCAAGATTGATGATTTTTCTTTTCAGTGGCTAACACGTTTGGAGCACCTTAACATGGAAGATAATGATATTTCAGGCATAAAAAGCAATATGTTCACAGGATTGATAAACCTGAAATACTTAAGTCTATCCAACTCCTTTACAAGTTTGCAAACTTTGACAAATGAAACATTTGTCTCACTTGCTCATTCTCCCTTACACATACTCAACCTAACCAAGAATAAAATCTCAAAAATAGAGAGTGGTGCCTTCTCTTGGTTGGGCCACTTAGAAGTACTTGACCTGGGCCTTAATGAAATTGGGCAAGAACTCACAGGCCAGGAATGGAGAGGGCTTGAAAATATTTTCGAAATCTATCTTTCCTACAACAAGTATCTGCAACTGACTAAGAACTCCTTTGCCTTGGTCCCAAGCCTTCAACGACTGATGCTCCGAAGGGTGGCCCTTAAAAATGTGGACAGCTCTCCTTCACCATTCCAGCGTCTTCGTAACTTGACCATTCTGGATCTAAGCAACAACAACATAGCCAACATAAATGATGACATGTTGGAAGGTCTTGAGAAACTAGAAATTCTGGATTTGCAGCATAACAACTTAGCACGGCTCTGGAAACACGCAAACCCTGGTGGTCCTGTTTATTTCCTAAAGGGTCTGTCTCACCTCCACATCCTTAACTTGGAGTCTAATGGCTTTGACGAGATCCCAGTTGAGGTCTTCAAGGATTTATATGAACTAAAGATTGTCGATTTAGGATTGAATAATTTAAACACACTTCCAGCATCTGTCTTTGATAATCAGGTGTCTCTAAGGTCATTGAACCTTCAGAAGAATCTCATAACATCAGTTGAGAAGAAGGTTTTTGGGCCAGCTTTCAGGAACCTGAGTAACTTAGATATGCGCTTTAATCCCTTTGATTGCACATGTGAAAGTATTGCCTGGTTTGTTAATTGGATTAACAAGACCCATGCCAACATCCCTGAGCTGTCAAGCCACTACCTTTGCAACACTCCACCTCACTATCATGGGTTCCCAGTGAGACTTTTTGATACATCATCCTGCAAAGACAGTGCCCCCTTTGAACTCTTTTTCATGATCAGTACCAGTATCCTGTTGATTTTTATCTTTGTTGTACTTCTCATCCACTTTGAGGGCTGGAGGATATCTTTTTACTGGAATGTTTCAGTACATCGAGTTCTTGGTTTCAAAGAAATAGACAGACAGACAGAACAGTTTGAATATGCAGCATATATAATTCACGCCCATAAAGATAAGGATTGGGTCTGGGAACATTTCTCTTCAATGGAAAAGGAAGACCAATCTCTCAAATTCTGTCTGGAAGAAAGGGACTTTGAGGCAGGTGTTTTTGAACTGGAAGCAATTGTTAACAGCATCAAAAGAAGCAGAAAAATTATTTTTGTTATAACACACCATCTATTAAAAGACCCATTATGCAAAAGGTAGGTAAACATTGTGAAATTTTAAGTGTGTACTTGCTGTTCAATTAAACTTTTAAAAAAATTTTTAAAATTTTTTTTAGATGGAGTCCCACTCTGTTGCCCAGGCTGGAGTGCAGTGGTGTGATCTCAGGTCACTGCAGCCTCCACCTCCCGGGTTCAAGTAATTCTCCTGCCTCAGCTTCTCGTGTAGCTGGGATTACAAGCACGTGCCCCCACGCCTGGCAAATTTTTGTAGTTTTAATAGAGATGAGGTTTCACCATGTTGGCCAGGCTGGTCTTGAACTCCTGGCCTCAGGTGATCTGCCCACCTGCCTCCCAAAGTTCTGGGATTCCAGACGTGAGCCACCACACCCAGCTTCAATTAAACTTTTAAATATTACCAATATTACTCACAACTCAAAGAATTTTAAAAATAAAATTAAGAAAAAAAACCCCTGAGTTTCAGTAACCGCTTAAACTCTGTTACAGACTATTTTAAATAGTAGGTGC
Source organism: Rhinopithecus roxellana (assembly GCF_007565055.1). NCBI lineage: Eukaryota > Metazoa > Chordata > Mammalia > Primates > Cercopithecidae > Rhinopithecus > Rhinopithecus roxellana. The sequence continues at coordinate 107,735,867 of NC_044550.1, read as the reverse complement.
TTCTGGCTGCTCAAAACTGTGTATTAATTCTTTGATACATTTCTTTACTTAGATTCAAGGTACATCATGCCGTTCAACAAGCTATTGAACAAAATCTGGATTCCATTATATTGATTTTCCTTGAGGAGATTCCAGATTATAAACTGAACCATGCACTCTGTTTGCGAAGAGGAATGTTTAAATCTCGCTGCATCTTGAACTGGCCAGTTCAGAAAGAACGGATAGGTGCCTTTCATCATAAACTGCAAGTAGCACTTGGATCCAAAAACTCAGTACATTAAATTTATTTAAATATTCAATTAGCAAAGGAGAAACTTTCTCTATTTAGAAAGTTCCATGGCAAATTTAAGTTTTCCATAAAGGTGTTATAATTTGTTTATTCATATTTGTAAGTGATTATATTCTATCACAATTATATCTCTTCTAGGAAAATGTATCTCCTTATTTCAGGCCTATTTTTGACGACTGACTAAATTTTACCCAAAATAAACATAGAAGCACATAAGAACATTCTCTACTGATAAATATACAATTGGCCACTGAGCCTATGACAACTTAAGGAGTTTTAAAACATTCCTCATTTTAAGAAAAGTTAGAGTTATATGAGGGTTTGTGATGATCTTTTTGTTTTTTAGATACACTTAGAAGAAAGATAATTGTTTCAATGGGTATAATGCTATTTCCTTTGTAAAAGAGTAAAATATATACCCATGTTTTTAACAAGTTTAATTACAGTATTTTTTCAATGGAAAAACTTTGTATTTTAGTAAGTACTTGTCTCAGTGTTGATTTTGTTAAATGTTAAATATTTTTTAATATGCATACCCAAGGGCAGAAAACATTTGCAATTCATTTTTATTAATGAGATGATTATTTGAATGAATATTAACTTGTATTTTCCTGGGATACGAGTTTCTGCTGTGGGAGGGTAGAAACAATTCTCTTACTATAAGTATTGTGGGCAGGCTTGCTTTCTGAAGGCTAATCAGTAACTGGCTTTGTGGAAACAGAACCTTCCTCCCATGGTTACAGACTCAGGAGATGGCATTGGCGAAATCACTTGGGCTCACTGGGATTCTTTGACTCCTGATCTTGAAAATTATGATAATAAATAGCATCTTAGATATTCCTGTATAATTAGTGATGATGATCACTGTATAATATATTCACAGGAATGTATTATTTTACCATAAAATAATATGCCATGTATAAGGTAGTCCTTAGCCAGAAAGACTATTTTTATTTTTATTTTTTTGTTTGTTTTTTATTTGTTGGTTTGTTTTCGAGATGGAGTCTGGCTCTGTCGCCTGGGCTGGAGTGCAGTGGCCCAATCTTGGCCCACCCCAACCTCCACCTCCAGGGTTCAAGCGATTCTCCTGCCTCAGCCCCGAGTAGCTGGGACTACAGGCACATGCCACCATGCCTGGCTAATTTTTGTATTTTTAGTAGAGATGGGGTTTTGCCATGTTGGCCAGGCTGGTCTCGAACACCTGACCTCAGGTGATCCACCCGCCTTGGCCTCCCAGAGTGCTGGGATTACAGGCCTGAGCCACCACGCCCAGCCTTTTTACATTTGTTTTACAATACAACAAAAAAGTTTTTAGTTTTACAATAAAAGAGAGTCTGATTATTGGAAATAGACTGGAATAGCTTTTTGAAACATTTATAGTTCCATTATTTAAAGAGAAACCTGAAATTATAAGGCTGAATTAATTTCTATACCTGAAATGTTCATTTGTCCGCTGAATTCAGGGAGCATTTGAGATGTCACATTTTGGAACTTTGATTAAAATAAGTCATTATTCTCTTTTTTTTTTTTTTGAGACGGAGTCTCGCTCTGTCGCCCAGGCTGGAGTGCAGTGGCCGGATCTCAGCTCACTGCAAGCTCCGCCTCCTGGGTTCCCGCCATTCTCCTGCCTCAGCCTCCCGAGTAGCTGGGACTACAGGCGCCGCCACCTCGCTCGGCTATTTTTTTTTTTTTTTTTTTTTTTTTTTTTTTTTTTTTTTTGCATTTTTTAGTAGAGACGGGGTTTCACCGTGTTAGCCAGGATGGTCTCGATCGCCTGACCTCGTGATCCACCTGTCTCGGCCTCCCAAAGTGCTGGGATTACAGGCTTGAGCCACCGCGCCCGGCCCCCAATAAGTCATTATTCTCAAGGCTGATTTCCATGACCCTTGAATGAGACACATCCACTGTGCCGCGGGTTCTGAAGAGTCTCTAGTCGGCCAACACTGTGAATGTGTGGAGGACTAATTGTCACTTTCATGTTATTTGCCAACCTGACAGCTGAGACACTGCTTTTCAGCATTTTAGTTAAGATTTGCTTTTTAACTGTGCGATAATCCTGTTTTATTTTGGCATTATAAAATAAAAATCACAGCTTCTGCTTTTCTTATATGCTTTGTGTGTTATCAATATTCTCAACTATTCATATTCTAAATAAATCATTATTGTGAATTAGTTAATATATCAAGTTGCTTAATATCACATATCAATGCTATTTAATATATAATATCTATATTTAATATATTGATATGTTACTGGTAGAGGGTGTCCAAGTTCTTGCTGCTTTGAACAAAGAATTGGACAAAATGCACAAAGAAGGAGGCAACAAAAGCAGAGATTTACTGAAAACAAAAGCACACCACGCAGGGTGGGAGCAGCCCGAGCAAACAGCTCAAAAACCGGGTTACAGAATACTCTCTCGAGGCTTCTACTGGTTACTTGGTGTATACCCTATGTAAACGAAGAGGCTAAAGTGAAGTTACAAAGTTATTTACTTGGTGTGCACCCTATGCAAACGAAAAGGGTATTTCCTGCCATAGCAATAGAACCTGGGTGAAAAAGGATTTCAAAGATGGACCTGGGCAGAGGTGACTCCACAGAGGGGAAACAACCCCTTCCACGGTGGGTGAGATTTCAGGGAGTGGAGACGGTCTCGCTGACTTTAAGAATGAAGCCGCGGACCCTCACGATGAGTGTTATGGTTCTTAAAGATGGTGTGTCTGGAGTTTGTTCCTTCAGATGTTCAGACGTGTTAGCAAGGTCTTCCTTTTAGTAGGTTCACGGTGTCGCTGACTTCAAGTGTGGAGCCCCACACCTTCACCGTGTGACAGCTCTTAAAGGTGGCCTCAACCCAAAGGAGCAGCAACAAAATTTACTAGGAACCAAAGAACGAGGATTCCACAGCGTGGAAGAAAACCCAACTAACTGGCCGCTGGTTAGCGCAGGCAGCCTGCTTTTATTCCCTTATTGGACCCCACCCACATCCTCCTGATTGGTCCATTTCACAGAGAGCTGATTGGTCCATTTTACAGAGAGCTGATTGGACCATTTTGACAGGGTGCTGATTGGTGCATTTACACTCCCTGAGCTAGACATAAAAATTCTCCAATCCTGGCGACATTCAGGACTACCCTTTTTTTTTTGAGATAGCATCTTGCTCTGTTGCCCAGGCTGGAGTGCAATGGCATGATCTCAGCTCACTGCAACCTTGACCTCCTGGACTCAAGTGATCCTCCCACCTCAGCCTCCCCAGTAGCCAGGACTACAGGTGTACACCACCACACCTGGCTAATTTTTTTGATTTTTAGTAGAGATGAGTCCTCACTATATTGCCCAGGCTGGTCTTGAACTCCTGGCCTCAAGCGATCTTCCCACCTCAGCCTCCCAAAGTGCTGGGATTACAGGTGTGAGCCACTCAACCCACCCTGCACTCATTTCTTTAAAGCTTCAGCTAAATTCCATTCCTGCTAGTCAATGGCTTTAGCCAGAATTTCAGCAGCACTTTCTTCCCCTCCTTTTCAGGCCCTAGATGTGGATGCCCCAGATTTTGGATGGGCCAACGCATGAGGTGGGGAAGCTCAAATACCAGACCAAGGAAGTGAGTTAGTGGAAACGAGGAGCCATAAAGATGCTTTTTATTATACTTTAAGTTCTAGGGTACATGTGCATAACGTGCAGGTTTGTTACATATGTATACTTGTGCCATGTTGGTGTGCTGCACCCATCAACTCGTCAGCACCCATCAATTCATCATTTATATCTTGTATAACTCCCCAATGCAATCCCTCCCTCCTCCCCCCTCCCCCCTCCCCATGATAGGCCCCAGTGCGTGATGTTCCCCTTCCCGAGTCCAAGTGATCTCATTGTTCAGTTCCCACCTATGAGTGAGAACATGCGGTGTTTGGTTTTCTGTTCTTGTGATAGTTTGCTAAGAATGATGGTTTCCAGCTGCATCCATGTCCCTACAAAGGACGCAAACTCATCCTTTTTTATTGCTGCATAGTATTCCATGGTGTATATGTGCCATATTTTCTTAATCCAGTCTGTCACAGATGGACATTTGGGTTGATTCCAAGTCTTTGCTATTGTGAATAGTGCCGCAATAAACATACGTGTACATGTGTCTTTGTAGTAGAATAATTTATAATCCTTTGGGTATATACCCAGTAGTGGGATGGCTGGGTCATATGGTACATCTAGTTCTAGATCCTTGAGGAATTGCCATACTGTTTTCCATAATGGTTGAACTAGTTTACAATCCCACCAACAGTGTAAAAGTGTTCCTATTTCTCCACATCCTCTCCAACACCTGTTGTTTCCTGACTTCTTAATGATTGCCATTCTAACTGGTGTGAGATGGTATCTCATTGTGGTTTTGATTTGCATTTCTCTGATGGCGAGTGATGATGAGCATTTTTTCATGTGTCTGTTGGCTGTATGAATATCTTCTTTTGAGAAATGTCTGTTCATATCCTTTCCCCACTTTTTGATGGGGTTGTTTGTTTTTTTTTTCGTATATTTGCTTGAGTTCTTTGTAGATTCTGGATATTAGCCCTTTGTCAGATGAGTAGGTTGCAAAAATTTTCTCCCATTCTGTAGGTTGCCTGTTCACTCTGATGGTAGTTTCTTTTGCTGTGCAAAAGCTCTTTAATTAGATCCCATTTGTCAATTTTTGCTTTTGCTGCCATTGCTTTTGGTGTTTTAGACATGAAGTCCTTGCCCATGCCTATGTCCTGAATGGTACTACCTAGATTTTCTTCTAGGGTTTTTATGGTATTAGGTCTAACATTTAAGTCTCTAATCCATCTTGAATTAATCTTCGTATAAGGAGTAAGGAAAGGATCCAGTTTCAGCTTTCTACTTATGGCTAGCCAATTTTCCCAGCACCATTTATTAAATAGGGAATCCTTTCCCCATTTCTTGTTTCTCTCAGGTTTGTCAAAGATCAGATGGCTGTAGATGTGCGGTATTATTTCTGAGGACTCTGTTCTGTTCCATTGGTCTATATCTCTGTTTTGGTACCAGTACCATGCTGTTTTGGTTACTGTAGCCTTGTAGTATAGTTTGAAGTCAGGTAGCGTGATGCCTCCAGCTTTGTCCTTTTGACTTAGGATTGTCTTGGCAATGCGGGCTCTTTTTTGGTTCCATATGAACTTTAAAGCAGTTTTTTCCAATTCTGTGAAGAAACTCATTGGCAGCTTGATGGGGATGGCATTGAATCTATAAATAACCTTGGGGAGTATGGCCATTTTCACGATATTGATTCTTCCTATCCATGAGCATGGTATGTTCTTCCATTTGTTTGTGTCCTCTTTTATTTCACTGAGCAGTGGTTTGTAGTTCTCCTTGAAGAGGTCCTTTACATCCCTTGTAAGCTGGATTCCTAGGTATTTGATTCTCTTTGAAGCAATTGTGAATGGAAGTTCATTCCTGATTTGGCTCTCTGCTTGTCTGTCACTGGTGTATAAGAATGCTTGTGATTTTTGCACATTAATTTTGTATCCTGAGACTTTGCTGAAGTTGCTTATCAGCTTAAGGAGATTTTGGGCTGAGACGATGGGGTTTTCTAAATATACAATCATGTCATCTGCAAACAGGGACAATTTGACTTCTTCTTTTCCTAACTGAATACCCTTGATTTCTTTCTCTTGCCTGATTGCCCTAGCCAGAACTTCCAACACTATGTTGAATAGGAGTGGTGAGAGAGGGCATCCCTGTCTTGTGCCAGTTTTCAAAGGGAATTTTTCCAGTTTTTGCCCATTCAGTATGATATTAGCTGTGGGTTTGTCATAGATAGCTCTTATTATTTTGAGGTACGTTCCATCAATACCGAATTTATTGAGCATTTTTAGCATGAAGGGCTGTTGAATTTTGTCAAAAGCCTTTTCTGCATCTATTGAGATAATCATGTGGTTCTTGTCTTTGGTTCTGTTTATATGCTGGATTACATTTATTGATTTGCGAATGTTGAACCAGCCTTGCATGAGGTGGGGAAGCTCAAATACCAGACCAAGGAAGTGAGTTAGTGGAAATGAGGAGCCATAAAGATGCTTTTATAGTAGAAGCAGTATGGATTGAAGAGCTGGGTTTTAGGAAGAGTGAGATACTGGGATCGACTGGGAACAGACTGAGGTTCTTGAGATGCCCCTATTTACATAGGGCAAGTTCAGATTGAGGCAGGAAAATAGGGTCTGGAGGCAGGGAATATAAGCCCAATTCAGACTTCTGTTGTGACAGGAAATATCCTCTCCACAGAACCTATGCTGTAAATGACTTTGTAACTTTACTTCAAATTCTCCATTTACATAGGGCATACCCCAAGTAACCAATGGAATCCTCTAGGGGGTATTTAAACTCCCCAAAATCATGGAATAGGGCCTTTGAGCTCCCATGCTCAGGCCTGCTCCCACACTGTGGAGGGATCTTTCTTTCTTTCCTTCTTTCTTTCTTTCTTTCTTTCTTTCTTTCTTTCTTTCTTTCTTTCTTTCTTTCTTTCTTTCTTTCTTTCTTTCTCTCTCTCTCTCTCTCTCTCTCTCTCTCTCTCTCTCTCTATCTCTCTCTCTCTCTTTCTTCTTTTCTTTTTTTTTGAGCTGGAGTTTCACTCTTGTTCCCAGGCTGCAGTGCAGTGGCGCAATCTCGGCTCACTGCAACCTCCGCCTCCCGGGTTCAAGCGATTCTCCTGCCTCAGCCTCCTGAGTAGCTGGGATTACAGGCACACGCCACCAGGCCCAGCTAATTTTTTGTATTTTTAGTAGAGATGGGGTTTCACTATGTTGACCAGGCTGGTCGCGAACTCCTGACCTCAGGCGATCCACCCACCTCAGCCTCCCAAAGTGCTGGGATTACAGGCATGAGGCACCGCACCCAGCTCTGTACCTTCATTTTCAATAAAACCCTTCATTCCTTCCTTGCTTTGTGTGTTTTGTCCAATTCTTTGTTCAAGATGCCAAGAACCTGGACACTCTCCACCGTTAACATATTGACCTGGTGTGGCCTTCAAGACCTTTCGCAACTGGGTCGAGTTTATCTCCTTGCTTGATTTTGTTTGGTTTTGTTTTACCACGTCTCCTATGCTTGGTGCCATCACCTCTGACTGTGACCACTCTGTCCCCGCGCCTGTCACAGTCGTGTCTCTGTGCTCCTCCCTCTGCAAGCAGCAGCCTCTCCTCTCCTCTCCAGCTGGACGGAGCCCACTCTGTGAGAATCCATCCTTCGTAGCGTTGCTCTTTCTGCCTTGCAGGATGAATCGCTTCATTACTTAGGTGTCCATCATACTTTATCCATGCCCTTAGTCTAACAGCATACGGTGTGGCAGACACCGTTATAGTATCTGACTCTGTCCTGAGCCCTTGCAATAGGACAGCACTTTGAACACAGAGAGCCCTGTCCTACTCGTCTTGGTATCCCCACTATCTAGAAGGGTGACTGGAACATTGTAATTTGTCAAAGAAGAAGCTGTTGGAAAAGGAAATGTTAGATTGAAGTTGTGGCAGGAGGCATAGAAAGGGAATAGGCACATGAGATTGTGTGGAAATACACTTTTACCATCAACTAATTTCATCTCCAGTAGCTCTTTTTCTGGGAATGAAAACAAACAAGAGAACCAGGATGCTCCGGCATTCCCTCTGGCCTCCTCCAGCTCTGCGATCCCTATTCCAAGAACATGCCAGCACTCCAGGAAGAATGATGCGGGGTTCTAGGTCCCCACTTAAAACCTTAGTTTATATTCTAAGTTTTTTTTGTGTGATCTTGTTCTCTTTTTTCCTGCTTCATGTGTGACCATTCCCTTATACTTACATAGTGCCTCACACACAGTAGGAATTCACAAAACGTTTGCTGATGGAATAATTAAAGGATTATTGAGCAGATACACTCTGAACAACACTGTAGTTCTCTATGACAACAGGGAGAAATCCTCTCAGTTCTCCAAGTGTGCCTCGCCCTTTCAAATTTCTATCCATTTGTGGGGTTCTGTTTTCACTGCTCTGTTCTCTCCTTTCCTTGGCTACATCTTGCAGTTTCAGGGTCAGATTCGGTGTCCACTTCTAGAAGCCTTCCTAAACACGCCTTGGGATGATTGTTCGCCAGGCCTTCACCCTGTGCGAAGGGCCTTGGATAGAAAGGAGGTAACCTTGTGAACAGAGTGAGTGCCTGTAAGTGTGGAACCTGGAGATCCACCGTGCCGGTGCAAGGATCTGCACAAATCCTAGGTGGGAGGCGGGGCTTTGCCTCGGCCACCATGTGACTTTGAAGGGAGTTCTCAGTTGGGGCCTCTTTTCCAGTCTACTACTTTGCTGAAAATCGCCCTTCTTCAGAGCAAGGGGGTTTAAAGAGCTGTTCTTCAGGTTGTTTTGGTATCAAGCAGTTTCCACTGGGATGAGCACTGGGTCCAGTGAGCTCATCCTTCCTCAGAGAAACCCTTTTACGTACCTAGTGGTGAGAAACAGAAGGTCCCTCTAGACTCCCCCAATCACAGTTCAGCCCCACTCCTGGCAGCTTAGTGATTCTGCAGCTTCCTGCCATGTCATCCATCTCTGCTGGCTCACATGTCATGGTCTGGCCTTAGAGTATGTGGTCCTAATATCAGATCCCAGCTTAGAAGAGAGGGGAGGGAACGGCTGCCCCTCGCCTCGCCCTCCCTCCTTAGGGAGCCCCTGGTGATTTCTGAGCATAATGGTAGAGTGTATAAAGTGGAAGGGTGTATTTAAGGGATGGCTCAGGACTGTGGTTAGAAAATTGACCTTCTTGTTAATCTTGGCACAGTGGATTTTGAGTATTGGACTTTCAAATAACTTGCAGGAGGTGTCATAAGGCGCACTCCAATCTTTAAGGAGAGTCTCCCCAGTTCCACGCTCTCTCCTTCATCTTCCTCTTCTTCCTCTTATCTCTCTTTTTATCTACCTTCAATCTCCTTTCCCTCCTCTTCTGCTCTCCTTGGATCATGCCCCAGTCTAGAGGCATGCTTAGCAGGAAAACACAGACTCTGGGGGAATGGGTATGTCTAAAGTCTGTGTGCATAGCTGTTATTCTTGTGTTTTATGAGCCTCTTACCAAAGCACTCTATGATATGACGTTGGCATGTCATCCAGAAATTCAAAGGCTGGCTTTGAGAAGGAATCTTGCTGTCTCGTGAATGATAGCATTTGAAATGGCGGAGTGCTCTGTGCATGCATTACATTAACAGAGCATAGAGGTGCTGTAAATCAGTAGCTGCCCTTTTAGTCTACTAACAATGGACAGTCAGACTCATCATTGGAGCTCCCAACTACAGCAGACACTGCCAGCTACCTGCCCAACAGACACCCACACCTCGCACTCTTTCTTAGTTTAGGGATGTGGATTCTGTTCAGGGGGCAACATATTCAAGGAAAGGGGATCCCTTCTAGCCCTAGAAAAATAGCATTATTTCTCTTTCTCTTCCTCTTTTTCTTTTCTTGCTTTTTTTTTTCAGACAGGGTCTCACTCTGTTACCCAGGCTGGAAGAGTGCAGTGACATGATCTTAGCTCACTGCAGCCTCGACCTCTTGGACTCAAGTGATCCTCCCACCTCAGCCTCTGGAATAGCTGAGAAGACAGGCATAAGCCACCATGCCCAGCTAATTTTTTAATATTTTAGCTGGTCTCAAACTCCTGGGCTCAACCTATCTGTCAGCCTCTGCCTCCCAAAGTGCTGGGATTAAGGCGTGAGCCACCCTGCTCGGTCTATGTCTCTTTCTGATGATTAGTTAAGCTGTGGACTTTTGAGCTGGTTATAGCCAATGGGACTCAGTTGGAGAGGCTTCTGGAAAGTAGTTCGTTCTTTAATGAGAGAGGGTGACCTGAACGTTCTTATTACCTTGGATGTAGCTATTTATTTATTTTTGAGACAGACTCATGCTCTGTCACCCAGGCGTGCAATGGCGAGATCTCGGCTCACTGCAACCTCCACTTCCCAAGTTCAAGCAATTCTCCTGCCTCAGCCTCCTGAGTAGCTGGGATTACAGGCATGTGCCACCACGCCCAGCTAATTTTTGTATTTTTAGTAGAGATGGGGTTTCACCATGTTGTCTACACTGGTCTCGAATTCCTGACCTCGTGATCTGCCCACCTCGGCCTCCCAAAGTGCTGGGATTACAGGCGTGAGCCACCGCACCTGACCAGATGTAGCTATTTAAAGAAAGATGTATGCTGCTGAGGGTGATACCTCGGAAACACCAGGAAACAAGCCATACACCCTGACTGCGTGAACAAAAGAGAGTGAGCTTGAGTCTCTCTGACATTGGTAACTTACCGCAGCAATCCCAGAGGAAGTGAATTGTGAGCTACTTAAGCATCTTGAATGCTCAAGCTAAGGCCAGTGAGGGATTTCCCTGTTCCCTGCAGCTAAATGTACCTTACCTGCCTCTGTGGTCTGGTCCTCCGCCTTCCCACTACACTGTATCTGCTACGGTACTCGGGGAATGGGGTCATGGTCTATCAAGAATCACTGTGATGTAAACTGCCTTTTGATCAGTTTAAAATTGTTCTTATTGTTATTTTATTTTACTTTATTTTTTGAGACAGTTTCACTCCTGTCCCCCAGGCTGGAGTGCAACGCGTGATCTCGGCTCACTGCAACCTCCGCCTCCCGGGTTCAAGCTTCTCCTGCCTCAGCCTCCGAGTAGCTGGGATTACAGGTGTCTGCCACCACATCAGGCTTAAAATTGTTCTTATTGTTATTTTAATAGTTTTCCCTCAGTAGAATCCAGAGCCCTCAATCAAATAGCAAGAAAATTTGCCCAAGGCTTTACAGAGGCTTTCATTTATCGTGTTTATCACTGAAAACAAATAATACATATTTGTTGCAAACAAATTTTTGTTCACATTATACAAAAAGGAATAAACTTGGAAGCAAATGTAGCTATAATTTCCTTCTAGATCTTTTTCTCTAGTTATTCAATGTAACCTGGGGTCACAGATAATAAAAACTAACATCTACCGAGAATTTGCCAAGTGCTATGCTCTGTTCCAGTGACCTCACATGTATTAGTTAATATAACTCTTACAAGGCACCGTTCAGATAAGTATAGCCGAGGAAACTAAAGAACAGAGAGAAGTCTTAGTGTTGTTTAGTGGCAAAAACAGACCATGAGCCTACACAGTTCAGACCCACAGTCCACCAGTCTGCAATGCCTCCCTGTAGTGCTTAGTAAATGTTTGTTGAATCAACAAATGTTTCTCATTGTTCAGAAGTCTGACATTTTTATAATAAAAATCGACAGTATTTTTCTTTGTAAAATACTGGTGTCATGCTAAGTGAGGAGATTTAACGTCTTAAACAGATAAATTACTTAGGTTGTTTTAACTCTCAGGTTTCCAAAACACTTTTCTTTATAGCAACATGGTCGTAATTTCCTAATACTTTCTCCGTGATGTAGCCAAGCGTTATTATACACATCAGGAAGACAATTAATGAAATTGTTAATCAATATAAGCAGAATTATTTTATTACATAAAGCACTACTCTGACATTTCTTTTCTTTTTTTTTTTTTTTGAGATGGAGTTTCACTCTTGTTGCCCAGGTTGGAGTGCAATGGCATGATCTCGGCTCACTGCAACCTCCACCTCCCAGGTTCAAATAATTCTCCAGCCTCAGCCTCCCAAGTAGCTGGGATTACCGGCATGTGCCACCACGCCCTACTAATTTTGTATTTTTAGTACAGACGGGGTTTCTCCATGTTGGTCAGGCTGGTCTTGCGCTCCCAACCTCAGGTGATCTGCCCGCCTCAGCCTCCCAAAGTGCTGGGATTACAGGCATGAGCCACCACGCCAGGCCTTACCCTGACATTTCTAATAGTCTATATAAAATCAGTAGAAAGAAAGATTAACTATTTACTGTATTTACTTTCATTGCCTGATCCTGCTTGAGCCAGACCACATCACCTGAGGCTCATGTTCTGAGAATGACATGCTGCTGGTAATTAACAGAGAAGCCTGGCTGTGTCTATGAAAGGCTGTTGATGGATGAACAATGGGTACAAAAGAGTGGACAGCTTGCTAAGAATGGCTTATTGTGTTTGCAATTATAGGTCATTTTCAAAGGAAGGCCCTCCAAAGGAAAGGATCCACTATTCCTTCAGTGTGCCTTCTTCATGGGGCTGGCTGGTCAGAATGCTACGTCTACTACCGTAACCAAGGATGATACTTCTTCCCCACCACCACCATCTCCTTTTTATGATTCTTGTCATTCTCCCTATAGATTTAAAACAATTACGATTACCATTTCAATTTGTAGCCAGCTTTTTAGAGTGAATTTACCCACTAAAGACTCTCACAGAGGTACAAGCAAGACACTATGATCTTGAAGTAACCCAAAATTAATTAATACCCCAATCATGGATCTTTCCTAGGACTGCCATAACAAAGTGCCATAAGCTGGGTGGCTTAAAACAACAAAAATTTTTTTCTCACAATTCTGGAAATGGGAAGTCCTAACTGAGGTGTTTGCGGGGACCTGTAGGCGAGGAGTCATCCCTGCGTCTTCTTAGCGTCTGGTCGTGGCCGTCAGCCTGTAGCACCCTTCGGCTTGCAGCCACTTCACTCCAGCCTCTGCCTGTGTCACGGTGCTCCCCCGTGTGTCTGTGCCCACATCTCCCTCTTCTTAACAGTATACCTGTCGTAGTGGACAAGGGCCCATCCTAATGACCTCAGCTTAACTTGATTACATCTGTAAAGATCCTATTTCCAAATAAGATCAAATTCACATGAACTGGGGGTGGGACTTCAACACATCTTCTGGGGGCCCACAACTCAAATGTACCCACAGCTGGGACACAAGCAAACACACCTTAGACACAGAATGCTTTCAAGGCTGGGATCTGGAAGGGTATGCAGCTGTTCTCTAGCTTTATTTTTTATATTATTATTATTATTGTTTGAGACGAAGTTTCGCTCTTGTTGCCCAGGCTGTAGTGCAATGGTGCGATCTTGGCTCACCACAATGTCTGCCTCCTGGGTTCAAGCGATTCTCCTGCCTCAGCCTCCTAAGTAGCTGGGATAACAGGCACCCGGCACCACACCCAGCTAATTTTTGTATTTTTAGTAGAGACAGGGTTTCTCCATGTTGGTCAGGCTGGTCTTGAACTCCTGACTTCAAGTGATCTGCCTGCCTCAGCCTCCCAAAGTGCTGGGATTACAGGCGTGAGCCACTGCACCCAGTCTCTCTAGCCTTACTAACAGCGTCTGTCTGTATACTTAAAAAAAAAAAAAGTATGTCCACAGAAGTGGTTATTAAGGGAAACATGGAAAGATCTAGAATCAGAGAGCCCAAGAAGGCGGCATGAATGCACCACTGTTCAGGAACCGTTGTTCCTGAAGGAGAAGGGTGCTTGGCTCTAATGGTTAATGCTCCCAGTATGTGAACCATATGATTCCTTCCCTTTGCTTTGATTCCACGCTCACCTAACAATCATTGGAATTAATTTGGTCCTAAAGGGATTCCTCTTACAGGGAAAGAGCAGAGGATGCAACATGGCATCAGTGCTTTATGAGTCAGGTTAGTGGGGCTCCACACTGAGAGACACTGGTCAGCTGTGAAGGTGCTGGGCCAATCAGATTTCTGAGTCTGAAATATCAGGAATCCTGAGTTCTGGCAGCAAACAAGTGCTACCCCCAAGGATCTAGGTGAGCTGACTCAAGCTTTGCTTCACAGTGACCCTCCCTGGCTGTTATTTCAAGTTACATATATTCAGATTCAATGGAGTGACTAGCAGCTTACTCACTGAAAGCACATACTCTAGAAATGACTTCTATTTGCATTGAAAGTGACCTGATATAATAAGGATTTAACTACTCCATGAATCAGAATAAGAGCCTTATAAGATAAACAAAAAATCTGGGGGAAACTGCTTTGCAGTCCTCAGTAAGTGCTGTATGAAAACAGTCCAGTGTTTGGATGGAACCTCCAGACCTTCCGAGGCTACCTGGTGAGTTGCTGCATAAGAGGAACAAGAGAGCATGAGAAAAGTTCATGGTTCAACAGCAGCCTGTTGCTGGTGTCTCTGCATTGTGACGGAGCTGGCACTGCTTCCCTGGTTTGCCCCCAGCCCTCTCCCTCTTGTTACCATTGCTGCTCTCAGAGATGTCCGTTCTTAATTCCCTCTTTCTCTCATTTTGATTCTCCACTGTGTGCTGGTGCTTCACACGCTGACGACTGCGTGCTCTCCCCTCTTTGAACATCCAAGGCCCTTTAAAACCTGACCCTAGTCACCCATTTCTCTTACTTCCCTTAGGCATACAAATGCTCTGCTGTCCCCAAGCGAATGTTGACCACGATGGCTGCCATCACCTGTGCTTGTTTTCTAGGGCACTCACCCGACACTCGGCATATGACGTGAAGCGGATTATTCCATGCTCTGGGAAGAAAACCGCTCTTTCTTTGCGTGTCTGTGCTTAATGCAATCTTGAAGCAGACAAGTGCCCAGTACATGTTTGTTGGTGGCAGTTAGATGCAGAAAAGGGAACATGACCGGACGTCATGAGCAGAAGACTGGTTAACTGCCTCCAAATAACGCAAAACTTAGCATTACCACGGAAGTTTACCGTGGCTCAGACTCCAGTGTGATAGCTTACGAAAGATTCAAGTATATAAGGATGAATGTCAGTTTATTCACTGCCAGACTTAATTCATCTCTTTTCCCTACCCCAAATCAGGAAATGTATCTCCTGAGATTCTCCCCTGAATATTAAGGGACAAACTCCGTCAATATCTCATTACTATTTTTTTTTGACACAGGGTCTCACTCTACCGCCCAGGCTGGAATGCAGTGGTGCGATCACGGCTCACTCCAGGTCCAAGCGATCACTCAGCCTCCCGAGTATCTGGGACTACAGGCATGCGCCACTACGCCCGGCTTTTTTTTTTTTTTTTTTTTTTTTTTTTTTTTTTTTAATATTTGTAGAGATGGGGTCTCCCTATACTGTTGCCCAGGCTGGTCTGGAACTCCTGGGCTCAAGCGATCCTCCCACCTCCCAATCCCCGTGCTGGGATTACAGTATGAGCCACCTCGCCTGGCTGCAGTATCTTATTTTTTACTCTGTTCAACACAGACCCCACACCCCTTTAGATGCTCGCACCCATACGCTCTACCTTTCACATATAATTTTCAGATTAAGCAAAATACAATTTATTCCACTTAATAAGAAACATTGCCTTCCATATCTGTCTTTGAATTTGTAGTCGTTCCGATTATAATTTGAGTTCTCAAACATTTGAGTTACACAGTCTCTTGGTTCACTCCGACAGGTGTTTAAACAGGTGTGCGTGGGTCTTACTACTTTAGCTCTCAGAGCCAGTCTTGTTTGCAGGTTCCTAGGTAGCGCACCTCGCTGTCGCTCCCACCCCACCCTTAGTAACAGGGTTTGAGCAGGACCCTGAGGTAGGGGGGTGGGAGCTGCTGTTTCAAGCTCATTCGCCCAAGTACACCTTTCTACCTACCTTCCCTATCATCAGAGAGGTGACCTGACCCCAGCACGTGCGAGCTTGTCAGGTTGGGTAAGTTCCAGAACCTTTTGGAGCCAGGATTCTCTTACACGGCCCTGGGCCCTGAGCTCAGCTAATGGGATCTGCGAGGCTCCAAGCGCAGGGGAAATGGGGGCGTGTTCCTTTAAGGCGGAACCAGGCGGGGAGTGGGGCGTCCCCCGCGGGCACAGCCCGAGCCGCACCTGGGGCCCAATTAGCCTGGAGCGCGGCCGGGTGTGTTGAACGTAGCAACCGCGGGCGGCGGGCGTCTGGGGCGGGCGGCGGCGGCCGCGCCTCCCGGGGCTCCTGGCCCTTCGGCCCTCGGGGGTCTCGCGGCGCTGGGACGAGGCGGGGCTGCTCCCCGCAGCGGGGGCGCTCGGCGGGCGGACCCGGACCGGGGAAGGGCGACCCTAGCGGCGCGGAGCTGAGCGCCCTGGGCGGTTCCTTGGGGAGGAGAGGGAGGCAGGGGCCTCCGGGGCTCCGGGTGCGGGGACCCCAGGCTCCTCGCCCCCGCCCGGGCCGCCTCGGCCGGACCCCCGCGGTCTGGACTCGGGCGGCGGCGAGGACGGCGTGTCCACTGTCGAGGCATGAAGGCGGCTGTGCTGGACCTTGGATCTCTCTTGGCCAAACTCTTCGAGACCTCGACGGCGCCCCCCGCAGGCCCCTCCTCCAGACCCTCGGGAGGTGCTGCGGCTGCAAGGTCGGGGGGCTCCAGGGCGAGCACCCCGCTGGGCACCGCCCCGACCCCGACCCTCCTCCGCGCCCTGCCTCCCGACTGCCCCTCGGCCTCGCGGCGGGCGCCCGCCCCGCTGCTCCCTGCCTCCTACTCCCGGGGCTCCACCGCCACCTGCGCCGCGGGAGCAGTGGGGACCCTGCTCTCGTGGCCCAGTAGCCCCAGAGCGGCTAAAGCCTCGTCCCAGCTCCCCACTCCCTCCGGCGGGGGCTGCTCCCCTGCACGCCTGGTGGTCCCAGCGCGGCCGACCCCGGGCCCCGGCGGGGCCTGGGCCGCGCTCCCCCGGAACCCGCGCCAGCTTGGCCCGGGAGAGCGAGAGCCCGGCGCCTACGTGGCCCCCGGGGCTGGCCCCAGAACCCTGTTCCTTACCCTGCCTGACATCGGCGAGGAGGGGGCCTCGGACAGCGACTCCGGGGATGGCGAAGCGTGAGTAGCAGCGTGGTCCGGGCGCGTATACCTTTTGCTGGGACCCCCGACCCCTTCGCCTGCCGCACTCACCTTCGCAGGTACACTTTAGGAAATGAAATATTTGTAGTAACTTCCATAACCCCCAGGCACCCTCCTTGCACGTTTCCTGGATCCTTACTCCTTGGCTTTGGGGGCTTTCAGACGGAAGCTGTGACATGCCTTGTCCAACTTTCTCAGAATGAATCCTAAGGGGGCTTGAAGGAAAGGACAGAATTTTGTTTCTCTTCTACCTGAAGCATTGCTACTTAGAGCGTTTGTTTGGTTTTCTTAAGGACTTTTTGAAGTCCCTTTCTTTGTCTCAGAATATAGTAGGTATGCAGAGAAACAGAATACACACGTCTGCAGCAAGTATTTTAAGAAATGGTGAGACCTTGTGCTTTCCTGATTTCTTTTTTTTTTTTTTTTTTTTTTTTTTTTTGAGACGGAGTCTCGCTGTGTCGCCCAGGCTGGAGTGCAGTGGCCGGATCTCAGCTCACTGCAAGCTCCGCCTCCCGGGTTCAGGCCATTCTCCTGCCTCAGCCTCCCAAGTAGCTGGGACTACAGGCGCCCGCCACCTCGCTCGGCTAGTTTTTTTTTGTATTTTTTAGTAGAGACGGGGTTTCACCGTGTTAGCCAGGATGGTCTCGATCTCCTGACCTCGTGATCCGCCTATCTCGGCCTCCCAAAGTGCTGGGATTACAGGGTTTCCTGATTTCTAAGGACCAGCCCCTAGTCTTATCCCAAGTGGGATGGGTCTCCTTTGTGTGACATCTAGTTGATTTATATATGCATAACACCATCTGACACAAATGGAATTGTAATGGCCAGGACATGTCTAATTATTACCTTAGAGCTCCTGAGAGCTTGCCACAGTGCCCTGAGTTACTGCAGAAACGTTGACTTCATGGGAACATTTTCACTGGGAATCGGAAGCCACTTCCCTAAACACACACCCACCCACACAACACCCCTTTCACTTCCGAGAGTCGTGATAAAAACATTGCTGTTTTAAAATGTGTTTTAGAACTAAGATGAGTTTTAATTTTTAAAGAGTGGAGCATATTGTTATTCTTGAGTGGGTAAATTTTCATCCTGAATGCTGCAAAGAAATAGTGAAATGGTCGAAGACAAGTAAGCCAATTCACAGACTGGGGTTTCTGCGTTGTAATCTAGTGAGGCCATTCCCTACTCCCTTCAAAAAATCCTGAGTAATTTTTGCATTCATACTGATCCCGACTCATTCACAATTTAAATAATTACAGTTTCACAAAATTGCATGATATTCATTTCAATATGAAAGTAAGCGGCCGGGCGCAGTGGCTCACGCCTGTAATCCCAGCACTTTGGGAGGCCAAGGCGGGCGGATCACGAGGTCAGGAGATCGAGACCATCCTAGCTAACACGGTGAAACCCTGTCTCTACTAAAAATACAAAAAATTAGCCGGGCGAGGTGGCGGCGCCTGTAGTCCCAGCTACTTGGGAGGCTGAGGCAGGAGAATGGCGTGAACCTGGGAGGCGGAGCTTGCAGTGAGCGGAGATTGCGCCACTGCACTCCAGCCTGGGCAACAGAGTGAGACTCCATCTCAAAAAAAAAAAAGAGAATAAGTAGTTAAGCAAAAGGTTGTTCCCACTTATTAAAAAATACTACATTATGACATGTTTATCGGCTGATAGTTTTCCCTAAAATTATCAGTTAATTGCTTTTGGAAAACTCACTGGAATACATATACCTGAGGAATTAGACCATTGTTATTGGCAACTGGTCCTTAACATTTATGCAATTAATGTTTTATGAGCAAACAGATCTACACGCTGACCTTAAACGCTAGTCTTAGTGCTTTTAACAAATAGCCACTGAAATATGCAGCATGGCCAGTGAAAGAACTGGTATTAGTTTCAATTCTTGAACATATTAGCTCATGTTTATATTGTGCAAATATTTGCCATAGACACTTTTTGAATATCACTGCATTTGGCATTATTTACATAAGAGATTATTCTGAATTAACAAATGCATTCAATTTTACGGACAGTGAAGAAATTGAATTTTTAAATTATTATTATTTTTTGAGATGAGGTCTCCCTCTGTCACCCAGGTTGGAGTGCAGTGGTATGATCACTGTTCACTGCAGCCTCAACCTCCCAGGCTCAAGCGATCTGATTCTTCTGTCTCAGACTCTCGAGTAGCTGGGATCACAGGTGTGAGCTGCTAGGCCTGGACAATTTTAAAAATGTTTCTGTGGAGACGGGGTCTCCCTGTGTTGCCCAGGCTGGTCTTGAGCTCCTGGCCTCAAGCCATCTTCCCACCTGGGCACAGCTGGGGTTATAGGCATGAGCCACTGCATCTGGCCATGAAATTGGATTTTAGGTAAGTGCCATGAGAAGTAATATACACAGCTAGGTGCTTTGCAGAATTCTCCTGAGTTTGTGCGCTCCTGCTGTCTGCAGCCGCAGGTAAAGGCACACACAGGCAGGAAGCAGACTGGCCTCTGAGCACATACCATTTTTCCTTTCAGATCCACGGCTACTCACGTTCCCTTCCTCTCATCATACCCCACTCCTTTTTCAATCACTAAAACGTAAGAGATGAAGGGGAAGGAAGAAAGTATTAAGGTCACTTTTCTTTCAATACTACAGACTGCACCTTGAAGGATTTTTTTTCCCTCCTGGATTTCTGCGGTGGTGATTTACAACGCCGAATAAACAAACATAAGACAATGAATTTAAATTTGCTCCTACCATCTCATCTGTCACTTGGCAGATAGCTGCTGCTGTTAGCCTGCGTGGTTAGTATTAAAATCAGGAATTGAAATTTCAAAAGCCTGGGAACATGGAAAGGGAGAAATGGATAATGTCAGAGAAAAAGAAAAAGAGTGATAAGAGAGAATGTGAACACATATAAAGGAAACGTAAACCTATCTGTAAGAAATGTGGATCTAATTTTAAGGCCGTGGCACTGAATTCGAAAGGAAAGCCCTACTAACAGTTTATACTTTTTTTTTTGACAATAACGCATACATTTTACATTTGCCTGATTCTGTACTTGGCTTAAAAAAAAAAAAACTCAAAGTAGTGAAATTAACTTGAGTTGGAAAATATGCAAACTCTCCTGCAATTTAGAGGCTTTTTTCCCCAAACAAAGGTGCTGAATAGCAGCAGGGGTTTTTGAGAATTCCGTAAGTGAAAGTCCCATGGAATGGAGGCTGCCCCTTTCGCTCCACAGGACATACTGGCTGCACATCTGAGCCAGAGGCAGAGGATACTGAGCTCTCTTTCTTCACCTCACTGTCCTGCATCCCTAGATGTGTGATCCAACACCTTTGATCTTCACCGTGGCTTCCCTGTGCATTTCATGCATATATTATGTCTTAGTGTTTTCCGGTCTCACTCATCCCTCTTCACTACCTCTTTTCACACTTCTGGTTTTAACCACACAATACACCTTGTAAAGGTCTTATTCTCTTATTTGTTCTGCAAATCTAAGAATTCCTAGCAATACGTAAGGTGGATAGATTGATAATTGTTGTGTATGAATGTTGGTAGAGTGTAAACTTCTAGTCAGGAAGTATTTATAGCTTGTATAAGTCATAGTTATTACAAGCATATACTCTTTTTTTTTTTTTGAGTGATTGAGTTCCATTGTTAAAATAACATTACTGTGGATACATTGCAGTGGCTGCTTGAATGGCTTGTCAGCATGGCTGGCAGTAAAGTGACTGGAGGGACTCATCTTGATTCCTCTGACACTGAGGCAGCCTCGAATGTGATGAAGCCTGTAGACCTGGAAACCAGACGAGGTGGATTCCACCTCAAACCAATTGCTAGCTGAGTAATTCTGGGCAGGTTTTTCATTTTCCCCTAGCTGTACTTTTTCTTTCATGATAATATGGAGGCGATAATACTTTCTGCATAGAAGTGCTCCAGAAATTAATTGAAATAATATATTAAGTAACATATGGAGAAATGCTAAAAAAAAATGTGTTATCTATTACTACCTGCTTCTTGGCACAGAAATAAAAATTGAGAGCCATGTTTTATTGAAAGAAACATTCTAGACTGAGAGGGAAAAATGATTCATTATATTTAGCATGTGACTGTAATAAATGGCATCTTTTAGTTCAGTTATTTGGGAGAACAAATTATCGTACGTGCCAATCTTTCATCATTACCTTCCCTGCGTGACTTACAGAAGATAAGGGTTAGTTTAATTAACATTGCCACTGAGCGCTGTGTAACGCCCAGGAAGAAATGCATTTACCACTCTGGGATCAAACGTTTAATCTGCAGAATAATCAGTAGCATCACAAATCGTACATTTGGGTAGCGCTTGTCTTTTCCTCCACGGAAACCCTGTGATTTATATTCACATCTTACGTCCATTATCAGACTATAAACTCTTTGTCCGGTGACACTTAAGGGAACGCATGCCCATGAAGGACACTTAG
Organism: Rhinopithecus roxellana; assembly: GCF_007565055.1. NCBI lineage: Eukaryota > Metazoa > Chordata > Mammalia > Primates > Cercopithecidae > Rhinopithecus > Rhinopithecus roxellana. The sequence goes on along the minus strand of NC_044550.1, from coordinate 107,714,477 downwards.
CAAATATTTATTGAATGGTTGAAGAAAATATTTTCTTCCTCATATACCCACTGTCTTGGGTTTCTAATCTTACAAGAACCCAGGGGCAGTTTCAATGTCTTCCTTTCAGAGTAATTATTGTCTTGGGGCTCTTTGTTTCATTGTCTGGAATTTTTCCAAAGTCAGTAATGCTTTCTGCTGGGACTTAGCATTTCTCAGGGATGAACAGGGAGCTCAGTGTACAATTGTCATGTGACCGTTACTTTCATTAAAAGTAATAATGAATTCAACTTGGTTTTCCATATCAAGTATTTGCTTAAACCCGAGAAAACAATTTTGTTCTGTCTTATGCAGTAGACTTTTGCTGTAAATTATCCTCTTTCTTTGTTGTTATATTTCAATCTTTTTTTTTTTTTTTTTTTTTTTTGAGACAAGAGTCTCGCGCTGTCACCAGGCTGGCTGGAGTGCAGCAGCGCGATCTCGGCTCACTGTAACCTCCGCCTCCTGGGTTCAACTGATTCTCCTGCCTCAGCCTCCTGAGTAGCTGGGATATATTTAAATCTTGAACACTGTATTTGAGTTAGCAGTTATATGTTTTTTTTGCTGTGTGTTTAAAGTGTTTTCATTTTGAGTGTTTTCTAATTTCTTATCCAACAAGCATGGCCCTTGACTTGTGCCAAGCTCATAATGACAGTCCTGTGGGAGTTGAACGCTTCAGCGTTGTGTAATCATAACAGCTCATGTAAATTAGTATAGTTTTTAAAGCACAGATTGAAGTCAGATTGAATTTGATTCACATCTCATTTTATGATTCTTCTTAGAATGCTAACTAAGCATTCACATTAGGTACTTAACCTCTCTAAGCTTCACCTTCTCATTCATAAAATGGGAATTAATAATAATGCCTATTCAAAGAGATATTGTAAGGATTAAAAGAGATTATATATACAAACTTGTCTCTGTGGTGGCTAGTACATAAGCACTCGATAAATAACTGTTACTATTACATGATAGTCATTATTCTAAATATATTTTTATTTATTACCTACAGTCAGCATCTTTTGTACAAAATACAGTTTATTGCTGTGATCTGCAGTGAAGGCTAATGTATTCATTGTCAACCTGTATTATATCTGTTCCATCTAAGATCCACATGGAGCTAGATTTTTGAGTAACCAGGGAAAGAACTGGAATGGATCTTATCAAAAAGCAGGAAAAATAAGATAAATGATTCAAGAGTGGTTTCAGACACTGCTGTGAGCACACAGCTAAGAGAGAAGACGAGGCCCGGAGATGATGCTGAGGGAGGGGAGGTGTCAGGGGTCTGAGTTCTAAAGAATATCCAAAATTGGGGCACATGGACACCTGGGGTTTGGGAGGGCACTGTAGGAGAGCAAAGCAGTGTGAGCAAATGCATGGAGGCACAGAGTCACGTGGCACGAGGCTTTCCATTTGTTAGGTGCACAGCTTTTGTGAAAAGCGTTAAAACTAGGGAGAGCCTTGGATACTGGGCTCTGTTTAGTAAACACTGGAAAAGCCACAGTTTAGGTAGAGAAGTGGCAGGAGCAGGCTGCGCTTTAGAAGGGTTGAGCTAATATGCAGGGAGCTAGTAGGAGGCTCTAGGAATAGACACCTGAGAGGTATGGAGCCTAGGAATGAACACAGTGAAAAAGATACCGAACTGACAAATCTCACAAGACTGGCAACACATAGGTGAGACTGAGGAAGTCAGAGGAAGTGCTGAAGATGATGTCGTGTGGCCGGGAGGAGAGCGCCACTCATAAAGGGGGGACCACAGAAGATGTGGGTTTGTCACGCAAATGAGGCGTTCCCTCTGGGATACACACCTTGAGTTGAGGTCTAGGAAAACATCCAGAGAAGGGACCAGGCACGGGGCTGGACATTCATGGTGGAATGTGGCAGGAAGTTAAGGACTGGGAGTATAAACAGGCAGCTTTGCATATACAGGTGATGGTGAACACACACAGTGATCACAAACTATACAACAGATGACATCACATGCCAAGCAAGGTAGGAGCGCTCCTTACTGTTGCTGCAAGTGCTTCAAGACCCTCTAAAATGAGAGGCGTCTCCTTTCTCTGCTGGAACAGTGCTTCTCAATGTCTGTGCCATTAGCTACCTGCTAGCAGTTACCAGGTGCCTACTTATTCCCTGTCCATGAAGCGGTAAGTACAGAAAGGGAGAATAAGCATTTAGAAATTTTATAGCAATTGGCAGAGGAGCTTTATGTCTATTGACTCTAATAATTAAACATTTGGATTCACATTTGTATATTGTTTTCACCATTTTATTTTTCTATTTTTATTATATTTTAAAAGTATTTACATACAATAAATTGGAAAAATGATCCGACACTACAGATAGTTTGAAGACCACTGAGGTAGACTTTATTAAGATACCTTTAAACCACACTGAGCAAAACATTTCAGGACACCAAGAAAATCAGCCAAATGTAACATTATCTCTTACTGTCCTTAAAATACTGGGCTAAGCAATATTCTAATAGTATCCTCTGATTGCAGATGAGATTCTTTAAATTGTTCAGATGATCTGGAGTTGAGGATGTGCCTGGTTCACAGTGTCTTTGAGCACTGCGGTCATCAGATGCAGCCTCCAGCCAAGCACCCACTGTCTGGGAGGAGGGAGTTTCCCACTCTTATTCCTGCTTTAATCCTAGCTTGTCAGTTTTTGTTTTGTTGTAACATAAAAACCATGGGGAGTAGAGTCTATTGCTTTCTCTCAAAATAAACCTTTGGATCATTCACTGTGAGGAGGGACAAAGGAAAGTGAAAATGCTAGGGAAAAAAATACCAGTTAACATTTACAAATACCATGCCACATATCCTGCACATACAGAGGACCTCTTCCCTCATGGGTGCGGTGCGGATACTTGTTTCATTTTACACCGTCAAACCACCTACCTTTTTGGATATGCAGAATTTTATAATTCATAGGCAAAAATTTCAAAAATTATCTTCACATTTAATGGTCTCACGAGTAGTGTTACACTGACACATATTTAACAGGACATGATTTACTAGACAGCATGTACTACGTAGTACTCATCAAGCAAATGAATAAATACTATTCATTATGTATTGGAAAAAAAGTTGTCCCTTTTTGAGAGGTAGAAATAATGAAGATGCCATCTTTTGTAAAGCACAGAAATCAAATAAACGCTTTGTCATGATTCACCATTATGGAACTTTGCAGTGATTACATATCATTTAGAAGCTGGTGGTCTTTGGCAGTGACTAGAAAAACAGCCACGCTAAGATTTTCCCTGCTGTTGTTTAATAAAGAGGTTATTAAGGCAAAGTTGAATTAAACGTTCTTCTCAGATGCATGTATACCTATATAATCTTCTTAGAATCATTGCCTTCTTTATAACCATAACTTGAAATTATTTTTAAATATTGTGGAACTTCTATATAATGTCAGTCATGAGGATGAGGACACAACTCACCTTGGAAGCTCCTGTTCATATCAGACTTAGTGTTAATAATTTTTTTTTTTTTTTTTTTTTTTGAGACGGAGTCTCGCTCTGTCGCCCAGGCTGGAGTGCAGTGGCTGGATCTCAGCTCACTGCAAGCTCCGCCTCCCGGGTTTACGCCATTCTCCTGCCTCAGCCTCCCGAGTACCTGGGACTACAGGCGCCCGCCACCTCGCCCGGCTAGTTTTTTGTATTTTTTAGTAGAGATGGGGTTTCACCGTGTTAGCCAGGATGGTCTTGATCTCCTGACCTCGTGATCCGCCCGTCTCGGCCTCCCAAAGTGCTGGGATTACAGGCGGGAGCCACCGCGCCCGAACAGTGTTAATAATTCGATTTCAGAGAATGTCACTAGTTGTATAGAAAGGCAAAGTGGGGATGTATTGTAAAATGCAACATTTAATTCAATTCCCTAATATCAGTGTGAAGACTTGGAAACCATCCCTGTATGTGCAGGACTCTTCATAATCCAGTTGACCTAAGAGTCTCTATCAAATAAAATGAAGCCCTCCCCTCAAATAGAAGTTTTGTTGCTAAATTAATGCAATAATTGAATCCTAGGGAACTACAGTTTCAACATATGAAGTGCACTTTAAAGAAGCAGGTGATATATTCCCAAGGAAAGGTCTGCCTCAGACCTCTGTTTTACTTATTGGTTTTAACATTTTTATAAGCATGTTTCACAGATTGATGTGATCATTGATCAACTACTTACTATTCCATAAAGCCAGTGTTCTTAGCATTTGAAGTAACAGCTGGTATTTCAGGGTCTACTAGGCACCAAATATAGCATGCATGTTTTATGGACATTATCACAAATCCCCAAAACATACCTACAAGGCAGGAATTTGATTTTCATTTTACAGATGAAGAAATTGAGGCTCAGAATAAGAAATTGTCTGATTCCACCTAGCTGCTATGTGGAAAGTGTGATTGAATTCCTGGAAATCAATCTATATCCTCCACACATAGGTATAACCAGATATTTTTAATGAATTAAGATAGTAATGAGGATTAAAATCTACTTCCAAAGTAATTCATGGAATTTCCACTAGAACAAAATGACTCCAAAGAATTATACTCTTTCCAATAAAAATTTAAAAATCATGTTAGTAAGGCTGAGCGTGGTGGCTCACGCCTGTAATCCCAGCACTTTGGGAGGCCGAGGCAGGCGGATCACGAGGTCAGGAGTTCAAGACCAGCCTAACCAATATGGTGAAACCTCATCTCTACGAAAAAAACACAAAAATTAGCTGGGCATTGTGTTACGCGCCTGTAGTCCCAGCTACTTGGGAGGCTGAGGCAGTAGAATCGCTGGAACCTGGGAGGCAGAGGTTGCAGTGAGCCGAGATCGCGCCACTGCACTCCAGCCTGGGTGACACAGCAAGACTCCATCTCAAAAAAACAAAACAAAACAAAAAAACTCATGTGAGTAATCTAAAAGTATCTCAAAATAATATTCCTATTAGTACTGATAAGGAGACCATGATAGTCCATTTCAAAGTACAGATAAATGCGTTTTGTAATAAAGGCATGACTTCTTAAAGCATTCATTTTGTCAACTCTCTTCCAGATTATTTTTATAATTATGTTTCTTGTAAATTATTTTGTGTGGTGATACCAAATATATTTTATTCATACTAGAAAGGCAGTAATGAGCAAGCATTGTCTTACTAGAAAAAATGGAGAAGCAACTAGAGACGGCATCGCCAGGGAAAGGCTCTTCCTGCATGCCAGCATTTTCTTAATTAGATGTTTCACTTAAGGGTTTGGAAGAAGCCTTATCATTAAATATTGACAACTGTAATCCTTGCCAGCCCTGATGTTCATGTTTATCTAGTGAGTATATTTGTTTCATATGACATTGAACATTTTGGATCTTTTTTGACTGTTGATTTCTGACATAAATGATATAATTTTGAGGTTCTATAAAATATAGTTAAAATATATTCTAAAAGTGTATTTTTAAAGATTTATTAAAGTCACAATTTGAAACTTAGTCATTAACTTCATTTCCTTATGGTGACATCTCTTTAGTAGAGCATGTCAAAATTACATTGAGAAAATCATGGGACCCTATGGAAGATGTAAGGAGAGATTGATGGCAATTGATATTCTGATGTACATAAACGTATCATGACTGCCCTGACAGGCGCTGCGCACATTTCCCCACCTAGCGTGGGACTAAAAACAACGAGCGTGGTGGTGCCGTCCTATACCCAGCGGTTGTCTGTCTTTGTTCTCGCATCTGACTGTTGAAGTTCTGCTTCTGGTTCTTTTGTCTTTGTCTTGCTTTTGTGGTGAAGTTTAACCTCGGACTTGATGAATACCTGTGGCTCTTGATATAATCCTCACAGCTCCTGAGAATCTGACTCAAGCGCCCCTGTGATTTATCTTCCTGAATTCTCTGTTAACTGTGTCAGCTAACCCAGATCCAGCCCAAGAACTTATCAAGACAGTGACTTCCTGGCTGGCGCTATCCTAGGCCTGTCAGGGAGATCAGAATAGTCAATACCTGTTTTCCTTTCATTAGTTTCTCACTCATCTCAATTATGTCTTTGTATTAAGTGAGAAAATTGCTGACCGAATATAAAGATGTTATGAAGAAGTCTAAAAGAAACTATTGGTAAAGCAACTATACGATGAATGTAGACGGTAGGCTGTTCTAAAAGATAACTGGCCTGCTGTCTTTAAAACTGTCCGTGTCAGTGAGGTCTGGGGAAAGGTGGAAGAATAATTTTCTTTCTATATGAAAATAGACTAAAGAGAGGTAAGAACAATTTAAAATATGGAATTTGATTGGATGCTAGTTTAAAAATATAGCTATAGAAGACACTTGGGAAAATTAGATTTGAATATTAAAGAGAATATTAGAGTGAGTACTAGTTTTAGGAAACTCATTGATTTCCTTAGATGTGATAACAGTATGGGGATTATGTAGGAGAACATCCTTTTAGGAAATGGATGGTAAGGTAGGGATCAGTAGAGTGTCACGATATTTGCAACTTCCTTTCAAATAATCCAGAATAAAATACATTTCTGGATTTAAAACAATATGGCAAAATATTAACCATGGTTGAATCCAGGTGATAGTTTTTTTTTTTTTTGGTATAAATCTTTCAACTCTTCTATATTTTTAAAAATATGTTATAGTAAGAAGTTGGAAAAACTATTGTATATAAGAATCATTATTATTCTGACCTCAACAGAAATGTTAAATATTGACTTTTCATGGGAATTGTTCATAAATAATGTACATGTTTAGAGGATGAACATCTAAATGATGAAACAAAAGATCATAAGTAAATTCTTGCCTTTTTTTGGAGACTAGGTAGTTTCTTAACATTTGTGAACTCCAGCGTTCCACATTTCATATTTCCACCTTTCTTGAAAGCATCTGGTAATGGTGACTTTCTTTTATAGAATTTCAAGCCTTCAGAGAAGAATCTGAAGTTCTGAAGAAGGAAAAATGGAAATTATGGTAGAGCCTAGAGGGAAAGAAATGAGTATGTTTAATTTTGTTACAAGGAAATAAGAAATAGTGGGGAAGAGAAGATGGAGGAGATACTTTTATTCATAGGCCATGCCTCTGCTTTCAAATGCTGGTCATTCTGATATACAGTCCAGTGTTAATACAGGGAACCAGGACAGCTTGAAAAGGAAATGTCACTATTACTGAGTTTTCAAAGGATGTCCAAATCTTATTTTTGCAAAACATGGTTGTTTGTATCGTTTATTTTTGGCAAAGTATGGTTGTTAGTGGATGTAGTTTGTATAGTTAAGAGGTTTCTCTTGTCATTGCAAGTTTTCCTGTCTGTACCTTTATGAGATGGATGCATTTTCCTCTCACGGACATGTGCTGATGTTGGGAGACAGTTCTCCCTGGGCCTTTTGTTTCTGTACGTTCTTGCTGGATATGCAGAAATGTAAGGCCCTCCTTCATGGCTCTTTATTAGGGCCATTTTCCAGGATTGCATTTGCAGTGAGCAGCCTGAAGAGATGAGGGAGAAAGAGCACTTGAGCCACCGGCCACTGTGGACCAGGGGGTTTGCAAGCTCAGTGTCTCTTGTGACGTGACCCACTGCAGGATCCAGGACCAAACACTTGCACTGTGAATGTGGGGTCCAGGGAACAGATGTGAATTCTGATACTGTGGCAACTGCTTTTGCAGCAAGTAAGAAAGTCTTTCATCTCCAATTTAGGATTCTCATGTTTCCTCTAAGCATCCACCAAATTGTGACAAACTAATGTGTTAGCTTCTCAGCAGAGTAAAATGAAATCCCAGACCCTTCACAGTCCTTGACAGCCAGCACAGAATAGTTAAGCAGCAAATATTTACGTGACAATCACTTTCTTAAAGAAAACACACACACACTTTTTGTGCAAAGCAGTGATAGTAGCTGAAATTGCGAAACAAAATTCCATTCTAAAAATTTGCCATCTTAACTAGATAGCTAAAATTTTCTAACGTGTAAGAGAAGGGGCTACACACTCACGCAGACAATGAGCAACTTGGTAGTGGGTGACCACTTAGTTTCTAAGTCATCCACGCCCCAGGGAGGTGTATCCTTGGTCAGAAAAGGATGGACTTAGAATAAGATCCCAAGATACATCTACAGAATAATTTTGTGAGTAGGAAATTCAAAGGCACTATTTTCCTCCAGGGTGGAGGCAGAGGGTGGTGGGTTGGCTTTCAGTTTCTTGCCATTTTTTTTTTTTTTTTTTTTGAGACTGAGTCTCACTCTGTCACCCAGGCTGGAGTGCAGTGGCCGGATCTCAGCTCACTGCAAGCTCCGCCTCCTGGGTTTATGCCATTCTCCTGCCTCAGCCTCCTGAGTAGCTGGGACTACAGGTGCCTGCCACCTCGCCCGGCTAGTTTTTTGTATTTTTTAGTAGAGACGGGGTTTCACCATGTTAGCCAGATGGTCTCGATCTCCTGACCTTGTGATCTGCCCTTCTCGGCCTCCCAAAGTGCTGGGATTACAGGCTTGAGCCACCGCGCCCAGCCCAGTTTCTTGCCATTTTTATAGAACACAGCATGGTGATGTGTCCACAGCCATACAAGTCAATGACTGGACTGTTGGAAATCCTTGCTGGTGGCATCTCACAAACCTTTTCCTTTCTCTCAGTACTTTTTCTCTGAGTAATGATGCAGTTCAGGCCCTCAGCTTGTTGTTTTGTGATATGTGCCAGCCACCTGCTTCTCAAACCATATCTCTCACTGGATGAGCACAGAGCTAGGATGCCTGCTACACCCACATCCCCTGCGGAGGTCTCTTGACCACAGTCACTGCTGAGGGAAGCAGCCCTAGGCAGCTCCACAAACACAGTAATGACGCTGCCCTTCCAGAGCTGATCAGAGCACGCTGGGAAGCCTGAGGAAGACAGTCCATCCATCAGCCAGCCAGCAATCGGTGACATGCTCCCGGGGTAGCTCTATCCAAGCAGGGATGTCAATGTGGTGAAACGGGTTTCTCACGAGAATTTGCACAGGAGGTAGAGGGAGAGTCAGCAACACAGCCTTGTTGTCAGGTTTAAGTGAGATCATTCTCATAAGGCACTTAGCAGAGCACTTGGCTGAAGTATGGGGCTTAATAACTGTTGGATAATGAACACTACTGTTGTGAACAGTTGAAGCTGAAGGGTCTTCTGAGAGAAGGCAAAGAACAGAGAGGCCATAGGCAAGCTGGGGCCATGAATACCCAACAGTTCGAAAGGGAGGCCAGAAAGAAATACGAGGTAGAGGTGAGATGTTGAAGAAGCAACGTAGGGTGTGGAATCACATGAACGAGCATGGCACCCTCTCTGTGTCCTGCAGACTTGCACTGCCAAGAGCGCGAGGTAACAGCCTGTTCGCCAGCTGTCCGGAGGTGGCTGACCTTCACAGTCCCCAAATTCTAACCCCTAAAGCCTGCCATCTCCTTCCTCCCTTATATTCCTGTTTGGGTGGCGTTTCCCAGACTCCTGTGGGATCTGGACACTTGTTTCCAATATTTGTAAATAATTTTCACAAAATGAATTCCTTTCATTGGTATCATATCACTTGCCCAGTCCATACTACTCATTACTAGGAGTATCTCGAGTAAGCCTCGCACCTTGTTACCAAAAAGGATACATTGATGGACTTGCCCTTCCCAACTCACCTCTTCCTGAGGTCCCCCTTTCTTGCTGGCTGGATAGAATGTATTCACTCAGCTTTTCTACCGTAGGATGGTGTGATGGTCAATTTTATGTGTCAACTAGACTGAGCTAAGGGACACCTGGATAGCTGATAAAACGTTATTTTTGGATGTGTCTGTGAGGGTATTTCCGGAAGAGATTAGCATTTTCATCAGTAGACGCATTGGAATCCACCCTCACCAATGAGAGTGGACACCATCTAATCCCTTAAGGGTCCAAATAGAACAAAAAGGCAGAGGAAGGGCGAATTCTCTTCTTGATCTCGGACATCCAACTCTCCTGCCCTCAGACCAGTATCGGAGGGCCTGGTGCTTGGGTCTTTGGACTCCAGGACTCCACCCTCGAATTCTCAGGTCTTTGACTTTGGACTGGGGGGAGTCACGCCATCATCATGCCATCGACACCCCTGGTTCTCAGGTCTTCACACTCGGGCTGGATCACACCACCGGCTTTCCTGGCTCTTCAGCTCGCAGATGGCAGATGATGTGACTTCTCAGCCTCCGTGATTGTGTGAGCCTGTTCCCCTAATATATCTCCTGGTATATATCTCTGTATCTTATTGGTTCTGTTTCTCTGGAGAACCCCAATACAGGGGAAGGAAGAGACGCTTGCTCTTTATAAATGGGCAGTATGTCACAATTCTGTGGGAATCTTGAGCTAATTTTCTGCTTTGGAACCACTGAAGAGGCTTCTTGAAGAATGGAATGGCATTTTGTAATGGTAGAGCTGTCGTGCATGCTAATTACAAATGTTGCGGGCAGGACAGTTATTTCACAGGCAGAAGTAGTGTCTATGTGATTCTCTGAGAAGCCCTGCCTTCCTGCCAGGCAGAAGGGTGCTGGAGCTGACGGCACGGGCCAACAGGAGCAACTGTACGCCTCTCACCAACTCCACCCCAAGAGGCCTCACATTGGGTGTTTGAAATCAGCCAAGGAGGAACTGTTTTCACCCTGCATGCCCACAGAACCTCAACTCAGAACTTCGGTTTCTTCTGGAGAGTTAGTCTACCAGCACACTGCTGCTAAGAAGTATAAGATGTATGTTTACTTCACAGTAAACACCTTTCAATCTACCCGATTCCATAGGTAGATTGAAACAAGGGGATGCTTTTGACAAAAGGCTTTGAGATTACTGCTTCTGTCATAAGAACACTCAGAAGAGATGTCAAGAGGCTGGCCTCTCCAAAGTCACACAGTGGAAGTGTGGGTACCAGGTTCTGTCTAGTGGCTTTCAACATTTGTTTTCTGTCTTACAACATCCATCAGAGGATGACATGTACCTGCGAGAAACAGTTTCATGAGCATTTGTTAACATAATCACTGCAATTATATCCCTTACTCTTCAGACAAGCAAGAATAAGGGAATGTACGTGAAAGGGGTAGTCTGAAATATTCTGGTTTTTTTTTTTTTTTTTTTTGAGATGAAATTACGCTCTTGTCACCCAGGCTGGAGTGCAATGGCATGATCTCTGCTCCCTGCAATCTCTGCCTCCCAAGTTCAAGCAATTCTCCTGCCTCAGCCTCTCAAGTAGCTGGAATTACAGGCATGAGACACCATGCCCAGTAGTAGAGACGGTTTCACCATGTTGGCCAGGCTGATTTCAAACTCCTGACTTCAGTTGATCCTCCCTCCTCGGCTTCCCAAAGTGCTGGAATTACAGGCGTGAGCCACCATGCCCGGCCTTTTTCCTTCCTTCCTTCCTTCCTTCCTTCCTTCCTTCCTTCCTTCCTTCCTTCCTTCCTTCCTTCCTTCCTTCCTTCCTTCCTTCTTTTCCTTCCCTCCCTCCCTCTTTCCCTCTTTCCCTCTTTCTTTCTCTTTCTCTCTTTCTCTTTCTCTCTTTCTTTCTTTTTCCTTCCTTCCTTCCTTCCTTCCTTCCTTCCTTCCTTCCTTCCTTCCTTCCTTCCTTCCTTCCTTCCTTCCTTCCTTCCTTCCTTCCTCCTCCTTTCCTCCTTCCTTCTTTTGTTCTCTCTTCTCTTCTCTTCTTTTTCTTTTCTTTTCTCTTCTTTTCTTTTTTGAAATGGAGTTTCTCTTTTGTTGCCCAGGCTAGAGTGCAATGGCGCCATCTCGGCTCACTGCAACCTCCACCTCCCAGGTTCAAGTGATTCTTCTGCCTCAGCCTCCCGAGTAGTTGTGACAACAGGCACACGCCACCATGCCCCGCTAATTTTTGTATTTTAGTAGAGATAGGGCTTCACCATGTTGACCAGGCTAGTCTTGAAATCCCAGCCTCAGGTGATCCAGCCACCTCTGCCTCCGAAAATTCTGAGATTACAGGCGTGAGTCACTGTGCCTGGCCAATATTCTGTTTTTTAATGCAAATCATTGATAAAATTAGTCCTACATTTTTGTGGTCACAGCTTCCGACTGACACTGAGGTGAAGGACCATGAGTTTAGATGATACGAGGGTGAAAGGAAATTGTGCTCTGCCGGGGCCTCCTTGCAATTGTCTGTCTTCGGGAGCCACTCAGCTAAATACTATACAAAACCAAACAAAAAGAACAACGGAACCGTCCCTGAAACACTGTAGCTCATGAGGCTTTCTTTCCCCCTCATGAGGACATGTATTGTATGTATTTTTGTTTATCATGGGGAAGGGCTGAGCTCTGCTTAATGGAAATAGATCCGGTATATTCCAGAGCTCATGGTTTTTTGAAATTCAAGGTCCATATGAAATTCTGTTTATTTAGAATTAGAATGTTCACCTTTATTATTTAATGTACTTCAGTTGTTGGTTTGGTTAATATTCACACTTTTTAATATTCACACTTTGAGCTTAGCATTGTGTGTCTGTGTGTGTATATATATGTATGTGTGGATGGATGGATGTCTCTGTGTCTGCGTATGTGCATGTGTGTATGGTGTATGTGTCTGTATAGGGGCGTGTGTGTATGTGTGTGTGCATCTCTGTGTCTGTATGAGTGTCTGTGTATATGTGTCTGTATTGGTGTGTGTCCATGTATGAGCCTGTATCTGTGTGTGTGCCTGCATCTCAGTGTGTGTATGAATGTGTGTCTGTGTGTGTATCTGTCACTTTGTGTCCATGTATGTGTCTGTATGGATGTGTGTCTCTGTGTGTCTGTGTATGAGTGTGTGTGTGTATGTGTCTTCTGTGTGTATGAGTGTGTGTGTATGTGCCTCTGTGTGTCTGTGTATGAGTGTGTATGTGTGCATGTGTGTATGAGTGTGTGTGTGTGTCTATGTATATGTGCTCCGAATACACTTCTAATGTGTACCTTCCTGTCCCTGTTGGGAAGCCTCTGTTTTTGCCCCACACTCACCCTGAAGCAAGGATGCAACTTCCCTTTCCCCATAAGGAATTCATGAACTGTAATTGCGTTAAATCACGAGGAAAAACTGTGTATTTCACTAAATATCCCCTTGAAAGATGAATGTGATTCATATCACATACCATACAATATCTCACTTCAAAAGTTCTCTTAATTCCACGTCCAGCAAGGGTGGACTGGATTGTTTCAGACCAACTACCAGCTGAAAGCAACTAGAGAAGCTGAACACCAAGTTAAAGACCTCAAAGGAGTTAGGGTGACCTGCACATAGAGCAGTGCTAGGGACTGAAACCCAGTTTTAGATCTTCTCAATTCCGGATTGGATTAAGGTGACCTGGGACTGTGAGATCCCCCAGCACAGTCTGCTGTAAGAAGCAGATACAATCCTCTTTGAACTTAAGCTGTAAGCAACAACTCTATAGTGTTTACCAGATACCAGTTAAATAGAAGAAGAAAAAAATGTTAAAAATAAATGTACACATCAGGTGTTTGAATTTGCAAATAATCCAAATAAAAGGAAGCTGGTGTATCTTGTATTATATCAGACCAAGTAGACTTCCAAATAAATAGGAAGCCTTGGTGGAAGTAACAAGGGCCATTTCTTAAAGTTTAACGGGCCACTCTATGAGAAGATATAAGAATTCTTAATTTATAGGCACCAATAACATTGTTTCAAAAAGTACATAAAGATGCACCCATTTGACCAACTTGCAGCAGCTGATGTCTGCTGCCAAGGCTTCTGCTCCAGATGCAAGAAAAAGTGTTTTTTGCCATTCCTATCCATCAGCCTGTGGCAGCCAAGATTGAATGGAAGAGCATAGGAAATACAGGTAACTGCTACAACCCAGACATAAACTTGTAAACAGTGCAAAACCTATTTTACTCCAATAAAGGAATCTAAAATTTGACTTTATGAAATCTCTCTCTCTCACTATATCTATCTATCTATCTATCTATCTATCTATCTATCTATCTATCTATCTATCATCTATCTATCTATCATATCTATATATCTATATCTCCATATATATCTTGACAGAACTAAAAGGAGAAATAAATCCAAAATTGTAGTGGAAGATTTTAACAGTAATTGTGTATAATTGTTTGTTTGAGACAGGGTCTCACTCTGTCATCCAGACTGGAGTGCAGGGGCGTGATCTCAGCTCACTGCAGCCTCTACCTGCTCGGGGTCAGGTGATCCTCCCACCTCAGCCTCCCCAGTAGCCACCATGCCTGGCAGTTTTTTTGTATTTCTGTAGATAGGGGGTTTTACCATGTTGCCCAGGCTGGTCTCAAACTCCTGGACTCAAGCGATTCACCTACCTTGAGTTCCCAAAGTGCTGGGACTACTGGCATGAGCCACTGTGCCTGGCCAATTATATACAATTTTTTAGAGACAATTTGTTTCAGAAAAAATACCACCAATTTACCTTAGATTCTAACAACACAGTAATTCCTCTCATATATATGAGAGGAATACATAAATAAGACAGTATGTTACTGATACAAAGGTAGACAAATAGGCCAGGAGAGTACAGTACACAAGCCAGAAACACCTATTTGTACATGGATGTTTGGTTGCTGCAAAGTTGGTGCTGCAGATATTGGTAAAAGATGGTTGCTATGAACCAAATGTCTGTGTCTTTCCCCAAATTCGTATGTTAAGCCCCTGACTCCCAGTGTGTTGGTATTTGGGGAGTAACTAGGTTTAGATTAGGTCTTGAGGAAAGGCCCCTGTGACAGGGTTAGTGCCCTTATAAGAAGAGGAAGGACCGGCACAGTGGCTCACGCCTGTAATCCCAGCACTTTGGGAGGCTGAGGTGGGTGGATCACCTGAGGTCAGGAGTTCGAGACCAGACTGACTGACATGGTAAAACCCCATCTCTACTAAAAATACAAAAATTAGCCAGGTGTGGTGGCAAATGCCTGTAATCCCTCTACTCAGGAGGCTGAGGCAGGTGAATCGCTTGAACCCATGAGGCGGAGGTTGCAGTGCACTGAAATCATGCCATTGTACTCCAGCCTGGGTGACAGCAAGACTCCAACTCAAAAAAAAAAAAAGCCTCCTACTCTCCCACTCTCCATGTTCACACAAAGAAGAGGGCATTTGAGCACACAGGGAGTTGGCAGCCTTTGGCAAGCCAGGACGATGCCCTCACAAGAACCAAAACAGCCGGCACCTTGATCTTGGACTTCCAGGCTCCATGACTGTGAGAAGTCAGTGTCTGTTGATGAAGCTGCCCAGGCTGTGGTGTCTTGCCGCAGTAGCCTGAGCTGACTGAGGCAATGGTCTTTTCAATAAATAGTGCAGAACCAATTGTGTATCCTTACAGAAGTAAAAGATGCCTGATACCTCAAGTCACACTACACATACAAAACAATTTCATGCGGACCGTAGATCTGAATATGAAGGTAGAACAATGAGACTTCTAGGAGAGGACGTTGATGCCGATTTTCATGCATCTTATCCTTGAGGATAGGTAAGGATCTCTTTGCTAACAGACAAAATAATTGCTAACCAAAAAGTAAAAGTTACACTATATTAAAATTAAGACCTTCTGTTAATTAAAACAGACCATTTACTGGAAGGTTTTAAATGACCCCAAACAAGCCTTGGAGGGTCAGCTCGCCCTTTAACTGTAATCGATCGTTAGGAAAAAAGTTATTTTGAATTTGCTTTTGAATGGGTTTAGCTTCTATTCTAGCTTTCTTTATTATCTCCATAAAAGCAACACAGATAACACGTCATTTCCACAACAGAGACTTGGTGATATTAATCATTTGGCAAATGACCTTGGTACAATATTTTCCAGTGTATGTCACTTTTAAAGAAGGGCAAATTTTTAAAGACCTGTTATCTACTTCTGAAAATGAAGCCATCAGTCTTATCAGGAGACAAAATTACAACAAATTTAGTTCAGAAATCTCAATTGGTTTTATTTGTGATTCTGGAATTGGGCAACGCTTCCAGAAAATAGAATAAATGTGCCAAGGGGCAAAGCAGAGGAGGTGAGCTTTATAGACAGGAAACGGTGGAGAAAGCAGAAACAAAGAACAAAGAGTGAGTTGGTCATTTCAATGTTTTTTTATTTTTCCTTGTAAGGCAGAGATAGGGAGACAAAACATGTACCCTAGAACTTAAAGTATAATGATAATAATAATAAATAGAAAGGAATAAAGAAAGAAAGAAAACAAACTGATGGGCTAACATTGGGTTACTCCAGGTTAGAGATGAAAACAGAGGACTTCAGTGTTATGATGCTGATTGGTCTGTTTGGGAAATCAGGATGTCTTTCTCTCCTGATTTCTGGAAAGGCTGGATAATCGCTCAGTTTGGGGATCGACTTGGTGGTTCACGCCTGTAATCCCAGCACTTTGGGAGGCTGCGGTGGGCAGGTCACTTGACGTCAGGAGTTCGAAACCAACCTGACCAACATGGTGAAACCCCATCTCTACTAAAATTACAAAAATTAGCCGGCCATGGTGGTACATGCCTTTAGTCCCAGCTACTCAGGAGACTGAGGCAGGAGAATCGCTTGAACCCAGGAGGCGGAGGTTGCAGTGAGCAGAGATCTTGCCACTGCACTCCAGCCTGGGTGACGGAGCAAGACTGTCTCAAAAAAAAAAAAAAACAAACAAACAAAAACAAACCAACTCAGTTTGGGTTTGGTGAAGTGGAACTTGAGCACATAACTACATTTTGGTTTTTAGTCTTGTCTTTTGGGACCTAGTGCAGGAGCTTAAACCAAAACAGTGGCCTCCTGGAATGTTTATCTAACAGTATTGAAAAAACTTTTTTCCAAGTTGGGAATTACTGAATTTTACTGAATTTGAAATAAGATAGATTACAAGGCACACTGTCATTTTACATTCTACTACAAAGAAAAATGTTAAAATACTTTCTCATTGAGAATTTTAATTCTTATTGTAATAGGTTGTTTAAATTTAATTGGAGTTTAAAAAATCATAAGTCACTCTTGTGCTGATATAAAAAGGAAAATATAGGCTCAAAAAATTCCTAAAAGTTGTTAACAGAGACCAACTATTAATTTTTTCTGCTCAGGATTTGTGAGGTCTTTGCTTTTCCACTGGTAGGTTTTGTGCCCTTAAAGCACTGGTGAGGCACAGAACACAGTAATCACTCTCCTAGATATGAAATTGATTTAACAGCCACAGTAAATAAGACAGTGTGTTAGTGATGCAAAGATAAACAGATGGGCCATGGGAGCCCAGTAGAAAAGCCAGAAACAGACCTATTTGTCTATGGGATTGTTGCAAAGTTGGTGTTGCAGACATTGGTGAGAAGACGATTGTTACGGGCTGAATGTCTGTGTCTTCTAAACCAAAAAGTACCTAAGACAGGTCTCAATCAATTTAGAAATTTTGCCAAGGTTAAGAACATGCCAGGGAGACAGGTCTGTGCCTTTTTCCAAAGATGATTTTGAGGGCTTCGGTATTTAAAGGGGAAAAGGAGGCTGGAGGGGATAGAGGGAGGGTAGGGTCTCACTACTGAATCCACTTGTTCCAAGACAAAAGGAGCAGGGAGGGGAATGGTCAGTTAGGTACTAATCTAGGCTCTTTACGCAAGATAAGGTGAACATGGAGTGTGAAGATATTTAACCTTTTATCTGTAGCTCTCTGCCTGTCAACAAAAGGAAAGATAGTTTCTTACATTGGACTCGACTTTCGGCTTAAGTTTTTCCTTTTGGCATCATGAACTGGGGTCCCAAGTTTCTGTTTTCCTTTCACAGTCTTTCCCTAAATTCATATGTTAAGCCTTGAACCCCCAGTGATGGTATTTGGAGATGGATTTTTTAAAGCGACATTGATGCTGGGCTCTTAGACGAGCTCTGCTTATAGAGCTGGCCTGCACTCAGCACTGTTTAGGGAACGTGAATAAAGGCTTCTGACTCAACACTGCCTCCTCCTCCCTAGGCATTCACTGGTGGGTAAGGGTTACACAGGAGTCATGTATTGTCTCGACTTCTTTCCAGGCTACACACTACGTTCTGCAGCTGGGAGGTGATTTTTTAGAAATTGTGATAAATATGCATGATATAGAATAGATCATTTTAACAATTCTAAGTGTACCATTTAGTGGCATTAAGTACCACATTCATAGTGTTGTGCAATCATCACCACCATCCATCTCCACAAGTTTTTCATCATCTCAAACAAACTCACTACCCATTACCAGTAACTCCCTGTTCCTTCCTCTCCTCAGCACCTGGCAACCACCGTTCTGCTTTCTGTCTGTATGAATTTGACTACTTCAGGGACCTTATATAACTGGAGTCATACAATATTTGGGCTTTTGTGTCTGGCTTATTTCACTTAGTGTAAGGATTTTAAGGTTCATCCATGTTACAGCATGAAGCAGATTTTCACTCCTTTTTAAGATAGTATTTAATCGCATGTATTAATATATACTACCTTTTGTTTATCCATTCTTCTGTTGATGGACATTTGGGTTGTTTCCCTCTTCAGCTATGTGAACAGTGCTGCTGCTGTGAGCGTTTTTTTAAGAGATGGGTTCCTGCTGTGTCACTCGGGCTGGAGTACAGTGGCGTGATCATAGCTCACCACAACCCTGACCTCCTGGGCTCAGGTGATCCTCCTGCCTCAGCCTCCCAGAGTACCAGGGAGTACAGGCATGTGTCACCACACCTAGCTACTTTTTACATTTTTTGTAGAGACAGGATCTCCCTGTATTGCCCAAGGTGGTCTCAAACTCCTGGCTCAAGTGATCCGCCCACCTCAGCCTCCCAAAGTGTTGGGATTACAGGCATGAGCCACTGCACCTGGCCTATGTCCCTGCTTTTAATTCTTTCAGTATATACCAAGAAGTGGGACTGCTGGATTGTAGGGTAATTTTACATTTCACTTTTTGAGGAATCACCAAATGATTTTTTCCTAGTAGCTGCACTGTTTTACGTTTCCACTGGTGATTCATGAGGATTCCCATTTCTCTATGTCTTCACCAAAACTTATTTTCTTTCTTTCTTTTTAAACAGCCACTCTAATGAGTTTGAAATGGAGGACTGATCTTTTTACATTTTTTGGCAAGGGCTTCCAGATAGCACTGTGAGATGCTGTTGAAGATAGACGCATCCCAGCCTCAGAGATTAAACCTGAGCAATTATGATCTTTATTTTCTTCTTTTGCAACATTTTAGACTGGTATCTTCCTGGGTCTCAAATAGGAAGAAAGCCGGATGTGAAGCGTGTTCATGCCTGACTCTGTACTAAGCGCTGCAGCAGGGAGAGGAAGAAGAGCCTCTTTTTTAGGTGCAGGAGAAAGACAGTGAGAACACAGTCATCCTGAGAGTGTCTGGCAGCCTGAGTTCTCCTTTCGGCTTTGGTCAGCTGAGAGCCCTGGAGCACCAAGTAAAGAGGAACCTCTGTGCTCTCCCAAGTGTCTTCTTTAGTCAGACCTCAGTTTTCCCTGGGCATCCTGCACTGCCCTAGAATCTGACAGTTTTGGTGTTTTGCATTTAGAAAGGGTGTTCTGCCAGTGTTCCCACCCAAAGATGGAACAGGATTTACTTAGAATTAAGGCTGTCGAGGGAAAGCCTAGCCACTTCGTGTGCTGCAGGTGTGCAGGGATCTGGGTTCTGGTCCCTGGTCTTCACCAAGCACCAAGGCCTGCCCTTCTGAGACCTCACAGTCTCTTCTCTGGAATAGGAAGGCTGCTTTGATGAGTTCCTCTACTCCTTCAAACATCGATTAAAGGTGTGCTGAGGCTGGGGTGACACAATTCAATATGACACAGTTTCGGGCTCAAGCAATTTTTTAGGTGGGAATGGGTTGGGAGGATAGAATGTATAACAGATGAATCAGGGCGGTGGCTCTCGGAGTGCCATCCTGGGCCAGCAGTACCAGCAGCACGTGGGATCCTGAGAAATCCACATTCTCACTGCAGACTTGCTGCACCAGAGACTGGGGTGGGGCCCAGCAACTTGGGTTTTTACGAGCACTGGAGATTCTGCTGCATGTTACCTTTTGAGAACCACTGGATTTGATTCTGATCTGGCAAGCAAACTGCAGTGCAGACATAAGACAGCAGGCACCACCCCTTTGCCTCTACACTCACATTTTTTACTTTAGATTGTGTATTAAACATAAAACCCATGCAATCTCCCAATTCTAATGTTCTGAAATTCCATCTGTATGTCTTGAAATTTAGTAATAGATTTCTGAAGACGTTGTATCGTCATGTCACATAAATATGAGTGGTGGTAGAGGTAATCATCAGTTCTCATTATGCCTGGTGGTCATGGTCTGTGAAGTCACCAGAAACCATGATGTAGTGAATACTGAACCATACTGTAGAGGAAATACAGGGTTAGCTTCCTGTGAGTCTCCAGTCTCAACATTTTTGTCAGCTGATCAATACCTGATCTTGTCTAATGTGTGTTCCTGTTTAAAGACACCTGGTTTAATATATAGTGGTGACTTGCTAACATTGAACTCACCGACAGTACTGTCTATACCTCGTGCCTGAAAGCTGATCAACATACATATTTCCTTCCCAGGGCACACCACGGTCTTCTGGCACTTAGGAACACTTAATAGCTTTAACACAACACTCCGCAGGACCACTTGACACAGCCAGATCACCAAAAAAAAAGCACGACAGTTTGGAAAACCTGTGACAGCACTGAATAGACCCACAAAAGTGCACACTTGTTTACAGTGTGAGAGCTGAAACAAGGCAGGGTCGCCTTGTGTGACCGCAGTGGGGAGCATGCAGCTGAAGACACTCAGATGTGTCTGCCTTCTGCACGTGTGCGGAGGGGCACGGAGGCACCACGCGTGTGGATTTGGGGCTTACAGATATATTTTAGCAAGTAGGTGAATTTGCAGAGAGTGAACCAGAGAATAAGAAGGATCAATTGCATCTTAATATTTCAGTTACATGAAATATAACATACAATAGTGGTCTAGCAATTACTGTGAAGTCTTTGTTTTCTGCTGTGCTATTTAAAAGAATAAACATCAAAAAACACATTTTAGGAAAATTTGGCCTTATTGGTGTTGCAGTTTGCCCAATCAAACTCTTCATAGAATATATTTGGATAGTCATTTTTATTTTGAAAGACTGTTTAATTATCAAAATTTTTGTAAAACAGTTTTTAGATTATTCTTTTTAAACTTTATACTAAGTATGGTAAACAAATGTGTAAAAGTAAGAAAAAAATTGGATATTAATGTCATTGAACCCATTTGTTCAATATATTAGGTTGAAACAATGAAATTTCTGTTTCTCTGGTTCAAAATAGTACAATATGGACAATTTCATATGATTCTGCCTAATAGTTACTCTCCGTGATAAATTTTTAGCACTTATTTTAAAAAGTTGGGTTTCAGAACTTAGGTATTTCATTTTGAATAATGTACTTATTCTATATTCTTCTATAATTTTCTCTAAGCTTGTGGACCTCATTGATTGCATAGGACTTTCTATGCTTTTTACACTCTTCATATTAAAAGTCTAAGTATTTTTCATCTTCTCTTTCAGATACAACATTCATAGCAATTTTAAAAAGTCCTGGTTGTCTTGGCCATGTATCGGAGCTTTAGCGTCTCTGTATGATTTGTAGAGAGCTGTGGGGGTGTGCCCTGCAGGGCTGGAGGTGGGGTGCTCAACAAACCAGGCTGCCACAGCCTAAGAAGGTGGCTCTGCCTTTCCGTTCACTTCTCTGTGCCCGAGTTTTCTCACTGGCAGAATGGCACTAACAGTAGTGCCCCCTTCAAAGAATGATTGTGAAGCTCAAATACACTGATCGATCGATCGATCTCTCTTTCTGTCTCTCAAGTGCTTAAAACAGGGCTGGGCATGTGGTACATATTCAAGAAATGTTAGCTGGATCCTATGGTGGAACGTATTTGTTGGTTTAAAATAGACCAATAATGAAAGGAACTTTAACAGAAATCAGCAAATTGGATTTGAGATGAATCTTTGAAAGCTAAACTTCTAAAGACAGACTGGACTGATCTGGATAAAGCCGTGTACCTTTGGGAGTTTACCAGATGTTGCTGACCCTCTTGGTTTTTTTTTTTTTTTTTTTTTTTTTTTTTTTTTTTCTGTATAAAAGGGTAGCCACCTTTCAGGTGGCTGAAGGTTTTGCTCATGTGGTGGTTGTGAGGTTTGCGAGTGAGGTGCATTGGTCTCTGGCCTAAGTGCTTGTCAGAGCAAAAGCATCCCCTATGCCTCGTGCTCCTTCACATCATGGCACTTTCTGTTGGCTGCGTGCACCAGCTCCTGTTCACTGAAATGGCGACTTCTGATTTAAACAGGATTCCTCCTCTATTCTGGAATGAAAATTCAGCAAACCCTAAATCTTGAAAGAAAAACAAAAACAAACAAAAAACAAACAAAAAAAAACCCATAAAGTATTAAAATCTGGGCAAGGATTTTTTTTTTTTTTTTTTTTTTTTATAGTGATGAAAGAGGGGAAATGTTGACCTCTGGTGGCTCTCTGGCAATATTGCATGCCAGCCTTTCAGTCCCCATTTAGAGCTGTATCTTGGTTTACATAGGCGATTCCTAGAACATTCTCATAAAAGAAAATTCTGTTATCATTTAATATCATATTTATTTATTGCAATTTCCTGGACTCATTTAAAACAATGTACTTATAAATATCACCACTTAGGTAATTTTTAAACATTAAATAACCTATATTTTTCTATAATTTTATATAAGCTGTGGACTTCATAGTTTACTTAGCACTTTCTAAGATTTTTATACTCTTCCCACTAAAATAATAAAACATGATATTGTTTTATTAGTCTTCTCTGAAGGAAGTTACTAACTTGTAAAATATATTTAAATGTATAGAGAAGGTTAACGCAAGCATTTTTAAAACAGACTTTTTATTTTAGAGCGTTTTAGGTTGACAGAAAAGCAGCTCCCTATTATTCTGGTACACATGCCACAACTAATGAACCAGTATCAATCTATTACCATTAACTAAACTCCACATTTATTCACATTTCGCCAGAGTATTCTTCAGGGTTTTTCAGAGAAGCAGATCAGACAGGATGAGTTGGTGAGTGAGTGTGTGTGTGTGCGTGTGTGTTTGCGTGTATGAAGAGGGAGACAGATTTTTTAAAAATTGGCTTACATGATTGTGGAGGCTTGGTAAGTCCAAAATCTGCAGAGGTGACGTTATTTTGGGGGTTATAATTATATTTTAGCAAATAGGTGAATTTGCAGATAGTGAAGCAGAGGATTGCAGAGATTGGATGAGGTCGACCCACATGATGGAGGGTCATCTCCTTCACGCAGAGTCCACTAAACTAGTATTTTTTTTTTTTTGAGACAGAGTCTCGCTCTGTCGCCCAGGCTGGAGTGCAGTGGCCGGATCTCAGCTCACTGCAAGCTCCGCCTCCCGGGTTCAAGCAATCCTCCCACCTCAGCCTTCGACAAAAAGCTAGGTTTGCAGTCATATACCATCTCATCTGGCTAGTTTATTATTATTATTATTTATTTTTTGAGACGGAGTCTCGCCCTGTCGCCCAGGCGGGAGTGAGTGGCGCCATCTGGGCTCACTGCAAGCTCCGCCTCCCGGGTTCCCGCCATTCTCCTGCCTCAGCCTCCCGAGTAGCTGGGACTACAGGCGCCGCCACCTCGCCCGGCTAGTTTTTTGTATTTTTTAGTAGAGACGGGGTTTCACCGCGTTAGCCAGGATGGTCTCGATCTCCTGACCTCGTGATCCGCCCGTCTCGGCCTCCCAAAGTGCTGGGATGACAGGCTTGAGCCACCGTGCCCGGCCCGCTAAACTAGTATTAACCGTCACCACCAGTTTTCCCCGTGCCGTTCCTCTCCTCCAGGGTCCACTTGGCATCACAGTTGTCACGTCTCCTCAGCGTCCTCTGGTCCGAGACAGTTTCTCAGACTTTCTTGTTTTGATGACCACGACAGTTTAGGGGAGCACTGGTCGTGTGTTTTGTAGAAGGCCGCTCCACTGGGGTTCCCCTTGTGTTTTTATCATGGTGAGACTGGGGTTATGGGTTTGGGGAGGAAGGCCACATAAGGGAAGTGCCGTTCTCATCGCCTCATCGCAAGGGCGCGTGTCAACATGACGCATCACAGGTGGTGCCAGCCTTGACCACCTGGCTCCGGGAGTGCTTGTCAGGTTGCTCCCCTGGGAAGTCAACCCCCATTTCCATACTGCACTCTTGGAGTCAAGCCCCACTCCAGTTGGGAGAAGAAGGTATGACACCAGCCTCCTGGAAGGGGAGACACACACCACTGGGGAAAGTTGTTCTGCGGGAAATTCAACTCTTCTCCCCATTTATTTATTTATTTGTTTATTTCTATCAATATGGGCTCATGGAAATGTATTTTGTACTTCAGTTATAATCTGATAGCACATGATTTATTTTGTTACTCAGGTTGTTCCAGCTTTACCATTTGGGGCTCTTTCGGGTTGGCTCCTGTGACATGCTCTCATTCTGTTGTTTTTGTTTTTTGAGTACTTTCCTACCGTCTGGCAGGACAGGATGCTCCAGGTCCATTTCATATTTCCCTGCCTCAGCCCCCAGATCGGCCACTTCTCCAAGGAGCCCTGGTCCCTCTGTTGGGGAATGGTATTTGCTGTGGTCTGAATGTTTGTATCCCCCAAAATTCCTAGGTTGAAATCTTATCTCCAATGAACTGGTACCAAAGCTGGGGCCTCTAGGAGGCGATTAGGTCATGATTGCGAAGCCCTCATGACGGGATTTGTGCCCTTATAAAAGAGGCCCTGGGGGCTTCTTCACCTTGCGGTCATGTGAAGACACAGCTGGAGAGCACCATCTAGGAAGCACGGAGCCGGCACCAGACACTGACTCTGCTGCCACCTTGTTCTGGGACTTCCCAGCCTTCACACTGTGGGAAACAGGTCGTGGCAAAAACCACAGTTACTTTTGCATCAACCTAATACATTTCTATTGTTGATAAATCACCCAGTCTATGGTATTTTGTGATAGCAGCCCAAATGGACTAGGACAGTGTTAGGGACTAAGACCTAGGCACTGGAGATGTTCATTGCTACTGGAGACAGCTCTGTGGGATAGAGAGATGACATAGTTGTCTATACATGTATGTATTTGCAAAGCAGGGACACAGTTCTGATATGTACAAGTTTCCGTTTACATGATAGCCATGTGAAGCCAGGACTGCTCGTACTGGATAAATGTCAAAGATTATATGTAACTTTTGTATGTCATAGTGCATAATATTAAAATGAACTGATTCATACTCTATCTAACTTAAAAAAAAAAAAACACTCACTTTAAGTAACTCAATGCTTTAAATGCTGAAAAAAGAATTATTTACAATTTGTTATGTATCTATATGCACTTTCCAATCAATGCTTTAAATGCTGAAAAATGGAATAATTTACAATTTATTATGTATCTATATGCACTATCCAAAATTTGTCTCTAATTCACACAACTCTATGAGAAAGACTAATATTAGCCTTGTTTTAGCTAATTTCTGCTCAAAGCATTAAGTTGTCAGCTCAGCATTGCATGGCTAGGGCAAGACAGAGCTAGCATGTGAAATCAGGTCAATTTTTAGAGGAGTTAAATGTTACTTATAATTTTTGCAATAATTTTATATCTTATATTACTAATTAAATATTTTCAGAGGGTGATCACATAATCACATATACCACTTTTTATTTTTATTTTTTGAGACAGTGTCTTGCTTTGTCACCCAGATTGGACTACAGTGGTTTAATCACAGCTTACTGCAGCCTCCATCTCCTGGGCTCTAAGCGATCCTCCCACTTCAGCCTTCCGAGTAGCTGGGACTACAGATCCGTGTGAACACACCCAGCTTATTTTTATTTTTATTTTTTTTGTAGAAACAAAGTCTCATTATGTTGCCCAGGCTTGTCTTGAACTCCTGAGCTCAAGAGATCCTCCCACTTTGGCGTCCCAAAGTGCTGAGCCACTGTGCCTGGCCTATACCATTTTATTTTATCCTAATGAATTTGCCAAAGTGTAGGCTAAGGCAGATCCTATTATTTCAGGAATTGAGGTTTCCCATTTAATGATTATAATTACTGATCCCAGGGCCCCTGGCATTAAAATGTAAAACACTTAAACAATAAGATAGAAATAGTTATATACTTTTCAGTACTCAATTAGGGTTCAAATAATCAATGAAAGATGGAAAATCATATGGACTAAGTACAGGTAACATTGTATTAGGTTCTCCAGAGAAACAGAAGCAATAGGAGATACATGTCTACATCTATATGTATATATATCTGTATAAAGAGATTTATTACAAGGACTTAGCTCATTGATTATGGAGGCTGACAAGTCACAAGGCCTTCACGGTGAATGGCCAAGTTGGAGATCCAGGAGAACCAGTGAAGTAGTTCTGATCCAGCTTGCCGGCATCTGTTATTTTTGGCTTTTTAAGAATAGCCGTTCTAACCAATGTGAGATGGCATCTCCCTGTGGCTTAGATTTGCGCTCCTCTAATGATAAGTGACTGTTGAACTTTGTTTTATATGATTGTTGGCCACATGTATGTCTTCTTTTGAAAGTGTCTGTTCATGTCATTTGCCCACTTGTTTTTGGGGTTGTTTTTTTCTTGCAAATATGTTTTTAAGTTCCTTATAGATACTGGATATTAGACCTTGTTGGATGCATGAAATATGTTATCAGTGTAAACTACACACAGGATTTCAAAACTCAGTACAAAAAAACTAAAAATATCTAATTACTAAGTTTTATACTGATTACATGCTGAAATGATAATATTTTATATTAGAGTAAATAAAATATATCATTAAAATTGTACCTGTTTCTTTCACTTTATAAATGTGGACACTAGAAAATTTAAAATTGTATGTATTCACATTATATTTCTACTGGGCAGTGGTGGTCTAAACCAATCCAACGTGAAGATTTTATCACTTTAATCTTAAGCAACATAGCTTTAGGTTTTGAAATTTGAGAGAGGAGACAAATGAATTAAGGAACTGTTCAGGTTTTGAACAGAAGTCGTAGGAAATGTAAGTCAAGACTTGCTGGGTTTGTGCAACTTTGACCATCACAATCTCTCTGGGCAAAACTGAAAAATGGCCTCCTGTGCGAAAATCAAATCCTAGGCAGGGGCAAAGGTGAAATCAAAGGTTTGGCTTATTAAGACATCAGACTTAGGGGTATCTCATAGATCCCCAAGATAAACACTAGGGCTTTAAAAAAGCATAAGAGAATTGTCCCCCGGCAGTCTCAAAGGGGGATCAAGGGCCCATCTCAGGAAGGTCAGTGTGATTTGTGACTCATGGATGGGGTGAACTCTGATAAAACTCAAAGAAGCCCACAGGGTTCATAAGATAACTACATTGGCAGAGTGATGGAAGCGCCACTGGCTTGAACTAAAAGAGGCTGCAGACTTTTGGACCCCCTTCCCCAGCCTTCCCTGGAAGAAAGCAGGCTGAGAGGCTACTCAGTTGCAAACCTAGGCCATTTCTTTTCCTGAGGAAGTCTTGGAGGGAAGAAGCAAGAGCCCACAGGACAGAGCTAAGGGCTGGGGAGAAGGTCAGGCAGCAGAAGCAAGTCCTTCTCAAGGCAAGGCAGCAGGAGCCTGCTGGAACCCGCAGTGGCCGTTGCCTGACTCTGCCGCCTCTCCTGTTGGACAGGTGCCCACTTGGCGCTGTCCTGGCTCTGTCTCACCATTGTCGGTTGGGTGTGGAGAAGGCTGCTGCCTTTTCTCTTTAGTTCGCAGGTCTTCAGATGTAAGGCAAATACCCCAAGAAGAAGCCTCATCTGCAGGTGGATATGCTTTCGATGACGAAACTTCCGAGCATCTTGAAAGAGCTGAGTGTATCATGCATGTGTAAATGACCTGTGGCCAGAGGAGGGTTATGGCAGATTAAAGAGGGCTGTAGATTCTTCCCATTGAGAGCAGGGGTCTATTTTCCAACTCTTTCATTCTGAGACTGCTTTGATTATGGAGTACAGTGGAGGTGACACTGCCAGTTGCAGCCTTGAATAGAGCTGACAGCTTCTGCCTTGCTTTCTTGGAGCCCTAAGCCACCATGTAGAAATTCTGACGACCTCACTGGAGGGACCACTCGGAGAAGTGTTGAGGCTGCATGAGAGAGGGCTCAACTGAGCCCAGGCTTCCAGCCACCACCCACTGCGTGGTGTAGACACGTGAGCGAAGCCTTCTTAGAGCCTCCAGACCAGGCCACCCTCCACCTGTATGCCACTGAGCGACCCCACATGGAGCAGAAGAAACACTCAACCTGCCGGAATTCCTGAATTCTGTGGATTATGAGCATAACAACATGACTGTTGATTTAATCTACGTTTGGGGGTAGTTTGTTATGGGGTGACAGATATCTGGGACACATTCACACACATTCTAGCTGTGTGACCTCGAACATGTTACTTAAGGTCTCTGTCATCAGTATTTTTATCAACAAAATTGTAATAGTGTCTACCTACTATGGGTGTTAAATAATACATGTAAAATAATATATGTAAGAATATATGTAAAATATATAAAAAGTAAAAGCAGCTAGCATATGTTTGGATCTTAAATGACTTTGTGTTCGATTTTTACTTTTTTTTTTTTTTTTTTTTTTTTGAGAGAGTCTTGCTCTCTTGTCCAGGCTGGTCTTGAACTCCTGGGCTCTAGTGATCCTCCCATCTTGGCCTCTCAAAACGCTGTGGTTACAGGTGGGAGCCATCACACCAGGCTCCTTTCTTTTGTTACCCTGGCATGTCCATCCTCCCGCCCCTGGCAATATAAATAATACCAGCAGGTCTGTGTGGACTTAAGATACCGTCAGTCTTCCTGATAGATATGGATACACATATGCACATATCACATATATACAAATATACATGTATCAGGATTTAAAATGTCATTAATTTTATAATTTATAACCACTTACCACTTTTACAAAAGTGGGGAGGATCCCAGTGTCCTTAGTTCAACAATGGATTACTGTTTTGTTTTTGTTTGTTTTTTTGAGATGGAGGCTCCCTCTGTCGCCCAGCCTGGAGTGCAGTGGGGCGATCTCCGCCTCCCAGGTTGAAGTGATTCTCGTGCCTCAGCCTCCTGAGTAGCTGGGACTACAGGCGCGCACCACCACACCCAGCTAATTTTTGTATTTTTGGTAGAGACGGTTTCACCATGTTGGCCAGGCTGGTCTTGAACTCCTGATCTCAAGTGATCCACCCACCTCAGCCTTCCAAAGTGCTGGGATTACAGGCGTGAGCCACCCTGGCCAGACTAATGTTTTTGTTATTGGTAGTGATTTCTTGTCACCGTGCTAGGGTGGTCCATCAGAAATAAACTGGGCTTTTTACTAAAAACTCGGAAAGACATGGTTTACCTCTGTAAATGCAGGATACTGGGCAGGAGAAATTGTTTGTACCTGTTGAAACTTAGATGGCCTCAGCTCTCAAAAGAGACTGGCTATGGCAGGACAGAGGAGTGTTATACCGGCGGCACCCAGTGCACTAATTGTCATTACTAAAATCCCTGTCGTGCAGCGGCCACCTTCTGACACTCAGGTTGGAAGATGTAGTTCACCTCCGCGGTCCTCATCCCTACTTCCCTTAGCATGTGAAAATGACGGTTTAGCAGTTTCACCAGCTCACAGGAGAGAGTCCAGCTGCTCTGCTCCTGGTGTAATCCTGGGCCTCGAACACTGAAACGAGCATATGTTAACGCAAGCGGCAGGCATGCTCTGGGGGTGCAGGAAATGCACCGGGTTGTGTGAGCCGGCAGGACGGACGTGGCAGGGTCCACGCCTTATTATGCATGCTTAGATCTAGCGTTCCTGTTGATGGAGTAATGGTTCTCGCATGGACTAGATCCGGGGCTTCAGCTCTTAAACCTCATTTGCCCACTCCCCACCCCAGTCCAGTGTCCGCACCCTTTGATAGGGCGGGGATAGGCGAGATGGGCCAGTGGTTTTCTGCATTCTTCTGGTGAATTAAAATCCGATTTGGAAGAGGGAAGGGCAGCCAGCACCAGTCTGCACAGCCCCCGGCCGCAGAGACCCGGGAAGGAGTAGGGAGGCCGTGCGGTGCGCGGAGTGAGCCGGCCCGGCAGGGAGCGGGGAAGGCGCGCTTTCGTGGAGGTCGGCGTGGGGCCCAGAGCCGGGATGGACAGGCGCGGCCCGGATTAGCGGGCCGGCGGGCGAGGGCGCAGTGCAGGGAGGAGGAGGGGAGGCGGCGCCAGCGCGGGCTGGGCGGAGGATCTGGAGAGGGAAGGGGCGCGCGAGCCTCGCGGACCCCGGGCGCGCCCGGGCCGCCCGAGCTGGGCCAGCGGCGCGGCGGGCGCGGGCTTGGGCCAGCGGGGAGCCCCGGCCCCGGGGTTGCGGCGGTGGCGGGGTCGCGTGACCGGCTGTCCGCGTGGGGCCCGCGCGCGGTGCCTCTGCCTGACCGTGCCTGAGCCTAGCGCGGAGCCCGGCGCGGGAGTCGCGAGCACAGGCCCGGGGCTGATCGTGATCGGGTGAGTCTCATGCGGCAGCGGGGCTCGCCTTCTGGCCGCTCTGCGGGCGATGTGCGCGGTGTTCTCTGCCCTCGGGCCGGCTGCGTCTGGCCCGGGCTTCCCTGCCGGCGCTCGGGAAGCGTCAGGCCTGCCCCGGGCATGGCTCACGCGGAGAAGTGTTCCCCGCCAAGGGGACTCCTCCGTCACCGCGGTCGCTCCAGGGACTTGCTGGTCTTGGGTCAGGGCGGTGTGAGCGTTCCATGTTGAGCAGCGGCTTCCCATGGCCACCCTGGAGTGCCCCTGTGTGCCACCCCGTCCTGAAAAACCCACCTGCATTTTAACCTGTTCAGAGTACAGTGCTTATGTCAGACAGTCCTGTCAACTAGGAATAGACAATTTTGAAAGCCGCTGTCACTGACATTAGAGTTTCTACAAAGCAGTGTGGCAGAGGTTTGTGGGCTGTCAGGAAGCATCCTACGAAAGTAACTCCAGATGGTTATTTCCCTGACAGCTGGAACTGAGTCGTGGAGATTGGAACTCACCCTTAGCTCCATGCACCAGCAAATGAGTGCAGTCTAGTGTAGTGACTGCACTTCAGTGCACCCTACGAAGACCTGTCCCCAAATCATCAGCCTTGCTCTATTTAAACAGTATGGACAGGAACTAGTGTAGAACTTGCGTGTCTGTGTATAGAAGCTTCATAGGCATGCCACCACATTCAAGTTTTAAAACACCTGTAGGATGCATCCTGTAAGTTGTGTACACTTTCTTAGACTGTGTAGCGTATATAATAGTGCGTAGTTTATAGGGGATTAAAGAGGTTCAATGTTATGCATGAAGGACCAGTACAATCCTTGGTTAGAGAACAGAGAAACCAAAGAACCAAAACAAGATGTGAAAGAAAAAAAAAAAATAAGAAAAAGAAAAGAAAGGGATTTTTTAGTCTCTGCTGTTAATTCATGATGTTAGTAACTTGCGGTCCTGGAGACACAGGCTGGTCAGTGGCCTGGGTCCTCGGAGAAACCCCGTCCCTATCTTCTTTGTGCTCTTGGGGAATCATTGAGTTATGGACTTAAATTCCTGTTCACCTCGTTTTTTTGTGAATTGTGTGGTCAAGTTTGTATGTTACTACACTGAACTCTGAAGCTCAAGAAATTGCTCAAAAGGAGACACGGAGGGGAAGGGCAGAGAAGAAAAAAGGATAAATGGCGTCGAGTAGAGGAGTTTTAAGGCATCTAATTCATACTAATTGGTGTGACTGTTACCCAGCTTCCCATTTCCTTCTGCCCTGCATCCCAAGACCTCCTGGCCTCAGCTCTGCGTCCAAGACAGTGGGAAGCCTGGTCCTGGAAAGGATGTGGTGTGATGTGAAGAGACATGAGTTCCTCTGTTTTGTAAATAATTTTCTTCTTAATTTGAAAAGACCTTCCACCTTTTCCCCTGAAAAAGAGTGAATTTTCCTAGAGGAAGAAATTATTCATGGAAACACACTCTCATGCGTCCCTTTCTGAATTTGGCTTTGAAGTTGCACAAAAGGCGGAGGAGGAGCTAGAAGCAGGACAGGTGGTCTTGAGCAGAGCAGACGCTCCATTTGGAGGTGAAAACTGTTTGGGGGAACATCAGCTGCTCAAAGAAGAGCTGTGACTTTTTAACGAGTAAAACGTTATGCAATAATGTCTTGAATTTGGGGAATATTTTCATGTCAGGTCACAGTGTAATCCTATGTTTCAGGCATAAACGTTCAGAGTAATTCTATAGTGAAATGAGTTCTGCATTTGAGTTGCTAATTTCATCTTTGCCTGTTGATTCTTTCAACAGAGGGCATTTTTTGTGTGATGAGTGTTATTTCAGGTGCTTAGATTAAAAGATGAATAAGGTGTCAAGGTCACAACAAAAGGTTAAAGTGTGAAAAGATCTGTTTAATACAAAATGCTGTGGGAGGTCCAAAGAAACAAGAACACAGCATCTTCATAGATGCGTCTTCATAGATTCAGAAAGGGACGCATAAGAATTTGTTTCAGTGAATAATTTCTTACCTCTAGGAAAATTCACTCTTTTTCAGGGGAAAAGGTAGAAGGTCTTTTCAAATTAAGAAGAAAATTATTTACAAAACAGCATGTGATGATGATAATAGCAGTGAGAGGACAGGTGCGGTGGCTCATGCCTGTAGTCCCAGCAGTTTTGGAGGCCAAGGCAGGAGGATCACTTGAGCCCAAGAGTTCAAGACCAGCCTGGGCAATATAGTGAGACCCCCATCTCTACAAAACATTAAAAAGTTAGCCACGCATGATGGTAGACACCTGTAGTCCTAGCTACTAGGGAGGCTGAAGGCGGGAGGATAGCTTGAGGCCTGGAGGTCAAGATTACAGTGAGCTGTGATCCTGCTACTGCACTCTAGCCTGTGGAGCAGAGCAAGACCCTGTATCAAATAATAATAATAACATAATAGCAGTGAGCAGGTAAACCTGATTTATCTAGCACTGATTAGACACTTCATATACTTTATCTACAGATGTGGACACTGAATTCAGGAGAGGAAAAGTAACTTGCTTGAAGCCTCAGTGGCAGAGCAAATTTGAACCCCCTATTATTATTCTGTAGATATGTATCATAAAAGAGCAATGTTTTAGTTAATTCATTATGCTGGGTTTTAAAATTATTTCTCAGTCATATATTAACTCATATACCAGTATGTTTTTTTTTAGTGTTCAAAACAAATCTATTTGATGTAATTTTTAGTTGTTATTTTCTATCATTAGTATTTGTATATTCACCTAAAAAGTTATTGAGTCAAGAAATAATGAATGGCTTGAAAGCAACTGAAAAGAGCTAAAGGTAAAGCAGTTTGTGAGCCTAGAACATGCCCTTCGTTCTTTTCTCTGGGGCCCTTTCTTTAACACCTTTATCCTCGGAGTTACCTGGTTGTCCGTAAGATACATAAGCAACAAAGAGAAGAAAAAAGAAAATCATATAATTCGGCCGGGCACAGTGGCTCACGCCTGTAATCCCAGTACTTAGGGAGGCTGAGGCGGGTGGATCACGAGGTCAGGAGATCGAGACCATCCTGGCTAACACGGTGAAACCCCGTCTCTACTAAAAATACAAAAAATTAGCCGGGCGAGGTGGCGGGCGCCTGTAGTCCCAGCTACTTGGGAGGCTGAGGCAGGAGAATGGCGTGAACCCGGGAGGCGGAGCTTGCAGTGAGCTGAGACCCTGCCTCTGTACTCCAGCCTGGGTGACAGAGCAAGACTCCATCTCAAAAAAAAAAAAAAAAAAAAAAAAAATCATATAATTCTATTATTCTCTCTTGCACGAGACATATCTGTGGAAGGTAGATGTTCTTGCTAATCAGTACATGGTAATTAATTTGTTTTAAAAATTCCCTTTGTTGGCTGGGTATGGTGGCTCATGCCTGTAATCCCAGCACTTTGGGAGGCTGAGGTGGGCAGATCACTTGAGGTTAGGATTTCAAGACGAGTCTGGCTAACATGTTGAAACCCTGTCTCTACTAAAAGTACAAAAATTAGCTGGGTGTGGTGGCAGGCGCCTGTAGGAGGCTGAGACAGGAGAATCGCTTGAACCCAGGAGGCGGAGGTTGCAGTGAGCTAAGGTCAATTAGGTAGCCTTATAATTGGAAGCAAAAGCAAACTTTTAAAAAATGCATGCTAGAGTGGTGTCCTTATTAGAAATATTGAAAGTTGAAGTTTTTCCTAATTCACTACCGTATCTTATGTTAATATGTATTTTATTTATAAAGAAAAATAAGATTTCTATTGAAAAACAAGTTGTTGATTATTTAACATCAGGAAGATATTTTGACTATAGAGGAAGTAAATGTTTTAAGTGGTTCACTGAAAGGACATTTCAATGATTAACAGGAACTGTGCTACACCAGTTAGGCTTAATAGTTTATTTAACATCTAGATATTTCTTCTGTTTTAGTTCTTCATTAAATTTTAATGTTTTCTAACTCTTGAAAACTCAGTATACCCACAAACAGCAATGGTAAATTAAAGCGCGTTAGATGTCTGTGTGGCTTCTAAGTGAGTCTAAAGAATTTGGTGCTTCTTAATATGAGATTAATGATTTTTTACTGGAGGGCTGGTTGGGTTTTGTAAGTATAAGGGGCCTGGTCCAGGGACAGCTGGGACCTGACATCCCTGAAATAGTGCGAACTGTTTGGGGCAACTTTTACTTCTCTGGCTAAGTCACAAAAAGTTGATGTTGTCTTCAGTTCACATTAAGGTGCGTGTAGGTTAATGACAACCTTGATTTTAAGAAAACTAAAAATGATAAGGTCCTAAGTCTCAGTTTCTTGAGGATGTGGGGGATGTGTGTGTGTGCGCCGCTTATGCACAGGTGAGTTTGGAGGGATGTGGCAGAAGAAGGGGGAGCAACTTTATACAAAAAGGAAATTTTAAAAGTCTTAATGAATAAAACTATATTATTACATTAGGGAGACTTTTCATGTTTTATTTTATTTCCAGAAGAGGACTGTCAGAAGGACCTAGAAGGCACAGTTTTACTGTGAGAAGTAAAGATCCTTTACCTACACATTTTACAAG
Source organism: Rhinopithecus roxellana (assembly GCF_007565055.1). Lineage (NCBI taxonomy): Eukaryota > Metazoa > Chordata > Mammalia > Primates > Cercopithecidae > Rhinopithecus > Rhinopithecus roxellana. The sequence goes on along the minus strand of NC_044550.1, from coordinate 107,679,485 downwards.
AAATGTGCAGAAAGCCATTGATAAATATACCTGGTAAGAATTCACCTTGTTCATTGTTTCAGATTACAAAATCACAAAATGCCGGTAACAAATGTGGGAAAGGAAATTAGTGACTGGCCATGAATTTCTAAAAGTAAGATGCAGTTTTATTTTTAACCTACTGTAAACATCACACTGTAATAGTATACTGTGAAAATAATTAATTAATAAATTTATTTAGTGAAAGAGGAAGCAGGCTCAGAGAAGTGAAGCCACTTAGCCATCCAAGCCCTTCCAGCAAATGTGATTTTTTTGCCCATGTTCATTCCTGCAGCGAATCATCCTTGTCCTCCAGCGGAAGCCGCACACCCACAGGAGCCCACACCTCTTGGTCTGGGTCGGCCACACAGAGCTCTACCACCGGCTCGTCCACGGAGAGGGGCTCCATTTATTCCTGGAGAGATGACGTATGTCTCAGAATATTTTGGATAATCTTGTAATTACAGTGTATAGTGAAGAATTGCTTCCTTATATTCAAAATTTTTTTTAACCAATTATAAAAGCATGACCTGTTGCATACATACATGTACATACATGTAAAAGCATGCACATGTTACATGCGAAAATAATAGATCACGAACTGTGGAGAAAAGTGCAACTCCCTCATGACCTCCTGGCCCCGCCTCAGCTGCCCGCAGTGTTCTCGTTTCCGCCCTGCAGCCGGCTGTCCCGGTGTGTGCTCCCGGTGACTTCTTGATGGTATCCATGGCCAGAAATTCAGGACTTGAAGAGGAAAAAAATGTTGGAAAAGGAAAAGCTGTGACAGCCCACTGTGATTAGAGAACTCCCTGCCAGTGTTCCCAGTCGGATATTTCACCTTCACCTCCTATCCCTGGGAGAGCTGTTGTTGCCTCTGAACTGCTTTTGCCTGTGTGAGCCTGGGATTCTGGCTGGGTGAGCTCTGCTTCCACTGCTCCAGCTTGCTCAGGAACTCACTGGCTCCACAGTCTCCTCCCTCCTCCTCCCTCCAGGGGTCTCTGAGGATCCTGGGACACAGCCTTCCTTTTGTGAGGCCCACCTGGCTACAGCACCTTGGGTGTTCTGTTTTACCTCATTTATGCTGGTGGTTTTTTTTTCTTTCTCTTGCTCTCTCTCTCCCCCCCTTCTCTCTCTCTCTCTCCCCCTCTCTTTCTCTCTCTCTCCCCCCCTCTCTTTCTCTCTCTTTCTCTCTTTTTTTTAAAGACAGAGTCTCGCTCTGTCCCCCAAGCTGAAGTGCAGTGGCGTGATCTCGGCTCACTGCAACCTCCGCCGACGAGGTCCAAGCAATTCTCCTGTCTCAGCCTCCCCTGTAGTTGGGATTACAGGTGCGCACCACCATGCCCAGCTAATTTTTGTATTTTTAGTAGAGATAGTGTTTCACCATGTTGGCCAGGCTGGTTTCGAACTCCTGACCTTGTGATCCGCCCGCCTTGGACTCCCAAGGTGTTGGGATTACAGGTGTGAGCCACCACGCCCGGCCTCTTTGCTTTCTTTAAAAGCGGTTCCCCACTCCCACCGCACACGTGAATCCGCTTCAGTCTGCAGCTGTACAGCCGAGATTCTCAGGGGAGCGGGCAGCGGAGGGAGTCTGGAAGGGACTCAGCTCAGCACTGCTAGGAGGACTTTTCACGCACGCAACTCCCTTACTTAGGGGCAGCTGCCTCCTTCCTCAGCCTTACGCCCACTCACCGCCGCCGCTCAAGCCCGCCTTCCTTGGTAGAAGGCTGAGCACCACTGCTTTACTCTGTCCAAGTTCTAGGATTCTTTTAGTATAACATTTAATGGAATTACCAGGGAAATCCGCATAACTTCCATTTATAGAATTAAAAATACTCCAGACCCTATAATTTCTTTTCATCTTAATTTTTAAAAATGTATTTACTTTTTGATGGGAAATATTTGCAAAAGCAACGGAATGCAAAAGATAGAGAAATGAAAGTGAGCCCTCTCCCATGCCCCAGCCACCCAGTCTCCTCCTGGGAGATAAATATTATTATTAGTTTTTCCTTTTCTTTGTATTTTAAAAGAAATAATTCAACTCCCCTGTAATCTGGGAATCTGGTTTATTATCAATTTGAGAGAGGAGCTAATGCAGAAAATAACAAATAGCATTCTGTGAAAATCAACCTGGACTGACCATCTGGGGACACATATGTGTGACTAAATACACACTTTGCCCTGGAAACTGTGGAAATTCTGGTGCTCCAGAAATTTCTGTGGCGGGATCCTGCCTTGGCTCTGAGAGGTCCAGGAGAGTTGCCTCCCCAATGAGACCGTCTAGGAAGGCTGAGAGGTTTTCTCATCTCTGATTCACTGCAGCCAAGTGTAAGAATCTCCTAAGGCCAGAGGAAAAATTAATACTCGGGTCTCACCCTAATATTCTTAGGATAACTAAGGATTTAAAAAAAATTTTTCCAGTTCATTCATTTAAGGAGGTTAGTGACCTTTTCTACAAAAGTAATTTTCTTTTCTGTGGTATCACCAGAAGAAAAAAAAAATCTTGTATTTTGCAGGTGTGCTTAGGTGTGTCAGGCACAGCTCTGTGAGGGACACGTGGCTGCATGTGTGTGCAGACATACAGATGTTGGTGTGTCTGCGCAGACATACAGATGTGGGCATGTGTGTGTGTGCAGACATACAGATGTGGGCGTGTCTGTGTGTGTGCAGACATACAGATATGGGCATGTCTGTGAAGACATACAAATGTGGGCGTGTCTGCAGACATACAGATGTAGGCGTGTCTGCGCAGACATACAGATGTGGGCATGTGTGTGTGTGCAGACATACAGATGTGGGCGTGTCTGTGTGTGTGCAGACATACAGATGTGGGCATGTCTGTGAAGACATGCAAATGTGGGCCTGTCTGCAGACATACAGATGTGGGCGTGTCTGCGCAGACATACAGATGTGGGCATGTCTGTGTGCGCAGACATACGGATGTGGGCGTGTCTGTGTGCGCGCAGACATACGGATGTGGGCGTGTCTGCAGACATACAGATGTGGGCGTGTCTGTGTGCGCGCAGACATACGGATGTGGGCGTGTCTGCAGACATACAGATGTGGGCGTGTCTGCGCAGACATACAGATGTGGGCGTGTCTGCGCGCAGACATACGGATGTGGGCGTGTCTGCGCAGACATACAGATGTGGGCATGTCTGTGTGTCGACGCTGATGTCTATGGCAGTGTGAACACCTCCACCTATACCTGTATCTATGCAAATTCTCGAGTCTCATCACTCCTGTGGTAGAAGTTTTCTCTATTTAACAGTAAAAGAATCTGAGGCTCAGCGTGAGATGGCATTTCTCCCAAAGGTAACAGCTGGAGCATGGGTGTGTCTGACTGCAAAGCCACCTTCTTTTTCCATGTAATGTACCCTCCTACATGGTGGGTTACAGTAAATGTATAAGTAGCATTGATCCAGAAGCCCACATTTCTGTAACTTTCAGGGTCGTAACTAAATGTGCATTTCTGTTTAGGAATTTGATGAAGCCAGTGCACAGACAGTGCAGCGGTTACTCTGGGAGGTGGAGGAAATGTTATTTGAAGAGAAAGTGAATCCTCAGACCCAGAGTCTGCTGGCCGAATGCGGGGAGTGGACAAGAAGATCCCTCCATCTGAGGTGGGACCTGGTTGGTGGAAGTTCTCTGGGGTGGGTTTTCGAAGCGCCCACCCCTGGCCTGCCTCGATATGATCAATACATTTGGTCTGAAAGCACCTGCCCAGTCGGAATATGGACACAGAGCACAGTCCTTCACTGAGAGATCATTGTCCTCTTACGGTGTCTGAGGAAATACTGAGACATTCCAGTACCCAAGCGCCTTTTAATTTGCGAGAAGCAAATTCGGCTCATCCTGAGAAGGGCATTACACATACGATGAATGCGAGAACGGTGGAGGCCACCTCTTACCTTCACATTCACTGTGTGTGAGCAGCACGTGTCTGTCCATCACAGAACACAGCGAGGGTGGGCAGTGATGATTTACTGAATGGCTGGATAGATGGGTCTTCCCATCTCACCCATTCCTTATGTAGGGAGGAGCGTGTGTTACTTTTTATATCAAAGATGGAGGATATGGATGGGGTATGAAGGCAAGCTTTTCTTTTGGTCACTCAGCCAACGTACTGGGGGACAGTTTATCAAAGTTACCTGAGTTCCTCTAGATTCTGTCTGGGGAGAATCAATTAGAACGCTTATGTAAGTGTGGCTGGATTTTCTGGTTACATTCCCGAGATAACTTTTACAGAATTCTCGGCCAAACTAGAGCTTTTTGTTTTTTTTTTCTTTTCAATCCTTGATAAGTCACCCGCCCTAAAGAGTATGATATGTCAACTAGATACTAGTTGTGGAAACTCACTTTTCTGGGGATGGTCACTCACCAAAAATTCGGGAGCTCAGTCTTACTCTTGTCACTGCTATTGATAGAAATGGAGGCAAGGTGGGAAAAGAAAAGATTGCCAGGTACATAGGCCAAGTGTGCATATTTAGATGGTTTTATTCTTGTTATGTTTGTGTTTAACTGTGCATTAGTTAGTATCTATGGAGAGCTTCTGTGTGCCCAGTGTTGCCTGAGACACCTAAGTCTGTCATATATGATCTCTAAGCCATTCATGAGCCCTGCAAGGTAACCATTATTATCCTGTTTTGCAAATGAAAGACAAACAGGTGAAATTAGCCTGAGAACCTTGCCTGAGACTGAGTCAGTGGAAGAACAATCTGGTCTAAACTCTCAAAGTCACGCTTCTTCTATGATGCGTGATGCTTCCCATGTACCCATACACACTTCATCATATCATACACATGCTTTCAAAATCAGTGTTTCCTACTTTTAAAATCCCCAAACATTTTCCCTTTGTCTGATCAAAAATGTTAGTAGCTTCTCTTTGACCTTGCAGAGTATTAGGAAGACAGCTGACCCTGCCCACTGACGAAGGCGTCCAGCATTTCCAGGGCAGCACTGCTGCCTCCACGGTCCACAGACCCCCGCTCAGTGCCTGCGGATGTAGCAGCAACATCAGAGAGTATGTTCAGATGAGTAACTCTCAAGAAGTATTGTTAGCTGTGTTTTAGTTACACTTTTTAATGTTTATCTCATCTACAAACCTTGGCTCCACCCAGTTTGGAAATTTAGATTCCGATGAAGGGCAGGTACAGAGAAGAGTTTTTATAAGAAGCTTTTGATTCTGAATTGATGATAGGCATATGTATGTGTATATAGAGAGATGTGTAATATATGTATATGTGGAACACACATGCACACACGTGGTAGTTACCTTCCACGTTTGTTCCAAAGACGCTGTGAAAGGTGGACTGGGTGTAGGATGGAAACCGCCTCACTGGGATGGATTATAAGCCTCCAGACAGTGGCAGCAGGAGAAATGAAGCTCTGTCCTGTCATTTCTGTTCACTAGAGGATTTTGATGACTCTATGCCATTCACACATATCTGGTGTGCCGTGACACAATGCAGTCCTTTCACTGCAACCAAAGAGGGTACAAACTCATAGAATAATTTAGGCTTTTAAGAAGCCCTTACAATTTTTAATGATGCCTGTATGAAAGTGTTTTTAAGGACACGAGTTTTGTCCAATGTAATATTCAATCGTTTTGGGGGGGATTCTGTACTTTAAAGATAATTTAAAGATCCGCCGTGATCATTTAAGCATTGCGTTCTTGGTGTCCTATAAACTCCCATGTAGAATCTGTTTTTTCCCCATAGGTTGTGCATTTCTGGCTCTCAAATAGTCCCAGCAGCACTCTCAGCCTCTGCCCTGCCAGGCCCTGATGGCACGGGGGTTGCTGACCTAATGGCATGTTTGTCCCTGGAAGAAGAGGTTTACCATGTGGATGGAAAGATTGAAGAGTATTTCGCTTTTGACAGAAAAGAGGAGTAAATAGAATCTTATTTGACATTGGCCTCTTAAAATAATATTAATTTATTTGACATTATTGTTATCGTATGGTCATTAAGTGTTTTGTGTATATTTTACTCACTCAGAAGATTTCTGTTCTTTTGAGAGTAATGTACTCCCAGAGCTTTTGGATTCCTAGCAGGCAGCGCCTGTGCGGGAGCAGTGAAGAGGGTGTTCAGCGCCCTCGTAAAAGCAAACACGGCTCCTCGCAGTCCTGGTGCTGGGGGCTCCAGGTTCCCCATCCCTGGTTGCCCAAAAGGGCCTAAGGGGAGTCCCCGCCTCTGCACTAAATTCGTATTTTGTTCTTAATCAAAAACTACAACTATTACATGATAAAAATTTGCCCCATGATTGAAAATTGGCACATTAAAAAAGTAACATTGATAAAACCAGTCTTAACAAATTTAAGAAGACTGAAATCAAGCATCTTCTCTGATCTCAGTGGTACGAAACTGAAAGTCAGTAACAGGAAGGAAACTAGAAAACTCCCGAATATGTGTAAACTAAACAACCTGCTCAGGTAAATCAAAAACATAATGAGACAAATTAAAATGGAAACACAACATATTAAAACCAAACTTATGGGATATAGTGGAAGCAGCTCTAACAGGGAAGTCTATGGCAATGAATGCCTACACTGAGAAAAAAGAAATATCTGAAATAAACCACCTAACTTTGTACTTGAAGGAATGAGAAAAAGAACAAAGTAAGCCCAAACTTAGTAGAAGGAAGGGAATAACAAAGCTCCGAGCCGAAATAAATGAAGAGACTAGAAAAAGAGAAAGATCAGTGAAACCAAGACGTGGTTTCTTGTTTTGTTCCCCCCACCCAGTTTTATTCATGTGTAATTGACAAGCTATATATATGTTGAAAAAGAACAATGCTGTTTAACGAAGAGTGTTTATTAATATATGTATAAATGTATATACATGAATGTGTGTAGATAGAATTATTTTAACTCTAAGCCTTGATATTTTAGTAATTGGAGTGGGTTTTTATTCTTAGTGATGATGAATGTCTTGAACAAAAACCAGCTCAGCCTGGTAGGAAAAGGCGCAAACTGGGACTTCCTCCTGTTTCCCCTCATGACTGTGTCAAAGATGCCGTGACAGCAGAAGTGTTTGATCACGTCTGGACAAACATGGTAGAACTTTTGGAAGAGCTGATTAGAAAGCACTGGGAAACTACACTCACAGGTACTTATGTGCAGAATTGGCTTAATGAAAAGAAAAAGTCCCTGTTCCTCAGCCCTGCGCTCCTGCTCCCCAGGAGCCATACCTATAACATGATCAGTGAGAAGAAAAGTGGGCGTTCTGACTTTACTCACTAGTGCTCCTTAGTCCCTTCAAAAAGGACACTATTGTTTTTTGTGTTATAAAAAATAATGCAGGGCTGGCTGGGTGTGGTGGCTCACGCCTGTAATCTCAGCACTTTGGGAGGCTGAGGCAGGTAGATCACCTGAGGTCAGGAGTTTAAGACCAGCCTCGCCAACATGATGAAACCCTGTTTCTACTAAAAATACAAAAATTAGCCGGGCATGGTGGTACGTGCCTGTAATCCCAGCTACTCGGGAGGCTGAGGCAGGAGAATTTCTTGAACCTAGGAGTTGGAGGTTGCAGTGAGCCGAGATTGTGCCATTGTGCTCCAGCCTGGGCAACGAGAATGAAACTCCATCTCAAAAAAAAAAAAAAGAATCCAGGGCAGACATGGTGACTCAGAACTTTGGGAGACCAAGGCAGGAGAATTACTTGAACCCAGAGGTTCAAGGCCAGCTCAGCTTGGGCAACATAGCCATACCCTGTCTCTTCAAAAAATACAAATAAAAAGCCAGGCGTGGTGGCAAGTGCCTGTAGGCCCAGCTACTCAGGAGGCTGAGCTGGGAGGACCCCTTGAGCTCAGGAACTCAATATTAAAAGTAAGCTATGATCGCGCCACTGCATTCCATCCTGGGCAAAAATGCGAAACCATCTGCCCCCAAAAAATAACAGTGCATATGCAGTCTGGAAAACATACAGAAATCCACAAGAACAAGGCTAGAAGTCATGTTTTTTGTTATAGTAAAAATAATTTACCTAACTAATTTCTAATAATGAGAAACTTGTTTTTAATTTTTCAGGACATTATCTGTAATGTAAAATGTAAATATAGCTAAATGAATAATCCTTTAGTTATCTTACTTCAACATATAAAATATTCTCTAAACATAACATTGAACAAAACAAATCATAAAAATGTCGGTGATGGACATTAATGACCAGTTTTATTAATCAATTTGTACAATAAGGCAATAATCATGTTAACCTAAATCCTGTTCTTTTTCCAGTATTTAAGGAATTAGTTGGGCTTTGTGATGTGCTGAGAATCTTTATTGCCTGCTGTGTAATCCGCTTCTCATGCCACTGCAACCACAGTTACAGCAGCCAGTTGCTCCATACGGGTCACTGCCCTCCGTAGTAATGTGCGTAGTGGCCATAGCTTGGACTCGTGGTAGCTCAAGAACAAATATTCTCTTTTAAGAGTGAATTTTAAGTATTTGTATTAGATAATCTGATGTTTCTTATAATATTGATTCTTCTTTTGATTCAGAAGGGAAAAAACAGAGAGAAAAATTGAAAGTAGCTGGAAACAGATTTCCACATGTCCTCATTCCACACACTCACGCTGACGGAGCCAGTGGCCCCCCGTCCGGAAACTCCGAGGCCCACAGCATCTCCCTGGCTTCTCGTCTGAACCCGCCCCAGGTCGGTGCTTTCACACCCTTCTCCCTCTCGCCTTCAATCTGTGCGTCTCTCACCTTAGTTTGTCAGGAGTGCCGTTCTAGTAAGCTGTAGTATTGAGGTACTTGGGGCTGCTTGCCATGCTGCCTGCAGAGGGGTCCATGCAGGCTTTCCATGGTGACTTAAAGGGAAACCTTCACAGTGTCAGATGCCTGGAGCCCTTGACGTCCTGCCCATGAAGGACGAGGCTGTCCTCAAGTTCCTTGCAGTAGGAGCCCATGCAGGCGGCACCACTCTTGGCTTCCAGATGGAGCAGTATATCCACAAAAGGAACAGTGGTGGCATCTCTGTCAGAAATCTGAAGGGACCTGGGAGAAGCTGCTGCTGGCAGCTCGTGCCATTGTTGCTGTTGAACCCTGCTGAGGTCCCTGTCGTGCTCCAGGAACAGTGGCCGGCGGGCTGTGCTGCCACTGGCCGCTTCTCTCCTGGCAACTTCACTCACCAGATCCAGGCAGCCTTCCGGGAAACACGTCTGCTGCTGGCTACTGATCCCAGGGCGATCACCGGCCTCTCAGAGAGGCGTCTTGTGCTAACCCACCTTCCATTGCTCTGTGGAACGCAGATTCTCCTCTGCGCTGTGTGGAAGTCTCCATCCCGTGCAACAAGGGAGCTTGCTCAGTGGGCCTGAAGGGGTGGCTGCTGGCGCAGGGAGTTCTGGGACGTGTGACACCATCCCCCAGGAACACCCATGGGAGTCCACGCCCGACCTCTGCTTCTGCAGAGACGCTGAAGAGATTGAGAGGGAAGAGCAGCCTGGTGCTGATGCCGCTGTGGTCAAGGGGGAGTTTCAGGGGAATGGACTACCCCAGTGCCTGCTGAGCATTGCCACCCAGCCTGAGGCTGCAGACCCAGCCCCTGCGTGCACTGCTGCCCAGCCTGAGGGTGCAGACCCAGCCCAAGTACACTGCCGCCCAGCCTGAGGCTGCAGACCCAGCCCCTGTGTGCACTGCCACTCAGCCTGAGGCTGCAGTCCCAGCCCCTGCGTGCACTGCTGCCCAGCCTGAGGGTGCAGACGCAGCCCCTGCGTGCACTGCCACCCAGCCTGAGGGTGCAGACCCAGCCTAAGTACACTGCCGCCCAGCCTGAGGCTGCAGACCCAGCCCCTGTGTGCACTGCCGCCCAGCCTGAGGCTGCACACCCAGCCCAAGTACACTGCCACCCAGCCTGAGGCTGCACACCCAGCCCCTGCATGCACTGCTGCTCAGCGTGAGACTGCAGACTGCTCTGAAGGTGCAGGCGCCCCCTGTGCCTATTCAGCAAGTCCCTACTGCAGACTGGAGCACTCAGCCTGCCAGGGAAGCCTGTTCTGCAACTCCCAATGCTCAGGCCCCTGAACGAGGAGGATCAACCACTGAGTGGTCTCAAGCTGTTCTTCCACAGGCCACCAGCAAGATGGAAATAAGGCTGATGGAAAATAATCAGTTTCTATTTAAAACAATGATATTCAGGTCTGTTTGCAACGTGATTATTTCATGAAGTTTAACAGAATTACCACATGGTGCTGCTTTGAGATGTGAAGCTGTTTTCTGTGTTTTGGGTCATAGAAAATGCTTTCCCCCTAACATTTCCAGCTAGTTTGAAAATTATAAATGTTCTCCCTTCTTTCTACCAAAGTGATGAAAGAATCGGCGAGTGTACATTGGGCTTACTCAGCGTTCATTGGTGGTAGTGGAGGCGTTTTGAGGAGACAGAGGTGAATCCTAGTGATGTAAAAGCCGTGACACAGGGTCGGGGGCGATACATTCTGTGAGGGTCGCACAAAAAAACAAAAGCAAAAACAAACCTTGTAGAATAATCAAAGAGTGATTTGTTCTGATTACAGGAGGGGATTGGTCTTTTACACTGGAGGTAAAATTTGAGCAGAAACATGAAGGAATGAGAAAGGCTCTTGTGGGAGAGAACTCTGGGTGGGCCATTTCCGGCCAAGCCAAGGCGTGGATCAATAAAAGATGGGGCCTGTTTGGGGACTGTGACTGGGCTGAGCTTAGGGGATAAGAAACTGGGAACCGCAGCGTAGTGTCAAGAACGGGGATTAAGAATCGAGAGGCCTGTGAGGAGTATTCTTCTGGACGTGTTGTTTAACTTTGCTGAATTTTAGTGTCCTTAGCTTACAATGAGATTATTATCTTGTCCAAGGCATTATCACGAGGATAAAATCATAGAAATACCTGAGAGCTCCTACCACAGGGGCCAGCACATACTGAGCACTTAATGCATTTTTCTTGAATTGCATTTTTATTGAAAGATGTGATCGCAGGTGAGGCTGGAAAGGACACGCTTGTTCACGTGAGGCCTGTAGTGGTGCCAAGGAGGTTGTTTCTGCTGCCTGCCTTGTGTGGGGGAGCAGGGAACACGGATAAGGCAGGATTCCTAGTCCTGAGCTACACAGAATCTGTAGTATAGCTGGAGGGTGTCCAACCATGCCAAACAACACACACCACATACACACACCACACCACTCACACACACACTAGACACACCACACACACACCACACCACTCACACACTAGACACACCACACACCACATACACACACCACACCCACACACACACACTAGACACACTACACACACCACGCCACTCACACACCACACACCACATACACCACACCACTCACACACACACTAGACACACCACATACACCACACCACTCACACACACACACTAGACACACCACACACACCACGCCACTCACACACCACACACCACACACACACCCTACACCACTCACACACTAGACACACCACACACCACATACACACACCACACCACTCACACACGCACACTAGACACACTACACACACCATGCCACTCACACACACACTACACCACTCACACACTAGACACACACCACTCACACACACACTAGACACACCACACACACACCACACCACTCACACACTACACACCACACACCACATACACACACACCACTCACACATAGACACACCACACACACCACACCACACACACCACACCCGCACACTAGACACCACACACACACCACACCACTCACACACTAGACACACCACACACACCACGCCACTCACACACACACCACACACCACATACACACACCACACCACTCACACACACACTAGACACACCACATACACACACCACACCACTCACACACACACTAGACACACCACACACACCACGCCACTCACACACCACACACCACACACACACCCTACACCACTCACACACTAGACACACCACACACCACATACACACACCACACCACTCACACACACGCACACTAGACACGCCACACACACCATGCCACTCACACACACACTACACCACTCACACACTAGACACACCACACACCACACACACACCACACCACTCACACACACATAGACACACCACACACACCACACACACACCACACCACCACACACACACAACACACACCACCACACACACACACACACCAACACACATAGACACCACACCCACACACACACACACTAGACACCACACACACACCACACCACTCACACACTAGACACACACACACACCACGCCACTCACATACACCACACCACTCACGCACAGACACACCACACACCCCCCACACACACCACACCACGCACAACACACACTAGACACACCACACACACCACTCATACACACTGCATACATCCCCCCCACACACCCCAAACACACCACACACCATACACCACACACACACCAGACACATACCACATACACACCACACACACCCCCCACACCACTCACACACACACACTAGACACACCACACATACACACCACACACACACACCCTAGACACACCACACACACCACACCACTCACACACACACTAGACACACCACACACACACACCACACCACACACACACAAGACACACCACACACACCACACACACACTAGACACACCACACACACATAGACACACCACACCCACACACACACCACACCACTCACACACACACTAGACACACCACACACACCACACCACTCACACACACACTAGACACACCACACATACCACACACACACACCACACCACACACAAGACACACCACACACACCACACCCACATAGACACACCACACCCACACACACACCACACCACTCACATACACTAGACACACCACACACCACACATACACTAGACACACCACACACATCACTCATACACACACCACACCACTCACATACACTAGACACACCACACACCACACATACACTAGACACACCACACACACCACTCATACACACTGCATACATCCCCCCCACATACCCCACACAAACACACTACACACCGTACACCACACACACACCAAACACATACTACATACACACCACACACACCACTCACATACACACACTAGACACACCAGATACCACACACACACTGGACACATCCCCCCACACACCCCACACAAACACACCACACTACACACCAAACACACCACATACACACTACACACAACCATGCACACACACACCACACACACCACTCATACACACTGTACACATTCCACCACACACCCCCCACACAAACACACCACACACCATACACCACACACACCACACACCAAACACCACATACACACACTACACACATACACCACACACACCACTCACACTACACACACCCCACACACACACACCACACACCCCACACAAACACACCACAAACCATACACCACACACACACCACACACTATACAAACACATACCAAATACACACACCACACACACCATGCACACCCCACAGGTGCACACATAACACATACACACTATACACACACCACACACATACACCACATGCATACACAGCCCACAACACACCGCACATGTTCACCCCCCCACACACACCACACACACACCCCCCACACACCCACACACCCCACACATACACACACACCTTCACACACAACACACATTCTCCCACACACCACACACACACCACACCACACACACACATGCACACCTCCCCACATGGGAGGCAGTCTAGCTGACAGAGTGAAGCTTGCATATATAGACTACTAGTTCTGAGCTTGACGTCTTTATTTAATACTCCATGATTTTAAATCAGTCCCTGTTTCTCAAAACCTCAATTTCCTGATTTATGAGGTAGGAAGCTGTGAGAATTAAAGGAGAGAAAACATTTTGTATAGTGTGTGGTGTAGAGTGGGCGTTCAATAAGTGTTACCTCTTATTATAATCAGATGCTAATTATATATTAATAGTATATATAATCTTTCGTAATTAGATTTTTGTGTAATTTTAAAATTAGATGTAATATTTTGTAATTAGATTATGTATATTTTATAATTAGATGTGTTTTGGATCCTAAGTGCTCTGGGGGTCAGAGGAAAAATATACTTTTCACAGAGTAGGGTAAGATATGAACCAAACCCTGAATGATAGGTGTGATTTGTTAAGATGAGAAAGGAAGGGAGGCTCTTCAAAGCAAAAGCAAAACTGTGCACCTGGCACAGGAGCACCTAAACATCGATCTTTGTGAGACCAAAAGGACACAGGCCTGAACAGAATCCGTGCTTCAGGGGGCAGTGGGGAGAACAGAGCGCCTCAGAGGCTTGCTTCACTCTCTAGTGTGAGGGCTTTACAAGAAGTCTTCTGTGCCTTTTCTGTTCTAAAGAAACTTGTGGAATTGCTACCTGCTTATTGTATTTTTTTGGTCTCTTTAAACTGCTCTGACAAATTCAATACAGTATTTCCCACTTTTAAAAACATAGGCAGCATGAATATCACAAAAAGAGCAGTGGATGAACCTTTTAATATTAGGCAAAATAAACAGACCTGGAAAATACAGAAATTCTAGAAGCTGAGGCATTTTTAAAATAGCTGTTTTGTTTTTATAATTACTCTGTTCGGATAAGTGTTAAAAAAATAAATGGACAGCAAAGTTAACAATAAAAATAGAGCCTGTTTCGAAATACTCAAGATGTTCTAGTGGTAATTATGAAAGCTCTTAAGTTATTCCTCTGCATATGACTGTGGTTGCCACATCTGTTCATGAACTAGAACAGAATTCCAGTCCCAGAAATCCTGTTCTCCTGAATCTAAATATTATTCTTTAAAAAAAATTTTAATTTTACTGTAAGTTCTGGGATACATGTACAGAATGTGCAGGTTTGTTACACGGGTATACATGTGCCATGGTGGTTTGCTGCACCTGTCAACCTGTCATCTAGGTAAATAGATTTTAAATCCTAGTTGGTCATGTTGTAGGACTGAAGAGGGAGTTGAGAATTACTTAGCCCTTAGCTCACACTTTCTGTCATCTCATTTAATTCTCACAATAGCTCTGTGAAGTACGTATGATTTTTCCCCAATGTAAAGATGAGGCCATTAAAGCTCTAAGAACAAAGTAAGCTTTCAAGAATTACAAATCAGGAAGCAGTGAGAGCTGGGATTCAGACGGAAGCTTTCGAGGGCCCAGGCCATCTCACTGCTTCTGGGAAGAGAACCCAGGCAAGTATGGAGGGGAGGGGAGGAGAGGAGAGGTCCGGGCAAGCAGGCTAGCGAGGAGCCGTGATGCCCGGCCTGTGCTGCTCCTGGTTCTCTCTCTGCCTTCCTCACCCTGGAGTTACCAGAGGCTGATACACATTGAGCACACTAGGGCTCCTTGCCCTCCAACCTCTGGGATCTCAGAGCATGGGGGAGACTGAAGCAGGGCTCTGCTTCCCTGCAGCCTCCCTGCCGCCTCCCTGCGAGGTCACCCTGGGCTGGTGGCATTTCTACCCCGTGCAGCTACCCTCTCCGGGTGCAGGAACCTCTCCCTCACATCTGGCCACTTTTGGCCAGGTGTGCTGAATGTCCCTACTATCGGGGAATTAACCAGTTCGTTGTTAATGTCTCAGCCCACATCTTTATAAAATATCTCCCCTTTATTAGTTTTTCCTCCAGTTAGCTGGTCAGTGTGCTGTGTGTTTCCTGCTGATTTCGGACAAGCATCAGTCATTGGAACGGCACTGGGCATTTGTAATTTTTTTTTTTTTTTTACTGTTCTCAGATTCATCGCTTCTCCAACAGTTTTTGTAGTGACATGAATGGCGTCATGACAATTCAAGCAAAACCACTTCAGCGGAGACCTACCTATTTTGCCGACAGAACGCAGTATGTATCAGAATCAGTAGTAGTTACCCAGCCTCTTCCCTGGGCTGCAAACACTGGAGCACTGAAGATTGCAGGGGGCATGAGATCACGAAGGTCCCACTGAATCCCAGGCTTCGGATGTGCCTGAGCACGTTTGGAAACGCAGAAACAGACCCTTCAGTACCAACCACACGACAGTTACTACCGTGTATTTGGTTGGGAGAGATGGGGAAGGGGAATGTAGTCCTGAAATTCTGAATCTTGTGGGCTTGACTGTTTGATTACTAACAGTGAAAACCTTAGCTCTCTTCCTGTGGATGATTCTTCTTTGAAACAGAAATGGAAATGATGGGTCTCTTCATTCATTCAAACAGTGCTTAGGAGTGTGTTCTAGGTGCCAGACTGTTCTAGACAGTCAGTGCTCAGCTAAGCACAGACAGGTGCGTTCCCTGTTATCCCAGCACTTGCAGCTGAGTAGCTCACAGGATTTCCTTCCCAGGAATGAGAAGGAGGACAAAGCCTCGGGTGGAGGAGCAGGTGCTCTCTCCTCCGCACGGCACAGACTGGGACGGGCCTCAGACACTCATGGATTACCACCTTCTGCAAAGCAAACACCGGTGCCCTGGAGGCTGCCTTCCCTTGCTTCAGATTCACAGAGACTAAAAACCCCCAACATCTATAGTGACGAAGTTCTTCGGGCAACAAAACTGTGAGTCTCGTTTCTCTCATAGTAAACTAAAGGCCATGCAGGACCTAGACGCTTGTCAGTTAGGGTTCATGGATCATCCCGGAGAAATCATCCTCTATCCAGTTTTACACAGATGCTTTTCTAATGAGTTCATTGAGTATTTAACGTTCTGCTTGCTCCAGTGGTCTGCTTAGCTGCATACTAGCACACAAGGTCAGGCAGTGTCCCTGTCACACAGGCGAAATGAGCCTCTGATGGTGGGGTGACCTTGGGTGGAGTTCAGTGGTCTCACCTGTGCAATGAGTAATTAGCTAATGCCTTTCAATTACATAATTAATACTTTTTAAGGGGAGGTTTAAATAGAATAATGTATATAAAATGCTATAAAAATAAAAGGACTGTGTCCCTATCGGATTATCTTTAAGGATGGGTTTCTCTCTATGTGGGAGTTTCAGGAAAGCTTTCCATCTCAGGGATGCACATCCCGTCATGGCCTCATTAGAAAGGTGTTTGTCTCTTGCCCTCCAGCCAACTTACCAGTGTCGGCCAATACTTAAATTGATAATAACAGCTGATGTTTATTGATCGCTTTCTTTGTTATCAGCACCAGGTAAATGAATTATATTTATGATCTTATTTATTCCCCACCATAAACCTTTCTATGGCTGAGACTCATACTACCCCAAATCTGAGACGAGGAAACAGGCTAAGCTTGCCAAAGGTCATCCCCGCCAGGAAGAGGGCCACCCGGACACACCCACCAGTGCTCTCAGGCTTTAGAGACCACCCACTGGACCCCCGGCCTGCAGGGGAGCGGTTATCAGGAGCTGGGCTCAGGAGTGGGCGGCTGCCAACACTCACCTGGCACCCGGACTTTTTCCAGATGCAGTCGGAAACCTCCTTTCAGCTTTTTAATTGGTGCCTGTTTCTTTCACAGTTTGGGACTGATGTTTCCAGCTGTGTTGCGTCTGCTGTGCTGATTCCTTCGAGATCCCTCTCCCTCCTCCGCCTCGCTTCCCCCCATGCCAGTCGGCAGCAGACGGTGCCAGTCAGCAGCACACAGTGCCAGTCAGCAGCACATGGCAGGCTTTCTCCTCCTGCCCCAGCCTACCTGGGCCCCCGGTCACACCTTCTCCTCCTTCATCAAATAGAAACTTTCATCAAATAGAAACCCTTTATGTTTCCTACTGAGATACATTCAGATGCCTCCAATTGTGCAAATCCCTCTGTGTTCTGACTCCTCCCTCCCTGTGAGCGGGTGATTTTTCAGCTTTCTTTTTATTATTGCCACCCTGAGGAGCCCTTTTAGACCATTCTTCCCAATTGCTCTCCCTACACGTGGAATTGTAGTCCCACAGACAGCCTGTTTTTCTGTGTGCATAGCTGTGCTCTACACATACGAGGGAAGCCGTGGCTTCAGGGG
Organism: Rhinopithecus roxellana; assembly: GCF_007565055.1. Taxonomy (NCBI): domain Eukaryota; kingdom Metazoa; phylum Chordata; class Mammalia; order Primates; family Cercopithecidae; genus Rhinopithecus; species Rhinopithecus roxellana. The sequence goes on along the minus strand of NC_044550.1, from coordinate 107,661,566 downwards.
GCCAGTGCCCTCCCCCTTTGGTGATGCTACCTCACCTGTGTCCCCCGGCTTCTCACCTGCCTGAATTCTCACCTGCCAGAATTCTCACCTGCCAGAATTCTCACCTGCCAGAATTCTCACCTGCCAGAATTCTCACCTGCCAGCCTCACTTTCCCTCTGGCCCCACACACACCAGCTCTGCGTCTTCTCCCCTCCATCCTCTGTCTTCCACCTGTATCGAGATAACATTTTCCCCCAGTTTTCAGAGTGCTATAAGTTTCCTGGGGAGCATCAGGATAATACCACAAATAGCAGAAATGAAAGACCTCCGGTGTGCCCATCACACAGAAGTCACAGCTCTTGGCAGATTTCCTGTCACTTGCCAGTTACCCATGTACCTGGGTGCTCAGTGACATGATGCTGTGTTGCAGGCCGACTGGCATGGAGCACATGGTTTCGCCGCTGGTTCAGACATCACGGAGCAGGTTCCCCCCGATAGGCGTGGAGACCAGGGAGCAGAATATGGCAGTTCCTGGATGCCGCCTTGCGTCTGTAAGACAGATTTCATTGTATTTCAGTGGACCATTTAGGTTCTGTATTGGAAAACAAACAAAAACAACTTTGGCACTTCCAAGTGAAACTAGTAACATAAGATCGGAGTGGCTGTATTCAAATGCCTTCATTATCTGTTTCCAGAAAGTAAATGAATGGCTTGTGAGAATTTACAGGGAGCGAGAGGCTTAATTCACTGTTTTGTGAAATAAAAGCATGTCTTGAACTAAATCAGAAATTCCAGGTGTCAAGGAAATCTCTGACAGGATAGTGGAGCAAGGAAGACAGCATGAGATTTGGTCAGGAGACAGGCAGGTCCGCACGGATCCTGCCACAGAAACTCTCTTCTATGACTTGGTACAAGTCACTTTAATCTCCCTGAGCCTTAGTGTTCTCTATACAAGGGAATTAATGATTCTTACCTCTAAAGAATTGTTGGAAGGACCAAATGAACTCAGAGGTGTTAAATAATTCCTGATGTGAAATTATGAGCTCAGTCAATGATGACCCTGGTCATTTTTATCAGGTCTCATTTTTACAGCTAACCTCTGCCATGTCTATTGCAGTGGAAGGCGATACCTTCTGCAGTGAAGCTCCCCTCAGCCAGGCAGTCGCACAGGTCTGGGGAGTGTGCTGCTGTCCGTATGCAGAGCCAGGCAGCCCCCAGGTTTACAGCCACCCCTCCCTCCACTCTCACACAAGTAACTTGTCTCTATTCATTTTATACAACACAGAAGGACCCCAGTTGTAGGAATATAAAGACATAGTGAGAGAAAAACCCTCCCTGGGGTGAGGTTTCCTCCTGTATGCCCTGTGCCACCTTGAGCCCAGCACTGGAACCCATTCCCAGAAGGCAAGAGTTGCAAAGTGTTCATGTTTAACCTTAGAATAACATAATTTTACAAAAGGTGGCTGGACGCAGTGGCTCACGCCTGTAATCCCAGCACTTTGGGAAGCCAAGGTGGGTGAATCACGAGAGCAAGAGTTCGAGACCAGCCTGGCCAACATAGTGAAACCTCATCTCTACTAAAAATACAAAAAAATTACCCAGACGTGGTGGCGCATGCCTGTAATCCCAGCTACTCAGGAGGCTGAGGTAGGAGGATCGCTTGACCCCAGGAAGCAGAGGTTGTAGTGAGCCGAGATCACGCCATTGCACTCTAGCCTGGGTGACAGAGCGAGACTCCGTCTCAGGAAAAAAAAAAAAAAAAGGCAAACATCACATTAAAAAGCCTGCTGCTTTACAAATGCAGAATTACATTTCTATTAAGGTTTTATATCTCTCTTTCCCTATTATGACACTATCATTTTATCAGATTTAATAGTGCAGTTACATAATCAAAATATATTTCATCAGGTATTTATCCTTAGGAGACCTGATCCTTAGTAATGTCTAACTAAAAGTTTCCAAATAAATGAGTGAATGATTGAGCATGTAAAGATCTTCTTTTATGTTTTTAAGGATTGCATTTATTTTAAACAAGAACATATTATCCTTCATTTAGTACAGAGGAAGGCATCCACAAAACCGTGTGTCGAGTGCTGTGCCTGACGGTATAGAACGATCACGTCTTCGAGAAAGAACCGCTACCCTGGAACAGCTGTCAAGGCCCAGCACAACCCATACGTTCCGGGTGGGTTCTCTGTTTACTGTAATTTTAATTTTGAAAAACATTTGAAAAAAATGAAATTTGTCCCTGATTTTATTTTTCTTCCAGCAGTCAGATACGCCTCGAAAAAGTTCACTGACACAAATGGAATTTGCTGCTCACACATGGACAGGTCAAAGTATTTTGACAGGTCAGCCTTTCTCCATATATAAATAAAGTGATGTAATATGTGAGATTTCAGGTTTCGGAAAGTGAAATGGAAGATTATCTACCTTGATAAGCCTATTCCGCTCGTGTAGGAGGGAATAGCAAGTGTCTGTGGCCTGTGGCCTGCCCTCGGAAACCTCGGTCACAGAGCGCACCTGCACAGACACGCATGCCCTCACCTGCTGTCAGGTCAAGAAGGGGGAAATGTCCAGAAGCTCTCCATGAACTAGGGGCCTCACTCTAGAAAGAATGCTGTCTTGGGAGAAGTCAGTCCCTTGTTTGCTATAGAGTTTTCATGCTCTGTTTCTAAGTGGAACTCTAATCTTAGATTCTCTTTGAAAATCTGATGATAAAAATGCCTGAGAAAATTAACACAGATTTGCTAATTACTTTATAACATAAGGTTTTACAGAGAAATACGAATTCTCAGCCTGGTGTGTTGTTCGCAGGATATTCTAGTTTGAATACGGGCTGGTGATGGTTCCACTTCCAGAACAGTCACCCACGCTTTTTCAAGGTGGTAGCATGGCCTCATCATGAGGTGTGCTGCTTTAGAGTCTGACATTGGATTTCCACCCTTGCTCTGCCACCAGCTGTGCAACCCTAGGAATGTCCCAACCTCTCTGGCCCTCGGCTTCCTCTTTTATAAGAAGCTGGGTAGATAAAATAATTATTGGAAATCTGTGAAAAGGACCTAGCTAGATACCGGGCATATATTGCTCAAAAATTATGAAGTATGAACCATTTGTATTATAAATGATCTGAAATTTCAGGGATAATTTATTGTTTTACAGAGAATTTTAAACATATAATCCTAAAAATAAATTTCGTACTTTGGGAGGCCGAGACGGGCGGATCACGAGGTCAGGAGATCGAGACCATCCCAGCTAACACAGTGAAACCCCATCTCTACTAAAAATACAAAAAACTAGCCGGGCGAGGTGGTGGCGCCTGTGGTCCCAGCTACTTGGGAGGCTGAGGCAGGAGAATGGCGGGAACCCGGGAGGCGGAGCTTGCAGTGAGCTGAGATCCGGCCACTGCACTCCAGCCTGGGCCACAGAGCGAGACTCCGTCTCAAATAATAAATAATAATAATAATAATAATAATAATAATAAATAAAATAAATTTTGTAAAAAGTAAGCATTGTGTAATACAGATCTATCTGTTCTCATCAGCCCTTCTGTCGCCCTGTAGTATAGTGATGTCATGGATTCCTCAGCTCTTTAAAATTTTGCTCCTGTGCTAATAGCTCTGGGCTGCTGTGCTTTTTGTTGCTTTTCTGGACATTGTATGTTCCTTAGCAGCGTTAGCCGTCATTCTCATGGCAACAGCTCCTTCTCTAAGAAGCAGCCACGCTACATGGTTAGGTGTTGCTTTTGTTTTTTTGAAGACGAAGCCTCGCTGTGATGTCCAGGCTGGAGGGCAATGGTGCAATCTCAGCTCACCGCAACCTCCACCTCATGGGTTCAAGCGATTCTTCTGCCACAGCCCTCCCTGAGTAGCTGAGATTACAGGCACATGCCACGATGCCTGGCTAATGTTTGTATTTTTAGTAAAGATGAGGTTTCACCATATTGGCCAGGCTGGTCTCAAACTCCTGACCTCAGGTGATCCACCCATCTCGGCCTCCCAAAGTGCTGGGATTACAGGCATGAGCTACTGCGCCCGGCCCAGGTGTTGCTTTTAACACAATTGTAGATGCTTGGGGGAAAGTAGGTGCCCGAGTTAGCTTATCAGTCATGGATGGGGTATCAAGCACTCACTCTGTGCCAAGGTCTGTGCCGAAGGCTGGGATTCAAACAGCAGGGGTGTTTCTGTCTGTGCCTCAGGGAGCATTGAGCCTGGCAGGCAAGCTGGAAAAGGCTGTGAGGGGGTGAGCAGGAGCACCTGACTCCCCTGTCGGGTGGCTGGAGGGTGCCGAGTCTTCCTGGAGGAGATGACCATCGCAAGAGAGAGCGGGAGTGAGGACTGACGGACGATTCTGTGGATGGCCAGCGGCAGCTGGTGCTGAGAGAGGGAACTGGAGGGGTTCTGATGAGTTCACTTTTGGGGCTGCTGACTGTAGCACCCCAAGCAGAGACGTCCAGTAGGTAGTTTGGGCACACAGTGGAGGTCTGGAGTGGGAATTGGGTTCTGAATTTGTTTTAAATCTTCACTGTTGATCATTGACCAAATGCCAGGTCAGTGTATTCTCTTATCAGTAACTTTTTGCTTTGAAATACGCTATTCATTTCTTCTACAATTATAAAAATAATACATTATCAAAATAGACAACTTACAAAACACAGAAATCCACCAAGGAAAACACAGCCAAGGCCCCTGATCTCACCACGTAGAGAGAACGTGGCTCAAAGGTGTGAGCTGTGATGACGGTACGATGAGGCGCGTGCCCCATGCAGATGTCCCCAGGCCCCAGGTGAGGCTGCAGGTGAGGCGCGCGCAGCCTTACACACAGATTAGAGCTTGGGAGCAGAAAGGCCTAAGTCTTGTCCCTCAAAAACGAAAAGCTGTGTCTGTCCTCCTAAGCACTCTGTCAACGTCAGCCCACCACGCTGCTCACACGGGGAGTCGCCTCTCTGGCCACCAGCTTAGGCAGCACACCACGATCTGCCAGGACATTTGGGAATGAATTAAAAACCAGAGTGGATTCATGGTGGCACCTTTGGAGTATCACTCACTGCTTTTTGGAAGAGGAGGTGGGGGTAGAGCCTGTATGGAGGGACTCTGGGGGCACCCACGGGAGGTACATTAACACTGCAGTCACATATGGCCGCTTAACTCATGCAGGACCCAGAGAACGGGCTACACCAGTCATCTGCACCTCACTGCCTCTTAACTACTGACCCAAGACAAAAGAGCTATTAGAAGGGAGAACACAGCCAACCAAATGCACAGCTCCAAGAGGTTTTGCATCTATAATGACAAGCTAACATTTAGTTCTTTGGTTCAAAATATTTCCCCTCCTTAACCATTTTTTAAGGCTGCAAAGCTCATCCCCATTTGGGGAGTGCTAAGGGTATGTCCAGGCCCCCTCAGGATCAGGCTGGCTTTTCTTCCTTTCCACCAGGTGCACAGGCAAACTGGCCACAGGGGACTCTCTGGAGCTCCATGCGGCTCAGCACGGTCTGTGCAGCCTGGAAGGGAGGGCCGAGATGCCCAGGGCTGTAGGTGCCGGCCTGTGCATTCCGGAGGAGGCCATGCCTGGTGGTGGTGAGAGACACAGGCCTTGGCACGCAAGTCCTAGCTCTGCTGCTGGGTGCTGTGAGACCAGGCATTCCCTGCGGGTCTCAGCTTCTGTATCTGTAAAATGGGAGTAGCACCTCACTCAAGGACTCCTGAAGAGATTAAATAAAACATGGAGCAGGTAACACGGTGCCTGGTGCATAACAAGCCTCAACATATCCAAGGACTCATCCTGATCGCCCATGAGCCTATTGAAGGTCAACCCTGTCTCATTTAAAAAACAAAACAAGACTGTGCATCCAAGTCCAGGTAGGGTGACCCTGTCCAGGGCCAGCCCCCACCTAGAACCAGCCAGGCTTGTGCTGCTGGAGAGGACTGGCCAAGCCAACGCCCTCGGGACCAGCAGTGAGCAGCCTCCGAGCCTGCAGAGCAGGCAGGGCCCCTAACAGGCAGGCTGTGCGCAGAGACCCCTGGGGCACCAAGGGGCAGAAAACCTCCTGGGGAAGGAGGCCCTTTCACCTGCCCAAGTGGAACCTTCCCCACTGAACACCGGATCTCCCAGCACTGTCTGGCCTTCAGTCACATTTTAAACACTGGACAGAGGGACAGAGGGACGGAGGGACAGAGGGACAGAAGGACCTTTGTTCCTTGATGTTTTGTCTTTGTTCATCCGTCGGTCGTCCTCCAAATCAAAGTCCAGAAGCTTCTGCACTAATTTCGAGGTCAGGCTGAATCTTGAGTCATGAACAAAACTGTTTCAATTTTCCTCTAACTCTGTCTAAGTCTTCGTGGAGCTTATCATAAGCAGGATCCTTATAAGAGAATTTCTGAATCATTTCGATCGGTGATTCTACGAACGACATCTTTCTGCGGTCCTTCTCGGTAGCACAGCTGTGCGGGAGACATTCCCACACAAAAGCCAGGCCTTGGTAGCACCTGATCTCAGGCCAGATGTTGGTTCCATGCAGCGTGTGGTGCTGCCTTCCTTCAGTCACGCCCACGCTCCTGTCTTCCTTCTCCTTCAGTCACACCCACACTCCTGCCTTCCTCCCAGCCTTTCTGGCATCCAACACGGCCTGGCTCCCAGGGTCAGGGCCAGATGCACTGCTTCAGAGGAGGCGGTCTTATCAGAAACTCTGAGACAGCTATTATTGATGGTCAAAGGTCATTTCTATATCTGCAAAAGTGATCGAGGGTCCATAAGAGGGATCTTCCTGTCTTTCTGAGGGTTTATTTTCTTTTTCTCTGACAAGCAGGCACATAACCTCCTTGCTAGCTTTGCATCCAGGTCAAAAAGCACTGGGAACTACTAACTTATCAACTTTTATTATTTCTGTGATAGAAAAAAAAAAAAGGAGCCAAAGGGGTATCCCAGGTAGTGGGAAGGATCCCTTAAAGTACCTGGCGTTGCACCTGCCCCTGGGAAGCAGTAGAGCTGCCAGGAAGTAGAGCTCCCTCAGCCTCCTGGGCCAGGACTCGCCTCCGCATAGAAGCTTCTCGCAAATCCACCAGCTTGGGAGGACGCACGGCCTGCACCTCGACTTGGTTTTGGGGGAGCGCCCTTCCTTTTTCTCAGGACCCTAATTGGCAGTTTTTGCATATGACTATTTCCTAATTTATACAAAAGTGTATTCATAAAATATTTTTAAGTATTTGCATGGAATGTACAAAACAGCCGTTCTGAATAGTTGCCTTTGTAACATTTTAATGAGAATTAACTCTTGCTTGCTGTTTCCAGGTTCACAGTATGTGCCTAAATCTTTCCAGAGGACAACTTTGACTTTAAAGAAGAGATTCCAAATGACATCTTGAAACCACCTCGCTGGAACCATTGGTGCACTCATGGTCTCAGCACACCACTTATCGCTTGAAAACTGGAGGAACAAGTATTCTATTTATCTGTGTGTCTGACAGTGTGAGATGCTAGACTGAGAAAAATGCAAACAAATAAATCACTTAATTTTGAACACTTTACATTTTAAAGAGAGTAAAAGTCAAATCCACCAAGCTGCCTTGCTGAAAGCATCTCCAAGGTTCTGTAGGCTTTGCTCAGAAGACCCTGATGTATGTTTACAATCCGTCATTTTATCAATGATACACAAACATAATTAGCATGTGTTTGTACTCACATACTAATTACATATAAGAATATATTATCTAGGAACATGCCATTTATAACTTTGTACTCTGACGTATTTTCTAGTCTCATTAGTAATTCCGTCAAAATCCTAGACACTAGTAGATATTAGTATTTGAGACAATATGTCAGTCTGAATAAGACTCAGATTGTTCTAGTCATGCTGACTTTCTCATACATTTTTAAAAAGTGCTTCAGCCATGAACCTTTTTGAGAAATGTCAGTGGTGAAATCTCCCAAGCTAATTTTCTTTTTCTAGTTTCCATCTTCAAATTCAGACAGTTCACGTGAAGTACCCCACATTTATTGATCTTAGGGTTGAATGTAAATATAAACATAATTAAAAGCTATGGCCGATGATGTCATCTTTATTGTTTACAGTCGAAGCTCCTCCGTGGGAGGGGAGTCTCGCACCCTCCGCGTGCCATCGGGAGCTGGCCTTTGCTCAGATGCCACCTCTGCAGGGACGCCTTCCCAGAGCCCTCGTCTCTTCTTGCTCTGTCCTCCAGCTCTGCTTGGCTTTTCTTCAGAGCATGTATCCCCATCTAACATGACGTAGAAAGTGGAGCAGAGAATGGGAAGAGGAACTAGCGGAGCTGAGGTTCAGGCATGCCTTTCTCTTGTCCCTCTCCTCACTGTTTCTCTCGATCGTGATTCAGGTCCTTACACTCATTTTTATATTCTCAGATCTCAAATCAGCTACTTTCTTCTTTTCTGTCCAATAATTGCATTTTATCAGTCTAATTATTACTAATCCAAACTGTAACTTTATAAGGTTATATATATGAGCATATTTATAAACTTAGATTTATAAACTATATATGCACATATGTATCATATAAATGCATAATAAATTATTTTCAGATGATTTCTGGCTATAAGGGGAAGGGATCACTGCCTGCTTGTAGATGTCTGGAATTTTAAAAGATGTGTTCAGACTAACACTAATGTTGTCCTTTATCACAGAGTGACAAAACAAAAATGACCCTAGAGCCTTGCCTCTGTTTGAATATTTCTCCTTGACCTTGCTGACTCCATTTCTTTTTTGATTTCTTTTTTTTCAAAACGGAGTCTCACTCTGTCACCCAGGCTAGAGTGCAGTGGCACGATCTCAGCACACTACAACCTCTGCCTCCTGGGCTCAAGCGATTCTCCTGCCTCAGCCTCCTGGGTAGCTAGGATTACAGGTGCATGCCACTACACCCAGGTAATTTTTTTGTATTTTCAGTAGAGACGGGGTTTCACCATGTTAGCCAGGCTGGTGTCGAACTCCTGATCTCAGGTCATCTGCCTGCCTCGGCGTCCCAAAGTGCTGGGATTACAGGCGTGAGCCACTGCGCCCGGCCAGCTGACTCCATTTCTATAGCAATGAGACACATTAGGCAGCAGCAGCAACAGTGACCACCAGGTCCAGGCCTCTTTTCCATGGTCACAGCTCCATGCATCCGGGGAAGATTGCTAATGCTTAGTTTTCTGCACAAAGCAAACCAAAGCATTTTTGAGAATTTTCTACATTATTCCTAAACATTAGCAATAGAAACTTTTAAGAGCAAATGCCAGTTTTAATTCAGCAGCTCTCACACTTGAGGAATAGTTAGATATGTGAGTAGCCTGGAGCCCAAGTTATAGGGCTGCTGGTTAGGTGCTCTCTGGTGCATCATTACTGCTCAAAGCATGACCCACTTATTCTTTCAGAACCACTCAGGATATTTTATGTCCATTTCCAGGAACCATCCAACTCCTTCCCTATTCAGTCCAAACTTCCTTTTTTTTTTTTTTTTTTTTTTTTTTAACTTTAAGTCCAGGGGAACATGTGCAGGTTGTTACACAGGCAAACTTCTTGTGTCATGGGAGTTAGTTGTACAGATTACTTTATCACCCAGGCATTAAGCCTAGTGTCCATTAGTTGCTTTTCCTGATTCTCTCCCTCCTTCCACCCTCCACCCTTTGATAGGCCCCAGAGTGTGCTGTTCCCCTCTGTGTCCATGTGTTCTCATCATTTCGCTCCCACTTAGAAGTGAGAACGGATGGCATTTGTTTTTCTGTTCCTGCATTAGTTTGCTAAGGATGATGACTTCCAGCTCCAGCCATGCCTCTGCAAAGAACATAATCTCATTCTTTTCTATGACCTCAAGCTTCGTAATAGGGAAAACACTGGATATTCAGTCTAAACTAACATTAAGGTAGGGTATCCAGGATAAAATGTTTTTTCTTTGAAAACCACCGAATATACTTTATCGTAGCTTTATCTTGTTTGGCTTCAGAAGTTTGTAAATAAGAATCTATTATTTGTATATAGGTAAAAAACAAAATTTTTTTTTTTTTTTTTTTGAGGCGGAGTCTCGCTCTGTCGCCTGGACTGGAGTGCAGTGGCCGGATCTCAGCTCACTGCAAGCTCCGCGCCCCGGGTTTGCGCCATTCTCCCGCCTCAGCCTAAAAAACAAAATATTTTTAAAAATAGAACCAGTTCCAGTGATCTTGAGTCTTCTAAACATTTAAATTGGAAGATAAAGTATCATTTTAGAGATTACATAGATACTTGGCCCTGTCATTGATTTTAAAAATGACCTTCTCATTGCACTGATTTTTACCCCATATTAAAGTTAGTATTTTATTTATACATTACATTAGATTTAGAGGTTAGTAAATAATGCTTACATCAAGGATGGTGCTTTTTAAGCTAATTAGGTAAAAATTAGGGCAGTGTTTTTATAATCTACTTTAATAAATGAGTCTTACCTTAGAATTAATCTGTTAAAAATTAGAAAAATTGAAGTACATCTGAGATAGATTTTTAAATTCAGATTAGTGACTACATCAATTAAAATGTGTTTATCCAAAACCAAAGGAAGAATGAAGAAATTTTAATCTAAGAAAATGTAAAATACCATAGAAAACTGCTAGATTTTGTGAATTTGATATAAAAGGAAGCATTCATATTGATATTATTCTGAACTAGATGAAATTTCTACACCAATTCAGAAGTACATTTTTATATTATATATCATTTGGGTATTATATTTTTATTGTTTTCCTATAACTACAGATCATTGTGTAGGATTTTTGATTCCTTAATTTCTAATAAAATATAAAAGTGTTAAAAGAGTTTTCAAAAATGTGTTACATTTATAAAAGTATTTTTAGATTCCCAATTTTTGTATCATTTGGCAAATACCTCTCTATTCTGCATTTTCTAATACAGAGGTATTTATTATTTCTACCTACATAGCAAACTTTCCCCAGTAAATTCGAAGTATATGTCCATATATATTTGCAAAGGCTTTACATAATTTATGAACACGCCATTGTAATGTTTGTTCAGAAGATTATGCTCCTATGTGGTAATCATCATGGATTTGATTTCATCAGACATTTATTAAGCACTTTCTTGGTGTAAGATTTTGTTCTAAGCATTATATTGAACAAGATAGTCTTTGGCCTAAAAGAACTTAGATTCTAGTGGAGGAGACAGACTATAAACAATTAAATAAAAACATAATACAGGTCAGGTAGCAATAAGTGCTATGAAGAAACATAGCGAGGCAAGGTGACCGAGTGAAAGGAGCTGCAACTTTCCATCGAGCGGTTGGGGACGGCTGTGTTGCAGAGGTGATATTTGAGCAAACCCCAAAGAAGATGAGAAAAGAAGCCTTGGAGGTATCTGGGGAGAAAGAATTGTAGACAGAGCAAAAGACATGTGCCTAAACCAAGAGTCCACCTGGAATGTTTGAAGAACAGCAGAGAGGCCAGTGCCTGGCATGCAGTTGGCAAGGGAGTGAATAATAGAAGCTCAGTGAGGTAACAGGAGCTGAGGGACTGAGGTCCCTTTTGGACTATGGGAAATCTTAAGTAGTCTGAAATAAGAAGCCACTGGAACAGTTGAGTTTTGGGGATAGAATGATATAATCGACAAGAGATGATCATGTTTCAGTCAAATGATAGTGGTGAGAATCCCAGGACGGGGGATGTGTTTTGAAATTTGAGCCAAAAGATTTGCAATTGGATGAGAGTTGGAGTGTGTCTACAAAAAGATCAAGAATGCCTCCAAGGCTTTTGGCTTTACACTTGGAAGGATGGTGTTGACATTCACTGAAATTGGAAAGACTGCAAGGGGAACACGTTTGGCAACATGAGGGACATGTTATGTGTGAGGTGCCAATGAGATGCCCGAGTGGAGATATTGAGATATTTGGATATCCACACTTGGGTGTGGAGATGAGTAGAGACTGGAGGTATAAATTTGGGGATTGCCAGCATGTAGATGGTATTTAAGAACTGAAATGGATGAGGTAACCAAGAAAATGAGTGTAGAGAAATGGAAGAAAAAGGAGTTCTGAGCCTTGTGCCTTCTAACATCTAAAGGCCTGGGATGTGAAGGAAAACCAGCAAAGCAGACTGAGAAAGACTGACTGGTGAAGGGAAATAAGAGTTAGGAGAATATGGCATCCTCAAAGCGTGTGTGTGTGTGTGCGCGCGCACGCGCAGGGGAAGTGTTTCAAGGAAGCCATAGGGACTTAAGTATGTTGAATGCTGTTGATGAGTCAATTAAGATAAGGTCTGAGAATCGGACTAAAGGTTTAGCCACATGGAAGTTACCGGTGGCCTTGACAAGCTCTGCTATGTGAATGGACGAGGCAAAAGTCTGCTTGCAGTGGGTTCGGGAGAAAAGGAGAGAAATTGAAGACAGTAGTCATGGGCAAGTCTTGTAGGGAATTTTTCTGTACAGAGGAGTAGAGTAATTTGTGTGTGTGTGTGTGTGTGTGTGTGTGTGTGTGTATGCATGTGCATGCACGTGTGTTTCCTAGTAAGGTTCATCTTGATGAATGTCTTCATTCAGTATAAAAATGTTGATCCAAAAAGGAAGATAGCTGTAGTGTTCCCTGGAGGACGTGTGGGGTGTATTCCCACTGGAAAATTAAAGAAAAAGCTGACAGAGCCGAGTGAATAGTAAGTTATAATTCAGAAGCAACATTCAGAGAAGGCTACACCTTGTGAAGTACATCTTCAGAGTTCACAAAAAGAACATTGTGGGGGTGAAAGTTTTAGCTTAGAGGGCAAAACATTTCAAAAATACACAGAATCACAATGATGTTAGAAATAAACGTGGCGGCATTCCACTACTGTTTATTGAAGAATAGTTCATGTGAAACTGACCTACTGAGAACAACTATAAAAGCTGTAAATGGACAAGAAACAGCTCTTTGGAGGTACACGTGGACACCCACACCCACACCCACCCAACCCCCCAGCACAAAGCAGCATAACTTCAGAAAGCAAATTGGTAGACAACAGGAATAATACACTGAGGTGAACCCCATATTTGCTACTGTTTTCTTTCCCTGTATCCATATATTTTAGACTGATAATGGGTCATAGAGACCAAGAAAAAGGGATACCCTCAAAATTTGTGACAAGCTCACTAGACTGCCAAAAGGAATGATGTTGGGAAATGTCTCAGACTTTGAATTGACAACCTTGAAGCACTAGACTCTAGGAGTCAGGGCAAACTCAGTACAGATGAGTGCTTAAAACACTGGAAGCAGAACCTAGAATCAATGAAACCTCTGTTTACATCCAGGTTATATGCCTGTACTTATATGACCGCCAGAAAAAGTAATCCTCTTTAAAGAAATACAGCATCACCTAGAATTTCTATAATTTTTATATATAATGTACAGCATTCAATAGAAAATTAAGAGACAGCCCAGGATATAGGGCCAAGTGACTGACAGCCAAGAGAGAAAACAAACAAAATTATAATGGGCCCACATGTGATTAAAATAGTAGCACTATCAGGTACAAGCTAAGAAACGATTTGATTTGCACATTCAAAAATATATTTTTAAAAACAGGTACATTCAAGAGAGAACTATAATCTGAAAATAATCAAACTGATACCCTAGAAATGAATAATACAGTGACTCAAGAATTCACTAGCTATGTTGAACTGCAGATTACACATAGCAGACAAGAGAGTTAGTAAACTGGAAGGCAGGTCAATATACAGTATTCACTCTGAACAAGCATAAAAAATAGATATTCCAGAAAAAATTGTGAGGCCATGTGAAAAAATCTAAGATCCATGTAATTATACTCATAGAGGAAAAAGAGAATGGAATAATGCAGTATTGAATAGATGCCACGAAATAATCTTCCAAAATAGATAGAAGACATTTAATTCAAAAAGCTATAAGAAACACAAGATAGATACAAAGCAAAACATACTTAGGTCCATCACAAATTGATAGAAACCCCAGATCAAAAAGAACAAAACAACAGTTGGGGTGGGCGGGAAGACTCATTATCGTCAAAGAAGCGACAATAAGCCCTAGTATTTGACTTTTCAACACGAGTGATGGAAGATGAAAGACAACAGGAAAAACATCATTAAGGTGCTGAAAAAAAACTGCCCACCCAGAATTTTATACATAGTGAACATATACCTCAAAAATGAGAACAAAAGAGCAGTGTTTTCAGATAAACTAAAATTAGGAATTAATCACCAGCAAATCTGTAATAATGGAAATACTAATGAGAGCTCTTCACAGAGTAGGAAAATTATGCCAGCAGGAAATACAATGATAAAAGAAGAAATAATAAAAATCAGCATGGATAAATATGTGGGAAAGTAGAAAATACTTGCATAAAACAATGAGTAGTGTATCATAGAGTTCAGTATATATTTGGGATTAAAATATTATAGAAATAGCTTAAAGTTGGGAAGGGTTAAATTGTTGTTAAAGTGTTACAGATTCATTACATTGCCCAGGAATACTGTTCTAAGGTAGAGTTTTATAAAGCAGTGTTTGTGGTATAGCGAGGTGAAGGCACAAAATACTATCAGGAATGAAAATGGGTATACCACTGCTGTTTCTATAGGTGTGAAAAAACATAAGCAGTATACCATGAATAACTTGATTTGGTAATTTAGATGAAAATTAAAACTTTTTGAAAAATACCACATCGCTCAAGAAGAAGTAGAAAATTTGAAAAAGGTTGTGTCTAACACTTAAACATATTATTAAAAGCCTTCCCACAAAGACAACTCCAAGTCCTGGTGACTTCATTGGTTAATCCTTCCAAATATTTAAGGAAAAGCTAATACCACTAGTGGCGGTATCAAAAAATGCTTCAGGGCTGAGCATGGTGGCTCATGCCTATAATCCCAGCACTCTGGGAGGCTGAAGCGGAGGATTGCTGGAGCCCAGGGGTTCGAGGTTACAGTGAGCTATGATCACGCCACTGCACTCCAGCCTGGGTAACAGAGTGAGACCTTGTCTCTCCAAAAAACTAACAAAATAAAAAAGCTATTCAAGATAATTGTCATTTTGTAAGACTACCACAACCCTGATACAAAACCTAACAAGGACATTACAAAAAACAAAAAAAGTAAATTACAATAAAGTAACTGAGAATTAAAAAACAAAAAAAGGAAATTATAGGCCAATATCCCTGAACTCTTAAGCAAAATCAAATCAGTAATATATGAAATAGATAATACATACTATCCAAATTAAATTTATTTCAGAAATGCAATTTTGATATACCATGTGAAAATCATTCAATGCAACAAATGATGTAAGGAAACAAGCATGTCATCTTCTCAACAGATAAAGAAAATGTCTTTGAAAAAAATCCATAATAAAAATTCTTACTCAACCAGGAAGATAAAAATATCACTGTTATCTTTTAATGGGCATCTAGGAGAAAAAAACACCACAAACTGCATACTTATTGGTAATTTTATTCTGATTTTACCTATTCAAGAAGCTATACTTCCTGAGATGAGATAATATGAAGTGTCAGCTACTGCCACTGTTATTCATAATACAGAACATATTTTCCAACCCAGCAGGGCAAGATTAAATTATTAAAGCATCTAAAGAATTAGGAAGAAAGAAACAATTTGGTTTTTCACAGAAAACATAGTTGTGTACATAGAAAATACAAAATAATTACAAATACACTTAAAAATTAATACGATTTTAGCAACATCATTGAAAACAGTCAATATAAAAATTATGTGCATTTCTGTATACTAACAACAACTAGATAATAGTTTATAAAAATACAATATAATAGCCTCAAAAATCAAATACCTAGGAATAAATTTAATAAAAATGAGTATATTAGAGTTCTTCAGACCATTAGAATTATTAGGAGACACTAGATTATGTATTATAATCTAATGTATATATGGAGGGAGAAAGTTATTGTGTTTTTATTTTTCATTTTTTTATTATATTTTAAGTTCTAGGGTACGCGTGCACAACCTACAGGTTTGTTACATATGTATACATGTGCTATGTTGGTGTGCTGCACCCATTAACTCGTCATTTACATTAGGTATATCTCCTAATGTTATCCCTCCCCGCTCCCCCCACCCGCCCGCCCACGACAGGCCCTGGTGTGTGATGTTCACCATCCTGTTTCCAAGTGTTCTCATTGTTCAATTCCCACCGATGAGTGAGAACATGCGGTGTTTGGTTTTCTGTCCTTGAGACAGTTTGCTCAGAATGATGGTTTCCAGCTTCATCCATGTCCCTACAAAGGACATGAACTCATCCTTTTTTGTGGCTGCATAGTATTCCATGGTGTATATGTGCCACATTTGCTTAATCCAGTCTATCATTGATGGACATTTGGGTTGGTTCCCAGTCTTTGCTGTTGTGAATAGTGCTGCAATAAACATACATGTGCATGTGTCTTTATAGCAGTATGATATATAATCATTTGGGTATATACCCAGTAATGGGATGGCTGGGTCAAATGGTATTTCTAGGTCTAGATCCTTGAGGAATCCCCACACTGTCTTCCACAATGGTTGAACTAGTTTACAGTCCCATCAACAGTGTAAACATGTTCCAATTTCTCCACATCCTCTCCAGCACCTGTTTCTTCCTGACTTTTTAATGATTGTCATTCTAACTGGTGTGAGATGGTATCTCATTGTGGTTTTGATTTGCATTTCTCTGATGGCCAGTGATGATGAGCATTTTTTCATGTGTCTGTTGGCTGCATAAATGTCTTCTTTTGAGAAGTGCCTGTTATATCCTTCGCCCACTTTTTGATGGGGTTGATTTTTTCTTGTAAATTAATTTAAGTTCTTTGTAGATTCTGGATATTAGCCCTTTGTCAGATGGGTAGATTGCAAAAATTTTCTCCCATTCTGTAGGTTGCCTGTTCACTCTGATGGTAGTTTCTTTTGCTGTGCAGAAGTTCTTTCATTTAATTAGATCCCATTTGTCAATTTTGGCTTTTGTTGCCATTGCTTTTGATGTTTTAGACATGAAGTCTTTGCCCATGCCTATGTCCTGAATGGTATTGCCTAGGTTTTCTTCTAGGGTTTTTATGGTTTTAGGTCTGACATTTAAGTCTTTAATCCATCTTGAATTAATTTTCGTATAAGGTGTAAGGAAGGGATCCAGTTTCAGCTTTCTACATATGGCTAGCCAGTTTCTCCAGCACCATTTATTAAATAGGGAATCCTTTCCCCATTTCTTGTTTTTGTCAGATTTGTCAAAGATCAGGTGATTGTAGATGTGTGGCATTTTTGCGGGCTCTGTTCTGTTCCATTGGTCTATATCTCTGTTTTGGTACCAGTACCATGCTGTTTTGGTTACTGTAGCCTTGTAGTATAGTTTGAAGTCAGGTAGCACGATGCCTCCAGCTTTGTTCTTTTGGCTTAGAATTGTCTTGGCAATGCAGGCTTTTTTTGGTTCCATATGAACTTTAAAGTAGTTTTTTCCAATTCTGTGAAGAAAGTCATTGGTAGCTTAATGGGGATGGCACTGAATCTATAAATTACCTTGGGCAGTATGGCCCTTTTCATGATATTGATTCTTCCTATCCATGAGCATGGAATGTTCTTCCATTTGTTTGCGTCCTCTTTTACTTCGTTGAGCAGTGGTTTGTAATTCTCCTTGAAGAGGTTCTTCACATCCTTTGTAAGTTGGATTCCTAGGTATTTTATTCTCTTTGAAGCAATTCTGAATGGGAGTTCACTCATTATTTGGCTCTCTGTTTTTCAGTTACTGGTGTATAGGAATGCTTATGATTTTTGCACATTGATTTTGTATCTGGAGACTTTTCTGAAGTTGCTTGGGAGGGTGTATGTGTCCAGGAATTTACGTGTTTTTTCTAGATTTTCTAGTTTATTTGCATAGAGGTGTTTATAGTATTCTCTGATGGTAGTTTATATTTCTGTGGGGTCGGTGGTGATATCCCCTTTATCATTTTTTATTGCGTCTATTTGATTCTTCTCTCTTTTCTTCTTTATTAGTCTTGTTGTGGTCTATCAATTTTGTTGATCTTTCAAAAAACCAGCTGCTGGATTCATTGATTTTTTGAAGGGTTTTTTGTGTCTCTATCTCCTTCAGTTTTGCTCTGGTCTTAGTTATTTATTGCTTTCTGCTAGCTTTTGAATGTGTTTGCTCTTGCTTCTCTATTTCTTTTAATTGTGATGTTAGGGTGTCAATTTTAGATCCTTCCTGCTTTCTTTTGTGGGCATTTAGTGCTATAAATTTCCCTCTACACATTGCTTTAAATGTGTCCCAGAGATTCTGGTATGTTGTGTCTTTGTTCTAATTGGTTTCAAAGAACATCTTTATTTCTGCCTTTGTTTCGTTATGTACCCAGTAGTCATTCAGGAACAGGTTGTTCAGTTTCCGTGTAGTTGAGTGGTTTTGATTGAGTTTCTTAATCCTGACTTCTAGTTTGATTGCACTGTGGTCTGAGAGCCAGTTTGTTATTATTTCTGTTCTTTTCTATTTGCTGAGGAGTGCTTTACTTCCAACTGTGTGGTCAATTTTGGAATAAGTGTGATGTGGTGCTGAGAAGAATGCATATTCTATTGATTTGGGGTATAGAATTCTGTAGATGTCTATTAGGTCTGCTTGGTGCAGAGCTGAGTTCAATTCCTGGATATCCTTGTTAACTTTCTGTCTCATTCATCTGTCTAATGTTGACAGCGGATGTTAAAGTCTCCCATTATTATTGTGTGGGAGTCTAAGTCTCTTTGTAGGTCTCTAAGGACTTGCTTTATGAATCTGGGCGCTCCTGTATTGGGTGCATATGTATTTAGGATGGTTAGCTCTTCTTGTTGAATTGATCTCTTTACCATTATGTCATGGCCGCCTTTGTCTCTTCTGATCTTTGTTGGTTTAAAGTCTGTTTTATCAGAGACTAGGATTGTAACCCCTGCTTTTTTTTGTTTTCCATTTGCTTGGTACATCTTCCTCCATCCCTTTATTTTGAACCTATGTGTGTCTCTGCACATGAGATGGGTCTCCTGAATACGACACACTGATGGGTCTTGACTCTTTATCCAGTTTGCCAGTCTTTGTCTTTTAATTAGCACATTTAGCCCATTTACATTTAAGGTTAATATTGTTATGTGTGAATTTGATCCTGTCATTATGATGTTAGCTGTTTATTTTGCTTGTTAGTTGATGCAGTTTCTTCCTAGCATCGATGGTCTTTATAATTTGGCATGTTTTTGCAGTGGCTGGTACTGGTTGTTCCTTTCCGTGTTTTGTGCTTCCTTCAGGAGCTCTTGTAAGGCAGGCCTGGTGGTAACAAAAATCTCTCAGCATTTGCTTGTCTGTAAAGGATTTTATTTCTCCTTCACTTATAAAGCTTAGCTTGGCTGGATATGAAATTCTGAGTTGAAATTCTTTAAGAATGTTGAATATTGGCCCCCACTCTCTTCTGGCTTGTAGAGTTTCTGCTGAGAGATCCACTGTTAGTCTGATGGGCTTCCCTTTGTGGGAAACCCGACCTTTCTCTCTGGCTGCCCTTAACATTTTTTCCTTCATTTCAACTTTGGTGAATCTGACAATTACGTGTCTTGGAGTTGCTCATCTTGGGGGGTATCTTTGTGGCATTCTCTGTATTTCCTGAATCTGAATGTTGGCCTCCCTTGCTAGGTTGGTGAAGTTCTCCTGGATAATATCCTGAAGAGTGTTTTCCAACTTGGTTGCATTCTCCCCATCACTTTCAGGTACACCAATAAGATGTAGATTTGGTCTTTTCACATAGTCCCATATTTCTTGGAGGCTTTGTTCATTTCGTTTTACTCTTTTTCTCTAAACTTCTCTTCTCACTTCATTTCATTCATTTGATCTTCAATCACTGATACCCTTTCTTCCAGTTGATTGAATCAGCTGCTGAAGCTTGTGCATGTGTCACGTAGTTCTCGTGCCATGGTTTTCAGCTCCATCGGGTCATTTAAGGTCTTCTTTACGCTGTTTATTCTAGTTAGCCATTTAATCTTTTTTCAAGGTTTTTAGCTTCTGTGCGATGGGTTCAAACATCCTCCTTTAGCTCAGAGAATTTTGTTATTACTGATCATCTGAAGCCTTCTTCTCTCAACTCATCAAAGTCATTCTCTGTCCAGCTTTGTTCCATTGCTGGCGAGGAGCTGTGTTCCTTTTGAGGAGAAGAGGCACTCTGGTTTTAGAATTTTCAGCTTTTCTGCTCTGGTTTCTCCCCATCTTTGTGGTTTTTATCTACCTTTCATCTTTGATGATGGTGATGTACAGATGGGGTTTTGGTGTGGATGTCCTTTCTCTTTGTTAGTTTTCCTTCTAACAGTCAGGACCCTCCACTGCAGTTCTGTTGGAGTTTGCTGGAGGTTCATTCCAGACCCTGTTTGCCTGGGTATCACCAATGGAGCCTGCAGAACCACAAATATTGCGGAATAGCAAATGTTGCTGTCTGAACATTCCTCTGGAAGCTTTGTCTCAGAGGGGCACCCAGCTGTATGAGGTGTCAGTCGGCCCCTACTGGGAGGTGCCTCCCAGTTAGGCTACTCAGGGGTCAGGGACCCACTTGAGGAGGCAGTCTGTCCGTTCTCAGATCTCAAACTCTGTGCTGGGAGAAGCACTACTCTCTTCAAAGCTCAGTTGAAAATGCAAAAATCACCCATCTTCTGCGTCGCTCATGCTGGGAGCTGTAGACTGGAGCTGTTCCTATTCAGCCATCTTGGAACCTCGATTTTCGAGAGTTATTTCTTTCAAGGGAAAAGGGAGCTGGCAAAGCTGAAATCTGTAAAGCAAGCTGGAAGGCTGGAAATTCAGGTAAGAATTCAGTATTGAGTCTGAAATCCACAGGACAAGGCAAGTAGCCTGGAAATTGTGGTAGGGTCTCTGTGTTGCCATCTTGAGGTCAGATTCTTTCTTCTTCAAAAAACCTCAGTCTTTTTTTTTTTCTTTTTTGAGACAGAGTTTTGCTCTTGTCGCCCAGACTAGAGTACAATGGCTCAATCTCGGCTCACTGCAACCTCCACCTCCTGGTTTCAAATGATTCTCCTGCTTCAGCCTCTCAAGTAGCTGGGATTACAGGCATATGCCACCACACTCAGCTAATTTTGTATTTTTAGTAGAGATGGAGTTTCACCATGTTGGTCAGGCTAGTCTTGAACTCCTGACCTCAACTGATCCACCTGCCTTGGCCTCCCAAAGTGCTGGAATTACAGGCATGAGCCACTGAGCCTGGCCAAAACCTCAGTCTTTATTCTTGAGGCCTTCACTGGTTAGACACGGCCCACTCACATTCTGGAGGGCAAACTGCTTTACCCTAAGTCTACTGATTTAAATGTTAACCACATCTTAAAAATACCTTGACAGCAACATCCAGATTGGTGTTTGACCATACAACCTGGCCCCATAACCAAATCGGCACATAAAATTATCCATTGTAATAGGTAAGACTTCCTCAAAGAGATCTAGAAAACATTTCTGGGAGAAATTAACCAAGACCCAAATAAATGAAGTGATATATCATGTTCGTGGATTGGAAGACTCAGTGCAGGTATTATAAAGATGTCAGTTCTCTTCAAATTGATTTTTGTATTTAATTCAATCACAATTAAAATACCATCAGGGAGTGTGTGTGTGTGTGTGTGTGTGTGTGTGTGTGTGTGTTATTATTCTAAAATTTACAGGGAAATGAAAAGCACTCAAAATAGCAAGATAGTCTTGATGAATTTGAAAAACAAGTTAAATAACTTATACCAAAAAATAACAAGACATAAAATTTTTGATTGAAATTACCTGTTATTGGCATACAAATGGACAAATAACAATAGAACAGAACAGATCATATGCATGTGTACAATCCCCTGATTTATGACAAGATGACATTCTGTGCATTGATTAAAAGATGGTCTTTTCATTAAATTGTATTGAATCCATTGGATATTCATATTTTTATTTAGAAGGGTGTTGAACTCCACTATCACATACATACACAAATACATTACAGATGCAAGTTCTTGGATCTAAATTAGAAAGGGAAGATTATGAAGCTTTTAGATGTTAATATAAGAGAGAGTATCTGTTTTAGCTTGTGGTAGGCAAAGATTTTCTAAGATGCATAAAACATTAACCGTAATGAAAAAGATAAATAAATTGGACTTCATTAAACTTTAAAACATTCTTATTCATTCAAATACATCAGTGATGGTTTGACTGTGTCCCCCAAAGTTCAGGTGTTGGAAAGTAATCCCCAACGCAACAGTGGTGAGAGGTGGGACCATTAAGAGGTGATTAGGCCATGAGGGCTCTGCCCTCACAAATGGATTAATGCTACTATCGTGGGAGTGGGTTCCTAATTAAATGATGAATTCAGCCCCCTTCTTGCTCTCTGTCGTTTACTCTTGTGCTTTTTCACCTTCTGCCATGGGATAATGCAACAGAAGGCCCTCATCAAATGTGGCTCCTCTGTCTTGGACTTCCCACCCTCCAGAACCATACTGGTCTGTGATATTTGGTTATAGGAGCACAAAATGAACTATGACAACATCATTAAGAGGGTGATAAGGCAAACTACGGAGAGGAAGAAACTTGCACT
The DNA here is from genome assembly GCF_007565055.1 of Rhinopithecus roxellana. Classification (NCBI taxonomy): domain Eukaryota; kingdom Metazoa; phylum Chordata; class Mammalia; order Primates; family Cercopithecidae; genus Rhinopithecus; species Rhinopithecus roxellana. The sequence goes on along the minus strand of NC_044550.1, from coordinate 107,639,044 downwards.
ACATAGCTGGCAAAGGATTTGTATTCATATATAATTGATTATATAATAATTGCTCATTCATTATTATAATTCCTACAAATCACTAAAAATTCAGACAATTACAATGTTAAACATGAGAAAATGATTTAATAGGTACTCTCTGAAATGGCCAATTATCTTTTGAAATGATGCTCACTGTCCTAGGTCGCTAGGAAAATTCATACTAAAATTTCAATGCTCAGCCTAGGCAACATGGTGAAACCCTGTCTCTACTAAAAATACAAAAATTAGCCTGGTGTGGTATGCACTTGTCCCACCTACTCAGAGGGCTGAAGCAGGAGGATTGCTTGAGCCTGGGAAGTTGAGGCTGCAGTGAGCTGAGATCATGCCACTGCACTACAGTCTGAGTGAGAGAGTGAGATCTTGTCTCACAAAAATAAATAAGTTAAATAAATAAACAAACTCAATGCCGTTTTACTACAAGACTCCAGCTAAGACAATACCAAACATTGACAAGTATATGGAGCCACTGGAACTATCAGAGATTACTCATGAGTGTGCAAATTGGTACGAATTTGGAAAACTGGCAAGAAGTACTAAGTCTAAATGTATGCATGCCTTATGACCTAATAATTCCATTCCTGGGCATATTTACAGGAAGGAGAAATATGTACATATGTGTATCAAAAGACATCTACAACAGTGATCATACAAAATTCGTCACAACATAGGAAAACTGGAAACAATTGAAACATCCATTGGCAGTAAAATGAATGATAAGTTATAATATATTCCAACAATGGAATAATATACAGCTGTGAAAAATAAGGGAAAATATTACACGTGGCAAAATAGTCAATATAGAGTGTCATAAATCAGGTGATTGTACACATACATATGATCTGTTGCTGTTTTCCATTTATGTGCCAGTTACATGATTTTAATTAATAATTTTATGTCTTGATATTTCTTGGTATAAGTTATCTAACTTGTTTTTCAAATTCCTCTAAACTCAAGTGTTGAGTTTAAGAAGCCGGATATGAAAGAGTGCATGCTGTATGATTTCACATTGTATTGCATGATCTAGGTTGTGGTTACATGGAAGTGATGGTGTTTGTCTATGAAACTGGACCTTTGAGTGTTGTATACTTTATTTGATCCTGGTACTTGTGAGTCAAGATTTCACAACAATTTCCTGCTACTCTTTATGATTTGATGTGTGTAAGTAGAGTTTGCAGATAATGTAGTTCTATACTGAGCTATGAATTTATTTTTATAATGTAATTTTTTTGTATTAAGAATCATTCCAAGTGACAGAAAATTTGGGAAATCAAAGTATTAACATTTATAAAACCATTCTGTTGTTTATAACATATTCTGGCCATGACTTTCAAAAGCACTGGTTCCTAGGGGGAGAGAGTATCAAAGAAAGACCTTGACTAAAGAACGCTCTTTCAAGTGGGAAGGGCATCATAGAGAATGGATCTTGAGGAGGGAAAGTCAGGAGATGCCTTCCTACTCAGCTGCATTAGCTCATGAAGCTGACAGCCCGCAGGCTTATAAATGTTGTGGGTAGATTGCCTTCACATCGGCCTTGCAATCATCTGCTACACTGAGCACCAGTACATTTCATGGTGGACATTCTAAGGTGTGACACTGTGTACTCTGCTGTTAGGAGGCTTTCCGGCAGGAAGGTCTTGCCAAGGATTTCTTGCACCTGACTGGTTTAGTCTGAAATTTCAGTATTCCAGGCAGTATGAGAAAGGCCCTATCTGGCAACAAGGCATAAGAAAGATGACTAAGGGAACAAAGGGATAAGGTTTTTATTTTGTTCTTCACCCACAGATTGCCTTCAAAATAAAGCGTCTGGCTGGGCGCACTGGCTCAAGCCTGTAATCCCAGCACTTTGCAAGGCCGAAGCGGGTGAATCACCAGGTCAGGAGACCGAGACCATCCTGGCTAACACGGTGAAACCCAGTCTCTACTTAAAAAAAAAAAAAACGCAAAAAATTAGCCAGGCGTGGTGGCGGGCGCCTGTATTCCCAGCTACTCGGGAGGCTGAGGCAGGAGAATGGCGGGAACCCGGGAGGCAGAGCTTGCAGTGAGCCGAGATCACGCCACTGCACTCCAGCCTGGACCACAGGTGAGACTCTGTCTCAAAACAAACAACAACAACAACAACAACAAAAAGATAAAAGCGTCTAAGCCTGACAGTCCAGGTCTCTTTAAGCTGGCTCCACCCTACCCACCCACCTTATCCTGCACCTGTCACTGTGTGGGACCCTGTGCTCCAGGCAGGGGCCCCTCACTGCCCCTTGAGCTCATTTTACGCCTCCTGGCTCTGCAGCATTTCTGACCATTTCTACTCAGTCCAAGACTCACTGCTGCCCAGAGCAATCTCCCTTCTCTGCTTCTGGAGGGGAAGGGTTGTATGTTACCTGCCTTGTTTTGTCCACAGAGGTTAGCAGAGACTGACAGAGACAAACCTTTTTTCTAATTTTAGATTAAGGAGCACATGTGCAGGTTTGTTAAATTTGCCTGATGCTGAGGTTTGAGTTTCTATTGATCCCTCACCTGAATACTGAACACAGTACCCAACACACAGTTTTTCAACTGTTACTCCCCTTCCTTTCTACCCCTATTTTGGAATCCCCAGTGTGATGTAGGCAAATTGTTTACTTTTATAGCTGTAATTAACCTTATTGTAGTTCAGCCTCAACCCTTTAGAGAGGAGGAAACTAAAGCTCATGAGATATGCTTAAAGATACTAAGTGAACATATTTTTTTTTTTAGTATTAAAGTGATTAAACAATGTAGACGTGAATGAAACATAAAGCGTAAGTTCCCGATCTTCATTCCCACTCCTTAGAGCTGATCAGTATTTTTACTTCCAGACATTAGTGGAGCCGTAGAGAAAGAAACCTTTTCATCCAAAGAAGGCATTACTTTACACACTCCATTCTGCAACTTGTTTTGTTTGTTTGTTTGAGAGGGAGTCTCGCTCTGTTTCCCCGGCTGGAGTGCAGTGGTGCGATCTGGGCTCACTGCAAGCTCCGCCTCCCGGGTTCCCGCCATTCTCCTGCCTCAGCCTCCCGAGTAGCTGGGACTACAGGCGCCGCCACCTCGCCCGGCTAGTTTTTTGTATTTTTAGTAGAGACGGGGTTTCACCGGCTTAGCCAGGATGGTGTCGATCTCCTGACCTCGTGATCCGCCCGCCTTGGCCTCCCACAGTGCTGGGATTACAGGCGTGAGCCACCGCGCCCGGCCGTTTTGTTTTGTTCACTTACTATTTCACGTCAGCACATGCAGATGACTTAAATTCAGATGGAGAAAAGCCTGAGGCATGTTCTTCTCTGCACTAAAGAGGCGCTGCAGGTGGCTGTGGGCAACCTATGCAGTGGTTTCGAGTAAACGAACGTAATTAGTAATTAAGCAAAGCGGGCATCCAGGACATTCTATTTCATCTTCCTGGCACTTTAGTGCTTACTAAGGGCCTGGCCTCTTGGAGAGCGACACTCCTCGCCCGGCCTCTTTGTAAGAAGCATCCAGCGTGGAAAAGGGGCTGGGGTCAGCACTGGGGCCCTCTGGCGGGAAGAGAGACTGGCAGCCAGGACACGCGTCTCCCCGGGCTGAAATCGGGCACCCTCTCGGTCCTTCCCTCCCTTCCCAGGCTGGGTGGCTAGTCTTGGCTCTTCTGCGAGTCCCCCGCGGCTGCGGTCTCCCGGCACCCGCTGAGCAGCCTCACCCGCCTTCCTCCCCCACCCGCCCCTCCGTGCTCTCCCGGGCTCCGGCTTCCTGGGTCTGGTGCCTGGTGCATATTTTGGAAAATAACTGGCTCACAACCACCTCATTTCGCTCCCAGTGTCCCAGGGGGCCAGCGCACACGGACGGGTAGGTGACTTCCCTAAAGTTGCGTCCCCGAGGCCACCCTGGATCACAGCGCCCGCTGCTCCGTGTGACCCCGCCGGAGCCAGGACGCGCCCGGCCTCCCGGGGCCTGTAGGTCGCGCAGGGAGCGAGCGCTGCGCGGCAGAGCTGGGATACGAGCCGGGGCCGGATGCGGCTTCCTTTCCCCTTCAGGGCAGGCTGCCCGCCCGCGGAACCCCCCACGTCAGAGCGGCCTCGCAGGACCCGCAGACCAGCCCCGCTGGGGCGCGCCGGGCTGCCGCGGTGACCGTTCCGACGCCCCCTGACCCCCCATCCCGAGGCGGCCCGAAATGTCTGTCGCCGGCCTCCTCCCGGCCCAGCCCCCGGGCCTCGTGCAGTCACCACGCCCTGGGGCCCGGAAACCGTTTTCCGGTCTTTCGCTTTCGGCTGGCGCGGGGCGCGGAGGCCGCGGTGCTGCGTAGCCCCGGCCGGGCGCAGGAACAACCCGGTGGCGCCCTCCCTGGCCGCCGCCCAGGCGGGAAACGTCGTTCTGGGGACCCGGCGGCCCCGTAGCGGGGAGCGCGCCACGCCTGCGAGGGGAAGGGGGCGGTGCGCGGCCGGCGCCGCCTCTCATCACGTCCCCGCGGGCCCGCACTCGTCCGGAGCGCACCCAGGGGTCGCCAGCCAGGGCGATGGCGAGCGTCTGGCTGGGGCTTGTGTGGCAGAAGCTGCTGCTGTGGGGCGCGGCGAGTGCCGTGTCCCTGGCCGGCGCCAGTCTGGTCTTGAGCCTGCTGCAGAGGGTGGCGAGCTACGTGCGGAAATGGCAGCAGATGCGGCCCATCCCCACGGTGGCCCGCGCCTACCCACTGGTGGGCCACGCGCTGCTGATGAAGCCGGACGGGCGAGGTAAGGGCCGGCGCCCCTCCTGAAGCGCACCGGGGTCGGCAGCCCCGTCCCCACCCTCCGATCGGCCAGGAACCCGCTGCTTGTGGCGCTGGCCGCAGGAGAGAGGAGCCTGTCACCCTGTGGAGAATGCGCTCCCAGTTCTATTCGTTGCCCCTTGGCACCCGCCGACACTGCTAGTGCCCCATCCCAAAGTGAGCATTTTCTTTGTGTGTAGCACAGGATGCGGTATTTCCAAGCCCCCCCCCCCCCCCCCCCCGAGTCTTTTCCCACCTCCCTGCTGCTCAGCTCTCAAAGCCCTGCCTTTCCTCCTGCCTTGGCTTGGGAAGCCTTAGGAACAGAAGCTCCCCAGGAGCGCAAAGCGTTTGTAAACTGGCCAACACCTTAACGCTTGGAGCCGCCCTCCTCTCGCTCCCACTTTGGAAAATAAGAGACTAGAGATTCATTGGAGGCTTCCTCCCAGCATCACAAGACTTGACCGCTGCTTCGGTTCCCGCTTGACCTTCATATTTTAGCCCTTTAAAGGAGGTTACAAATAACTGTTAAGAAACTGTGATTTAAAGGAGGTTACAAATAACTGTTAAGAAACTGTGACTTAAAGGAGTTTACATAATAACAGTTTAGAAACTGACGGCAGGGCCATCAGGCAGACTTCTTTGGAGGGTTTCAAACTCCTCGTTTATTAAAAAGTGAATTTTTAAATTAAAATCATGTTTTAAAACAGAGATGAACATTTTATTGATGGGAGAAAAATCACTCGAAGTTGGAAAGCTCTCAAAAGTGCCTGGTATTTACAGCCCCCCGTCAGGGACGGTGAACTCGATCTCAGCGCTTCATTTTCATCAGGGGTTAGTTAAGTTGAGGTACCCAGAACTGGAAAGATTTGCCCAAAATGACATGTTTTAAAATGGGCCCCGAGCAGAACCCAGTTTCCTCTGGATTTATTTGTCAGTGATTGTTTTACAGGCTGAGCATTAACTAACTCCAAAGCTTGAAGGACTTTTTATCATTTTCACTTGTTTTCTCTAATAAAAACAACGCTGCCATTTCAGCGTCACAAGATGAGACCTCATGGAAGAGTGTTTACCAGAATATTAAAAATATTTTGTCAGAAAAAAAATCAAGCGAACTCTGCCAACCAAATATCATCATGACTGATGTAACAAGTAATCCAGTCCAGATATGAAAATCACACTGGTAAAAATCATCTCAGTTAATTCTAAAAGCAGAGCTAACCACCCCTTTTGTCCTAAGGCTTTACGGTATTAAAAAATAATTGTACAAAAATATAGGGGTAACGGTATTTCTTACCCCTGGAAATAATATATTTAAGTCTCATCATATTCTTTTGGGGATTCCAGTAATTAAAATCTCTGGTGAATAAGACCTGTTTCAAAACAACCTGTGAGCTGGCTGGACTATTTAAAGTAATTCTCCTTGCAGTCACTTTCAGAGTGAAGACAATGACAAATACTGTCTTTTACAAAGGGACTTTTTATTCCACCAACAAATTCTGGATTTTGGCATCAGGAAAACCACTGTTCAATTTCCAACAGTATATCCAAGTTTTTTGGGAAATTATTTAAAACTCTTTAACTTAGAGGGCTTTTCCCCCCTTTACTTGTTAAAGTGACTATATTACAGAGTTACTTTAAGGATTAAATGTATTGCTTGCAAAGTTGCTAGATCACTGTCTAGAAGTTGGTTAGAAGTTGGTTAGAATTGACAACTAAGTTCTTTAGTTGTCAATCAAGCATTTATTGAGGCCCTGCTTGGGCCCAGTGTTGACCTCAACAAAGTTGGGGATATCAGAATATTCTAAGATATAGTCATTGTTCTCAAGAATCCTGTCTTTTGCGTGCAAGAGGTGTTGCCTTTCGTTTTGTGGCTAATGTCCAAACGCTGGCCTCAGCCATTTCACCTTGAAGATTATGGTTGGCTTCCAACTGGCCTCTAAACTCTAATCTAGCATTTTCCAGTCCATAGTGACAATGTCTGCCTTTCCCAGCTACTCCCAGCTGTGGGCCTTGCTCCTTAGAATCACACATTGAGACTTCGCTGTCCCCTCTGGTAGACCAGACCAGGGCAGGCAGTATGCTAGCATGACTCAGGATGATTGACACTGGTAGACCAGACCAGGGCAGACAGTATGTTAGCATGACTCAGGATGACTGACACTGGTAGACCAGACCAGGGCAGGCAGTATGCCAGCATGACTCAGGATGACTGACACTGGTAGACCAGACCAGGGCAGGCAGTATGCCAGCATGACTCAGGATGACTGACACTGGTAGACCAGACCAGGGCAGGCAGTATGCTAGCATGACTCAGGATGACTGACACTGGTAGACCAGACCAGGGCAGGCAGTATGTTAGCATGACTCAGGATGACTGACACTGGTAGACCAGACCAGGGCAGGCAGTATGCTAGCATGACTCAGGATGACTGACACTGGTAGACCAGACCAGGGCAGGCAGTATGCTAGCATGACTCAGGATGACTGACACTGGTAGACCAGACCAGGGCAGGCAGTATGCTAGCATGACTCAGGATGACTGACACTGGTAGACCAGACCAGGGCAGGCAGTATGTTAGCATGACTCAGGATGACTGACACTGGTAGACCAGACCAGGGCAGGCAGTATGCTAGCATGACTCAGGATGACTGACACTGGTAGACCAGACCAGGGCAGGCAGTATGCTAGCATGACTCAGGATGACTGACACTGGTAGACCAGACCAGGGCAGGCAGTATGTTAGCATGACTCAGGATGATTGACACTGGTAGACCAGACCAGGGCAGGCAGTATGTTAGCATGACTCAGGATGATTGACACTGGTGATCTGACCCAGCTCCTTTCATACCAGTTTTGACAACTGCTTCATCTGAGAGACATTTGGAAGCAGCATAGTGTATGGGGAAGTTCTGGAGTCTCGGTGCAAGCCAGTTTCCACCGTTGGCCAGCTCTGTGATACTGGGCAGTCGTTAGAAAGAATGCCCATTCTGGGACATCAAAACCTAATAATTATTATTCTCTAATAGCTAACATGCATTATGTAGGTTTATTTGCTCTGGCAAATGCTATTTTGAAAAAAACTTGAGACTTACAGAAAAGTTGCAATATTACAGATAGTTCACACATGCTCTCTACCTGGCTTCCTCTAACAGTAACACATTACCAAATTAGTATATTTATCAAAATGAGAAAACAAATATTTGTCCAGTAATGGTCACAACATTCTCATCTTGATTGAATTAAAAATTTGATGTTTTTCCCCAGAATTTTTTCAGCAGATCATTGAGTACACAGAGAAATACCGCCACATGCCACTGCTGAAGCTCTGGGTCGGGCCGGTGCCCATGGTGGCCCTTTATAATGCAGAAAATGTGGAGGTGGGTACGTGTGAATATGATCATTATTGCACTGTGTATCTTACAGTGTGAGAATCTCATCAGAATCAATAAAATGCATCCTTACATTTCAACCATTTCAGTGCAAAAAACATTCCATTAAGTATTTTAGACTATATAGGTGCAATTTAATGCTTTCCAGATGTAGCCTGAATCCTGGGAGATTAACACCCTCCAGATATAAGTGCACAACTGCTATCAGGTCCCGTTATATTTATTCTTTTTTTGAAAGGATATCTTTTTTTAGAAACATAAATAAATTATTCCACAAGGCGAGCACTTGTTATCCACCAGATACTATTTTAAGACTTCAAAAATATATGACTAATAAAATATGTTTTCCTCAAGTTGCTCAGGTCTCATATTATATCAATGATAAACTTATTATTCCAAATTTAAAAGACAAGGTAAATTTGATATTTATGGGATAAATATTACAAACCCATGCTATTGAAATTAGTCCTCCAAAAAACTGTAGTCCTTTTAGTAGTTGAAAGGTCTGGGGAAATCATCTTGTAGTATGGTGAGAAAAGGATTCAGGTGAGGAAACAAAGATGGGGTAAGCAGACCACTGACCAAAATTAAAGGCCAAATTCCCTAGGAAGCAGTGCCAGGACACGTCTTTCTAATTACGGTGAAAGTGTTGGAGTTTCTCATGCTGCTCCAGAATCTGGCTCAGAGAAGAGAGCGAGAAGGGCAGACAGCATCTCAGCCACTGTTGGCCTAGTGTTAACAGAAGTTGGTGTGGTGGATGCAGATGGAGAGCTGTCCAGAGTAGGGGACTCGAACAAGAAGCCTGGTGAGCACTCTGTGCTCAGCCCTAGACCCCATCCCTCCTCCCACTTCACTTGGACTCTTGGTGATCCGATCACACTCACGGCTTCCCTTGCTGCCTCTATGCTGGGGACACTCAAACAGGCATCTCCAGCTCAGGTCTTATCTTGGCTGTCTCATTTGCTTTCAGACCACAGCAACCTGAATGCCTCAAAGTCAACATCGCCTGAAAATACACCCATGATTTCCATCTCCCCAGATGTGCTCACCCTCCAGATGTGCCTCCTCCCCACCTCACTTTCCCCTCCCCCCATTAAATAACTCCACTTGGTTCCTGGTTTATGGCAGGAACTAGAGAACCACCTGGGTCATCTTTCTTTCTCCCAACTGCATTGAGTCCCCAAGACTGAATGCTAGTTTTATGTTCAAAACTCTAATTGAAAGTCTTTGAGGCACAGGACTGAAAATGAACCACGGAGGAAATAAATGTTGTGAATGTCCTAAAAATTAGCTGTATTCTAGCCAGGTATCCTATAATTACAGGAAGGTTGTTTGATGTCTGTATGTCTCTAAAATATGTTTTTCTCTTCCTAAGGTAATTTTAACTAGTTCAAAGCAAATTGACAAATCCTCTATGTACAAGTTTTTAGAACCGTGGCTTGGCCTAGGACTTCTTACAAGGTATGCCAGTGTACCTTTGTAAAGCTGTCTATAGAAATGGTTACTTCTACCTGCAACTTGTTATTTCAGGAATTGACACAGGGTAGCTTTTTTCTGTAGCAGGACTGTGCTGTCAGAAGGGAGGAGAAAGGCTGGAAAGGAAGGTCCAGCTGGCAGCTGGCCTTTGCCCGCCAAGAGGCCAAGAGTTGAGGTGAACGGTTATCTCCAGCTGTGGTATTCAATAGTGACTATCGCCTGTGTTCAGGAAGACTCAGAAGTTCCTGATGGACGGGACTGGGCAGGATGGAGGACACAGTAAAGCAAGGAGTGTCTGGAGCAGGGAAATCTTGAAAATCCGATCAAAAAGATAGCCTCAGTGAGCTGGTATCTAGAAACAGGGTTCCACCCTCTGAGAGAGGTCCCCACAAGGGCAAGGCAGGAGCCCAGAAGGGACTTTGGAGAAGTGGAGCAGGGGCGAGATCAAGGTAGAACCGTGGAGAGTGAGGATCATCTGAGGACTGAGGTATTGATGGCAGGAGAAAAAAGTTTTGTTAGAAACTTGGAACTCAGAAATTGAGAAAAATTCTTAAATGTTCAATTTTATGAATGCTATTTTGAACATAAATATTATAGAAAAATATCCAAAATACTCATATTTTGTAACTATAGATGAATATTTTATAGATACGTGTATATCTTTGTCATTCTGCCAAAAGCATTTGAGACTCTGTAGATGAAGGTGTTTCAGGAGAATTTTGTTGACTTGCTATATTTATGCTTTAATCGTTTTGGATGTTACTTTTCTCTTTCTGTCTCTCTCTATATGTATATTTTTTGTAACCACATATTTTATTTCTAGTACTGGAAGCAAATGGCGCTCCAGGAGAAAGATGTTAACACCCACTTTCCATTTTACCATTCTGGAAGATTTCTTAGATATCATGAATGAACAAGCAAATATATTGGTTAAGAAACTTGAAAAACATGTTAACCAAGAAGCATTTAACTGCTTTGTTTACATCACTCTTTGTGCCTTAGATATCATCTGTGGTGAGTCTCATCGATCTGTTTCTAAATTTATGACATACGGAGCAAATGGCCCAAATAGGAAAATGACAGTCCACCGGGAAGGCGAATGGGGGACTGGAAAGGGTGGTGGGCTCTTCAGAGCGGTTCTCCTGCCGTGTCAGCCTTCTGAGGAGCAGCAGCCACGCCCAGGGCTGTGAGCGGGGCAGGCACGGAGCAACTGCCTAGGGAGGCGAAGGGAAGGAAGAACAGGAACAGGGAGCAGAAGTGGCCCGTACAAGAGAAGGGGGTAAAGGGAGGAAGGAGAATTCTGAGAAGTACAAGGACCAAGCAGGATGTGCATCTTTAGTGTCTGCCACTGCAAAATAAACACAAGATAACTAACGTGCATGAACTGAATGGTTGCTTCTCACCCATATTTTATAGAAACAGCTATGGGGAAGACTATTGGTGCTCAAAGTAATGATGATTCCGAGTATGTCCGTGCAGTTTATAGGTAAATGGAATCCTTTCAGTTATTTCGAAAATTATTGATTTGGACTTTAAAAATTATCGCTAACAATTTCTGTGTTGTATCTTCTTATGGTTTCAAAATTAACCATTAAACTAGAAGTTAACCTCATCATGTAAGCATGTGTTAAGCAGTAGAGTAAAGGTTATGTAAATTATGGCACATCTAGATTATGCAGTAATTTAAAATGATTATTCTCTAACATTGAGATTACATTATATTGTAGATAATGATGCTTACATTGTGATGCTGAGAAAAGAAAGATACAGTTTTCTGCACTATGATAATTGTTATATTTAAAAATTATTCAAAGAAAACTAGCAGATACTATAACCAAATGTTAGCCGTGGTTCTTATTGTCTCGTGTATGTGTTTCTCATTTTTTTGCTTTCCTTTTGTTGTTATTCTTCTTTCTCATATTTTCTGCACCCAGTAGGTATTGTTTTAGTCATCAAAACAGTCAATTTTACTCTAAAATTGCTTGCAATTATTCACCTGTTAAGAGGCAGGGCAAGGACTTGAGGAAGTACAGAGAAGTGCATTGAGCTGAGTACATTTAAATCTCTTGCTCATTTCACTTCATTTTAACCAACATTTATTAAGCATCTGTGATCTTCCAATCATTGCACAGCGTACTGATTGGTTTTGTAGTAGTACACAAAACAGAATAACACAGGAGTCAGGCATTGGACAAAGAAATTCATGAGTTGTAATAATTGCTCAGGAAGAGAAGATCAAATTGATATCGGAGAGGAAAACAAGAAAGTATCCTACAGAGTGAGAGGCCAGGAAAGGTCTTTCTGAAGAACCGGCATCTAAGCTGGTCCTGCAGGAAATCATGTAGGGGTCTTTCTGCTCCATGGCTGGACATGAAAGGGAGGTGCCAGAACAGCCAAGTGACAGATGGGTACTTACAGGGCCCTTGCGTGTAGAAGAGGGCAGCCAGTTGTCTTCTGTCCCTCCAGAGGAGTGGTCAAACCAATGATGGACCTTAAAAGGAGGCCGATTTCATCTCAGCCCCTGGTACAGAGGCCCTAGGCAGAGTGGCAAACTCGCCCTGGAGAAACAGAAGCAGAGGCCAGATGGCTATCTAGTAAGAATGTTTTATAATGGATTCTTCATTCCTTTAAAGAACCCATTATTTTCTGAGGCTTCATGGGATGCATGATAGCCCATACCTTCACTGTTGAGCATAAAGCATGGAGCTCTTAGTAGCCTCTAAGACAGTCATCATCATTTCCACGATTGCCTTCATCAAGGCTAGGTACCAAGGAAGTGCTCAAGAAATACACCTTTCTGATACAACAGCTGATGTATTTTTTTCCCATCTATAGAATGAGTGAGATGATATTTCGAAGAATAAAGATGCCCTGGCTTTGGCTTGACCTCTGGTACCTTATGTTTAAAGAAGGATGGGAACACAAAAAGAGCCTTAAGATCCTCCATACTTTTACCAACAATGTAAGTCCCTGACTTTTAAAATTGTGGTAAAATAGACATAACATAAAATTTTCCTTTACAACCATTTTAACTGTACAGTTTGGTGGTATTAAGTGCATTCACGATGTTGTGCAACCATCCCCACCATCCATTTCCAGAACTTTTGGTAAGTCCATGCTGTCGATATTTTGTTAACATACCCGGTGTAGGACTATTGAGCCTATATCTCAGAAAATAAAAGTTGAATAATAATAGAAAAAATTACTTAGCATATTTATACTTAAATTATGTATTTGACCAATATTAATTAAGTGCTCGCTAAGTGCCAGGCACCATACCAAATGTTGGAAATGTAGTAATGAGTAGGGCAGGTGCATGTGGTCCCTACCTGAAAGGAAGGCATTCTAGTAGGTGATCTATCAACACATAATTACAACATGTGGTATGAGCTGTGAACACTTATTAACAAACGGGTGCTGTGTGAAGGAATAAAGAAGCAAATGTCTGTGTATAGGAGTTTTCTGGAAAATGTTTGGATCTGGCAGTCATTTTCAAAGGCAGGGGGCCTTGATAGCAGTATCTTAACTTGGAAAACATTAAAATTAACTAGATATTAGTCTTTTACTTCCAATTCAAAAGTAACCAGAAGATAGTGATGTTGTTTTGAATATAGGATGTCAATTTTTGTGTTAATAATGTGTTTTGAAAAAGCAAGATCTAATTGAAAATATACATCACATTCTCATTTCAGTGTGTTGAAAAAACTGCCTATATAAATGTGTCCTTTCTTTGCTGTAAATTTTGGTTAAAATCTGTTGGAATTACGTCCTTGTGGTAAAGTATGCCCTACCCCAAGAGAATAAATGATAAATAAATCAGTTGACGTTCTGTGAATGCAATGTTGGCTGAGCTGGCCACAGTGGAATGTGATCACCTGGTTATAGGAGAATAGCCAGCAGGTTATATTTCATAGTTAAATTTTTCCTTAAATTTTGTGCATTAATATTTAATAGCAATAATTAAATGAATTCCTGACTGAATGGACAGTATTATTCATTTAATAAACATTGAGAATTGCCTACTGAGGCCTAGGCTGTAAGAATTCCACCAAGAATAAAAGAAGACATGCTGTTTTGCCCTCAAAGAGCTTAGAATCTATTTAGGCCACTTAGTAGCAGGTTTGGTCAATTACCTGGTAGGAAAAGAAGGTTGAAATGTACAACAAAATTAAGTGTATGGGTCTTCATTCTTTTATCCATTCAAGAAATATCTAGTGAGTATTTTTTAAGTGCCAAGCCGTACTCTATATATCAATGAACAAAGACATGCACAAGCATGGCAGAGTTTGAGTTGGAAGAGAAAGAGGCTAAGTAATAAGTATAATATAAGTATAATATCACATATAATAAGTAATAAGTATAACATAAGTATAATATCACATATAATTAATAAGCATATTAGAAATATCACATAATGTCAGGTGGCAAGGGAAATGGAGAAAAATAAAGCAGTGTTAGGAAGCGTCGCAATGCTAGGGACGGGGGTAGCAAGGATGAGGGAGGTCTCTCTGATCGTGTGACAGTGAGCAGAGATCTGGAAGAAGGGAAGGGGCAGCCATGCAGGCCTCTGAGGAAAGCATTTCAGGCAGCAGGAATTGCAAGCATAGAGGGTGAATTAACTAATCTACTTGCTGTTTCTTTTCTCCCCTACAACATGTAATTAAGTCTATAATTAGAGTATTGTATAACGATTGCATTCACTCCACCACTTAAACTTTTTCTCATTAGCACGATCAAATCTCTAGGGTACTATCTAATAGACTATGATTCTATTCTTGTGTTGAAAAGACTGCAAAAATAGCACTTGAAAATTAGGAATTTGCATGACATTACATTTGTTTTTAAAAGTTTCACCAAATAATCCCCAAAATATTAATGAGGATTTACTGTGTTTTCACAAGAGCCTATGTTGTCGAAATGTTGAAATAGCAAGGCTTGGAAAAAATAAATGAAAGAAACTAGCATATTTTATAAGAAAATGTGTTACCAGCGTGCATCCAAGTTCAAACAGAAGCATGTGATTATCATTCAAATTGTACAGGTTATCGCTGAACGGGCCCATGAAATGAACGCAGATGAAGACGGTAGAGGTGATGGCAGGGACTCCGCCCCTTCCAAAAATAAACGCAGGGCCTTTCTTGACTTGCTTTTAAGCGTGACTGATGACGAAGGGAACAGGCTAAGTCATGAAGATATTCGAGAAGAAGTTGACACCTTCATGTTTGAGGTATTGCATATTGCTATGTTCAGATATCATTAAACAAATTTCAGTTATTGTTAGAATCTTTACCATTATTTTTTAAAACTTAATCAAATATTAAAGTAGTTTACTGTAACTAAGGAAGATTCATTATATTTTAATTAGAAATTACAAAATTTAAGAAACTGATTAACTCAACTTCCTTCTTCAGGAAACGATTTTGACTAGTGCTGGGCATAGCAGTAGACGCATTTGTTTTTCCTCAGGAAAACCTAAGACTTGTCAGAGTTTTCCCAAGCAGAAGAGCAGCCAGAGATTGTTGCTCTCAGTTCTCCACATGGCTTCAGACTTCTTGCCAACCCCCGAGACCCGCAAGTCCACTTCCTCACCACCTCCTTTCTGAGGTTCCAGCAGATGAGTGCTTAGCTATTGCCATGAGCTGCTCTACCTAAAGAGGACAGCAAGAGCCCTCCCACAGAGAATCAGCCAGTTCATGATTCTGAAGAGACCTCTGATCTCAAGTTTATACATATATATGAAGTGCTTTTTACAAAGATAGCTTAAATATTAAATACTACAAAGAGAGACTTTCTCTTTATGTGGATTGCAAAATAGATAAAGCATGGTGTTTAGAAGCCATGTAGTAATATCCTCCACATGGAGCAGAGTGAAAGGCGCCTGAGTTGTTTTTTTTTTTTTTGAAACGGAGTCTCGCTCTGTCGCTGGAGTGAGTGGCGCGATCTTGGCTCACTGCAAGCTCCGCCTCCCGGGTTCACGCCATTCTCCTGCCTCAGTCTCCCGAGTAGCTGGGACTACAGGCGCCGCCACCGGCGCCCGGCTAGTTTTTTGTATTTTTAGTAGAGACAGGGTTTCACCGTGTTAGCCAGGATGGTCTCGATCTCCTGACCTCGTGATCCGCCCATCTCGGCCTCCCAAAGTGCTGGGATTACAGGACGTGAGCCACCGCGCCCGGCCAGGCACCTGAGTTTTTAATGGCTCTTCCTGCCACCCACGTGTTAGCTGCTCTGTGGCAGCCTCTGGCAGCAGTGCCAAGCATGTGCACTCTGGTGTGAGGCTCCACGACACGGTAGAAAAAAGCAGTGTGAAGGGTCTTTAGATCCGAGTTCCAGTTCAGGTTCTGTGCTGATTAGCCAAATAAGATAGTTCTGATCATTCCAGAGCTCTTTCACAATTTTCCTATGTGTAAAGAGAGAGATGGTCTACATTGGCAGTTTTAAACCTTTTAAAGCAGAAAACTTTACTGAAAATAAATCTTAAGCAGAAAATGGACATCTGAATTAGCTGAAAAGTAGAGAGGTGTTAAGTGTGTGGGCTCTAAGACCACATCCCAGCTAACATGCTGGAACCATGACCTCAAGCACCTCACCTAGCCACTCTGGGCCTGAATATTCTTATTTTAATAGCACAAGCCTCATGGAATAGTTATGATGATTAGATTTGTAAAGGTGCCCTGAGAATCGAGATTGGCCCATAAGAAGTATGCAGCACATACCAGGTGTCATTTGATGTTGAAGTGGAGAGACCTTCTCACATCTTCACCTTGCCCATGTACACACACACACACGCACAAACACACATGCACACGTCTACACACACATGCTCATGCACATACACACACATGCACAGACACATGTATATACCCACAAACACACATTCACATATACACACATACACAAATGCATGCACGCACCTACATACGCTCATGCACATACACACATACATGCACACACATACACAAACGTGTATATCCACATGCACACACACGTGTATACAAACACACACAAATATACACACACACCCAGATATGCACATACACATGCATGCACACACATATATACCCACATGCACACATGCATGCATACACATACATGCACACACAACCCCACACACGTGCACACATTCATGTACATTTATGCAAATAATCACACATACAAAAACACACGTACACACCTACATACACACATGCACATAGACACACATACATAGATGTACATATAAATACACATGCACACAAATGCACAAAGCCATGTACATTCGTGTATACATAAACACAAATGCACACACAAGCACATGTACATAGCCACGTACACACATGCATATATGTACACACCCCCATATACACGTACACACATGTGCACACACACATCCATCTCCTACCAGGAACCTCTCAATCTCACGAAAACAACCAGAACCAGACTAATGATTTCTCTTCCATCTGTAACATTCCTTAACATTCTAATTCTTTTCTTCTTTGCATTGAAAGGGAGGCATAGCAGGTGTGAGTGTGATACTGTGGCCTCCTCCACAGGCTGGTCAATTTTTAATGCAGAGGATATGACTTAGAACCACACCTGTACCCCGCTGGTACCCGCCATCAACAGGCAAGGCCCACCTGACAGATGGGGGAAGGCAGAGAAGTACAGACCTGACAAGCAGGCTCATGAAAATCAGACTTCGTTCTATTCACAAAGGCCCAGCTTGCCTAGCGCCTGTGGAACGCCCCCTTTGTTAATACAGCACAGGCACGTCCCACCAGTGCGCACCACCGTGCGGCGCAGAACTGTCATCTCTAGGCATGAACCTCCGCTTTTCAGGGACTGTTTCCTTGTTTATCACCGAGGTAAGGTGCTGCACGGGATTCATTTCTCATGTCCTGCAGTCACAGTGCAGCCATCAAATCTGGAGACAATTCAAAAGAGGTTTCTGGTCCCTCCTAATCATCGCAGGGTAACTCTGCTTTTTAAGCTACTGTTTTCTCCATTTGTAGGGCCACGACACAACGGCAGCTGCAATGAACTGGTCCTTATACCTGTTGGGGTCTAACCCAGAAGTCCAGAGAAAAGTGGACCACGAGCTGGATGATGTGTTTGGTATGTCTGGCCCCTTTACTGGTTATATTGTGGTACTAAGTCCCCTGCAGAGATGTCACTGTGTTGTAAACACAGCATAATGAGCAGGAAGGCTCCCCGGCGGGATCCTTTCCAGTACCATCCCCTTTGCAAGGCCTCATCCGTTCACCCGCAGGCCTCTGCCAGTCGCCTGGCCAGTGACCGTACTGGGCCGGATGCTGGGGTGCACAGATGGGTGCTGCCGTCCTCAAGGGTCTCACTGCTTCCCGGGCAAAACAGACACCTACGTGAAGCTTTGAGTCGTGGGCTGTGCATTTGAATGAAGAGGTGCTCTTTGGGAGAAAGGAGGAGCTGGTGAAACTATTCAGAAGAGTACAGGAAAGCTGTTTCACAGATCGCATCTCACCACAAAGAGAGAAGAGATGGATTAAGCTACCAGGAGATACATTTCTATTACATAGCAAGCAACCGGAGGAAAAGTCCTGCCAGTAGGATGTCCAGGGTCCCAGACTTGCCCTTTTGCTCCCTGCCATCCCTACCATCTTGGCTTTTGTTCTCCTGATTGGCATTCCGAGCATCACATTCATCTTCAAGGCAGGAAGACGGGGTGGGGGTTCCGGGTGTCTTGGTGTCCTGTGGCTGCTGTGACAAATCCACAGACGGGGAGGTTCACAGCAGCGACGTCTGTTCCCTCACAGTTCTGGACACCTGAGTCAAAGATCAGTGTCACTGAGCCCACATTACCGTGTGGGCGGGGCTGAGCTCCTCCTCGCCTCTTCAGCTTCCGGTGGCTGCCAGCGTTCCTTGGCTGACAGCTGCATTGCTGGCATCTCTGCCAGTCTCTGCATTGCCTTCTCTTTTCTCTGCGTGTGTGTGCACACACGTGCATGCGTGTGTGGTGTGTGTGTGCATATGTGTGTTTGTGTGTCTTTCTCTCACAAACATACTTGTGACATACTTGTGATGGCGTTCAGGGCCCACCTGGATAATTGCCCCACTATAAGATCTTTAATTTAATCAAATCTGCCAAGAGTTCTCTTCTTCCAAATAGGGTAACATTTACAGATTGCAGGGATTAAGACCTGATATTTTGGGGCCCATTATCAGCCTGCCACAAAGGGGCTTCCATCAATTTTATCCTTTTTGAAAATCACGTGTCGCATGGCCCCCAATAGCTGCAAGGTGAAGAGGAATTAGGTTGAGTTAGTCAAGCAGCAAGTGGTATCTGATGCAGTTTTATAGCGAGAAGAGGGGAAGGAAAACTAAAGGTATAAAGCTGGAGAGAGAAGGCGTTCTAGAAAGAGAGGAAGCAGATGAGCAACAGCACAGAAATGGAAAGGTTTCTGGTCTGGAGGGCAATAGTGGAGAGTGAGAGACGGCGAGAACTCATCTCTCATTCACTGGGAGATGAGGATGGAAAAGCAGTTTTGTGTGCAGATTGTGCCGGGACTGGAATTTCATATTAAGAGGCAAGCTTTTATTTTGCAGAATGGACACCTTCTAAACCTTTTGGCAACATTTTTGTCATCGTTTTATTTTTTTTACACTGATTTTAGTTTTGCTTAGATTGCCTTGAGTGGGTGAATTTAGTCTTCTAAAAGCTCACAAGTTATTTTGGAATAGGCTGCAATATTTTGTGTCCCCTACAATGTTTAGTTCATTGCCGGTTTCACAGAGGTTTTTGGTCCTGCAGAATCAGTGACACAGTCGTCATTACTAGAATCTTTGCTCTGTGCTTCTCGTGTTTTCTGCTTATTGTGCCTCACTTTTTCTTCTACCCCCAATCCTAGTTCTAAAATTTTTGAGCAACTAGGCTGGGCATAATGGCTCACACCTGTAATCCCAGCGCTTCAGGAGGCTGAGGCGGGCGGATCACAAGGTCAGGAGGTCGAGACCATCCTGGCTAACACGGTGAAACCCCATCTCTACTAAAAATATAAAAAATTAGCCGGGCGTGGTGGCGGTGCCTGAAGTCCAGGCTGCTCCGGAGGCTGAGGCAGGAGAATGGCGGGAACCCGGGAGGCGGAGCTTGCAGTGAGCCGAGATTGCGCCACTGCACTCCAGTCTGGGCGACAGAGCAAGACTCCATCTCAAAAAAAAAAAAAAAGAAATTTTTTTTTGAGCAACTAATCTTTGTGTAGTGAGTTGCAAGTATTAATTCCTTATGTTATTTTTTTACTGAGGTAAATGTCACATAATGTAAAATCTGCCATTTAAAAATGTACATTTCAGTGGCATTTAGTACCTTCACCATGTTGTACAATAGTTACGTCTACCTAATTCCAGAACATTTTCAGCACCTCGAAAGGAAACCTGGTGCGATTAAGCAGTCCCTCTTGATTCCTCCTTCCCCCGGCCCTGGCAGCCTCTGATTTACTTTCTGTCTCTGTGGATTTACCTATTCTGAGTACTGCTTATACATGGATTCGTACAATATGTGACCTTTAGTGTCTATTCATTTTACTTGGCATATTGCCTCATTTTATTTTGATTATGCAGAGTGTTAGAAATTCTGCTTTAGCTGTGGGTATTTAGCATCTGGTGCATTGATCCACATGTTCTTCTTTGATGGGTATTTGATGGGTATTTAGCATCCAGTACCCTGATCCACGTGTTCTTCTTTGCTGGGTATTTGATGGGTATTTAGCATCCAGACCTTGATCCACGTGTTCTTCTTTGATGGGTATTTGATGGGTATTTAGCATCCAGTACCCTGATCCACGTGTTCTTCTTTGCTGGGTATTTGATGGGTATTCAGCATCCAGTACCTTGATCCACGTGTTCTTCTTTGATGGGTATTTGATGGGTATTTAGCATCCAGTACCCTGATCCACATGTTCTTCTTTGCTGGGTATTTGATGGGTATTCAGCATCCAGTACCTTGATCCACGTGTTCTTCTTTGATGGGTATTGATGGGTATTTAGCATCCAGTACCCTGATCCACCTGTTCTTCTTTGCTGGGTATTTGATGGGTATTTAGCATCCAGTACCTTGATCCACGTGTTCTTCTTTGATGGGTATTGATGGGTGTTTAGCATCCAGTACCTTGATCCACGTGTTCTTCTTTGATGGGTATTTGATGGGT
Source organism: Rhinopithecus roxellana (assembly GCF_007565055.1). Lineage (NCBI taxonomy): Eukaryota > Metazoa > Chordata > Mammalia > Primates > Cercopithecidae > Rhinopithecus > Rhinopithecus roxellana. The sequence continues at coordinate 107,618,257 of NC_044550.1, read as the reverse complement.
ATTCAGCATCCAGTACCTTGATCCACATGTTCTTCTTTGATGGGTATTGATGGGTATTTAGCATCCAGTACCTTGATCCACGTGTTCTTCTTTGATGGGTATTTGATGGGTATTTAGCATCCAGATCTTGATCCACGTGTTCTTCTTTGATGGGTATTGATGGGTGTTTAGCATCCAGTACCTTGATCCACGTGTTCTTCTTTGACGGGTATTTGATGGGTATTCAGCATCCAGTACCTTGATCCACGTGTTCTTCTTTGATGGGTATTGATGGGTATTTAGCATCCAGTACCTTGATCCACGTGTTCTTCTTTGATGGGTATTTGATGGGTATTTAGCATCCAGACCTTGATCCACGTGTTCTTCTTTGATGGGTATTGATGGGTGTTTAGCATCCAGTACCTTGATCCACGTGTTCTTCTTTGCTGGGTATTTGATGGGTGTTTAGCATCCAGTACCTTGATCCACGTGTTCTTCTTTGATGGGTATTTGATGGGTATTTAGCATCCAGTACCTTGATCCACGTGTTCTTCTTTGATGGGTATTTGATGGGTATTTAGCATCCAGATCTTGATCCACGTGTTCTTCTTTGATGGGTATTGATGGGTGTTTAGCATCCAGTACCTTGATCCACGTGTTCTTCTTTGCTGGGTATTTGATGGGTATTTAGCATCCAGTACCTTGATCCACGTGTTCTTCTTTGATGGGTATTGATGGGTGTTTAGCATCCAGTACCCTGATCCACGTGTTCTTCTTTGATGGGTATTGATGGGTATTTAGCATCCAGTACCTTGATCCACGTGTTCTTCTTTGATGGGTATTTGATGGGTATTTAGCATCCCCTGCCTTGATCCACGTGTTCTTCTTTGATGGATATTTGATGGGTATTCAGCATCCAGTACCCTGATCCACATGTTCTTCTTTGACGGGTATTTGATGGGTATTTAGCATCCAGTACCCTGATCCACGTGTTCTTCTTTGCTGGGTATTTGATGGGTGTTTAGCATCCAGTACCCTGATCCACGTGTTCTTCTTTGATGGGTATTTGATGGGTATTTAGCATCCAGTACCCTGATCCACGTGTTCTTCTTTGATAGGTATTGATGGGTATTTAGCATCCAGTACCCTGATCCACGTGTTCTTCTTTGCTGGGTATTTGATGGGTGTTTAGCATCCCCTGACTTGATCCACGTGTTCTTTTTCGATATGTGCACCCCTGGCCCCCACCGCTCTTTCAGGTCATCTTATCCTACTTGCTTTCATCAGGGAGGTCTGACCGTCCCGCTACCGTAGAAGACCTGAAGAAACTTCGGTATCTGGAATGTGTTATTAAGGAGACCCTTCGCCTTTTTCCTTCTGTTCCTTTATTTGCCCGCAGTGTTAGTGAAGATTGTGAAGTGGGTAAGTATGCTATACCTAAAGTAGAAGGGAGAGGGAAACTTTCTAATGTCTGTCTTGCTGTGGTCTCATGGCGTTTTGACTACTTTTTGACAGCAGGTTACAGAGTTCTGAAAGGCACTGAAGCTGTCATCGTTCCCTATGCATTGCACAGAGATCCAAGATACTTCCCCAACCCCGAGGAGTTCCAGCCTGAGCGGTTCTTCCCCGAGAATGCACAAGGGCGCCATCCATATGCCTACGTGCCCTTCTCTGCTGGTCCCAGGAACTGTATAGGTTTGTATCCATCTCAGTTGGTTTGACCTTTCAGGCCCACTTGATAGTGGGTTTCTCACAGTTATTTCTTTGAGATGTGATATGACATTGCCCATATGCAACAGCCTTAAAAAAATAGCTGGTTTCTTTTTTCCCTCACTTACTGTGCTTTGTAGTTTTAAAATATTATGGTGAAAATGTATATTAGTATATTAGCCTGCGTGGGCTTCCATAGCAAAATACCACAGACTTGGTGGCTTAAACAGCAGAAATTTATCTTCTCACAGTTCTGGAGGCTGGAAGTTCAAGATCAAGGTGTTGGCAGGGCTAGTTTCTCCTGAGGCCTCTCTCCGTGGCTTGTAGATGCTGTCTTCACCTCATGTCTTCACTTGGTCTTTCCTCTGTGTAGGTCTGTGTCCTGATCTTCTCTCCAGTCAGACTACTCTAGGGCCTACCCCAATGACCTCACTTATACTTACTGACCTCTTTCAATGACCTGTCCCCAAATACAGTCATATTCTAAGATACAGGGGGCTTAGAATTTGGAGAGAGACACAATTAGACATAAGACATAATTAGTTTCATGGTAGAGTTTCAAAATGTTGTAGATTTTTAATTACAGTAGGATATCTTATTGTGGTAAAAACTTTATTTATGATTACTTATGGTTAACCTAATTTTTGTGTTTATTGCTTTTAAGAATTTCATTTTGCAAATCGAAACAGAAAATGCTTGCCATATGGCCAACTGAAGTACTTAAGCAAAATGAATGCACATCACTGCCCTGCATTATAAACCCTTTTGGTTTTAGTATCTCTAGCATTTTGTCATTTATGTAAATGCAGACCTTGGTAAAATGAGGACAGAATGAAATGGGTGAATCTGAAGCTTATTTGGTGAATCTATAGTAAATTAAACACCCACTAAGACATAATCTAGAGTAGTGAGTCTCAAGCTTGAATGAGCTCAGGATTTATCTGGATCAGCTGGAGTACAACTTCCCTGGTCCTCCCCAGCTATAGACATGCAAGGTGGGAGCAGGGAGGGAAACTCAAGACTCTGCATTTTTAACAAGTGTCCCAAGCCATTCTGATTCTCCTTCCGCCTACTCTGAAAATGTAAAATGGCTTCCTGTGATAGGACCTCTTGTTTCTCACATTTGGGGTAAATCTATATCTAAAGCGATGGTATCTACATTGATTTGAAGGTCAAAAGTTTGCTGTGATGGAAGAAAAGACCATTCTTTCATGCATCCTGAGGCACTTTTGGATAGAATCCAACCAGAAAAGAGAAGAACTTGGTCTAGAAGGACAGTTGATTCTTCGTCCAAGTAATGGCATCTGGATCAAGTTGAAGAGGAGAAATGCAGATGAACCCTAACTATATTATTGGGTCATGCCTTTATCATGAGAAAGGTCTTTATTTTAAGAGATCCTTGGCATTTACAATTTATAGATCATGAGTTCAATATGCTTGAATCTCCTAGACCTAATTTTTCCTTGATCTCACTGATCTTGACATCAAGTCTAACAAAGAAAGAGTTTTGAGTTTTGTATTTTCTTTTCTTTTTTTTGGGACCGAGTCTCACTCTGTCACCCAGGCTGAAGGAGTGCAGTGGTGTGATCTCGGCTCACTGCAACCTCCAACTCCCAGGTTCAAGTGATTCTTCTGCCTCAGCCTCCCAAGTAGCTGGGATTACAGGCGCCTGCCATCACACCTGGCTAATTTTTTTGTATTTTTGGTAGAAACAGGGTTTCGCCATGTTGGCCAGACAGGTCTTGAACTCCTGACCTCAAGTTATCCACCTGCCTCAGCCTCCCAAGTGCTGGGATTACAGTCGTGAGCCACCACGCCCGACCAGAGTTTTGTATTTTCATCACCATCATAGATGTTACAGTTGGCTGTGGTCTCAAAAGTAGAGTTAAGTGTGTCAGTACCCAAATAAACATCTAACCAGTTTCTCAACAGGGGAATCCACAGTCCAATTCCACTTCAATTGATAGACCCCAAAAATATAATTTAATCAACGTTCTAGAATTTTTGTTTGTTTGTTTGAGATGGAGTCTCGCTCTGTTGCCCATGCTGGAATGCAGTAGTGACATCTCGGCTCACTGCAGCCTCCGCCTCGCAGGTTCAAGCGATTCTCCTGCCTCAGTCTTCTGAGTTGCTGGGGCTACAGGCGCATGCCACCACGCCCAGCTAATTTTTGTATTTTTAGTAGAGATGGGGTTTCATCATGTTGGCCAGGATGGTCTTGATCTCTTGGCCTCGTGATCTGCCTGCCTCGGCCTCCCAAAGTGCTGGCATTACAGGCATGAGCCACTGCGCCTGGCCCAAAGTTCTAGAATTTTTTAAAGGTATTCATGTTGACTCAGGAATACACAGACACACAGACACACACACACACACACACAGCATAATTTGAAAGAGGTAAATACTCTGACTTAGGCTCTCAGGTTTTAAAAACTATGTTAGTGGCATCAGTTATGACAAGAATAATCATTATAGTACTTTTCAGATTTTATAACCCAGAGCAGATTATTTACAAGTTGATTCATAGGTTCTGTTACAGTTTCTCTTTTGATTGTCACTTATGGTCTTCATTTAATTCCTCATAGAATCCCAATCACCTTTATATATTATTGGAAGAGATTCATCTTCATAATCTCCAATTTTTCACAGTGCCTCACAAGGTTAATCATGCCTTTTGGAGCTAGAAGGACTTTAGAACGTGTCTAGTTATGCTCCTTTATATTATAAGTAAGGGAATAGAATCAATAAGACAGTTTCTGCCCAAAGTCATGTTACCACTTGGTGACAGAGCCAGCAATACATAGAGATCTATACTCTCAATCTCTCCACTCACATGCTGATATACTTTCTACTACAGTAAGTATATGGAACTCAGGGTGATGATCAGACGTGTCATTAGAACATGAGTCTTCTGCTTCTGATTTAGGCATACTTCTGGGATTCTTCCATCTTTAAAGGAAAAAGGAAGCCATTCCTCTGTATTTAGTAACCCAGTAATATCTCACTTAGTTTAGGGTTAGACCTTTAGTTAATTCAACCCTACAGATCATACTTATCAAGCTGATAACTGACACATATTCCCTGAATTTTAATTTGATAGGCAATACATCTACCCACTCCATTATTTTTTTAAAACTTCATTTAATAATTTAAACAAGATTGGTTTTGTTTTCAATTTTTATTCTTCATAGAATCACAATTACCTTAATCATGTATTTTTGGAAGAGATTCCTCAGTAATTGCCAGTCTCTCATAGTGCCTCACAGGGTTGATCAGTGGCTTTTGGAACTGGAAGGACCTTAGAACTTTCCTGGTTATGCTCCCAGTAGGCAATAGCAGATAGAACCGTGCAATCAAGAGGGTAGGATGTGTATTCTTCAATGGATATCAGAGGAAGAGGTTGCAAACCAAAGCCATTTGGCAAGCCCTATAGCCTGGGCCATTTAAGGCAGGGGTAATCTCAGCCATTGCACCCATTTAACTATCCCAAAGAGCCACAGTGCATAGAACCCAGGCCCTAAATTGATGAGGAAAAAGTCATGGAAGGAGGTGATACAATTGGAAATATTCCCATCAAATGGTTAATCTTATTATCTAGAAAATGGGTATATTAGAAAATTTCCTTCCAAGGTGATTTTGGATAATAAAAGTTGTATTTGTGGAAATTGGTCTTATCTCTGTTTTATGCACTTACATTTATCCCTTACATTTTGTTTTTAGTGACCCTACATGACATTAAATTTAAATAAAACATTGCTTAATGTTACCTTTTGGTCTGAGAACTTCATTCAGCTCCAGAATTATTGTTACTCACATTTTAATCAGTAAGTCATTTAAGCTAAGACAGAATAGGAATTGAGGAATTATTTCATGTGCTGCAGTATTGAAGTGTGGATGCTGCCTTGTTTTGTAAGAAGATGATCAAGTATCTGTTTGTGTGCCCATTACCTTTCTTCTGCTTGAAAGACGTGTCTCAAGAAAAATAAATTATATTTTAGATGCAGGTGCTGCATTTAAAAAAAAAAATTTCTACCTCTAGGCTTTGCCTCCTTGCTTGCTCAAGTCAAGCCCAAGTTTTAAGTTTTATGCTTATGGAAATACAGTAAATTAAGGCATTTATTTATTTATTTATTTATTTTATTTTATTTTTTGAGACAGGGTCTCACTCTGTCACCCAGGCTGAGTTGCAATGATGCAATCGTGGCTCACTGCAACCTTCACCTACTGGGCTCAATGGATTATCCCACCTCAGTCTGCTGAGTAGCTAGGACTACAGGTGCATGCCACCACGCCTGTCTAATTTTTGTATTTTTTCTTGTACAGTTAGGGTTTTGCCATGTTTCCCGGGCTACATTAAGACATCTAAATCACTCAGGCACAACTAATTTTTTCATATTGCCACATCCTCCTAGGAGTGGGATTGTGCTTCAGTCTTTTCAGCTGTCCATGCCTTAATTGTGTCTCCCATCAATAATGCTTGATGTTGTAGCCAGCATTGGTTTGTTATTACCAAAAGCAATGCTGTTCTGGAAACCCAAGGACAGCAGTGTCTCATGCAATGCAATGGGACAGAACCTCAAGAGGACATTTGCCCCCACCAAAGGGCATTCAGCAGAGCAAGGACCAATCAGAATTCATCCGACAATCGTGTTCAGTGTTGTCTGACACCAGCAGGTCATAGCTTACATGTGTGATTGTGACTCTCATATGAGAATGAGATGGTCCACAACTGTGGGTGAAGGAGCCTTCCTGTTCTCAATCTCTTGTTTTTTAAAAATATTTCATTCCTTATTCATGTGCTTATTTATTTATCATTTTACTCTTTCATTCATAAAAGTCTGCCAAATGCTATTCAGGGAACTAGGGAAAGACAACAAGCAAGCCTCAATCCTTCCAGCAAAGTGTTACAGACATTACAGATACAGGCGGGCATCTGAAAGACAGCAGAGAGATCGACAAGGAGGCGATAGAATGGCAGGGAGTGAGAAGCGCTATGCAGAAAGAACAGACGGCGGGCATCTGAAAGACAGCAGAGAAATGGACAAGGAGGCGATAGAATGGCAGGGAGTGAGAAGCGCTATGCAGAAAGAACAGACGGCGGACATCTGAAAGGCAACAGAGAAATGGACAAGGAGGCAATAGAATGGCAGGGAGTGAGAAGCGCTATGCAGAAAGAACAGACGGCGGGCATCTGAAAGATAGCAGAGAGATCGACAAGGAGGCAATAGAATGGCAGGGAGTGAGAAGCGCTATGCAGAAAGAACAGACGGCGGGCATCTGAAAGACAGCAGAGAAATGGACAAGGAGGCGATAGAATGGCAGGGAGTGAGAAGCGCTATGCAGAAAGACAAAGAATGGTAAAGAGACAGGAGGTGGAAGAGATGGAAGGTGCCTTTTCAGATGAGATGCTTGCTGGAGGATGGCATCCCAAGGAGATGATGCTTGAGCAGTGGTCTGATTAAAGTGAGTCACATGGAGATCTGGGACAAGGGGAGGTGGAGAGGGCTCCATCCTGGAAAGTGTCTAAGGGGAGGTTCTGGAGAAAACTTCTCTTTCAAGCACGTGCAGTTTGTTGGAGTATTCAGAGCTTCTGATGGTAGGAGTGAAATCCCCATGTTCTTTTTGGCTCTTGTCCAGAGATGACTCTCAGGTCCTGCCCCGTGACCCATCTCGAAGCCAGTGCTGGAGCACTTCCCTGCTGTCAATCGCTCTCACGCTCTGAGTCTCTCTGACTTCTCCTTATGCTGACTGCAGAGGAAAACTCGACTTTTAACGGGCTCATGTGATGAGATTCAGCCTACTCTAATTGACTCCATTTTGATGAGCACAAAGTCAACTGTTTAGTAATCTTAATGCTATCGGCAGAATTGCTTTTCTCATGTAACAATCATGGGCAGATGTGAAACCTCATTTTATTCACTGTCCCCAGGATTTGAGTGGGAGATTTGGGAGAACATTTTAGAATTCTACTGACCACGCCTCTTTTCAATTTAGTTCTAATTTGGTTCACCTGAATCTATAGAGTTTTTTTAGTTTTATTGTATTACTAGAGTGTAACATGTTTCACTGTAAGAAAACTCCAAACTAAACACAGAAGCATATTTAAATAGGTTAAAAGTCTGTAATTTCACCTTTTAGAGAAACGAGCCCCAAGGGTTTCTGCTGTGATTTGCAGGCAGGGTGCTTTTGTCCCAACTGCTTTTTGTTTTTTGTTTTCTGCTGAGCCTGGTAACAGATGAAATTTAAAATTTAAACTCTTTTCTACTCTGCACAAAGTAGAGAGATTTGTTGACTACTCTGCTGCAACACTTGATATCCTAAATCTAAAAGACAGTACAACAGGCATATTTAAAATATGCTACTTCATTCTGCCAGAAAATATTGTATTGGCAACATTATCCTACATTTCTAATAAATGTAGTTCTGCCTTCCAGTAGTATACATAAAATATTTATTTAAGAATCGACTCCGAAAACTCTAATTTACTAATCAAGGTGATATACTGTAATTTCAAAGAATAGAAAACAAGGAGATTTAGTGGGCAAGTCATTGTGGTCTTTAAATATTTTAAAAGCAGAAAAAGGAGGATAAATTGTTTTGTGTGGGTCTAGTACGTAAATCTAGGACTGAATGGTAGAAGTTGCAAGGAAGTGTATTTCAGTATACAGGAAGTTTTTTACTTTTCTTAAAAATAAAATTAAAATAGAGCTCCCTGAGCTCTGAAATAAAATAAAATTAAACTAGAGCTCCCTGAGTTGGAGCAGACTGCTTAGGAAACCAGTTTCTCCTCAGTCGAAGTATTTTGACAGGAAAGTCTAAAGTCTATGTCAGAAGTGTTATCCAGCAGGTTTCAGCCAACCTTATCTGTGGAGTCAGACAGTAAATCTTCTTGGCTTTTGAGGCCATGCTGCCTCTGTAGCAACTTCTTAACTCTGCCATGTAAGTGAAAGCAGGCAGAGACAGTAAGTGAATGAATGACCATGGCTGTTTTTCAATAAAACTTTATTTACAAAAACAGGTGCAAAGCCGAATGTGGTCTGTGAACTGTGGTTTGTCGAGCCTGATATACTGCATTTCCTGAATTGGGTGGGAATAGGACCTAAACATCAACCCAGTCCCTTCCAAATCTAAGATTTCAGTGTTATGTGATTCTTTGGTAGGGTGTGGGAAACATAGATACTATTTGCTAAAATATCCCTCTAGGAGCAGCTATCCATACCCATCCATTATTGACTGTGCCTCCAAGCAACTCTAATAAAAAAGCTCAGTTAGAAGAGGTGCCAACTGCATGCTACCAAATAACTGGGAATGTTATGAGCATTTTTAAAAATGGAAACTTGTGCATAAACTGTGTGACCCTAAAATGAGATTAAGGTCCTTTTGAGTGCAGCATTTTTCTACCTTTTTTGATGTGTCATTTACAAATAAAAATTATATATATCTTCCATGTACAACATAGTGTTTTGATATACATGTACATTGTGAAATGATTACCATAGTCAAGCTAATTAGCATGTCCATTATTTTACATGGTTATCATTTGTGTGTGTGTGTATGTGTGTGTGCTGAGAACCCATCAGATCTATTCTCTAGCAACGTTCATGTATACGATACAGTATTATGAACTATAGTCAACATGTTTGCATTAGTCAGGGTTCTCTAGAAGGACAGAACTAATAGGACAGATGTACATATAAAGGGCAGTTTATTAAGGAGTACTGACTCACAAGATCACAAGGTGAAGTCCCACAGTAGTCTGCCTGCAGGCTGAGAAGCAAGGAAGCCAGTCCCAGTTCCAAAACCTCAAAAGCGGGGAAGTGGACAGTGCAGCCTTCAGTCTGTGGTTGAAGATCCAAGAACCCCAGGCAAACCACTGGTGTAACTCCAAGAGTCCAAAAGCTGAAGAACTTGGAGTACAATGTTTAAGGGCAGGAAACATCCAGCACAGGAGAAAGATGAAGGCCAGAAGACTTAGCCAGTCTAGTCCTTCCACGTTCCTCTGCCTGCTTTTATCCTAGCTCTGTTGGCCCCGATTAGATGTTGCCCACCCAGATTGAGGGTGGGTCTGCCTCTCCCAGTCAACTGACTCAAATATTAATTTCCTTTGGCAACACCCTCACAGGCACATCCAGGAACCATACTTTGCATCCTTCAATCCAATCCTAATACTAAGTTGACACTTAGTATTAACCATCACAAGTCTACCCCTTGTCTACTTGAACCCATACGTATCTCCTGAAATCATATATAATCTTCAAATAAAGTCAATAATAAGGTCATAATTATGTTAGGTATACATAATACAGCTGTCCTTCATACAACCAGAAATATACCAATCCCCAAACCAAATGCTATTACATAAAGTTAACAACACTTAAATGCTATATGAAGTCAATAAATCTTATGTCACATGATAAAGGAAAAAGAAAGGAAATAAAATGAAGAAATGTTCTTAGTACAAGTGTATACATACACAAACATGTTCTTAACAAAATAAGGAGGAAATGAGACAATTACAGTCCTCGTTTCTGCAACTGGTCATGTGGGCATAGCTGGTATTGATGACTACCTTCTTCTACTACCCATTCTGTATTCCTTTTGCCTTCAGCAAGCATCTTAGCAGGTTGTGGTTTTTTACCTGGTGGAGTGACCCAAACATTCATTCTTAAGGGGTCTGGGTGGTATGTAGCACTGCCTGGATTGAACTATTGTAGTTTCCCATTGACCTGGATCACAGATCATGGTACTATGCTTTGTGATCATGGTACTAAGAGCATGGTACTAAGAGGTGCCTGAAGGGATCACCTGTAATCCTCGCATACTCTTCCTTACCTCCATTGTGGAGTAAGAGACTAACTTCATCTTTTTTTTTTTAAACATAAAGTATTTTTAATGCAGGTGTAAAAATAAAAGAATGGTGAACATAATAAGGTATATTTAATTTTACTTCTTTTTAGGAAGTTTAGAGTACAGACATGTATGCATATTTTGTTTCTTCTGTTCAGTACAAGTCTATTTATAAAGTTTCAATATGTGCTATTTCTCTTTGTAGGGAGAAAAAAAATGAATACAATGAACAGGTTGAGACAATATTCCTAGAGAATATATACAGTAACCAAATATAAAAGCAGCTTAAAATATGTTCCAAAATTATAAATAAGGCTTACATTCTTAAAGAGGATTGTTAACTAAGCAAACTCATTTTCTCATCTCTAAGAACAAATGTTTGAAATTTAATTAAATACTATAAAATGCATATTGATGACATATATTTTAATAATGCAAATAGATCAGATTAATATATCACAAACGTCAATAGGTTATGCAACACAGGCCAAGTGAGATACTAAATACACATCATGACTTCTGTTTCTTCATCTTGATAGTCCAGGTCAATCATCCCAGCCAACATGGCAACTCCCTTCTTAGCCTGTTGACTTAGAAGTAAAAGGAGCTCAAACTGTCCAGGTGGCAATCTTAACTTCCAGTTTAATGGAATCCTTGTTGTGTCTTCTGGTGGCAGCATTTTTGCCTCTGAAACTAACACCTCTAGGCAAGCAGAAAGTAATGTCTTGGGAACAGGAAGCAAAAATTTTGCTACTGGATCGCTAGGGGCGATGGTGAGTGGTGCCACTTCCGCTTCCACTCCTTGATTCCTAGACCTGTGAATCCTGGCTATGGGAGAAACAGTGCCATGTATTGGACATTGATTCAGAGCATACATAGCCACCTGGAGAATTTTGCCCCAGCCCTGCAAAATATTGTCCCCTAGTTGGCATTGTAATTGTGACTTCAAAAGACCATTCCACCATTCTATCAATACAGCTGCTTCAAGATGATGGGAAACAATGTCATACATTAGATCCTCCAACTTATTCACACCGTGTATTTGAAAGTTTGGATCCCTTGACCAAAACCACCCCATAGCCGGCACTCCCCATATGCTGACTACCACCATTCTACTTTCTGTTACCGTGACTTCGACTTTTTTAGATTCTGCATGTAGTTGTAAGTGCCTCTCTTCAGATGATCATATGATTTTTATCCATCATTTTGTGAATGTGGTATATAGCATTTATTGAGTTGCATATGTTGAACCATCCTTGCGTCCCAGGTTCAGTTGATCATGATCCTTTTAATGTGTTGTTGAGTTTAGTCTGGTTAAGATTTTCTTCAGGATTTTTGGATCTATGTTCATCAAGAATATTGATCTATAATTTTACTTTTGTTTTCTTGTGATGTCCTTGTTTGGCTCTGCTATCAAAGTAATGCTGACCTCATTAAATGAGATTGGAAGTGTTTCCTCCTTTTCAATTATTTGAAAGAGTTTGAGAAGGATTTGTGTTCATTCTTCTTTAAATGTTTATAGACTTCACCAATGAAGACATCAGGTCCTGAGCTTTTCCTAGTTAAGAGTTTTTATTTCTGATTCAATCTCCTTACTCATTATTGGCCTGTTCAGATTTTCTGTTTCTTCCTGATTCAGTCTTGGTAGGTTGTATGTTCCTAGGAATTTATCTATTTCTTCTATGTTATTTAATTTGTTGATGTACTGTTTTTCATAGTAGTCTCATGATTTTCTGTATTTCTGTGGTATCTATTGTAATGTTTCCTCCTTCAATTATAATTTTATTTGAGTGTTTTTCTTTTTCTCCTAATTAGGCTAAAGATTTCTTGATTTATGTTTTTAAAAACAACAACAGTGTCACTGATCTTTTCTGTTGTTTTTCTGGTCTCTATTTCATTTATCTCTACTCTGATCTTTATTATTTTCTTTCTTCCTGTCTTTGGGCTTAGTTTTTTGTTTTTTTCTTTCTTATTGCTTCAGGTGTAAAGTTAGGATATTTCAGATCTTTCTGTTTTCTTAAGGTAAGCATTTATCGCTATAAACTTCCTCCTTAGAACTGTTTTTGTTGCATCCCATAAATTCAATGCCACAAGTTTTGTTTCTCTTTTCATTTTTCTCAAGATATTTTTTGATTTTCCTTTTGATTTTTTCTTTGACTCATTGGTTGTTCAGGAGTATGTTCATTTTCATGTATTTGTGAATTTTCCATTTTTCCTTCTGTTATTGAGTTCTACTTTTATGCCATTATGGTTGGAAAAGATACTTGATACGATTTCAGTCTTCTTAAATTTGTTAAGATGTTTTTCATGGCCTAACATACGACCTATCCTGGAAAATGTTCTGTGTGCACTTAAAAAGAATGTGCATTCTGCTGCTTTTGGAAGGAGTGTTCTACACATGTCTGTTAGGGCTATTGGTTTATAGTGTTTTGAACACAGTTTCCTTGTTGATTTTCTGTCTAGGTGATCTAATTCATTGTTGAAAGCATGTTGCTGTTTATTTCTCCTTTAGTTATGTTAATATTTGCTTTATAGATTTAGATGCACTGATGTTGGGTACAGACATACTTATAATTGTTTTATCCTCTTAATGAATTGACCCTTTTACCATTATATAATGACCTTCTCTGTCTCTTGTGACAGTATTTGACTTAAACTCTATCTCGTCTGTTGTAAGGATAGCCACCTCTGCTTTCTTTTGGTTATCATTTTAATGCAATCCTTTTTACATCCCTTCGCTTTCAGCTTATGTCTGTCCTTAAAGCCAAAGTTAATCTCTTACAGCCAAAGTTAAGGCCTTACATATAGTTAGGTCTTGTTTTTTATTCACTCATCCACTCTGTCTTTTGATTGGATAATTTAATACATTTACTTCTAAAGTAATTATTGGTAGGTAAAAGCTTGCTACTGTCATGTTGTTAATTGTTTTCTGATTGTTTTATAGCTCCTTTGTTGCTTCTTTTTGTCTCACTGTCTTCCCTTGTGACTTAATGACGTTTTTGGAGCGATTTGCTTTGATTCCTTTCTCGGTATGTTTTGTGTAACTACTACAAACTTTTTCTTTGTGGTTATCATGAGGTTTACAAAAATATTTCATATTTATAACCATCTATTTTAATCTGGTAACAACTTAGACTGCATTTAGAAATGCTGTATTTTAACTTCTCCCCCCACATTTTATTATTTGTGCCATAGTTTATATCTTTTGTATGTTGTGTATTCATTAGCAAATTGTTGTAGTTATGGTTATTTTTTAATACTTTCATTTTTTAACTTTTATACTAGAGTTAAAAGTGACTGTGGCACAATAACAGTATTGGAGAATTCTGTATTTGACTGTATAAGAATACCTTTAATGGAGTTTTATTCTTTCATATGTTTTCATGTTAGTTAGTGTCCTTTTGTTTAAACTTGACAATTCCCTTTTGCATTTTTTGTAAGGCAAGTTTAATGGTGTTGAAATCCCACAGCTTTTATTTGTCTGGTGATATGATTTGGCGCTGAGCTCCCACCCAAATCTCATCTCGAATTGCAGTCCCCAGGTGTCAAAGGAGGGTCCTGTTGGGAGATGATTGGATCATGAGGTGTTTTCCCCAATTATGTTCTCATGATAGTGAGAGTGTTCTCATGAGATCTGATGGTTTAAAAGTGGCCGTTACCCCTGTGCACATGCTCTCTCTCTCTCCTACTGCCTTGTGAAGAAAGTACCTGCTTCCCCTTCACCTTTCACCATAATTGTAAGTTTCCTGAGGCCTCCCCGGCCATGAGGAACTGTTAGTCAATTAGACCTCTTTTGTATATAAATTATCCAGTCTCAGGTAATATCTTTTAGCAGTGTGAAAATAAATAATACAGAGAATTGTTACTGACAGAGTAAGGTATTGCTCTAAAGATAACCTGAAAATGTGGAGGAAACTTTGAAACTGGGTAACAGGCAGAGGTTGGAACAGTTTGGAGGGCTCAGAAGAAGATAGGAAGATGTGAGAAAGTTTGAAGCTTCCTAGAGACTTGTTGAACGGTTGTGACCAAAATGCTGATAATCATATTGACAATGAAGTCCAGGCTGAGGTGGTCTCAGATGGAGATGAGGAACTATTGGGAACTGGAGCAAAGGTCATTCTTGCTATGCTTTAGCAGAGACTGGCAGCATTTTGCCCCTGCCCTACAGATCTGTGGAACTTTGAACTTGAGAGAGATGATTTAGGATATCTGTCAGAAGAAATTTCTAAGCAGAAAAGCATTCAAGATATAACCTGACTTTTTCTGAAAGCATACAGTCATATGCGTTCACAAAGAGATGGTATTAAATTGGTACTTATGTTTAAAAGGGAAGCAAAGCATAAAAGTTTGGAAAATTTGCAGCCTGACCACGTGGTAGAAAAGAAAAACCAATTTTCTGGGGAGAAATTCAAGCCGGCTGCAGAAATTTACATAAGTAACCAGGAGCTGAATGTTAACTGCCAAACAATGGGGAAAATGTCACCAGGGCATTTCAGAGGTCTTCAAGGCAGCCCCTCCCATTACAAGCCCAGAGGCCTAGGAGGGAAAAATGGTTTCATGGGACCTACTGCTGTGTGCAGCCTTGGGACTTGGTGCCCTGTGCCTCAGCCACTCCAGTTCCATCTCCAGCTATGGCTAAAAGGTTCCATAGCTCAATTCCATCCACTCCAGTTCCATCTCTAGCTGTGGCTAAAAGGTTCCATAGCTCAATTCCATCCACTCCAGTTCCATCTTCAGCTATGGCTAAAAGGTTCTGTTGCTTCAAGGGTGCAAGCCTTGGTGGCTTCCATGTGCTCTTGGGCCTGTAAGTGCACAGAAAACAAGAGATGAGCTTTGAGAGCCTCCGCCTAGATTTCACAGGATGTGTGGAAACATCTGGCTGTCCAGGCAGAAGTCTGCTACAGGGACACAGCCCTCATGGAGAACCTCTATTAGGGCCATGCAGAGGTAATATGTAGGGTTGGAGCCCACACACAGAGTCCCCACTGGGGCACTGCCCAGCAGGCTGTGAAAAGAGTTCCTCCATCTTCCAGACCCCAGAATGGTAGATCTACTGACCACTTTCACCACGTGCCTGGAAAAGTTGTAGGCATTCAGTGCCTGCCGATGAAGGCAGCCGTAGGGGCTGTAACCTGCAGAACCACAGGGACAGAGCTGCCCAAGGCCTTAACAGCCCACCCCTTGCATCAGCATGCCCTGGATGTGAGACAGGGGCTTAAAGGAGGTTATTTTGGAGCTTTAAAATTTAATGATTTCCCTGCTAGGTTTTGCACATGCATGGGGCCTGTGGCCCCTTTATTTTGGCCAATTTCTCCCATTTGGAATGGGAACATTTACCCAACTGCTGTACCCCTGTTGTATTTTGGAAGTAACTAACTTGTTTTTTATTTTAAAGGCTCATTGTCTCAGATGACACTTTGGACTTGGACTTTTGGGTTACTGTGGAATGAGTTAAGACTTTGGGGGACTGTTGGAAAGACATCATTGGTTTTGAAATTTGAAAAGGACATGAGATTTGGGAAAGGCCAGGGGAAGAATGATATGGTTTGGCTCCATGTCCCCAACAAAATCTCATCTTGAATTGTAATCCCTGCATGTTGAAGGAGGGGCCTGGTGGGAGGTGATAGGATCATTGGGGTGGTTTCCCCTGTGCTGTGATCTCATGATAGTGAGGGATTTAAAAGTGGCTGTTTCCCCTGCACATACACACTCTGTCTCTCCTATTACCTTGTGAAGGAGGTGTCTGCTTCCCCTCTGCCTTCCATCATGATTATAAGTTTCCTGAGGCCTCCCCAGCCATGGGTAACCGTGGGTCAGTTAAACCTCTTTTGTTTATAAATTGCCCAGTCTCAGGTAGTATCTTTACAGCAATGTGAAACTGAACTAATACATCTGGGAAATTCTTTTTCTCTCCTTCCTTTCTGAAGGACAGCTTTGCCTGATATTATATTCTTGGTTGCCAGGTTTTGTACTTTCAGTACTTTAAATATATCATCCCACTCTCTCAGCCTACATGATTTCTGCTGAGAAATCCACTGATAATCTTGTGAAGCTTCCCTTGTATGTGAAGAATTGCTTTTCTCTTGCTTCTTTGAAAATGCTCTCTTTGTCATGGTGAGGATCTCTTTATATTTAATCTATTGGAGTTCTTTTGGGCTTCATAAATCTGGATGTTTATTTCATTTATGTCTTCAAATTTTGAGAGTTTTCTGTTCTTATTTTTAAAAATAAGTTTCTGCAACTTTCTCTTTCTCTGCTTCTTCTGGAACTCTTGTCATGCATATTAGTTTTCTTAACAGTGTCCTGTAATTTTTGTCAGCTTTCTGCAATCTTTATCATTCCTTTTATTACTCTGACTGGGTAATTTCAAATGACCTGTATCCGAGTGTGCTAATTCTTTCTCCTGCTTGATCAAGCCTGCTGCTGAAGCCGTTTGTGAATTTTTTCAATTCAGTCATTGTGTTCTTCAGTTCCAGAATTTCTGTTTGGTTCTTTTTTATGGTTCCTATCTATCTTTTTGTTGAACTTCTAATTTTGCTCATGTATTGTTTTCCTGATTTTGTTTACTGTCTATCTATATTGTTTTGTAGCTCATTGAGCTTTCTTAAGATAATTATTTTTAACTCTTTGTCATGCAGTATAGATCTCCATTTCTTTAGGGTTGCCTCCTGATGCTTTATTTTCTTCCTTTGGTGGTTTCTTGTTTCCCTGATTATTTGTGATCAGTGTGGCCTTGCATTGAAGTAGGTACCTATTTCAGTCTTTACATACTAGCTTCAGTAGAGGAAGCCGTTCACTAGTCAGATTGACCAGAGATTGTAGGTGGGCTGTCTGTTGGAGTCTATGCACAGGATTTCTGTTGGAGTTCTAAGGTGGGCAGGGCTGGATTCTGGGTTCATTCATTGTGCTCTTCTGTATTCTGTGCACAAGGACTGGCTTGAAGCATGGATTCTTGAGGGCTGACTAGGCACTGAAATGAGCCTTAAGCCTGAGTCTGCAGGGGCCAGCCTAACATGGGGATCACCTTGCACCTGAGTTCATGGGGATAGACCTGTTCCTGAGTTTATTCAGGCTGTCCTGGGACCAAGGTCCACTGGGGTGAGCCCAGCATCTGGGTCCACATGGCCAAGATCTCTGGAGGCTGACCTGGTGCTGGATCTGCAGGGGATGGCCTGAATTCTAGGCCCATGGGTACTAACTTGGAGCCTTGGGCTGCTGGGGCTAATGTGGAGGCTAGAGTCTTGGGGGCCAGGATAGAGTTGGTGCAGGCCTGAAGTCTAGGTCTTCTGTGGCCACCTTGGAGCCTAGAGCCCCAGGGGCTTACCTGGTCTGGGGTGAGCATGGGGCTGAGGCCACAGAGGCCAGTCTGGCCTGTGGCAGGCCTGAATCCTCGTGCTGGGGTTTACTGGAGTGGGCTTGGTGCTTGGGATCTGTGGTGAAGTTGGGTGCTATCTTAGCTGTCCCTCTTCCATGCAAGACGGTATCTCTCTCCATGCTGTGCTGCCCAGGCTTGAAGGTGGGGTGACACTGGTAATGTGAAATTGTCCTTCCTATGCACTTCAATGTGTCTTTTCTTATTTCTGTGCTGCAACTGGGTGGTATAACCTCTCACCCGATTCCTTAGCTCTAGTGAAGTTATTTTCGTGCATGGATACTTGTTCAAATTTATGTTTCTGCAAGGGATGAACACTAGAAACTCCTGTTCTGACAAACTCCTATTCCTGTTCTTGCTGACATCACTCCCTGAAATAGTTAATATACTTAACAGCTGAACACAGATAGGATGTTCATGGAATATGTTGACAGGACAAAAAGTTGAAACTGTTGGCAGAAACCCAAAGTCAATATCGAAGCCAAGGAAAACATTGCCTGCAGTGCCACATTAGAACAGCTTGAAGACCGTTCATTTTTAAGTGACAAGAGACTCGCCTCCAAGAAGCAATTGTGTTTTCAGGTAGCACATTTCTGTTATTCTGATTGTTTCCAAAGAAACTATAATTTTTAAAGTATAAATTTTTACTTTATGAGAAAATTAGTCATTTATATTCTAATTTCTTGAGTATAAGACAGTAGAGAAGGAACTAATGTTCCTTTATGTAGAAATATTTAAATGTAAGATGATTTTAAATCAAAAAGAATATTTGACTGATTTGAAATTTTTAAATTTAAATTTAAAATTTAAATTTTAAATTTTAAAATTTTAAATTTGAAAATTTTAAATTTGAAATTTTAAATTTTTAAATTTGAAATTTTAATATTTTCAGAGGTTTTCTTTACTTAGGGATTTTTGGACTGACATTATTGCCATTATTTATTAATTTTCTTTTTGCCCAAATCAAGAGGTTTCATAACTGTTTAATCTCTCTCTCTACCAATTCCCTTTCCAACATTACTAGCCACAGAGTTTGCCAATCAACAATAAACACAACAGTAGTCTGGAGGTCTCAATTTGTATCTTGGGAAGCATTATAAACTTTCCAACTCCCTAGACACAAATGTAGAGGAAAAAACCCTTGTTTTCTATACCAGAAACTGTGTGCTTTGTCTTGTAATTCAGACATTTACAAGAAAATCTGTATCACCTTAAGTTAAGATTTATGTTAAATGTGATCTAAAACCAACAGAGTTTTGTACTGTTTTCTTTTTTAGAATGATTTTATTCAAGCAAGCAACTTATTTCATTTCCTTGTTTGCTACAGTTTCCTGTGGTAAGTGAATTATCTATAAAACTTGAAATTCAGGCTAAGACAGGAGTAGCCAAGCAAGTCGTACCACCCCTGGAGAAAGCTATTGAACATACAGCTTCGGGGATGGAGATAGTCCCTGATGATTCAGGATTCATGTCTATTTAATGTTCCAGAACAAGTACGACTTGTGAGATATATTGCTCTATACATACATTGCAGACCAGAGGAAGGAGCTCAGAGGTGGGAATGTCTTGGGACTTGTGTTAATAAAAACTTCTGTTCACAGATGACACTCTGCAAACTCAAAACAAAAAAATTAGTCTTCTATTTTTATCAACATTAAAAAATTAAACATTATCTGAAGTTTCAGAAGAGTGCTGGGCATTATATGGTGTCGGGGTCCAATGCAAGTATCTGTTAGGTACATGATACATAGTTTTACTCTGGACCGCCAGGGAACCATTTCAAAAATGAAAGTACCTGGTTTAAATTTAACTTAGCAAACCAGGCATTTGGATAGTTCTAGGTGAATAGCTTTCAACAGCAGATTTCGATCTCCTTTCTCTATTAATTTCATTAATTTTTGGAGAATAAAAATGATTCTGGACATTTCATTAATTGCTATAGAGGGAATTTTCTCTGTGTCCCCACAAGGCATGATTCTGAGTCTATGGTGACTTAAGAGGGCCACATAACAATGAGTATTACCTTTCCCCTCAGATGTATGGCTATAATAAACGTCTACAGGGAAGGTTTACATTCATAAAGAGATGATTTTTCCAGGAAAAAAGCCTTTTATTCCCCCTAAATCATAACTCCCCTGTGTCTGTCCCTCAACCCTGATTGCTCTTCTAAACCGTAATTTACCAACCCATGTGCAAACCCACTGAAAACTGAGAAGGAGCATAAGCCAGAGATACTGTGAACCACAGACAACTCCAGGTGGTTTTTCGTTTTTTTGTTTTTTTATTTTGGCAAAATCAATTATGATTATGGCTAGGAAAATTAGGGATGTAAATAAGCAAAAAACTGGAAACTACCTATTGCATGTAGTCCCCAAATTCAGAAACAGTCGTTGTTAAACATCTTTTATTTAGTCTTTCAGATATTTTTCTACATATGCCTATTTGCACATTTTACAAAAAAGAGTTATTAACTATGGATACTCTTTGACTTGCATTTTCCACTTGTAGTTACCTTTTGATGCAAATAAATAATATTTTTTGGAGCTTGCTATTGTCTTTTTATGGTATGTTTGTGTGCACATTCTTATGCACTTAGTTATTTCTGTAGAATACATTTTTTGAAATAAAAATACTAGATTCAAAGGTATGAATATTTTAGAAGGTTTTATGGTGTGGCATCATGAAATTATCTTTCAGAAAGGTTACTCTCTAGTTGACTTCTTCTACCAGCTAATAAGAGTCCTCATTTACTCCACTTAGGCCAGCTCTAACAGGCTTCTGTTGCTTTGCATCCTGACATAATTATCTTCTGGAAACAGTATCCTAATTTATTTCTGCAGAGCTACTGCCTCTCAGTTTTGGTCCATGTGATTCTGGTGACCCTGACTCTTCTGCTGAACCAGGAAGTGCACACATCCTGCTGGCTACAGTGACCCAATCAGAGCCAACATCTTGCAACGAAGTTTTTGTTTAGATGTCTAGAAATAGGACTCTTACTTTTTTTTTTTTCCAATTTAACTTGAAACATAAGAGAATACAGAGGCCTGAGCTGCTACTATGTGGAGCTTGAGAGTAATGGTAACACCATGATTGGAGCAAGCGGAAGGAGACATATTGTCCACTGATGCTATCCGTTGAGCACAGTGTGGGGTTACTCCTTAAGCCAGGGTCACCATGGGCTTTTTGTCTCCTGAACCAATAGATTTCATTTGTATTCAAGCCACTTTGTACTAGGTTTTCCGTTTGCAATGAAAACGAGTATACAAATACTGGTTATTTAATTTTTCATTTTTACTAATCTCATGGAAAAACTGGCTTCTAGTTGTTTTAACTTGCCTATATTTGTGAATCTTCCCATTTTCATGTAGTTACTAATCACTTATATTTCTTTTGTAAATTATCTTTTCATATTTGTCCACTAATTCTTTAAAATTAGAGTACTTTTCTTCTCCTTATTGTTTATGTAATTGTTAAACAAGACTGAATAACCTGCCCAAAATCCGTGGACATGGGAGTCCATGTGAAAGCTTTGAAAGCCACCATCATTATGAGATAAACTATATAACAGTACTTTACATATGCTCCAAAATTCAGTACAGACACGGTTATCATTTTCATGATCATCATTATCATCATGATCGCCAACTTAGGAGGGTAAGCAAGAACACCTACCAGAAGTTTCTGTCCATTCAGCAACAAAATTGGTGTCTTTCTAGTCACTCCCTTCCCTGATGGAGTCACATGGCAGTTCACAGAGGCTCAATGGCAGAATGGGAAGCTCTGGGCCAGCACCAGCCATTGTGTGCATCCTTGTGTGTGAACCTAAGTGCTGGAAGAGGAGTAACTGCTTGATAATTATGAGTCAGTCAAAACCACCAACTGTCTGACAAAACAGGCCTCCTTGTAACCAGTATTGTCACTAAACCAACGCCTCCATGCTTTGTGCATACATGAAATCTAGGCAATACACTTGTATTCCCCAAAGCTTCCACTTGAGGAGATCTGTGCTCTTCCCAAATATAAACCTTACCCGAGAGGTGGTCATCTTGACCGCACCTCTGAGAGGGACAGAAGAAGTCTTGCTGTATTGGGTGCTCATAATGGGGCTCAGGGCCAGAATCCCAAGGGGGTAGGATAGTGCAGAGAAGATGGCACTCTCCAGTGCTTAATAAAATGCACATGGTCTAAGCTGCCCATTCCCTCAAAGGCAATAAAAAAAATAGGTACTGTTTAAATTGAAGAGTAACTACTGCCCCAGCGAATGGACAGGTTGTCATTGGAGTAGCCATGGTTAATGCCCTAGCGAATGGACAGGTTGTCATTGGAGTAGCCATGGTTAATGCCCTAGCGAATAGACAGGTTGTCATCAGAGTAGCCATGGTTAATGCCCCAGCGAATGGACAGGTTGTCATCGGAATAGCCATGGTTAATGGTCAGTTGACTGACCAAAATGAATGTGCTGCCTGACCAGGAAAGCTCATTAAGCAGACTTGGAAGAGAGTCTTTCCAGGTAACTCCAAACTTACAAATTAAAGTAGTAAAGACACCTAATTCTCTAATAATAGGTGGGGTGCAGTGTATTTTAGAGCTGGGAATAATTCCAAACAGCAAATAGTTCAAAATTTACTTTCAATTTAGCATATGCATGCATTTGCTTAAACTATCTTAAAAATGAGTAAAAAATATTGTCAGTTTGGTTGAATCATACTGAGATGCAGAACAATATTTAGCATTGCATGCTAGAAAAGGACACAGGATTGGGAGTCAGGGCTGGGTGACTGTTCAGGATTTTCATTAACTGTGTGGATCTTGGGCAAGTCTGTGTGCCCTGAGATTCAGTTATTTAACTTTCTTTTAAAAAACATAATCCAGATGCAGATAACAAAGCCTGCTTCTAACTTCACTTACAGAATTGTGAGAAGCTGGTGGAGATGTTTGTAACAAAAGTGTTTTGAAAATAGAGCAAATATTATTCTTTTTAAGGCATGATATTTTCATAGCATGTCAGGCAACAGGGAAAAGCTAAGTTAGGATTTTATTTTATTGTGGATAACTTATGTGCAAATTATTGTTCAATTTAATGAAAATAAGCCAAATTTTTAATACAGAAGTGCCCAGAAAATTAAATAACACTCTACATTGTTCAAATGGTTGCCTTAATATATTTTATTTTCTCAGCATAATTAGAATTATATTATACAGGTCTTAGTCAGTCAGTGGGAGAAGTTAAGACAACAGATATCTTTTTATTAAAATTATTATTTGAATTACCTCAAATTAACTTTTATGGTTCTATCACAGGATGTCTGACTCAACTATACGAAAACACCTTCTTCAGAGGTGGGGATGTAGCTTCCATGTACACCCCAAACGCCCAGCACTGCCAGATGATGTGCACATTCCACCCAAGGTGTTTGCTATTCAGTTTTCTTCCAGCAAGTTCCATCAATGACATGGAGAAAAGGTAAAAGTTGATATTTCACTATTGGAGAAGCCATTTTTCTAAACTGAATCAGTTTTGTGCAAAGAGGTATAGTATAACTGAGAGTTCTGTCTCAGACAGGGTTCAAGGACCAGCTTCGGCAAACTCCCTTCAAGTGGTTCTTACAAATGCAGATTTCTCGGCCACAATCCATTTGCTGAAACAAAGTTTCTTGGGACCAGAAATCTGCATTTCACACAATCACTGTGTTTTTTAAAGTAGTAGAAACTAGTCATTTTCTATTCAAAGCCTCAAAATGCTTGAACATCGTTGGGCTAAGAGATTGTCTCCAGAAAGCGTCTAACAGGCGAACATTTCATCTGAATAAAGAAACAGACTTAACTGTGTGACCCGTGATCACAATAGTGGCTAGCACAGTCCGAAGAAAATAACGTAAGACAAGCATTTTGCGGAGAATATAATTGAGAAAGATCTAGAACTTGTGATTTTGGGACAGGGCAGATCTGAATGACGCCTAAAATGAGCCAGTTTGGGCACCTATGGCATGATGCTATGTATAGTATGTGTGTGTTCATCTGTGCTTGTGCTTGTGTGAATATGTATTATTAACTGGAGATTTGTAAAAGTATTGGAAAAATAGTACTTATGATTTTTTTTTTTTTTTTTTTTTTTTTTTTTGAGATGGAGTCTTGCTTTGTAACCCAGGCTGGAGTGCAGTGGCATGATCTTGGCTCACTGCAACTTCTGCCTTCCAGGTTCAAGCGATTCTCCTGCCTTAGCCTCCCAAGTAGCTGGGATTACAGGCACGCACCACTACATCTGGCTAATTTTTGTATTTTTAGTGGAGACGGGGTTTCCCCATATTGGCCAGGTTGGCCTTGAACTCCTGACCTCGTGATCCACTGCCTCTGCCTCCTAAAGTGCTGGGATTACAGGCGTGAGCCACCGCACCCGGCTGTAATTACAATTTTTATTACGTCAGAGAGATGCTTATTAATCACAAGCCACAGTTTCATCTTAATGTTTTTTCATTTTGATTAATATCCAGAATAAGCTTTTCTTTGTTGTTCCCATTTCCATATTCATAACTCTTTTCTCATCTTCACTCTACACGAGTTTATGAACTAGAAATTGGACAGTCATTCTCTGATCCTACATGTTAAACTTGTAGAGAAAACCCAGATTATATTTGAGGATCATCATATTAAAAGTGGAGGTAGGTTCTAGAATTCTTATAAATAATGAAATTAACATGAAGGCTGACATGTGAGCCAGAGAGAAGTCTTTCATTAAGTGCAGACTACAAGGAGTTAATAAGCAAGATGAACACACAATATGCAGATCCAGCTCTTATCACTAAGTTAATTTTTTAAGTAAATGAAAGTATTTGCAAAAATAATTACCAATTAAGGACATAGCTGCCTGAAAGTTTAAGAACACAGGAAAAATCACTAACTCTTCAATATGGTTGACTTCCTGTACTTAAAAAATGTGAGTGTAAAGAAAACGCAATGCTGAAGTTAAATATTATGGGGATGTTATAAAATTACCTCTAAGAGTGTTCTTTCCAGCAAGTTTTGGGGAAGCTGTATTATTTCCCTTATTCCTGGTTTTATTTGTTAGTGTATAGAAGATGCTAGACCGACCTTCCTTCCTTCCTTCCTTCCTTCCTTCCTTCCTTCCTTCCTTCCTTCCTTCCTTCCTTTCTCTCTCTCTCTCTTTCTTTCTTTCCTCCCCTTCCCTTCCTTTTCTTTTCTTTTTTCTTTTCTTTTCTTTCTTTTTTCAGAATCTCACTCGGTCAAAAAAAAAAAAAAGAAAAAAAAGAAAATGCTAGACATTTCCTCAATGTATGTTTATTGTTCTACTTCCTAAATAAAGCTACTTTTAAAACAGGTTTGGTTGCTTCTTGAAAGATAGTGTTACAGGAACCCTGCCAAAAGTACATCGAGCAGGTGCAATTTCTGGACATTCCTTAAAGCAATGTGGTCGTCAAATAAGTGGTAAGTTGCGAATTTCTTAGCTTCATTTGAGTTAATGTTGGATCTACCTTAGAACAGCTTTTGCTAAAAGTTTGTACTGCTACAGCCTTTTGGAAGGAATCACTCATAAAGATAGAAGATGGGGCAGTATTCTGGACACAAAAGAGGGACCCATATTCATCTGGACACTTCTGTTGTCTTTATCAATTGACACATACTTAATGAGCCTCTATTATTTATGAGGTTAGCACTCAAGTGTAAGATTTGCAGAAAATGAATCCAAATAATTGTGTCTCCTCATTTCCAGATAAGAATTTTTAAGAAAACACAAGGGAACATCTCTCTCAGGTTCACGTGAGGGTAATTTTTATATCAGTGATTCTCAACCAGCAGTGATTTTTGTCTCTTCTGTTAGGGGACATTTGACAATGTCTGGAGACTCTTTTGGTTGCTATGACTAGGGAGGGCGCTATTAGCATTTACTAAGTAGAGGCCAGAAGGCCTCTCTCATTTACTAAGAATGCCTCTTTCATTTACTAAGAAGAGGCCAGAATGTTGGAATGCTGCTGCCCAACCTTCTACAAGGCACAGAGCAGTCCTCCACAGCAAATAATTTTCTGGCCCAAAATGTCAACAGTGCTGACATCAAGAAACTCTGATATACCATTAGGCCCAAATTGAAGAACTGAGTTCTGCAAATCTTGCTAAGAGTAATACTTCTTAAAGGAAACTTGAGGACTAGGATGCTAGAGAACTTTGATTTTACATCTGAAGCTACTGATGTCTTGGGAAATAATTTCCAACGCTATCCTAATACATTTAAGACAAATGAACTATTTCTTAAACATGACTGGGACTGATCAGAAAGTGAAAAGTGCTGAAAAGATCCAACTGATGGGTTGTCGGAATGTTAAAATAGCTGTGCTGTGATTCTTTGTGTGACTATACATCATAACTATTTTATTTGTATTATGCACAATTAATTTTGTAGGTTCAAATTTCAGATGTTTTTAAATTTGTCATCCTTTCCTCCCTAATTGATATCACCCCTTCAATACATACACACTTTGAGCCTGCTGTTTGCATTTTAACCAGTTATCAAAGGATGCAAAGCCTTCATTACCAATATGGGCCTGACTTAGCCAGTGTAATAGATGTAGTCTACCTGAGGTGGGGTACATTTCCTATTTTATAAGATCAATGTGTATGTTAATCTAATTTGGTATAAAGTATTCAAGGAAGTGCTGTTTCCAATTGTTGTATCTTATAGCAAAATTTAAAGAAAAAGTAATATTGTGCCTTTCTCAATATTCCTGTTATTGTTAATGTATTCTAAAACTCAGTGTTGGCCGGGCGCGGTGGCTCAAGCCTGTAATCCTGGCACTTTGGGAGGCCGAGACGGGCGGATCACGAGGTCAGGAGATCGAGACCATCCTGGCTAACATGGTGAAACCCCATCTCTACTAAAAAATACAAAAAACTAGCCGGGCGAGGTGGCAGGCGCCTGTAGTCCCAGCTACTCGGGAGGCTGAGGCAGGAGAATGGCGTGAGCCCGGGAGGCGGAGCTTGCAGTGAGCTGAGATCCGGCCACTGCACTCCAGTTCGGGCGACAGAGCAAGACTCCGTCTCAAAAAAAAAAAAAAAAAACAAAAAAAAACTGAGTGTTACTCACTTAGCTTGCTTTTAATGTTTTTTTCTAACTTCATCATCTTAAAGTGAAAAATTGTTCCCAAGTACATAAAATCTCTACTTTCAGGAACAATTCTAGTCAAAAGCATTTAGAGCTTTCACATGAACACTTAAAAAGTTTTTATTTGTAAGAGTCCCATCCCAACTCTTAGCCTATTCTTTTCTCACATGCAGAAAAATTGGAAAGAGATTTCTACCGTCTGCAAATTCCCGTGTTTAAGAACCACTGTGAATAATCCACCTCCCTACCCAATTCAACATACAGTTTTCCTGACAGTTTGTATATTTTCTGTCTTTCCCACCCTTAAATTTAGTTTTATGACTTCAACCATACTTCTTAGGAGTGGAAAGTTACCTGTAATAGATGATGGTTTATTCCACATAATCTTGGGGAATAAAACTTTTAAAGAGTTTATGGTTTATACTTCTGGTTTACATTACTTCCTTAACCAAAAGTTTAACTAAGAAATTTGAATATTTAAAAAGAAAAGAGCCTAATTTTGCTTCATTGTCTGCGAAAAGAATTATCTATATCTTTTGCATGTAAGACAAATCTCAGTGAAAAGGGTGCTTAAATAGAAGTTAACACTATTTTATTATTATTATTATTATATTTTAAGTTCTAGGGTACATGTGCATAACGTGCAGGTTTGTTACATATGTAAACTTGTGCCATGTTGGTGTGCTGCACCCATCAACTCATCAGCACCCATCAATTCATCATTTATATCATGTATAACTCCCCAATGCAATCCCTCCCCCCTCCCCCCTCCCCATGATAGGCCCCAGTGTGTGATGTTCCCCTTCCCGAGTCCAAGTGATCTCATTGTTCAGTTCCCACCTATGAGTGAGAACATGCGGTATTTGGTTTTCTCTTCTTGTGACAGTTTGCTAAGAATGATGGTTTCCAGCTGCATCCATGTCCCTACAAAGGACGCAAACTCATCCTTTTTTATGGCTGCATAGTATTCCATGGTGAATATGTGCCACATTTTCTTAATCCAGTCTGTCACAGATGGACATTTGGGTTGATTCCAAGTCTTTGCTATTGTGAATAGTGCTGCAATAAACATACATACGTGTGCATGTGTCTTTATAGCAGCATGATTTATAATCCTTTGGGTATATCCCCAGTAGTGGGACAGCTGGGTCATATGGTACATCTAGTTCTAGATCCTTAAGGAATTGCCATACTGTTTTCCATAATGGTTGAACTAGTTTACAATCCCACCAACAGTGTAAAAGTGTTCCTATTTCTCCACATCCTCTCCAACAACTGTTGTTTCCTGATTTTTTAATGATTGCCATTCTAACTGGTGTGAGATGGTATCTCATTGTGGTTTTGATTTGCATTTCTCTGATGGCGAGTGATGATGAGCATTTTTTCATGTGTCTGTTGGCTGTATGAATGTCTTCTTTTGAGAAATGTCTGTTCATATCCTTTGCCCACTTTTTGATGGGGTTGTTTGTTTTTTTCTTGTATATTTGTTTGAGTTCTTTGTAGATTCTGGATATTAGCCCTTTGTCAGATGAGTAGATTGCAAAAATTTTCTCCCATTCTGTAGGTTGCCTGTTCACTCTGATAGTAGTTTCTTTTGCTGTGCAGAAGCTCTTTAGTTTAATTAGATCCCATTTGTCAATTTTGGCTTTTGCTGCCGTTGCTTTTGGTGTTTTAGACATGAAGTCCTTGCCCATGCCTATGTCCTGAATGGTACTACCTAGATTTTCTTCTAGGGTTTTTATGGTATTAGGTCTAACATTTAAGTCTCTAATCCATCTTGAATTAATCTTCGTATAAGGGGTAAGGAAAGGATCCAGTTTCAGCTTTCTACTTATGGCTAGCCAATTTTCCCAGCACCATTTATTTTAAAGCAAGAATGGAAGTGGTTTCATCATGCATAAACAACAACTCTCCATATTTTGTAATGATTGATCCAGATGCAATTTGTAGTCAGACAGGAGAAGTTGAAAACAGAGAAATAACACTGGGAGATAGAGAAGCTCCTTCATTCAATGCAAAAGGTCAAAGGCACATCAGTTTCTTTACTAATGCAAACCTCAGCACACATTATCAGTGTCCTCATTATTATTGCCTTGTTTATTTCCTACTGCTCATTGTTAATTTCAACGTGAAATTTACCTGTATTGCTGCATGCATCTTGCAATTTAAGAAGCGAAGTAACCCAATTTCCAAGCTAGTGCTTTCAGGAAAATATTGGATTGTATTCACTTCAAGCAGAGTTTGATAATTTATGGACACAATTAAAATTTTAAATCCCTTAATTAATATAGCAATCGCCAAAACTGGGCTGTTATCCTTCTAAACTACCAGCCCAAATGGTAGTGGGTATCTAATCTACCTCTAGAAAGAAAATGGACTGTATTTGCTCTATGTACTTTTTCTTGTACAGCTTGCCACCGAGACATTTATAAAGGAATTGATATGAGAGGAGTCAATTTTAACGTATCTAAGGTCAGCAGTGTTGAAGAATGCCAAAGAAGGTGCACCAATAACATTCGCTGCCAATTTTTTTCATATGCCACACAAACATTTCACAATGCAGACTACCGGTGAGTACAGTTCATGGTGTTTGTTCCTTATATTAGTGCCCCCAGGATTTCACTGTGTTCTTCATAATCTCTTTTGTTCCCGAACTAAAAACCAAACAGGGCTTTTACTCCTAACCACTTTCCTTATTTACTTATTCTATTTTATATTTTTATCTTCTTTTTTTTTTTGAGACGGAGTCTCTCTGTGTTGCCCAGGCTGGAGTGTAGTGGCGCAATCTCGGCTCACTGCAACCTGTGCTTCCTGGCTTCAGGCAATCCTCCTTCCTCAGCCTCCCGTGTAGCTAGGACTACAGGTGCCCACTACCACACCTAGCTAATTTTTGTGTTTTTAGTAGAGACGGGGTTTTACCATGTTGCTCAGGCTGGTCTGGAACTCGTGATCTCATGATCCACCCACCTCGGCCTCCCAAAGCGCTGGAATTACAGGCATGAGCCACTGTGCCCGGCCCTTCATTTTTTAATTAAATAGTTCATTTAATTTCATTTGTTTCTCTACTCTTTTCCCCTGGCAGGTAATTGTACCCCATCTTCAAAGCCTGGCATCCTCTTCCACCACTTCTCCAAAGGCTGATTCTTTCAGGTCTTTCCTCAGATACCATCCCCTCCAAAGGGCCATTTCTGAGCACTCTCTTTTAAGCCACATTCAGCTCTGTTTATTTCATCCATAGAGCTAGTCACAATTTGATTTTAACTTGTGAATTTCTTTCCTTATTTTTAAATCTCATTTTTGTTTGCATAGATATATGGGGTACAAGTGTAATTTTATTACCTTGGTGTATTGTACAGTGGTAAAGTCTGGGCTTTTGGTATATCCATCACTGGAGTCACGTACATTGTACCAACTAAGCAGCTTTTCAGCACCCGCCCCCTTCCCACCTCTCTATCACCTTCCCAGTCTTACTGTCGATCACTCCATGCTCTTCTCAATTTTGGTGTCATTGTTTCTGAAGCGAAATTTTGGTGTCATTGTTTCTGAAGTCATTTTCTGAAGTCTGTGTCATTTTTCGCTTTCCTGAAGTGAATTTTGGTGTCATTTTTCCTGAAGTTCCATTTGCCCCACACATAGGCCTTGCTTATAGAATGAGGGTTTAGTGTCATGGTGTCTTCTGCCTCATTCTCACCCCAACTTTCCCTTTACCCCTTTGTGCGGAGAAGGATGTCCATTTGATTAATAATGCAAACCCCAACCCACTCGTTATCCGCGTCATTGTTTTTTCCACTGTCCATTTGAATACTAAATGTTACCTGGACTGCTACCTCCACCTCAAAGTGCAGGAAGCAAAGTAACCTCTTTTCTTCCCATTCAGGAACACTTGCCTATTAAAGCACAGTCCCGGAGGAACACCTACCACTATAAAGGTGCTGAATAACGTGGAATCTGGATTCTCACTGAAGCCCTGTGCCCTTTCAGAAATTGGTAATTGTAGGACCACTTCACCTTGTGATTGTAGTAGACGGAATAGGAGCCCCCAGAGATGTCCCTGTGCTGGGCCCCGTACCTGTGCAAGTGTTCCCATAGCTGGCAAAAGCGTTTCTATCCACGGGATTCAGTTAAGGACTTTGAGATGGGGAGTTTACTCTGGATTTTCTCGATGGGCCCAGTGTCCTCACAGGGTTGAGTACTCACAAGGCTAATAAGAAAAAGAGAGAGGCAGAAGCGTCAGAGCCAGAGAGAGGTTTGAAGGTGTTACACTGCTGGCTTTGAAGATGAAGGTCCATGAGCCAAGGAATGCAGGTGGCCTCTAGAAGTTGAAAAGGGTGAGGAAACAGTTTCCCTGTGGAGCATCCTGGAGGAACAAGCCCTGCTGATGTCTTGATTTTAGCCCAGTAAGACCCAATCTCTAGAATGGTAAGATAATAAATTTGTGTTGTTTTGAACCAGTAAGTTTGTGGTTATGCCCCCATAGCAGCAGTTATAGGAACCTAGTACAGTGATGTTGTTATAGGTACAATGATATTGTAGCAAAACTGTAAGGTCATTCCTTGGTTGTGTCCCTATCTAGGGAAATGACTCTACCAGGGGGAGGGAAATAACATTCTGTCATGTCACACATAAAGGTAATTTCAATGGAATTATCCAAAAAATTGCCATGACATTCCACCTCATTTAGCATATCAGGATGTTAATGACAAGATGTTACTGAAACCAAATCTCTTACTGCCAGTTCTCCGCAGTACTGGGTGCTGGCTCTGTGCCTGGCCCCGTATTGGATGCTGGGCTAAGATTTCCCTGTGGAAGATTGGGAAGGTTGGTCACAAGGTGTCTATTTTCCTGTCTTCTCTTTGTGACAGCACACCTTCTCCACGGTGTGTGCCAGGTTCACACGTACTGGTGATGTAATTTTAATGTTCATATTATTTTTTTCTGGGAGAGTTTTTGAAAGCTGCCAGGAGGCAGGACTCGATGCAAGCATGCTCCATTCTGTACCCAGCACTGCTGCTGGAAGGATTTGCTGTACTTACCCAGGGAACAGGCAAGCTCATGCCGTGGTTCTGGGCTGTCGCAGCTGCTGTCCACACCTGGGAGAGCACCCTGGATGGCTCATCTCTGTACTTGCTTTCTTGTTAAATTACAGTGAGTTCACATGTGATTTAATCTGATCAAATGGCCTTTACAGACTGACAAAAATCTGGCTGTTTCAGGCAGTGTTTTGAGCTGCTAAGGGCATGGCTTTTCACTGAGTACATGTTCCCCGTTCCTCAGGGAACACCCAGTAGCTACGTGCCTCCTCAGCCTGGAGTAGGGCTGTCTCCTGGCCTCACTGCCCAGATGAGATTCATAAGTTAGGGATCATCTGTAGTCATCACTACGGATTTGTCCTTAGTTTCACCATGGATTTTTCTAATTTTACAAACAAAACCCCTAAGGCTCCTAGAAGGAGGGCAGAAGTGAAGGTGCTCGGGGGTCATAGAGCTGATGAGCTGAACCAGAACTTGACCCTTGGGTCATGCAGATTTCACATTGCTCACTCCCCATTTTGATTTTTTAATGGATTTAATGGTGTTTTAAAGTCTCCTGCCTCTCAACTCATATGAATTCATCATATTTACAGATTTCCTTCTCTTGCGGTCCATCTTCCTGCATAGATCTGGAGAGATGTCACGATAATCACATCTCCCCAGTGAATTGCAAAACCATTTGCAATTCTGATATGGAAAATCTACCATATGACTTATTAATTCATCAATTGAGGTGATAAATATATTTTTCAAGCCAAAAGTAGGAGAACATAAACTGGAAAAAAAAAGTTTTGTGTTTTTTTTAAATTTTTATCACCACTGGGGAAGAAAGTCTGATAAAAGAACCTGGTTGATGAAATTGCAATTAGTGGGAGCAACATCATGGTTTCTGTTCTGAGACTAACCAGATGGCATACTTGAAATAGAGAATGTCCTAGAAATCAACTGGTTGCTTGGCCAAAATATCTATAAATAGTGCCCAACATAATTAGATAGGAAAAGCAAAGTAAAAGCAATTTTAATAGATTAGGACATTGGGCTGAAGTATTGCATATATTTAATGTCACATGCATCTGTGTGAAGAGACCACCAAACAGGCTTTGTGTGAGCAATAAACCTTTTTAATCACCTGGGTGCAGGAAGGCTGAGTCCAAAAAGAGAGTCAGGGAAGGGAGACGGGGTGGGGCCATTTTACAGGATTTGGGTAGGTAATGGAAAATTACAGTCAAAGGGGTTGTTCTCTGGTGGGCGGGGAGGGGGGGATCAGAAGGTGCTCAGTGGGAGAGCTTCTGAGCCAGGAGAAGGAATTTCACAAGGTAATGTCACCAGTTAAGGCAGGAACTGGCCATTTTCACTTCTTTTGTCATTCTTCAGTTATTTCAGGCCATCTGGGTGTATGTGTTCAGGCTTAGTCCCAGAGGCCTGACATTCCTGTCTTCTCATATTAATAAGAAAAATAAAATGAAATAGGGGTAAAGTGTTGGGGTGGCAAAAATTTTGGGGGTGGTATGGAGAGATAACGGGCGATGTTTCTCAGAGCTGCTTCGAGCAGGATTAGGGGTGGCGTGGGAACCTAGAGTGGGAGAGATTAAGCTGAAGGAAGATTTTGTGGTAAGGGGTGATATTGTGGGGTTGTTAGTGGGAGCATTTGTCATATAGAATGATTGGTGACGACGTGGATATGGTATTGTATGAATTGAGAAACTAAACGGAAGACACAAGGTCTGAATAAGAGAAGGAGAAAAACAGGTATTAAAGGACTGAGAATTGGGAGGACCCAGGACATCTAATTAGAGAGTGCCTAAGGGGATTCAGCATAATTAGTTGCTTGGTTGGTGAGTTTTTGGGCTCTATCCTTGACAGAGTCCTCCTTTTTAAGTTGGAGGCTGAGCTTGGTGAGATGTATTTTTAAAAGACCATTAGTCCATTCTACCTTTCCTGAAGATTGAGGACAGTAAGGTGTATGAAGGTTTTACTGACTACTAAGAGCCTGAGAAACTGCTTGGGTGATTTGACTAATAAAGACCGGTCCATTATCAGATTGTATAGAGGTGGGAAGGCCAAACCAAGGAATTATGTTTTACAGAAGGGAAGAAATGACCACAGTGGCCTTCTCAGACCCTGTGGGAAAGGCCTCTACCCATCCAGTGAAAGTATCTACCCAGACCAAGAGGTATTTTAGTTTCCTGACTCAGGGCATGTGAGTAAAGTCAATTTACCAGTCCTCTGCAGGGGCAAATCCCCAAGCCTGATGTGTAGGGAAGGGAGGGGGCCTGAACAATCCCTGAGTAGTAATAGAATAACAGATGGAACACTGAGAAGTGATTTCCTAGAGGATAGATTTCCACAATGGAAAGGAAAAGAGAGGTTTTAAGAGGCAGGCTAGTGGCTTGTAACCTACATGGAAGAGGTTACAAAATGACGACAGAATAGAATGGGCCTGTGAGGCTGGAAGGAGATATTTACCTTGGTCCAAGAACTATTTGCCTTGTGTGGGAAGAGATTGATAGGTGGAAGTTTCAATGTGGGAGTAGATGGGAGTAACCGATGAAAGGGAGGAAAAACTGGCCATGAGGGACAGAAGTTGGAATGGTAGCTGCTTTTATAGCTACCTTATCAGCATGGGTGTTGCCTTGAGCAATGGGATCTGATGCCTTTTGATGGCCCTTGCAGTGAATGACTCTAGCTTCCTTTGGAAGTAAAGTGGCCTTGAGAAGAGTTTTTATTAAAGAGCTATTAATGATAGAGGACCCTTGCATAGTGAGGAAACCTCTTTCAGCCCATATAACAGCATAGTGGTGTAGGATATGGAAGGCATATTTAGAGTCAGTGTAAATATTGACACATAGTCCCTTTGCAAGAGTGAGGGCCTGAGTTAAGGCAATGAGTTTGGCTTGCTGAGAGGTAAGTTAAGGCAATGAGTTAGGCTTGCTGAGAGGTAGTGGAGGGGTGCAGGGTAGTAGCCTCAATGATAAATATGGAAGATACTATAGCATAGTCTGCCTTTGCTGGTGAGTTGCGATTAGGACTGGTGGAACTGCCATCAATAAACCAAGTGTGATCAGGGTGAGGAACAGGAAAGACGGAAATATGGGGAAATGGAGTGGATGTCAGGTGGATCCGAGAGATACAGCCATGGCGATGGGGGCCAGCCTAAAACAGTAAGGTCAAGTTGTTTGGACAGAAAGGCTACAGGGCGAGGTCCTGGCTCTTGTGTAAGAATTTTGACTGCACAGCCCTGTACTTTGGCTGTGTGTAATGAAAAGGGTTGGAATGAGTTAGGGAGAGCTAGTGTGGGAGCAGCCTCTAGTGCTGTTTTTAAGGAATGGCAGGATGAGTGGCTAAAGGATTTAGGATCTATGGGGTCAGCTAGGTTCGCTTTTGTGAGTTCATATAATGGTTTAGTCAGGATGGTAAAACTAGGTATCCAAAGGCAGAAGTACTTAACAATGCCTAGGAAGAAAAGGAGTTGTTGTTTTGTAGAAGGGGTTGGGGCTTGGGAGATTAGCCAGACACGATCAGCAGGGAGAGCACGTGTGTTCTCAAGAAGAATTATGTCGAGATAGGTAATGGATGAGGAAGAAATTTGGGCTTGACTGAAGTAATGGGTGCTGTCTGTGAAGCCTTGCAGCAGTACAGCCCAGGTAGTTTGCTGAGCCTGATGGGTGTCAGGGTCAGCCCAAATGAAAGCAAAGAGAGGCTGGGATGAAGGGTGCAAAGGATAGTAAAGAAAGCGTGTCTGAGATCCAGAACAGAATAATGAGTTATGGAAGGGTTGTGGAGGGAGGTATTGAGGATAGGAGAGTATATATCCACTGGGTGGATAGGCAAGATAATTTGGTTGATAAGGCACAGATCCTGAACTAACCTGTAAGGCTTGTCTGGTTTTTTGGACAGGCAAAATGGGGGAATTGTAAAGAGCGTTTATAGGCTTTAAAAGGCCGTGCTGTAACAGGTGAGTGATAACAGGCTTTAATCCTTTTAACGCGTGCTGTGGGATGGAATAGTGACGTTGGGCAGGGTAAGGGTGATTAGGTTTTAATGGGATGGTAAGGGGTGCATGATCAGTCGCCAAGGAGGGAGCAGAGGTAACCTACACTTATGGATGAAGGTGGGGACATACAAGGGGAGGATGTGAAGGAGGCTTTGGGGACAAGGGTGGCAATGAGGTGTGGCTGTGGCCTAGGAACAGTCAGGGAAGCAGATAATTTAGTTAAAATGCCTCAACCTAATCAGGGAACTGGGTAGGTGGGGATAACTAAAAAGGAGTGCATAAAAGAATGTTGTCCAAGTTGGCACCAGAGTTGGGGAGTTTTAAGAGGTTTAGAAGCCTGGCCGTCAATACTCACAATAGTTATGGGAGCAAGGGAAACAGGCCCTTGCAAAGAAGGTAATGTGGAGTGCGTAGCAGCTGTATTAATTAAGAAGGGGACAGATTTACCCTCCACTGTAAGAGTTGCCCAAAGCGTCTGTGATGGTCCAGGAGGCTTCCGAGGCGATCAGGCAGCTTTTCAGCTGCTAAGCTGAGAAGATCTGGGAAGGAGTCAGTCAGAGAGCCTTGGGTCAGAGTTCCAGGGGCTCTGGGAGTGGCTGCTGGGTGAGTTGGAGAGTCCGATTTCCACTGAGGTCCCACAAAGATGGGACACGGCTTAGGAGGAATCCTGGGCTGCGGGCATTCCTTGGCCCAGTGGCCAGATTTCTGGCACTTGAAACAAGATCCTGATGGAGGAGGTCCTGGAGGAATGCTTGACCACTGCAGCTTAGCCATTTTGAAGTTTTTGTGTGCTGGAGATGTGGCTGGGTTTTGTCTCACAGCAGAGGCAAAGATTGCAACTCAGAAATAAGTTGCTACTTGTCTGCCTCTACTCTATTATTGTACACCTTGAAGGCAAGGTTCATTAAGTCCTGCTGTGGGGTTTGAGGGCTGGAATCTAATTTTTGGAGGTTTTTTTTTTTTTTTTAATGTCAGGAGCTGACTGGGTGATAAAATGCATATTGAGAATAAGACGGCTTTCTGGCCCTTCTGGGTCTAGGGCTGTAAAGCGTCTCAGGGTTGCTGTCAAAGGAGCCATGAACTGGGCTAGGTTTTTTATATTTGGTGAAAAAGAGCCAAAACGCTAACTGATTTGGGAGAGGTCACATAAAGAAGAAGGAGCATTAATCTTGACTATGCCTTTAGCTCCAGCCACCTCTTTAGGAGGAAATTGTTGGGCAGGTGAGAAGGGCCGGGTGTGAAGCCAGGACCGGGTGCGAGGAGGGGAGGTGATAGAAGGATTATAGGGTGGAGGAGCGGAGGCTGAGGGAGAATTGGGACCTGGCTCAGTCTGGCGAGGAGTAGCCTGGGGAGGAGGGGAGAGGTCAGATGGGTCCATAGAAAAGGAAGATTGGAAAGACTCAGTAACGTTTGGGGTTGGGATTGAGGGTACAGGCGGGAGGGAAAGAAGGAAGATTTGGGATGAGTTGCATTGGGAACAAAGACTAGGGAGGGACTGATGTGTAAAAGAATGCCCGGACGTCAGGCAGCTCAGACCGTTCGCCCATTTTACAACAAGAATTATCTAGATCTTGTAGGATGGAAAAATTGAAAGTGCCGTTTTCTGGCTATTTGGAACCATTGGCAAGTTTGTATTGGGGTTAAGCGGCATTGCAGAAGAAAATAAGGTGTTTAGGTTTTAGGTCAGGTGTGAGCTGAAGAGGTTTTAAGTTCTTGAGAACATAGAGAAGGAGGAGTGGAGGGTGGAAAGTTGCCTATAGTGAAGGAGGCAAGCCCAGAGAAAAGAGAGGGTAGAGACATGGAGAGAAGGGGTAAGGGGTGCTTGCCCCCCAGGAAAGTGGTGCTTGCCACTAAGGGTGAAGGATCAAGACAGGTGTCCCCACGGTGATCAGACACCTCTGAAACATGGGCGCATAATCAAGCAGGTGTCCCTGTAGTGATTAAACGCCAAGGGAAGACTGTCTTCCCGAGTCCATGACCGGCGCCAGAGTTTTGCGTTCACAGATAAAACGCGTCTCCTCTGTCTCTACCAGAAAATGAAATGAATTGAAATTAAGCGAAGGGAGAGATTGAAGGATGGCGCCAAGATTAAAAGGAGAAAGAGGTTGAGGGATAGTGAGAGAGGTTGGATAAGAGAGTAAAAAGGGGCCGTTTACCCGATTTAAAATCTGTGAGATGTTCCTTGGGCTGGTTGGTCTGTGGACCAGAGGTTGTATGTGGATCTTTCTCACAGAGCAAAGAGCAGGAGGACAGGGGATTGATCTCCCAAGGGGGGCCCCCCGATCTGTGTCACGGCACCAAATGTCATGTGCGCCCGTGTGAAGAGACCACTAAACAGGCTTTGTGTGAGCAATAAAGCTTTTTAATCACCTGGGTGCAGCTGGGCTGAGTCAGAAAAAGAGTCAGCGAAGGGAGATGGGGTGGGCCGTTTTATAGGATTTGGGTGGGTAATAGAAAATTACAGTCAAAGGGGTTGTTCTCTGATGGGCAGGGTCGGGGGTCACAAGGTGCTCAGTGGGAGAGCTTCTGAGCCAGGAGAAGGAATTTCACAAGGTGATGTCATCCGTGAAGGCAGGAACCGGCCATTGTCACTTCTTTTGTCATTCTTCAGTCACTTCAGGCCATCTGGGTGTATGTGTGCAGGCTTGGGCTCAGAGACCTGACGTTTAACATGGATAAATGTGAAGTTCTTAGAATCATACATACACATTGGAAAAAATGGGGTTTAATAGCACTTTATAAGAAGACTTGAAGAATGTTTGAGAGTCCACTATGAAGCTGCTGAAAATATCAAGAAAATTTAATTCTTATGTATATAAATAATGTGTCTGTTTTACATGAATTCCCTCTATCAAGTTTGGTATTTTAATATAGCATATATTATTTTTTCATAGTAGATTTAAAATTTTTGATATATAATTTAGATAACATAAAATTAACCCTTTGAAAGTGTAAACTCAGTGGGTTGTAGTATATCCACCTGATTGCACAAGAATCACCACTATCTAGTTCCAGAAGATTTTTATTACCACTGAGGAAGACTGTATCCATTGGCAGTCTTTCTCCATTCCCTACTCCTCCAATTCCCTGGCAACCACTAATCCACTTTCCATGTCTGCGGACTTGACTCCTCGGGACATTTTACATAAATGGAATCATGCAATGCAGCACATTTTGCATCTAGCTTTTTTCATCTGGAGTGTTTTCAAGGCGCATTCATATTCTAGCATATATCAGTACTTTGTTCCTATTTAGGACTAAATAATATTCTATTGTATGAATAAACCATATTTTGTTTATATACTTAGTTTAATGAACATTTGAGTTGTTTCTGGATTTTTTTTTTTTTTTTTTTTTTTTTGCCTCTTATGAATAATGCTGCAATGGACAACAGTTTTTGTGTAGGCATGCATTTTAAATTCTCTTATGTATATACTTAGGATTAAAATTGTTGGATCAAACAGTAACTCCATGTTTAACTTTTTGATGAACTGCCAAACTGTTTTTGAGAGCAGCTACCCAATTTTACATTCTTACCAGCAACAACTGAGTGCTTCAATCTCTCCACAACCTTAACAACACTTGTTATGTTTTTTTTTATTATTGCCTTTCTAGGCAGTGTGAAGTGGTGTCTCACTGTGGTTTTGATATGTATTTCCCTAATGACTAATAATGTTGTGTATATTTTCATGTGCTTATTATCAATTTGAATAAATTATTTGGGGAAATCTCTGTTTAAATCCTTTAGCCATTAAAAATAATTGGGTTATTTTGTTTTCATTGTTGAGCTGTATGAACTCTTTATACACTCTGGATACTACACTCTTGTAACATATATTATTGGCAAAAATTTCTGTGCATCATTAGGTCATCTTTTCACTTTACTGATGGTGTTCTCTGAAGCGCAAAAGTTTTTAAACTTGATGAAATCCAGTCTGGCTTTATTCTTGCATGTGCTTTACCTAATATGCCAAAACCTAATTCATTGTTATGAAGATTTTTGCTTATGATTTGTTCTTAGAGGTTTATAGTTTTAGCTCTTACATTTAGGCATTTAATGCATTTTAAATTAAACTTTGTATATGGTGTAAAATAGGAATCCAACTTAATTCTTGTATGTGGATATTCAGTTATTCCATTGTCTTGAAACCCTTTTCAAAATCAATTTTCTATAAATGTAAGAGTTTATTTTTAGACCATCAGTTCTATCCCATTGACCTATTTGTCTGTCCTAATGCCAGTTACACACAGTCTTGATTACCATAACTTTGTAGTCAGTTTTGAACTCAGACAGTCTGAGTACTTTTATTTTGTTCTTTTTCAAGATTAATTTGGTTATTCCGGATCTTTTGCATTTCCATATGAATTGTAGGTTGGTTGTCAATTTCTGCAACAAAAAGGCAGCAGGATTTTGATAGAGAGTGCATTGAATCTGTAGACCAATGAGTATCAATAGAATTATGTGTTATCAAATTTAGTAAACTACATAAACGATAGGAACACAACTAAAATAAAACTACGATATAAGATCATATTAATGTAATGTTAATAAAAGTGGATTGTCTCCTGTTCTAATTTTAATGGGCACAAGGCATTTTTGTTAATCACTTCTTATTAAAGAATTTTTTATAATATTCAAGAAAATACAACAACAAAAACCCCTCACATTCCTAAGGCCTCAGAGGCAGAGTAATAGAAAGGAAACGTAAACACATGCTGAGTAATGCAAACATTTGGCAACGGTGGTGACTGGAGCTGGGAGCACAGCTTTTATTTCTCTGACATAGGAATTTGCCCCTTAGAGTTGGACCCGTTTTGCCTTCCTCTAAATGGCAAACAGTTTGGAGGTATTTTAAAGGACATTTTTTCACTTAGAATGTTTAGTACCATGAATAATATAAATAGTCATGATTTCCTTAATTATGATGACAAAATACAAGCAAATTTAGCATCGTGTCATTTCCTAAGGAACGTCTCTCTGAGTTCACAGGCTGTCACATGAACATCTTCCAGCATCTTGCCTTCTCAGATGTGGATGTTGCCAGAGTTCTCACTCCAGATGCTTTTGTGTGTCGAACCATCTGCACCTATCATCCCAATTGCCTCTTCTTTACGTTCTATACGAATGCATGGAAGATCGAGTCACAAAGGCGAGTATGCATGGCTAGCACTTGCTGCTGTACTTTCATCAGATTTATTTTAGAGTCTGAGTTTTTAAAAGTTTCGTTCATTTCCCTCAAAACACTTGGATCTGCAGTTTAAGTAGGTACTTTTCTGCCAGGTGCAGATTAGTTAAGAGATTAGCAGACTTCTCTGCCTATCTTCTCTTACTTTAAAACACATGTTACCGGCCGGGCGCGGTGGCTCACGCCTGGAATCCCAGCACTGTGGGAGGCCGAGGCGGGCGGATCGCGAGGTCAGGAGATCGAGACCATCCTGGCTAGCACGGTGAAACCCCGTCTCTACTAAAAATACAAAAAAAACTAGCCGGGCGAGGTGGCAGCGCCTGTAATCTCGGCTACTCGGGAGGCTGAGGCAGGAGAATGGTGTGAACCCGGGAGGCGGAGCTTGCAGTGAGCTGAGATCCGGCCACTCACTCCAGCCTGGGCCACAGAGCCAGGCTCTGTCTCAAAAACAAACAAAAAAACCCAAAACAAAACACATGTTACCATTGAATCCAGGAAGCAATAGCCATGAGAACAAAGAAGGACCTGACGCCTTTGAATGAAGATTCAAAACATATCTTCATGTTTTGTATTAGCTTGGAGTAAAAGCCACTCGCTGGCAGAATATCCCTTAAGCTTGTTGCTGCTTCTCTTTGTTTCAGAAACTAGAGCTCTGTTTATTCTGATCAAGGCTCTGTCTCACTCTCTTTATCTCAGATAACCCACCCTCTTCTACACACAGCATGGAGCTAAGAGAAGGGTGCCTAGTTATGGAATATCAGCAGCAGCATAAACTCCCAGAATTTGTTTTTTGATTTTTTTTTTTTGTTTGTTTTTCCCAGTTAGAAGGTAGACTTCGTCATTGTCCTCTCTTCAGGTTGTCTGTGCCTATTAGTTTTCTCCAGAGGGCGATGTGGTTTGATTTATATTTAATCTCTGCAATTTATTAGAGTCCTGTAGTCGGATTTACTTGGAAGAGAGTTTCCCAAAAGAATAAAATTTGCCAAGTTGCTATTTGGGTGTGAGCTGCTTTTGTATTTGCCTAATACCTTTAATGCAAATTTCTTTCTTTCTCTCTTGCTTTTTTTTTTAAAAATAGAAATGTTTGTTTTCTTAAAACATCTGAAAGTGGCACACCAAGTTCCTCTACTCCTCAAGAAAATACCACATCTGGATACAGCCTTTTAACCTGCAAAAGAACCTTACCTGGTAATGTGATTCAATAATAATATTACATAAAACGTAACATATTTCGTGACTTAACAGCAACAGTGTTGAAACAATCCACAAGGTAACAGAAACTTGTGTAAATGTCGTTCATTGTTTTTCTCATTTGGTATCTTTTCGTGTTTATAATTGACACAGAACCCTGCCATTCTAAAATTTACCCGGGAGTTGACTTTGGAGGAGAAGAATTGAACGTGACTTTTGTTAAAGGAGTGAATGTTTGCCAAGAGACTTGTACAAAGATGATTCGCTGTCAGTTTTTCACTTATTCTTTAGTCCCAGAAGACTGTAAGGAGGAGAAGTAAGGGACATTTTATTTTTCATGATCATTTCATGTTCTTTTTCCCCCA
Organism: Rhinopithecus roxellana; assembly: GCF_007565055.1. NCBI lineage: Eukaryota > Metazoa > Chordata > Mammalia > Primates > Cercopithecidae > Rhinopithecus > Rhinopithecus roxellana. Next base: position 107,575,474 of record NC_044550.1, on the reverse strand, counting down.
GTGAAAGTTTACTCTTTCTACTGTTCATTTCATCTAGGTGTAAGTGTTTCTTAAGATTATCTTCGGATGGTTCTCCAACTAGGATTACATATGGGACACAAGGGAGCTCTGGTTACTCTCTGAGATTGTGTAACACTGGGGACGGCTCTGGTGAGTAACCTCACTTTTTCATGGAACTGTAAGGGATGTCTGTCATGTTGATAGTGTGCTTAGTCTTAAGGAATTCTGTGTCTTGTTCTCCTTGGTTAGAAGGGACTTTGATTCACTTCTAATTCCAACCATTAGCGTCAACACTCTCGTTTCAGTCTGCACAACAAAAACAAGCTCACGCATTGTTGGAGGAACAAACTCTTCTTGGGGAGAGTGGCCCTGGCAGGTGAGCCTGCAGGTGAAGCTGACGGCTCAGAGGCACCTGTGTGGAGGGTCACTCATAGGACACCAGTGGGTCCTCACTGCTGCCCACTGCTTTGATGGGTAAGTGTTGGATGTATCTCATCCAGAGTCTTACCCTGACTTTTCATTTTGAAGGGTCTATGATCAGCTGCTTCACCATCATGTGACTTTATGAATAGAGACGTGTTAAAGCAGGGATGGTATTCACAACATTTAACTAGCAGAGTCCAAGCACTGACCAGTCTGACCATCATAACAGAGTGTGGTCTCTGTACAGACTGATAGCCCTGGGTGGGTATTCTCCCGCAGAAAGAGAAACAAGCACAATACACCACTCCTCCAACCCACCACCCACCACCAATCCCACCACCAATCCCATCACCAATCCCTCCACCAATCCCACCACCAATCCCACCACCAATCCCACCACCCACCACCAATCCCACCACCAATCCCACCACCCACCACCAATCCCACCACCACCGACCACCAATCCTACCACCAATCCCACCACCAATCCCACCACCAATCCCACTACCCACCACCAATCCCACCACCAATCCCACCACCACCCACCACCAATCCCACCACCAATCCTACCACCCACCACCAATCCCACCATCAATCCCACCACCAATCCCATCACCCACCACCAATCCCACCAATCCCACCACCAATCCTACCACCCACCACCAATCCCACCACCAATCCCACCACCAATCCTACCACCCACCACCAATCCCACCACCAATCCCACCACCACCCACCACCAATCCCACCACCAATCCTACCACCCACCACCAATCCCACCACCAATCCCACCACGAATCCCACCACCCACCACCAATCCCACCACCACCCACCACCAATCCCTGATGTGTTCTTCAAAGACTTATTTCTCAGGCCCATAGAAATGTTACTTCTTGCTTTTTGATTCATAAATATACTAATAATAATTTTTTAAAGTGAGAGTTTTGTACTCCGTATATTTCAACATATATAATTTGATCTATTTCAGTTTTATTGGTCAAATAGTAGACATGTTAGGTAAGTCTTAAAACACTGAGGCTTTGGAGTTAGACAAAACATGGTTTGAGTGACAGCTTTGCTGCTTATTAGAGGTGTGGCCCTAGGAGATTTGTAAATCTCTCTGAGCTTTATTTTATCTAAAATATAAATAATAATAGTACCTAATTTGTAAGATTATTGGGAGGATTAAGTGACACATTTAAAATGCTTAGTACTGTATGTAGAACATGAACACTGCTCAACAAATGTAAACTATGATTTCTATATTCAATAAGAAATGTAGAAATGGACAAAGCATGTGAAAAAGCAAAAGAAATACTAGAAGACACTTGATTTTTCTAAAAAATAAACACAAAGTGTTTTTGTTTTAGTGAAATTCATGCTTAGATGCTGTGTACTAGGATTGAACATACAGCTGCCAAAATATAGCAGTTGGTGGTACACGTGGGTGGAGCAAGACCCCTCCACCTTGTCACTGTGAAGGGCTCCGCCATACATGACCTTGCATGTGGTTTAAAGGTGGTTGACCTGGAAGAAAAGGCCCAAGATGGGAAATAGTAGGTGTCTTTTTTACTAAATGCACTCCAATCTGAGACCAGGGATTTTCATTCTTGAAGGCTCAGTATTTTAAGTTTGTAAGAGATAATAGACATAAAAGTACAATGATTTCATTTAAAAAAAAAAAAAGGCCCCTTTGCACATGATATCTCTGTTATTTTTTCTAGAATATTATGCACACATGCCTTGCACCACTTGGTCATGATAAAGATTTCTAGATCTGCACAGAATAAGGCTTTGCTTTAGATCATAATTTTGGATGTTCTTAGTACGTATTCATCTTTTAAATCAATTTAAATGTTCATACTTCTATATATATATATATGCGCGCACACACACACACACGCACACTTTATTTTAATATTTTATTTATTTATTTATTTATTTATTTATTTATTTATTGAGATGGAATCTCACTCTGTCACCCAGGCTGGAGTGCAGTGGCAGGATCTCGGCTCACTGCAGCCTCCGCCTCCCAGGTTCAAGTGATTCTCCTGCCTCATCCTCCTGAGTAGCTGGGATTACAGGCATGCACCACCACGCCTGACAAATTTTTGTATTTTTAGTAGAGACGGGGTTTCACCATGTTGGTCAGGCTGGTCTTAAACTCCTGGCCTCAAGTGATCCACCCGCCTCGGCCTCCCGAAGTGCTGGGATTATAGGTGTGAGCCACTGTGCCCAGCCGTATAGAGATATTTTAAACAACACTAAAGTCCTCCTACTCTGCCTAATTAGAAGAGCATTAGAAGATCGGTCTGACTTCTTGATAGTTCTGAATTTAATGGAGCAATGAGGTGCAGCTTTGGTGAATGAGCTTAATTTTTCCATGATAAATTGCTAGTCTCTTCCCACTACAGTGTCTCTCAAAAACGGGACAGCAACATTCTTTGTGTTCTCACTTGCAGTAAGTACGCATGATACAATTACATAAATGTACACTTTTCAGTTTGTTAAATATAATCTTCAGAGATTCACGTCTGCCGCTATGGGTGATAAAAAACGACCCGTAGGAGGAATTGCGTAGGAGAAACTACCTCATATGCAGTATTTCCTTCCCAGTTCTCGTTGAAAGAGAGTGATAGGAAAAAGGACCAATATCGAAGGAAGGCCTTCCCAGTTTCAAATAGGTTTTCTTTTTCTCTCCTAGGCTTCCCTTACCGGATGTTTGGCGCATTTATAGTGGCATTTTAAATCTGTCAGACATTACAAAAGAAACACCTTTCTCACAAATAAAAGAGATTATTATTCACCAAAACTATAGAATCTCAGAAGGGAATCATGATATCGCCTTAATAAAACTCCAGGCTCCTTTGAATGACACTGGTATGTAGCGTATGTAAGAAGGTGGATAGCAGAATTGTACTGGATGATATTTTCATATCAGTTTGAACAAGAGGGCAGACCTAGAGAGACTGTGGTTATTTTCTGACTGGTGGAGTTGAGGGAAAGGTGAGGGTTGCATGGGAAGTGAAGATCCCACGACTTGCCATGAAATCTCTTCTACGTATAGAGCAAGAAATGTGAATTAGTTCTTTTAGGGAGGAGCACAGCTGTGTGCAGGTGATGGAGCACAGCTGTGTGCAGGTGATGGAAATAACGGGCGGAGGAGACGTCTGTGCCGTCTGAGAGGCACCGGGCTTCCTTTGACAAGAGTAGCAGAACTGTCATTGCTTTGGGCTTAGGGATATTAGAATGTGTGAGGACCAGTGGGACTAGATATCTACTTCCAGGTATAATTTGGGTAGGAAAGAGACTGATGCCGAAAGAAGCCCTGGAAAGGCTGGAGCATCGTGATCAGAGGTGTTGCCTTTGGAGGTTCATTGCTGCCAGGAGCTGAATACCCACTGTATCCAATAACATTAATGGCCAGGCATGGTGGCTCACCCCTGTAATCCCCACACTTTGGGATGCCCAGGTGGGAGGATTGCTTGAGGTCAGGAGTTTGAGATCAGCCTGGGCAACACAGTGAGACCCTGTCTCTACATAAAATTACAAAAAACCAATTAACTGGGTGTGGTGGTGTGCACCTGTAGTCCAAGCTAGTCAGGAGGTTGAAACAAGAGGATCACATCAGCCCAGGAGGTCAAGGCTGTAGTGAGCCAAGATCGTGCCTCTGCACACAATTATGTGACCTCAGGCAAGTTGCTTTACCTCTTTGCACCTCTTAATTTCCTCATCTGTAAAATGAGGATGATAATTTCTTCCTGGGTTTGTTGTAATAATTAATACATTAAAGCACTTTATGTCTGGAACAGTGAAGACACCCTGCTATGACTATTAAGGATAGCATACACGGAATAAGACGTAGGAACTTCTAAATGCTTTTGACCATAGATTTAGGTTCTGAGTTTTAAGAATGTAACTCAGGAAATTGTAACACCAAAAAAGTCATGTGAAAAATGGTGGTGACAAATTTTCTTGAATCATTAGCCTTAGAAGTTGGGCAGAAAGCAAAAAGGTTACTCTTGGTGCTACTCTATAGAAAGAGAAGACAGAAAAAGAAAAAGATGTATTTTTAAAGTCTATATCCATAACTTTATTTGACCAAACTCTAATTTTAAAATTATGTTTCAGAATTCCAAAAACCAATATGCCTACCTTCCAAAGGTGACACAAACACAATTTATACCAACTGTTGGGTAACTGGATGGGGCTTCTCGAGAGAAAAAGGTACAGCATGATGCTTTAAATATTGCTTCTAGAGCAAGTCTTACATGTTGAAATACATGGAGTGGGTTATTTTAATCGGCTTCTGTCTGAAATTATATCAAACCCCTTTATCTTTCCTACCTATTTATTCCCAAATATTTATTCAGTTATTCTTAAGAAATGTATTTTTGCTTTGGCTTGAAAAAAAAATTTTAGGGAGACTTTTAAGCATCTTACTTTATTCTAAAGATCATTTGCTTGACTTCGCATGAAGGATTGTCCCCATCTAAGGCTGACGAGCCTGTGCAAGACCATCTAGTCCTCAGTGTTAGCAGCATTCTCATCTCCCAATACCATGTTCTCCCATTGATGCTAATGGCCAGGAGCACAGGCAGGTGTGTCGCCTCTCTCTGTGGCCAGTTCTTCATCTTCTTCTTCCAGGGCCTAGGAACCACTTCTCTAATAATGCTTTTAAATGCTTAAATAAAATACACAGGATTACAAAAGAAACCAAGTGAAGGGCAAGACAGTTCTCAAAATACTTTCAAAGAGTACTACAATAATATATATGCCTCCTTTATTAATCCTCTACATAGCAAGTTATTCTAATACCAAACATACTTTTGAAATAGTGGTGAGCATAAATGGCATTTTCACTTATCTGCCACAACTGAAAAGTGATATGAAAATATCTGTAATCTCTGTTGATGGCAAAGTCATAGGTACCACTGATACTACTGTGTTTATTGTCTGCATTCATAATCGAAGGGAGTGGTAGGCTTCATTTGGAGGTTTGTGAAAATGAAGACTTTTTTTCTACACAAATTTATAAACCATGTGAATTCTTTCTGAGGACCTTAGGTTTGCAATTCCTGCTTGTGGGTATCTGGAGTGTTCCAATTGTCCTTGAACTTTTTAGGAAACAGACCAGTCTCCCTTTCCAAAATTATGTTCCTGATAGACACTATGGAGAATAATATCTGTATCATTCTTTACAGAAGAAGGTAGCTTGCCAAACTCTCTCCATCTTTCCCGATTCAGTCCTTAGTTCAAGTAATTCACAGTTTTAGATTTTTTACTGGTAATTTGAGACAAGAAGAAATTAAAAGTAATCTTCACCAGGCAACGAAAGCTCCCAATACTGTTCTCCCCCATGAGAGATGCTCACTTGCATTTACTCAAAAACAAAAGACCCCAAGACCCCTCTGTCGCGACAGCTCAGAGGGCTTTTCAGAAATGATAGGGTTTTAAATTATAATTTTGAATACATAAAACAAAAAAATGAAAAGTGAGAACTTCCAGGCTTTGGATTTTTGTAGGTGATAAATAGAAAATGGGATTTCTGGGGGACTGTTACCGAGATGAGGGAATGGCAGAAGACAGGGAAGCAAGGTCTCCGGCCAGCCCAGAGTGCTGGGTTTGTCCCAATACCACATAGGTAATAAGAGGACAGTGCAGGGCCCTGACTCTCTCTTCCTCTCTCTCTATCTCTCTCTCTGTATGTGTGTGTGTGTGTGTGTGTAACACTACCTTCCTAATTTTTACCATTTGTATTCAAAGATACGGCCCTTATAAAAAACTACAGTGCTCTGATTCACTTGAAAACTTATTTCCATATTTACTATTTATTGTGTTTCCTCCCTCTGAAGTTATATATTGGTTACTTCACAGGTGAAATCCAAGATATTCTACAAAAGGTAAATATTCCTTTGGTAACAAATGAAGAATGCCAGAAAAGATATCAAGATTATAAAATAACCCAGCGGATGGTCTGTGCTGGCTATAAAGAAGGGGGAAAAGATGCTTGTAAGGTAATGCATGAGATTATGAAAAACACAATAGGCTGCTTGAGAAAATTCATTTCAAAATATATTTCCAATAGCATAATTTATTATAGTTTTTTTAAAAATTCAGAGACAAATGATCTGATAAATTTATAAGCAACTTTTAACAAATTGAATAGATACAATACATATTTATATTATTCATGATGTATGTCACAATCTATGCATGTGCTAATTTAAGAGGGACAAAAATACATACAAAAATTGCACTAAAATATAAAAACATTAGATTTCTTTGTCATTGGGATGATGATATCAAGATTTCTTTGTTAGATTTATTTCAGAATTGAAGAGGGGATACAAAAAATACAGGCACATGAGATACTTGGAGAACTTTAAGAAAGTGTGTGTGTGTGTGCGCGCGCGTGTTGCTGTGCGGTGGACTACAGAGAAAGCGCGTGCGCGCGCGCGCGCGTGTTGCTGTGCGGTGGACTACAGAGAAAGCGCGTGGGCGTGCGTGCGTGCGTGTTGCTGTGCGGTGGACTACAGAGAAAGCGTGTGCGTGCGCGTGCGTGTTGCTGTGCGGTGGACTACAGAGAAAGCGCGTGCGTGCGTGCGTGTTGCTGTGCGGTGGACTACAGAGAAAGCGTGTGCGTGCGCGTGCGTGTTGCTGTGCGGTGGACTACAGAGAAAGCGTGTGCGTGCGTGCGTGTTGCTGTGCGGTGGACTACAGAGAAAGCGCGTGCGCGCGCGCGCGTGTTGCTGTGCGGTGGACTACAGAGAAAGCGCGTGCGCGCGCGCGCGCGTGTTGCTGTGCGGTGGACTACAGAGAAAGCGCGTGCGCGCGCGCGCGTGTTGCTGTGCGGTGGACTACAGAGAAAGCGCGCGCGCGCGCGTGCGTGTTGCTGTGCGGTGGACTACAGAGAAAGCGTGTGCGCGCGCGCGTGCGTGTTGCTGTGCGGTGGACTACAGAGAAAGCGTGCGCGCGCGCGTGGTGTTGCTGTGCGGTGGACTACAGAGAAAGCGTGCGCGCGCGCGTGCGTGTTGCTGTGCGGTGGACTACAGAGAAAGCGTGCGCGCGCGCGTGCGTGTTGCTGTGCGGTGGACTACAGAGAAAGCGTGCGCGCGCGCGTGCGTGTTGCTGTGCGGTGGACTACAGAGAAAGCGTGCGCGCGCGCGTGCGTGTTGCTGTGCGGTGGACTACAGAGAAAGCGTGTGCGCGCGCGTGCGTGTTTGCTGTGGCGTGGACTACAGAGAAAGCGTTGCGCGGCGCAGTGCGTTTGCTGTGCGGTGGACTACAGAGAAAGCGTGTGCGCGCGCGTGCGTGTTGCTGTGCGGGTGGACTACAGAGAAAGCGTGTGCGCGCGCGTGCGTGTTGCTGTGGCGGTGGACTACAGAGAAAGCGTGTGCGCGCGCGTGCGTGTTGCTGTGCGGTGGACTACAGAGAAAGCGTGTGCGCGCGCGTGCGTGTGCTGTGCGGTGGACTACAGAGAAAGCGTGTGCGCGCGCGTGCGTGTTGCGTGTCGGTGGACTACAAGAAAGCGTGTGCGCGCGCGTGCGTGTTGCTGTGCGGTGGACTACAGAGAAAAGCGTGTGCGCGCCGCGTGCGTGTTGCTGTGCGGTGGACTACAGAGAAGCGTGTGCGTGCGTGCGTGTTGCTGTGCGGTGGACTACAGAGAAAGCGTGTGCGCGTGCGTGCGTGTTGCTGTGCGGTGGACTACAGAGAAAGCGTGTGCGCGTGCGTGTTGCTGTGCGGTGGACTACAGAGAAAGCGTGTGCGCGTGCGTGCGTGTTGCTGTGCGGTGGACTACAGAGAAAGCGTGTGCGTGCGTGCGTGTTGCTGTGCGGTGGACTACAGAGAAAGCGTGTGCGCGCGCGTGCGTGTTGCTGTGCGGTGGACTACAGAGAAAGCGTGTGCGTGCGTGCGTGTTGCTGTGCGGTGGACTACAGAGAAAGCGTGTGCGTGCGTGTTGCTGTGCGGTGGACTACAGAGAAAGCGTGTGCGTGCGTGCGTGCGTGTTGCTGTGCGGTGGACTACAGAGAAAGCGTGTGCGCGTGCGTGCGTGCGTGTTGCTGTGCGGTGGACTACAGAGAAAGCGTGTGCGTGCGCGTGCGTGTTGCTGTGCGGTGGACTACAGAGAAAGCGTGTGCGTGCGCGTGCGTGTTGCTGTGCGGTGGACTACAGAGAAAGCGTGTGCGTGCGTGCGTGTTGCTGTGCGGTGGACTACAGAGAAAGCGGCTCGCGCGCTCGCGTGTTGCTGTGCGGTGGACTACAGAGAAAGCGCGCGCGCGCGCGCGCGCGTGTTGCTGTGCGGTGGACTACAGAGAAGCGCGCGCGCGCGCTCCGTGTTGCTGTGCGGTGGACTACAGAGAAAGCGCGCGCGCGCCGCGCGGCGTGTTGCTGTGGTGTGGACTACAGAGAAACGTGCGCGCGCGCGCGTGCGTGTTGCTGTGCGGTGGACTACAGAGAAAGCGTGCGCGCGCGCGCGTGCGTGTTGCTGTGCGTGGACTACAGAGAAAGCGTGCGCGCGCGCGTGCGTGTTGCTGTGCGGTGGACTACAGAGAAAGCGTGCGCGCGCGCGCGTGCGTGTTGCTTGCGGTGGACTACAGAGAAAGCGTGCGCGCGCGCGTGCTTTGCTGTGCGGTGGACTACAGAGAAGCGTGTGCGCGCGCGTGCGTGTTGCTGTGCGGTGGACTACAGAGAAAGCGTGTGCGCGCGCGTGCGTGTTGCTGTGCGGTGGACTACAGAGAAAGCGTGTGCGCGCGCGTGCGTGTTGCTGTGCGGTGGACTACAGAGAAAGCGTGTGCGCGCGCGTGCGTGTTGCTGTGCGGTGGACTACAGAGAAAGCGTGTGCGCGGCGTGCGTGTTGCTGTGGCGGTGGACTACAGAGAAAGCGTGTGCGCGCGCGTGCGTGTTGCTGTGCGGTGGACTACAGAGGAAAGGTGTGCGCGCGCGTGCGTGTTGCTGTGCGGTGGACTACAGAGAAAGCGTGTGCGCGCGCGTGCAGTGTGCTGTGGCGGTGGACTACAGAGAAAGCGTGTGCGCAGCGCGTGCGTGTTGCTGTGCGGTGGACTACAGAGAAAGCGTGTGCGCGCGCGTGCGTGTTGCTGTGCGGTGGACTACAGCAGAAAGCGTGTGCGCGCGCGTGCGTGTTGCTGTGCGTGGACTACAGAGAAAGCGTGTGCGCGCGCGTGCGTGTTGCTGTGCGGTGGACTACAGAGAAAGCGTGGTGCGTGTGCGTGCGTGCGTGTTGCTGTGGTGGACTACAGAGAAAGCGTGTGCGCGTGCGTGCGTGTTGCTGTGCGGTGGACTACAGAGAAAGCGTGTGCGCGTGCGTGCGTGTTGCTGTGCGGTGGACTACAGAGAAAGCGTGTGCGTGCGTGCGTGTTGCTGTGCGGTGGACTACAGAGAAAGCGTGTGCGCGCGCGTGCGTGTTGCTGTGCGGTGGACTACAGAGAAAGCGTGTGCGTGCGTGCGTGTTGCTGTGCGGTGGACTACAGAGAAAGCGTGTGCGTGCGTGCGTGCGTGTTGCTGTGCGGTGGACTACAGAGAAAGCGTGTGCGTGCGTGCGTGCGTGCGTGTGTGCGGTGGACTACAGAGAAAGCGTGTGCGTGCGCGTGCGTGTTGCTGTGCGGTGGACTACAGAGAAAGCGTGTGCGTGCGCGTGCGTGTTGCTGTGCGGTGGACTACAGAGAAAGCGTGTGCGTGCGTGCGTGTTGCTGTGCGGTGGACTACAGAGAAAGCGTGTGCGCGTGCGTGCGTGTTGCTGTGCGGTGGACTACAGAGAAAGCGTGTGCGTGCGTGCGTGTTGCTGTGTGGTGGACTACAGAGAAAGCGTGTGCGTGCGTGCGTGTTGCTGTGTGGTGGACTACAGAGAAAGCGTGTGCGTGCGTGCGTGTTGCTGTGTGGTGGACTACAGAGAAAGCGTGTGCGTGAGCGTGCGTGTTGCTGTGCGGTGGACTACAGAGAAAGCGTGTGCGTGCGTGCGTGCGTGTTGCTGTGCGGTGGACTACAGAGAAAGCGTGTGCGTGCGTGCGTGCGTGTTGCTGTGTGGTGGACTACAGAATTTTAGAGGTGGTCACTTATTTGAATCCCACTGTCATAACTTTCGACCATTTTATTTTTCCCCTGTGACTCAGGGAGATTCCGGGGGTCCCTTAGCTTGCAAACACAATGGAATGTGGCGTTTGGTGGGCATCACCAGCTGGGGTGAAGGTTGTGCCCGCAGGGAGCAACCTGGTGTCTACACCAAAGTCGCTGAGTACATGGACTGGATTGTAGAGAAAACACAGAGCAGTGATGGAAACGCTCGGATACAGGCGCCAGCGTGAGGAGCAGCCCAGCGTCTCGGCGATTTTTACAACCTGGGTTCAAGTCAAATTCTGAGCCGTGGGGGTCCTCATCTGCAAAGTATGGAGAGTGGCATCTACTTTGCATCCTGTCATAAGGACACAAGACAGTGCACTCAGAGCTGCTGAGGACGATGTTTTGCTGAAGCCAGCTTTCAGCGTTCAGTAACTGGGAGCTGATAATGTGAAGTCGCAACCGGGATCTCCATGATTGTGTGTTGTAAAATAAAATGGTGAAAGACCACAATTAGCAAGTGTTTTCTTCTGGTTGTGAAACAGAACTGAAAGTAAGTGGTCGAGGTTCTAGCACAGTGCCTGGAATCCCTCTAATGGCACTACTTCTTCTGGAACTCAGTCTATCTCAAAGATGTAATTTCCTCTCCTTGCTGCACCTGGTTAGCCACTGAAAGCCACGATTTCCTGCTTCACTTGTGGCAAAGAGCTAGCAGGCTTGGGTTTCGTTCTGCCGAGTGGAAGGGAGAACAACTGCGTCACAACCACTTTTATAAGAAAGAGATGGGTTACCTGAACCCATCAGGCATGTTTGCCTCTTGGCCTCCTAACTTTGCTACTGGGGCACGAATAGGAGGGTCCAGGCTGCGCGTGCGGAGGAACTCAAGGACCCGCAGCATTGCACAGCCTTCATGGTAGGCAAGGAATCTGCTTTGCAAGGGGCATTAGCCCTGGAGGCTCAGTGGATATGGGCTATTGCAATAGTAATTCAAGGAGCATTTTTAGGATGGTGCGTTGGCTCATGCCTGTAATTCCAACAGTTTGGGAGATCACGGCAGGTGGATCACTTGAGCCTAGGGGTTCAAGACCAGCCTGGGCAATGTGACGAAACCCCATCTCTACAAAAATTAGCTGGGCGTGGTGGTGCATACCTGTAATCCCAGCTCCCCCAGAAGCTGAGGCAGGAGGATCACTTGAGTGTGGTTGCAGCGAGCAGAGATCGCACTACTGCATTCCAGCCTGGACGACAGAGTGAGACTCTGTCTCAAAAAAAAAGGAAGCATTGTTAGGTATAAATTACTATTATTTATTTATTTTTGAAACGGAGTCTCACTCTATCACCCAGGCTGCAGTGCAGTGGTGCCATCTCGGCTCACTGCAAGCACCGCCTCCCAGGTTCACGACATTCTCCTGCCTCAGCCTCCCGAGTAGCTGGGAATACAGGCACCCGCCACCTCGCCCGGCTAATTTTTTGTATTTTTAGTAGAGACAGGGTTTCACTGTGTTGGCCAGGATGGTCTCGATCTCCTGACCTTGTGATCCACCTGCCTCAGCCTCCCAAAGCGCTGGGATTACAGACTTGAACCACCGTGCCCGGCCCTGTTAGGTATAAATTATTTCATAAAATTCAGACTTGTAAATTTATGGTAGCCTTTGGAATGGATGATAGACATCCTTATGTCACACACATTCCTCGTATGCTGGGGCTCACCATAACTGAAACCAGCTCGCTTGATTCAGCTCAGTTGAACATTTACACAGAATTGGCCATTTACAAAATCTTACATAAGTTAAGTAGAAAAGTAGAAAAGTGAGGTTTTCTGAAAGAGTTTGGGTTTTTCCTTCGATGCTCAACAACAGAGGTCCCCAATCTTTTTGGCACCAGGGACCAGTTTTGTGGAAGACAGTTTTTCCACGAACCAGCGTGGTGGTGGGGGATGATTCTGGAATGATTCAAGTGCATGACATTTATTGTGCACTTTATTTCTATTATTACTACATTGTAATATATAATGAAATAATTATGCAACTCACCATACTGTAGAATCAGTGGGAGCTCTGAGCTTGTTTTCCTGCAACTAGACAGTCCCATCTGAGGGTGATGGGAGATGGTGACAGACTATCAGGCATTAGATTCTCATAAGGAAGCTAGATCCCTCCCATGTGCAGTTCACAGTAGGGTTTGAGCTTCTATGAGAATCTCCTGCTGCCGCGGATCTGGCAGGAGGCGGAGCTCAGGCGGTAATGCTTGCTGGCCTGCCACTCACCTCCTGCTGTGCCGCCTGGTTCCTAACAGGCCATGGACCGGGTACTGGTCTGTGCCCCGGGCGTTGGGAACCCCTTCTCAAAGACACACCGGGTGGTAGGAGTGGCTAAAGGTGGAGAGACTAAAGGAAAACTTGAGGTCTGGGCTATCCACAAACCAGACAGTAGGAAACTGAAGAGTTAAAAATTTATTTCAGAATGGAATGGCTTTTGTAAAATCTGGTTAAATTCCATGAAATTATTTTAAAAACGCACTATTTAAACGTTTGCCTTTGCATGCAGTGAAAACATTAGTCCTTGTTCATGTGGATTTTTTTATGTTGAAAAGGGAAAAAATGGTTTGCAATGAAACTCTTCTGTCTCAGTCTTTGAGTATTGACCATAGGGTGTCGGAACAGGACTTTGGAATGCTTGCAGGATAAACCTTTGGCCTGTGTTAGTCAGGGAATGACCTAGTTTGGTAAAACAGAGGAGAGTTTTGAAATATGGAACTTTCCCGAGGCATAAACTGTCATTGTAAAGTTGTCAATCAAAGTCCAGTAGGACCGGGATGGTGTCTCAGTGACTCACTGTGTGCTCGTACCCAGGGGAAACTGAGGAGCCCTTCACACAGTTACAGCCTCGTGGGACTGAAAAGCATGAAATGGGCGAAGAAAATGAGAGGCTGGGATGACTTCACTCTCACCAGGAAGAGTGAAGGGAGGAGGCGTGGGTCACTGGCAGTTCTGCTTCACAAAGGCTGGTGGCAGTGCCAATCCTGCGAGCTGGCCTTGCCCCCCTGTGGCGGCAGTGTACACGTGGCATGCAAGCACTTGCGCAAGTCATCTGGCTCCAAGGTCGGCCAAGGGCTCCAACATCTGTCTCAGTCCCTGCCAAGGCATGGGAACCCCCTCTTGAAAATTCGGAACTTTTCCTTTCAATGCTTGTTTCTGTCTGTCTGCTTTGCTTGACTGTGAGCCGCTTCTAGGAAGGCTGTCTCATTCGTGTTGCATATAATGGGCATTCAGTAAATGGCTGATGATGATACACCTTTATTACAAAAATAAGGCAATGGAGACTTGAAGAGGTAGAATGATTAGCTCAAGGTCACTGGCAAGGACAGAGCTGGAACAAAGCTCAGCATGCCTGTCCCAGACAACGTTCTCTCACCGATACCCTGCTGCTTCTCACTAGGAGAAGGAGGAAAGACGGCGGAGCATTTATAACCGCCATCTGTTGTCTTCATTAACATCTGACACTGGTGTTTCCCCACCGGGAGCAATTTTGCCCTCCCTTCCCCTCAGGAAACATTTGGCAATGTCTAGAGACCTTTTTGGTGGTCCTAACAGGAGAGGGTGTGTTCAACTGGCTGGAGTGGGTAGAGGCCAGGGATGCTGCTAAACATCCAGCGATGTGTGGGACAGCCCCTCACAAAAGAGAGTTATCCTGTCCCAATATCAGTAATGTTAGGGTTGAGAAGGCCTGACCTCATGTCAGCATTAAAACCTTGTAATGAGAAGAGGACGTTTCAGGAATAGCAAGAAAGGGGTCGTAGGACCTGGCAGGCTGTGCTCTTTCTCTTCTTTATTTTTGATACATTATATTTGTACATATTCATGGGGCAGATGTGAAATTGTGTTATATGCATGGAACGTGTAATGATCAAGGCAGGGTGTTTAGGATACATACCCATTACCCGACCATTTCTATGTGTTGAGTACATTTCAAGTCCTTTTCTAGCTATTTAGAAAACTGTGATACCTTGTTGTTAACTATAGTCACCCTACTCTTCTACCAAGCATTTGAATGCATTCCTTCTGTCTAACTGTATGGTTGCACCCATTCAGCAACCTCTCTTCGCCCCCACCCCCCACCCCCAACCCACACACCCTTCCCAGCCTCTGGGAACCACCATATACTCTCTACCACCATGAAATCATCTTTTATGGAATCATGCGATGTTTGTCTTTGTCTTTCTGTGCTTGGCTTATTTTACTTAACATAATGACCTCCAGTTCCATCCACATTGCTGCAAATGGAATGATTTCCTTCTTTTTTTATTGTGTCTGTTTTCAACGCGGGTTTTGATAGGCGAGAGAAGGGGCTCTGAGAGTTGATTAGGGCCATGCCTGAGAAGGGGTCTCAGTCAACTGATGCCATCGTGGTCACTCCTGTCCCAAGCAGAAGGCTTTAGGTCACAATATGTCCAATACATCTCCCACCTATGATCCACTGAAAAGACAATAAACCTTGGGACCCCCAAAATCACGGAGCCACATGGAAAAGTCAAGCTGGGAACTGCATTGGGCAAACCTTGCTCCCATTCTATTCCTAAATGAGATAGCTTTTTAAAGCTATAATAAACCTTTTTTAAGCTTTAAAAAGGTTTTAAAAAGCTACATTCCTCACAATTTGCCCACAAGGACATTCCTGTGGAAAAAGGACAGGCAGAAGTCAGAGTCACCCCTCTGCTGACATGAGACAAGTGGGTGTCTGATGCTTCATTTGCCATATTGTTTCACTGAGCCAGACTAAGGCATGAGTGACTGTTCTTGTAAATTGCATATTTGGTGAAGGGTTAATCAGAAACTCGAAAAAATGCACCTGTTGTCTCTTATCTACCTATGACCTGGAAGCCCGCTTCCCTTCTTCTAGTTGTCCCACCTTTTCAGACCAAACCAACGTACATCTTACATAGATTGATTGAGGTCTCATGTCTCCCTAAAATGTATAAAATCAGGCTGGGCCCTGACCACCTTGGACACATGTCATGAGGACCTTGGGAGGCTGTGTCATAGGCACATCCTTATCTTTGGCAAAATAAACTTGCTAAATTGATTGAGAACTGTCTCATACTTTTTGGTTTATAATGCTAACTTCTGACTTGTACTTGGGTTTCTGCAGACTAACTTCTAGATTCTTCCCAAGACTTTGTTTAGTTATTCCTGATTTTCATCAGGCTTCAAATATTCAAAAACCTTTCATTTCACTGAAAAAAAATTAAGATAAAAATAGTTGATATCAGAATTTTAAACTGCAATGCATTCGTTGAAAATAATTTTTAAAGAATATCTAGGTCAGTTTAAAAGAAAGGTCTATTTAATCTCAAAGAGTTTCTATGTAGTCAAGACTTTTATTCTAGGCCGGGCACGGTGGCTCACGCCTGTAATTCCAGCACTTCGGAGGCCGAGGCAGGTGGATCGCTTGTGCCCAGGCATTCCAGACCAGCTTGGGCAACACGGCAAAACCCTGTCTCTACAAAAAGTACAAAAATTAGCCATGCAGGGTAACGTGTGGCTGTAGTCCTAGCTACTCAGGAGGCTGAGGTGGGAGGATCACCTGGTGGCTGCGGTGAGTTGAGATCACACCACTGTACTCCCATCTGGGCGACAGGAGTGAAGCCTTGTCTAAAAAACAAAACAAAACAAAACAAAACAAAACAAAAACTCTTATTCTACTTTTATTTGAATAGACACAAATTTTTTGAATCCTGATACTATTTCAAAGACCTTAAAGATTTCACTAACTAGCTAAATCAAACTTACTAAAATATTATTTGGTTTTCCAATGAAGCATTTCTCTTATTTAGACCCTTTCTGTTTCTCTCAATAGGGTTGAAGAGTTATCCTTATCTTTTTTTTATTGGGGCTTCAGAAGAGAGATGAAGTTTCATGGAGTAAACAATACAAGGATATAAGGACCTCATATAATCTCACATATCCGTTTTCCATGAAAGCCATTCTTGGCATGAATTTGCCATTCTATATTTGAGCCTTATAAAAGGCAATGCATCATAAATATGCACTTTTTGGGTAGCTGGAATGTACTTAACTTTAAATGGGAAACTCAAAAAAAAAACAGCTAGGAACTCTTTATGCCAGGACAGGTCAAATGTACTGGCAACAGATCAAATAAAAATATCTGAGTAAATGCCTTCCAGATAGAACATCACCCTAGTTCTTCAGCACTTTACAAAAAGACCTGTTCTCAGTTCACATTCCCTTAATTCCCTGTCATTTCTCCCCTGATCTTCCAAATATGTTTTTTTAAATTATGATTCCATTTATAAACACAAGATCATATTTTGCTTCTCTAGGAAAAATTGAGAGCCTTCTCTGAACCACAAAATTATCTTTCTCCAAAATGTATTCAAATCAGGCACATTGAAAACTGTTTTGTGTTCATGTTGTGAGGTTTTTTAGGGGACCGCACAGAAACTCTCAGCACTAATTAGTGCCTTATGTTCTAAATGAGGAAACTGAAGCCAAGAGCCTGCAGGTGGCTGGTGACAGTGCACAGGCTGGTTCCGCTCAAGTCACATGACTCATCAGCCAGTGACCAGGTCTGGGTAACAGCAGGCAGGGATGAACATGCCCTCCATAGACTTTCAGACCTTCTTCAAGGCCAAAGGGAAAGGCTTCATGGAAATATAATTATGTGAAACCCCCCAAAATTTTTTCACAAACTTTCCTGCCTATAAGTGACAGGTCCTACCACTGGAAGGCTCCCTCCAGGACAAAACCACCCTTTCCTTCCGGGATGTGACCTGCTCTGCTTTTGCTGACTGTCATGCAGCCGCTAGACATGTCACTTCCTAGCTCTCCATTTGAGTCTGTGTCCCAGGATCTAAAGAAAGCTAAAAAGAGGTCGGGCATGGTGGCTCACGCCTGTAATCCCAGCATTTTGGGAGGCCAAGGCTGGCGTATCATTTGAGGTCAGGAGTTTGAGACCTGTCTGACCAACATGGTGAAATCCTGTCTCTACTAAAAATACATAAATAAATAAATAAATAAATATTAGCCAGGCATGGTGGCACGTGCCTGTAGTTCCAGCTACTCAGGAGGCTGAGGCAGGAGAATCGCTCGAACCCGAGAGGTGGAGGTTGCAGTGAGCTGAGATCACGCCACTGCACTCATGCCTGCATCACGAGAGACCCCGTCTTAGAAAGAAAGACAGAAGAAAGAAAGAAAGAAAGAAAGAAAGAAAGAAAGAAAGAAAGAAAGAAAGAAAGAAAGAAAGAAAGAGAAAGCTAAAAGAGCTTATTTTTTTGTTTGTTTTAGAAAATAGACTTTTAGTGTTCACAAGTGAGAATTTAAAAAAAGAAAAAAAAAAAAAAAAAAAAAAAAGCTTGGCCTTAGAAGGACTCCTGTTTGCATAGGCCTCTGAGAGGCAGCCTTACGTGAAAGGAAACTGACTCCACAGGAGCCAGGCACTTAGGAGCGGTCTGTACTTTGTTTCCCACCCGTCCTGTCTCCCCCAGCAGCCAAAATCTCCTCCCTCCACTATATTGCAAATCAATGAATCCATTAGACTTTCCATGTTTTCTTTTTAGTCTTTGGGATTCAAGGTAAGCTGGAATTAATGGTTAACAGCCGATAGGTGAAAGTGTGGTTAAATGCAGCTTTGGCTAGCAGGCACGTTGTGTGACCGCTGAGGCACACAGGCAAAATCAAGCTCTACAGCTGACTCTGTGTATGTCACATGTTTGAATACGAATTAAAATTAAAATATAAATTCAATGTATTGAGAAAGCAAGCGATTATCTCAAGGTATATTTCTGACATATTAAGATTTTAACGACTTTCACAAATACGCTGTACCGAGAGACAATGTTACATAACACTGAGAACCAGTACAAGTAAATACTAAAGTTAAGTGACCATTTCCTACACAAGCTCATTCAGAGGAGGATGAAGATCATTTTGGAAGAAGAAAAACACCCTTATTAAGAATTGCAGCAAATAAGCAAACAAGGTCTTTTCAGGTACAGTTTCAGAACTTATTATTTAACATTCCTGTCAAGCAAATATACCTTGAAATGCTTTTTGTAAATCATAGGAATTTAAAAACACTTTACAATAGAGAAAGACAGATTTTTAAAATGTGTCTGATTGAGCTTTGTAGCAATGTTCAGCTAATATCCATAACTAATTCG
Organism: Rhinopithecus roxellana; assembly: GCF_007565055.1. Classification (NCBI taxonomy): domain Eukaryota; kingdom Metazoa; phylum Chordata; class Mammalia; order Primates; family Cercopithecidae; genus Rhinopithecus; species Rhinopithecus roxellana. Next base: position 107,556,799 of record NC_044550.1, on the reverse strand, counting down.
AGAGGAAATGGGGAACGAAAGAAGATTAGTAATAGTGTCTACTCAGTAACAAGTGTTTTATGAGTTAAAAAGGCATCCAAATGCAATACTGAAAAATCGGAAGTCTTGATTTGTCTCACTGATGACTCCGTCTTTCCTATAGCCTGTTTAATGCTTAGTGGGGATAAATAGATTTATAGGTGACCAAGACACTCTATTAATGTATTAGCCACAGATTTTTTTAAAGAGAAAATTTTCTAAGTAGGAAATCATTCATAGCTCTTTGAAAGATATAGGGAGAGGCCTCAAGGAAAGAAAGGAAGGAAAAAAATTGGGAAAGGAAACAAAGACGAAGAATTGTGGCGGGGAGAGCGGTCAGATGGTGGCGGTGGGAAGGATCTGATCATAGCAAGCAGCAGGGCTGGCAGAGAAGGAGGGAGGAGGGGAGAGGGCTGCTTCCCGGTGGGTTCTAGCTTCTGCAGAAGCTAGTGTTGAACGATACACACACAGCCACACTAAGAAATGCTCCAGGATTGGGAAAGATAACATTCAACATTAAGTTAACTACTCCCCTTTCTCCCTATTTCTTGTAAATCTTAGTGTCAGTAAACTAATTCTAAATTTACATTTTATATTCTAAAAACATGCACCTTTTTCTCATTGCAGGATGATTTTCTTATATCAAATGGTACATTTCATTTTATTTACTTCAGTTTCTGGTGGTAAGTAGAGTGTTATCTTAACTATGGACTGGGAGAGGGAACCCACACTACAGTCTCCACACACGTGGGAGAATCCCACACCGTTTATGCCAGGGAAGGAAATAAAATGGTTTTCTTTACTTCCTGATTAAGGCTCCAGAGGTGTTCAAAGCAGGGTAGGAACTGAGGTGAAAAAATTGTTTGTATTGGTAGGAATCTGTGTCTCTGTGTATACCATATCTACATCCATGCCTATGTACATCATTCATTTAAATGGTATTTAAAAGCAATATTAAAAAGAAATCTTGACTTGCCTCACTAAGTAGTTGATTTTCCATAAAGTAGTCAGTTCAATGGAACATACACACACACATAAAATAGGAATTTTGTACTGAAAAATGTTATGTAAATATTCATACATAGTTTATGCATTTCAATAATTTAACTACCCTGTTAATTCTCCACCCTATGTCACATCTGCTAAATTTGTTTATAAATTACTTAACCAATATTAAGTAGGATATATCAGTACAAGTATTGTTTAGTTCCACGACCATTCTTTATTTAAAATGAAAGCTGAAGCATTCTTTCAGAAAAATAGCTTATGTATACATGTTATATTTAATTTCTGATACTATTGCTAGCATTTTAAGCACAGTAAATTCTTTTTTTCTGGCATATGTGAAAAAAGGCAAATCTAGGTGAAAATATTAAAGATAAATTCCACTTAATATATTAAATTACACAGTTCATAAGTTCAATTTCTCTGTGACAAGATTACTGCTCAAGTTATACTATTTCTTTGTTATAATTACCTGGAAATTGTGTTGTTATTTCATTGATAAACATGTCAGTGCTAAATAATTGGATATATTTTGAACACTGGACCAAATAACTGCATGAACAATTGGCCCCCTGAATCATGAGTTCTACATCCATGGGTTCAAACAACCTTGGAGTGAAATATTTTTTAAAAATTATACTCAACATGTGCAGACATTTTTCTTGTCATTATTCCCTAAACAATACAGTATAACAACAATTTACATAACATTTACATTGTAGCAGGTATTATAAGTAATCTCGAGATGATTGAAAGTACACAGGAGGCTATGAGTAGGTTATATGTAAATACTATGCCATTTTATATCGGGTACTTGAGCGTTCATGGATTTTGGTATCTGCAGGAGGTCTTGCAGCCAATCCCCCAAAGATATCAAGGAATGATAGTGTACATATACAGGTCCTTTATACATGCATACGGAACATTTACAGATATTGACCACACACAAGCCTCTGAAACAAGTCTCAACAGATTTTAAAGGGTTAAAATTATACCGAACATGTTATTCAATCACCGTGAATGGGAGCTAAAATAATAATAAAAAGAGAACTGAAAATCCCCAAATGTCTGAAAATTGAGTATACCTTTTAAAATTAATATGAGTCAGAGATGAAATCACAATGGTAATTACAAAAAGAATTGTACAATAATGAAAATACAATATATCAGAACTTGGAGATGTAACTGAATCAGTGTTGAGATCAAATGTATAGATTTACATGTATACATTAGAATACAGAAAAGGTAAAAATTAATGATATAAGATGATAAGAAGATAGAGAATAGCGACTTAAGTGCTAAGAAATGAGAAGGCAGAAAGAATAAATCGCAGAAATTAATTAAATGGAAGACAAACATATTTGAGAGATCAACATAATCCCTTTCCAACCCATTTTATAAGGTCAGTGTAATCTTAACACCAAAATCTCATAGGAAAATTCTGAGGGGAAAAATAAAATCACAGGTCTTTTATCTTATGAACATATGTAAATATCCTTAACAAAATATTACCCAACTTAACCCAGCAGAATGTTAAACAAATTAAAGGATGATTACAGTGTGACATTGTGACAACATTAGGCTTATTCCAGGAATGAAAAGTTGATTTAACATTCAAAATCAATAGATGTGTGACTTTGGGGTACATACCAAAAAAAAAAAAGGGAAAGCAGGAACTCACACAGATATACCTGTACACCCATCTTCATAGCAGCGTTATTCACACTAATCCAAAGGTGGAAGCAGCCCATGGGTTTATCGACAGGTGACTGCATAAACAAAGTGTGATACATACAGACAATGGAATATTGATCAGCCCTAGAAGGAAAGGAAATTCTGACACATGCTACCACATGAATAAACCTTGACGACATTATGCTAAGTGAAATAAGCCAGTCACAAAAGAACAAATACTGTGGGATCCCACTGATACGAGGTACCTAAGGTAGTCAGTTTCATCAAGACGGAAACTAGAACAGAGGTTGCCAGGGGCTGAGGGGTGAGGGAAGGGGTGAGAGTTGGTGTTTAACGGGCACAGAGCATCTGCTGGGGAAGTTGGAAAGTTCTGGAGGCGGATGGTGCTGACGGTTACGCAGTAATGTAAATGCACTTAGTGCCACAGAACTGTACACTTAAAATGGTTACATGGCACATGGTATGTTATCTGTCACAATAAAAAATAAAAATAATTTAAATATTAATATGTGCAGAAAAATCCTTGCTAAAATTCTGTTAATGATCAAAACTCTTAGTAAGCTGGAAATGGAAGAGAACTTTCATCGACCATTCAAGGGCATTTCAAACAAAAGCAAACACAAATCCAAACCAAAAGTTTTCAAAAACATAATACATAATAGTGGAATATTGAAAGCTTTCCCAAGGGATTGAGAATAAGACACAAATACTTCCCATTGTTTCCGTTTAATGTTATAAGGAGGTACTAGTTGGTGCAGTAAGAAAAGGAAATAAAAGGAAAATGATTAGGAGGAGCATAAGCTCTCGTTTTACACAGATGATATGATTGTGTACCCAGAAAAATCCAAAATTAACCATCACATAAATTATTTGAGCCAATTAATTAAATTAGTAAGAAGTCTAGATACAACGTCAATATACAATGGCAAGCACTTGCTAGTTCGCAAAACAGATTAACTAGTTTTTACTGACACTAGAAGCTGCATGTGGATTTTCCAAAATTTTTTAAATGTTTATGTGTTGAGGGGCTGTAAGTGCAGATTTCTTACATACATATGTTATGCAGTGGCGAAGCGCCGGCTTTTCGTGTACCCATCACGCAAGTAGTGAACCCACAGGTAATTTTTCAACGCTCACTCACTCCCATCCTCCCACCTGTGGCATATTGAAAATCAATTTGTCTTGTAAAATTAAATAATCCAATTAGGAGGGGGATATATTCTAAGAAAATCAGTGCATGGTGCACACACACACAGAGCACGTGTGTGCACGTGAGAAAGAGGACACAGAGAGAGAAACTGAGTCTTGCTCTGTCGCCCAGGCTGGAGTGCAATGGTGCAAACACAGCTCACTGCAGCCTCAAACTCCCAGGCTCAGGAGATCCTCCTACCTCAGCCTCCCTAGTAGCTGGGATTACAGGTGGAAACCACCATGCCCAGCTAATTTTTTTTTTTTTTGTATTTTTTATAGAGACAGGGTCTTGCCATGTTGCCCAGGCTGGTCTTGAGCTCCTCAGCTCAAGCAATCTGCCTACCTTAGCCTCCCAAAGTGCTGGGATTACAAGCACGAGCCACTGCGCCCACTCCACGTGATTAAATATAGAACATTTATTGGATTCGTCAATTAATATTCTTCTTAAAAGTAGTATTTTAATGTAGCAAGATTGCTTTTCAGCAAAAGATGGGGATTTCCATGGTGGGGTTTCCAAATTCTTCTCAGTGGGGTGAGGATGTATGTTATCACACCCCCAGGCCATCAGATACTATTAGAAAGTGATCACTCTGGAGCCTTCGTTTCAAATAAGCACAGGGTTTGGACGAAGAGACGCAGTTAGGAAAGGAAAAAGCAGAAGGCTCATTCCAAACCTGGATGAGATCCTGAAAAGCAGCCGCTTTTGCCAGTAAAGATCCTTGAAATGATTCAATCACTCTCAAAGCACTCCTTGTCTCCAAGACAATGACTCATAAGCACAATTCCATTGAAGCTAATGTACCATTTTGTGATTTTCGTTTCCAGCTGAGGCTGTTCATTCAAAAAACTCACATAAAAGTGTTCATTGCCTTGATTTCCAAATTCAGGTGTATTTCCTGTTAAGTAGAGCTACTTGCCTTGCCTTTACGAGATTATTACCTAATTAGATATATGCCCAGTGAAATCCAAAATAAAGCATGCCATGTATTGCATCACAGAATGTGTGACTCGGTTGTTCAAGGACATCCACTTTGAAGGAGGGGACATTACTACGGTTTTCACACCCAGCGCCAAGTACTGCCAGGTGGTCTGCACTCACCACCCACGATGTTTACTCTTCACTTTCACGGCGGAATCTCCATCTGAGGATCCTACCCAGTGGTAAATGCTTCTGTTTCCACATTGAGGAGACAGATTTTTACAGGGAGATTGCTGTTCTTAACACATCTCCATCTACCGTTTTACACAATTTAACATTGACAACTGGAAGATAAATTGTCCTTCAGTTGAAATATTCTTACAGAAAGAAGGGATGGTGTTTAGGCAATTCAGAAAAGAATAAATATATCTCCAAGTGTAGGCTTTCCAGCCTCTCTTCTAGTCACAGTGTTAACGGCATGTTTTTTCTGTTTGTCTCAACTTTCATGCTTCTTAAACATTTCACACTTTGCTTTTCTATCGATTATTAATTTTTCTTGTGCTTGAAACTGGAATCTCCCAACTATTTTATTAGAAAAAAATTAAATATTTAAAAAGATAATTTGAAAAAATAGTACAGTACCACGATCCCTTACCACCACCAAGACTGCAATGTTTGCTATATTTGTATAGCAATATACAATATAATATATAATACAGTATACAATACCTATATTTGTACACATGCTTAACCATTTGAAATAATTTTAAAACATGGCACTTTACCCCAAATACTTCAACATGCATTATCCTACACAAAAGACATACGAAATTTAACAAGAATCCCTTTATGCTGTTTCAGTTTTCCCTCAAATGTCATTTAGAGTAATTAACCAGAATCTTACCAAGAGTCACACACTGCTTTGGGTTGTTTGGCAGGTTTAAAATATTTTAAACAGTCCGCCAACCATTTGTGTTCCCATCCTGAGCTTGAAATTGTAATAATAAGCCTTTCTGTAGAATTAAGTTTTCAACATCTTTGTGTATTATTGCTACATTCACAGGCATTTATATAGCACCCTGAACTTATAAAATTTACTACTCCAGAATCTAGAACAGGGTTTGGAAAATGCCTTCTTAATAAAGCAGAGTAAATATGTTAGGCTTTGTGGGCAAAACCCGCAGTAAAGCCAAGGATATTATATAAGTATTTGTGTCACCACTTAAAATGTAACCATTTGAAAATATAAAAATCATTTTGTAGAGCTAACAGGCTAAACAAAAACACACAGATTTTTGGTTGCATTTTACCAACAGGCCATAGTTCACCCATTCCTGTTTGTTCCTGTTAGGAAGGAGTATTCCATGTAGTCTCTTAAGTGTAGGGATGTTGAAGTAAAAAGCAAACTCAGAATCTTGCTAAGAAAATATTTGTTTTGGCATGAGATAAAGTAGTTTGTTTCCTTCTCTTTGGCTTTCTGTGTGCTGACTTTTAAGACCCATTAGTTTAAAAACATAAATTCCTATTCAGTAATATGTATTTTTTTAAAAAACAGGTTTACTTGTGTCCTGAAGGACAGTGTTACAGAAACACTGCCAAGAGTGAATAGGACAGGAGCGATTTCTGGGTATTCTTTCAAGCAATGCTCACACCAAATAAGTGGTAAGATATGTTGTTAGAATCAACAAATGCCAGTTGTGTTGTATACATATAGTCACATCAGATATGGTTTTATGGCAATGAAATAAAACACGGCTATGTGCAAATAAACCCCCTTAATGAAGTTCCTTCAGTGTACAGTATAAACTAACATACATGCATGCCTGCCCTCCAACACACTACAAATTTCTTTACCTCATAGAAAGGCATATCTTACTACCTCACTTCTCATCATTTATTTATATTGTTTCTACTTCCCAGCCTAAAATCTTAAATGAAAGTCTTTTCTTTGGGGGATGGACAAGGTCTCACTCTGTTGTCCAGGCTGGAGTGCAGTGGTGCAATCACAGCTCACTGCAGCCTCAACCACCTGGGTTCCAGTGATCCTCCTGCCTTAGCCTCTGGAGTAGCTGGGACCAGAGGCACAAACCACCATTCCCAGCTAATTTGTGAATCGTTCCTAGAGACAGAGTCTCACTGTAGTGCCCAGGCTGGTCTCAAACTCCCGGCCTCAAGTGATCCACCTGCCTCGGCCTTCCAGAGTGCTGGGATTCCATGGTGCCCAGTTGAAATTCTTTATTAAACATATTCATCCAAATCAAAAGGAGCAAATATAAAAGTTGAAGTGACACTTGTCTTAATAGTGAGCAGATACTTGAATCAGTTAATTAGTGAAATAATCAGTGCAGTTAGGGAGTAGAGAGGCGAGGTCAGAAGATCAAAATGTGAATTTACGAGTCTAAAATTGTTACAATATAAGAAGGACATTGGCATTCTTTTACTGCTTTCATTCAAGAATAAGAATTTTGCAGATTAATGTAACAAAAGACTTCTGAGGAAAGGTGGGTAAAAAAGTTCAGGGTGAGTCAGGAGGGACAGTTGCTTAGGTCAGTGCCTCTGGAATCTGGAAGGTACTCATGTTTTCTGCTTTTATTTCCAGCTTGCAACAAAGACATTTATTTGGACCTGGACATGAAGGGCGTAAACTATAACAGCTCACTTGCCAAGAGTGCTCAAGAATGCCAAGAAAGATGCACGGATGACGTCCACTGCCACTTTTTCACGTATGCCACAAGGCAGTTTCCCAGCCTGGAGCATCGGTGAGTGGGCCTCAGGGCATTCGAGTGGCCAATGATAAACAGAATCGTGATTTACTAAAAAGTTTTTGTCATCAACTTTATGCCAGAGTTTATTTTGAACCCCTAAAAGGCATTTCAATAAAAGTACTCCTGGTTTTCTTCATGAAAAACACACTTAAAGCCTAATTTGGATGCATTTCATTTGTGGTAAGGAGTTTATCTTTTAATAACACTGTCAGAAAAATATATACGCTTAGCTAATTTCAAAAGTGCTACACTTTTAAATTGGCGATTTTGAAACAGCTACAATTGGTCTGATTGTCAGTGCCCTTCCCAGTCTAAAAAATGTTACAGTCTAACAGAATACAAATAAAAATCTACCCCCCTCTCTCTCTCTCTCCCCCCCTCTAAATAACAGTTCCTTACCTAAGACAAAATACTCATGTAAAAAGTTTTATCCTGCTGCTGCATACTGGATTTTGAAATATTTCAAGGATAAATCTATTGTGTAAGGATTTAAAAATGATCTGATCTCTAATGACCAAATCTGTGTCCTCATCTTTAAAAATTTCCGTGGGAAATAGATTATTAATTTGTATATTCAGAAATATACATTATACAATATACAGTATATTCAGAAATATACTGGGATGATTTAGATTTTCATAGTAAACTGCATTTATCTGGAATCAACAGAAAAGTGAAAAACGTTCTAAGTACTAGTATTTGTGGGTTTCTTTCTTTCTTTTTTTTTTTGGACACAGTTTCGCTCTTTTTTGCCCAGGCTGGAGTGCAATGGTGCGATCTCAGCTCACTGCAACCTCAGCCTCCTGGGTTCAAGCGAATCTCCTGTCTCAGCCTCCTGAGTAGCTGGAATTATAGGCGCCCACTACCACGCCTGGTTAATTTTTGTATTTTTAGTAGAGATGGGGTTTCACCATGTTGGCCAGGCTGGTCTCGAACTACTGACCTCAGATAATCCTCCTGCCTTGGCCTCCCAAAGTGCTGGGATTGCAGGTGTGAGCCACCGCACCTGGCCTAATACTTCTGTTTCAACATTGGATTTTAACATTCTGCCTACCACATTAACAAAGAGGAGTAAACGGAAAGCAAACAAAGCATCAACAAGTTATTTCAAAAACAACAGTGGTTACACACACACACACCAAACCCCTAACTTAGGCATTTGACTTGCAACCCTTGTCTGTAGCTCAGTTCAGATGACAGCTTTTATGTCTAAGACTTAACAGAATGTGAACTGCAAGCCAAGAAAGTGGAGGTTTCTAAGCAAGATAAAAAAAGTAAAATCATTAAAAGTAAGAAGGACTTGGCCAGGTGCGGTGGCTCATACCTGTAATCCCAGAACTTTGGGAGGCTGAGGTGGGCAGATCACCTGAGGCCAGGAGTTCAAGACCAGCCTGACCAATATGATGAAACCCCGTCTCTACTAAAAAAGAATACAAAAATTAGCCAGGCATGGTGGTGGGCACCTGTAATCCCAGCTACTCGAGAGGCTGAGACAGGAGAATCGCTTGAACCTGGGAGGCAGAGGTTGCAGTGAGCCAAGATCGCGCCATTGCACTCCAGCCTGGTCGACAAGAGCCAAACTCCATCTCAAAAAAAAAAAAAAAAAAAAAAAAAAAAAGTGAGAAGGGCTTGAGAAGTCGTTCATTCATGCATTCTCCTTCCTCATGTGGCCACTCTCTCAAGTTGTCACTGTACTGAAGAAGAAATAAAGTTACACAGTTCACAGGTGCTTAGCGGCACTGCTGGGACCACGCCCAGCCACTCAGCCTCCCAGATGGATGCTTCAGGGTCTCGCAGGTCCTCTCTCCAAAGGGGACATTCTTATCATCTCATGTTTTCTCCTCCTTGCACTTGGAAGAATAAGACACTTTTCCTTTTTCTTTTTATTCAGTAACATTTGTCTACTGAAGCACACCCAAACGGGGACACCAACCAGAATAACGAAGCTCGATAAAGTGGTGTCTGGATTTTCACTGAAATCCTGTGCACTTTCTAATCTGGGTAACTATTGACTTCTTGATGACGTAGTTCAACCATTAAATATGCTCATGGTCAGGACAATAGATCTCACTCAGGATACCAGCTTATGCTCACAATGGAACAGACCCAAAGACCTTTACCTTCTTCATGTGGTAGATGTCATCATGTCTTGTACAGTTAGATCCTCTATTTAAATTTCAAATTTAAAATAATCATGTCATTTTCTTCTAAATAAAAAAAAATTTAAAAGATCTTGGGATACACTTAAATTTTTTAATATGGAATTTACAAATACTGTGACTGGAATTTTCCTGATAGCTGGTGAACTGAGTTCCTAACACAGTTCTTCTGTTGTGCAGCTTGTATTAGGGACATTTTCCCCAATACAGTGTTTGCAGACAGCAACATCGATAGTGTCATGGCTCCAGATGCCTTTGTCTGTCGCCGAATCTGCACTCATCATCCCGGTTGCTTGTTTTTTACCTTCTTTTCCCAGGAATGGCCCAAAGAATCTCAAAGGTAAGGAGTTAACAAGTAAGGATAATTTGTTATCTTTTAAAAACAGCTGATCAAAATCCATCATTAAAAACTCCAAGTAACTAAAAATTTACTCTAAATGTCAGTCTAGGATAAAAGTTGCAAAGAATTTCTAGCCCCTCTCCCTTTCTATTCCCCGCCTACTTACCACAAACCCGACATTACCGAGGACTCTTTTTATTTTTATTTTTTTGAGACGGAGTCTTGCTGTACTGCCCAGGCTGGAGTACAGTGGTGTGATCTTGGCTCACTGCAACCTTTGCCTCCCGGGTTCAAGTGATTCTCCTGCCTCAGCCTCCTGAGTAGCTGGGATTATAGGCATGGGCCACCATGCCCAACTAATTTTTTTTTTTTTGTATTTTTAGTAGAGACAGGGTTTCACCATGTTGGCCAGGCTGGTCTCGAACTCCTGACCTCAGGCGATCCGCCTGCCTCGGCCTCCCAAAGTGTTGAGATTACAGGGTTGAGCCACCATGCCTGGTCAATAAATTTTAAAATAAATATTATTTTACCTAAATAAATTTTAGGTACAGGTACAGTTTTGTTACATGGATATTCTGTGTAGTGTGAAGTCTGGGCTTTTACTGCCCCACCCTCCTCTATCCTTCCAACTGTCTGAGTCTCCAATAGCTTTCATTCCACTCTCTCTGTGCCTGTGTACATTTTACTTAGCTCCCACTTTTAAGTGAGAACATGGAATATTTGACTTTCTGTTTCTGAGTTGTTTCACTTGAGATAATAGCCTCCAGTTCTATCCATGTTGCTGCAAAAGACATGATTTTATGATTTTTTATGGCTAAGTAACATTCTATAGTATGTTCTATACACCACATTTTCTTTATCCATTCATTTGTTGATAGACTCTTAGGTTGATCCATATCTTTGTTATTATGAATAGTGCTGCAGTAAACATGTGAGTGTAGGTATCTTTGTGAAATAATGATTTTTTTTTCTTTCTTTTCCTTTGGACATGTACCCAGTAGTGCTGGAGGTCTCCACCTTGACAAAGGGAGAGTTGTCTAATTCTAAATGAAATGAAGAGATTCCATTTCCATTTCATGACCACTAAAAGGCAATTCAGTCCAATGCTTTGTTTAAAATAATTGAACCAGGAGCAGAAAGAGCTGAAAATGTCAGTGAAATGTCAAACCCAAAGTGGAGAGAGAGAGGTGGAAATGAATGTCTCCATCAAGTTGGTTAGGATGGTGGTGGAGGGAGATTTGAGAATTGAGTTCCTGTTTCCTTACCAATGGAAATTAACATAGGAAATCAGAAACAGCATGAAAAATTTATTTGATTATCAAAAGGACATTAGCTAAGGTTGCTATCCCTCTTTTATTTATTTATTTGAGACAGGGTCTTGTTCTGTCACTCAGATTTGGGTGCACTGGGTGTGATCTCAGCCCACTGCAGCCTCCACTTCCTAGGTTCAAGCAATCCACCTATCTCATCCTCCCAAGTTGCTGGGACCACAGGTGTGCACCACCATGCTCAGCTAATGTTTGTATTTTTGTAGGGACAGGGTTTCGCCATGTTGGTCAGGCTGGTCTAGAACTGCTGGCCTCAAGCAATCCATCGGCCTTGGCTTCCCACAGTTCAGGGATTAAAAGCCTGAGCCACCATGCCCAGCTTGCTATTCTTCATTGACAACATTCACTTAAACAAACAAACAAACAAACATCCATAAAATTAAGTCAGTTTTAAAACCTAGCTTGTATATATTTTTGAATTGGAACTCTGAGAGCCCTCGGCACATGCTTGATTGGCCTCCTGTTGATGAAAAGGTGTCCTCCAGACAATTCAGCCAAGGGGAGCCCCGTGTGCCTTGCCCATCACACGAACCTCACTTTCCACCGAGTGAGGCTATAATTTCAGAAGTTCCAGGTCTGTCACATGAAAATATATCTCCTACCATCACTTACTAAACAAATTTCATAGAATTTGTTTGGTACCTATTATATATCAGGCATTGTTCTGAAGACTGGGGATACCATTTAGTGAACTAAATAGATGAAAACCTTGCCGATTGGACCAGAGTGGAGATGAGAGAGAAGTGACCAGATTGATATGTGTTACAGCAGAGAGCCAATAAGATATACTGATGGATTGGACCATGGAGTGTTAAGTAGTCAGTGATAGCGCCGAGACTTTTGGCCCAAAAAACTGAAAGATGGAAATGCTGATGACAGAGATGTGGAAGGTTTCATAAGCAGCAGAGTGTAGGAGAAGCAATGCCCACGACACATCTAGAGGAAAGGGTTGAACCGACAGCTGGAAATAGAAGTCACATTTAACAGAGAGGTTCATGTGTAGATCTGTGTTTAGGTGTCGCCAATATACAGCTGATATTTTTTAAAAATCTAGTGAAATTATCAAAGAATTAAATGCAGACAGGGAAGAAAGTAGGGTCCAAAGATGGAGCCTTGGGGCGTTATAAAGTTCAGAAATAAGAAAGATGCCATTGTCACTTGTAATTTTGTGTTAGTCACTGCTCTTTTTCTTTGTCTTATTCCCTTACCGACCAATTCCTAGACTAGGAATAACACATTTGACCTTTAATACAGAATGTGATAGGAATGTAGCTTCTATAAGCCAAAACTTGGCAATTTAAATTTAAATTTATTAAAATTAAATAAAACTGGCTGGGTGCAGTGCCTCATGCCTGTAATCCCAGCACTTTGGGAGGCCGAGGCAGGTGGATCACTTGAGATCAGGAGTTCGAGACCATCCTGGCCAACATGGCGAAACCCCGTCTCTACCAAAAATACAAAAATTAGCCTGGTATGGTGGCATGTGCCTGTTATCCCAGCTACTCAGGAGGCTGAGGCAGGAGAATCACGGGACATGGAGGTTGCAGTGAGCCGAGATCGCGACACTGCACTCCAGCCTGGATTACAAGAGAAAGACTCTGTCTCAAAAAAAAATAGTAATAAATAAAACTAAAAATTCACCTTCCCAGCTGTATTAGCTACATTCCAAGTGCCCAACAGCCACATGTGGTTGGCGGTTACTGTATTGGATGGCATAGACATAGACTATTTCCATCACTGCAGAAAGTTCTAGGGATAGCCTTGCTCTAGACTGTGGTTTTGTCTACTTAGGAAAAGTCACTCTTTTCCAGGAAGATGCTTCCAGGGTGTAGAGTCAACGATGTACTTCACCCATCTCCTTATAAACCTGTTGCAATCCTGGATAGGAGGTTTCTAGGTAGCATGAAGACTCTTGAATCTTTAAGACAGGCTGGGAGTGTTGAAAGGAAGGAAATGGAAAGGGAAGATACTGGCAAGACTCTGATAATAGAGCAAGCTCAGAAAATTGTTATGGAGCCAGGTGATTTAGTTAGAAAATGTGTCTGCAACCTAAGGGTCATGGAGTGTGACTCTGTGGTTTATGTGTGTGACTCCATGGTTTATGTGTGTGACTCCATGGTTCATGGGTGTGACTCCGTGGTTCATGGGTGTGACTCCGTGGTTTATGGGTGTGACTCTGTGGTTTGAGTGTGATTCCGTGGTTTGAGTATGACTCCGTGGTTTAGGGGTGTGACTCTGTGGTTTGAGTGTGACTCCATGGTTTATGGGTGTGACTCTGTGGTTTATGAGTGTGACTCCGTGGTTTATGGGTGTGACTCTGTGGTTTATAGGTGTGAATCCATGGTTTATGAGTGTGACTCCATGGTTTATGGGTGTGACTCCATGGTTTGAGTATGACTCTGTGGTTTATGAGTGTGACTCTGTGGTTTATGGGTGTGACTCCGTGGTTTATGGGTGTGACTCCATGGTTTGAGTGTGACTCAGTGGTTTGAGTATGACTCTGTGGTTTATGAGTGTGACTCCGTGGTTTATGGGTGTGACTCCGTGGTTCATGAGTGTGACTCTGTGGTTCATGGGTGTGACTCTGTGGTTTATGGGTGTGACTCCATGGTTTGAGTGTGATTCTGTGGTTTATGGGTGTGGCTCTGTGGTTTATGGGTGTGACTCCGTGGTTCATGAGTGTGACTCCGTGGTTCATGGGTGTGACTCTGTGGTTTATGAGTGTGACTCTGTGGTTTATGGGTGTGACTCCGTGGTTTGGGTGTGACTCTGTGGTTTATGGGTGTGACTCTGTGGTTCATGAGTGTGACTCCGTGGTTCATAGGTGTGACTCCGTGGTGTATGGGTGTGACTCTGTGGTTTGTGGGTGTGACTCCATGGTTTGAGTGTGATTCTGTGGTTTATGGGTGTGACTCTGTGGTTTATGAGTGTGACTCCGTGGTTCATGGGTGTGATTCTGTGGTTTATGAGTGTGACTCTGTGGTTTGAGTGTGACTCTGTGGTTTATGGGTGTGACTCTGTGGTTTATGAGTCCATGGTTTATGGGTGTGATTCCGTGGTTTATGAATGTGACTCCATGGTTTATGAGTGTGACTCTGTGGTTTATGAGTGTGACTCCGTGGTTTATGAGTTTGACTCCGTGGTTTATAAGTATGATTCCATGGTTTATGGGTGTGATTCCGTGGTTTATGAATGTGACTCTGTGGTTTATGAGTGTGACTCCATGGTTTATGGGTGTGACTCCGTGGTTTATGGGTGTGACTGTGGTTTATGAGTGTGACTCTGTGGTTTATGAGTGTGACTCCGTGGTTTATAAGTATGACTCCATGGTTTACAAAGAATACTTTCAAAATAGGAAAATCTTCACAATTAAGTGCCAGCATGAGCTGACTTTACTTTCTCTAGGTGCTGTAAAAATGTTTTTATGTGTCTGATACGATATATTTCTACTTCCCTTTTGTTTTTGTTAGAAATCTTTGTCTCCTTAAAACATCTGAGAGTGGATTGCCCAGTACACGCATTAAAAAGAGCAAAGCTCTTTCTGGTTTCAGTCTCCAAAGCTGCAGGCACAGCATCCCAGGTAAACTGAGTTCTGCATTCTGGCTGAGAGTGACCAGCCCTGAGGAGGCTGAAGCGTGCTGAGGGAGGGTCTCGCTCTGACATGTGGTCTGCTGTCTAGTGTTCTGCCATTCTTCATTTTACCATGACGCTGATTTCTTGGGAGAAGAACTGGATATTGTTGCTGTGAAAGGTCACGAGGCCTGCCAGAAACTGTGCACCGATGCCGCCCGCTGCCAGTTTTTTACCTATGCCCCAGCTCAAGCATCTTGCAACGAAGGGAAGTAAGCCATGTGCAGCGCTATGCAGATACCCTTGTCTCGTCTGCCTGTGAGGCGCATTATGTTTATACTGTTTTGTTTCCAACTGCAGGGGCAAATGTTACTTAAAGCTTTCTTCAAATGGATCTCCAACTAAAATACTTCGCGGGAGAGGAGGCATCTCTGGATACACATTAAGGCTGTGTAAAATGGATAATGGTGAGTATAATGTTACTTGAAAAAATACAGCTGAAGGAATTATTCCATACGGAATCCATCACAACCAAGACTGTCAGGTCCAGCTGCAGAGGGGAGAACGTTCATGAAATAAACACATTTTGCCATTTTCCATTGTTTTCACTCCTATCACCCAAGCTGACCATGTTTTAAAGGTAAATACTGGGGCTTGACCAAACTCTACATTGCCTAGTATTAACTAAATATATGTTTTAATTTGATACATTTATACACCTGGCATTTCTGTTTTCTTTCTTTCTTTCTTTCTTTCTTTCTTTCTTTCTTTCTTTCTTTCTTTCTTTCTTTCTTTCTTTCTTTCTTTCTTCTTTCTTTCTTTTTTTTTTGAGACAGAGTCTCACTCTGTTGTCCAGGCTGGAGTGCAGTGATGTGGTCAGTGTTTACTGCAGCCTCTGCCTTGAACTCCTGGACTCCAACAATCCTCCCACCTTAGCTCCCTGAGTAGCTGGGGCTACAGGCGTGCACCACAACACCCGGCTAATTTTTTGTAGAGATCTTGCCATGTTGCCCAGGCTGCTCTTGAACTCCTGGGCTCAAGCGATCCTCCCGCTTTGGCCTCCCAAAGTTCTGGGATTACAGGTTTGAGCCACTGTACCCAGCCACAACTGGTATTTCATGAGACCCAGACTCTGCCAACACTCCTGTTATCAAGGCCAGTAATCTTTCCTATTATCCTTTGTAAGGGAAATATCGATCAATACTTTGGTTAGTCAAATTACTCATTTTCTTCTAAAAAATATGTATCTATTCAAGAAATACTGGCACACCTCCTTTTTAGAGGTCTTTATTCAGATTCCATGCAGGGTTCTGGAGACTTAGGAATTGGCACAGGTTAAGGTAAAACTTTACTAATAACAATGAGTGTGGTAGGGTGGAAATAAGAGTGTTTAGATTATACAAGACCTATGATAACATAAAAGTTGCAAGAAAAATCCAACCAGCAGTGTTTCCAACCCGGTGGCCAATTTCTGAGCATAGTCGCAAGAGATGGTTTGTAGGCAAACAGAAATGTTCTAAGGGACAAAATCCCCAACCGGAAAGAACACACCACAAACACTCCTGCCCAAATTACCGTGATAACTTAGGATGGCTTTACTATATACTGATTTACAGAAAGCTGCATGTTCTTGGACTGTTTATTGCTAAATGTCCAATATTCCAATACACTATAAGATGCAACTGAGATTTAATGAATAAAATGCAAGTGATAATCATGCTTTGTAATAGTTTTAGAAGCACAAAAACCTTTCGTGTCAGATTATCTGCTGTACTGAGAAGGCGAGTCAATCCTTCATTTCTGAGAACTTGTTTTGTAGAACATAAAGATGTCATATTGCCTCCAACACTGATATCCTAACTCGTAAACTGTGCCCTCCTAGAGCTCAGAGGCGCTCCGATGAGAATCTTTGGATGGCTCAAGCCTCCTTAAAAAGCAAGTCGATTAAGTCGTATCCCATACATTCTGTTTTCCTCACAATAAATTTCCCTAAGACAAGAAGGAGTCTTCAGCACCATTCTGTTGTCTTTCTTCTACTTCTGAGCATTAGAAGGGATGCTTAGCGAATGTTGTTGTTAAGTAATGTTGACATGGTTTAAAAAATGGGAATGAGCACGTATACCTTAATACATTGCAGATTGCGTTTCCCCCTTCCTTCTTCATTATGGTTTTCTCGTTGGATTTATAGACTCTGGCCTGTAGAAGTTACAGAATATACCAGATAAAGATTGATAGCTGCAGGAGAAAATGTAAGATAAAGGAAAATAAAGTCTTATGTCTTTTCAGTGCACCTTTGGAGGGAGTGAATTAGATAACTAGGTTTTTTGCTGCACTGTATTTGATGAAATAACTCCCTAACGTGAAAGGGAAGAGCTACGTGAGATGTTGATGGTGCCTTGTCTGCCATTGGTCTACAATGTAACTTAACTTTCTGAAGATAGATAGCAGCACCATTAAAACAAACATTTCTTAACACAAAATATGATTCTAAACACATATTTTCAGCATTTCGTTTAAACTGAGAATCAAAATAGGATGAACATCAAGGCCTCTCACCTGTACCTAATAGCGTCTTGATTGAGTTATTTCTAACATACACTAGTTACTGCTTACTTATTAATTTTCCTAAATTTTACCTTTATGACACTTCCCACCTTGCAAACTATAAAGGTTTCCCAGAAATTCCAGAATAGAGGGCCCTCCAAAACAAATTTTCTCCCTACCAGCTCCAAAATGACAGCCTCTGTTCAGGCTTCCAAAGACACATCCTGCTCGTTCTCACCTCAGTTGCTGTTAGCTGCTGTTTCCTTCCAAACTCCTTCTCTCTTCCTCTCCTTCTATTTGAAATCCGCCCCAGAATTATACACTCATTTTCCTACCATGGAAAAAAAGGCCTAGTAAGGTTGTTTTATACCCACAAAACTAGTGAGTGGATCTTCTAGGATCTGGCTTCTCATCAGTGATTCTTCTGTTAACTTAGACTCCTCCCTTAGCTTGGGACACGGAGCCTCTCTGAGCATCTGAGCCTGGTTATTCTAAGTGTGATCTGGGCACGGCACATTGGCATCACCCAGGAGGTTATTAGAATTTCAGGACCCATACAGACGTTACGGAGTCAGGATCTGCAATTTAAAAGCTATGCAGGCGACCCACAGGCACATCGCATAGGTGTGTGCATGTGTGTGCGTGTGTGTCTAGAATACTGCTGTCTATGAACCCCCACTCCCATGCCATCTGTGTTCCATGTGTGCGTGTGTGTGCATGTGTGTATGTGTATGTGCATGTGTGTGTCTAGAATACTGCTGTCTACGAACACCCCACTCCCATGCCATCTGTGTTCTGTGTGTGTGCACATGTGTGTACGTGTGTGTGCATGAGTGCATGTGTGTGTGCATGTGTGCATGTGTAAGTCTAGAATACTGCTGTCTACAAACACCCCACTCCCATGCCATCTCTGTTCCTTGTGTGTGTGCGTGTGGGTACGTGCGTGTGTGTGCACACATGTGTGTGTGGTGTGTGTCTAGAATACTGCTGTCTTCGAACACCCCACTCCCATGCCATCTGTGTTCCGTGTGTGTGTGCGTGCATGTGTGTGCATTTGGGTGTGTGTACACACGTGTGTGTGCACGTGTATGTGTGTGTGCGTGTATGTGTGTGTCTGCGTGTGTCTAGAATACTGCTGTCTACTAACACCCCACTCCCATGTTGTGTTCCATGTGTGCTTGTGTGTGCATGTGTCTACTCTCTACTAACACCCCACTCCCATGCCATCTGTGTTCCGTGTGTGTGTGTGCGTGTGTGTGCATGTGTGTGCGTGCGTGTGTATGGGCATGTGTGTGTGTGCGTGTGTGTGTGTGTGCATGTGTGCGCATGTGTGCATGTGTGTGTCTAGCACACTGCTGTCTATGAACACCCCATTCCCATGCCATCTGTGTTCCGTGTGTGTGTGCATGTGTGTGCATGTGTGTGCGTGCGTGTGTATGGGCATGCGTGTGTGTGCGTGTGTGTGTGCGTGTGTGCGCATGTGTGCGTGTGTCTAGCATACTGCTATGAACACCCCATTCCCATGCCATCTGTTCCGTGTGTGTGTGCGTGTGTGTGCGTGCATGTGTATGTGCATGCGTGTGTGTGCATGTGTGTGTGTGCGTGTGTGTGTGCGTGTGTGTGTGCACGCATGTGTGCATGTGTGTGTCTAGCATACTGCTGTCTATGAACACCCCATTCCCATGCCATCTGTGTTCCGTGTGTGTGTGCGTGTGTGTGTGTGCGTGTGTATGTGCATGCGTGTGTGTGCGTGTGTGTGTGCGTGTGTGCACGCGTGTGTGCGTGTGTGTCTAGCATACTGCTGTCTATGAACACCCCATTCCCATACCATCTGTGTTCCGTGTGTGTGTGCGTGTCTAGAGTATGAACACCCCACTCCCATGCCATCTGTGTTCCATGGCAGACTGGGTCAAGGTTCCAGCCTGGAGGATGGGTTCTTGTGTTGCGCATCCAGTAAGCAGAAAGAGAGGGAACTGTTCTTTCTAGGCAGCCACAAGAGTAAAGAAACGCAGGATGAACCTAAGTCAAAGTCCCTGAAAAGTACCAAGGACCCCAGAGAATCCCAAATTGTCCACAAGGCCAAAGGTCAGAGGAAGTTCGCAGATCAGTCTTACTTTGGACGTGGATGGAGCAGGAGTGACTGGGAGTCATGGTCAGCAGAGTCACAGGAACAGGGCAGGAACTGGACAATGACTGCAGCCTGAGGGCAAGGTGCTCGCCTTTTCTTTCTAAGAGTAGTTCTCAAACGCCAGCAGGGCTGGTTTTAAACACAGAGGACTGAGCTTCCAGGCTGGAGTTTCTCATTCACTGCATCTGAAGTGGGGCTGAAGAATGTGCATTTCTGACAAGTTCCCAGGTGACAATGTTGGTCTAGAGACTGCACTTGACAACAACTGGTTTAAAAGAAACATTCGCGTTATCATTTAAAGAACGGTAAGACAGCCTTGTAGGACCACACAGGAGGGCGGCATCCTTTGGGGTGTGTCATTACGAGATGAATTAATTAATTCCATTTTTCATGTGCATGTTTTGCTTTGGCAACTTGATTATGAAGTCTCTGTAACTCAGGGTCATGATGAACCACTGACTTGAGGGACGGTTCTCTTCTTCTTGTTCCTGAAAGAGTATAATTACTGATGGAAAGGAAGTTGTAGGAAGCTGCTCATCGCAATGCTTCTGTTGCAGAGTGTACCACCAAAATCAAGCCCAGGATCGTTGGAGGAACTGCATCTGTTCGTGGCGAGTGGCCGTGGCAGGTGACTCTGCACACCACCTCACCCACTCAGAGACACCTGTGTGGAGGCTCCATCATTGGAAACCAGTGGATATTAACGGCCGCTCACTGTTTCTATGGGTCAGTACCATGGCTGCTTTTATTAGTTCATCTTCTTCACACATTTATAAAAAATATTACTAGCATATTAGGAAATACTTTAATCAATTAACTTGTCTTATTTGCAAAATTAATTAATTAATTCCTTCAGTGGTAAAAAAGGCAGAAAGAGTCCCTCATGGTCTCCCAGCATCAGAGCAGGTGCAGGTACACGGCCGCTTGACTGCCTGCAATTCTGCTTCCCGTTTAACCACATCCACATTCCCAGGGGCCTTCATGTTATTCCCTGCAAGAGCATACCTCCCTCTGTGCCTCGCTCTGTGCACTGCGCCAGAACTAAACTCACAGAGGATTCACCACTCTCTGAATCAAATTGCTAATATGTGTGTGTGCGTGTGTGCATGTGTGCATGTGTGTGTGTGTTTAAATACAGAAAGAGGCCAGGTGTGGTGGTTCATGCCTGTAATCCCAGCACTTTGGGTGGCTGAGGTGGGAGGATCACTTGATGCCAGGAGTCTGAGGTCAGCCTGGGCAACATAGTGAGACCCTGTCTCTAAAAATTATTTAAAAACTAGTCAGGCCCGGTGGTTTGTGCACCTGTAGCACCAGCTGCTCAGAAGGCTGAGGTAGGAGGATCACTTGAGCCCAAGAGTTCAAGGGTTCAGTGAGTTACTACAGTGCCACTGCGCTCCAGCTTGAGCAACAGAGCGAGACCCTGTCTCTAAGTAAATAAATAAAATACAGAAAGAGTTCAGTGTGCATCCTCAAACTGGGTTCCTTCCTTAGGCCACTTTCAGCATTGGCCAAACATAAAGGCTCCAGCTGGGGGTATATATATTCCAGGGAAGTTAAGTCAGCCAGACTTTCTGTTTGCTACTTTAGTATCCTCCCAGTTGTTTCCAGACACAGTATCGTGTGCTTTTTAGTTTTAGTTTACTTTTTTAATCAGTCTGCAGCACATTCATATTAAACTCAAGAACACATGTGAAATCAAGAGTCCCTGTTACCCGTCACATATGGGAACGGAGTAACAGAAAGGCTGCCTGAGTTTCTCAGTGTCACAGCTAGTCACTGGCGAGGTTCAGTGTCACAGCAAGTCACTGGCGAGGGTGAGACTAAGTCCAGTGATCTTCGTGTGTGCGTGTGTGCTTGTGCTTGTGTGTGTGCTTGTGTGTGCCTGTGTGTGCTTGTGTGTGCATGTGTGTGCTTGTGTGTGTGTGCGCGCCTGTGTGTGCTTGTGTGTGTGTGCGCCTGTGTGTGCTTGTGTGTGTGTGCGCCTGTGTGTGCTTGTGTGCGTGTGTGTTGGAGCATGGAGGGAGTGCTCATTCATTTTTTGTGTATAATGGATTTTCTTTATAGGGTGAATATGTTTTTTATCCTGAAAAATCTTAGGAAAAAATCACTTTTTTCCACCTAAATGTCCATCATTGGCAGAAAATATTAGTAATAGTTAAACAGTCACACACTTCACAATGTCTGGGAATTATTTTCAGTAAAGGAAATTTCTTTTCCTCTGTTGTTTGCTTCTTAGGGTAGAGTCACCTAAGATTTTGCGTGTCTACACTGGCATTTTAAATCAATCTGAAATCAAAGAGGATACATCTTTCTTTGGGGTTCAAGAAATAATAATCCATGATCAATATAAAATGGCAGAAAGTGGCTATGATATTGCCTTGTTGAAACTGGAAACCACAGTGAATTACACAGGTATGGAGAATTTTATCTGGAAAGTTATCTCCAATGGTGAACTGGATGAAATGTTTAACACTACTAGATTTACGACCTGACCCTGCCAGTCTCTCCGTGCGCTATCATCACGAAAGGGAGAGAGCCTGGATCACTAGTCATTCATTCTGTTAAGGCTGACACACTTTCCTGGCGATTGAAACTTATTTTGGGAATGTGGGTGAAGAGATACGTTTTCCTGAGGCTTCTTCAGGTGCATAGAATGACATAATTTCATAATACATTGGAATAGTAAAGATAATTTAGTCTAAAGATAATTTCGTAAAGATAATTTAGGGATGAAGGATTGAAGGTTAGGAAAATTAAGCAACTTGTGCAGGATCACAAACTGAGTTGGATGAGGAGTTAGTGGCCAGGGTGGGGCTTGCCTCTCTCTCGCCCCCTCATCCTGGCACTTGTGCGATATCATGCTGAACCTGAGGGAGGAAAATATATGACAACAAGGCAAAAATGAATATAGTAAACAAAGAAAACACAGATAATGTACAGTGGAAGAAGAGTGTCTTCTGAAAAAGAGGATCTATTTTGCTTCTCATATTTAAACCATGATTTTTTAAATTTAGATTCTCAACGACCCATATGCCTGCCTTCAAAAGGAGATAGAAATGTAATATACACTGACTGCTGGGTGACTGGATGGGGGTACAGAAAATTAAGAGGTAAAAATGATATTGTCATATGTGCTGCAGCCTAGAAATGAAGAACGGAAACTTTTCTTTCCTGTCAAGTCATGTAGCTGAAGCACAAGTCGAGTCACACTGCTCAGTTGCAGGAAGCGGATTAATACAGACGGAGAGGCAAAAGTCACCCAAGTGAGGCTGGTGCCTCATCTGTTTGATTGGAAATTTTAAATGTGACTACATCTCTTTAAAGACTAATTATATTTAATGAAGTTTAATGTGAAGCCTGGCACTTTTCAGTAAATGTTCTAGCCTGCTATCCAATTACTTTCTCTGGGACGTCATTCCAGTTAGTGTCATAATTAATTTTTGAACTTAATTAACATTAACAAAATGGTACATGCAATAGTGGGAATAATGTCTTCTTCATACTTGTAATTATAAAACGTCCGTGAAGTAAATCTAACATTTTTTCCTTCTAGATTTTTATATAGGCATGATTGTTGTTGTTGTTGTTGTTGAGATGGAGTCTCGCTCTGTCGCCCAGGCTGGAGTGCAGTGGCGCGATCTTGGCTCACTGCAAGCTCTGCCTCTTGGGTTCAAGCAATTCTCCTGCCTCAGTCTCTCAGGTAGCTGGGATTACAGGCGCCCACCACCACCCCAAGCTAATTTTTTGTATTTTTAGTAGAGACAGGGTTTCACCGTGTTAGCCAGGATGGTCTCGATCTCCTGACCCTGTGATCTGCCTGCCTCAGCCTCCCAAAGTGCTGGGATTACAGGCGTGAGCCACTGTGCCCGGCCGTGATTTTTATTTTAAATATATGCGTCCGGGCGCGGTGGCTCATGCCTGTAATCCCAGCGCTTTGAGAAGCCAAGATGGGTGGATCACTTGAGGTCAGGAGTTCAAGACCGGCCTGCCCAACACGGTGAAACCCCATCTCAACTAAAAATACAGACATTAGGGCATAATGGCAGGTGCCTGTAATCCTAGCTACTCGGGAGGCTGAGGCAGGAGAATTGCTTGAACCTGGGAGGCGGAGGTTGCAGCGAGCTGAGATCATACCACTGCACTCCAGCCTGGGCAACAGAAAGAGACTCTGTCTCAATTTAAAAAAAAGTGTGTGTGTGTGTGTGTGTGTGTGTGTGTATGCATATGCGTTTATGTGTATTGTACATGGTTATTCCACAAACAAACCAAAAAATTTTTTTTCAGACAAAATACAGAATACTCTCCAGAAAGCCAAGATACCCTTAGTGACCAGTGAAGAGTGCCAGAAGAGATACAGAGGACATAAAATAACCCATAAGATGATCTGCGCTGGCTACAGGGAAGGAGGGAAGGATGCTTGCAAGGTAACGCAGTGTTCTTAGCCAATGGAATATACACAAATTGGAATGCTTAATGCATTTTTTTTTTTTTTTTTGAAAAGGAGTCTTGCTGTCACCCAGGCTAGAGTGCAGTGGTGTGATCTCTGCTCACTGCAGCCTCCACCTCCAGGTTCAAGCGATTCTCTAGCCTCAGCCTCCTGAGTAGCTGGGATTATAGGCATGCGCCACCACGCCTGGCTACTTTATTTTGTATTTTTAGTAGAGACGGGGTTTCACCATGTTGGCCAGGATGGTCTCGATCTCTTGACCTCGTGATCCGCCCGCTTTGGCCTCCCAAAGTGCTGGGATTATAGGTGTGAGCCACCGTGCCCGGCCACTTAATGCATTTTAAAAAGCAGTCTTCTGCCAATGAGCAGGGAACACAGTGTATTTGCTTGACTTGGCAAAAATGAGGAGACTGGATGAACGCAAGCACCCAGGTTCTCTGCAGTATATTAAGAGTCCAAGACAGCATTTACACAAAATCAGCCTGAGCAAGATGTGCTGAAGATGGGAAGCGTCTGAGTTGATCTGTGCACCTGTTCTTGTCTCCCCTCGTTCTAGGGAGACTCGGGAGGCCCTCTGTCCTGCAAACACAACGAGGTCTGGCATCTGGTGGGCATCACGAGCTGGGGCGAAGGCTGTGCTCAAAGGGAGCGGCCAGGCGTTTACACCAACGTGGTTGAGTACGTGGACTGGATTCTGGAGAAAACTCAAGCAGCGTGAACGGGTTCCCAGGGGCCACAGGAGTCCCTGAAGGACGGAGGATTTGCTGGGAGAGGGTGTTGAGTTCGTTGTGCTGGCATGCTTCCTCCACAGTAACACGCTGACGGGGCTTGGTGCTGGTAGGAAAATGCCAGAAGAAAACAAACTGCCACAAGCTGTTATGTCCAAAACTCCCATTCTATGATCATTGTAGTTTGTTTCAGCACCCAGTCTCTTTGTTTCTGATCACGCTTCTAAGGAGTCCAAGAATTACCATAAGGGCAATATTTCTGACGATTACTATATAGGCAGATATACCAGAAAATAACCAAGTAGTGGCAGCAGGGATCAGGTAGAAGAACTGATAAAAGAAGCCACCATAAATAGATTTGTTCAATGAAAAATGAAAACTGGAAGAAAGGAGAACAAAGACAGTCTTCACCATTTTGCAGGAATCTGCACTCTGCCTGTGTGAACACATTTCTTTGTAAAGAAAGAATTTGATTACATTTAATGGCAGATTTTCAGAATAGTCAGGAATTCGTGTCATTTCCATTTTAAAACATATGTTTAAAAAAATCAGTTTGAGTAGACACAAGCTAAGAGTGAATGTGAAGATACCAGAATTTCTGTAGGGAAGAGGATTACAAGCAGCAATGTACCCAGGAGTGGTACCTTAGGACCAATTTTAAAGATACACTTTCCTGAAAAATGATTTGTGATGGATCGTATATTTATTTAAAATATCTTGGGAGGGGGAGGCTGATGGCGATAGGGAGGCAAGCTGAAGCCTCCGTAAGACAAGCTGCTACTGTGACTGTGGCCCCCAAAGAGCTAGACCGCATATTTATTTGACAAAAGTCACCACTGACTACATCCGTACTACAGAGAAAAAACAACTTGGGCACAAATGGATGGTTACAGTGAAGTCTTCAGCAAGCAGCTTCCTGTATTCTAAGTACTGGGCTTTTCTGTTTGGTGCAAATATTTATCTCATTATTGCTGTGATCTAGTCCAATAACCTAGAATTTGAACCGTCACCACATAGCTTTCAACCTGTGCCAACAACTATACAATTCATCAAGTGTGAATTTTTTTTTTTTTTTTTGAGACGAGGTCTCACTCTGTTGCCCAGGCTGGAGTGCAGTGGTGTAACCTCGGCTCACTGTAAGCTACACCTCCTGGGTTCAAGCGATTGTCTTGCCTCAGTCTCCCAAGTAGCTGAGACTACAGGCACATGCCACCATGCCTGGCTAATTTTTGTATTTTTAGTAGAGGTGTGGTTTCACTATGTTGGCCCGGCTCGTCTTGAACTCCTGACCTTGTGATCTACCCACCTCAGCCTCTCAAAGTGCTGGGATTACAGGCGTGAGTCACTGCACCTGGCCTTGGAAAATATTTACTGAGCACAATTATGCGAGAGCATCATGCTGAGCTTTGAGGATACAGTGGTGAGCAAACAGATATGTCCTGGCTTCATGAAGCTTATACTCTAGCTAACATGAGCAACAAAATAAAATAATCACACAAAATATGTAAATTCAAGCTGAAATGAGTGGCTGCACCAGATTCTATGAGATGAGAAAGGAAGAAGGACATTTGTCAAAGTTCAAAGACTGGGGATACAAAGGAATTTGTCCTGAGAAAGACAAAACAATAACAAAACAAACAAAAAGCCCAAAAGAGCACAATGCCGGTGGGCACAACAGGGCCGGATCCAAAATGCGGACAGGTTCAAACGAAATTGGAATTGAAATCAGAGTGCCTTCAAGAGTAGCAAACGGTATTATCTTGTTACCCGCTAATTACCTTAGTAGACTGGAAGCGACACTTCACACAAAAGAGGGTTTGGATGAAATTTCTGATAAGAAGAGATGTTTCTGTGAAGTCTTTCCTGATAACATATTATTTGAGAAAAACACATATTGTTGTTTTTAGCATTTCACTTTGTATAATGTCTTAATTTTTGAAGAGCTGGTATATGCCCATGATTTGTTAATGAAAATACTATAAGATATAAAACATACAATGAGAAGATCTCCTCTTCTGTGCCAGGAGAGTGCCCATTCTACACACTGCATGGCACCTTTCTGACTTCCGTTCTGCCTGGGCACATTTCTGATTGCCATGCAGAGGGCTTCCTCTGTCTGGGGACATTTCTGGCGGGTACCGAGAGAGCTTCCTCTATCTTGGGGTATTTCTGGTGCGTACAGAGGGGCTGCCTCTGTCCACTATGGAAGGCTGGTGTTCACTGCAGGGATTCCGCACTTGGTTTAACCAGAGTCCCCTGTGGAAGGACACTTGGGCTGTTTCCAGTCTTTCCCTCTTTCACACATATGCAGGAACATTCGTAGGATAAAGTCCAGATGTAGAATTACTGAAGAAATTTCTCTTCAAAAATTTGTAGCCATTGTCTCTCCCACCAGCAATGGAAGAGAAGGCCACATTCCGGCTACCATAACACCACAATTAGGAATTTTTGACAATCTGATAGGCGGGAAAAGGTAGCTCACTGTGGTTTATTTTGCAGTTCTCTTACTATGACAAATTAATATAAATGACATTATGCTCATTTGCTGTATAAAGTCACCAAATTGTTCACCACTTCATTTTTTACTTAAATACTAATTTGGTATTTATCACGTAGACAAAAATAGAGTATGCTCCTTGCAGTCATGTAAACATGGTAAGAGTTCTTGCCAAAAGAACAAAACAAACGTTCCAAGATTATGTTAGTCAACCTTGGTAGTGGCTCAGTGTGGCAGACATACTGGCTGTCTGGCCTTCTCCCTGTGTGTTAGGGACATAAATTTGGGGTGCAAGTGGCCTCATCTCCAGGGGTGGATCCTGACTCCCACGCATTCCCTGATGGAATCACATCCTCGTTACCCTGGGAATCGGTTCCTATTGGTGCAGGCCAACGCAGCGGGCACACGCCTTCACCCCACCAGAGTGACGGGCACGTGCCTTCACCCCACCACAGTGACGGGCACGCGCCTTCACCCCACCAGAGCGATGGGCACGCGCCTTCACCCCACCACAGTGACTGGCTCCGAGTCAGCATCCCGGGCAAAGGTTGAGAATTTGGATGTCCTGTTGGAACAAATGCTTTCTCTTTCCCTTCCACGTGAATGAGGAAGCGTTGGCCCTGGGGGTGGTGGCACTAATCGTGAGAAGCCACCCGAGGTCACTGATGCCCAGATAGGGGGGCTGAGGTCTGCACCAGCTCTGGGCTTCCCTCTTCCTCAGCCACGGCCCCGTTTCGTGTTTAAGCCACGGGTTTCCTACGGCTTGCAGTGAAGCGTCCCGTGTGCCGGGGCTCGGGTTATTGGTCACAACGCGAGTCAGGGAAATGTAACTGACATTGATCAGGCGCGTGTTACCGTAGTGTTCCAGGGGACATAGTTTTGTTTTTTCCAATTTTAAAAGTTGGAAATGTTCTTGAATAGTTTTGATCCTAAACCCTCAGAGCAAGTCTGTCTGTGACCCTCTCCAGAGCTGCCTCACCTGACGTGAGCCGTGCTCTTGGCCAGCCGGCAATGAGGCCACGCTCGTGATGGACGCTGCGGTTCTCACCTGCTCGTGATGGACGCTGCGGTTCTCACCTGCGGCACCTGGGGCACCAGTGGCTGGTTATTGTTCTACACCCTAAAGAGGGAAACTAAACTTTGGAATGAGAATCATATGTTTAAGATATTTAAGAAAGGCTTCAGAAATAATACATTTACATTATGCATGACCCACTTATGGCCTTACCTGTTGGCCTGTCTCATGAAAGCATTAGAGGAAATGTTCCCCATTTTGCTAAGGGGCACGTCTCCATCTCACCTGTTCGGGTCCACTTCTCCCTTCATCCTGCCTTTTTTTGGTGATTTTCCACTCCATTCACCTGTCCTATTCAGGATGGGTCTTTCCCAGGCCAGGCACGGTGGCTCACACCTGTAATCCCAGCACTTTGGGAGCCGAGGAGGGCGGATCATGAGGTCAGGAGATCAAGACCATCCTGGCCAACATAGTGAAATGTCGTCTCTACTAAAATACAAAAAATTAGCTGGGCGAGGTGGCGGGCGCCTGTAGTCCCAGCTACTCGGGAGGCTGAGAGAGGAGAATCGCTTGAACCTGGGAGATGGAGCTTGCATTGAGCTGAGATCACACCACTGCACTCCAGTCTGGCCTACAGAGTGAGACTCTGTCTCAAAAAAAAAAAAAAAAAAAAAAAAGGAAAAGAAAAGGGAAAGAAAGAATGGGTCTTTCCCTTGGCTGGTGTGAGAGGATTTTTAACATTCCAGCCAGCAGTGTCCCAGAGCTCACGTGTAGAGAATTTCCCGACTGCACGGAGGCTCCGCCGGCCCTGTGTGGTCAGGGCAATCCTCTCTTTGAATATCCTTTCCACAAGACGTCTGTGAGGCCACCTGTCACCTGGGAGGGCTTCCCTTTGTCCAGGCAGAGGTGGCGGCCACAGTATCATGGATTCCTGGCGCACCCTGTGGGCCCCACCCCAACTGTCCCACCTGCTTCCCGCTTGTTGTAGGCAGCGTGTTCATTATTCACAGCAGGCCAAGCTTCTTTTAGGAGAACATTTCTTCCTTTCCAAGGCAATCCCATAAATCACAAATAACTGTTTAGAGCAATTCTTCAGTGAGGAATGTCCGCGTGTGTGTGTGTGTTTGAGAGAGACAGAAAGAGAGAGAATGAAAATGAAAACGACCATTTCTGATACCTGAAGCGCTCGGGCACTCCAGCTTCACTGCCTCTCTGGTCCCGGGGTTTCCTCACCTTTAGATGCTGTGTTACTTTCCCGTGGGTTCTGTAACAAATTACCACAACCCACCAGGGTGGCCGAATAGCCCAGATTTCTCCCCCTGGTTCTGGAGGCTGTAACGCTGGAACCACGGTGTCGGCAGAGCCCAGCTCCCATCCAGGCCTCGCCTCTTCCTCGTTCCTCGGCTGCCTCCTTCTCCACTTGGGCCTCTCCTGTGTTTCTTCTCCCTTTCTCATAAGAAAACTAGTAATATTGGTTGAGAGCCCAAACTGCTGTTTACAGTGTGTGCTATATGTGGCACATAGTACATAGCTTACTGTCATTTTCCATTGAATTCTAACTTTCAGAGAAGAGACTCTATTCAAACTGCCTCCCACAGTAATGGGCACACAGAGTGTTCAGCAAACTAGTTCCCTCTCTTTTGCCCTTGGGTATCAGGCAATTGTCTTTACAAATGTAACAGCGTATGGTGGACTCGCTGGTGGAGAGAATTGTTCGGGTTTGTGTTTGTCTTACTTCATCTACCCAGAGAGGGGTCAAAATTTATCTTATATGTACGGGTGCAGCTTTTCTACTGCGCCCAGCACTCCCCAGGAAACATGCACATGCTTTGTAACCACCGGGAACTTTCAAAGGAGGATGCTGTGCACAGGTGGCAGTTTTCACGTGCTGTGGTGATTCTGTGGGTTCCTTCAATGCCCAGACACTGTCAAAACGGCAGTCAGAGTGGCTCCCAAGAGCGTGGTTGGGAAGGCACCTTTACAAACAATACAGACTAGAAAACCTTTGTCATCCCATGGAAAACACTATCAAACACGACACAGAAGTATGGGTTTTGGAGTTTGGGGTTTTCTTTTGATAAGTTTCTGCTGCCACCGTTTGAAATAATTATCTTCACTATTAGAGCGAGAAAACAGTAAAGAAAAAATCAAGACAAAAAGTGACTGTCTCAGAAATATTTATATACTTGAGCAAATTAATATTTGATTTGGGTGAATCTGAATGTATTTCTCAAGTAATTGCTTCATTAAAAATAAAACTGTGGGCTGGGTGCGGTGGCTCACGCCTGTAATCCCAGCACTTTGGGAGGCCGAGGCGGGTGGATCATGAGGTCAGGAGATCGAGACCATCCTGGCCAACACGGTGAAACCCCGTCTCTACTAAAATACAAAAAATTAGCCAGGTGTGGTGGCGGCGCCTGTAGTCCCAGCTACTTGGGAGGCTGAGGCAGGAGAATGGCGGGAACCCGGGAGGCAGAGGTAGCAGTGAGGCGAGATCGCACCACTACACTCCAGCCTGGCGACAGAGTAAGATTCTGTCTCAAAAACAAACGAACAAACAAACAAACAAATAAATAAAACAAACTTTCGCAGAAACAGGAAACCAAATGCCGCATGTTCTCACTTCTAAGTGGGAGCTGAACATTGGGTACTCATGGACATCAAGATGGGAACGTCCTGTCACCTCCAGCAGCTTCCAGCCCAGCACTGGAGATTCTAAAAGGGGAGATGAAGGGAGGGGCCAAAGGTTGAAAAACTCCCTGTTGTGTGTTATGGTCTCTGCCTGGGCAATGGGATCAGTAGAAGGTCAAATCTCAGCGTTGCACAATACAGTGACCTGCATGCATGCGCCCAGAATCTAAAATAAAAATAGGATAAATAAATAGAAGAAATAAAGGCATTAAAAATATTTTTTCAGCAATATATATATACATATAGATAGATATTTCATTGTGTTTGTTATTTGGCAAGAAAAATCAAGATAGGTCTATTTTTCAGATTTGAAAGTTAGTTTTTTTAATTCAGATTCCATTTTATAAATGAGCAGTTTGTGATGTGATGGGCAGCCTTTAATATTGTATCTGACAATCAGTAGGTGGATTTATCAACATGTTTATGGCTGTGCTGGTGTCTGTAAAAATAGTACATAGCTAATTTTTTTTTTTTTTTTTTTTTGAGACAAAATCTCACTCTATCGCCCAGGCTGGATTGCAGTGGCACAATCTAGGCTCACTGCAACTTCCACCTCCCGGGCTTAAGCAATTCTCCTGCCCCAGCTTCTTGAGTAGCTGGGATTACAGGTGCACGCCACCATGCCCAGCTAATTATTTTTTTTGAATTTTTAGTAGAGACAGGGGTTTCACCATTTTAGCCAGGAGGGTCGGCTGCTAGTGTTGCTTCAGTATACAGCTAAATTAAAGGCTTAGATTCTCAGTTTGCTCATTCTAATTTCGCTGAATTCTGAGTATTATGCATTTGTATCTGAGGTTCCAGGCTTCTCCCTCATCCTTCTCGGGGTATTAAAACTCATGTTGCCAGGTGCAGTGGTGCATGACTGTAGTCCCAGCTACTCAAGAGGCTGAAGCAGGAGGATGGCTGGGGCCAGGAGTTTGAGACCAGCCTAGGCAACATATTGAGACCTCCATCTCAAAACAACAACAACCAAAATAAATAAATAAATAAATAAATAGCCCTCATGTGAAGAGTTCTTTCTGCTACCCTTGGAGATCAGAATAACATAAGTTCAAAGCTGCTCTAGTATCCAGTCAAATCTACTCCTTCATTTGTTTGCATTGACCAAAGTGCTAAAGGTCAGGAAGTAACGAGACCTGTGGAAGATGTTATTTGACACGTTGATTATTGGGGACCTACTGGGGACCCATAAGCTGTTAGAGCTGAAAGAGACTTTAGCAATCATTCCATAGAAACGAAACTCCAGGTGGGGATGTGACCTCTCCCAGCTCACAAGGCCTGTTAGGGCAGACGCTGAGCCCAGGAAATGTAGGTCTTCTGTGCCTCTTCAGTTCTTCAGGGGACAATTTAAATGAGAAGGGAAGTTGGGTAGTGAGTCCATGGAATAGCAGTTCCTCTATCAGGCCTGTGTTTCTCTTTGCCGCTACTTACCTATGAGAAAGAAACATGTTCCTGAGATGCCACACTTATCACTTAAAGGCCCTTTTCATTGTATTGCTGTTGGTCTGTGCTCACTGCTGACAGCAATGGTAGGCTGCCATCCTCGGAGTGAGGACCTGTGGTTCTCCTTCCTGCTTCCTCTGAAGCCCAGCAGCTGCCAGCAGTGTCTAGGAACAGTGGATGTGGACATCATTAGGAGTTTCTTGGGCAGCCTAGTTAACAACCCCGCAGAGGCATGATCATAAGAACGTCACTCATGTCATTATCATTTAATTCTATCCAAAAAGAGTTAAATGGACATTCTAGAGTTAAGTGAACAGCTTGTTAAATGAATAACATAGACATAAAATTCAGTGGGTCCAACCAGCAGTGATTACTATAGTTAATAATAATAATATCATCTTGAAGTTAATAATAATAATATCATCTTGATTAACAAGAATAGGAAATAGAATACAGATAAGACTATCGCCATATTCACGTCTCTCAGGATCCTGCGATGCGCTGTGCACCGTGCAGTGGGCTCTCCTTCTCACCAGCACTGTGCAATAAGATACTATTATTATTCCCTTTATAACATAATCCATGTGTTTTACAGGTGGAAAAGAGAGACAAGACAAACCTGCTGGTAAATATTTCAACCCAGTTCTCCGTTTCCCACTAGATGGCACTTTTATACCTCTCTGATCCATTCTACAATCACAGCAGATGGGCAGAGTGCACTTAATTTATAGCATGTTTAAACAAATCCTATGTATATATAATATCTGGGAACATTAAATCAAATAAACGGCTTCCATTCAAATATGCTTTCCTTTTCCAACATAACGGTTGTAAATATCTGGTCCCTGGACAGCCCGTTCCCCTTTCCACCAGATGCTCCAAGGCCGGCTCTGGGCCCTTGCTCCTGCCCTGACCACCCAGCCTGAGCCCCAGGGCCGGGTCCACGGTGCCCGTGCGCACTGCGTTCTGCTGGGGCCGGGCTCAGGGCTGCTTTGCCCCTCGCCGGCTTCCTCTGCGCTGTTGCTGCCCTCCCCGCACCCCCACCCCGGCTCACTCAGCTCCTTCACCTCTTCCCTGATGAGCTGGGGAACAGTATCCCCAACCTTGATCCGCAATGTGTTAAGGCTGTGTTGGACTTTTAAAACAAACAAACATAAACATTTGAATGCTGAAGGCTTAGTGATAACAAAAATAAATAAATCTACCCACTGCCCCACACATCACAACACACACACAACACACGCATATATAAAACACATCCACACACGAAACACACACATAAAACACATTCGCGCACGAAACACACACACATGTAACACATTCACACACGTGAAACACACAAAACAACACATACAAAAAACACGCACACAACACACAAAATACAAGCAAAACATACATGAAGCATACACATGAAACTGCACACAACACACAAAACACACATGAATATGAAACACACACAAAACACATTCACACACGAAACACAAAACACACAACACACAAAATACACACAAAACATACATGAAACACAGATGAAACGCACACAACACACACAACACACATGAAACACACATGCACATGAAATGCACACGAAACACACACGAAATGCGCACATCAAACACACATGAAAGACACATGAAACACACACATCGGGAAGTGGCGATGGACACGCTCACTCCAAGACCCCAGGTCCCCACGGAGGCCTCCCGGGCCGATGTCCGCTGCCAGCCAAGCCTGAGCCCGCTGTCCGCGGGGCCCAGGGGCACCCACAGGTTCTGCGCGGCTGAAGCTTGTACCATTTTGTGACTGTGACACAGGAAGCCTCCTAGGGACAGACTGCGGTCAGCATTTGGCTGTCCCCTTCCTGTGCCCAGAGAGAAAGCCTGAGGTACGAATCAGCCCTGACTGGGGACAGTGTCTCATAAACGAGCCAGCTGGTTAGGGACTTGGAGAGAGACGGGAAACGGGCGACCGGAAAGCCAGGGGATCGGAGCCCAGCGGCGCCAAGTGGCCACCAGAGAGCGCCGTGCGCCCGCCAGCGGGACCTCCGACCGCAGCCTCCGGAGGGCTGCGCAGTGCTGGAAGCTGAAACGCACGCCCTTCTCGGTCCCACTTTTGCCCTCTCTTCACCTTGGAGCCCCCAAGTTTCCAAAAGACACTGGAGTCCAGTCTCAGCCTGAGCACCGTGTAACAAAGTTAGGATTCAACTCCACTAACTGGGGGTAACCGGAGGTAACTGGATCACGTGGGAGGCCCAGGTGTGCAGAGCCCCTGGGAAGTTACAGCTTCTCCACCTAGGCGTGGAGACCTGGGCACCCCAGCCCCGCTGGGCATCGCATGGGCGTGGAGACCTGGGCACCCCAGCCCCGCTGGGCATCGCATGGGCCTGGAGACCTGGGCACCCCAGCCCCGCTGGGCATCGCATGGGCCTGGAGACCTGGGCACCCCAGCCCCGCTGGGCATCGCATGGGCCTGGAGACCTGGGCACCCCAGCCCCGCTGGGCATCGCATGGCCGTGGAGACCTGGGCACCCCAGCCCCGCTGGGCATCGCATGGCCGTGGAGACCTGGGCACCCCAGTCCCGCTGGCCATCGCATGGGCGTGGAGACCTGGGCACCCCAGCCCCGCTGGCCATCGCATGGGCGTGGAGACCTGGGCACCCCAGCCCCGCTGGGCATCGCATGGGCGTGGAGACCTGGGCACCCCAGCCCCGCTGGGCATCGCATGGGCGTGGAGACCTGGGCCACCCCTGCCCCGCTGGGCATCGTAGGAATGGGCTTCCAGTGCCTCCCCGGTGTGGCCATTACACCATCAAGCTAAAACCACCTCCCATGGACTATATATGTATAAAGAAAACAAAGGAGACCCCTTCAGAAAGTGAGCTCAGATGACGCCCCTCTGCTAAGAGGTGCCTCCTGGGCAGGTATTTCTTTGGGTGCCACATACTTTTCGGGAAAATGAGTCCTTAGCAACTCATATTTTTATTCACAAATAAGACATTAAACTGTTTATTGAAGGAAGAGAGTGTGGCCTCTATTAGAAAATACAGAACAAACATTTACACAAAAGTGTTATTTTGGAATAAATTTCAGTTCAAGAGCTCCCTTTTAAAGTCACTCTAAGCATACCAGTTGTTACACAGGGCAGGAGTCAAACATCAAAATTACCCAAAACTCTTAGAGACAAACCAGTGAAATTCATTGTCCTACTCATTATCCAATTTATCCAACAGTAATCATTACCACTGATTCCTGTAACTGCCTATTCTCATGGCTTGTAGCGAGGGGGAGTATAGGGCGTGGGCAGGCGTGTCTGAAGGCATAGAAGTCTCTGCCTGGGCATTAACAAAATGACTGGAAAAGTCAGACAATTGCATCCTGGGGCATTGATATCTCTTATCTGCACATTAGACTTAGTTCTATGAGTAACAAAATTGAGTTGAGACTCAACTGATGTTCAGATTCACTGCCAGCACTCCCCACACATAAAAGGAAACACCCTGTGTCTAGTGGGCAGACCCATGCAAGCCCACCCCCAAAGCCCGGGGACACAGAGAGGCTGAGGAAAGAGGCTGACAAATCCAGACTCTCAGAAAGGAGCATTGAGTAGGGACTTATGCCACAGCCGGCCCTCCAAAAAAGCTTCCTTACCTTCCATTTCTTTCTTTCCTTCCTTAAATGCACTTCCTTCCTGGCTCGCTACTCTCTCCTCGCTCCATTCCTCTCCCCTCCCTCCCTCCCTCCTCCCTCCCTCCCTCCCCTCCCTCCTCCCTCCCTCCCTCCCTTCCTTTTCTCTTTCTTTCTTCCTTTCTTTTTCTTTTTTCTTCTTCTTTTTTCTTTCTTTCTCTTCTTTCTTTCTTCTTTCTTTCTTTCTTTCTTTCTTCTTCTCTTCTTCCTTCCTCCTTCCTTCCTTCCTTCCTTCCTTCCTTCCTTCCTTTCTTCCTTTCTTTTCTTTCTTTTCTTTCTTTCTTTCGTATATGGAGTCTCGCTCTGTTGCCAGGCTGCAGTGCAATGGCGCAACCTCAGCTCACTGCAACCTCTGCCTCCCGGGTTCAAGTGATTTGCACCAGCCTCCCGAGTAGCTGGGACTACAGGTGCGTGGCACCTCGCCCAGCCAATTTTTGTATTTTTAGTAGAGACAGGGTTTCACCATGTTGACCAGGATGGTCTCAATCTCTTGACCTCGTGATCCACCTACCTTGTCCTCCCAAAGTGCTAAAGTGCTAGGACTACAGACGAGAGCCACCATGCCCGACCCAGAAAGCGTTCTTTTTACAGCAGCTTTTATAAGACTGGCGCACCAGACCCTCTTGCAAAACTGCTGACCAGTGGGGAGGTTGAATCAGCATCTTTATAGGGGTATCTATGCCACAGGCATTGTTTGTTTGTAGGGATTGTCTATGCCACAGGTATTGTTTCTGAGGAACTAATTGGTGTGCAGGAGTCCCAAAGTCACCTCAAGATGGCTGACTATTGCCATGCACTGATCTCACCACTCAGAAAACACTCAAAGGCCACTTTCTGGGGCACACATGAAAGGTCTCTGCTCTTCAGCTGAATCGAAGCATTTGAAATTGGCTGTTTGTTTTCAAATCTGTTCAGGTCACTTTAACTGTTATTGTAAAGAAGTAATTCACGTGTAGTTACATAAGCCCGACCTGAAAGAATTCCCAATAACCAAAGCTGGAAGAACTTGAGTGGCAGAATGAATAATCTCGTACTGGATTACATCTGAAAGTAAAAAATCAATATCCCATGAGTTCATACAGATACAAAATGACTGAGTGAATAAAACAGTGACAGAGAAGAGAGAAATCTCCCATACAGGATTCCAAATAAGTTACACCATTACTCCTTTCTCAAGGACGTGGAGTTTAACCTTCTACCCTCGCTTAGGGAACTGCTTCCAAAGAGTAGAGCATGGATAGGAGGGAGAAGGTGATTTACAGAGGAGAAACAGGCTATTGATGAGCTAACATCACCAATGATAAGTCATGTTCATAGCATGCACTGTTTAACAAACAGATTTATCGATATATAGTCATGTATACCCAAACTTCCATTTAAAATTATGATTCGGGCCGGGCGCGGTGGCTCACGCCTATAATCCCAGCACTGTGGGAGGCTGAGGCGGGTGGGTCACGAGGTCAGGAGATGGAGACCATCCTGGCTAACATGGTGAAACTAAAAATACAGACAATTAGCCTGGCGTGGTGGCGGACACCTGTAGTCCCAGCTACTTGGGAGGCTGAGGCAGGAGAATGGCGTGAACCTGGGAGGTGGAGGAGGTTGCAGTGAGCTGAGATGGCACCACAGCACTCCAGCCTGGGTGACAGAGCGAGACTCTGTCTCAAAATAAATAAATAAATAAATAAATAAATTATTAATAAAATTATGATTCGGTGATTTTTAGTATATTCCCAGAGTAGTGTGATCATTAACCTAATTTTCTAACGTCTTCATCACTCCCCAAAAGAAACCTCGTACCTATTAATAGTTTACCCATCTATCCCAGCCCCAGACATTCACTGCTCTACTGTTGGTCTCTGTAGATTTGCCTTTTCTGAACATCTTACGTAAATGCAGTCACACAACATGGGGTCTTTTGTGACCCGTTTCTTTCCCTTTCACCTTGTTTTCAAGGAGCAACCATGGTGTGAAGCCTGCGCTTCATTCCTTTATATTGGCATATAATAAAAAGGAATTGCCCTTGTGTAATGAAACACATCCTATGTATCCATTCATCAGATGGGAATGTGGGTTTTCTCACTTTTTGGCCATCACGAATACTGTTGCTGTAAATATTCACGTATGAGTTTTTGTGTGGATACGTGTTTATCTTTCTGTTGAGCATGTACCCAGGAGCAGAATTTCTGGGTCGTATGGGAACACTGTGCTTCCTATGTTGAAGAATGACGTTTTTGAAAGCAGCTACACCATTTTACATTCCCACCAGCAATGTCCGAAGGCTCCAGTGTCACCACATCCTGACTCACAATGATTATTCTCTGTCTGTTTGATTCTAAGGTCACCGTAGTGGGTGTGAAGTGGTATCTTATTGTGGTTTTGATTTGCATTTCCCCAACGATTAATGATGTTGAGAACATCTTTATGTGTTTATCAGCCATTAGTATATTTTCTTTGAAGAAATATTTATTTACTTATTTTCTCCATTTTTAATTGGGGTATTTGCTTTTTATTACGAAGTTGTGAGTTCTTGACATATTCTGGATACAAGTCCTTGTCAGATACATGATTTGCAAATATTTTACACCATACTGTGGGTTATCTTTTCACTTTCTTGATGGTGTTTTGTGAAATACAGAAGTGTTTATTTTTGATGATGTCCAGTATATCTATTTTTTTTCTTTTGTTGATTATAATCTTGAAGTTGTGTCTAAGGAGCCATTGCCTAATCCAAGGGCACAAAGATTTATTCCTGTGATTTCATCGAGGAGTTTTATAGATTTAGCAGTTACATTTAGGTGCATGATCCACTTTGAGTCCATTTTTGTGTGTGATGCGATACATTTGAGTCCAAATCCATCTTTTCCATGTGAATTCCAGTTGTCCCAGCACTGGAGCCCTTGTCAAAAGTCAATTGACCGTAAATGTGAGGGTTTGTATCTGGACTCTCAATGTTATTTCATTGATCTATATGTCTGTCATCATGCCGCTCCACACAGTATTGACTGCTGGAATTTGCACTAAATTTTGAAATTGGGCAACATAAGTCCTCCAAATTAATTCTTCTTTTTCTAAATATTATTTTGGCTATTTTGAGTCCCTTGAATTTCTACATGAATTTTTGGATCAGCTAGTCTATTTTTGCAATAAAAGACAGCTGAGATTTTGATAAAGATTAATTTGTGGAGTGTAGCCATCTTAACAATATTAAGTCTCCTGATCTATGAATGTAGAATATCTTTCCATTTATTTAGATTTTTAATTTGTTTCATATCTTAGCATATAAATTTTGTACTTCTTTTGTTAAATGCATTCCTAGACATTTTATTTTTATGCTATTAAAATGCATTTTTTCCTTAATTTTGATTTTTGTATTATTTATTGCTAGTGTATATAAATAAAATTATTTTTGTATATTGACTTTATATGCTGCCTCATGCTGAAGTGGTTTGTTAGCTGTAGTGGTTTCTCTGTGGATTCCTTAGGATTTGTTTCTATATGTGATCATGTCATCTGAAAATGGAGATCGTTTTAACTGTTCCCTTTTTTTCCTTTATAATTGCCCTGGCTACAACATCGAGCAAGATGTTGAATAGAAGTGGCTAGAGTAGGTATTATTGTCTCATTCTTGATATTAGGGAGAAAGCATTAGTCTCGCTCCAGTAAATATGATGTTAGTTGTGGATTTTTCATAGACGCTTCTAGCCAAGCTGTGAAAGTTTCCTATGTCCAGTTTGCTAAAATTTTAATCAAGTTGAGGAATTTTCCTCCTATGTATAGTTCGTTAAGCATTTTTGTCACGAAAAGGTTTTAGATTTAGTAAATTACTTTCTTCCATCTATTGAGATGATTGCCATAACTTGTGCCTTGTTCTGTGAATATGATGCATTACACTGATAGGCTCTTGGATGTTGAACCGACCTTACATTACTGTAATAAATTCCACTTGGTCATAGTATCCGATCTTTTAATATGGGATGGAATTAAGATTGCTAATAATTTGTCGAGGATTTTTTTAGTCTATAAGGGTTATCACTGTGTGATTTTTTTTTCTTATGATGTCTTTGGTTTTCGTGTTAAGGTGATACCGGCTTTACAGCATGAGTGGGGAAGTGTGCTCTTCTGTTGTATGTTTTGGAAGAGTTTGTGAAGAATCAGTATTAATTCTTTGAATGTTTTGTAGAATTCACCGTGAACCCCTCTGGGCCTGGGATTTTCTCTGTTAAAGTCTTAAAATTAACAGTTCAAGCTTATCCATGTCTTCTTGAGTCAGTGTCAGTAGTTTGGGTTTTTCTGGGAATTTGTCCATTTTATCTGAGTAATTTGTGGCATGCATAATTGTTCATAGTATTTCACTATAATCTTTTATGATTGTTCATGGTATTCCACTATAATCTTTTTTATTTCCATAAGGTCATAGGTGATGTCCTCTCTTCCATTCTGGATTTTATTAATTTGATTGTTCTCGCTCTCTTTTTCCTGGTGAGTGTCACTAAAGGTTTGTTGATTTTATTAACCTTTTCAAAGAATTCACATGTTTTTATTGATTTTTCTATTTACTCTTTCCTTTATGTCTACTGTAATCTTGTTTCCCTTTTAATGAACTTTTTTGACTATGCAAAGACCAGTTTCGGTGAGTAAGACAGGGGAGCCCTGCCACAGTGTTGCCCAGGGCCCCGTTCCTGTGGGTATGACAGGGGAGCCCTGCCACAGTGTTGCCCAGGGCCCCGTTCCTGTGGGTATGACAGGGGAGCCCTGCCACAGTGTTGCCCAGGGCCCCGTTCCTGTGGGTATGACAGGGGAGCCCTGCCACAGTGTTGCCCAGGGCCCCGTTCCTGTGGGTATGACAGGGGAGCCCTGCCACAGTGTTGCCTAGGGCCCCGTTCCTGTGGGTATGACAGGGGAGCCCTGCCACAGTGTTGCCTAGGGCCCCGTTCCTGTGGGTATGACAGGGGAGCCCTGCCACAGTGTTGCCCAGGGCCCCGTTCCTGTGGGTATGACAGGGGAGCCCTGCCACAGTGTTGCCCAGGGCTTTGCAGAGGGTTTGGAATTTCCCTCTCATCGCACTTGAACGCCTTTATGGAGGTATGTTCTGTGGCATAATTCAGATTCCAGAGCCACAGTAGAAGAGATTTCACCACATTTGTATTCACATTGCTGAATCTCAGTCTGCCCATCTCTAGTTAGAAATAGAATACGAAGTACCTTCATGATACTAACAGTATACAGGCACTTACACTTTTGAAATTAGGCAGTGTGAGTTTTATTCTTATTCTTATTTTACAGATGAGAAGACTGAGGCACATAGAGGTTAAGAATTAGAGGAGAAGGGAGTAAGAGGTAGTGAGTAGGCTAGAAAATCAAATCCATAGCATCTGCTCCTGAATCTACACTTTTCCCCACTACCTGAGGAATCAGCTAATAATGGCTTCTGAACCAAATCTGGCCTGCTGTCTGTCTTTGCAAATAAAGTTTTATTGGAACACAGCCATAGCCATTCATTGACACATCATGTATGGTTGCTTTTGCTCTATAACAGCACAGGTGAGTAATTGAAGGCAAGATCCTGTGGCTCACAAAGCCTAAAATATTTGCTACTTGGTGCTTTTCCAGAAAAGTGCACTGATCCCAGCACTGTGCTATTCTGACTGTCATTCCAATCATACATGCCTCAAGGCCATTTTGAAAATAAATAATGCAACTGATGAAATATGCCTAGGAGAGTGTCTAGCACACACATAGATGCGTGTGTTTGTATATATATAATATATATAGACGTGTGTGTGCGTGTGTGGGTGAGTGGGTGTGTGTGTATCAAGGTCCTTTTTCTGACAGTCTGCCTATCAGTAATTCATTGTATCATAAATTATTTCTGTTTTGGTTCTAGAGATTAAGTGAAACCCGCTAGTCTGCTTTCCCTTCTCATTTTGGGTCTCATTGGAGCCCCATTCAGCTCTTTCCCATCACGAACACATAAGACATGTCTGAAGAGGTGGGGAGGGATGAGGTCACGATTCTCACTCCAAGGAGAAGGAAGGAAAGGCTGATTTCCAGAGTGAGACTCTGGTTTTTGGCAGAGCCAGTGACCTGACCAGAATGAAATGACACTGTGAATTTTCATTCCAACAAAGAAGAAAGAAATCCAATATAAAACTAGCTTTGACTAGATTTCGCTGCAAAATAGAAGATGATATTGAGCTAAATAATTCAAATTCTTATTCAGAACCTAGAGAATGTGGGGCATTCACTCTCTCCTGTCAAGAGCCTGGTAATGCGATTTCAGCTGCTCCGCGCTCCCCTTGCCTCCAGCCTCCCATGTGGCCAGCCTGGAAAACTGCCACCACCTCCACATCCTGCCCAGATCTCACCTGCGAGACCACGGGCGGCAGGGATCCTCTCCCCAGCACATCACTTTTGGTCCATCAGAAACAGAACATTAGAGAAGAGTCTCAATACTGCTCATGTTAGAATAAAGCCAGCTTCTTTTCTATTAAAAAAAAAGGTTGTACAACTCGCGTGAGGTTCGTCAGCGATGCAGAGGAGGAGTTTTTGTTGTTGCAGGGCTAATACCTTTCCATTTGTTTTTCTTCACGGAATTTTCTGCAGCATTCCCATTTAACACTGCGTGCCCCGCCCCAGCCCTGCGCTACGCAATGCTTTGGTGCTCCAGGGTTGCCGGTGGTTCTGCAGGGTCTGCAGTGACACAGATCTCTCTGCCTGACGCATGGGGTCCTTGTGGGTCTCAGCCATGTTCTTCTCCCAATAATTGGTCAAATGCAGAAGTGAAAACAACGCATTTCAATGTTTATTGAATTATCCTATTTGCTAGCCCTTTCATTTTCAGTTTATTTTTACACATATTTGATACCTATTATGTGTAGGGTACAGAGCTAGGTTCTGAGAGGAAAACAATAAGGAAAAAGCATTCCTGTTTCTGATAAGTAGTATTCTCTATTGAGAAAGTGGAATGAGAACAATGAGAACAGAAAGAAATTCACAAACAATTGTAATGCAAGCAGAATCACATTGTTCCCAACGCTGTCCACAGAAGGGTCGCTGGACTTCTCAAGGGCCTCCAGCCGGGTTGTGGGATGTTACTGGAATAGACAGACAGCGTTCTTTCATTCATTCATTCACTCACTCACTCCCCACCTCACTTGCTTCTTAGCCCCACCCAGCCAAGCCAAATCTCCTTCTGTCCCTGAAAGTGTCACACTGCTTAATCTTTGGGGCACAGCATTTGTCACTGCTTCTGCCTACACCTTTACAACCATCTCCACCTGCTTGTATTTTTTAACTGAGTCATCAGTCATCTCCTCCATGAAGACGTCACAAGCTTTCTCTGGATGACTCCCTCTTCCATGCTGCATTGTTGCCTGGTCCGTGCCCCTCTGTGGAACTTGCCACACTGCATTATGGCCAAAGGCTTGTGTG
Source organism: Rhinopithecus roxellana (assembly GCF_007565055.1). Classification (NCBI taxonomy): domain Eukaryota; kingdom Metazoa; phylum Chordata; class Mammalia; order Primates; family Cercopithecidae; genus Rhinopithecus; species Rhinopithecus roxellana. Next base: position 107,513,199 of record NC_044550.1, on the reverse strand, counting down.
TGTCCTCACTAACCCTGAGCTCATTGTTCTACCTACTCCCTGCACTTAACACAGTGTTTGGCTCCCTAAAAACGCTGAATAAAGGTTTGCTGATTATTGCATACAAGAAAGTATTCAACAATCTGAAGCAGCAGATATTAATGCAACCAAAACAATAAGATCTTGGCTATTTTGCAGAGTCCATAGCTCCGAGAGCCAGGGGAAAATAACATACGTTGAATTTCTGTGGATTCTATTTGTTATGTATTGAGGCAGATGTGTACATGTTCCAGAGAATAGTGGGGCTATAAAATTGGACGTACCCTCAGCCAGCCTGTAGAAAGCGAAGTAACAGCCAGGCGATTCCGTAAGATGAAACTGCCTCTTGGGCAAATGTATATGGCCTTTGATCTAGAGGCTTCTAGAAATTCTTTTGGCTCTCCACAGACTAGACATTAGCACCAACTCTCCACATTTTATCTTACCTCAGACAATATTGCTTTAATTATTCCTAGAGTGGCATTGTCTAGTAGAACTTTCTGCAGTTATGGAAATATTATTTAATTGTGCTGTCCAGTGTCACTAGCCTCATGTGGCAGTTGAACCCTTGTAAAGTTACTACTGCAACCAACGAACTGAATTTGCTTTAATGAAATTTAAATTTAAATGGGCCTCCCGTGTCTAGCAGCTATCATATTGCGCAGCATAGCTCTAGAAACTTGGGCATATTATACCATCCTATCTGTGTACACTAAACTTCGTGACTGTGGATGCTTGTGAGGTAATAAGCTAGGCCCTGAAAGTTAAAATTATTTTTGACATGGAGGTAGCGTGTGATAAGTGCATTGATGGTAGCTAGGGCTGCATTCAAACTTTCAGAGGCACCAAAACCCTCATGGTGCCAATCCTTTGGCCACTGCCTGCTCCTATGCTGTATGGAATTAAATAGATTTTTAAAATTTTATACACACACACACACACGTTTAACAACAGCCTATAAAGTATAACAAAATCCAATAAAGTTTTAGTTTTTCCTGTGTTTTAGCTTTTTCCTCTTCAATGCATTTTTAAATTATCAAATATAAAATTCTTTAAGAAGCGAAGTGTTCCTGCTTTGCTAGTGCTCGAATCGCCTGTGCCTGCCAGGCTAGACTGGCACTCTGGCACTGATACTGCTCAAGGCAGAGCAGAGAGCTGTGGAGTGAAATTCACCAGATGGGGAAAGACTTCATCTCAAAATACCTCCAGGGCCAGGGGTGGGGTGAGGAAAGAGGTTATAGAAAGCCAAGGTTCTGATTAAAATGGAAGTGGTTTCTAGAGAGGCTAATACAAACATCCATGTATCATCTCTCAAATGCACAAAACTCCAAGGAACCACAGCTGTGCTCTCAAGTGGATTTCTTGTCTGCCAAAACTTATTTTGGACAAACTTGACATGGAAACCTGCCATAGAAAAGAGAGGAAGACAAGCTGCTGGGGAGGGCTGGAAGGAAGATCCAGCTTCATACATGTACCTGGAAACAGAGGCCCTCTGAGGAGCCCCTGGGCACTTAGGAAATAAATTTCAAGCCAATGAAATTCACTACTTGTAGGAAAATAAATCCAGAAAGTTCCCTGAGTCAGCTATGGCAGGGTTTGGCTAAGAACGAGATACTTGTGGCTTCAGTGCTATACCCAAGCCTTCAGCCCTGCAGCCCTGCAGTGGTCCAGCCCTGAGACTGGCCTGGACAGTGTCTAGCTGGGGCCGGAGGAGCCCATCCCAATAGGTCAGTGTGCAATGCTGGGGGGAAGGAAAAAAGAGGCCAGTGGCAGTCACAGCCCAACATAAACCACAGCTTCAATTCTGGGTGAAATGTGACAGGGATCAGGGTACCTTGCTCCAACAAGGTCAGCCTGCTGAGGGTAGGGAAGAGAGAGAGGGTTCAGAGAAAGAGGGGAGACGAGAGGAAAAAAGAAAAACTTCATTACACAGTTTAACTACATTCTGCGCAAATATCCAAAACATAAGTTAAAACATTGAAATCTGCTGTAGCCAAATCTGAGTTATTGTTTATTACTATAGAAGATCATTTGGACAAAGCTTATGTTTCATGGATTCCAGTTTAAAGTTAGTCAAATCCTGTCCCCGACCTCATCCCAGCCCACTGTATCAGTTATGTTAAATATCGTTTTAAACTTTATCCCCAGGCCAGGTTGCCCAGGCGCACTGTAAGATGGAGACTTGCATGCAGGAGATTTGGGGACATACAGTGGGGACCAACGCCTGCAAAGACGTTGTGCTGCAAGAGAGGGACTTGGGACAGAGCCCCAGTCAACCCCACAGGGTGCTCTGGAACTAGAGGGATCCAACCGAGTTGTCCCAAACTGAAACAGGAGGCCTATGCTATTGCCCACCCCAGCAAGGGAAGGAGGCATGAAGTGGGCTTGATCCTATCTGCTGAGGACAATGCCTGAAGAGAAACCCAGCTGTAAGCCATTGTCAGTCACCACTGCAGGAGAGACTCTGGCCTCAGTTCTGAGCGGGGATCTGGGCAGTGCAACACGGCAGCCACCATTTTCGGCTTCACATGCCCTCGTGGGTGTCAGACTCTGGCCATAGAACCAGCTGCTCGCAATGGAAGAAATGTTGAGATCACTGGTTCCACACGCTCTCCTAACAGAAACCCGGGCTCAGAACGATGAAGCGAGTTGTCCCTGGGCGTGCCGATGGTTGTCAGACGTTCTTTTCCATCGGAATCACCTGGAGGGTTTGTTATTACTGGGCTCCATCCCTGGAGTTTCTGACTGGGTAGATTTGGGATGGAGAACTGGCGTCTCTAACAACTTCCCAGGCGCCTCTGCTGCTGCTGGCTCAGGAGCCACACTCTGAGAAGCCTGGGGAGCGGGTGACCAGGCGCCTCTGCTACTGCTGGCTCAGGAGCCACACTCTGAGAAGCCAGGGGAGCAGGTGAATGTCGGGAAGACATTCTGCAAGACAGGAGTGGCAGAGGCGACCTTCTCATGGTGGAGAAAAGGAACAAAGCACACGAGACAGACCTGGAACTGCTTCCTGCCAGTCCACTTGCTGTAGAATCAGTTGGTGTGGGAGGAGTGAAGGCGTGGGGCCAGGAGCTGGACGCTCTGAATTGGAATCTTCCATCTACCATATACTGACTGGGTCATCTTGGGCAACTTACCGAACCATTCCATGATGCAGTTCCCATAAAACGGGGATGGTGATGACAGTAGTTTCCTAAGTCACTGTGAGGATTAAGTGAGTCATAGAAAGTGCATTTTGAGGAGTGCTTGGCATATTTTAGGTGTACAAAGTATCATATTAGAGAAAAATCAGCTGCTCTTTTTGTTCTTCTGATGGATTGCTAATGAACAAATATCCATGAAGGAAGAAAACCAGTTGAAGCTTTTTGTGGTTCAGGAGAGGGGCTGCCATGTCTCTTTGGACAAAATTTGTACTTACTCTAAGGCATACAAAACAGTGCCAAGATAATACATTTTTAAATGAGCTTAAAAAAAAAAAGAAAAACTTTTAGGCCAGGCACGGTGGCTCATGTTTGTAATCTCAGCACTTAGGGAGGCTGTGGTGGGTGGATCACCTGAGGTCAGGAGTTCGAGACCAGCCTGGTCAACATGGTGAAACTCCGTCTCTACTAAAAATAGAAAAATTAGCCAGGTGTGGTGGTGGGCACCTGTAATCCCAGCTACTCGGAAGACTGAGGCAGGAGAATCGCTTGAACCTGGGAGGTGGAGGTTGCAGTGAGCCGAGATCGCACCATTGCACTCCAGCCTGGGTGACAAGAGCAAGACGTCATCTCCAAAAAAAAAAAAAAAAACCAGGCAAACAAACAAAAAAACCCTTTAGATTTACAGGGAAATTACAAAGACAGTGCAAGAGTACCCATGTATCTCCAACTCAGTTTCCCTTATGAGTAACATTTTACATTATGTGCATTTGTCACAATGAATGAACCAATATTGGTACATGATTATTAACTAAAGCCCACACTTTACTCACATTTCCTTATTTTTTTCCTAATGTCCTTTTACTGTCCCAGGATCTCATCAGGAATACAACATTATAAGTAGTCATTATGCCTCCTTAGGCTCTTTTTGCCTGTGATACTTTCTGCAACTTGCCTTGTGTTTGATGACCTTGACAGTTTTGAGAAGTACCGGTCAGATATTTTGTAGAATATCTCTCAGCTTAGGTATGTCTGATATTTTTCTTATGACTGGGCTTTTGGAATGCCATTCCCACCTCATTAGATCAAGGGTACATGTTCTCAACTTATATCTATTGATGGAGATCAGCTGGCTAAGACAGAGCATGCCAAGCCTTTCCACTATAAAGTTATTCTTTTTCCCCATTTTCATACTGTGCACTTTGGAAGGAAGCAGCTATGCCAAGCCCAGCTCGCATGTAAGAAGTTGGGAGTTATGCTCAACTTCTTTAAGGGTATTTACATAAATTTTTTGGAGTTCTTTTGCGTAGAGATTTGCCTACTGTTCGCCATTCATTTATTTACTGAATAATTCATTTATATCAAAATGAATTTAGAGATACTTTGGATTATGCTTTGGGTTATAATCCAGTGCTACCTTATTATTTTTTTAGCATATTCTTATTTTCTGTCACTACAAAATGCTCCAGACTCATTTATACATTTCCCATCCCAGTCCTAGAATCAGTCTTTTCTCTTAGGAGCCCTGGTTCCCTTTTTTTGGACAACAGTATTCAAAATCAAGATCTGGACACTAGACGTGCTTATTGATGCTGGGGAGTTGTTGCTTCCAAGCCCTCTCAGCTGACCGAGAAAGGAAATTCAAAACGCAAAGGAAATGTATATACATATGTGTTGTATATGTGTCAGCACCTACATATGTATATATGTGATGCTAATATATATACACATATCTGTATAAATAGTTCTAACATGTGTATCTGTAGTAGGGTAAATGTGAGTTCACAGTGATAATATCTTAGTTGTATTCTATTAGCACAGGATGGTTTTAGCCCCCTTCCTTGGTTTACCTGCACCCTCAACTCCAATAGCAAGAAAAGTGGCTCTCAGCATCCACTGTTTGTTTATTTAATTGTTTGATATTAGTATGCACAGATAATGTTTCAGAATTATTAACCTGCACCTGATGGGAAACATTTTGCCAAACTAGAGACCAGAGCTCACACACATCTAGATGCTTTCCAGTCTTTACAGACCCCACTGGTTTCCAGAGTTATTTCGCCCATTTCAGGGAGGTTGTTTTGGACATTTGTAATATTCTTTATTTCATCCTGGTGTTTCCTGACCTCCTAAATATTTTTAAAAATGTGCACACACAGTAAGTCTCACTTGTTGTGATCTAAATTTCAATGGGGTTTGACAAATGCAGTGTCAGGCATTCACCATTATGGTATCATATAGAATAGCTTCGCCACCAGAATATCCCCTGTGCTTCTCTTGCTTAATATTATACACACTCCAAATGCCTGGCATCTACAGATCTCTCTGTAGTTTTACCTTTTCCAGAATGTCATACATTTGGAACCATACAGATATAGCCTTTACAGACAGACTGCTTTCACTTAACAATATTTGTTTAAGATTCATCTGTGTCTTTTGTACGGCTTACTAGCTCATCCTTTTTATCACTGGGTAATATTCCACCACATGATGTACCACAGTTTTTGTATCCACTCATCTACTGAATGAAATATTGGTTGCTTCCAGTTATTTGATGATTTTGAGTAAACCCCTATAAACTTTTGCATGAACATTTTTGTGTAGACCCCAGTTTTTAAAGCAGTTGGGAAAATACCTAGGAGCACAGTTGCTGGATTGTGTGATAAGACTATGTTCAGCTTTGTGAAAAAAACCTGCCAAATTGTCTTCCAGAGTGGCTGTATCATTTTGCATTTTTATCAGTAATGAAAGGGAGTTCCTGTCGCTTTGCATCCTCACCAGCAATTGGTATTGTCATTTTAAAAAATTTTAGCCATTTTAGGCTGGGCGCGGTGGCCCACCCCTGTAATCCCAGCACTTTGGGAGCCTGAGGCGGGTGGATCATCTGAGGTCAGAAATTTGAGACCAGCCTGCCCAACATGGCAAAACCCCGTCTCTACTAAAAATACAAAAAATTAGCCAGGCATAGTGGCAGGTACCTGTAATCCCAGCTACTCGGGAGACTGAGGCAGGAGAATTGCTGGAACCCAGGAGGTGGAGGTTGCAGTGAGCCGAGATCATGCCCCTGCACTCCAGCCTGGGCGACAGAGCGAGACTCCATCTAAAAAAAATAAAAATAAAAAATAGCCATATTAATAGGTATATAGTGGTATCTCATTCTTTTTAAATGTGTGTTTCCGTAAGAACATAGGATGTTGAGCATCTTTTCTTGTGCTCATTTGCGGGTGAAGTGTCTGTTCAGATCTTTGTTCATTTTTTTTCTTTTTTAATGGGGTTATCTTCTTATTGTTTAGTTCTATACATTCTTTGTATACTTTGGATTCAAGACCTTTGTCAGATATGTGTTCTGCAAAATTTTCTTCCAGTCTTTGGCTTGTCTTTTCATCCCTCAACAGTGTCTGTTTGCTTCTAATTCTAATTTGATTTTATTTTTTAACTTATATTTTAGTTTCAGGGATACATGTGCAGGTTTGTCATACAGGCAAATGGCGTGTTGCAGGGCTTGAGTGTACAGATTATTTGGTCACCCAGGTAATAAGCATGGTGTGCCGTAGGTAGATTTTTGATCCTCCGCCTCCTCCCGTCCCCCACTCTCAAGTAGACCCTGGTGTCTACTGTTTCCTTCTTTGTGTCCCTGTGTACTCATTGTTTAGCTCCCACTTATAAGTGAGAACATGCGGTATTTGGTTTTCTGTTCCTGCATTAGTTTGCTCAGGATAACGGCCTCCAGCTTCATCCATGTTGCTGCAAAGGACATGATTTTATTCTTTTTATGGCTGAGTACTATTCCATGGTGTATGTGTGCCATATTTTCGTATCCGGTCTACCATTGATGGGCATCTAGGTTGATGCCATGTCTTTGCTATTGTGAATAGTGCTGCAGGGAACGTATGCATGCATGTGTCTTTATGGTAGAACGATGTATGTTCCTTTGGGTATATACTCAGTAATGGGATTGCTCAGTCGAATGGTAGTTCTGTTTGAAATTTTTTGAGAAATTGCCAAACTTCTTTCCACAGTGGCTGAACTAATTTACATTCCCGCCAGCTGTATATAAGCATTCCATTTTCTCTGCAACCTCGCCAGCATCTCTTAACAGTGTCTTGTGCAAAGTAGAAGTTTTTAATTTTAATGAAGTCTAACTGACTGGTTTTTTTGGTTTCATGGTTGTATTTTTGGTGTTGTATCCAAAAACTCATCATCAGAATCAAGGTCATATAAACTCTTTTATGTTTTCTCCTGGAAGATTTACAGCTTTGGCATTTTAAAATTAGGCCTATGTTTCACTTTCAGTTCATCTTTGTAAAAGACATAAATTCTGTGTCTAGGTTCAAAGCCATGCCCCAGTGATTACCCTGCGGGGACAGGTTTGGCTAGCATGGCTCTGAGAAGCCAGAGGACAGCACGAGGACCTGTGGCAAGGAGGAAAGACGAAGGAAAGGACACTGGGAAATGTGGCTGGAAAGGAGACAGGGCGGGCTTGCAGCTTGCCTCAGGCTAGCTCTGTAACAGTGGAGACACATTCACTCGTTTTTAATGACGTGAAATTTGGACCATTGAAAGATTCAAATAATGGCTGTAGGTGGTCAAAAAGGAGGATTCTGGCACTTTTGTTAGTGAAACATTATCCTTACCTTAGTTGTTGCATCAAAGGACACATTGAACTGGGCTGTGGCAACCACAGCCTCCCCTTGTGCCCAATCCCCACTCCACATGCGTGATCTGCTCCAGAGGGGGGATTGCTCCACTGTGGAAGGTGCTCACGTGTGGGAGCCCAGCACCTCTCTCGGCCTGCCTTTATGTTCTCCTAACTCTATCAGTACTAGAATAAATAAAGTAGAACTTTAACCTTCAGATTGCTAAAACAAATGTTTTCTGTGTTACCGTTTCTTTAAATGTGAATAAAAGCCTCCTTCCTTCCTTCCTTCCTTCCTTCCTTCCTTCCTTCCTTCCTTCCTTCCTTCCTTCCTTCCTCCCTCCCTCCTCCCTTCTTTCCTTCCTTTCTCTTCTCCTCCTCCTCCCCCTTCCTCCTCCTCCTCCTCCTCCTCCTCCTCCTCTACTCCTCTCTTCCTCTCTCTTCTTCCTCTCTCTCTCTTCCTTCTTCCTTCTTCTTCTTCTTCTTCTTCTCTTCTTCTTCTTCTTCTTCTTCTTCTTCTTCTTCTTCTTCTTCTTCTTCTTCTTCTTCTTCCTCTTCTTCTCTTCTTCTTCTTCTTCTTCTTCTTCTTCTTCTTCTTCTTCTTCTTCTTCTTCTTCTTCTTCTTCTTCTTCTTCTTCTTCTTCTTCCTCTTCTTCCTCTTCTTATTCTTCCTCTTCCTCTTCCTTCTTCTTTTCAATTTTATATGGTGCTAAGACAATATCCTAGGACCACCCTATTTGCAAAGTGCCATCACCCAAACTTGTCATAGGATTGCTTTAGAACTGGATTGTGATGATATAATAGCAATGTCTATCATGCCTTTATTGTGAGCCTGGTGCTATACTAATTTGTATAAAGATGATCTCATTTAATATTCCCAATAACCTGCAAGAGCTGATGGTATTTTCCCTATTTTATGGAAGAAGAAGCCGAGACTCTGACGGGTTAGGTGGCTTGTCTGTGGACACTCCCTCAGTAAGCAGCACGGCTGGCTGGCAGGCTTGCTCTGACCCCATCAGCAATACTCTCCACTCCCCTGTCACGTGCCTGCTGCCAGAAGGATCTCCAATCACTCAGCTGAATTTTAATTTTATCTTGCGGATGAAGAGTCAAGTTTGAGAGTATACTGAACAGAATTTTTTCACATACTGTTGGTACTATGAATTGTAACTATGTAAGATTGAATTGAGAGCTGACAGGGGAGCTTTGCTTGGCAAAAATCAGAAGTGGGGAAATGAAGACTAGGCTGGAGCTAATGTACGGTGACGGAGACTTCTAAGGCTCATCCGTATTTCAGCCTCCTCTCCATCTGGGCTTCTCCCGCCCCCCAATTCTGCTGCAATTAGGCAGAGCTATGCTGCAATTTCTGACGAATGAATGGTGGTGAAAAATAACGTAGCTTAAAAGGCAGGAACATTTATTTAGTTGTTGGTATAAAATGTGTAGAAATAGGCCAGGCGCGGTAACTCACGCCTGTCATCCCAGCACTTTGGGAGGCCGAGGCGGGCGAATCAGTAGAAGTCGGGAGTTCCAGACCAGCCTGACCAACATGGAGAAACCCCGTCTCTACTAAAAATCCAAAATGAGCCGGCGTGGTGGCGCATGCCTGTCATCCCAGCTACTTGGGAGGCTGAGGCGGGAGAATAGCTTGAACCTGGAAGGCGGAGGTTGCGGTGACCTGAGATCATACCATTGCACTCCAGCCTGGGGGACAAGAGTGAAACTCCATCTCAAAAAAAAAAAAAAAAAAAAAAAAGTCAGGAAATGTTGCCTCCTGTTGTGACAATCACTTGGATTCATGTGGAGAAATCTCACTCGGGATTACCCGGGGGCCAGTCAACTACAAAGTTGCCCAGACACACAGAGGATTTTGCACAAATGAGAAGTCAACTTGTGCGGTTTTAAGCCACAGAGACTTGAGGGTTGGTGGTTCACATGGCATCACCTGGCCTTCCTGGCGCTTGGGCTCTCCATTAGCCTGTTACCTCCAGTTTAGGTGACAGGCACACTGTGACATGCTCCCTCCCCGCCATGCTCACAGTTTATCTTACATGATTTTGAAATAATTCAGATTTCTCTGGAAAAGCTTCTGTCGTTTACTTCAGTCTGGACGTCGAAGATCCTCCACAGAACAGGCACCAGCACAGTTTTAAAATGTGTTCCTATGATCTCTCATTTCCTGCAGAGGGAAGGAGTCGGGTTTTTGTGTTGTGCCTACTGCAGGGAAGGGGAGTGGAAATGGATTCTCTCACCGGGGTTATTGAGGACCTGGACCGAGGCTCAGGTGTTTCTGGGCACTTTAGAAATCATTCTTACTTTTCTTCAGCATTGAAAAAAAAAAAAGGAAGGTGTTATTTCAGCTCATACACTGTAACAAAATTAGTGATATTTAGCTTTCCAATTTACCCCATTTTTTGAGGTAGCAGAAATTCAAGCTGTAACACCATCAACACCTGCGAAGGGATTTATTGGTAGGGATGGAGTTTATTATAAACTGAATCCTTGTGTTGAGTGGAGTGGGCTCACATTCAACAGCTACTGGAACAGTCATGGAGGTCACATTTCACTAAGTCATAAGTATTCTAGTAAAACAAATGTAAGGCTGGGTATGGTGGCTCCTGCCTGTAATCCCAGCACTTCAGGAGGCTGAGGCAGGAGCATTGCCGGAGCCCAGTTAAAGGCCAGCCTGGGCAACATAGTGAGACCCTGTCTCTACAAAAAGTAAAAAATTAACTGAGTATGGTGTCGCTCACCTGTAGTTTCAGCTACTCAGGAAGCCGAGGCAAGAGAACTGCTTGAGCCTAGGAGGTCAAGGTCACAGCGAGCTATCATCACACCAGTGCACTCCAGCTTGGCAACAGAGTGAGATGCTGTTTCCAAAATAAATAGGTGCATATATTTGCATATGTACATGCATCTATGTGATAGATGCATCTGTTTTATATATATGAATCTATTAATATAGATGCATCAATTATACATAAAAAATAGAAGCATCAATTACACATATATAATATATATGCATCTATTTTATACATAATATGTAATTATATATATTTATATGTAATATATTATATTATGAATAAATTATATATATAAATTATATATGTAAATTATATGAAAATATATTAAATATACATTATATAAAGATATATTATTATAGATAATATATTATATAAATATATATTTTATATATTATATTATATAAATACATATTAGTTATTGTATATAATACATAATACATTATTATGTATTTATAATAAAATATTATATAATATATAATAGATGCATATATATTTTCTATATATATGCAGATATATATTTCAGGGCTATTTGGGTAAAAGTAAAATTATAGAATTGATTCTCAATGAAATTAGCATTCTTAAATAAAATGGTAGAATTAACCACTTTTCTGAATTACATCATTATTTTCACATTTTGAAGCATTTTACTTTCCAGCAATTATTTGCACAGTCGGAATCTAGTGGAAACGCAGAGAATATGGGATGCCATCCTGGCCTGAAATTTCAATCCCAAGAGCACTGACTGCCAGATCATCAGTGTGAATGAGACTCACCGTAAAGCTGTGGTAATCAAGACAATGTGGTACTGGTGAAAGAACAGACAAATCGACCAGTGGAGCAGGGTGGAGAGCCCACACCCACACAGACCGATCAAGCAATCTTTGAAAAGGGAGCAAAGCCCTTTCAGTGGAGAATGGATAGTCTTTTCAGAAAATGGCTCTGGAACAACCGGATATCTGCGTGCATACGAATGAATTAGAGTTTTCTTATGTATTTCACAAATAATTAACTAAAGATGAATCGAAAGTCTAAGTGTAAAATGTAAAACTATGAAACTCCTAGAAGATAATAGGAGAAAATCTAGGTGGTCTTGGGTATGATGATGACTTTTCAGATACAGCACCAAAAGTATGGCCCGTGAAAGAAAAAAATTATGTCAGACCTCATTAAAATTAAAAACTTCAGCTCTGCAAAAAACTCTGTTAAGAGAATGAACAGACAAGCCACAGACTAATAGAAATCATTGCAAAAACACACACTTGATAAAGGATTTGAATCCAAAATACACAAAGAACTCTTTATTTTTTTTTTTTAGAGCGAGACTCTGCCACCCAGGTTGGAGTGCAGTGGTGAGATCTCGGCTTACTACAACCTCTGCCTCCCTGGTTCAAGTGATTCTCCTGCCTCAGCCTCCCGAGTAGCTGGGACTACAGGCATGTGCCACCACACCTGGATAATTTTTTGTATTTTTAGTAGAGACAAGGTTTCACCGTGCTGGCCAGGATGGTCTCAACCCCCTGACCTTGTGATCCTCCCACCTTGGCCTCCCAAAGTGCTGGGATTACAGACAAAGAACTTTTAAAACTTAACAATAAGAAAACAAACAACCCAATTACAAAATGAGCCAAAGATCTGAACAGATACCTCATCAAAGATATACAGATAGAAAATAAGCATATAAAAAGATGCTCAACATCGTATGTTATTAGAGAAATGCAAACTAAAGCAACAAACTAAAGCAACAAATGCGGACACCACTACATACATATCAGAATGGCTAAAATCCAAAACACTGACACCACCAAATGCCAGAGAGGATGTGGAGCAGCAGGAGCGCTCATTCATTGTTTAGTCCTTACAAAACGAAGCAAACTCTCATCATGTAACATGGAAAATGCACGTCTTGGTACAAAACAAAACAAACTCTCATCATGTAACATGGAAAATGCACGTCTTGGTACAAAACGAAACGAACTCTCATCATGTAACATGGAAAATGCACGTCTTGGTACAAAACGAAGCAAACTCTCATCATGTAACATGGAAAATGCACGTCTTGGTACAAAACGAAGCAAACTCTCATCATGTAACATGGAAAATGCACGTCTTGGTACAAAACGAAGAAAACTCTCATCATGTAACATGGAAAATGCACGTCTTGGTATTTATCCAAATGGGTTGAAAACCTATGCATATATAAAAGCCTAAATATAGATTGTATATGCTCTATTCATAATTGCCCAAACTAGAAAATGCCTCACATGTTATCAAATAGGAGAATAAATAAGCTGTAGGACAAGTTTGTAATGGAATATTATTTACCAATAAAAAGGAACGAACTATCAAACCATTAAAAGACATGGGGAAATCTTAAAGGCATATTGCTAGGAGAAAGAAGCCAATCTGGGCCGGGCGCGGTGGCTCATGCCTGTCATCCCAGCACTTTGGAAGGCAGAGGCGGGTAGATCACGAGGTCAGGAGATTGAGACCACCCTGGCTAACATAGTGAAAGCCCGTTTCTACTAAAAATACAGAAATTAGCCCGGCGTGGTGGCGGGCGCCTGTAATCCCAGCTACCCGGGAGGCTGAGGCAGGAGAATCACTTGAACTCGGGAGGCAGAGGTTGCAGTGACCTGAGATCGCGCCGTTGCACTCCAGCCTGGTGACAGAGCGCGACTCCATCTCAAAAAACACAAAAAGAGAAAGAAGCCCATCTGAAAAGGCTACATGCTGTATAATTCCAACTATGACATTCTGGAAAAACCAAAAGTATGGAAACAGTAAAAAAAAAAAAAAAAAAAAAAAAATCAGTGATTGTCTAGGATTTTTGAGGAGGAAGGAAAGGATGGATGGGTGGAACATGGGGTTTTCAGGGCTGGGAAGTTATTTGGTATGATTCTATAATGACGGTTTGTGTGTCATTATACATTTGTCAAAACCCATAACGTGTACATGTAACCAAGAGTTAGTCCTAATGTAAACTGTAGATTTTAGCTAAGAATCATGTAACAGTATGTTCATCAGTTTTAACAAATGTCCTCCACTAATGCAAGATGTTAGTAGGAGAACCTAGAAGGGGAGGAGAAGAATACATAAGAACCCGCTGTTTTTTCTGCTGAATTTTTCTGCAAATTTAAAACTGCTCTATAAAATCAAGTCTACTACATTTTAAAAGTGTAGACCAGTTTGGAAATGAGTCCTACTACATAGAGCATGATGGGTGAGCCTAAACTCTAGGTCCAGACTGCCTGAGTGACCTGGAACAAATGAGGTGTGGAAAATAGCAGGAACAGTGTCTGGCCATAGGGCTGGTTTGAAAGGGCAGATAAAAGTCTATGGGGAGCAGATGGCCAAGTGCCTCCAGATGATTATAACATTAGATAGAGTTCTTGCAAGATAATTTCTACTAATGAGAACTACTCAAAATGGGACTGGGCTCTCTTGTAAAATAGCTTCTGTCGCTCAAGTATTCAAGCATGGACTGATGGATTAATTCAGTATTCCGTATCGATTTTGAAAAGAAACACAGCATTATAAGGATGATCAAATAGTATATTCTCTAACATGCTGGAATTTTAGGATTGTCTGAAAGAAGGTGACATGTAAAACCACGCAGGAGATTGTACAAACCAAACATTCAAGACATTGTTTGTGAAGATCACCTTTTTTTACTGCCCATTTCAGCTCATTGTCAAACAAATTTCTACAGAGCCTTGGAATTATATAGTATCAGCATTGGAGAAAACAGTACTCATAAAATCAGCCACACTTCACAGATGCAGAGTAAGACCTGCTAAGAGATTGAGTTTCCAGGATCGCAAAGCTAATCAGTGATAAAGTTGAGTTTAAGCTGTTGCTCTAAACCTCACTTCAGGACTCATCTGATTACATACGCTGCCATTATTACTATTAGTCACAGTAACAGTTTCAAAATCCTAAAGACCCCACATTTGCATTGAAACCAAGACAATTTGGTGTTTCTTTCTGGAGTGCCTCCTCAAAGCTCCACGGTCATCACCTTTTTGGGAGAAAATGTTTCCAGCTGCCACTCTTTGTAGAAGTTGCTCCCATTTGCTGTTCTATGTCCATAGTGCTGCCAATCAAAATTTTACAACACGTGGGCGATGACATTTACTGACTAACATCATAACAGCACCTTCATGCTAAACAATTTTCAAATCACTATTATATTACCTCTTTGTAATAGGCTTATGAAGTTGACAGGACAGGATTTTATTTTAAGCTTCGTTTTATAGATGGCAAACTGGGATTCAGAGAAGTTTCATGACTCACCCTACATTCATAGAGCCAATCGGTGCGTGAAGTGGGTTTTGACATAAGTCTTCTGGCTTCTTAATCTGGTACGGCCTCACTTGCTGTTGCTATTTGGAAATAAGGTGTTACAGAAGCTACTTCATACGCTTGATTCAAAGTCATTTGCTTGGCTAAAGAAATAATGTCTTAACAATAGTTCTTTAAAAATATTTTGTAATATTTGATATAGGCAAAAGAACATAAGTAAGCTATATGCTACCTATTATGAAACATAATAATAAAATAAACACCTGTGAACTCACCCTCTCAAAATACCTTGAAGCTACCTGTGTGTCTTCTTCATACTTTATTTTATCTCTCCCCCAAAGGAAATGCTTATCATTACCTCTTTTAAAAACTGTTTCTTTTTTTAAGTTAGCACAACATTGTCTGTATCTCCAACATTATATTGTTTAGCTTTGTTTGTTTTTAAGTTACATTAAATATTTTTCCAGGCTGTATACTGTCTTCAGCAAATTGCTCTTTTCATTCAATATTTGATTTAAGATGTTTTATTTCATGTAACAGTTTATCCATGTTCTGCTAAATCATATTCCATCATGTGAAATACCACAAAATATTTATGCATTTTTTTTGCATTTGGGCTCTCTTGTAAAATAGTTGCATGTCCCTCAGGTATTCAAGCATAGACTGATGGATTAATTCAGTATTCCGTATTGGTTTTGAAAAGAAACACAGCATTATAAGGATAATCAAATAGTATGTTCTCTAATGTGCTGGGATTTTAGGACTGTCATTTGGGTGAACATTTGGGTTGTTGACAACTTTTGTCTGTTGCGAACAACGATAAATGGAATTTTCGTGTTTGTCTCCTGTGCACACATGCAAGTATTTACAACTGGGTATGAAATTGGTGGGTTAAGGATGAGACAAGTATTCAAACTCATGAAATGCTGCCATACTGGTTTCCAAAGCTGTTGTGACAATTTGAGTCATCAGATCTTAATTTTTTCCAGTCTACGGTTGATAAAATACGTCATTGGGATCTCAGGACGTATTTCCTGAGAAGCTAATGAGGGTAAATTACTTTTTGTGATGATTTGTAATCTGGGCTTTCTTCTCTGAAACAATTATTCTTGTCTTTTGTCCATTGTCGTTTGTTTCCTTTGCTAGGTAGGGATTTGGATTTTTTCGGTCAAATGTAATGTATGCATGTATCCTCTCCCAGCTTATGGCTTTCCTTTTCATCTTCTTTCTAAAGTATTTTTTTCTCTTTTTTTTGAGACAGAGTCCTGCTGTTGTCGCCCAGGCTGGAGCACAGTGGCGCGATCTCAGTTCACTGCAACCTCCGCCTACCCGGTTCAAGCGATTCTCCTGCCTCAGCCTCCCGAGTAGCTGGGATTATAGGCAACTGCTACAACGCCCAGCTAATTTTTATACCTTTAGTAGAGACACGGTTTTGCCATGTTGCCCAGGCTGGTCTTGAACTCCTGACCTCAGGTGATCCACTAATCTTGGCCTCCCAGAGTGCTGGGATTACAGGCGTGAGCCACCGCACCCAGCCTAAAGCATTTTCACATGCTCAAATATTTCATATAGTGAACAGCCTTTTATAGGTCATATTAAAAATCCTTCTTCACTATTAAGTTTATAAAATTGTTTTTCTAAAACATGTAAAGGGTTTTGTTTCCCATTTAAGTCTTTAACCCGGCAGGAATTTACGTCAGTATACGGTAATAGTAGGGATCCAGCTTTTCTTCACATGGATAACCAACTGTCCCCACGTGATCTTTTGAAGATCTGATCTTTTCCTCAGTTCCAGGCAATGTCACCACGGCTTTCTTATTTCAGTTTTCTAGATCTTTGAGGGTCTATTTCTTGGCTTGTGAGGTCGTTCCTCTGTTCAGTTTGTGGATCCTGCTGCCCGTGCCTTGACTAACATCGCTTTACAGGCTGTGTTGATATCCGGTAAGAACTGCTCTCACACATTCTCAACAGAGTCCTGTCTATTATATGTTTGCTATTCCATGTTAACTTTAGAATCATATTTTTGTCAGGTTTGTCAAAAGCAGCAGAAGAAAAGAAAAGAACCTAGGGTCTTTGACTGGAATTGGATTGAGTGTAGGTTATACTATTGACTGTACTGTCGCAAACTTGGTGATATTGATTCTATCCATGAACGTATTATAGAATCTCTTCATTTCTTTTGTATTTATTATTATCTTTCAATATAGTTTTTTTTGTGTTCTCCATAGTGGTTTCAAACATCTCTCACTAATTGTATTTCCGGGTGTCTTGCTTTTTAAATATGTTTTACTTGTAAAGCCACACGGGCCTGCTGATGTCTCTGTACGAACAATTTTGACTATAGATTCAATCATTTTAATGGCAAAAATACTTGCCTTAATAGAATATCTGAAGAGACGAAGAGGTTAAAAATATTTTTCTGCAGAGAGGAATTGAATTTTCTTCTGCTGGGAGCCAGGGAGCACGTCTGACCTGGAGCCACTGCAGCACCTTTGTGGGGTACCACTCCCCTGCCCACAGCCCTGCTGCCTCTGGATTGCTGCTGGCATCTGGCCCTCAGGGAAACCAAGCTTTTCTGTGAATAATACCTAATGAATGATATTTTCTGTGACTAATACCTAGTGATTGATAGATATTTTTATGTGAATAATACCTAGTGAATAATACTTTATGTGACTAATACTAAGTACTTAGGGCCCTGATTTTAACTCAAGTTATTATAATAAAAATTTATTTTCTTTATTTTGTAATTGGCCCCTTTGATATTTCTCTGATTTCCAGCGAGCTCAGAAATGCACAAAAGAAAACTAAACATGTTGTACGGAGGACGCAGATGCTTTTCAGTGAAAGGACGCTGTAGAATATCCAGCCTGACCTTCTGCCAAAACTAAACATCTCCAGACTGACTCTTAGGTAGCCGCTTGGCAGTATGCATGGCGCCCCACTCCCAACAACAACAACAACAACAACAAATTTTGCATCACGCTGAGTGTGATGAAGGGTAGCTGAGAAGCATTCCTTTTTATTTAGAGATAATCACTGCATATCTTAAAGAAAGATCTTTCTTGATTTATACTGTTGCTTGATTATTTATGATGTTTCAAGTGAAAAATAACATGGTTCTATCTACTAATTTGTAGCTTGGTTTACATTAACACACACATACATTCACACACACACACTCAGAGTCCATCAGATAAGTGGAACTATCCAAAGATTATTTGGGGGAGTATCACTCATAGGAAATACATAGACTTGACAAGTAGATGTTTAATTGCATCAGTGAGTAAGCCAGCCCTGGCAATGCCACTGCCCCCAACTTTTTTACACAACTACCACTCAGAGTGGCACAATGAAAATATCTCAGTGCAGCAGCAATGCTACGGAACGCTTACCACGTGTAGGCACCATATACCGTCACACGATTCCTATTTATGTATATGCTTACTTGCGTTCACTGGAAGCCTTGCCTTGCTTGTCATTATTGAATTCCAGTGAGGCCTGCATGCAGCAGGTGTGCCCAGCTGGGACTGGCCAAGCTGCGGTTTGTGATCATGCTCCCATCTTTCCGAGCCATCTGCTCACCCTTATTTATGTGGACTTGAATATTTGGGCATGACTCTCAAGCATTTTTCCCAGGGCTCCTGTCACTCACCACTCTTGAATGTGAGAACTGCCTTGTGCATCACTGTGTCAACCAGCTAGCCTGGTACATGTTTGCTGTACCGAACTCTTCAGATGGGGCTGGAAGTAAAGGATACAACTTATCCCCTTTCTGGGTAAGCTTGGTTATTTATGATGTTTCAAATAAAAAACAACATGGTTCTATCTACTAATTTGTAGCTTGGTTTACATTAACACACATGTACATTCACACAAACACACACTCAGAGTCCATCAAATAAGTGGGAATATCCAAAGATTATTTGGGGGATTATCACTCATAAGAAATACATAGACTTGACAAGTAGACGTTTAATTGCATCTCATCCTAAATGTCACAAACAGAGCTAAAAATTATTTATCAGCCTCATTAGAGAGTTGAGCTCTGCTTGAACAATGCGGCCTAATTAACACTCAGGCTTGTGTTTTTATACTTCATGCACGTAGAGTCTGGATTCCATTCTATCTAGTTTGTGAAAAGGTTTTCACCATTTACTCTTTTTCAAATAGTTAACATTTCTGGTGAGCTTACAAAATGTGTGCTACACTGTTATGTTTAGTAACACAACAAAAAGAAAGGGACTAGGCACCAGCCCTACAGGAACTCTGATTCTCCTATAAGAATTAGATACACAGGCCGGACGTGGTGACTCACACCTGTAATCCCAACACTTTGGGAGGCTGAGGCAGGTGGGTCGTAAGGTCAGGAGTTTGAGACCAGCCTGACCAACATGGTGAAACCTCGTCTCTACTAAAATACAAAAATTAACCAGGTGTGGTGTGGGCACCTGTAATCCGAGATACTGGGGAGGCTGAGGCAGGAGAATTGCTTAAACCTGGGGGGTGGAGGTTTCAGTGAGCCAAGATTGCGCCACTGCCCTCTAGCCTGGGCGACAGAGCAGGACTGTCTCCAAAAACAAAAACAGAAACCAAACCAAACCAAACCAAAACAAAGAATTAGATATACAGTTGCAGGAGTGTAACAAGTGCTTTAAAATATGTACATACAAAGAATCAGGACAGTAACCAAGAGTAATTACTTCCGCCTCAGCCAGGAAAGAATGAACAGGGGAAATTATATTTGAGCCACATAGGAGATTTTCAGGAGGAGCACAACATGCACATGTCATGCAGAGGGAACAGCATGATGTAGTGGAATTGCAATAAGAAAAGCATGAGTTTGCATTCTGGACTCATCACTCTGCAGTTTTTGGTTAACAATCACTTTCCTTTGAGAGAATCACTTCTTCTTTGCAAATTAGGCACAATTACTTATCTCAGACATAGCATAGGACTGACTGAGATAAATTATGAGGTGCTTAGCTCAGCACATCACTCCTAAAAGTCAGTCAAGTGGAGGTAGTTACAATTTGCAAAGACAAATAAGTCAAATGCAGGAGGCTGAGGCAGGAGGATCACTTGGCCCAGGAGTTTAAGACCAGCCTGGACAACATAGCGAGACCCTGTCTCTACAAAAAATGTAAAAAGTAGCCTGGCATGGTGGCTCAGGCCTTTAATCCTAGCGCTTTAGGAGGCTGAGGAAAGACTGCTTGAGTCCAGGATATGGAGGCTGCCATAAGCTGTGATCATATCACTGCTCTCTAGCCTAGGTGACAGAACAACAACCTGTCTTTTAAAAAATAAAACATAAATTAGTCACGAGCAAGAAATAAAATGCTGGTCAATTTTTTTTTTTTTTGAGACGGAGGCTTGCTCTGTCTCCCAGGCTGGAGCGCAGGGGCGCGATCTCGGCTCACCGCAAGCTCAAGCTCCGCCTCCCGGGTTCACGCCATTCTCCTGCCTCAGCCTCCCGAGTAGCTGGGACTACAGGCGCCGCCACCTCGCCCGGCTAGTTTTTTGTATTTTTAGAAGAGACAGGGTTTCACCATGTTAGCCAGGATGGTCTCGATCTCCTGACCTCGTGATCTGCCTGTCTCGGCCTCCCAAAGTGCTGGGATTCTGGCGTGAGCCACTGTGCCCGCCTGGTCAATAATTTTTAAAATATTTTCCAGTGAAGTCCATAGTGTCCAGAATCTCATTCCTCCTTGTCTATTTACCATGTGTATTTGATCTGACTTTGAAAAAGTCTTTGAATAAATTGAAGAGTTTGAAGATGGTGAAGAGAAAAATGCTTTGCCCAACTTTACTGTTGTTTAATTAAACTTTTTGTTTTGAGATCATGGTAAGTTCACATGTAGTTTTAAGAAACAATACGGGAGATCCCAGGTACTCTAGTAAGTTTACCACAATGGTAACACTGTGCAAAACTACAGTAGAATAACACAACCAGGATATTAACATGGATGCAGTGGAGATATAGAACATCCCCAAGACCACAAGCATCTCTCATGTGGCCCGGTTATAGCCTAACCCACTGCCCACCTGCCCCTACCCCTCCCGAACCCTGACAACCACTAATCTTGTCTCCATGTCTATCATTTTGTCATTGCAAGAATGTTGTGTAAATGGAATCATCTAGCACAGGAACCTTTTGGGATTGGCATCCCCCTCCCTCACTCATGGTTCCCTGAAGATTCAGCCAGTTCTTTAATGTGTTGGTGGTTCATTCCTTTTTATTGCTGGGTAGTGCTCTATGATATGGGTGTACCACAGTTTAACCATTTCCAGTTTTTGTCTCTTATGAATCAAGTTGCTATAAACATCCATGTATAGGTTGTTGTGTAAACAACATTCTTCATCTCTCTGGGATCAATGCCCAAAAGAATAATTGCTAGGTCATATGATAGTGTGTGTGTGTGTTTAAGAAACTGTTTCAAACTGTTTTCTGAGTGGCTGTAGCAGCTCACATTCCCACCAGCACTGCATGAGTGGTCAACTGTCTCTGCATCTGTGCCAGCTTTTGGGGTCCTTTTATTTTGTAGCCATTTTAACAGGTATATAGTGATGCCAAGTGATTTTACTTTACACTTCTCTAATGACTAACTTATTAAGGATCTTTCATATGCTTATTTGCCATCAGTAACATGTCTGTTTACGTCTTTTGCCAACTTTTTAATTGGATTTTTGGTTTTTACTGTGGGGTTTTCAGAGTTCCTTTTATGTTTTACATATTATTTCTTTGCTGTATATGTGTTTTGCAAATATTTTCTCCCACTCTCCAATTTGCTTTTTCCCTGTCTTTTCAGGATCATAGGTAAAGCAAGCAAAAGTTTTAGTTTTGATGAAGTTCGATTTTCAATTTTTCCTTTCATATCCTGTGCTTTTGGTATTGTCTAATTCTTTGCTTAGTCCTAGATCTTGAAGATTTCCTTATTTTTTTTTCTAAAAATTTGCACATCTACATTTTACATTCAAGTCTATGATTCATTAATTTTGTATAAGATGTGAGAATAGATCAAGGTACATTGTTTTTGCCTACGGAGATCCAATTGCTCCAAAATTTAATTGGGCATATTTGTGGGGATTTTTTTTTTTTAGTTTACTATACTGTTCTGTTTATTTACACGCCTATCCCTTTGCCAATACCACAGCCTTGATTACTATAGTTATATAAAGTCTTGAAATTGGGTAGACTGATTCTTCTCACTTTATTCTTCATTTTAGAAACTGTTTTTGTTATTTCTGTTTTCTGCTTTTTCATAGAAATTTTACAGCGATCTTGCCTGCATGAATAAAAATTGTTCTGGCTTTTGATAGGAATCTTAACAAAACTGCGCATCAATTTGGGGAGAATAAGTATCTTTACTCCTTTGAGTCTTTCAATCCATGAACACAGAATGTCTTTCCATTTATCTAGATCTTGATGTCTTCATCAGCATTCTGTAGCTGTCAGCACATATAAATGTTTTGTAGATTTACATCTAAGTATTTCATTTGTTGAATGATTGTAAATGGTGCTTTCTGTCTTAATTTTTGGTGTCCATGTATTCATTGTCAGTGTATGGAAATACAATTTATTCTATATTTAACTTGCTGAATTCACTTCTTCATCCAAATCTCACATCTTATAGAACATTAACCCAAAATGAATCATGAACTTAAGTGTAAAAGGTAGATATGTAAATTTTTAGAAAAAGAAAATGAAGGAAATCTTCAGAATTTAGGGCTAAGCCTAGAGAGTTCTTAGACTTGGTATCAAAAGCACAGTACATACAAGGAAAATAGGAAAAATTGGAATTCATCAAAACTAAAACTTTTGCTTTGCAAAAGATCCTGAGAAGAGAAAAAAATTATGGCATGGAAGAAAATATTTGCAACACACATATATGAAAAACTATGAAGTTTTTTTGGTTACGTGTTTTGTCTTTGTTTTTAAATTGCTTGAGATTTTCTGTGTAGAAAGTCACGTCACCTGTAAATAAGGGCAGGTTTATCGCTTCCTTTTCAATCTGTATGTCTTCTTTTCTACTTTATGTCTTATTCTGCTGACCAGAACTTCTCGTACTGTGTTGAATAAAAGTGATGAGAGTAGGTATGCTTGTTTTGTTTCTCATCTTAGGGGGAAAATTCAGCCTTTCAACGTTGACTACAATATTTGCTGTAGGTATTTTGTAGATGTCCTTTAATCAAGCTGAGGAAGTTCTGTATTTCTATGTTCTGAAAATTTTATCTTTTTTAATTTTAGATATTTTTCTTTCTCCAAATTTATTTATCAGGAGCGACTGAAATAAAAAATATAATTGAGTCCTATCATCATTATCATGGAAATGGCTTTAAGAGAAAACTGGTCAGATGAATATTATTGCTTCCCATTTTCAACCAGCAAACAGTTGCCACTGATAAATTGACAGTCAGGAGTCTGTCAAGAATGCTCAAGATATGTTATATAATACAACATGCCTGTTGACGGGGGAAGCACCCTAGGAAATAACTTGTGTGTACTTCTGATTTCATCATACAAGACAAGCACAAAAGCACTGCCCATGCCTCTGAGAACATTGGACCATGCACCCTTGAAAAAAGCTCTGCCTCCTTCACCATGAGCAATCTTCCTCCAGCAGTGAAGCGCGCCTGTGTACATGATGTCAGTTGTACCCTGACTGTATCATCATGCTGTGGCGAACAGTGTCAAATGGATAGGAAGTCAACCCAGCAACGGCAGTGACGGACTGTGCGATCATCCAGCTGATGACCATGTGAGTGTTCCTGGAATCTGGAAACATTCTCCTTGCAGTGTCATAGACACCAATAGGCATCTCGGTAGATGATAATACCCTGCACAGACATGTTAGAGCCTTGTTACAGGCCTTTAATCCCATCAGATTTGTAGATCTTAACCAGGCAGTCACCAAGGCCTCGGAATTCCCTTTCAGCGCCAGCTTTACCCACGTCAGCTGCTAGATGGGGACAGGTAAAATCAAGGGGATACACAAAACACAAGGATGTGGCCCCAGGGGCACTGCCTGATGCCAGATTCCCTGCAAATTTGAGCCAAAACTGGATCCTCTTGTCCACACCCCCCAGGAAGATCTGCTTGTATTTATCTTTGAAGGCGAAGTTGAGAGTGTGGGTAGGGAAGTATCTGATGACATTGGGCAGGTTACGTGCTGGAAGGACAGGACTCCTGCTCCTTGGGAATATGGAGCATGCAGTCTACAATGCCTTTGTATTGCTTATCTGCAGTGATCTGCTTGCTGGCACTTTGCACCTGCAGCAACAGCTTGATCCCTCCGTGGGTGCTACCACTGTCTAGGAGATGGCCACAGACACTCCACCTGCCAGGAATTCCTTGGCAAGGACGCAGTGGCAACTGTCATGTTGAAATGAAGAGGAGGCAGGCTGCTGGGAGACGGGACTGGGAGGGAACCAGCTTTGACTCTGCGGCTGCATGGGCAGAAATTTTCATTATGAATAAATACAAAAATATTATAAACTGTTTATTCTGCCTTGATTTGATATAATGTCATTTTTCTTGTTTAGTTTATGTTAATATGGTGGATAATTACTGATTGACTTTTGAATATTGAACCAGCCTTGCATCCCTGGAATAAATCCTCTTTGATCATAGTCTATAATTTGTTTCATATATATTTTTTTCTTTTTCTTTTATTTTTGAAACAGAGCCTCGCTCTGTTGCCCAGGCTGGAGTGTAGTGGTGCGATCTCTTGTGTATGCTCCATGGTCTCTTGGGAAGAATGTGTATACTGCTGTCATTGGGTGCAGTGTTCTATACATGTAAATTAGACCCTGTTGGTAGGTGATATTGTTAAATTCTTCCATATTCCCACTGATTTCCTGTCTAGTTGTTCTCCCAACTGTTGAGAGAAGGGAATTGAAGTCTCTAACTATAATTGTGGATACTTCTATTTCTCCTTTCAGTTCTGTCAGTTTTTGCATCACACATTTTGCAGCTTTAATGTTTGGTGCATTCACAGTTAGTATTGCTATATCTTCTTGCTGAAAAACATTTATAATTTATCATTATAAAATGTCCTTCTTTGTCTCTGGTAATTTTCTTTGCTCTGAGGTTTGCTTCATCTAATATTAGTATAGCCAATCCTTTTTCCCTTTGATTAATGCTTGTTTGATACATCTTTCTCCATCCTTTTATTTTTGACCTGCTTGTACCATATTTGAAATGAGTTTCTTGGAGAACGCATGTATTTGAGCCATGTTTCTTAATCTACTTTACCAATCTCTATATTTTAATTGTTGTATTTAGATCATTTATATTTAATGTCCTTATTGATATGTTAGGGTTTAGAACTGCCAGTTTATATTTTGTATTCCCCTTGTTCTGTTTTTTTGGTTTGTGCTCTGTTTCCTTTTCCATGATTTTTTGTGAGTTTTTGAACATTTTTAGAATTCCATTTTGATTTATCTATGATGTTTTTTAGTGTTTCTCTTTGTATAGCCTAATTAGTGATTGTTTTAGGTATTACAATATATACATAACATTAGAATCTAGTGATGTGATCATTTTATCAATTTGAGTGAAGTATAAAAACCTTATCTTCCTTTATGTGCCTGTATTCCCCCAATTTTTTATTTTTGTTTATTACTTATACTTATTTTTTGAGATGGAGTCTTGCTCTGTCACTCAGGCTAGTATGCAGTGGTGCAATCTCAGCTCACTGCAACCTCCACCTCCTGGGTTTAAGTGATTCTCCTGCCTCAGCCTCCTCAGTATCTGGGACTACAGGCACACACCACTATTCCTGGCTAATTTTTGTATTTTTAGTAGAGATGGGGTTTTACCCATATTCGTTAGGCTTGTGTTGAACTCTTGACCTCATGATCCACCCGCCTTGGCCTCCCAAAGTGTTGGACTTACAGGCGTGAGCCACTGTGTCCGGCCTCCCACAGTTTTTTAATATAGTTTTAAACATTTTCTCTACATATATTTAGAGCCATATCAAAGTAGTTCTACACTTTTTTGTTGTTGTTGAGATGGAATCTTGCTCTGTCTCCCAGGCTGGAGTGCAGTGGTGCAATCTTGGCTAACTGCAACCTCCCCCTACTGGGTTCAAGTGATTGTCCTACTTCAGCCTCCCGAGTAGCTAGGGTTACAGGCATGTGCCACCATACCCAGCTAATTTTTGTATTTTTGGTAGAGACAGGGTTATGCCATGTTGGCCAGGCTGGTCGTCTCAAACTCCCGACCTCAGGTGACCTGCCTGCCTTGGCCTCCCCAAGTGCTGCGATTACAGGCATGAGCCACCATGCCCAGCCAGTTCTATAATTTTTGTTTCAACTGTCAAACATAATTTAGGCAACTCAAGATTAGAAGGAAAGCCTGTTGTATTTCCCCATATATTTGCTTCCAGTGTTCTTTTTTCCTTTCTGATGTTCCATGGTCTTTTTTTGTCGTTGTTTTGGTTTGGGTTTTTTGGCTTTTCCTTTTGTCTAAGAGAAGTTCCTTTAGCTAGTCTTTAAAAGTTGATCTCCTAGCAACAAATTCTCTTTATTTTCATTAACCTGAGAATGTCCTGATTTCAGTTTATTGCTGAAGGATATTTTGATCAGTTATAAGATTCTGGGTTAACAATTCTCTTCTTCCAGCAGTTGAAAAATATTATGCCACTTCTTTCTGCCTTCTATGGTTTCTGATAAGAAATCTTTTTAATGTGATAATTTCCCTGTAAGTAAAGTGTTGTTTTTCTCTGACTGTCTTTTAGATGTCTCCTTTTCTTCATATTTTTAAATTTTAATTACAGTTTGACTTAGGTGTGGATTTATTTAGGGTTTGTTCATTTTCTTGAACTGATAGATTTATGTCTTTTCCAAAATTTAGAAAGTTTTTAGCCACTATTTCTTCAAATATTTTTCAGCTCTTCTCTATTTCTCCTCTCTTCTATGACTCAAATACCAATTATGTTATTTCTTTTGTTACAGGCCTCTCTCTGAGGCTGTTTGCATTTTCTTTTCAGTCACTTTCTCTCTGTTTTTCAGATTAATTTCTATCATCTTATTTACCAGTTTACTGATTATTTTCTCTGTTCCCTCCATTCTGCTACTGGGCTCATCCACTGAGCTTCATATTTTGGTTATTGTATTTTTCAGTTCTAATATTTTCATATGATGCTTCTTTATGTCTTCAACTTATTTGCTAAGATTTTATAATTTTGCTAAATACCTCTATTTATTTCCAGCATGTTTGCGATTGCTTGTTGAAGCATTTTTATCATGCTGTATTAAAATTTTTGTCAGATAATTTTAACATCTCTGTCACTTTGGTGTTGACATCTGTAGGGTCTCTTTTTTCATTCAGTTTGAGATCCCCCTAGTCCTTCATATGATGAGTTACTTTCAATTAAAACATGGACATTTTTGTATTATGCTATGAGCTTCTAGATTTTGTTTAAGCCTTCTATCTTAACTGGCTTTTCCTGACACTATTCTGGCAGGAAAAATGTGGAGGGTGCTGTCTAGTTACTGCCAAATAGAGGCAAAAGTCCCAGGTTCCTCACTTGGTCTTCACTGGCATCTGAGAGGGGGTTTCTTGTAATTCTGAGTGGGGCTAGAAGTTCTAGCTCTATGCATGATCCCCACTGACATCACAGTGATCTCATTACACTGGGAAGATGGGTAAAGTCCTGACTTTTCACTAGGCCTCCTCTGATACCACCCAAGTGTGGGGGTTCTTAGGGGAGTGAGGAATCTCATGATTGCCAAGTATGGGTGGAAGTCAGTTTGCTTGCATGGGCTCCATTAACACTGGGAGGAAGGGTGGAATGAGGTAACACTCCTGTTACTGACTAGTTATTATGAAAATCTTATAGCTCCCTACTTGGCCTTCTCTGATACCACCCTGGCATGGTGTTGTACCTTGGTGCAGTTTCACAAAGGTGGAAATCTAGGTGCCCCTATGCAGGCTTTGCTGGCTTAGGTGGGGAGAAGGCCATTTTTTTTTTTTTTTTTTCTGTGACGTCTGCTTTGAGTTGAGGCTTTAGAGGCTCACCTCATTTTATCATAGGGCGTTGTCTTATTGCACTTTGGAGATACTGCTTTTTTTTTTTTTTTTTTTTTTTAACAAATTGAAGGTTTGTGGCAGTCCTAGGTTGGGCAAGTCCATCAGCACTGTTTTCCGACAGCATGTGCTCCCTTTGTGTCCTTGTTACATTTGGGTAATTCTTGCAGCATTTCAAACTCTTTGATTAATATTGTAACTGTTATGGTGATCTGTTATCAGTGATTTTTGATGATACTATTGTAATTGTTTTGGAGCAACATGAACCACGCCCATATAAGACAGCAAAATTAATAGATAAATGTTGTGCATCTTTGGACATCTCCACCGACCAGCCCTTCTCCCATCTCTCTCCCTCTTCTCAGCCCTTCCTATTTCCTGACATTCAATAATATTGAATCCAGGCCAATTAATAATCTAGCAATGACCTCTAAATGTTCAAGTGAAAGAAAGAGTCACACATCTCTTACTTCAAATCAAAAGCAAGAAATAAGCTTTCTGAGAATAGCATGTCGAAAGCTGACATTAGCTTAAAGCTAGGTCTCTTGCACTGAATAGCCAAGTTGTGAATGCAAAGGAAAAGTTATTGACAGAAGTTGAAAATGCTATTCCAGTGAACATATGAATGATAAAACAGATAGGAAAAAAGACCAAACCAGCCACAACATTCTGTTAAGCCAAAGCCTAATCCAGAGAAAGGCTCTAACTCTCTTTGCTTTTATGAAGGCTGACAGAGCTGAGGAAGCTGCAGAAGAAAAATCTGAAGTTAGCAGAGGTTGGATCCTGAGGTTTAAGGAAAGAAGTGATCTCCATAACATAAAAGTGCAAGGTAAAGCAGCAAGTGCTGATGGTGAAGCTGCAGCAAGTTATCCAGAAGGTCTAGTTAAGATAATTGATTAAGGTGGCTACACTAAACAATGTATATTTAGGGTAGACAAAACAGACTTCTACTGGAAGAAGATGCCATCAGGACTTTCATAGCTGGACAGGAGAAGTCAATGCCTGACTTCAAAGATACGAACTTCAAAGGACATGCAACTCTTGTCAGGGGTGAATGCAGCTGGTGACTTTAAGTTGAAGCCAGTGCTCATTTAACCTTTCCAAAAATCCTTAAGAATTATGCTGACTCGACTCTGCTTGTGCTCTAGATATGGATTACAGCCTGCATGACAGCACATTTTTTTACAGCATGGTTTACTGAATATTTTAAGCCCCCTATTGAGAACTACTGCTTCGAAAAAACCAAGATTATTTTCATAATATTTGTGCTGTTTGACAATGCAATGGTCACTCAAAAACTCTGGTGGAGACATACAAAAAGATTAATGTTGTTTTACTGCTAACACAACATCCATGATGCATCCCATGGATGAAGGAGTAATTTCAATTTTCAAGTCTTATTATTTAAGAAATCTATCTTTTGGCCGGGCGCGGTGGCTCAAGCCTGTAATCCCAGCACTTTGGGAGGCCGAGATGGGCGGATCACGAGGTCAGGAGATCGAGACCATCCTGGCTAACATGGTGAAACCCCGTCTCTACTAAAAAAATACAAAAAAAACTAGCCGGGCGAGGTGGCGGGCGCCTGTAGTCCCAGCTACTTGGGAGGCTGAGGCAGGAGAATGGCGGGAACCCGGGAGGTGGAGCTTGCAGTGAGCCGAGATCCGGCCACTGCACTCCAGCCTGGGCGACAGAGCGAGCCTCCATCTCAAAAAAAAAAAAAAAAAAAAAAAAAAAAAAAAAAAGAAATCTATCTTTTTAGGCTGTAGCTATCATAGATAGTGATTCTTCCGATAGAGCAGGGAAAATTAAATTTAACAGTTTCTGGGAAGGATTCACCATTCCTTTTAATGCCATTAAAAGCACTTACGATTCTTGGAAGGAGGTCAGAATATAAACACTAATGAAAATTTGAAAGAAGCTGATTCCAATCTTCATGAATGACTTTGAGGGGTTTAAGATTTCAGTGCAGGAAGTCTCTGCAGGTGTGATGGAAATAGAAAGGGAACTAGAATTAGAAGTGGAGTCTGAAGTTCTGACTGAATTGCTGCAATCTCATGATAAAATGTGAACAAATGAGAAGTTGCTTCTGATGCATGAACAAAGAAAGTCATTTCTTGAGATGGAATTTACTCCTGGTGAAGATGCTGTGAACATTGTTGAAATGACAACAAAAATTTAGAACATTGCACAAGTTTAGTTGATAAAGCAGAAGCAGAGTTTGAGAGGATTGACTCAATTTTGAGAGAACCTTTACTCTGGGTAAAATACTATGAATAGCAACACATGCTACAGAGAAATCTTTCATGTAAAGAAGAGCTAATCAGTGTAGCAAACTTCACTGCTGTTTTATTTTTGAAAATTGCCACAGCCACCCCAATCTTCAGCAACCACCACACTGATCAGCCAGTGGCCATCAACATCGAGGCAAGACCCTCCACCAGCAAAAAGATTACGACTCACTGAAGACTCCGATGATCATTGACATTTTTTAGCAATAAAATGTTTTTAAAATGATGGCCTGTTCATAGTGTTTTTAGACATAATGCTATTGCACACTTAATAGACTATGGTATCATGTAAACATAACTTTTAAATACACTAGAAACAAAGAAACATATGTGACTGTCTTTATTGTGATACTTGCTTTCGTGTGGTTGCCTAGAACTGAACTCATAACATCTCTGAGGTACGCATGTATCATTTCAAAACATTGTCTTGTTGGTTTGTTCCTTTTTCTTTAGCTGGAGAGAGCATTTTTGTCTGAGATTTTTCCCCCTACACATGTCCAGTTTTCCAGCTTCTTCAGTACCACAGCTGAAATACATGGGGCAAAAGGAAACACCGGGAACTCACCACCATGTCAGTTCCGCTTTTGTCTGGCTTTATTTTTATGTAGTAGTTGAAAAATATAATCAATGTCTATTCCTAGAAATACTATCTTCACTTGGCTTCTTAGAACACATATGCCCCTGGTTTTCCCCCTACCTCACTGGCTCATTCTCTTCTTCATTTCCTTTCTTTCTTTTCTTCCAGACCTGTAAGTACTGACATGTTCCTGTGTTCAGAGCTTGATTCTCTTTTCTTCATATTTTTCTCCACTCTAAACCTGGCTGTATATTAAAATTACATGAGGCCGGGCGCGGTGGCTCACACCTGTAATCCCAGCACTTTGGGAGGCCGAGACGGGCGGATCACGAGGTCAGGAGATCAAGACCATCTTGGCTAACATGGTGAAACCCCATCTCTACTAAAAATACAAAAAAAAAAAAAAAAAAAAAAAAAAATTAGCTGGGCGTGGTGGCGGGCGCCTGTAGTCCCAGCTACTCAGGAGGCTGAGGCAGGAGAATGGCCTGAACCCGAGAGGCAGAGCTTGCAGTGAGCCGAGATCGCGCCACCGCACTCCAGCCTGGGCCACAGAGTGAGACTCAGTCTAAAAAAAAAAAAAAAAAATCACGGAAACATAAGATGCAAACATGTATGTCTCTAATTTTAGGCAGTCCTAGTTAATTCTCATATGTCCCCAAGGCTAAAAACAACTATTAGCAATAAGTTTTTCTAATTTTTAAAGAAACTATTTATTTCTTTTTCTGTTTTTTTAAAAAGCTTTTATGTTTATCAAAATTATATATGAACCCACTCTAAAAAATGAGATGGTTCTTTATGTTTTGTTAAAGAAAAATATATATTCTGGATAGTAACTGCTCTTTATATACATAGTTTCCAAGTATTTCCTCCCATTCTGTAGGTTCTCTTTACTCTGTTGTTTATTTCCTTTGCTGGACAGAAGCATTTTAATTTCATGTAACCCTGTTTGTCTATTTTTGCTTTGGTTGCTTGTGCTTTTGAGGTCCTCTCCAAAACAATCCATCCTCAGATCCACGTTATGAAGCATTTCCCCTATTTTTTTCCTGAGTAGTTTTATGACTTCTAGTCTTACATTTAAGTCTTTAATCCATTTTGAGTTGATTTTTGTAAATTGTGAGAGAGAAGGGGTCTATTTCATTCTTCCTCTTGTGGATATCTAGTGTTCCCAGCACCATTTATTAAAGATACTGTCCTTTCCCCAGTGTGTGTTCTTGGCACCTGTGTCAAAAATCAGTTGGCTGTAAATGTGTGGGTTTATTTCTGGGTTCTCTGTTCTGTTTCATTGGCCTACATGTCTGTTTTTATGTTAATACCATGCTGTTTGGGTTATGAATGTTTTGTAGTATATTTTAAATAAGGTAGTGTGAAGCCTCCAGCATTCTTCTTTTCACTCAGGATTGCCTTGGCTATTCTGGGTTTTTTGTAGCTCCATATGAATTTTAGGATGTTTTTTCTATTTCTGTGAAGAATGTCATTGGCATTTTGATAGGGATTGCATTAAATCTGTTGATTGCTTTGGGTAATATGGTCATTTTAACAATACGAATCCTTCCCCTTCATGAACATAGATGTCTTTCCATTTTACCTCTTCTTTTTTTTTTTATCAGTGTTTTATAGTTTTCCTTGTAAAGTTCTTTTACCTCCTTGGTTAAATTTATTTCTAGGCATTTTATTTTATGTTTTGTAGTTATTGTAAATGGAACTGCCTTTAACTTTTCTGTCATTTTTTAGAATTCCTGTTATTCAGATGATATATTTTCTGCTCTGACCCTATGATTTTTATATCACTTCTATTTCTTCTTCTTATTCTTTCTACTCTATGAGACTTTTTTAAATCAGTTTTACTTTTCAAGCCTATTGTACTTTTATTTATGCCATAATCTTAAGTTCTAAGAGGTCTTTCTAATTTCCACATTTCCTCCTTTTCATCTCTTTCTGCTCTTGATTCATGAATGTAACATCTTATCACTACAAATATATAAATAACAATGTATTTTTATAATAGTTTGTCATTTAGATTTACTTTTTTCTGCATAATTTCTGTTACTTTTTATCCCAGGTGGCTTTTTAGCTGTTAGTTTGCTTTGTTTGGTGTTTATCTTTCCTGTTAAGGGCCTTCTTCAGACGTCAGTAATCTTGGGTTGTCTGATCGCGTATGAGTGAGACATGAACAATGTAACTGGAAGTTCCTGTCAGTGTGATTCTGTTAAGGACCTTCTTCAGACGTCAGTAATCTTGGGTTGTCTGATCACGTATGAGTGAGACATGAACAATGTAACTGGAAGTTCCTGTCAGTGTGATTCTGTTAAGGACCTTCTTCAGACGTCAGTAATCTTGGGTTGTCTGATCGCGTATGAGTGAGACATGAACAATGTAACTGGAAGTTCCTGTCAGTGTGATTCTGTTAAGGACCTTCTTCAGACGTCAGTAATCTTGGGTTGTCTGATCGCGTATGAGTGAGACATGAACAATGTAACTGGAAGTTCCTGTCAGTGTGATTCTGTTAAGGACCTTCTTCAGACGTCAGTAATCTTGGGTTGTCTGATCACGTATGAGTGAGACATGAACAATGTAACTGGAAGTTCCTGTCAGTGTGATTCTGTTAAGGACCTTCTTCAGACGTCAGTAATCTTGGGTTGTCTGATCACGTATGAGTGAGACATGAACAATGTAACTGGAAGTTCCTGTCAGTGTGATTCTGTTAAGGACCTTCTTCAGACGTCAGTAATCTTGGGTTGTCTGATCGCGTATGAGTGAGACATGAACAATGTAACTGGAAGTTCCTGTCAGTGTGATTCTGTTAAGGACCTTCTTCAGACGTCAGTAATCTTGGGTTGTCTGATCGCGTATGAGTGAGACATGAACAATGTAACTGGAAGTTCCTGTCAGTGTGATTCTGTTAAGGGCCTTCTTCAGACGTCAGTAATCTTGGGTTGTCTGATCACACATGAGTGAGACATGAACAATGTAACTGGAAGTTCCTGTCAGTGTGATTCTGTTAAGGATCTTCTTCAGACGTCAGTAATCTTGGGTTGTCTGATCGCGTATGAGTGAGACATGAACAATGTAACTGGAAGTTCCTGTCAGTGTGATTCTGTTAAGGATCTTCTTCAGACTCAGTAATCTTGGGTTGTCTGATCGCGTATGAGTGAGACATGAACAATGTAACTGGAAGTTCCTGTCAGTGTGATTCTATTAAGGATCTTCTTCAGACGTCAGTAATCTTGGGTTGTCTGATCGCGTATGAGTGAGACATGAACAATGTAACTGGAAGTTCCTGTCAGTGTGATTGTATGGTGTTGGAAACACGTTTTGGGGATATCCTGGAGTTGGAAATAATCGGATGGGGTTTCTCCCCCTTTTGTGCTAGCCGTGTTCCCTGGAGAAGATTCCCCACATACTCTACTTGAGGTGAAACGTGGAAGCTGAGTGGCGAGAGGAGCTGGAGGGAGCACTGGCATTCAGGGTGTTTGCATGTCCTCACTTCAGCCTTTAGTTTTTGACTCAGTCCTTAGGCCTCCACTGTGCCTTTTGTACTTTAAGGAGAAATCTTTAAGGAGAGACCTCTCCCACTCTTCCTTTATGCTCCCATAGAGTATAAAGCTTCCTCTTTTATAGCCATGGAGTGGGGAAGTTGCTAAGTTGTGTTAAATGGAGAATATGAGCTACGTTTCTAGCTAAAGAGCTTGAAAAATCCATCTCCTCCCCGTCTCTACTAAAATACAAAAAATTAGCCAGGCGTGCTGGCACACACCTGTAGTCCCAGCTACTTCAGGAGGCTGAGGCAGGAGAATTGCTTGAACCCGGGAGGCAGAGGTTGTAGTGAGCCGTGATCATGCCACTGCACTCCAGCCTGGGTGACAGAGCAAGACTCTGTCAAAATAATACTAATACTAATACTACTACTAATAATAAAATTAAATTTAAAGAAATCCATCTCCTGTACGTTAGCTTGCTTCCTTGCTTCCTTTCACTTCTACTTCAGAGATACTTGGTCCCACCCATTTCTGAGTCTCTCTTGGAAATTCTGGGGTTTAAATGAGACTAGATTTTAGCTTTCTCCTGATGATTTAGAATTTGGATTTCTTGAGTTTACTAAGTGGGATTGTCTGAGGTCTACTTGTCACCTACATAAATTTGCTGTTTTTCTCTTCTCTTACTGTCTCCATCCTGCTGGCCTCATTTTTTAAAAATTACTTTTTACTGACATTTGATAGAGTTTCAGTGTTGCAAGGGAGCAAAGTTAGTTGCTTGAGTTCAATCTGCTGTAACATGTCCTAAAGCTTTTCTTTGGTGGGGCACTGGCTCAGGGATGAAGAGTAGAAAAGAGAGAACAGGCGATGCTGACTGAGTTTTGGGTTTGGGGGAATGTGAGAGAGTGAGACTGGAAAGGAAGAGGAGACGCTGAAAGTTACGTGGAGAAAGATGGGTGGATGTTGCCATGATCTCCACTTTGGAGTCTGCACTCCCTTATCAGTCTCTGATATTTCAAACAATCCTGCTTAGTGACCTTTAGGATTGCCCCATTTTTTCACTGGAAGTTGAGTGAGGACAGAGGTAGCTGCCGGTAATATTCATGGTGGTGCCGCCTAAGCTTACTGCCTGGGTCACCATACCCACCTCCATTTCATCACTAGAAGAATTCTGAGAACAAGACATGAAGACAGCCTTCCAGGTCAGAAACAGGCCAACCAGGTTTCATCCTCATGCTCAAGTGTGCCAAGGACTTTGATTCCTGCTTGTTCATCCCTTTGGAAAAATATTGCCCAAGCCTCCTACTAACCGCCTGCATTCCTAAATAGATGTTTGTTTGGAGAAGGGTAGGACTTCAGCTAAAGCCTTTAAAATGTGCTATTTGCTTGACTTAAGACAATCAATAGACACTATCTATTGCTAGCTTCATTTTCTTATGATGTGAGTGTTTTTTTTTCCTTTGTAAGTCACCTCAAATCCTAATGGAACAGGAGGTATATTAAGTATTGAAATGAATTAAACATAATTGATTTCTTCAGTTTAGATTATTTGCTATTTTTGGTTTATTGGTTTTCTTGGGACTGGAATTTAAATGACCGCTAGGTAAATCACCTTTCACCTTTTATTATCTATTGATAAGTAATGATTAGGTTGGCATTATATGTCCCTACACCAAGATACATACTGGAAGTAATCTGTTACTTGCAAAATGTGAAAGCAAGCTAATTTCAGGACATTAGTTGTATTGAAAGTCCTGCTTGTGTTCACATTTGGTGAGTTAAATACAAATTAATTAGAAACGTATGGACAAAATTCCTCTTGAAACAGGCACAGACTTAAAAATGAGAATATATGTACTTGATATGAGACTGAGTTTAGGCAATACATAATTTAATAGTTTAAATTATTTAGTAAAAACCACAATATCACCGAATGCACCCACATGAATTCCTACAATTTAATATTGAGAATAGGGGTCATATATTTTACTAAATGTATGTTAGTAAACCATGCACTGAGCATCAACACTTCCATAAGAGCAGGAGAAGAGGGCAGCACCAAGTTTAACATAAACAGTATCCTTGGGTCAGGTGCCATCCTTCAAGACCACATCAATAGTACTCAGAGCACAAGATGCAGAAAGGTGGGAGATGAGAGAGAGAAGAGGCTGTGCAGACTTTTGAGATTCTGGAATCTTCAAAAGAGGGAGCCTAGAGATAGAGAAAAAAGGCTAAAGTTTGTTAGCACTGTGGAGAAAGTTAGAGTGCAAAGTTCTGTACCCATTGCCTAGGAGTTTGCATTTTCTTATTAGAATCCGAATTTAGGGTCTTCGATACTTCTATCAACAAGGATGTAATGTCCTATGAAGATACAGAGACCTGCCAGAGATGATTTACATCAGGCCAGATCTGTTGTTGGTCCTTTAAATGAAGACGCCCATCTTAGTCATCTCTGGCTGCTATAACGAAAATAACACTGACTGGGTGGCTTAAACAACAGACACTTAACTTCTTACAATTTTGGAGTCTGGAAGTCTGAGATCAGGGTGCCAGCATGGTCAGGTTCTGTGAGGGCCCTCTTCTGGGTTGCAGACTGCCGACTTCTTGTGCTATTGTCACATGGCAGAGAGCCAGCTAGATTGTAAGGGCACTAATCCCATTCATGAGGGTTCCACCCTCATGGCCTCATTACTTCCCAAAGACCCCACCTCCAAGTGCTATCATACTAGGGATTAAATTTCCACATATGAATCTGGGGGAGACACATTCAGTCCTAACAGTCACCTTCCTGGGAAGGCGAGCACTAAGGCTGGGTGAGAGCCCAGCATGGACCCAACTGTGCACCCGGGACTGTCTTCTCATGGGCCTCTCACCCGCTTGTGCCTGCTTTGTGTCTCTGGCATTTTATTCCTGGGCTCTCAATACCCATCCATTCTGAAGAGTCATTTGACCCAGTGAATTCACCAACATCAGCTCTTCGTAAGCTCTAAGCTCTTTGCCCTGTACTGGATTAGTTTGGTGGATTCAAACACAATGAGGTCACAAAGTTTGCCAAAAGTTCACTTTTATTGCAGCAAAATATGTAGAT
The DNA here is from genome assembly GCF_007565055.1 of Rhinopithecus roxellana. Taxonomy (NCBI): domain Eukaryota; kingdom Metazoa; phylum Chordata; class Mammalia; order Primates; family Cercopithecidae; genus Rhinopithecus; species Rhinopithecus roxellana. The sequence goes on along the minus strand of NC_044550.1, from coordinate 107,475,840 downwards.
ATTACTTATGGCATGCAGATCAGCTACAGTGGGTAGGCAGAGGAATTCCCAGGGTTCTAAACCCTGTTCAGGAACACTTCTGGGCACTCAGCAGTCACAGACAGGACCCACTGAAACCGACGAGTCATCTTGCCTAGGGTGCTGCCCGTTTTCAGTCCTCTAGAGCTACTGCTCTGATACCAGGCTATTTATTACTCTTATAAGGTAAAAACAAACAACCAAAACCATGCACACACACACACACACAATCATGATTATATGACTCATATACACAGGTATTTAGCCATTTGAATTGGTTCCTCCTTAAACACTCATCTTTAGACTGTGCATGGTGGCTCATGCCTGTAATCCCAGCACTTTGGGAGGCTGCGGTGGGAGGATCTCTTGAGGCCAGGAGCTCAAGACCAGCCTGGGCAATATGGTGAGACCCCGTCCCTGCAAAATATAGAAAAATTAGCTGCCTGTGGTGGCATGCACCTGTAGTCCAAGCTACTCAGGGGGCTGAGGTGGGAGGGTCGCTTGAGCCTGGGAGATCAAGGCTGCTGTGAAGTGTGATTGAACCACTGCTCTCTAGCCTGGGCAACAGAGCGAGATCCTATCTCAAAATAATAATAATAATAATAATCTTTAGTTGTTCCCTAGTTAATATCTCATTATACCCCCTCGATTTTGACATCACTGAACTATGAGAAAGAGACACTTTCTCCACCAATCCATTGTCTTATGAATATTTCATTGTATCCCCATGATACCCTCCTGATTGGTGAGAAAAAATTTAAAGAAGCAGGCTTGCAAGCCACCAGGATGGGAAGCTCCCCAAATAAGATCCAGGGGAGAGAGGCTCCCTGGCACTTCAGACATTTGTGTCATTGCTCTTTTACAATAACTTGCTTTGAGCTGGAGCTCCAAGAAAAAGATAATAATAACAAAATAACAAATGTTTTGATTGACAAATAAAAATTGTATATATTTATGGTTTCTTTTCTACATATAATGCTATTCCCTACCCTTCTGGTTTGTTTTGTTTTGTTTTGTTTTTTGAGAAGAAGTCTCGCTCTGTCGCCCAGGCTGGAGTGCAGTGGCACGATCTTATATGAGAAACATCAAGGATCAACAACGTATCCCACATTTATTCACTCAACATTTTAAAGGGCCTTTTATGTGTTCGTTGCTGAGTGTAAAGGTAGGACCAAAGCCCCTTCCCTATGAGATCCCATCGTCTGGAAGGGAAGTTAAATATCTAAAAAGGTAAGGATAAGCCAGTAAATCCTGTACTCTAGAATGTTTCCTCAGCATCCCACTCAAAAACAGATTCAAAGTACAAAGAAGGTAACAGTCAGATTCCTCAAATTCACCAAAAGAAAGTATGTATCTAGAACAGTCAACTTAGAAAAGTGTCTGGCCTGAGGGTTTGGTTGAGTGTTTGAAGCACATCATGTATCTCCAGCCCTGGTTTCACAGTCAGTTTGGTTTTTGTTTTGTTTTTTGGTTTTGTTTTTTGAAATGGAGTCTCATTCTGTTGCCCAGGCTGGAGTGCAGTGGTGCAATCTCGGCTCACTGCAACCTCCACCTTGTGGTTCAAGTGATTCTCCTGCCTCAGCCTCCCGAGTAGCTGGGATGACAGGCACCCACCACCACACCCAGCTAATTTTTGTATTTTTAGTAGAGACAGCATTTCACCAGATTGGCCAGGCTGGTCTCGAACTCTTGACCTCAGGTGATCCACCCTCCTCAGCCTCCCAAAGTGCTGGGATTACAGGCATGAGCCACCACACCTGGCCACTGGTTTGTTTTTTTGTTTTCTGTTTTATTGCTGGAGAAGTCAAATGATCTAATGTTAATCCTGTCCCTAACACTTAAGACACCTTGGACCTAAGCACACAATAAAGAATAAGAAAAATAACGAAAATGAAAAGTCGTATTCATTTCTTCTTACCCCCAATATTTAAATTTTTTATTACTATAAACTGGAATATTGTTCTAGTTAGATGAGATTTTCATACATTGGAAGCAAATTTCTTACAAGTGTATGTCATTTTTAAGATTACAGTAGTATTTAATAATATTGCATTTTACCTAACGAACAGGTAAAATAAAGGAACTTTGTTATAGAATGATTACCTTATGTGAGAACTGTGACTGACCACACTGTCCGTTCTGACATTTACATCTGAGGTGTACTCTGTGAGGGGATTCAAACATCACAAAACCCTTTGCAATGGGTTGTATTTTATACAGAATGTTTGTTTGTTTTTTTTTTTCTGAGAGCAGCCAGGTAGAATTTAAAAAGGATTATAGTACAAGAAAATGTAACTTTTTGTTTTTTCTTACAGAACTATCATGAAGATTTACTTAAATTGACCTTATTTGTAATTTATCCTGATCCCGAGCAATGGTGGTTTTAATACTTTGCTGCCTTCAGGTCAAAACAGGTGGACCTTCAACAGGTGACCCATGATGGCATTTGTGCTCTGATAATTACAGCTGGTTGCTTTGTATTTCAAATGAATTTTCCATCCCAGCTAATGGCTCTTTGTTCTCAGACAGGAAAAGGTCTGTAACCTGAAGCAAGCTTGACCCTAAGCAGAACTCCTTGCAAACATCCACTGTCAAACTGGGGTCTTTCAGGGGTTTCCATGTACCGATTACTCATCGAGAAATGCTTTCAGCTAGCAAGATATTCCTGGTCCTTCTGGAACAGATTGTTTATTGTCAACAAACCTGTCATTTATGGGCTGCAGCAGAATTGAAGAATGAATGTTGGAAATCTCACAAGAAAGAGCTTTGTGATGAGGAAGATGAACAGGCTGAGAGACCCCCAAGCTCAGTGGCAGCTTTGTGCTATCCTATCCCCAACACCACACTCTCCCTGGGAAACCGAAACTCCTCCTGGCAGAAAAGGGCACTCAGGAAGCCACATTGGATGGCTGGGGAGCTCCTAGGTATAGATGCTGCACTTGCTATTACTTTATCATATACATTTCACTAGTTATCAATAACAGTCTGTATCATATATAATCCACTAGTTATCAATAACAGTCTGTAGTCTGTTAAACTGATAATCACATCATCATTGTCATCATGGCTGTGACAATGCAGCAGTCTGCCCTCTCCTTCCCCATCGCCATGATCATCTATATTTACGGAACACCCATCTAAATGCATTATTATTTTCATTCTGAACATCAGTGTACGGGGTATGTATTCCATTGCCTCCCTATCTATGTACCAGGCGCTGGGCATTGAGAGGTATATAGATCTTGGTTCTACCATTTATGATCTAAAACAGCTGAAAGTGTTGACATAAGGATACTAAAAACTAAATAGAGGCTGGATGCCGTGGCTCACGCCTGTAATCCCAGCACTTTTGGAGGCCGAGGCAGATGGATCACCTGAGGTCAGGAGTTCAAGACCAGCCTGGCCAACATGGCAAAACTCCATCTCTACTGAAAATACAAATATTAGCTGGATATGGTGGCATGCGCCTATAGGCCCAGCTACTCTGGAGGCTGAGGCATGAGAATTGCTTGAACTTGGGAGTTGGAGGCTGCAGTGAGCCGAGATTGTGCCACTGCCCTCCAGCCTGGGTGACAGAGTGAGACTCCGTCTCAAAAAAAAAAAAAAAAAAAAAAGAAAAAGAAAAAAAAAAGAAACTAAATAGATATAATTTATTGACATTACAGATATAATTTAATTTTAACTATTAAGAGCACAATCAGGACAATTCTATGTTTTCCATTTCCATTTCATGTCCCTCCTGGTACCCTAAAGGTTTGCATGCTCCAGTTATGTGGGGCCACGCACCCAGTTTGTAGCCAGTGGAATGAGGACAGAAATACCACTATGTTGTAGAAAAGGCGAGCCTTGCCTCTGTTGAGGCTATTCTGAGATCTCAGAGTGCCCAGCTCTTAAGCGGAGTGGCCATAAATCCACGGTGCTGGACATGACATGTACTCTGTGTATGTCTGATCGACAATTAACAGTCACAGAAAAATTAAAAGACAATTGAAAGTCACAGAGAAATTCAACCGTCAATTGTCTTCACACAAAGGAATGACTCTAGTTGCACATCTGACTCGACAGTTGTAATGCTGGGATATGGCCCCGTGACTGCTGTGTGGACGCGGGCATCCTGGAGCTGGTTCTCCGCTCTGTGGTGACCTGGCTCTCTTTTGATTCTACTAAGCATGGAAGAAGTTACTTAGAGCAAATACTTTACATTTACTAGTAAGATAGCTGCACAGGCTGAGACTTTTCTGACAATGGTAATGATCTCATTAGTTATTTTAATAGTTTAAATAGTGCCTTGGAGAGTAAGAAGATCGACTGTTAAGGGAAGGAAAAACACAGCTGAGTTGTCTTATTAATGAATTGAGCTGCTCATTAGCTAATCTTTTCCAAAGTCTTTAATGATCTCCTGGTTAATGGCTGCTAGAAATACAGAAGTACTTTAATAGAGGGCTCTCAATCTAAAACATTTGCAGCTGTAACATTGATTACTTTGTACATAATAATAATAACAACTCAGCCAACTTTTCCTGTGTGCTTACTATGTGTCAGGCACATGTGGGAACAGAGAATACCTGAAAAGACAAACAGCCTTAATTCATTTGGCTATAGCTAATGGGTTTCTAACTCAAGTTACACATCAATTTATTAAATCAGGTCAGTTGATGCAATTAGCCAACTGTTAAAAATTGTACAGATGGAGAGAGCCGGTGGATCCCAGTGGTCATGATTTACGAGAAGGCGTACGTCACACCTTGCCTCTACGGGAAAGAAAATTCATTTTTCACAGACAGTGTAAGTCTCCATCCCGAGGTAATAGAGAAGCGAGTTTGTGATTGTTTGGTTGTTATTGTTGTTTCTCTCCTTAATCTTCCCACCTCGCATTTAAAAACTCAAGTAAAAAATAAACCGTGAATATTAGTCACCATGTTCTTTGTTGTGGAAGAAAGAGACAATGCTTCACAATCCCTTAAAATTGAAGTTTTAAGGGATTGATGCCCTCCAGCAGCTGATTTGGAATACCTGGTTACTTGTCAACTCCTAACCAGGACACAGAGTAGTTCAGAGAAGTCGCCCTGGGAGTGTCAGGTGGCAGCCAAGCGTGCAGATGCGCGAAGTCAGACTGCACTGAAATGCTGTCTTTCCTTGTGAGAAACTGCAGCTTTGCTCAGGTTAATACATTTGCAACATTTCACTTTCCTCATGCCTGGAAATGGAGGCCTAGTAACCACCTCACTGGACTGCTGTGAGGACTCAATTCCAACGCGATGATACACATGATGTACTGGTATGCAACAGGTATCCAGCAGATGGCAGCTACGATGTTTGTGTTTATTATTAATAATGGGAGTACCACTTGGGCAAGTTCATCTTGGTGATATGATGCTTCAGTTTCCTCTCCTAAGATTTGTTGACCCTCCTGCCAACCAGGACTTGAACCCTGCCCAAATTTCTGTATATCTTTCTTAAGCTTTGCCAAACTCCCCCCACACCCCCTACACCCATCCACAGGCTGGACTTGCCCTTTACCCCTGTCAACAATACCGTTGCCCACTCCCCTCTTCCCACCCGCCCCCGCCACTGGTTGTATTTCTGTCATGGACAAAATCATCAAAATGATGCTGATGCCACTTGCTTTTTAGAATGAGCAGACACAATGGCTTCCTGCTGTATCCCTGCCCCACGTATCCGCCGAGCACCTCGGACCTCAGGAATCCCCTCAGCGGGGCTAGGCTTGACTGTTGTACAATGAATCACTGAGCTGCCACAGCTGGGGGCACCACTGTACTGCGGCGAGTTTCCCAGGCTCCCTCCCCAGCTTCTGTCTCCTTCCTGTTGGCTTCGCTCCCGGCATGCCTCACATATGAGCATTTCATCTTAGGCTGTGCAAAGAAATAAAACAGCAACCGCATCAAAACAGGTTCAATTTACTTTTCAACACAGTCTTATCATCTACTCCTCATTTCCCTACCTGGGCAATTAACATAAAACTTATTATTATTTTACTATTTTTTATGTATCAGTAGAATTCTATTAATAAATGCCACTAAAGCGTCCAACTCAGTAATGCAAACCTTGTTTTACCCTATCTTATATTGGCTGGGTGGTGGAGATCACACCACTGAACTCCAGCCTGGGCTCACTGCAACCTCTGCCTTCGGATTCAAGAGATTCTCATGCCTCAGCCTCAAAAGTAGCCGGGACTACAGGCCTGCACCACTGTACCTGGTTATTTTTTCTGCATTTTCTGTAGAGATGGGGTCTTGCTATGTTGCCCAGGCTGGTCTCAAACTCCTGGGCTCAAGCAATCCTCCCACCTCAGCCTCCCAAAATGTTGGGATTACAGGTGTGAGCCATCGCACTCAGTCTCACAGCGATTGTTAATCATAATTTGTAATTATTAATTAGAGAACTCCAGCAATATACATGAACTTGGTGATAATTTTACTCTGATAACATATCATATAAAGATAATATAAATTCTGCCAGAATACTCTGTGGCTTCTTCTGCTTCCCAAATGTCCTACATAAAACTATTAATACTTATAAAAGACTTCAATGAAGAATGAATTTCCCCCAGCTGAGCAAGTGTAATTTGGCTATGGCCAGATGAAGGAGCTTTCTGAAGCATTTCTTGACGTGGAAGCAAATGGGAAGGCCTTATGCACAGGCAACCAAGAAAAAGGAAATCTAAACCATTTAAGATGCAATGACTTTCCAGGTGCAGGTGCATCAGGTACATATCCGTCTACTATCGGCTTCTGTAACAAGAGCCTCTTTATATAACATGGGCAGTTGGTCTTGTACTCAGCTGGGCCTCCAGCATGGCTCCTGTCTCAGCAAACAGAGTCAGAGGGGTTAGCTCTGGTGTAGGGTGCCTGCCTGGGTGGCAATCCCTATTGGATGGAGGAAAATAGATCATTATTTAAAAGTCTTGATCTGGCCTTTCCCTGTGTTTTCTGTTCTGCTAGAGCTGACAGCTAGGGCTTCTCAAGCTATGCACAATTGCTTTCTGCACTGTGTGTGTGTGGCTGGAGCCTCTAGGTTAGCAAATGTATCTGCTCACTCCAGGATGGTCTTTTCATAAAGAAAACCTGGGCCAGGCTTGGTGGGTCATGCCTGGAATCCCAGCAGTTTGGGAGGCTGAGGTGGGCAGATCATGAGGTCAGGAGATCGAGACCATCCTGGCTAACACGGTGAAACCCCATCTCTACTAAAAATACAACAATTAGCCAGGCATGGTGGCAGGTGCCTATAGTCCCAGCTACTGGGAGGCCAAGACAAGAGAATCACTTGAACCCGGGAGATGGAGCCTGCAGTCACTTGAGATGGCACCACTGCACTCCAGCCTGGGTGACAGAGTGAGACTCCATCTCAAAACGAAAAGCAACAACAACATCAAAACCTGATATGTTCAATCATTTCAAATCACGTGCGTCCAACGGGGCCTGTGGGCTGCGTGTGGCCCAGGATGGCTTTGAATGTGGCCCAACACAAATTTGTGAACTTTCTTAGAAGATAATAAGATTATTTTTGGCAGGTTTTCTTTTTAGCTCACCAGCTGTATCATTAGCGTTGGCATATTTTATGCGTGGCCTGAGACAATTCTTCTTCCAGTGTGGCCCATGGAAGCCAAAGGACTGGACACTCCTGCTTTCAATTCTTCTCGGTGCTCTTAGGATAAAGACCCAGGTTCTTCCCATGGACTCTGCTCCCGACACAGCCTGGCCCGCACTCCCTCTCCAGCCCGTCTCCTACCGTACGCCACTGCCCCTCGCCTTGTGTTCACCAGCATGGTCAGCTTCTCTCAGTGCCTGGGGTTCCCGACCTCCACAAGGCCTTTACCATCTCTTCCAGAACTCTGTTCTTCCTTCCAGTTGTGCCTCCACTGTCACTTCCTCTGGAAGCTGTTTCTGCTCTTTCAGACCAACTGGGTGAAATTGCTATGTGTGCTTTCTTCTGCCATGTGTCACTCCTCTGTACCACTGGCCACCTTTTGTTTTTTTTGAGACAAGTTCTCGCTCTGTCAAGCCATCCTCCAGCCTCAGTCTCCCAAGTAGCTGTGACTACAGTCTCACACCACTATGCCAGGCTAATTTTTGTATTTTTAGTAGAGATGGGGTTTTGCCATGTTGTCCAGGCTGGTCTTGAACTCCTGGGCTCAAGCGATCTACCTACCTTGGCCTCCCAATGTTTTGGGATTGCAGGTGTGAGCCACCGTGCCTGGCCCACTCAGCACGTTTCAATATGACACGTGTCTGTGCGATGATGCAGTTCACATTTGCCTCATCTCACAAACTCTAAGCTTCATCAAGCCAGAGACAATGTTGACTTTGTTCTTGATAGCATTTCCAGGGCAAGCATGGCTCCTAGGATAAAGCAAGTCCCCAGTGACTCATTTCATTAAAAGCAGAGAAGGATTAGAAGTTCACCAGGCTTGGCTGGTGCCGTGGCTCATATCTGGATTCCCAGCACTTTGGGAGGCCGAGGAGGGTGGATCGCCTGAGGTCAGGAGTTTGCGACCAGCCTGGCCAACATGTCCAAACCCTGTCTCTACTAAAAATACAAAAATGAGCCTGGCATGGTGGCGCATGCCTGTAATCCCAGCTACTTGGGAGGCTGAGGCAGGAGAATCACTTAAACCCGGAAGGCAGAGGTTGCAGTGAACCGCCGAGATCACGCCACGGTACTCCAGCCTGGGTGACAGAATGAGACGGTCTAAAAATAAATAAATAAATAAGTTATCAGGCTTGATTTTCCAGAGGAGCCAGGTCATCCTCAGTCAGCACCTCCCAGGTCAGGTCCTATTCCCCCAATTGCTCAGCTTTCTACAGCGACGCCTACCACGGGCCGCTCACCCTCAGAGCCTGGGACAGGTCCTGTTCCCCTAGTTGCTCAGCTTTCCACAGCTGTGCCCACCGTGGGCCGCTCACCCTCAGAGCCCTCATGTCTGCTGCTGACTTTTGCTTGCAGTTGGCCCACTTCTGTTCCTTATTCTGCCTGGAATCCTGCAAGTCATTGATCCCTCGTTCAACCTGCCTCTGGGTGCTCATCACAGGCTCAGTGGGGGCCTGGCTCCAGTCCCGGTCACCCTCTGTAAGCACCAACCCTGACACTTCATAATTAACGTTGCCAGGAAGCTCTGATGAAGCCATTCACAGGCCCAGGTGATGGTGGAGAAAACGTCATTCTTTCTATAAATGCTTCCCACATCTCACTTCTTTTCACGACAGGGAGCTGTTTGCTGTCAGGTTTTTGCCTCAGACAGAAATTCATCGCTTTCAGGGCTTTATCCCTGTATCAACTCTTCTGTCACTGTGGCTTTGCATTGCTGCATTAGTAACAACAAAAAGGAACTCATGTTTATCAAGAAAAAGCAAACCTTTAAACTTCAGAGGGATACACTGAAAAAAAAAACATAAAAATGCTCAGAGATTGCTTCTTCAAAGCTCTGAACAGACGAAAACACGTTGGTTATTTGCATATAGACAAGTTCTTTGGTAAGGTCAAGAGCACATCATTTCCAACTAAATATTCTAAGATATTAACTGTCTTTTTTACCCATGTGAATATCATAGGACCTCCAAGTGAGGCCCAAAGCTCTCTGTTTCTAGAAATGTATTTGCAGTGATAGTCCTGGCACAGCTCAAATCTATCCGAACTTGACCTGAATTATAAGTTAATTCTTAACTGCTTTTTGCAAAACAATCCACTGCCTTTGGGAGTTAGGAGAATGAGTGTGCTCCTAAATCACTCGATCATCTTGAGATTTGCTGTTTGCAAAACAGGGCAGATTGCCATCTTGACAGACTACTGAAGAAGAAACCCAGAAAAGGGCTTATTGTTTTTGAGATTGATTTCAATCAAGATCTGAACCCCTGAGGTCTTTCTTTGTTAATTTTCCTCTGACTCTCCACGTATTTCACCCTTGCCTTCTTTTTAATTTCCCATCTGTCTTGCTCTTTTTAGTTTCCTGTCGAATTTTGTTTGTTTTGTACACTAATTCTTTCTTCTATACATGCCTTTGATTTGTCCCCTAAGTCCTGACCTGTTTCAGGCTGTAGTCTCTATTACTTTCGTCCTGGGACATGTTCCTTTGAGTTGCCCTGATGGGTGAACTCACACCACAGAGGGTCAGGCTCGGACATGTCTTGTGGTGGATAATCTACTGGTTACAATTTTTTTTTAAATGGTTCCTACTTAGAAACTCAGTCCTCCAGCACTCATACACATAAACTTTCAGTTACTTTTTCAACAAAATTTTTCTTAGTGGTGAACTCATTTTACCAAGAAGTATTCAATATGTCACATAAATTTGCAGATGTAATATTATATATATATATTCAATAGTACAACATAAATTCAATAGTACTATAAATCGCATTTCAATTTAATACTATACAGATGGGTATAGATTATCATTATTGATGACTAGATTATCAAACTCAACGCTTCTCATAGGTGTTGTCATGAAGTGCTGGTGAGTGAGTCACAGTAGGAAAATATAATATTAACACAAACAGATGCTTTTGAGGATAAAAGAGACTATATTAACAATTACACTGGGACAAGCAGCATAAAACATGAACTGCTGTGGGCCAGCTGGCATGTGTGCTCACCTTAGTGATAACTGTCCTGAGGTGTGCTGCAGACCACTTGACAAATAATCACAAGACTGACATGCAAATGAGGCAGGTTCAAAGAGATTGCTCATTTACAACCCAACATGCTTTCCTGAGTGAAGGGAAATCATTACAAATTTTTTTTTTTTTTTTTTTTTTCTGAGACGGAGTCTGGCTCTGCCACCCAGGCTGGAGTGCAGTGGTGCGATCTCGGCTCACTGAAAGCTCCGCCTTCCAGGTTCACGCCATTCTCCTGCCTCAGCCTCCTGAGTAGCTGGGATTACAGGCGCCCACCACCATACCCGGTTAATTTTTTGTATTTTTGATAGAGATGGGGTTTCACTGTATTAGCCAGGATGGTCTCGATCTCCTGACCTCGTGATCCGCCCACCTCAGCCTCCCAAAGTGTTGGAATTACAGGTGTGAGCCACCACGCCTGGCCAATATTTTTGTTTTTTAAGTTATAAATATTCCTAGGTAGCTTTATATGAACCTTCTTACAGAGTGCCAGCATTATGGGGCCAATACCTTAAAGTTAAGAGCAGATGAGCTAGACAAAGTTAACTGGAATTTAATTTTTAGGAAATTCAAAGTGAATGTGAAAACTAGGGTTTATCATTTGTACTAGTTCACGAGTTCTCTTTCCTGAATTCCCAGGGAAGCCAGACTCCCCACTTACCACCTTTTGAATCTTGAAACACCCTCTTCCTCCTCATCCAGGACCAAGGTTTCCTAGAAAGCGCTATCATTTTTTTCCAGATTAACCTGAAATAGACAATGTCCATCTGAGATCATTTCAATCTTAAAACCTTGGCATCAAACTAAGGTTCAGGTAATAGTCTTGTACCTGAGTGCGATCTTCCTCTCCCTGAAACTCCCTTCATGTAGTTTCAACTGCCCAGTTCCATGAGCAGAACCCAGGAGCAGAGCGTGGAGTTCTTTAGATATGTCAGCAAGGGATGTGCCGCTTGGGATTAGGAAGCGACAAATCTGTAAGCAGCAGGAATTTCTTTTCCCTCCAATTTTTCACGCGGTATCTGGAGAAGCAAAGATCTAGACCTGGGCTCATGGCAAAATAATATGTGGAGTTTTGGGAGTTGTGTCCTATCTTTCTCAAAAAAGAAGTGCAAGGATTCGACGGGTCCTAGACTTCCAGAGGGAATTTACCACAAACCCAGAGAGAAGCAGGGCCTTGGGGCCTGAAGGAGAATTCCCTGCGGCATGCAATCTATAGGAGTAAAGAAAGTGTGACACATGCATCTAGGTCTAATTTTCTGGCAAATGATTTCTTTCTGGTATGAAATTGTTGTAAATCATGAATATTGTTAAAAGGGGGAAGCATAATGTACTTATGCTGGCTCTATTCCCAGAAATAGTATAATGTATAATACATGTTGTGGAAGGGTTCACAAACACCGGTGTTATATTTCTAGTTATATACTTCCGTGTATTATTCTAGTAGTTTCATGCATTTTGATTTTTTTAATCTACAAGTGGATCAGAGCCCATAAGAGGAGGAACCACATTTCATTCACTACTGGACGACAAAGAAAAGCCAGATTGAGACTCTGCCCATGCACATGGTCACTGCCCTTCCACAGCTTTCACTCTGGTCATTTCATAGAGTTGTCTACTGTGCAAATAATCATCTACTATAAGACTATACATTGAGGATATGCTGAAGAATATCAGGTAACTGTCAAAAAAGATATATATGCAATTTTTAGTGCAATGAATATTCTAAGATTTAGCTGTTTATGCTGTTCACAGTGTTCATGGCAAAAGTTAGAGAGTGTGATAATTCCCTACAGCAGTCATACCAAAGTGCCAGGTGTCAAAATAAAAAGGTAAAGGAAATGTATTATCTCACAGTTCTAGAAACCCAAAATCAAGGTGGCAGCTGGGCCTCTCTACTCTGAAACTTGCAGGAGAAAGGCCATTCCTTCCTCTTCCAGCTTCTCGTTGTTTGCCGGAAATCTCTTGTGTTCCTCAGCTTGTGGCAGCACATTTCCGTTTTCACCTCCCTCCTCACGTGATGTTCTCCTTCAGTATCTTCGCAGCATCTTCCTTCTGTGCTTGCTTGTGTCCTAATCTCCTCTTCTTATAAAGATGCCAGTTATTTTGGATTAGGGCGCACCCTAGTGATCTCATATTCACTTGCTTGTATCTGCAAAGACCCTGTTTCTAAATAAGGTCACATTCGGAGGCAGCGGGAACTAGGACCTCAACATATCTCTTTGGGGGAGGACACAATTCAACCCGTGACAGATGGTGTTGCTCTTCCATTAGTTGACATCCCAGGAACCATCGCCTTTTCCCATTTATCTTAAAATTCAGGTCCAAGATTAAGAAATGGCTGAACAACAGGAAAATATGAAAAATGGTAGCTAAACTAAGAAAAGAAATTTTAGTAAATAATAATCATTCTGGAAATGAAGGTAAACTGTAAGTTGCTCAAAGGAGAATTAGATATTGCTCAAATTCACCACGGGACCAAGAAAACTAAATCAAAATAAAGAAGTTAAAAAGTATAATAGAAAAAATAGTAAGTATAGAAGATAGGCAAAGAAGATTGAACACATAGATATATATATAATTGGAATCTGCAAAGAAAAAACCAATAGAATGTAACTAATATTTAAATTATAATTCAAAACAAACATTCCTGAAGGAAAAATACAGACCTAACTCTATAAAGCTGAGTCACAGGAAGTTGCTGGGATTCATTTTCTCACCTGTGGCAAGGGCAGCTTCATTTGACTAAATCCAATATAGATTTAAAGGGCCTACTGGCTGTCTGGGTAAAAAATCACCCACAGCGCTCAACTCTGGAAACTATGCCAATAAAATGATTAACATTTAGAGATTAAAAAAATACTTTTGTGGCTTTAAGAAAAAGAAAAAACCATTTACAAAGGAAAGAAATATTTTTTAGTTTACAGCAGACTTCTCAAAAACATCTACAAAGCAAAACAACAATGGGGCGATATTTTCAAGAAACTCAAGGAAAGAAAGTATGAGTTAATGATTTTATATCCAGCCAAGTTTCATTTCAAATCTGAAGGCTATGGAAAAACAATTTTAAACATACAGAAACACTTTGAATATTGTAACCACAAATCTTTCCTGAGAAATCAACTACAAAACAAACTTCCTTACAGATGTGACAATGGGAGAAACTTTGAACATAGTACTGGTAATGAGTATTAATTATATTCACATGTAAACCTAAGATTTAAACAAAGATTAGGATAAGGATGAAAGAATAGTGTGTAGACGTTAAAAACCCTGATATATATATATAATCAAAGCCAATAAACCAAGTAGTGGGTACCTAAGTAGGGAAAAGGAAGTTAAGAATTTTTTTCAAGGTATTAACAGGAAGGTTACCATCAAAAAGTGAATACAAAACACACCTACTATAATTTTATTTTGAACAGAAAGAGCAATGGGTGGTTGCCAGAGGTTATGAGTGAGATGAGAGCTTCAATATAAAGCCTCATTCCTTAACAAAAAGGTATGCTCTGGGATGATGGAACGGTGTTGCATCCCAAGTGTGGCAACCTATGCATGTGTTAGAATTTATAGAACTGTATACCAAACACAAAGTCAATATTACTGTTGTAATTGTCTATTACAAATATTATTTGAAAGCACAACAAAAGCATACTTGTCAACCAACGGAATAAATAAATGAATAGACCACCCTCCCCAACCTCTACCAGAAAGAGCAAAGCAATAAATGACAAGGTGAAAAACACATTATACATAGAATGCAATACATACAGTAAATATAACACAAAATAATGGCAGAACACACACACCAGTCATATTAATATATGTCAACTGGCTTAACTCACATGTAGTAGGCAAAAAAAATTAGCCCCTCAAAGATGTCTGGGAATATGTCACATTACAAGGCAAAAGGGACTTTGCAAATGTGATTAAGGTAAGGGCTTTGAGATGGGGAGAGGCTCCTGGTCCTCCAGGTGGGCCCAGTGCAATCTCAAGAGTGCTTAGAAGAGAGGCAGGTGTGCCAGGGAGGCAGCGAAACGGAGGTCCAAGCGATGTGGGAGCCTGAGTCACGGAATGCCAGCAGCCTCTAGAAGCTGGAAAAGCTAAGGGAACAGATTGTTCCCAAGAGCCTCCAGAAGGAACGGGGCCTGCTGACCTATTGTGTTCTTCTGACCTGCAGAACTGTGTTGCTCTAAGCCACAAAGTCTTTGGTAATTTGTTATAGAAGCACTAGGAAGCCAGTACGTCATCATTTTAGATTAAAATTATAGATCAGGTTACAAGATAAACTCCAGTGGTCTGCTGTATAGAACAAGCACACCTAAAAAAGCTTTAGAAAGGCTGCAAACTAAAGGCATAGGGAGAGGTGCACAGGCAGCTGTGCACACACACAGAGCACTGTGATTTCGATATCAGCAAAGGTAGAACCCAGCCTTAAAGAGTTAAGTGATGCCAAGCAACAGGCAGAAAGCAAGGAGGCCCAAACACTCATGGGGCAGGTCAAAAGGTCAAATCTGGGGCAATTCGAGAAGCAATGATTGATAGCAAAATGTTAAGTAAGTAACATCCACCAGTGTATAATGACAATCAGAAATGAGGAACCTGAGAACATTAACCCATTTGCCACTATTAGAGGTAACTGTAATAGCAACTCTTTGCTCTAAAAGTGGTAATTTAAAAGAAAGAATCAAGCATTTACCGCACCTTTTTAGAGAAAATGATAGTTCCTTTCCAGCCAATAAGTGAAAGGTCTTTACAGAATAATGCCAGCTAATCAACATAGAAAGAATGACAGGATGAAAGAACAACCGTGCTACAACCCCCAGTGAGATCATCCACTCAGGCCAGGATCATGATGGGTGCTAAAGCCTTTAGGTGAAAGACTTTTGGGACACAATATTCAGAAGGTGTCCAAGCATCAGCCCACTGGAAGGGAAAAAACAGCCTTTGTAATGAAAGTATCTGAAAATCACCACTTTATCCAAAGGATCCAACTTAATACCACTGATAGGGAAACACCCTGACATGTGACCAAGAAGTAATGCACCATGAGGCCGAGCGTGGTGGCTCACGCCTGTAATCCCAGCACTTTCGGAGGCCAAGGCAGGCAGCTCACTTGAGGCCAGGAGTTCAAGACCAGCCTGGCCAACATGGTGAAACCCTGTCTCTACCAAAAATACAAAGAGTAGCCTGGCATGTGTTCTGTGAGGAAAATGCATGAGGGGAGAAGAAAAGACACACACACAATACCTTTAAGGGTAAACAACCTTTACCCCATGTAAATGACAATGCAGATATAATAAGCAAATGATACAATAAACCAATTGATATAATAAGCAAACTGATATGATAAGCAAATTGTAATGAAAAGGGGAGAAGGGGCCGGGCGCGGTGGCTCAAGCCTGTAATCCCAGCACTTTGGGAGGCCGAGACGGGCGGATCACGAGGTCAGGAGATCGAGACCATCCTGGCTAACACGGTGAAACCGCGTCTCTACTAAAAATACAAAAAACTAGCCGGGCGAGGTGGCGGGCGCCTGTAGTCCCAGCTACTCGGGAGGCTGAGGCAGGAGAATGGCGTGAACCCGGGAGGCGGAGCTTGCAGTGAGCTGAGATCCGGCCACTGCACTCCAGCTGGGGCGACAGAGCTAGACTCCGTCTCAAAAAAAAAAAAACAAAAAAAAAAAAAAGAAAAGGGGAGAAGGGAATATATGTGTATATATATATATACACTCACCAGGCTATGAAGGATTTACCACCAGACTGGGAAGCAACAGTCTGGGCTCCAGAGTCATTCACTTGTCCATGCACCGACAAGGAGAAGTCTCATGAAGCTTCGGCGCGGTCTGGGACCCGAGCTCTTTTTGTTAGTGAGTTATTTGCCATGAGACCCAGTCACGAGGGCCCTTTGAGACTGGGCTCAAGGAACACAAAAAGGTCAACTTGTTTTTGCAATTGTCTATTATTTGTCAAGAGAAATAGAGAGTTCTCCAAAACAGCATTGGATGAACGCCTCGAGGGGCTCACACGACCTGTTCCGGGACTTGGTGACCATTGTTTGTGTCCACGTTCAATTGAGTTCAGATTTAATATTTAACTTTTCCTCCACATTCAGCCTCAATTTGATACTCAGTTGTAGGAAATCGCCCTTACAGATACACAGGGAAGGCATCGTTGATATAGATGACAGATACAGGGTCAGCACAGGAGAATTAAGAGCACAGTTAATAAAATCCACACCCAGCGTGGCCTTGCAAGAGGAGTCATATTGTGAGAATTGCCAGGGATATACACACAGCATTCAGTATGCAGTAAGGTGCAGGCCCCTCCCTGGGCTGCGGGAAGCATATCTAATGCCATTCGATTTTACAACACAACAGTATGAAGCTGAGCAAATACATCTGATAACAACGTAAGTCCAGTGCTACTATCATTAAGAGCTTTTTCTACATGAAAGCTTAACATTTTAATTTGTTGCTGAAGCAGGATTGTACTGGCGGCAGGAGAGAATACTGATAGGGTACCACCACCGGGAGTCAGGTGCATTCACGACCAGCGATGTTTGTAAGCATCTGGATTACTGGGGAGGGGGAATATCATCCCGGATGGTGAATGGAATTAATGGCCACCCCCAAGTGCATCTCCTCGTCCAATGTGGGGGCAGGTATCCCCACCACAGGATCCACATACCCAGAGGGCCTCCCAAGGGAAAGAGATAGTGTTTCACTGAGGGCAATGTGGTTGATTTCGAGTATGTGTTGACAATTTTCTGGAGGGAGAAACCCCAGAGTAACATTAGAGGAGCCATTGAAGGCCTCCAGACAAAGCCGGGGGCTATACGGAATCCGGCCACCAGCACCGCGGGTCCCCAACGCAGACTGGTCCAGGCATGCTGGGCAGAATGCCAAGGCTTTTGCCACAAGGTGAGGGTGGAGTTCACCTTTCGTCTTTGCTTGGTTTAGTCAAAGGAAGTCCAGATTGAGTTGCAAGTGCTGTTGCTGTGAGCAACAGAGAGATTGCAGTGAGCCGAGATCATGCCACTGTACTCCAGCCTGGGTGACAGAGTGAGACTTTGTCTCAAAAAAATAAACAAATAAATAAAAGTAATGCACTACATACACAGCATCACTTGTGAAGTGTTCTGCCTGATAGCCATCTGAGTTTAATGAAACATTTACGTCCATTGGTAGCCACAGAGCCATTTAGAAATGACGGCAGGGATGACTCTCCAAAGTAGTCCATTCCCAGCGGCCTCTGACAACTCGACGCAGAGCCAACGTTGACTGCAGTTGGCTTCTTCTGCAGCGGTGGCTACCCAGTTGATGAATTTATTCTTGGCCTCTGACACAGAGACATAGGCACTGACCATTAGTAGATAGGTTATTCCCTGTAATCACAAAAACGGAGGGGAACATGGTATTGTTTTTCATCTTTAGGAAACTGTACAATGCCTTCATTTTCTGCTGCCATTGCTACAAGGTCACCAGCCTTAGGGGTGGAAGCTGATGGATGCTGTACTCATACTTTGGCTCCAGGACTTAAGGTACCTGTACCAGTGGGTCTGAATCCCTCAGTTCTGTATGTAGCCTCTGTTGGGGCAGAGAGGTCCTCAGGGGTTAATTGTTGACAAGGTACCATTAACAATTGAGCAACTACGGTTTTATAGCAAAAGAATCTGGAGTGGTATTGAACAAAATGACCTTTAACTCTCCCCAGTAACCACTCTCAATTATACCACCATACATTATGCCTCTCATTGCAAGGCTGGAACGTGTTGTAATCCATACATCTGTATTCAAGTTTGCAGTTATGGTGGAAATTCTGGCCTGTTGATCTGCCTGCTGATTAAGTAGTCTGTCAAGAGAAAGCAGAGACACATGAGCATCAGCATGGAAAACAGTGCTCATGGTAGTGTGCTCCAGGATTCAGATACCTTCCCAGTATTGTTTTCCCCAGATCTCTTTATTCCCAGTTAGCCATTTGTTTAGTTGCCATTGGGGCATCCGGGTAGTAAGGCCATATGCTACTGACCAAGAGTTGGTATACCAGTGACAAATCCCTCCAGCCTCCTCCTGAGTAGCTCAGAGGATGGATACTAGTTCAGCCAGCTGGGTGCTCCTACCCTTTCCTTCATCAGAAATGCTTATGTTTTTAACAGGATCACAAGCCACGGCCTTCCAGCATCGGGTCCCACCAATGTATCTGGCGGATTCACAAGTAAACCAAGCATGTTTCTGATCCTTTGGGCCTAGTTCTTTAAAGGATTTGCCCCATTGGGCAGGGGAGGTTTCCTTACCTATCTGCAGGACTTGCTCAGTGGTTTCCCGAGCTGGCAAGTTTCGTACATCCTCATGTAAAAGTGATACGCCTTTTGCTTTTGGCTTAGCCGGGTCTTGTATGTACCATTTCCATTTTATGTTGCTACTTTCTTGGGTGTGCCCTATCCGGTGAGTTCTGGGGGAACCCATGACCCAAGTCATAATAGGAATTTCAGGCCTCATAAAAACATCATGGTTTAAGCATAGGCCCTCCGTTTCCAGCAAAGCCCAATAGCAAGCTAACAATTGCTTCTCGATACGAGTATGAGCTTTTCCAGCCTCTGGCAGTTTCCGGGTCCAAAACCCCAAAGGTACCCTCTCTCCATCTTCTTTCTGCCTAAGGCTCCAATTAGCATGTTGATCTAGGACGGCTACTTGCAGTTCTACTGGCCCATCCCATAAGGGCCATAGATCCAGGGCCAATTGCACCACTTCTTTGGCTTGTTCACAAGCCGTACTCTCTTTCCCTCTCCATTGAATGACATAGCGTTTTCTAGTGACTGCGTGCAGAGGTTGTAAAATGTTACCCAAGTGGGGGATATGATGTCTTCATAATCTAAACACGCCAATAAATTTTGGGACCTCCTTTTTAGTGGTAGGGGTTGCAGATTATAGTATTTTAGCCTTAGCCTTTGGAAAAATGGACTATTTCCCTGCATTCCCTAGGTTGCCAAGGAATTTTACAGTTTGTACAGGTCCGTTAATTTTACTAGGGGTTAATTTCCCATCCTTGAGATAGGGAGCTGGGTTTTCGCCTGCTCCAAGCCCCAGCTGACTAGTTCTTCAGTTTTACCCTGACCAGGCCACATGGACTTTCTCAGCATGTGCCTATAGTCCCAGCTACTTGGGTGGCTGAGGCACCAGAATCACTGGAACCCGGGAGGCGGAGCTTGCAGTGAGCCGAGATCATGCCACTGTACTCCAGCCTGGGTGACAGAGTGAGACTTTGTCTCAAAAAAATAAACAAATAAATAAAAGTAATGCACTAC
The DNA here is from genome assembly GCF_007565055.1 of Rhinopithecus roxellana. NCBI lineage: Eukaryota > Metazoa > Chordata > Mammalia > Primates > Cercopithecidae > Rhinopithecus > Rhinopithecus roxellana. Next base: position 107,455,888 of record NC_044550.1, on the reverse strand, counting down.
ATACACAGCATCACTTGTGAAGTGTTCTGCCTGATAGCCATCGGAGTTTAATGAAACATTTACGTCTAAATTCCAGGTGACAAGAAATAAAGGGGATAATTGAAAAAGTTAAATAATATCATGATTAAAAAATTTAAAAATCAGAATATAACACATTCCCCAAGCCAACAAGCCTTTTCTTTTCCCAAACTTAATGTCATGAAAGATAAATTTAAGAAGTGGCTGGGGGTGGGGCGTTGCTCTAGATTAAAAGAGATTAAAGTGGCATAAAAGCTCAGCAGTATGTCAACATGTTTGGATTCAGAGTTTAGAAAAGCACAACTGTGTAAAAGCTTTTCGGAGGGTCATTAGAGAGATTTTGAATAATGGTTAGTATTAAATGATACAGAATTATGTTTCTTGAACATGATCATGACATTGAGGTCATGAAGAAAATGTCCTATTTTATATATGCCTGCTGCATTATTAGGGTGAAGTGTCATGATGTCTGCAATTTACCTGCAGGTAGTATTTATGAAAAAAAGTATATATGCACTGTGCTTCTCTCTGTATATATACACACATACATATGTACACATCTATATACACAGTGTATATGTCTGTATATAGAGAGACGGTGGAAGGAAGGGGAAATGGGGAGGAGATGAAACAAAAGAGGTACTTTGATAAAAATTATTGTTGGAGAAAACATAAACAGAGCTCAGTGTCTCTCTCTTATGGTTCCCTTTGCACACATACTGTGGGTGGGCGTCTGGGAATGAATCTCCGGTTTGCACCTTTTTGGCTTGTGCTGCCCCAGGTCTGAGAGGACGGTCTTCAGCTCCCTAGGTGGGGCTCTGCATTCCCCTTCTCATCCTGGGTGTTTCCGTACCTCTGCTCTGCAACTGCCCCGGAGCTTTGAGAATTGGCTCTCATCTCTGGATCCTTCACGAGAAAGGACATTTCTTTCCTAGAATGCCCAAAATTCTATATTCCAGATGTCTTCTTCATTTCTTCCACAAGTCTCTCTAATAGCAGCTCCTAAAACTCCTGCTTTTGCTCCTGACTCATGAATGTCCAGGCTTAAACGCTGCCGGAAACATATCCTTTGTCTGTTCATCACTGGATCTACCCATTGATGAGGTTTCACTTTCTTCCGTTTGCATCCTGAAACCGTCAAACTGCCAAACAAATAATGAAGAGTTACTTTAACTGAGGCAGGAAGGTGGGGCTTTAAACCCTACCCTGCATGGTCTATGGTGTATCTGAGGCATCTTCAGGAACCACAGGCACTGTGAAAACACAATTTTCAAAACGCTGGTCTCCATCATAATTTGAATGTGGCTTCTATCATTCCCAGCTGCTGTCTTCTTGCATTATGCTAATATTTCTAACAGTCTGCAACAGCCCACTCATGCACTTCACTGCAAAGCTACACCTCACGTGGCTAATCCCATTAAGTCCCTATTTCTGGTCTGAGGAACATACCTGATTATCAGTTCATTCAGTTATTTTGTTTAGTTCCTTCTTTTGCATTAAAAAAAATGCCTAGTGGAAAACAGTGGTTTTTATTAGTTGGCAAGCTTCATTTTTACTAACTTTCCCAATTGTTTCATAATGACTATGTTTGTCTTTTAGGGCTGCTACACTGGGTAACTAACCAACAGAAACACATTTTCTCACAATTCTGAAGTTTGTCAGTCTGAGATCAAGGTGCTGTCAGGGTAGGTTCCCAGTGAGGCCTCCCTGCCTGGCTTGCAGACGGCCGCCTTCTCACTGTGTCCTCACACGGCTTTTCCTCACATGGCTTTTCCCAAGGGAGACAGAGCAAGATCTCAGGTGTCTCGTCCTCTTTTTATGGGGACACCCACAAATCCTATCAGATTAGGACTCCACCCTATGACCTAGTTTAACCTTAATTACTTCTCTAAAAACCCGGTCTCCAAACACAATCACAATGGGGGTTAGTTAGGGCTTCACCATATGAATTTTGGGATGACACAGTTCAGTCTATAAAAAAGACCTTTATTAAAAACAAGATCTTGGATTTTTCTGCCCAAGTAGACAATGAAATATGTTAACACACTTAAGCCTAGAGCCTGGAGTTCTGGAAGTGACTGAGGTTCTATCCAGTAGATTACCAAAGATAATTAGATTTGGAATTAAGTGGGAAAAAAACATAACTCCGTTTTGCTAACATGGATCCTGGTAGAGGGGGCATGATGCTGGAGCTAGTAGCAGCTCCCTGATTTGGCAGGTGGCTTCCCAACTCTGCAGCTTCCTGCAGCAATTATGGTAGCTTTCCTGGTCCTGGCCAAGGTGACATGGTTCTCAAACCAATGACACTTAGTGGAAGCATTTATTCTTACTCATTCATTTGTTTATTCACTTGGTGTCACATATTTCTTGAAAGAATGAACAGATGATTGAATGAGTTTCCTGTATCAGAACTTAGAAAGCTCCCAAAGCAGGAACTTCCTGATTTCTTGGTTTCCTGCACCAATAGTAAAAGCTATTCTCCCAATCAGGGCAGAGGCAGAGTGACTTTCGGAGCTGGGAGTTGTTTCAAGAGCCAAGTCTGGATCTTGCATCTTCAGCCCTTCCACACTGTTGCAAGCACTGAGGACCAGCACTAGCTGAGGTGTCTGTAGCTACCTGTCACTGAACACAGTTAGCTTCTTGCAGAGGGAAGGAAGAAGGAGGTTTTTGGCTAGAGTCCCACTAGGAAGACTGTTCCCTAGAAATCATGTGTTCTATACTACAATTTAATAATCATTCAAATTCAAAAGTTAATAGCATTCTAAATTTGATAATTTACAACCAGACAACATCCTCACTGTAAAGCCTTCTTTTTAGATGTAAGAGTCCCCAGGATAGGGAACAAATGCATGTCTCACCTTCTCCAAAATTCATATGTTGAATCACAAACCCTCAGTGTGGCTACATTTGGAGGTGGGACCTTCAGTGGGTAATTAAGGTTAAATGATGTAATCAGGGTGGGGCTCTAATCCAATAGGATCAGTGTCCTTATAAGAAGGAACACCAGCCCCTCCCCGGCATTCCCCTGTCCCATACATGCACTGAGGAAAGGCCATGTGAGCACACAGCAGGACAGCAGCCATCTGCAATCCAACGGGAGAGTCAGACACCAAACCTGCCGGCACTTGATCTGGGATTTCCAGTCTCCAGAACTCAATTTCTGTCGCTTAAGCCACCCAGTCTATGAAGCTTTATATGGTAGCCTGAGTAGACTGATGTCCCCACCACCGCTTGACCCCCGGAGCCGATGGAACCATCTTCTTAAGCATCTCATTCCCATTTTTTGGGCTTCCTTGCTTTCCTTGAGATGCAGCAGCTAGAATGGTGTGTCCTGTGTCTAGTGTGACCTCACCAAAGAGGAGCAGCTGGATAGGTATTTAATGAGACTGTTAAGCAGAAGGCAGCTTTCCGGAGAAGCCTGTTGTCTATATACTTCATTATTTAATGTTGCTTCATCAGTAATGATACCCAGCGTTGCCTCTCAATTTTCCATTCGTTTCTGAGTTACTGGAGCCCTTGGCCAAGGGCTGAGACTGCAGCACTCTAAAGAAGAAAGAGCAAACCAGCCTCACCTGCTATCTGCCTTGTTCTGGGCTTTGTGCTGGTTGCTCTATTTGTATGCATTGCCCATGTAACTGTTCCAACTGCTCCATGAGGTGGGATATGTACGGATGGGACAATGAGGAATTTCAATATCAAGTTTGCTGTGCTCTGCCTAGCACTTCCGCTCCCCCAGCTTGCTCTCTCTAACACCCTACTCAGAGTTTTCCCCTGTGATGATGACTGTGTGTCCTGTGACCACAGTGTTTCCTGTTCCCCTTGCCTTCAGGAATGCACTGCTCTCCACCTCCAAATTTGATGCTATGGCTCTCAGAATAATCATCTGTTGTGCAGGCCTCAACACCATTGCCTTTTCTTCCTGTCACTTTAATATGCCCACCGAGGGGTGGATCCAGTTCCCTGCCTGCTCCATCCCAGTACCCAGACAGCTGACTGTCTATCATGATGGCCGCACAGTATATTCATGACCCTGTACCTCAAGGGAACCATTCGTACTCAAGAGGCATTTCTGCACTTCCTTAGTCCTCTCACTCTCCCAGCTGCCCACCTTCATCCTCCTCAAATCCCCAAAATGCCTCCACAATTCTCACAGTTGCTTTTTACTTCAATGAGAAAACAAAAGTTATCCTCAGAAGACAGTGTCCTCACTCACTCACCATCACAATTCTAACCTGGCTACCCAAATACCCAAATGACCTGCCTTGAGTAACAGTCATGAATCATGTCGACTTCTCTACTTGTTCATTACCTCAACCTCTTTCCCCTACTGAAGGACAACATGCCAGTATTTGTCCCCTGTCTCCTCCATCACCATGTCTTCAATATCCACTGAGTCATCCCATCAGCACACAAATATGTTATTTCTTCTCTTTAAAACACCTTCTCTTGAACTCAGTTCCATCACACTTGATATCCCATTTCTCTGTCATCTTTCGTAGCAAAGCTTCTCAAAGTTATTTCCAATTTTCTCACCACACTGTCCCTCAAGTCCACTTCAATCTGTCTTTCACTTCCTCTGCTCCTCCAAAAGTGTGCTTGTCAAGATCACCAACAACCTTACATGGAGAACAAGTATTTGGTGCATAAATTAATAAAATAAATACAAATACAATTACAAAGTGGTAAATGGATCTAAATAATCTTTGCCTGAGTCATGATTTTTCTGGAGGCCAGGCATGATTAAATAGTAATGATTACTATCATTAGCACAGTAACAATGACCAAATAAACTACTATTTTGCTTAGCAGAAAGGAATTATACTAAAAATAAAATCAAATTTCTAGGAAGTTAATCACTCCAATGATTTCTGCCAATCACCTTAATGAGTCTTGATGTGCTAACGAACTCATTCTTAATTTCCGACAGCTTCCAAAACATTTTCAATCACCACAAAAGGGATTCATAGATTAGTTTGCAAAGAGATGCATCAATATCAATCACCACAATACAGGATTTTTAAATAAATTACTGCTGAGGCAGCTGGCAGACAGAGAGCCCATGGGAGAAATGTTTGTACTAGGCAGGTGCATGATAACTTAGGTTCTTTGCAGCCCAAGGCTGTTGCCTCTCTTGTCTTTCTTCTGGGATCTCAGTAAGACTGGTAGTGATGTCAAAACAGGAAGAAATTGCAAACTTTCACACATCTAACTTTTAAAAGTTGGAGATTACTCTGAAATAATGACCTCTTACACTAAGGTCGGGATCGATACATGTTTTAAAGTATGTTAAGATGGCTACTTGTCTTATTTTGTTGTTGTTACTTTATCCTTATCGACATAACAACCAGCACTGAAGTGATGTTGGTGAGCAAATGATATGGACTTTAGCATTTGAATTCTGTTGAGCTGGAGACAGCAGTCCCTCCTTCCTCCCCCAGGCCTGCGAGGGAGTACAGGATGATGTTGCTGGGTCACCTAGGTCGATTCAGGCAGTCAGCATCAATAAACCCTGCCTGCTGCAGACATGTTCCCACTGTGAGAAGGGCTCTGCCCAGGGTCATCGCACAGGGTCAGCAAACCGCAAGTCACTGTTGGTTCATCCTTGAACAGCTTTATAAGATGAGAAGATCTATATTCACAAAGTTCTGAATCCCCATGAATCTGTCAAAGACAAAGTTACTCTCACTCCCAATTTAGTTATAGGTCAAATGGGCTTTTATTCACAATTAATGAATCAGGGCAGCCTCCATTCTACAATTAGAAGGAGCGCCCCCACTGGGCAATGGCGGAAAAGCCGGTTTTGTAAGACAGGGACAAGGAAACAGGACAGTAAAGAAAAACTGACTGGTTAACTTCAGGTTACTTTTATTGTAAGAGTTAAAGCAGAAGGGGTTTCCTTATTAGTGGACTCAGGTAAACTGGACTCCTGATTTCAGGGAAAACTGGTTTGTTGGGGGATCCATGTGCTTCCTTAAAGTTTCCATTTTATGATGTGAATTTAGCATGAGTGCCTCTATTTTGGCTTGGCCTGGTTTCTTGGGCCTAGTGGGATAGGCCCAACATAAGCATTTCTTCAGCAGGGGTTCTCAGACTTTGAATTGTACCAGTGAGCCGTGGGCCCTGGTCTCTTTAAAGATTAAATGATAAAAAAGGGAGCATCTTTCATGTCTTAGCTGCCTGTACTGAGATAATTAAGTTAGAAGAAAAATAATTAAGGATAAAAGAAAATGCACAGTATGTCCCCCAGGCCAGTGAGTCCACACCTGTTCATTTGAACACTTTATTCAAACCCTCCCAAGTGAAAATGTCTCCTATCTATTTAGCATTCTTCAGCTTCAGAATTCTCCCAAATTATTTCCTTTTTTGGGAGGCTAAAGTTTTGCCTGTTGACTGTCTGGTGTGAATTACATTGCCATCAATGGAAAGAAGAAGAAACAGAAAGCCCTTCCATTTGCTGGTAAACATTTGTGCTGAAAAAATAGCATATTTGTTTCTTCCAAGTGAAGTGAATAATTTATTTTGTGGTGGAAATGTTTTATTATTTTCACACACTTTCTGCATTGCCTTGTTTTCTCACTAGGGTTGAATGATCAAAAGATTTTTGTAATATTCAAATTTTATATGGACCTTGAGTGATAAGCAATATTAGACATGGCAAATAAATCATTTCATTTCTAGTTTTTTGACCTCTTATCCAATTTTATTAAGTACATATTATGAACAGAGACACAATTTTTTTTTAAATCTAAAGAGGATTTAAAAAATGAAGTAGACGATAGAACCCCTGCGTTTAAGGAGTTACAATCTATTTACACTCACTAAAGAAGAAAATCATAATGCTCAGTGGGTATGCCAACAGGATAAATAATGTTCTATAATGTTCTATTGTCTTTTAAATAAAGAAAATTACGGTTTCAGTTGACTTTAAGGTCTACACAGCAATCAATTGAGATTTCTTGGAGCCGAGTCCACACTCAGTGTGGAAATCTCCTACAAGAAAGATGAGCACTTCTGCAAGTCCTGGCTGGATTATAAGTTACAAAGCTAAGCATAGTAACTGATAAAACCTAAGAGAAAACAATATTATTTGAGGACTTACCGTGGGCCAAATGCTATGCTGAAGAGCTTCACGTGCATCCATATATTTAATCATCCGTATATTTAATCATCACACGCTCCCTATGAGGTAAGTACTCTGATTCTGCCCATTTTGCAGATGAGAAGACTGATGCATAGAATAATTAGGTAACTTGCTCAAGAACATTCAGCTACTAAGTGGCAGAACAAGGATTTAAACTGTCTGACTCCAAGCCTGACACGATTACTATATCCATTGACAGATGGAGGAGTCATGGCATCCAGTCCACGTTAAAATGTTCACTTTGCTTTCTTTTGGAACACAGGGCAATACTGGTTAAGGGGGCTACTGTTCCTGTATGGGCTGAACAGAAAAAAAGGCCTCCAAGTTATTCCATTCTATGCTCTATACACTATGTGAAAAGAAAAATCTATTTTAATTGCATCTGCAGCCACTACTAGCAGACCTGTACCTGATGGTGGGTCTGCACGTTACACTATATACACACATAAAAAAGTACATTGTTTCTTTGGTCAATTAAGCCAAAACACCAGTTCCCCCAGAAAATAACATTCAGTCTGGCTGCTTGGGATTGCACAGACACAATGTCTCAAGAAGTTTGTGTTACCACGATGTGACTTGCCAGCTGCCTTGAGTAGCGTTGTGTAATTGCTCCTCTTCACCTGCCAATACATGCAGGAACACGCCAACAGCCTAGCCCAAATTCCAGCGGGTGAACAAAGATCAAATAAGATTGGACATCAATTGATCATTGTTGAAGCTGCATGGTGCATGCATGTAGGTTGATTATACCATTATCCACTTTGCATTTCCCATAATAAAATATTTTTAAGGTTTTCAAATTTAAAACTTTAAATCTAGAGCGTTTCAAGATATTTAACAAAAGTTTCAAGATATTTAACAAATGTCCCTGATTCTATATTGCAATTGTTTCTATCATTATAACTCTTTACACTTCCATAGGAAAAGTGTTATATTAATGCTATGGTTAGCAGTTTGTATTAATAACTATAATATTATAGGTAAGTTAAATATTAAATTAACCATGTATGTGCTTTAAAAAGCATTGTAGATATAGATGGCAAATCACTTTCAACAAAACCAGTGATGACCTGTAAAATTGTTTCCTTCCCCATTCACCTTTCTTATTTTCTTGGCCTCTTTTCTTTAAATGTCTTGCTCCTGTCTGCTACATAAACTTTGAAGGTTAAGAGAAAATTTGTCAAAGTGGAAATTTAAAAACAAGCAAAACCTACTATTGTTCAATGATGATCAAAACAAAACTCAATTGAATATTGCATATTTTTCAGATGAGCTTGGCTCACAAAACACTAATTTATTTTTAAAACTCTCAGTCATCATATTATCTGATGGAGGTGATGGTGGTGGGGGGAGATGGTAGAACTGTAGATTGTTTTATTGCTACATTTACTCAATATCTTCTTAAAAAACAAAACAAGACAAAAACATGTAAATATCAATTAACTTAAAGGAGAAGTTTATTAGAAACAACTTTAGAAAGGGTAACGCAGTGAACTGTGGCTAATCGTTTGAGCAGCATTTTGTAGTTTTAGTTTGAGAGAGCCACTAAAATATAGCAGTCTTCTATTTAAATAGTAATTCAATTAGATCTGGATGAGATGATTAAAATGACATTTAAAAAATAATGTATTCGGCTGGGCGCAGTGGCTCATGCCTGCAATCCCAGCACTTTGGGAGGCCGAAGCAGGCACATCACAAGGTCAGGAGTTTGAGACCAGCCTGGCCAACATGGTGAAATCCTGTCTCTACTAAAAATACAAAAATTAGCTGGGCATGGTACTGGGCGCCTGTAGTCCCAGCTACTCAGGAGACGGAGGCAGGAGAATCCCAGGAGGCAGAGGTTGCCATGAGCCGAGATTGTGCCACTGCACTCCAGCCTGGGTGACAGAGCAAGATTCCATTTCAGAATGATGATGATGATGATGATGATGATAATAATAATAATAATAATAATGATGTATTTGTTGGAGTAAAACTCACAATTCCATTACTTTTGCAAGGTAGTTCTGTCAGAGTCACAATTTTATTATAGTCAGGCCAGAAGGGAGAAGAGCTTCTCATCATTGACCTGTAGTTATTTAATTAATCATTTTAAAAAATGAAATGAAAAACCTCAATGAGATATCATCTCATGCCAGTTAGAATGGAGATCATTAAAAAGTCAGGAAACAACAGATGCTGGAGAGGATGTGGAGAAATAGGAACACTTTTACACTGTTGGTGAGAGTGTAAATTAGTTCAGCCATTGTGGAAGCCAGTGTGGCAATTCCTCAAGGATCTAGAACCAGAAATACCACTTGACCCAGCAATCCCATTACTGGGTATATACACAAAGGAATATTAATCATTCTACTATAAAGACACATGCACAGGTATGTTTACTGCAGCACTATTCACAATAGCAAAGACTTGGAGTCAACCCAAATGCCCATAAATGAAAGACTGGATAAAGAAAATGTGGCACATATACACCATGGGATACTATGCAGCCGTAAAAAAGGATGAGTTCATGTCCTTTACATCATTCTCAGCAAACTAACTCAGGAACAGAAAACCAAGCACCGCATGTTCTCATTCATAAGTGGGAGTTGAACAATGAGATCACATGGACACCGGGAGGGGAACGTCACACACCAGGGCCTGTCTGGGGGTGGGGACTAAGGGAGGGATAGCATTAAGAGAAATACCTAATGTAGATGATGGGTTAATGGGTGCAGCAAACCACCATTGCACATATATACCTATGTAATAAACCTGCATGTTCTGCACATGTATTCCAGAACTTAAAGTATAATATAAATAAATAAATAAATAAATAAATAAATAAATAAACAAATTTTAAAAATGAGCATTAAGGAACCCATGGCTCAAAACAAAATGTAGGTTCTTTACAACTGCTTATGTCTAAATGTATGATACTGCTATCAACCCACTCAAGGTAACCAACATCCTAATCCTAGATTCATAATTCCCTGACTTTTCTTTCAACAGAGTTTTAACTATGAACGTGCATAAGTACATTCTTTTGAAATCTTGATTGTAACTTTTATTAAAGTGCCACATGCAATTTTTTGGGCCTTCAGTTTTTTCTTTAAATATAGCATTGTTAAAATTCATCCTATTGTTGTTTCTGTGGTTCATTTGTTTTTATAGTAATATGACATGCATCACATGAACAGACCATGAATTAGTCACCCACACTTCTTTAACAGGCAATGGGTTGTTTACAAGAATTTGCTTATTGTGAATGGAGCTGCTTTAAACACTCTTGGCCAGGTCCCCTGTTGTATGTATGAAAGAGCTTCTCACCTGGAAGTAGAGTTACTGAGTCATTAGGTACATAAGCAATCAATGGTAGTAGGTGTGAAAAACCTACTCATGAACTGGGCAGCTCCCCTAACTAGAATAGGTTCAGATCTACACCAGGGCTGCTACATGGTCAGATAATATTTATAGACAAAACAGGGAAAGTAGTGAACAGCAAACAGACGTGAAGTACAACAGTGAGGTTACCTACAGCTCTGTGGTTGCCTTATTTGAACACATCTGAACAACTGGCCACCTGTGACTGACTGAAACTCAGCTGCTGTGATTGGCTGACTCATCTACTTGTTTCCACATCCAGTTAGGTTACCGTTCACTATACATATAGAGAAAAACCTTAAATCCAAACTTAAAATATGTAAGAAGGCAGATTTAAGCTAAACTTAATTCACACTGATGGTTTTACCCATTTTTTAGTGTTTTATTTTATACATTTATTTTGTTTATTTGTTCCTTTGTGAGTTGCATCTGTCTTGTTATTTGGCTCTTCTGACTGGTTTCAGGAATTCTTTATATGAACTTAGTTCTATATATGAACTTTATATGAACTTAGGAGTTCCGCATATAAAGTCTATTTTTTGCATCTTGTAATATGTTAGTATAACAATTACATATGCGGATTTTCTAAGCAAACTTCACAATTCTTGAAATTCAAATTCTGTTTGAAACACAGATTTTAAAGATAGTCACCCCTGGTTTAAACCCATCCCTCTTATGAACTGTGTTATCTCGGAAAGTATATGAATCTACTTGAGTTTGAGTTTTTTCACCTAGAAAATTAAATACTAAAGTTAATAAATACTACACTTAAGTTTCCTATGTCCTCCGTAAAAAGTAGCTATTATTAATTTTGTTTCTGGATATGAACTAATTTTTTTCTGAACTATTATTCTTCCAAGTGTAGCATCATTGCAAACAAGGCCAGATTTAAGTTTAAAACCTCTCCCAAAAATGTGCCCATTCATCCATTCATTCTTCAATATCCACATATATCAGAATAGGATAGTTTTTATTTCAGCAACAAACAACTCTCAAATCTCCATCCTCAGCCAGCTGAAAATTCTGCTCCATGTCGTTCTCAATCAGCTAGAAAGAGCAGTCTGTACCTGGAACGTTGCCAGGTCACCGTGTCAGAAGGAAAGCGAGCATGGTGAATAACACACTGGCCAGTACACAGCGTCCACTCAGAAGTGACGCAAGTCACTTTTGCTTATAGAGCAAGTCACAGGCTAGACCTCAATTCAAGGAGAGTGTGTGTGGAAGTGTAGTCTTTTCATGAGCTTAATGGTAGAAATGGAAATATTTGGTGCACTACTAGCACAGTATCTACTAAGCTCCAGCCTCTGTGCCAGACCCTGTTGTAGGTGCTGAGAATACAGGGTGAACACAGTAGACAAAATACTTATCTTCACGAACATGATATTGTCACTGGGGAGAGACAGTAAATAGGCATTGCAGAAGGGCCTGAAGTTTCAGAATGGGTTGTAACCTTAGAACATTGCCTGCTATCAAAACTCTCCTTGGACTAAATCCACCTAGCACCAGGAATCAATTTAATTGTGACTCTAGAATTCATAACAAAATCAAATAATACAGTTGAAGTGACTTCATGTGGATTTTATAGACTAACTTCATGGCAGAGTTGACTGAAATAAATATCCAGAACATTTTTAATTGGACTTCAAGCTCGTATACATGGAGGATACAGGGGCAACATATTCTGCCTTTGTTTAGATCACAGTTTCCTGCATGAACCAGCATGCAGGAAACTATCACTTGTGAATCTGTCACTCCACATGGGTTCTTGATCTGAGTTCTTTGGGAAAGCAATAGCTGTCACTTCTTGTAAAGTGCTGCCGATATAGGTGGGAATTTATTTCACTGCATCTCATTTCAATCAGAAGTACAAGGGCAAAAATCACAGGATCCTTATTCATTGACAATACCGTCAATCCCAATTAGTCAACACCTGGAGGATTCTCCAGTAACACAAGTGTGCTAAATTCAGTTCCTATGTACTCTAATAATAGTCTCATTTATATTCTGAGTGCATGGTTAGTGATTTTGCATTGCTAGATTTCATTAAGAGATACATGGGAGGGAGTTTTTGAAAAAAAGATCATCTGTTTGTTGCAAAATAAAAAATATATAACTTGAATTGAGTCTATTCTCATTAATCATTAGCAATCAAATGACCTGAGCTTTCTCCTAAACTACACAAGCTAATAACTGACATTACCATGAACATAAGCAGAAATGTAACAGCATGGTGCCAGCCACCACTGTTTCTGTTAAAGTATAAACACCAAAATAACAGAAAGCCTTTGTAACCTAATAACTAAACATGGTATCCTTAGAACTCTCATAAATCATATGTAAAAGTCTAGAGATTCATGAATTTGGAAAACAAAGTTCTATGGGGGCCAGCTTCCCATCTATCTGGAGAGCACTGCCTCATGAGAGTTAGGATGGAATACCGCCTAGCTTGGCATCTGGCTCTAAATGACTGCAATGTGCTAGACTCCTTACATAATTAAAAATTATGTAGAAGTTTAAATTCTGCTTTGTTCTTACATAAACAGAATCTGTACGGCAAAAGAGAAGAACAATTTTTTTTTTTTTTTTTTTTTGAGACGGAGTTTCACTCTTGTTGCCCAGGCTGGAGTGCAGTAGTGTGATCTCGGCTCACTGTAACCTACGCCTCACTGGCTCAAGTGATTCTCCTGCCTCAGCCTCCTGAGTAGCTGGGATTACAGGCGTGCACCACCACACCTGGCTAATTTTGTATTTTTAGTTGAGACAGGGTTTCTCCATGTTAGTCAGGCTGGTCTCAAACTCCCAACCTCAGGTGATCTGCCTGTCTTGGCCTCCCAAAGTGCTGGGATTACAGGCGTAAACCACCATGTCTCAAAACTTTTTAAAAGTAATTAGTCTGAATTAAATATACCAAGAAGAAAATGCTGGCAATTTTTTTTCTTTTTTTTCTTTGGCTTTTGGGGATAGTTTATTTATATTCATTTTCAACAAACTTTAACAGGCTTCACTGCCTTCTAGCTGCAGGCACTTATTCTTTGACCTCTTCAACAACATCCTAATGAGTCTCCTGGCTTCCTCACTTAAGCACAACCCAACCCATTCTCCACATAGCAGCCAGAGTAAACTCTTTGAAAATATGTAAATCATATTAAATCAATCCCTCCCTAAAATCTTTCATACCCTTGTCATCAGAGAGTTCAAAACCCTGAATCTCCTTACCATAACTGACAAGTCCCCGCAAACAGCAAACTGCATTTCCCATCTCATCTCTATTCTTTTCCTCTCACTGTGTACTCTTGTAGGTAGCAGTGGTTCCTTCACTTTCAAGCTGTAAGTTGGTTCATTTTATAAACACACAAAACATGATTGAGCTATTCAACTCTTGGTGGACATTCAAGTTGTTTCCAATTTTGGCAACCATGAATATTGCTGCTGAACACATTCTCATATGTAGGCACACATATTTGTGCACTTCTGTTGGGTATATAGCAAGGAGTGAAATTGCTAGCTTAAAGGGAAAGCTTTTATTCAGCCTTGTTAGACAATACCGAATAGTTTTGCAAAATGGTCGTACCAGTTGACACCCAAACAAGAGAGAATGAGAGTTAACTGTGCATTCTCTCCAACATTAACTGTTGTTAGTCTTGGGGTTTCAACCAGTCTATTGTTGTAGCTCATTGCTGCTCTCTCCCTATGGGCATTTGCTGTTATCATTGTTGTTAATGTATAATTATATTCAGTTTGTGGCTTGTTTTTTTATTGTGTATTCCTTGAAGTTTTAATTTTGATTAAATGTAGTTATTTTTTTCTTTCGTGATTTGTTCTGAGTTCTCTCTAGGAAATCTTTGCATAACCACAGGTTGTAAAGATGTTCTAAATTTTTCTAGGAGCTTTATAGTTTCAGCTTTTCAATGAAAAAATGTTTCAAGTTAATTTTTAGATATGGCATAATATATGGACCAATTTTCAATTGTTTTAATATAGATATTTAATTGATTATGTGTGTTTGGCTGAACGTTTTCCTTACCTTATTGAATTATTTTGTTGCAGCTGGGCACAGTGGCTCACACGTATAATTGCAGCACTTTGGGAGGCAGAGGCAAAAGCATCACTTTAGCTCAGAAGTTCAAAACCAGTTCTGGCAACATAGCAACACGCACACCACACATTGGTCACAATTGGAGAATGCAAAACTAAATATTTTGAAAATTTATAAATAAAAGAAAACATTCAAGCATTTATTATGTCATTTTTTACCAACAATTTTAGGAAGTAACCAAATGCTAGATGAGGAAAAGAATATATGAAAAGAAACAATAAAACTGGATATAGTAATTTAGCAACTTCTCATGAATTAATGAATGCCACTGATATTTAAATGGCTACTGACACATTTAAAAAAAAGATAACCAGAAATACATGATTCCTGATGAGAAAGACGTAATTTCAGAAATAGTCTTGTCCTCCCCAAATTGAATAAACCAATCAAGCAAAATTATATCAAGCCTTTATATTCAACTATCAATTTATTAAAAAAATTCTGAAGATGGAAGAAGACATTGTAAAGCAGACCAGGATGTAATCTGGAAAATCCAGACTGTGATTGTCAAAAATTCTATAGCAAAGACAATCTATTTTCTTCAATAAATAAAGTGTAAGAGAAAAAGAAGATGGATGAGAATCTAGAGAGCAAAATCAATGTAAACCAGCTTTTTCTTTTTTCTTCTTTTTTTTTGAGACAGAGTCTCGCTCTGTCACCAGACTGGAGTGCAGTGGCACCATCTTGGCTGACTGCAGCCTCTGCCTCCGGGGTTCAAGAGATTTCCCTGCCTCAGCCTCCTAAGCAGTTGGGACTACCGTCGTGTGCCACCACACCTGGCTAATTTTTTGTATTTTAGTAGAGACGGGGTTTCACCATGTTGGCAAGGATGGTCTCAATCTCCTGACCTCATGATCCGCCAGCCTCGGCCCCCCAAAGTGCTGGGATTACAGGCATGAGCCACCATGCCAAGTCCAATGTAAGCCGTGTCTTTTTAACCAATCATACCAGGAGACACATTTGGATCCTGATTTGAACAAATAATTTTTTAAACAACATTTATAAGATGATAGAAATTTTTAATACAGACATGATACTTTATAAGTTAAGAAATTGTTACATTTTTATATGAGATAGTCATTTGGTGGTTGTTTTATTTAGAGTTCTTATCTTCTCAAGATAATCCTAAAAATTTTCAGGATAAAACTACATAATGTCCACGGCTTGCTTACTATGTGGGCCGGGAACTGGTGGGATGTAGATGAAGCAGGATATCTTCAACTGATGATTTTGGATCCTGGGTGATGGAAACACAGGTATTGGTACGCTATGAAGTCAAATTTACACATATTTGAAATGATTATTCAATATGAAAATTGAAAATACTATTTTTCATAATAAAAAGCTTATAAGTTCACAATCATAGCAGCAATCTGGAAATCCTCAGGTGTTATTTGTCACAGAATAATTGACTCAAAGTAGAACTTGTCGGACCCTGCACTGTGCTGTGTATGAACAAAAGCAGAGTTAATTTTGTAGTGGTCAGATTCTTTTTATAATCTCAGGGGAAAAAAAGTGGATAACAGGACTGAAATACAGTGGTGTTACACTGAGAACCATTGAATTTTAAAGGTGGTAAAGAAAATATTAATGACAGTTTTAAGAAATTCTATATACCATATGCTAATAAGTTGCTTTTATGCGTTTTCTAGGGTGGTAATTCAAGCAGAATTTGTTAACATGAATGAAGACTATAATTTTTGCCATGTATGCACAAACATCTTACATATCAAGGGGAAATATAGCAATAAGAAGACATTAAAACAGAACAGAAAAGCTTTCAAATTTATTGTTTATTGGGTACAAAGAGGTATAATTTAAAATATATTTCCAGATTTCCGAAATACATTACCATAACTGAGTTAACTAATATACTCTACTTTGGCCAATGATATGCATTACCCTAAAAGATCATAGAAAGGAGACTTTTAAGAGACCGATCATCATGGCGGACAGGAGGCAGGACTAGAGTGCCACTCAGGACAGAGCAGAGTGCGGACCTCACATTGTGAATTTTAGCTCCGGATCAACAGTAAGAACAAACCAGCAGTCCTGAGAGGACCCACAGACCTTCTGAAGGAAGCGGACTGCTCCTGCAGGACCCGGGAGACCCCCGCAAAGATGTGAGTGCCCCAACTGCAGAAGTGGAAAAGGGAGACCCTCCTCTCCCAAACACACACCCCCATTGGGGAAGCTGAAGGTCTGTTTGCGGGAGGATTTCCAGCTTCACCTGGGGCTGGGTCCATCTGGAGAGCCAGGAGAAATACAGGGGGAGAGAAAGCAGCGGAAAGGCCGGGGGGCCGCTGGGTCCCAGAGCAGCCCATTCCTGCTGGCGCCACAGGCATTCATCGGGAGAGGAGCGGGCAGAACTCCACAGGGAGAAGGAAATCTCTAGCTGAACTTTGTCACAATTTGAACTGGGTGAGAATCCTCCTGGCCAGAAGTCAGAGGAGGGCACGAATCCGGTGTGCAGCCTCCACAGGCGGGGGAGGAACCAAGTCTTTTTCTCTGGCAGCTGCGAGGCGGGTAGCCTGGGGCAGGTTTTCAAGCCCGTTTCCCTCTCCCACCTGGAAACGGACTGCGGACTGTTGGGGGGTGCACGGTGGCAGTGAGACCGGCCCCTCGGTTTGCATGGGAGCTGGGTGAGCCCTGTGATCGCCGGCTTTCCCCCACTTCCCTGACAACCTGCATGACTCAGCAGAGGGAGCCATAATCCTCCTAGGTACATAACTCCAGTGACCTGGGAGTCTCACCCCCAGCCCCCACAGCAGCCGCAGCAAGGCCTGACCAAGGAGAGCCTGAGCTCAGACACGCCTACCTCGCCCCCACCTGAGGGTCCTTCCCTACCCACCCTGGAGGCAGAAGACGAAGGACATAAAATCTACGCCCCTGGTAGCAGAAGACAAAGGAGTTCTAGGGCCCCGCCCACCACCGGTTCCTCTCCACACTACCACAGCTGATGCTCTCTGGAAAGCGCCACCTCCCGGCAGGAGGCTGTAACACCAGCACAAAAATAGAGCATTAAACCCTCAGAGTCCATTGCACTCTCCTTGCCTCCCATCGCCACCTCCACTGGAACAGGCGCTGGCATCCATGGCTGACAGACCCATAGACTGTTCACATCACAGGGCGCTGACATCCATGGCTGACAGACCCATAGACTGTTCACATCACAGGGCGCTGACATCCATGGCTGACAGACCCATAGACGGTTTACATCACAGGACTCTGTGCAGACAACCCCCAGTACCAGCCTGGAGCCGGGTAGACTCATTGGGCGGCTAGACCGGAAGAGAGACAACAGTCACTGCAGTTTGGCTCTCAGGAAGCCACATCCATAGGAAAAGGGAGAGAGTATTACATCAAGGGAACACCTCGTGGGACAAAATCAAGGGGAAATATAGCAATAAGAAGACATTAAAACAGAACAGAAAAGCTTTCAAATTTATTGTTTATTGGGAACAAAGAGGAATAATTTAAAATATAATTATACCTTATATTATATTTTATATATAATATATATAAAGAATCCAAACAACAACCTTCAGCCCTAGACCTGCTCTCTGACAGATGTTACCCAAATGAGAAGGCACCAGAAAACCAATCCTGGTAATATGACAAAACAAGGCTCTTCAACACTCCCAAAATCACACCAGTTCACCAGCAATGGATCCAAACCAAGAAGAAATCCCTGATTTACCTGAAAAAGAATTCAAAAGGTTGGTTATTTACCTAATCAGGGAGGGACCAGAGACTAACAAAGCCCAACGCAAGGAAATCCAAAATATGATACAAAAAGTGAAGGGAGAAATATTCAAGGAAATAGATAGCTTAAAGAAAAAACTAAATCAAAAATTCAGGAAACTTTG
Organism: Rhinopithecus roxellana; assembly: GCF_007565055.1. NCBI lineage: Eukaryota > Metazoa > Chordata > Mammalia > Primates > Cercopithecidae > Rhinopithecus > Rhinopithecus roxellana. Next base: position 107,437,401 of record NC_044550.1, on the reverse strand, counting down.
GACACACTTTTACAAATGTGAAATGCTCTGGAAAGTCTCAGCAACAGAACTGTACAAGTAGAAGAAAGAAATTCGGAGTTCAAAGATAAAGTCTTTGAATTAACTCAATCCAACAAAGATAAAGAAAAAAACATAAGAAAATATGAACAAAGCCTCCAAGAAGTCTAGAATTATGTTAAATGATCAAACCTAAGAATAATTGGTGTTCCTGAGGAAGAAGAGAATTCTAAAAGCTTGGAAAACATATTTGGAGGAATAGTCAAGGAAAACTTCCCCAGCCTTGCTATACACCTAGACATCCAAATACAAGAAGCACCAAGAACACCTGGGAAATTCATTGCAAAAAGATCTTCACCTAGGTACATTGTCATCAGGTTATCCAAAGTTAAGATGAAGGAAAGAATCTTAAGAGCTGTGAGGCAGAAGCACCAGGTAACCTGTAAAGGAAAACCTGTCAGATTTCTCAGCAGAAACCCTACAAGCCAGACGGGATTGGGGTCCTATGTTCAGCCTCCTCAAACAAAACAATTATTAGCCAAGAATTTTGTATCCAGCAAAACTAAGAATCATACATGAAGGAAAGAAACAGTCTTTTTCAGACAAACAAATGCTGAGAGAATTCACCATTACCAAGCTACCACTACAAGAACCGCTAAAAGGAGCTCTAAATCTTGAAATAAATCCTGGAAACACATCAAAACAGAACCTCTTTAAAGCATACATCACACACAACCTATAAAACAAAAGTAAAAGTTAAAAAACAAAAACAAAAAAACCATAAAAACACAGGCAACAAAGAGCACAATGAATGCAATGGTACCTCACATTTCAGTACTAACATTGCATGTAAATGGCCTAAATGCTCCACTTAAAAGACACAAAACTGCAGAATTGATAAGAACTAACCAACCAACTAGCTGTTGCCTTCAGGAGACTCACCTAACACATAAGGACTCACTTACACTTGAAGTAAAGGGGATGGAAAAAGGCATTTTATGCAAATGGACACCAAAGACAGCAGGGGTGGCTATTCTTATATCAGACAAAACAAACATTAAAGCAACAGCAGTAAAGGAGACAAAGAGGGACATTATACGATGGTAAAAAGCCTTGCCCAACAGAAAAAGATCACAATCGTAAACATATATGCACCTAACAGTGGAGCTCTCAAATTTATAAAATAATTACTACTAGACATAAGAAATGAGATAGACAGCAACACAATAATGGTGGGGAACTTCAATACTCCACTGACAGCACTAGACAGGTCATCAAGACAGAAAGTCAACAAAGAAGGGATTTAAACTATGCCCCTTTGGACAAATGGACTTAACAGATATATACAGAACATTTCATCCAACCACCACAGAATACACATTCTTTGCAACAGCACATGGAACTTTCTCCAAGATAGACCGTATGATAGGCCATAAAATGAGCCTCAATAAATTTAAGAAAATTAAAATTATATCAAGCACTCTCTCAGACCACAGTGGAATAAAACTGGAAATCAACTCCAATAGGAACCTTCAAAACCATGCAAATACATGAAAATTAAATAGCCTGCTCCTGAACGAACATTGGATCAAAAACAAAATTGACATGGAAATTAAAAATTGTTTGAACTGAACAACAATAACGACACAACTTATCAAAACCTGTGGGATATAGCAAAGGTGGTGCTAAGAGTCCTTCATAGCCCTAAATGCCTACATCAAAAAGACTGAAAGAGCACAAACTGACACTCTAAGGCCACACCTCAAGAAACAAGAGCAAGCCAAACCCAGCAGAAGAAAGGAAATAATCTAGATCAGAGCAGAACTAGATGAAATTGAAACAAACAACAAACAACACAAAAGATAAATGAAACAAGAAGCTGGTTCTTTGAAAAGATAAATACAACTGATAGACCAAGAAAAGAAGAGAGAAAATCCGAATAACCTCACTAAGAAATGACACAGGAGATACTACAACTGACACCACTGAAATACAAAAGATAATTCAAGGCTACTATGAACACCTTTACACACATAAACTGGAAAACCTAGAAGAGATAGACAAGTTCCTGGAAAAATACAACCCTTCTAGCTTAAAGTCATGAATATTAGATACCATAAACAGATCAATAACAAGCAGTGAGATTGAAGCAGTAATGTAAAAATTACCAGTGAAGAAAGTCCAGGACCAGGCAGAGTCACAGTAGAATTCTATCAGACATTCAATCCTTTTGACACTATTCCACAAGATATAGAAAGAAGGAACCCTCCCTAATTCATTCTATGAAGCCAGCATCACCCTAATAGCAAAACCAGGAAAGGATAAAACCAAAAATGAAAACTACAGACCAATATCTTTGATGAATGTAGATGCTAAAATCCTTAACAAAATACTAGCTAACCAAATCCAACAACATATCAAAAAGATAATCCACCATGATCAAGTGGGTTTCATACCAGGGATGGAGGGTTTGTTTAACATACACAAGTCAATAAATGTGATACACCACACAAACAGAATTAAAAACAAAAATCACATAACCATCTCAACAGATGCAGAAAAAGCATTTGACAAAATCCAACATATGTTTAGGATTAAAACTCTCAGCAAAATCAACATACAAGGAACATACCTTAATGTAATAGAAGCCATCTATAACAAACCCACAGCCAACATAATACTGAATGGGGAAAAGTTGAAAGCATTCCCTCTGAGAACTGGAACAATACAAGGATGCCCACTCTCTCCACTCCTCTTCCACACAGCATTGGAAGTCCTATCCGGAGCAATCAGACAAGAGAAAGAAATAAACGGCATCTAAATTGGTAAAGAGGAAGTCAAACTGTCACTGTTTGCTGAAGATTTTGCAATTTACCTAAAAAACCCTAAAGACTCCTCCAGAAAGCTCCTAGAACTGATAAAAAAATTCAGCAAAGTTTCCAGATAAAAGATTAATGTCAAATCAGTAGCTCTTCTATACACCAACAGTGACCAATTGGAGAATCAAATCAAGAACTCAACCCCTTTTACAATAGCTGCAAAAAAATTAAAATACTTAGGAATATACCTAACCAAGGAGTTGAAAGACATGTACAAGGAAAACTACAAAACCCTGCTGAAAGAAATCATAGATGATGCAAATAAATGAAAACATATCCCATGTTCATGGATGGGAAGAATCAATATTGTGAAAATGACCATACTGCCAAAAGCAATCTACAAATTCAACGCAACCCCCATCAAAATACCACTATCATTCTTCACAGAATTAGAAAAAACAATTCCAAAATTCATATGGAATCATAAAAGAACCCGCATAGCTAAAGCAAGACTAAGCAAAAAGAACAAATCTGGAGGCATCACACTACCTGATTTCAAACTATACGGTAAGGCAATAGTCACCAAAACAGCATGGTAGTGGTATAAAAATAGGCACATACACTAATGGAGCAGAATAGAGAACCCAGAAATAAACCCAAATATTTAAAGCCAACTGATCTTTGACAAAGCAAACAAAAACGTGAAGTGAGGAAAGGATGCTCTTTTCAAAAAATGGTGCTGGGATAATTGGCTAGCCACATGTAGGAGAAAGAAACTGGATCCTCATCTCTCACCTTATACTAAAATCAACTCAACGTGGATTAAGGACTTAAGCCTAAGACCTGAAACTATACAAATTCTAGAAGATAATATTGGAGAAACCCTTCTAGACATTGGCTTAGGCAAGGATTTCATGACCAAGAACCCAAAAGCAAATACAATAAAAACAACATAAATAGCTGGGACCCAAATAAACTGAAGTGCTTTTGCTGGCAAAAGGAACAGTCAGCAGAGTAAACAGACAACTCACAGAATGGGAGAAAATCTTCACAATCTACACATCTGACAAAGGACTAATATCCAGAATCTACAATGAACTCAAACAAATCAGTAAGAAAAAACCAAACAATCCCATCAAAAAGTGGGCTGAGGACATGAATAGACAATTCTCAAAAGAAGATATACAAATGGCAGCAAACATGAAAAAATGCTCAACAACTAATGATCAGGGAAACGCGAATCAGAACCACAAAACGATACCACCTTCCCCTGCAAGAATGGCCATAATCAAACAACCAAAACACAGTAGATGTTGGTGTGGACGCGGTGAACAGGGAGCACTTCCACACTGCTGGTGGGAACGTAAGCTAGTACAGCCACTATGGAAAACAGTGTGGAGATTCTTTAAAGAACTAAAAGTAGAACTACCACTGGATCCAACAGTCCCACTACTGGGTATCTGTCCAAAGGAAAAGAAGTCATTATTTGAAAAAGATACATGCACATGCATGTTTATAGTAGCACAATTCACAGTTGCAAAATCGTGAAACCAACTCAGATGCCCATCAATCAATGAGTGGATAAATAAACTGTGGTATATATGTGGTATATGTGGTATATATGTGGTGTATATGTGGTAAATATGTGGTGTGTATATATATATATATATGGTGGAATCTATGCAGCCATAAAAAGGAATGAATTAACAGCATTTGCATTGACCTGGATGAGATTGGAGACCTTTTTTCTAAGTGATGTAACTCAGGAATGGAAAACCAAACATCTTGTGTTCTCCCTGATATGTGGGAGCTAAGCTATGAAGACGCAAAGGCATAAAAATGATACAATGGACTTTGTGGACTTGGGGGAAAGAGTGGGAGGAGGATGAGGGCTAAAAGACTACAAATATGGTACAGTGTATATTGCTCAGGTGATAGGTGCACCAGGATCTCACGAATCACCACTAAAGAACTTACTTATGTAACCAAATACCACCCGTACCCCAATAACTTATGGAAAAATGTAAGAAAAGAAAGGAGACCTTTGTATTTACGTATGTGTATGTGTATATATCTATATCTACATATATTTATCTGCCTCTTTATCCATATAGATATATTTAGCCATATATATATAAATAGATCATAAAAATAAAGGGCATATATTTACTTTCACTTTCTATGATTTTAGCAAAATATATAACATTGATATATGATTAGGCTGATGCTATTATTTTAAAAGAATTATGGAGGAAGTAAAACCAAAAACTGTATAATCATCTCAAAAGATGCAGAAAAAGCTTTTGATAAAATCCAAAATCGCTTCATGATAAAAACCCTCAACAGACTAGGCATTAAAGGAACATACCTCAAAATCAAAAGCACCATCTGTGACAAAACCACAGCCAACATCATACTGAATGGGCAAAAGCTGGAAGCATTCCCCTTGAGAACCAGAACAAGACAAGGATGCCTACTCTCACCAGTCCTATTCAACATAGTACTGGAAGTCCCAACAAGAGCAATTAGGCAAGAGAAAGAAAGAAAGGGCATCGGAACGGAAGAAATCAAACTATCTCTCTTTGCTGATGATATGATTCTATACCTAGAAAATCCTAAATACTCTGCCAAAAGGCTCCTGGAACTAATCATCAACTTCAGTAAAGTTTCAGGATACAAAATCAGTGTACAAAAATCAGTAGTATTTCCATTCACCGATAACATTCAAGCTGGGAGCCAAATGAAAAACACAATCCAATTTACAACAGTCACATAAAAAATGAAATACCTAGGGATACAGCTAACCAAGGAGGTGAAGGAGCTGTACAAGGAGAACTACAAAACACTGCTGAAAAAATCAGAGATGACACAAATAAACGGAAAAACTATTCCATGCTCATGGATTGGAATAATTAATGTCATTTAAAAGGGCATCCTGCCCAAAACCATTTACAGATTTAACACTATTCCTAACAAACTACCAACATCATTTTTTTCACAGAATTAGAAAAACTGTTCTGAAATTCATATGGAACCAAAAAGAGCCCAAATAACCGAAACAATCCTAACCAAAAAGAACAAAGCCAAAAACATCTTATTACCCAGCTTCAAAATAGACTACAAGCCTACAGCAACCAAAAAAGCATGATACTAGTACAAAAATGACATGTAGGTCATTGGAGCGGAGCAGGTAATCCAGAAGTAAAGTCACACACCTACAACCGTCTGATCTTCGACAAACTCGACAAAAAATAAGCAATGGGGAAAAGACTCTCTATTCAATAAATGGTGTTGGGGTAGCTGGTTAGCCATATGCGAGATTGAAACTGGAGCCATACCTATCAACACATACAAACATTAACTCAAGATGGAATAGAGACTTAAATGTTAGACCTCAAGCTATAAAAATCCTAGAAAAAAATCTAGGAAAAACCCTTCTTGAAATCAGCCTTGGCAAATAATTTTTGGCTAAGCCTTGAAAACCTATCTGTACAAAAACAAAAATTGATAATCGGGACCTAATTGCACTAAAGAGCTTCTGCATAGCAAGAGAAACTATCAAGTGATTAAACAGGCAACCTGTGGGAGAAAATATTTGCAAACTATGCATCTGACAAAGGTCAGATATCCCAAATCTATAAGGAACGTAAATCAACAACCAAAAAAACAAATAACCCCATTAAAAAGTGGGCAAAGGACTTGAACAGACAATTCTCAAAAGAAGACATACAAACAGCCAACAAACATGAAAAAATGCTCAACATCACTGATCATCAGAGAAATGCAAATCAAAACCACAGTAAGACACCATCTCACACCAGTCAGAATGGCTTTTGTTAAAAAGTCAAAAAATAACAGACATTGGCAAGGCTGCAGAGAAAAAGAGACACTTAACACTGTTGGCAGGAGTGCAAATTAGTCCAGCCAATGGTGAAGAGCAGTTTGGATATTTCTCAAAGAACAGTAGTTGAACTACCACTTGACCTGGCCATCTCATTACTGGGTATATGCAAAGGAAAATCAATTCTACCATAAGGACACATGTGTGTTCATCACAGTACTATTCACAATGGCAAAAACATGAAATCAACCTCTGTGCCTATCAACAGTGCACTGGATAAGGAAAATGTGGAGGATGTCCACCACAGAATGCTATGCAGCTATAACAATGAGGAAATCATGTTCTTTGCAGCAACGTAGATGCAGCTGGAGGCCATTAACCTAAGCAAACTGACTCAGGAACAGAAAGCAAATACTGCATGTTCCCACTTACAGGTGGGAGCTAAACATTGAATCGACATGGACACAAGGATGGCAACAATTGACACTGGAGGCTACTGGGGCTTGAGGCAAGTAAAGGCTAAACTACTGGGGACTGTGTTCACTAACTGGGTGATGGATTCAGTCACACCCCAAACCTCAGCATCATGCAAGATACCTTTGTAACAAACCTGCCCATGTTCTCCCTTTTTCTAAAATAGAAGTTTTCAGAAAATAAAATTATGAGGCTAGGCATGGTGACACAAGTCTGTAGTCCCAGCTACTCCAGAAGCTGAAGCAGGATTTGGAGTCCAGCCTGGGCAACATAGCAAGATTCTGTGTCTAAAAACATAATAACAATACAATAAAATAAATAATAAAAATAAAAGTAATTTTGGGTAAATCTTCACTTGGATTTAAGCCTTGTTGTTTATGTGGCTAGGCATCTGCAAAGCGGGTAACACAGGTGAGCGCTGATGCTGCAGTCTCGTGTCTGAGATCTGCAGGGTAGGTCAGACCGGCTGCAGACTCAGGCAGGATTTCTATGTTACTGTCTTGAGGCAGAATTCCTTCTACTCCCAGAAATTTCAGTTTTTGCTCTTAGGGTCTTCAGCTTATTAGAGTAGGCCCACCTACATTATTGAGGGCAACCTGTTTCACTTTTTACCAAGTCAACTTATTGTAAATGTTAATCCCATTCACAAAGGACCTTCACAGCAACATCTATAATGATGTTTGATCAAAGTGGGCACTGGAGCCTTGCCGAGTTATACATAAAATTAAACATCACAGGCATATTTTTTCAACCATAAGATTTTTGATTGGCAAAGACATTTGGGATCAAAGGTTATTTGTGCTATATAATTGAAATAGGTTAATAAACATGTTTTTCATTTTTTAGCAATAAGGAACCATATTTCTACTATGCTACAGAAACTCTGATTACGTTAAACGGTTACTTACTGAGCACCTACCGCATGCCAGAGACTATGGTAAGTGCTGGGCACATGGCAGTGACCAAGTTCGATGCTGCTCTGAGAAGCCTGTAAGGAGGGAAGTGAACCTGGCTGCAGCTGCCCGCTTGCAGGTGGATGGGTGGCCTTTTGATGAGGTGACATTTCAGCTAAGACTAGAATAAGTAAGACTTTGTCAGGTGAAGATGGAAATGGATAAGAACATTCTGGGCGAAGGAAAGAGCATAAACCAAAAGCTAGGAGTTAAGGAAATCATGGAGTGTTTAGAGAGTTGAATGGAGTCCCGTTTAGTACATACAGCAAAGAGAAAGAGGTAGAAAATCAAGCTGGAAAGATGAGCTGAGGCTAGACCCTTACAAGCTACAGTAGGGACTTTTCAATTTTACCTTAAGGGCAGTAACAAATACATGCACTAAGCTGTCCTGTTATTTCCTATTACATCAAAAAATGAAAGAGTGTAACTTATCAGAGAGGGAATGAACGCAGTGTAGAACATTCCTTTCTGTCATCCTCATTGTTTAAAAACAGAGCATGTGATTAAACAAATCAATGAAGTATCACTTTATCTTTAAAAAGATGACTCCATTGCAATACAACTTCAGTCTAAAGAAACAGATCCATGTCTAATGTGAGTAATGACATTTTTGTTTGTGATTCTGATCACTTCAAGAACCCCGCAGTACGTGCACTTTGTTTTGTGATCCAAAATTATGTGGTTGGCTGTTCTAATCTCAAAAAAGAAAACTCGTGGAACCCCGTGAGCACCGTGGATGGGAGCTGGGGTTCAGCTATGTCTTCCTGCTAAAATGACCTGATCACTCCCACCCTGGTGTTGAAGTCCACTTATTTTTATTATAAGGGTTCAGAAGCCGTCCGAGAAAAGAATTCATGGTGGGTACAAGATTGGAGTTCAGATATACAAGCAAGTCTTATAAAGAAGGGCTGGGAGTGGAGAAACAAAAGGCCAATTATAAGGAAGTGTCCTGTGTGGCCCAGGAGTGTCTTCAAGCACAAGCGTGACAGTGACTCTGCGGGAGTCGCCAGACTTCAGACAGCAGCAGTCACAGCTGTTGAGGAACTGGACTCACCTCTGCCATGTTGGCGGCATGCAAGCTTGGAAATGAGCCTAGCAGAAGTGTGGCCTTTGTGGGGGGATCAAAGCAATGGGCTCAGGGCCCGAACTCAGAAGAGATGCTGCAGAAGAAAGGGGAGCCTCGGCAGCCCTGTCCCGCAGCAGCAGCAGCAGCAGCAGCATCTTAGACGTGACCCGGACAACACAGCTGCAGTTGCGGCGTGAAGAGCAGGTCAGCCAGAGCAGGTACTGGCTTCCAAGGGCGATAGGAGGATCATCCGAAATGTGCAGCGATGCTGTGGTTTGCTCGAGAAGGGCCTGTGTGCTTACAGCAGGCTAGTGGTGTGGGTTATTTGGCTAGGCCTGCCTTGCCCTGAGGCTTTTAATTAGAGTGCGGAAAAGAGAGCGTTGAAGCTGTTCTGGGGCAAACGTCATGACTGGCAGTCTCAGACATCTCCTGGGGTGTCATTGTCCCAAGCGCAAAGCTCAAGCCTCTGTGGCAAGGCCCGATACTTTATGAGAGCTGAAGCAAACGATAGCAACCCAAACCGTAAAGGCTTCACTCACCAGTATTTTACTCACCTGGGATGCTCCACATCAGAGCAGGCCTGTGTGATCGCTGTGAAGACCTGCCTGCAGAGCCAGGATGGCGAGGGGAGGAGGGATCCAGCCTCGGCCAGACACTGGGCCAGAAACAGCCTCTCCTATAACCATCAGCCATGACCCAATCGTTGGAATCCCAAAGGAAAATTGGAAGAGAAACCCCAGATGGTTCCTGGGAGCTCCCCCTTCTCGGTGACTGCTAAACTACATTTTGCTTATAATCCAGAAACCCAGAGGCTTACCAAGGCAAAAACAAAACAAAACAAAAAAATTGTCTAGCTATGCCATTGCCTAAAAGAGTGGATGGAATCTTCCTGAGATCCACACCACTGCATGTGCCCTTCTGGTAATTTGCCGAGGGAACTGGACTTCTATAAAGGATGGCTGAGCTACTAATTTAAGAGAGAAAACTCTCAGTAGCCCCCAGTGGTTGCATTCTTATTCAGCTGATAATTGGAGTATATGTCCCTTTTCACCAGGCCCCCATGATAGACTATGTGAAGATCTGAATGTTATATACAGTTTCTTACTGTGAGTTGATCATTAGGCTCAGCAGAAAAAGAAGAACCCTAAGCGTTGAGCTGTGGGCACATGACATATTCACAATTGTGGGGAATAAAAAAATTAGTGGATTGAAAATATTAAAATACAGTGGTCAAGAAATTTAACACATGAAAAGAATCAGGATGAAAGTTCAGAAGCTTCCCCCTTTGCAATTGTCGTATTTAGCTGTAAAATAAAAACTTCAAATTGATTGCTACTAATTCATCTTTTTGGATAAATTGTGAGGAATTTTTTGGTGGAAAAATTACCTAAACCTGGCCTGATAATTATGAAAAAAATTAATAGAGAAATTTTCTCTCTTTCTTACGTTACCCTATTGTCATCATGTTAATTTCAATTGTACTTATTTCTGCTTAAGATCATATTTCATTTGCGTAAATGAAAAACAAAATCCAATAACTGGAAATGACTTTGCTAATCTTAAGGAAATAACCAGTTCATTTAAACAGAAGTTAGACAGCAGTTTCACACTATCATATTGCTAGACAGATAAGACTTAGAAAAAGAAAGAAAGCCAGTTGCAAGACTGTATTTTCTAAATACCGAATTCCTCATGGCATAGTGTGCTTCTGAAAGCAAGTTTTTAATTATTAAAAAAATCAAACAATATCAGACCTTGACTTTATAAATTAGACTATTGATGAAGTGCCTTTTCCGCTTCATTACTGTGAAGAGAATGAGTGTGATAAGGTCCCAGAAGTGTTACTCTTCTTTTGTTAGATTTATTACTTCCTCTATATCAATTCCCTTGCCTTCTCATGTGTGTTTTCACCTCCCTGCGTGGCCAAAACAAACTTTTTCAAAGTTCTGTTCAGAAAAGCAATTATGAGTAATAAGTTACAGTTACAAGCATCAAGGTACAGATGGTTTAAATCTAGAGAGTATTACTAACAGGGCTATGCAAAGAAAATGTTGGGATGATTTTAAAAATTGAAGATCACAGCCTGCTATGAATTTGAATAAATGATTTCAATGCCATCCATTATATCCTACAGGAAAGAAAATAGAGCACACACATGAAGCTTAATATTTAAAATGATATTATAGCATGCATGTAGAGAAGTACATGTATCTTAATTGAATGGGTCAATCAATTTTTACATATGCACTATACATATATACACTTCCATATTGCTAGCACCCACGTCAAAATATTAAACACTATATTAGATCCTAGAGCTGACATACAGCACCACACGCTAGGGCTGTACGCAACAGAGACTTACATCTCACAGTTCTGGAGGCTGGAAGTCCAGGATCAAGATGTTGGCAGGGGACAACAGGTCCCCATGTTCCTTCGGAGGCTGAGAGGGAGAATCTGTTCCATGCCTCTCCCAGCTTCCGGTGGTTGTTGAGAGTCTTTGGCATTCCATAGCTCAGAGATTCGTCACCCCAATCTTGCCCTTCACTGTCGCGTGGACTTCTCCTATCTCTCTTCACACAGTCGTCTCTCTTTGCATGTCTGTCTGTGTCCAAATTTCTCATTTTTATCAAAACAGCACTCCAACAGTGGATCAGGGCCCACCCTAGTGATAACATTTTAACTCGATTCGTTCTGTAAGTATAACGTCCCTTTCTGAGGCACTGGGGGTTAGGAATTGACCTTTTAGCAGAGCAGAATTTAACCCATGACAAATGCCTATGACACCTCATATGGATCCTTCTTACCTCTCAGCGTAGACCAAACCCTCCCCGCAGAGAAGACCAGTGTTCTGACTTGTATCACACAGATTCATTTTGCCTGTTCTTTAACTCCGTGGAATCATACACCGTGTACTCTTTTCTGGGGGCTTCTTTTGCTCAACTTATCTATGACATTCATCCATGTTTTTGTAATAGCAATCACTTGTTATTTTACAGCTGTGTAGTATTTAGTCTCTTGAACATTTTGGCTGTTTCCAGTTCTTGGCTATTACAGATGATGCTGCCATTGGCTCTGGCACACATTGCCATTTCTCTTGAGCATATACATGCAGAATAGACGTGCTTTAGTAGATACTGCCATATATTTTTTAAGGATATTGTACCAAACTATGCTCCCATTGACATTTAAAGCTATAACTAACATTACACTTGTTCTTCTTTTATGGTTGATGTATTTCTTGGTCCTATTTTAAGAAATTTCTGCCTACACTATATCATGAAAAAATTTTTATGTATTTTTCCTAGAAGTATTATCATTATTCTTTTCATAACATTCTTCTTTTCATATCTTAAATTGTTTTTTGTGAATGGCAAGAGGTAAGGGATTAAAGATTAAGGTTCATTTTTTGCTTTACAAATATTCAATTGCTCCTGCACTGTTTAATGAAAATACCATTTTCCCTTATTAACTTGAATTGGCAGCTTTGTTGTAAACTAAATGACTTTAATTATGGAGAGGTGTATTTCTAGACCCCCTGTTCTGTTTCAATTGTTTCTTTATTTTTGCATGAATACCATATTGTTTTAATTACTGAAACTTTATAATAAATCTCAAAATGTAGTAATGTGATTCCATCAACTTTGATCTTATTTTTCAACCATGCCTCGTCTAGGTCTTTTATATCTCTGTGGAAATTTTAGAATCAGTACTCAATTTACACAAGAATCAGTACTCAATTTACACAATTTAGACAAAACCTTAATGGGATTTTTCTTTGTATTTCATGTAATGCAAAGATTGACTTAGAAATAGTTGACATGTTAAAAATATTGAGTCTTCCTATCCATGAACATGGAATTTCTCTATTTATTTACGTTTCTGTAACTACTGTTAAAATATAAACCAATAATGCTGTAGCTGCTTTGGTTGAAATAAAACAAGGATTCTTTGTAATGAGGCAAAGAGAGTAAAACATGTGAAATCCATTGATTGCTTCTTTCAGAGGCCAATGAATGTATTAAATAGGTTGAAGCCAGAAGATATTAAATTATTATACTCTATATAAGATATCATTAACATGGTTAGCTTTATTAAACATGAATGTATCAAAATACATTAGCATTATTAGATGGAACCATAAAACACTTTAATACAAAAGGCTCCCTATTTATCTTGAGGCAAGAATATTTTAAAAAGAATTTTTCTTTTATAAAAAGACAAGTGTTCCAAATTTTCTGTCTTCTTCTATGAGGACAAGTAGTCAGTAGCATCCTGCCTAGCGTAACGTTCTCAGACTCAAAGTGTGCATCAGAATCACCTGGACAGCTTGCAAGACACAGATTGCTGGGCCACACCCTTGCAGTTTCTGACTCAGTAGGTCTGGAGTGTGGCCAAGGGTTTGTGTTTATTACAGTTTCCCAGGTGAGGTCTATGCTACTGATCCAGGCAGGGTACTTTGAGAGTCATTAACTTAGAACTTAGGGATATTTTTACATACACACACACACACTTAATCTGTACCTTTTAGACAAATGTAACCCCTTAAGAATAAATAAAAATGTAACTACTTTTTTTATTGTGGTGAAATATATGCAAAATTTACAACTGTTAAGCATACAGTTCAGTAGCACTGAGTACATTCACACTGTTGTGCCACCCTCACTATCATCCACTGAACATTTTGTATTATCCCATACTAAATCTCTCCCCACTAAATAATAACTCTCCACTCCCCCTTCCTACCTGCCCTGGTAATCACCATCTACTTTCTTTTTTTTTTTTTTTTTTTTTTTTTTTTTGAGACGGAGTCTCGCTCTGTCACCCAGGCTGGAGTGCAGTGGCCAGATCTCAGCTCACTGCAAGCTCCGCCTCCCGGGTTCACGCCATTCTCCTGCCTCTGCCTCCCGAGTAGCTGGGACTACAGGTGCCGCCACCTCGCCCGGCTAGTTTTTTTTTTTTGTATTTTTAGTAGAGACGGGGTTTCACCATGTTAGCCAGGATGGTCTCGATCTCCTGACCTCGTGATCCGCCCGTCTCGGCCTCCCAAAGTGCTGGGATTACAGGCTTGAGCCACCGCGCCCGGCCTATCTACTTTCTGTCTCTATGTATTTGACTACTCTGGGCACTTCATATAAGCAGAATTATTCAATGTTTGTCATTTTGCGTGACTTATTTCACTTAGCATAATGTTTTTAAGATTCTTGCATGTTGTAGCATGCATCAGAATTTTACTCCACTTTATGGCTGAATAATATAGCAGTCTTTTTTAAAGCATGTGTTACATAGAGGTTTTGAATGAATGTGTTTTTATAATGTAATTTGAGTGCATTGGAAACAATGTGAGTCACCTGTAAATACTCTTTTATCTTCTCCTTAAAAGTTGAAAACATAATTTACAAACTTGTTTTAAAATCTGTCAAATGAAAGTCTTAAGTAGATTTTAAAATCATTTGTCAAAAATACATCAGCTTCCTTATAGTCTGCAAGGACAACTGATTAACATCAGGCAAAATTGAAAATTTCTAAAATCCTCTCCCAATTATTGAATGGAATTGCAAAATGAATGTCAGGATTTTTAAAAGGAGCCAGTTTTGATTTCTTTTTGTCAAAGCTCTTCATAAATTATCTTTCTCAGGTACAAAAACTATTACAATTGAGTAATGATTTTATCAAATAAAGTGAACTTAGGTCTAATTCTTTACATTGCTGTGTACAGAATATTAAGCCAAGATTTTTTAAAATAAGGTACTTTCTAACATACTGTTCTTTCTAAATTATTGATCATATTTTTGTGAAAGCAAAAAGTATTTGCTATTATTTGATAACAAATATTTTTAAAAATATAATTTCACCTTCATCTCACACTTTTCAAATTTTTATTTTTGCACGTTTTAGATAATAAATAATGCATCAATAGAGTAATATTGTAAAATCTCCACAAGTAAACAAATATGTGTATATCAAAGATACAGACTCAAAAATTCTTAATAAATTTACACAATCAAAAATACATGGACAGAGGTGTGTGTGTGTCCATGTGCATTTCCCTGCTCTAGTATTTAAGGTGTCAAAAGTTGTCTTGGTTTCACTTAAGATGATAACTTTGAGGCACAGGAAATACTATTCTCCTGAAGGTTAAGGTTAGAGTCTTGAGGCTGTGAGGTCACCTACCCTGAGAGTAGCTTTTATCTTTTGTTTTCTAAAGTATTCAGAATTCAGATACCCGCTCCCTCTCCCAGGAAGCAAGTCATGGAGAACTGTCAGACTGGGTATGTGGAGTGCTGGACACAGGAGCCATTTCTGCGTTAATATTTGAGGTCACATTCTCAATGGGAGCAATTATCTAGCGACTCGAAAGTTTTCAAGTAGCTACTTGAACGTGAGAAGAGCTAGCTAACAGCGTTGAACACGCAAAGAGCTGGCTAACAGTGTTGAACACGCGAAGAGCTAGCTAACAGCGTTGAACACGCGAAGAGCTGGCTAACAGTGTTGAACACGCGAAGAGCTAGCTAACAGCATTGAACACGTGAAGAACTGGCTAACAGTGTTGAACACGCAGAGCTAACAGCATTGAACATGTGAAGAGCTAACAGCATTGAACACACGAAGAGCTGGCTAACAGCATTGAACATGTGAAGAGCTAACAGCATTGAAAGTGTGAAGAGCTAACAGCATTGAACACGCGAAGAGCTGGCTAACAGCATTGAACACGTGAAGAGCTAACAGCATTGAACATGTGAAGAGCTAACAGCATTGAACGTGTGAAGAGCTAACAGCATTGAACACGCGAAGAGCTAACAGCATTGAACACGTGAAGAGCTAACAGCGTTGAAAACGCGAAGAGCTAACAGCATTGAACATGTGAAGAGCTAACAGCATTGGACGTGTGAAGAGCTAACAGCATCGGACGTGTGAAGAGCTAACAGCATCGAACGTGTGAAGAGCTAACAGCATTGGACATGTGAAGAGCTGGCTAACAGCATTTCAGCACGCTGACGCTTCCGGGAAACCCATGAAAACGTGTATACATATTTATTTTGTCAGAGACATTTTCACCAGCTACAATAGTTACAGTGGGACTGAAAATGTGAGAACAGATCATGTCTATATGCCACCTGGAGAGGCCTGGCCTCCAGCCTCCTTTTAACAGGAAACTCGTAAGGGGAAGTGTCCGCGAGGAAGCTGGGTTCTGGGGCTTGGGCCTGGGGTAAATGAGGAGCATACACAACGGGCAGAAGGCCTGACAGTAGCTTCAGACTTTGGAAACAGAAGTCATGTGCATTTTCACACAGGCTTCCCGAGACTAGCCAGCCGAGATAAGGACATTCAGAAATCCGGTGGCAGAGGCGAGGCTCTGTGTGAGCCAGTTCTGTGTTGTTCTCTCACAGGGCTGGGACTTAGACTATTCTGTCCCCGCTCTCTGGATGTGACTGAATTCTGGCCAAGAAGATAGCGGCAGGAGTGACGGCCATGACTTAATAGCCTGCCACGAAACTTCTGCATCACTGCCCACAATTTTTCTTCCCTGTCTACGTGGAAGGCCATGGGATTAGAACAGCAGCTCCAGGAAATGGAAGCAGCCTGGAGTCATCGCTTCCTGGAAAGTTGCCAGGGAAAACCTAAAGAGGGCCTAAATGAGACTATCTTATGAGTTTATTTTGTTAAACTATTGAGATGTGGAGGATTTTTAAAGACGATTATTACTGAAGCACAACTTAGTTGTCCCGATTCAAATAACGCTCCCTTTAATAAGTGATGAGAGTGGCAGCTCCACAGCACACAAAAGGGAGGGTGAGCAAAAGAAAAGAGTTTGCCTTTCCTGTCTCAGAATTCAAAGTGCAGGTGAGAAACTTCAAAGGGACCCTGGACATGAGACATTCCCGGGACTTGCCAGAATAGACTCGACTCAAGTCACTCCACTACTTATTACATGCCAGGACTAACGTGACCCTAGGTGCTGACAATAAGGACACGAGAGGTGTGGAAATGGCCAAGTGAAAAGAGTGCTTGAGAAGTTGCCCAAGTTTTGGCATCCTTCTATGACACATCTTAGCCGTTGTCCATTATGAGAATTGAATGAATATGTCTGTAGGATTCAAGTATCGGCATCCACCCCACTTCTGTTATGTAATTACTGAACTTGAGGAGTAAAGGGAGGAGAGGGCCAGTGGTTAATGCCTCCATATGTAATCCAGTATTGTATGCCCAATATTAATACAAAGTGTCTATGTTCTGCCTGCAGAAAATCCTGGAAGATAGTAGCAAAATGGGGACAAATGGCATTATTCTATGGTTCTTTGCCTGGGGTGGTTTTATCTGGAGATCCTTACCCAACTCCACCCTCATATAAATCCTTAGAGCTTTATTTTTATTTTTTCTCATGCAAATTTATAGTATACACGAGAAAACTTGTTACATGTACATAATGCATAGTGATCAATTCAGGGAATTCAGAGTGTCGGTCACCCAGGGACAATACATCTTTGTTAACTTATAGTCATCTGCTATCAAACGTAGAATTTATTTTCTTCTATCTAATTATGTGTTTGTACCTCTAACCACTTCTGTTTATCCTCCCCCTTCCCCCGCCCTATGCTCCCAGTCTGTTACCTATTTTTCCTCTCTCCACCTTCTTGTGTTCAAATTTTCTAGCTCTTACATGTAAGTGTGAACACATGATATTTGTCTTTCTGTGCCTGACTTATTTCACTTAATGACCTTAGGTTTCATGCATGTTGCTGCAAAGCACATGATTTCATTCTTTTTCTATGGCCAAATAGTATTTCATTGTGTGTATGCACCACATTTTCTTTCTTTTTTTTTTTTTTATTTTGAGATGGAGTCTCGCTCAGTCACCCAGGCTGGAGTTCAGCGGTGCGATCTCGGCTCACTGCAACCTCCACCTCCTGGGTTCAAGTGATTCTCCTGCCTCAGCCTCCCGAGTAGCTGGGATTACAGGTGCCTGCCACCACGTCTGGCTAATTTTGTGTTTTTAGGAGAGACAGCGTTTCTCCATGTTGGTCAGGCTGATCTCGAACTCCCAACCTCAGGTGATCCACCCACCTCGGCCTCTCAAAGTGCTGGTATTAAGGCGTGAACAACTGTGCCTGGGCACACCACATTTTCTTAATCCAGTCATCCACTGATGGACACTTAGGTTGATCCATATCTTTGCTATTGTGAATAGAGCTGCAATAAATATGCAATGCTGGTATCCTTTTGAAATACTGATTTCTTTCCCCAGTAGTGGGATTGCTGAATCAAACGGTAGTTCTGTTTTTAGCTTTAGTTTTTTGGAGAACTCTCCATACTGTTTTCCATAGCAGCTGTACTAGTTTACATTCCCACCAACAGTGTGTAAGAGTTTCCTTTTCTCCACATCCTCGCCAGCATCTGTTATTTTTGTCTTTTTTATCATAGCCATTTGGGCTGAAGTGAGATGATATCTCACTGTAGTTTTGATTTGCATTTTTCTGATGATTAGTGTATTAGTCTGTTTTCACATTGCTAATAAAGACATACCTGAGACTGGGCAATTTACAAAGGAAAGAAATTTATTGGACTTATAGTTCCATGTGGCTGGAGAGGCCTCACAATCATGACAGAGGCAAGGAGGAACAAGTCACATCTTACATGGATGGCAGCAAGCAAAGAGAGAGCTTGTGCAGGGAAATTTCCATTTTTTAAAACTATCAGATCTCATGAGACATATTCACTATCACAAGAACAGCACAGGAAAGAACTGCCTCCATGATTCAATCACCTCCTACCGGGTCCCTCCCATGACATGTGGGAATTGTGGGAGCTACAATTCAAGATGAAATTTGGGTGGGGACAGAGACAAACCATATCATTCCGCCCCGGCCCCTCCTGAATCTCATGTCCCCACATTTCAAAACCAATCGTGCCTTCCCAATAGTCCCTCAAAGTCTTAACTCATTTCAGCATTAACTCAAAAGTCCACAGTCCAAGATCTCATCTGAGACAAGGCAAGCCACTTCCACTTATGAGCCTGTAAAATCAAAAGCAAGTTAGTTACTTCCTAGACACAATGGGGGTACAGGTATTGTGTAAATACCATCATTCCAAATGGGAGAAATTGGCCAAAGCAAAGGGACTACAGGCCTCATGCAAGTCTGAAGTCCAGTGAGGCAGTCAGATCTTAAAGCTCCAAAATGATTTCCTTTGACTCCATATCTGACATCCAAGTCATGCTGATGCAGGAGGTGGGTTCCCATGGACTTGGGCAGCTTCACCCCTGTGGCTCTGCAGGGTACAACCTCCCACCTGGCTGCTTTCAAGGGGTGGCATTGAGTGTCTGCGGCTTTTCCAGGCACATGGTACAAGTTGTTGGTGGATCTACCATTCTGGGGTCTGGAGGACGGTGGCCCTCTTCTTACAGCTCCACTAGGCAGTGACCCAGTAGGGACTCCTTGTGTGGGCTCCGACCCCACACTTCCTCTCTGCACTGCCCTAGCAGAGGTTCTCCATGAGACGTGAGAGCCCAGCCCCTGCAGCAAACTTCTGCCTGGACATTCAGACATTTCCATACATCCTCTGAAATCTAGACGGAAGTTCTCGAACCTCAATTCTTGACTTCTGTGCACCCACAGACTCAATACCACAAGGAAGCTGCCAAGGCTTGTAGCTTCCACCCTCTGAAGCAACAGGCTGAACTGTAGCTGTGGCTTGAGCGGCTGGCATGCAGGGCACCAAGTCCATATGAGAACACACTTGAGTGCCTGGAGTGCCTGTGCTTTAAGATTCTAAAGGAGGCCAAGAGCAGTGGCTCACGCCTGTAATCCTAGTACTTTGGGAGGCCGAGGCAGGTGTATCACCTCAGGTCAGGAGTTCAAGACCAGCCTGGCTAACATGGTGAAACCCTGTCTCTACTAAAAATTAAAAAAAAAATAGGCAGGTGTAGTGGTGCACAACTGTAGTCCCAGCTACTTGGGAGGCTGAGGCAGGAGGATCACTTGAGCATGAGAGGTGGAGGTTGCAGTGAGCCGAGTTCGTACCACTGCACTCCAGCCTGGGCGATAGGACAAGATCGTCTCAAAAGAAAAGAAAAAAAAAAAAAAAGACTCTAAAGGAAACACTGTTGAAGACTGAAGACTATGAATTTTGGGGTGGGAGCAACAGTGGTCAGGGGTCTAGGTCAGTGAGGTCACAGCTGCTGGAGGCAGTCTGGGCATGGGTGGCTGCCAAGCTTATGACCACAGCAAAAACTTGCTGCAAACATGCATCCTGCCGGTGCTCACGTGGCGGCCTGACCATCTGAGTCTGGACACCCTCTGCACCCCTTCCTTATCCTTCCCCATGTTAACAATTGCCACCAAACTGATCATAGGAGCTCCCTGTATGAAACCTCTTCAACTGCATCTCATGACGTAGCATTGCTTCCCAATATTTTTGAAAGTTCTTCCAGTAGTAGAGGAGATGAAGCATGTAGTTCTGACAGAGTTAGGGTTATAGCCAAAGGCAGCCCAACACTTCAAAGATAAAATGTCTAACTTAAGTAACATGATTCACTTTAAAGATTAATGTGGATGTTTCAATCTATTCCATCTCTTTTTCCTAAGAAAAAAGAAATGGCTTTTTAAAGTAATGCTTTAGCCATAAGTTAAATCATGCTCCAAGAGGAGGCGTTGCGTGTATATGTGGTTTCTTGTACCATTCTAAGTATGAGGAAAGATATGGTCCGGTTAGAGAGGCATGGGCCTAAGTGATGAAGCCCAAATGTCTTTGCGTGACTTTGTGACTCTGTGCGGTATGTCTCCAATCTCTCTGACGTCCTAACTTGTGCTGTGTCCTGTGCTCCAGCCTTTGACACTTCGACCCTGTTCTGAATGCCAAGTTATTTCATTCTGCCAGGCCTCTGTACACATCGCTTCCTCGGCCTGGGCTGTCTTTTCTTTGCTTATCCAATTATTAAGTTGGTATTTGGTCTTCAAGACTCGTTCACGTTTCACCTTCTCAACAAAGCCCTTTCCCACCCTAGACACTCCCTCCTTTTCACATTCTCTCCATTCCTCTCTGTTGTCATGTTACACGCCGAATTTCTTTCTGTTTCCCCTCATCATCCTGGACTTCTTGAGGGCAAGGCAGTATCTCATTCATCTTTGTACCCTCAGCACAGAGAAAGATGCCTGGCATATACTGCCTGATCAATAACCAGCTGAATCAGCGACATTCGTTTCTTTTATGCATATATTCCCCATGCAGGTGTTTTCATCTTTCACTTTATTCTAGTGTTATTTTTCCAGTGTTTATTTTTTATGTCATATTTCTCACAAGCCTACTAAGATATTAATTAACCATATGAAAAGTCTGTTCTTGTGACAGTTATGTAATGATTTAATGCTGCACACGTATAAACAGCCCACGCTAAGAAATACGATCTCCTTAAGAGTTGTTTTCTGTTGCTGATTTGATCTGTAGCTCTCAAGATTGTGTTTTCACTTACTTAAATTGAGTGTTTATCCCAGACAGATGGCCCCTACCAATCACGGAAACCAAGTTACTATAAACAAAATCTAATTGCAAAGACAATTTTTACTCTTTTATTGCTTTTTTTATATGTTTGTGTTATCCATCTTTCAAAACACTGGTGGAAAATCATATGGTTCAACTACTTCAACTATCTCATTGTCTTTGCCCAAGAGATTTAAGGTAGGAAAGAAAACATTTAATGATTTCCATTTGGAGAAAACGGTTCTGTTTTCATTACGTACTAGTTATTGAAAACATAGCTTCAGAATATTTAGTTATAAATTTCCTATTTAATAAGCTCAATTTTTTTTCTAGTTACATAGCATAATATTTCTCAAATTCAGATCTGTGTTATTCCCCTGCTGAAATTCTTCCTTGGATGGCCTTGAGAATGACACTCAAACTCCCGAGCATGGCCTCAAGGTCTTTCCAGCCAGGCCTCATCTGTCCCCTGGCACTGGGTGCACACACACCACTATCACCACTCAGACCAGACCACTTATGCATCCCAACATATTCTCATGTCTCTCTACCTTTACATGTGTCACTTCCTCCACCTATGCTACACACACACATGCACACAGTCACACATACACACACATACACCCAAACCCACACACACTCACACCCACACACAACCACACTCATGCCCGCACACACACGCCCACATGCCCATACACACTCACGCCCACACACACACACATGCACACACAGTCACGCCCACACACACTCACACCCACATGCACACATACGCCCACACTCACACTCACACCCACGCCCACACACATTCACACCCACACACACGCCCACACGCACACACACTCACACCCACATGCACACACATGTCCACATGCCCATACACACTCACGCCCACACACACATGCACACACAGTCACGCCCACACACATACACTCACACGCACACACACTCACACCCACACACACACATTCACGCACAGTTACCTTTGCCCCGTTTATGGTCTATTCCTCCTCAGCTCACCCTAAGGGTAGCCTCTTTCTGGAAGCCTTGTCTTTTTTTTGATTGTCAGTGTAATACACAGAGAAATAGATCTATATGTTCAATCCTGAAATTGGTTATAACTTAGTTAATTCAGCAACTGAAAATACACATTTAGAAATGTGCTTATTTGGCTGGGCACGGTGGCTTGTGCCTGTAATCCCAGCAGTTTAGGAGGCCGAGGTGGGTGGATTATCTGAGGCTGGGAGTTCAAGACCAGCCTGGCCAACATGGTGAAACCCCATTTCTACTAAAAATACAAAAATTAGCTGGGCATGGTGGCAGGTGCCTGTAGTCCCATCTACTTGGGAGGCTGAGGCAGGAGAATTGTTTGGACTCAGGAGGCCGAGGTTGCAGTGAGCTCAGATTGCGCCACTGCACTCCAGCCTGGGCGACAGAGCAAGACTCCATCTCAAAAAAATGAAAAAAGAGAAAAAGAAATATGCTTATTTGAATGATTTCCCTTGGCTACACACAAAGCCTAAAGTCATCAGAATCCCATGTGCTCCATTCCTCTCTTATTCTGTTAGCTAGGACCTTACATTCACCATCTGTCAGACACCAAGTAAAACCAACTCTGGATCAGTTTTTAATATGAAAGAATTAAAAATAGCGTCATTTTCACCTGCAGCTTAGTTGTTACTACTCCTTCCTGAATAGGGCCATACGCAGACAGGACTGCTCTCCTGAAGACACTTATGACTTGGTGAGAAAGTAAGTCTTAAACACGTGTAAGGAAAGGCGAGCACACGTGTGTGCGCGCGTGTAGTCACAGCATCAGTGAGGTGCACGGGCAGCGGGGCTGAGGGGCTGTCTGTGCGGCAGTGAGTAACCATTAATACTAGTGGAAGGAAGGAGCGAAGTGGAGTGGGTGGGATAGTTAGAAACTTCTCAGCGGCATGTCTTGAAAGCCAAATTAAAGGAAAAAAAAAAAACCAGAGAGATGGGACACCTGTGAAAGGTTTATTAATTTTCCGGATAATAAATCTGCTGTAGTAGATGAAACATGCTGGATAAGGGGAAGACGGAAAGGGGAATATAAGGTCGGGACCAGGTGGTATGTGTGTGGTCTAGTATGTTTGCAGTGGAAAGCGGAAGGACACAGGGGCTGCCACCCACAGAGGAAGCAGTGTCAGGCTCTGTACATTCTTTGACCAGCCTCATAAATACGGCGGGGAGAGCAGGCCATGCTTGTGCTCAAAGCCAGCCATTCAATGACATCCCTTCAAGCACAGAATGAGATCAAAATCCATGGTGTGGCATGTAAGGCCCTACAGGCTCTGGCCTTTACCTACCATGAGGCCTACTGCCAAGTCTGCTTCGGTTACAGGGACCTCCGGTTTTTCCTGGATCATGTCAAGCTCTGTCCTGCCACAGGGATTTTGCACTTGCTCTTACCTCCGCCTGGCAATCTTTCTCAGCTAGTCATGACTGGCTCCCCCAACCCTTCATGTGGCCACCCAGTATCACCTTGTCAGCAAGCCCTTCTCGACCATTCTCATTCATCCAGCACTTGCCTATCTCCATCCATTTCTAGCCATGGAGATAGATTTATTTTCCTATATAGCACTTGTTCCTACCTGACACTGTAATAAACGTGTTTTGGCTTACTTGTTTACTGTCTTCCTCTCTAATTATAATGCAAGCTTTCTGAGGGCAAAGACGCCCTTCTGTTTACTGTATGACCAGAACCTAGACAAATGCCACCTCTGAGTGGGTGCTTGGCAGATTCATTCTGGAAAATGGCCAGGGCAGTGAATGAGCAGAATCAGCACGGGAGGGGAAGTTGTAAGAATTATGAAAAGCTAAGCACAAAGGACTGTAAACAAGGCACAGAAATAAGCTTTGGGGGACAGAGGCACCTGGTCTAAGATTGGGATGGGAGAAGTCACCTCCAGAAGTCAAGATGAGACTGAAATCTGTCTGCTTTTATTTTCAGTTTCTGGCTGCCTCATTCAATAGCACTTTATTCATTTTTTTAACACTGTGTGAGGACAGGACTGTTTCCGCCTTATTTCCATTGAATTGTCCATGTGATCGGTATCAGATACCAAAGTGGGTTTGAGGCAGACCTCCATGTGCCAATTCCAAAGGGAAATTTTGAAAAACAGGGGCCTTTCCACCAGATTCAAGATATAAAAATGACCACAATATAGGAGTTTGAGACCAGCCTGGCCAACATGGTGAAACCCCAACTCTACTAAAAATACAAAAATTACCTGGGAGTGGTGGTGGGCACCTGTAATCTCAGCTACTTGGGAGGCTGAGGCAGGAGAATCGCATGAATCAGGGAGGTAGAGGTTGCAGTGAGCTGAGATCGTGCTATTGCACCCCAGCCTGCACTACAGGAGCAAAATTTCATCTCAAAAAAACACAAAAACCAACAACAACAACAACAACAACAAACCCAGGATATGGAGAGAACAGCAATGCTTGGAAATATATTTCTTTGCCAAGAGCTGCCTTCTTCCTCTCAAGGTTAGTGAAGAGAATCTTCCATGGGAACATCCAGAGAGCTCTGAAATGTGTTCTCCACAGTCGGGAGGTGCAAAAGATTGGTGTCTGACTCCCATACCGGGTACACAGAAGGTGAAAAGTATATCCACTCCACACAGCTCCATGGACATTTTCCTCTCCCAGGACTTACTGATCCAAGATCTATGTCTGAGGACCAAACATGAACGACAACAAAGCTAGAGAGATGGAGCATGCCGAGGCTTCCCAAGGGAATTTCTGCAAAAGAGAAGGAAGATCCCAACACTGAGATTCTGTGAAGGGTAGGGTGCTGGAGGAGTTGAACTGAGGGTGCCGGAGGTAATGAGAAGAAAGGACTGTCACCAGTGTCGTAGGGACTGCCACTGGAGGGAACACGTGAGGAATCTTCTAAACATCCCCCAACACATCCACGGGAGAGAAGATGTAACCATCTACAGTTACAGGGACGATGAAGCCACAGACAGATAAAGAAATGCCTTATTATCTTATCTCTGCCCCACCACCTTGCCTTCCCCACTTCGATGTAGGCAGCCATAAAACCAGTAGATACTGATAGGGGAGGAAATGAAGGAGAAGGGATGGTGCAAGCCACCAAGCTTCCTTTCTCTTCCCTCTCTTAACTAGAGGCCGGTGGCCACCCATTTCTAGCCTGAGCATAGACGAATGGGAAGTTCCACTTTAAATGGAGATGCAAGGATGTAGGATTCTCTTCCTCTTTCTCTTCTCATCACTTTCCTTCCTGAACAATTTAGTGCAGGAGGTGAGAGACTGATTCTATACAGGGGAATTGATCAAATAAGCAAACGTATTTCTAGAGATTCTTAATACAAGGATCATCGTATTACAATGGAGGGAGTTACAAATATGGAAAGGAAGATGACTCAAATGAATGGATGATGTTGGATTGGAACTGGAGATATCCATGTGAACTCAAGGCTCAGATGGACAGATACACATAGATGTAGATGCCTGTGTACTTACAGACATTTTCTAGATCCCTGCATTGAGAGACTCTGGGAGCAGTGTCACCTAACACCCAGGTCTTGCTTCTAAGTAATATTCTCAACTAACAGAAACCAGACTCCTTGGAGAAATGACTGATTCCAAGAATGGAGCAAGGAAGTTCAAGATGAGGCTGGAATTCTTTGTGTCAGAAGATAAAGAAGTTATCAAAAAGGTTGGAGACATGTTAAAAAAAAAAATGGAGAAGCCAGCTTTAATGCACTCCTACTTGGTAAACTGGAGATAATTTGATCATTAAAATAAATAATAATAGGCCGGGCGCGGTGGCTCAAGCCTGTAATCCCAGCACTTTGGGAGGCCGAGACGGGCGGATCATGAGGTCAGGAGATCGAGACCATCCTGGCTAACACAGAGAAACCTCATCTCTACTAAAAGAACACAGAAAAAAAAAACTAGCTGGGCGAGGTGGCGGGCGCCTGTAGTCCCAGCTACTCGGGAGGCTGAGGCAGGAGAATGTCGTGAACCTGGGAGGCAGAGCTTGCAGTGAGCTGAGATCCGGCCACTGCACTCCAGCCTGGGCAACAGAGCAAGACTCCATCTCAAAAAAATAAATAAATAAATAATAGTAATAAACTATAATCATTGAATAAAATAGGAAACCAGGGGTTATTAACAGAAAAATTTTATTTTAAATAAAAACAAATTAATATATTGAAAATTTGGTGAAGAATAGGATATTTATACAGCCTTGAAGTACTGTACTACAGAATACATATTAATTATTATTAAACAGGTGATGAAATGACCCTCGTTAGTTCTGTGTTAACGACAGGATACGCACATGAGAACACAACATCCAGGCAGAGACCAGAACCAGAACCTAATCACGCAGAAGCATCAGAGAAGACAAACTGAGGTACACAGTGACTTAACTGTAATCTTCAAACGTGAAAGTCAAGAAAGAGACTGGAAAATTACTCCAAACTTAAAGGCTAAAGAGACATGAAGCATACTTCCAATCTAGATTACTTTGCTAATGTAGAAACTAAAAGTTCCAGTGTCAATTTCTCGATGTTGATGGTTGTATTGGCATTTTTAGGTACAGAGGAGAATATACTTATTTTTAGGAAATACAGACTGAAGTGCTGAGGGCTGATGGATCATGAGGTCATCAATTTGCTCCCAAATGGTTTAGGAAAAATTTTCCCTGTGTTGTATTTGCAATAATTGTGTAAATTTGTTACTGTTCTTTAAGAATGAGAACAACATATAACTTTCTTCAAGTATCAAAGTTTTGTTTTACCCATCCTAACTCCAAATAAAAGATCTAGAACTGGGCCACGGCTCAATGGCTCATGTCTGTAATCCCAACACTTTGGGAGGCCAAGGTGCGCGGATCACGAGGTCAGGAGTTCAAGACCAGCCTGGCCAACATGATGAAATCCCATCTCTACTAAAAATACAAAAATTAGCCAGGCATGGTGGTGCCCACCTGTAGTCCGAGCTACTCAGGAGACTGAAGCAAAAGAATTGCTTGAACCCAGGAGGCGGAGGTTGCAGTGAGCCAAGATCGTGCCACTGTACTCCAGCTCCAGCCTGGGCAACAGAGTGAGACACTGTCTCAAAAAAAAAAAAAAAAAAAAAAAAAAAAGGATCTAGAACCAGCCAAGAGCAGTGACTCACGCCTGTAATCCCAGCACTTTGGGAGGCTGAGGTAGGTGGATCACAAGGTCAGGAGTTCAAGACCAGCCTGGCCAAGATGGTGAAACCCCGTCTTTAATAAAAATACAAAAATTAGCTGAGTGTGTTGGTGGATGCCTGTAATCCCAGCTACTTGGGCGGCTGAGGCAGGAGAATCGCTTGAACCTAGGAGGTGGAGGTTGCAGTGAACCAATATTACGCCACTGCACTCCAGCCTGGGCGACAGAGCAAGATTTCGTCTCAAAAAAAAAAAAAAAAGACCCAGAACCTCTGGACAGCCACGTTGCTAAACCCAGCCAGTCTACTGCATTAGAATAGAGAATCTGTGGAGCCTGCCATGGGATTTCATTCAGCAGCAAAGGAGCTATGTCTCTTTTTGGACAAAGCTGATCAAAGTAGCTTTTTATATTTGATCAAAGCTGATCAAATATATAATAAAGATGAAATTTGATTACAGTTCATGCATTTTCTGCATACCAATTCCAACACCATTTATCCCTCCATTGAACATAAATTCTGGTGGCTGTTCTATGCCACCATGTTTGCTAGTTACTGAAGTTACATAGGCGAATAATAACCTCGAGTTGGTCATAGCATGGTGGAGAAGACTCACATGATAAAAAAAGCAACGTGGCATATGTGTTGTTATAGAAATATAAATATATATATTATATACGGCAGTTGAAAGCCAAGGGAAGAATTAATGAACTCCAAATGGGTAATCAGGAAAGGTTTCACCAAAGAGCTGCGATTTGGATCTGGGTCTCCCAGTTTGAAAAGAAGTCCTCCAGCAAGGCAAGACAGCAGCAGAGGGACAATGGCAGTAGGAGGGATTCTCAGCAACTTGTGTCCTCTTGAAAGGACTTTGGATGTCTGGGAAACAGAGGAGTTCAGCATGAGTGGAAGGTAGTTTACTACAAATGGAATAGGGTGAGAAAGAGATTAGGGTGGGTGATTTGTAAGGATACCCCATCCCTGATTCCACATCTTTCCAAGATATGCATTTTCATGTCAGAAAAACACACCAGTGAAGAATCCATTTCACGGCCGTGTTTTCCCTAAGGGTTTGGCGGGCTGATAAAGGAAGGTGGTGGGTTGGGGGCGGAGCTTGTTCTCCCTGACTTCAAATGGGACTCTGGGACTGCGGTTGGAGGTCTTGATGAATTGCCATTTACTCTGCCAAATCACCGCTTTGTTAAAAATTCAGATTGTTTTCCAGAAATTATTAAATGCTGTCTTAAACTCGTATTGCAAATTGTCATAGAGAAAAAAAAAAGAATTATATTCTCCAAACTGGGAATTTATTCAAAAAATTCCATTTTCTCATGTTGTTTGGTTACATATCTCCAAAAGCAGATTTAGCTTTCTCTTTGCTTTTCCTGAACTGTAGCTAAGATTATATTTTACATAAAAATTTAAAATTTCTATATGATCTGAGCCAAAAAGTTTCCAACTTTTGGGATTATGTTTTGTTTTTATTTTGGTCTGAGGGGGCTGAATCATCTAAAAGTTTCCCTCGTCAAACACCCACATGTAGGAAAAGAAAAAGAGAAAATTAAAAGTAAAAGGATTTATTACAACCTAGATTTCTTCCATTCTACTTCCTCTAGTAAGCATCACCCACATGGTAACTTAGTTATCTAAGAGTCCAGAAGATAAGCTGAACATTATAAGCATTATTTAAAATATTAAACATTGTGAAAACATAGATATAGATGTTTATTGAAGATAATGTTTTCAAAGTTACATAATCATTTTAACATAGGAATCCTAGGAATTTAATTTTTTCTGACCTCAAATACTTTAACACCACCAGGATATCTGGGTAATCACAATCCCTCAGGGCTTTCAAATATGCACATTTAGTGAAGTATAGATTGGAAAAACTACAGTGAACACACTAACATTAATCAGTGTATTTAAATATGTTTCCTATTATTGCTGTAATTTGTGGTGCTTTGCTTTTGAGGTGACATGCTGCCCTTGGATTGGAGCACCTTAAAGTTCTAGAAATAGATCTAATGATCGATACATCCAACAGAACTGAAATACGATGTCCATGCTTGCAGGAACCTCATAAAATGTGGTTGAGGATTTCTGGAGTGGTAACCCTTTCAGTTTGTGAAGCACCTGCCATCTGACTCTCTAAGATGCTTCTTTATTTGACACAACTGAATGTGAGGCTAAAGTGCTAAAACAAGGTACTCATTTCCCCTTCTTTTCTCCTGTGCATTTCATTCTCCCTTTGAAGGTGACTGTGCACTCACAAATTCTTTTTTTTTTTCTTTTTGAGACGGAGTGTCGCTCCGTCTCCCAGGCTGGAGTGCAGTGGCGCAATCTCAGCTCACTGCAAGCTCCACCTCCCAGGTTCACGCCATTCTCCTGCCTCAGCCTCCCGAGTAGCTGGGACTACAGGCGCCCACCACCACGCCCCGCTAATTTTTTTTTTTTTTTTTTTTTTTGTATTTTTTAGCAGAGATGGGATTTCACCGTGTTAACCACACAAATTCATAAACAGTAGAAGTGGCAATACTTGAATAGGCAGAAGAGAGTATCCTGAAAGTGTCTCTCTCCCTGGGCAGCTGGAGTGATTGAGGGAAGAAGTCCAGCATCTGACCACCTTCACAGGGAGGTTCGCTCAGCACAGAAACTCTCTAAGGAACTGGGGAAGAGACGGCAAGAAGTTTCATTATTCCCACATACAACACCCTGTTACAGTGATGGTGTAATAGTGGAAGATTTAGGAAAGAATATTGTCATGATTTTCTCCTTTTTGGATCAAAAGGAAAGAAAAAAAATTGTGTTATGTGACATCTTTCTCAGGAGATGCGAATTGGTTTTTAAACGGTTCAGATTTAGTGCTTTCCTGAAAATCAGGATCAACCAGATCTCCAATGGTAACGCTATGGAGTGAAGAAATCCACTGGGAACGATCACATGTTGCATAGAGGAACTCTGGGCTCCATGAAGCCATCTGAAGAGAAACATGGGAGGACAGGACTGTGAAAACCGGGACCCCTGCGGCACTGGGGAGCCATGGCTGTTTGCAGTCTGCATATTTCTGTCTGGGCACCCAGCTCTTCCATTTCTCCCAACCTACCTGTCTTGCTACTCAGAATATGAGGATTAACCCAGGGCCCTAACCAGGGAAGCTGCGATCAAGGAGGAGCCAGTGCCTCTGCATCCACCCTGGAAGACACACTGGTGGGTAAAGACAGGGACATGGCCTCCTTCCATTCCAGGACCTTCAGAGCCGGGATGTTGTGTGTGTTCAGCTGGTTTATCTCCCGAGGGGAGAGGGAGGAGGGAGGGAAAATCAGTGGCTGTAAACACACATACAGTGTGGTCTTTCTGTAAATGTGATAAGTAACATCCAACTTTGTGCATAGGACATGTTAGGATGGTCAAGGCCACAGTCCCTTGAGCCTGACCTGTAGAAAGTAACCATGGCAGGGCACGGTTGACCAGTGCTAATGAGTATGGCTTGCAGGGCAGGGCAGTGGTATAGCTCTTGGTAAGACAAGCATGAAGAGACTCCAAGGTGAGTAAAATTACATCTTTGAAAGAAGGATCGCTTTCTCTCATCTCTAGTTAGGAAATTAAAGTTATTGCATGTGCACACAGCGTTAAGCCTAAATTCACAACAAGTGACTTTAAGTATACCATTTTACAGCAGGTATATAGGATGTGTCTCAACGGTCATTAATGAACCCAAATAAAAGTAACATAATTTAAAATGCTTGAAAAGTGACCTGGAGTAAATCTGCTACCTGCTCCTGCTCAGAGTAAGTGTTAATCATCTGAGATACTGAGGTACATACCTTTGTAAAAGGAAGCAGATGCAATCTGGTATGCTCTTAGCTTAAAATTCCCACTTTGAAGAGGGCAAGGTGCAGATCATTCTGGATTTATATAAAGTAGTAAGAGTTTGGTTGGGATGGGGGGGTGGTCAATGAATGATAAATAATGTCAGAAAGAGTCTTTGTATAATCTGCTGCTGATGATGTGCCATAGACCTAGTGCCGTGGTTGACTGAGCCCTTTGACCTTAAGGAAAGGAAGGGAGGGAGGTCGGAGGCAGGGAAGGCAGAAGACATGCTTCACCTGATACTAAATTCTGAACCAGCTGAGGGATTCACAAAAGATTCCAACCAGTGGAGATAAGGTCAGTTTTTATCACAGACAGGGCTGTTGAGACTGTGACTTGGCTCTAGGGCACAGTAATGCCCTATCCCTGAATTCTGGGGTAAGACAGGCTTGCCCACCATTCAGAGGCAATGCTGACCAACCGCAGGTCTGAGACCCTAAGTTAGAGAGCTGGGACAGCAAAGCAGAAAACCAGGGTGCTCTCAGCAGGAAAGAAGGGGCTTTCCCCCAATAGGGTTTGGGGTTGTGTCCCTGCCCAAATCTTGTCTCTGTAAAATACAAAACTCTCATGTCTCAGTGTTGGAGGAGGGGCCTGGTAGGGGTGATTGGATCATGGGGGTGGATTTTCCCCTCACTGTTCTCATGCTAGTGAGTGAGTTCTCACAAGATCTGGTTGTTTAAAAGTGTGTAGCACTTCCTCTGTCTCTCTTCTCCCTCCTCTCTTCCAGCCATGTGAAGATGTGCTGCCCCTTCATCTTCCACCATGATCATAAGTTTCCTGAGGCCTCCCCAGCCATGCTTCCTGTACAGCCTGCAGAGCTGTAATCCAGTTAAACCTCCTTTCTTTAAACATTACTCAGTCTCAGGTATTTCTTTATAGCAGTGTGAGAACAGACTAATACATTCCCCAAATCACATGTGAAATAACTCACTCCTCCCAGCCTGGGCAAAATAAACAGAATGCTTTAGGGGAAAACCCTACTCATATAAACGAAAAGATCGGGGAATAAAGGCACCTCTTCTCCCTTTCCCCAATAGTTCTGTTGGTTCCTTCCATTAATATTTCTTGATTCAGGCTGAGTGCGGCAGCTCACACCTATAATCCCAGCTTTCTGGGAGGCCACGGCTGGCGGATCACTTGAGGCCAGGAGTTGGAGACCAGCCTGGCCAACATAGTGAACCCCCTCTACTGAAAATACAAAAATTAACTGGTCATGGTGGCGTCCCTGTAATCCCAGCTACTTGGGAGTCTGAGGGAGAAGAATCACTTGAAATTGGGAAGTAGAGGTTGCAGTGAGCTGCGATTGCACCACTTCACTCTAGCCTGGTGCTACAGAGTGAGAATCTGTCTAAGAATAATAATAATTCTAGATTTAGTATTTAGCGGTTTGAGAGCCCAAGCAGCCTATAATAATAATATTACAATGACCTGTAGGGGAGACGTGAAACTTTATCTCTGCTTTCTTAGGTCCTGGCTGGACCTGAGAGTGAAGTTGACCTGGGTAGATTATCAGGAGAAAAGCATACAAATTTAATAGAGGTTTTACATGACAAGGGAGCCTAATAAGGAAATGAATACCCAAAGAAATGGCAATACCTAAATGCTTTTATATTAGGTTGAGCATAAAGAAGAAATTATGGAAAAGTAACTAAATTATGTGGGGAGGCTGCAGGAAGATAAGCATTATTTTACCACGGTCTGTTCCTATAGAATTCTCTTCGCTATGGCTCCTGGTCACAGAAGGGCTTCTTTTCTCCTGGTACAGGGAACGGCATCTTTCACATGAGTGTTTTTACCTCCTGTTTTTTGGGGGGAAAAGGGGAGAATGACATGCACTTCTTGTATCTGCTGTTTTTCAAGTGTTTCTAACTCAAAATCATCCTTAGGCCAAAGTGATACATTTTAGGGTGGACATTCTGGCACCCTTTACCTGTAAATGGATCACTTATTCCAGGGTTTCTCAGATTTTTACAGAACTTGGGCATCACTGTGAGGTGACTGTAATAGCACTCAGGGGTTTGGGTTTCATCGAGTATTACTGAACCAAAACCTGCCAGCAGGAAACGCAGGCAGTTAGAGCCAGCTCAGAATGCCAAAGGCTTTGTGGAGCCCTTGCTGTGTCCTCGGGATGCAGAGTTAAGCTGGAAACAGTCCCTGTCCACAGTCTTGAAGAGGAAACACACAAGTAGGCAAATAAATTCCAGCACAGTGGAAGGCTGTGACAGCAGGAGGATGGGAAACAGGCGGAGGAAGCCTATCGCCACAGCTTCCCAGGGGCTGGTTCTGACATTCACCTCTCAGACCCCGAGGATCCTGGAAGGACTCCACATTGATTCATGGGCTCCTTTACTTTCTGGCTTTGGGTTCTGTTCAGCCAGCAGGGCACCCCCGCAGGAGACAGAGAAGGAGGCTGGGTGTTCTCCCCCTGGCTTATGCCACAGGGTGGCCTGTGTCAAGGGGGGCTGGGTAGGGAAGCTCCTGACAGCGGGACTCTTTCCTGGTGGCGGCACCACCGCGAGAGAACAGGGGAGGCCCCAGCTTCCCTCTGGACCCTTCAGGCTAGGAGTGGTAGGGGCTCCCCACCACCTGAGCTAGTGTCCATACCTATGCAAACAGTCCCTTATGAAACTCTCCTAACATTACCCCATCCACATGTGCCAGTGATTCCCTGACTTGTACAGGAATCAATGGCTTGGAAGAAGATTCTGAAATCAGTCATGGAGGGCTTAGGAAATGCTGCCCTACCCGTGCTCCTGGTGGCACAGAGGCCGACGTCATCTGCCCGTGCTCCTGGTGGCAGAGTCCGACATCATGCAGAAAATTATTGACATTACTTTGAGTTAACAATAGATTCAGGAACCTCTCTGAAGTCGAGAATTTCTGGAAGCCATAAACCAATGTGTTTTACTGATACATTCCTCTTCATGAATGTACAATAGGGATATATCATTGTTTAAAATCTTTGTCTTTATAAGCCTACCCATTTAGGTAAGTACAAAGTAAAAAGAAAGCACTTTTTCACAATTTAGTTGACCACCTACATTGTTTTAATGAAACAAAGTAATGATAACTCATACAACCAATGGCATTTTAGATTCCATAAACAATGATAATGGCTTTTGGCCTGAGTTCTGCCTGGCCTGGTATTAATACTGTGTTCCCTGCCTCCTTCTGCAGGCTTGCACACCCTTAGCTAGCCTCTCATTTTCAACATTTCTGAATTACTTTATTTTAGATGCCTCTCTTTTACATAGCTCAGGGCTTTGCTTTATAAGTGACATTTTTTTGTGTGTCTTATTTCTACCAAGAACATATTTAATGATTTTCACAAATCTTTTGTCATAGTTCCCTTTGTCATCTCTTGGTTGACTGAAATTTATTCTCCTATGGTTTCCTAAAGGAAAAGCCCATAAGAACAGTATTTTCTATCTTAATGCATGTTTAATGGTGTTTTACTGATAATTTTTTTTTTTTTTTTTTTTTTTTTTTGACATGGAGTATCACTCTTGTTGCCCAGGCTGGAATGCAATGGCATGATCTCAGTTCACTGCAACCTGCGTCTTCCGGGTTCAAGCAATTCTCCTGCCTCAGCCTCCCTAGTAGCTGGGATTACAGGGGCCTGCCACCACGCCTGGCAATTTTTTTTGTATTTTTAGTAGAGATGGGGTTTCACCATGTTAGTCAGGCTGGTCTCAAACTCCTGACCTCAGATGATCTAGCTGCCTCAACCTTCCAAAGTGTTGGGAATACAGGTGTAAGCCACCACGCCCAGTGTTTTACTGACATTTTTACACAAAAGGACACTTTACCTTCAACTTTTCTCTTTTCAGTATTTTGCAGGTGTTGCTTTGCTACCTTTTAGTTAAAGTTTGCCAGGAGGAAACTAGAGACTAATCTTTTACCTGCCTTGCAAGTCATTTTCTTTTCTTTTCTTCATTTTTTTGTGTTGTTGTTTGTTGTTTTGGCCTTGCTGACTTCAAAACTTTATCTCAAAGCACAATGATTTTACTAGAATCCATTTCAGTGTTTACGATTCTAGTCCTGTTTTCCGAGGGCATAGTATACCTTTCAGTATGTTGCTTGTTTTTAATTTCAGGAACATTTTTTGAATTAACATGGAAATAATCATTGTTATTTTGTTTTCTCTTTAGGATTTTAATTTTTTGTGCATCACAATTCTCACCTGATTTCTGATCTATCTTTTCTCCCTAGTCCTTTTAATTCTTCCTGTGTTCCCATTTCTTTGAATTCGCTTTTCTCATCTGGTGTCCCTATTCATTCGTGCAGCTTCTATTTCCATTCGTGCAGCTTCCGTTTCCATTCGTGCAGCTTCCGTTTTCATTCGTGCAGCTTCCGTTTCCATTCGTGCAGCTTCCGTTTCCATTCGTGCAGCTTCCGTTTCCATTCGTGCAGCTTCCGTTTCCATTCGTGCAGCTTCCGTTTCCATTCGTGCAGCTTCCGTTTCCATTCGTGCAGCTTCCGTTTTCATTCGTGCAGCTTCTATTTCCATTCGTGCAGCTTCCGTTTCCATTCGTGCAGCTTCCGTTTCTATTCTTCCTGGTGCTCCTTTTGATGTCATTTTCTTTTCCTTTTTTCTTAAATAATAATTCTGAGTTCCCTAAGCTCATGTTTTATCTACTGTTATTTAGTCATCATTTCCTTAAGTTCTCAAATATCTGATTTGTGATTCTCCTGCATAGAGGTTATTTATTAAGATTTTTTTTTTAATCATAGAGGAACAGTCACTTTAACAATCTGCGCTGTGGCAATGTGTTTTCTGGTGAGTGTTACTTCTCTATTGAAATTTTATTGCCTTTTTTTTCCAAAATTTTTCATGTAGTATCTTGCATCAGTGATGCCCCAGCTCCTTCCTAGCTGCTGTTGCTTTTTTCCGCCATCATTGAATGACTTAGAATTTGTGGACATTTCCTATATAAAGGAGGGGTCCAGGGAACCTTCAGATTTTTACTGTGAAAGATTCTGCCCTCTGCTGCTGTAGAAACAGATAGCTTCCTGCAAATGTGGCCAGTTACTGTATTTCCCTCTCTCTCTCCTTCCTTTTTGATATCTCATTTCCTCTAACTCTTTGAGCCAAGCCAAGTTCAAGAAGCCTTCTCCCTTATACTCTGTTTCTCCATCCCTTGTTTCTAACAAGGAATTCAGCTGTATGTTTCAGTTCAGTTGCATGTTTCCATCGTTTTTGGGAAATGTGTTTTTCCTAACTTTTCTAAAGATCTGCTACAATTTAGCTCACCTTCAGCTTTTCATTATTTTACTCTTCAATCTTGCTTGCATGCTTCTGCAAGATCTTAGCTGCTTCTAGTATTCTGTGCATGCATTTTGTACTAGAGGGGATACATCTATCTCAAAATGCTCAAAATGGAGGTTTTGCTCAAAGTGGATGTTTTCCTTTTACGATTTCCAGGAGGAGAAAAGGAGAGATGATGATTTATGCAGTAATACTCATAGTGTACATCCACTTAGAAATGTTTTAATTTGATTTATTGGAAATATTTTCTGTGGTATCAGCTTTTGGTTAATATACTATACAGAGATGCTGCTTGACTTACAATGGGGTTACGTCCCAATAAATCCATTGTAGGTTGAAAATATGGTAAGTTGAAAATGGCTTTAAAGGATACGATGGTCAAGATGGTGAAATGCAGAAGTCCTAACTCATGTGCAATGGCCATTACTGGTTTGCAACTTCATGCTGGGAAGTTATCTTCAGTTTCATCTCAAGAATAATTGCCTTCTTCTCATCAGAAGCAGGAAACACAGATGAGCGTCTATAGAAATGAAGAGATGGGAAACACAATATCCAAAAAACTGCAGGCAACACAGTCCACTGTGCAGTACTGGCTGTTACCCCGATGGTCATGGGGCTGCCTGGGCGCTGCGGCTCACTGCTCCTGCCCAGCAGCAGGAGGGAGTATTGGACAGCACGTCCCCAGCCCTGGAAAAGATCAAAAGTCAAAAGTGGAAGTACGGTTTCTACTGAATGTGTATCACTTTTGCAGCACCCTAAAGTCAA
Source organism: Rhinopithecus roxellana (assembly GCF_007565055.1). NCBI lineage: Eukaryota > Metazoa > Chordata > Mammalia > Primates > Cercopithecidae > Rhinopithecus > Rhinopithecus roxellana. Next base: position 107,399,678 of record NC_044550.1, on the reverse strand, counting down.
AAAATTAAGCCAAACCATTGTAAGTCAGGGAACATCTGTCTAGCTGTAGGACGATTCTTGGAGAACTAAATGCAGTGCTCCCAGAATGGTGCAAATATTAGGATAACATTCAGTTTAATTAAATGTCAAATCATAGGGTGGAAAATGACAGTGTCTTTGTCCAAAAAGCAGATGCAGAAGCAGCATAATCCACAGAAATTTTCCATTTCATTTGCGACCCAGTGGCTAGAATCCATTATCTGTTAAGTATTGTTCCAGGGCTTCAGCCTCCCCAACAGATTTCTCCTGTTTTCGTTGTTGCTGCAGGGACTGGCCCCGTCTTCTGAGGGCCAGGCCTCCATGGTGGCTGCACACCTCTGCTTTAAATACTTTTACACTTGCAGAAAAGGACCTTCTTGAAGTAAAAAAGACACCGTCCTCTTCTGCATGGGCCAATGCTCAACATACACATGCATGGAAAAAATTTCCAGGAACTAATAAACTAAGCATGGGGCAAATAAAACAATGCATGACCTAATTTCACCTCTAAGTTCGCTCTTGTGTAGGAAAAGATAAGTATTTCTTTCAATGTTAAGTTGGGGTGGTATCTAATAAATCAGAATGAAAACTCAGGTTTCATAAAAGCAGTGCTTTCTCTTCCAAAAAGGGCTCTGAATACATTGCTACTTACTTGAACATGCTGTCCATCAAGGTAGGAACTGAGGCAGGGCTCACACCTGTAATCCCAGCACTTTGGGAGGCCAAGTCAGAGGATTGCTTGAGCCCAGGAGTTTGAGGCCAGCCTGAGCAACATAGTGAGACCCAGCCTCTACCAAAAAAAAAAAAAAAAAAAAAAAAAAAGATGATGCTTGCCTGTAGTCCCAGCTACTCGAGAAGCTGAGGTGGGAGTATCAGTGGAGTTCAGGAGGCAGAGGTTGCAGTGAGCTGGGATCATGCCTCTGCACTCTAGCCTGGGTGACAGAGCGAGACCCTGTCTCAAACAAACAAACAAACAAACAAAGCAGGAGATGATATCCAAGCCATTTGTGATTTGTTCTGACCTTCCAATCTATGATTTAGGTATTGATTTAGAATGCATTTTATTCATCCCATAAAAATCTCTGCCAATTCTTCTTTTTTCTTTTTTTGAGATGGAGTCTGGCTTTGTCACCCAGGCTGGAGTGCAGTGATGTGATCTTGGCTCACTGCAACCTCCACCTCCTGGGTTCAAGTGATTATCCTGCCTCAGCCTCCCGAGTAGCTAGCTGGGATTATAGGCGCCCACCACTATGCCTGGCTAATTTTTGTATTTTAGTAGAGACACAGTTTCGCCATGTTGGCTAGGCTGGTCTTGAACTCTGACCTCAAGTGATCCTCCTGCCTCAGCCTCCCAAAGTACTGGCATTACAGGTGTGAGCCACCACGCCTTCTCAGAATAATGTATTCTTTAACTTTTTGTCTGCTTTTTTTAGATTGAAAAATTTCAAAATTATAAGCACATTAAATGGTTGACATTGGACATCAACATTGAGCTGGAGAAAAATCAGTGGTTCCTTCTGATGTGAAAGGAAGCAACAATATATAAATACAGGTCTATGTCTTCATTTCTCCTTGTAACAAAAATGGGGTTATTCAGTGTTGAAAATTTGCTTAGGCAATTCCCCAAACAACTACTTAAAAATACCCAGAGGTGGCCACTTGTTCTGTGCCTACATCAGACTCCAAAAAAGGAACAAATACTTTCAGCAATGCTGATTGACCCTCCCATAAGTTTCTCTCATTTTAAAATATGGGAAAATCATCACTTCTCACTCAATAGAAGAGGTTAGGTTTAGGGCCGTGCTGTGTTTGTTTTATTGCTACTAGGTAAGCCAACTTTGATTCTGGCCAGAACGATCAGCTTATGTTTATATCAGCTTTAACAAGATCCATAACTGTTTTCCCTCTTCACTATCCTGGCCATATGTGGGATATAAACTTCTGTGCTTCTTACCAGGAAAAAATAATCCAATTTCAAAGACTCAGGTCTAACCACTCAGGTGACTTTAAAATCAAATTATTCTGTAGAATTTTACAGAATGACAGCAAGTTTGTTGAATGATACAATATTGATGTATATATGAATTTTTAGTTGGAGACTAAAATCTGTTTTAGAAATAGACCCAGCTCTTTTTAGAAAGTATTTAAATTTTTCCCATTGATCATATAGTTCCCTAAAGTTTTAGCTTCTTAAAAAATCTAAACAGCATTATGCTTTTAAAGAAAGCAAAGTGGAACGTTTGATTATGAGATGTAAGGAATGCTAATGTTTTATAGTTTATGTCTTCGATAATCAGTTTCTAACTTTTTTTTTTTTTTTTTTTTTGAGACAGAGTCTCGTTCTGTCGCCCAAGCTGGAGTGCAGTGGTGCGATCTCCGCTCACTGCAACCTCTGCCTCCCGGGTTCACGCGATTCTCCTGTCTCAGCCTCCCAAGTAGCTGGGACTACAGATGTCCGCCACCACGTCTGGCTAATTTTTGTATTTTTAGTAGACATGGGGTTTCACCATGTTGGCCAGGATGGTCTCGAATTCCTGACCTCATGATCTGCCTGCCTCGGCCTCCCAAAGTGCTGAGATTACAGGTGTGAGCCACTGTGCCCAGCCCAGTTTCTAACATTTTTAATAATCATCATACAATTGAAACGAGGTGCAATTGGACTCATGAGGTCATGGGTCAATTTCCTGACTGTGGGTTTAGACCGTCCAGCTTGTTCTCCTGCCACCCACTCTTAGCATGCAAGGATGAAGCAAGTGACAATCAGCCAACATGTGCTCAAATGGCTAGATATTCGATATTGAGTAGAAAAATCCTTACACATCAGCTGAGTTTTTCAATGTTTACTCATATATTTTGGCATAGAATAAACCAAATCTGTGATTTTTCAGCATGTTATGGTTGTAGAGTTCATGAACTATTATTCCATCTCGGGAATATGTTGAGAAGTAAAGTAAATTTTATTATTGCAAAAGATGCAGTAATATGTGGTATTTTGTTTTAAAAGTCAAAACTTACTCAGCAAACGCGTGACATACAGCTGGTGAAGAGCTGATTCAGTAAAGTTTTGGTTTCAAGAAATCCTGGCCCACCTAAGGAAACTCCAAGATAGCAAGGTTTATCTTAAAGAGAAAAAAGGATCAAAAGACCCTCAAGAATTAGGCACCCACCCCCTCTGTCTCCCTCTCCCTCAGGAGCCATGCAATTCCTTGCAAGACTGTCCGCTCCCCACCTATGACTGTTCTCTCCCTTCCCTCGGAGTGGGTTCTTCACCACAGCCGCTTGTGCTGGCCTCACATGGTCACTTGTGCCACACTTTATCATAGCTCACTGGCCCCTCTTATCATTTCTCAGTCCCAGATTATTGACAGATGAATGGGATTTTCACAGTTTACCTTTTCAATGTGGCTCTGCATCCTTAGCAAACCTATGGATTTGCTGCCTGTGGAAGAATACAGACGGTTGCAAACTCTGTCCTTCTCCCATCGAAAGATGAAGTCTGGTTTCCCTCCCTTAACACTGGCTTTGCCTTTGAGATTTGCTTGATGCGTAGAATACAACAGAAGTAACTCAGAAGAAGAACTTCCAAGGTTAGGTCAGAAGGAGCCTCTCAACTTCTATCTGGGTCTCTGGTAGAACCACACTCTTGCCCTTGGAACCATGAGCTGCCACTTTGCTAGAAAGACCTTGTGAAAAGGCTCTTGGACAGCACAGATCGGAGAGGAGTCCAGCTGAGTCTTGCCTTCCCATGCCTCCGCCAAGATGCCAGCCATGGGAGTGAAGCTATCTTGGACCCTTCAGACCAGATCAGCTATCAGCTATTGAATACCACCCACTGTCCCGAGTCAACGCCACGTGTAACAGCATCGCCACAGGAGCACTACCAAAATCTCTGACCCACAGAATTATGAAATTTAATACAATAGTTGTTTTAAGCCACTAAGTTTTAGGGTAGTTTGTGATATAGCAGCAGATGAAACGCCTCTGTTCACAGCGGCTGAGACTCAAATGGATGCAAGCCAAGCAACCTACGTCTACCCCAGCAAGGACAGTGGGTAGAAGTTTCCTTACAGAAAAGACTGCATGTCATCAGGAATCATAATTGAAATATCTAAGTTAATTCCTATCCTAAATTTCCCTTGAGGATACAACAAGGAGAAACAGTATTAAGTTACAGCTAGACTCTAGTGGGATTTAGATTAAAAATACAAAAGTACATCTAGATGCTAGATGAGACTAGTGACGTCACAAGCCAGACTGAAACTTAATCACATTAAGAAGCAGGTAATCATATTCAAACTTCATTTGTACTCGGTAACTTAAGGATAATTACATCTCACAGCTAAGGACTATCTTTGTCAGTCTCATGTTTTCATGATCATCTGAAGCAGAGGAATTAATAAATTTTAATTATGCCTCAAATTTTTTTGAAACTTAGCCTACATGTATTTTGTAGATATTCACTTAAAAGTGAAAAATATTATGCAAAATTCAGTTACGTGTAGATATTTTTGGAGAAAAAAACCTTAAAACTTAGAAACCAGTTACATAGTCATTATTAACTCAAAACAGATCATACTGATATATTTCTCATGTTCCATGCCCTTCCTTAAGGACAATGATTTTTTCTTAAACATCAAACATTTCAGCCTTTGCATATTTCTCCAGAAACCACCATGAGCATCCATATAATGTGTTCATTGTCAGGTTTTTTTTGACTTGCCTTCAAAACAGTTGACTCTGAGTTTAGTTTGTTGATTCACAGGAAAAAAAAAAAAAAAAAAAAAAAAAAAAAAAAAAAAAAAAAAAAAAACAACCTGAATGCCACCAAGAAATCTCCATGGATTGTTAAAAAAAATTAACTGTGAAAAGAAGAACCTCTGATCCTTGCCCAACGTGTTCTCTAGTTTCTCCCTCAGATTAATTAAGAAAAGCATGTTAATTACAGTGGATTCCAAATGTGCTCACCTCCAGTTAGTGTTTTTCAAAGTATTGACTATTTTGGCTGGGTCCAAGATCGCCTATTAGATTATAAGCTCCTCTGAGACCCAGAGGCCACGCCTTTCTTGTCATTGACCAGATAGGGAGAAACAGGAAAGCTCTGTTCATTTTGGGGGGTGTGATAACTCACATTTCAACTGTGCTGAAGGTGCCAGTGATTGACATTTGCTATTTTTACCATCTAGCCTCTGTTTATTGCTTTATTCAAAATATCTTCTCCTTGAGGAGAACAGCCTCCCCTATTTCATCCATCTGATTTGGGTGGACAGAAGACCCACCTCCACCTGCAAGGATGAGACATCACGGGCTTCAGTTGATCAACAAATCTCAACACCTTTGCAGACAGATTTGCTTAGAAATGTCCCAATAGTCCACAGCCAAGGTGGTATGTTTTAGGGCTTCTGGATAAATACAAGCTTTTTTTCTCTGGCTTGCAGGAGCTCCTGAAAAGCAATTTCTTCCTTCTCCCAAGTGTGAGGTTGGAGATCTGTAACTACAATCACCAGTTTGCTGCCAGGTGGGAACAGCCTTCAAAGGATGCAGCTGAAAGCAGGAAAGGTTCGTGACATAGACATAAGCTGGATGAAGCCTCACCTCAGGTGTACATCTGGACTTTGCCATTTTATGAACCAATAAGTTCTCTTATTCCAAAGGTGAGTTTTATTTTGGTTTATGTTTTGCAGCTAAAATATTTCTACTTTCTCTTTCACTACAGGATCTTTGAATGATTTAGATATAAACTTCAAGCTCCATTTAGGTCAGAGATTTTTGTCTGTATTGTTCACTGATGAATCCCCCTGCCTTGGACACTGCCTGGTAATATTAGATGCTCTGTAAATATCTGTTGATAAAATGTGTAAACTCAGTTCAGCCTTTAAGAAGATTAATATTGTTAATAACACATGCCTAATGAAAGAATCTGAGTATATATTCCTAGAATACACACATAAAATTTAAAACACCTAAAAATGCTTAAATACATTTAAAAAAACCCAAAACTATAATGATTGGTGAGATTCAGCAAGTAGTATGTTGCAACTGGCTTGTCCTGGCTTTGGAGACTGAGCTGTGTACATCTCTTCCTGATTCCGCACCCAGTGTCTTCGTGTTGGCAGCCTGAAATTGATCATAGGGGCATTTATACCATGGTAATTGGCAAACACTACAAATGAGGGGTTTATTTCCTCTCCTCTGCCCCACCCTCCCAGAGAGCCAGTTCAGCATTATTTTCCCTAGAAAAACCTTTTAGTGTAGTGAACACTTTCTTTTAAACAAATAAAATCTTTCAATTTCAGAGCTGGAAAGAAACTTTGTTTTGACTTCAGTATCCTAAGTTGACAGGCGAGGAATCTCTCCATGAGCTAAGTTAGGGAGGTGATAGCACACCCCGGACCCGCGATTTGCAAGATCTAAATCACACAGCCACTCTGCAAGAAAAAGCTTGGAAAATAATCCAAACACATGATCTCTAGTGAGACGCCAGGCATTTATTGGGGAAAATATGTCCCTCTAATTATGCGATGTCAGGGATCACTCTAGATGGGGGTTGTGTGGGTCAAATGTGGTACCAGGATCCCTAGATCTGGCCAAGTCTCTCCCAGGCTCACTGACCTGCAGAACTGAACGCCCAGTTGCAGCCTGGTGTGCTGTCTCTGCGAGATAAGTGAAATGACTCGGCGTTTCCTGCTCTTTCTCAAAGGTAAACTCACACCAACCCTTGTGTGGCAGGCCAATTCTCCCTGACCATCACACAGACAGGCCTGCCTGACAGTCACACAGACAGCCCTGCCTGACAGTCACACAGACAGTCCTCCCTGACAGTCGCACAGACAGGCCTTCTGACAGTCGCAGCGACAGCCCTGCCTGATGGTCACACAGACAGGCCTCCTGACGGTCACACAGACAGGCCTGCCTGATGGTTGTACAGATAGGCCTGCAGAGCACTGCAGTTACACAGATAGATTTCTACAGCACGGCCGTCACATGGAGTGGTTAGTTAAACCTAGGGAAATCAGTGCCCAGACATCAAAGCTAGAAATGAAACATATGGTCAGTAGGAACCTTACATGGGCTTCTCCCTAACCTAGAGCAAGCTAAATAATAGACAGTCTTACATTCCTCGTGCCAGGACCCACCTCATCTGAGATGAGTCAAGGTAAGAGGCAGCTGTTTGAATAGATTCATTGGAGAGTCTAAGGCAGCTCTGTGGACCAAGCTGTAAAGGAGATAAAGTAGAAATGATCACTCCGGTGCCACAGGAGACAGGCCTGGAAGGTACTGGGGCCCTCACAGCTCAATCGGACTTAGCAAGCATGTTTTTACCTCTGACCTTCTAGTTGAAACAAAATTAGTTACCAATAGACTGAAGCACTGCTATACTGCATGCAGACACACAACACCAACCTGTATCAGCACTAAGAAAATTGTAACACTTTGAGTTAGTCTGGTGGAATTTTCTCTGGCCTTCTCCCTGTATCCGGTTACAGCAATAAATTCCTTCTTTCCTAGTTTGTGTGCTTCTTGTTACTGGGCCTCGAGAAAATGCAGCAAGCTCCGGCTTGGTTCTGTGAACACTTGTGCACCAGAATCGAAGGTAAGGCAATAAAAACCTTGATCTTTATTATATTCTGTGAGCCAAGAATAATGACTATTTGGGCTTTTTCTGGGAAATAAAATCAATAAATAAACACATAAGAAGAGATGAAGAAAATGGTCTTAAATTTACTACAAAAAAAAATCCCGTTTTCCCACACCTGAAGATGCTGAAACAAGGCGTTAACGTAAGCACAGACGGATGGTTCCTGGTGCGGTGCAGGCTGTGTCTCTTGGTTTTCCCTGTAAGGTGCCCTGCCAGCTCCCAGCTAGGACTCCAGGCATCCTCCACACTCCTCCCTGCCCCAGGCACGGTTTCCTTGATGCCGCGAGGAGTGTGTGGAAGGAATGAGGGCACTGCGGTTCACTGCCATCCCAGAAAAGCTGCTGTCCCTGTCACTGACGTCTAAAAGTAGTCTGCCACTGGCTGGGTGTGGTGGCTCACTCCTGTAATCCTAGCACTTTGGGAGGCTGAGGCGGGTGGATTGCCTGAGCTCAGGAGTTCAATACCAGCCTAGGCAAAACGGTGAAACCCCGTCTCTATTAAAATACAAAAAAAAAAAAAAAAATTAGCTGGGTGTGGCGGCGTGTGCCTGTAATCCCAGTTACTTGGGTGGCCGAGGCAGGAGAATTGCTTGAACCTGGGAGGCAAAGGCTGCAGTGAACCGAGATCGAGCCATTGCACACTGCACTCCAGCATCCTGGGCTACAGAGTGAGACTCCATCTCAAAAAGAAAAAAAAGAGTAGTCTGGCACAATTAAAAAAGCAGTGTAACCCTGATTGTGTCAACTTTATGTGGATAAATCAGGTGTTATTTTCATTATAGGATTTTTTTTTTGAGACAGAGTCTCACTCTGTCACCCAGGCTGGAGTGCAGTGGCACGATCTCGGCTCACTGCAAGCTCCGCCTCCCAGGTTCATGCCATTCTCCTGCCTCAGCCTCCTTAGTAGCTGGGACTACAGGTGCCCACCACCACGCCCGGCTAAATTTTTGTATTTTTAGTAGAGACGGGGTTTCACCGTGTTAGCCAGGCTGGTCTCCATCTCCTGACCTCGTGATCCATCCTTTTACCCATACTTAGTTTTTGTGTTTTCCTTCCAGAGGGGAAAAGAAACAAATGCCAATCTAAAAACATGTGGAGTTTCTATAGTCAGTCGATTTTTTTCCTGGCTGATCAAAAAGATCAGTAATAACTTTGCACTTAGCATGACATAGGTAATGACATTATTTCTATCGTTATTGCATTTTCCCTATTTGGATAATCAATTAAGTCAACAATATTTAGAATTTTGCTGCTCAGACTGAGTCACTGGAAAAATAAATAAGCCAGTGAAAATATAGACCCCAGATTAGAGGCCCGGTCAGGATCAGGCTGTGGCTGGCGGAGTGGAGTGGGAGCCTCAAGAACAGGGAGAGGCTCCTGTGCTGGCCCAGGGAGGTGCCCCGGCAGGTGCCGCGTCTCTCCTTTGCTCAGACACCCAATGCTTGAATGCTTGGAACGACTGTCTTCTTCTTTTTCTTTTCTTTTCTTTCTTTTTTTTTTTTTTGACGGAGTTTCACTCTTATTACCCAGGCTGGAGTGCAATGGCTTCAAGCGATTCTCCAGTCTCACTCTCCCAAGTAGCTGGGATTACAGGCATGCACCACCACGCCCGGCTCATTTTGTATCTTCTGTTTTCAGTAGAGATACGATTTCTCCATGTTGGTCAGGCTGGTCTTGAACACCCGACCTCAGGTGACCCACCCGCCTTGGCCTCCCAAAGTGCTGGGATTACAGGTGTGAGCCGCCGCGCATGGTCTCTTTTATCTTTCTTTCTTTTTTTTTTTAAGACAGTTTTGCTCTTGTCGCCCAGGCTGGAGTGCAGTGGCACAATCTCTGCTCACCACAACCTCCACCTCCCAGGTTCAAGTGATTCTCCTGCCTCAGCCTCCTGAGTAGCTGGGATTACAGGCACCACCATGCCCAGTTAATTAATTAATTTATTTATTTATTGTATTTTTAGTAGAGATGGGGTTTCACCATGTTGGCCATGCTCGAACTCCTGTCCACAGGTGATCCACTTGCCTTGATATTTAAAAAATATCTACTGTAAAAATGTGCTTAGTGAGGAACACATACACGCACTGGCTAGAGAGAACTGAAATAGGCCCTGCATCCATTACTCAAGTTAGTCCAGAAACTGTTCTACAAATGAGCACTGGACTTGGAGAAGCCCAGGCCAGCCCTTGACATCCCGGATACTATAGGAAAACTCCCTGCCTCCCAGACCTCTTGTTTTCTAATCTTGAAATGAGGAATTGGAGTAAGAAACTCTAATACCCATTCGTATTTTAACATTTATTGGTTCTGAATGTTCTTACCCCCCTGTAGTGCTGAGCCAGTTTCCACAGAGAATCTAATATGCATATTTCCATCAGCCCAAAAAGGCAGGTCTGCTAGAAGAGTGGAGGAAGGACAGACCCTCATCGAGTAATCTCCAAGGAGAGGCCTTTAGATATTCTGGCTACTTAACTTAGAAAATTAATATTAAGTATCATTAGCATTGGCATGATTGTCCAAATGACATTATCAATTTCTAATACATAGATCAACAACTCATGCATTGATTCAGCAGTTATTTGGTAGGCGTCAAATGGTCTCTCTGTGTTCAAATATTTGAAGTCTAGTGGTGGGGGTACTATTTAAGGCATCGTAAGACAGTACTGCATTAATAGCAAATAAGCTGGTTAGTTCAGGGAAGAGGAGAATTCATCTGGACGTGTATATTTCATAAGGCCCCGACGGGGAAAGCGGTGTTGATACTTGGTCTTAGAGAATGTATGTGGCTTGAATAAGTGGGGGAGTGTTCACAGGATATTTCCTGGGGGCTGAGATAGAGAAGGGGAACAGACCTTCTCGAGGAAGAGTGTGCCTGCCAATCTGAACACAGTAGAAGCTTCCTCTGGCCCAGTGGAATGGCAGTGCGGGAAGGGAGGCTCGGCACCCACTTCTGGAGACAGGACATGTCAAGCTAAACTGTCAGTGATGACCCACCCATAACTGTCACACTTCCCAACGCCGCACACACCGCATTACCCACCCATAACCACAGCATTACCCACCCATAGCCATCACACTTCCCAATGCCGCACACACACCGCATTACCCACCCATAACCATCACACTTCCCAATGCCGCACACACACCGCATTACCCACCCATAACCATCACACTTCCCAATGCCGCACACACACCGCATTACCCACCCATAACCATCACACTTCCCAATGCCGCACACACACCGCATTACCCACCCATAACCATCACACTTCCCAATGCCGTGCACACGGCACATTTTCTTTGACAGGAAACTGCAAGTGTTCCTACCTAGTTTCAGTATCATTTTAAACTTTTTCTAGTTTGACTTGGTCATAAAAATAAAGCTTAGAAATCTCTACTTTGTGCCCTTTTTGTAGAAAAGAAACAAAGCATTTTGAAATGTTAACACAGTGGGCTGGGTCCAATATATTAAACATGAAAACCTTAATGAATAGTAGATACACAGTAATCTTCCCAGCTATGATTCCTGGAGATTTTTTGGACTGAATTCAGATGAGGCGTTCTAGACAAAGGAGGGGAAAGAAAGTATGAATGGACAAAAGGTCAAGCTGAGAAGGCAGCAAAGCTTTTTTAATTCAAATTGTAAGAAATAGTTTGTTTCAACAGAATGAAGGATAAAAACAACTATGTGATTATTTCAATTGATGCTGAAAAAACATTGGATAAAATTCAACATCGCTTCAAGATAAAAACCCTCAAACAACTGGGAATAGAAGGAACATAACTCAACATAATAAAAGCTATATACAACAGACCCACAGTTAGTATCATACCGAATGGGGAAAACTGAAAATCTTTCCTCTAAGATCTGGAACATGACAAGGATGACCACTTTCACCACTGTTATTCAAGATGGTACTGGAAGTCCTAGCTAGCACAATCAGAGAAGAGAAAGATGTAAAGGGCATCCGAATGGGAAAAGAAGTCAAATTATCCTTGTTTGCTGATGATGTAATTTTATATTTAGAAAAACCTAAAGACCGACAAGAAGACTATTAGAACTGATCAATTCAGTAAAGGTGCAGGATACAAAATCAACATATAGAAATCAGTAGCATTTCTATATGCCAATAGCGAATAATGTGAAAAAGAAATGTGGAAAGTGATCCCATTTACAATAGTCACACATAAAATTAAATACTTAGGAATTAACCAAAGAAGTGAAAGATCTCTGTAATGAAAACAGTAAAAAACATTGATGAAGGAAATTGAAGAGGACACCAAAAAATAGAAAAATATTCCATGTACATGGATTGGAAGAATTAAAATTGTTAAAAATGTTCATACTATCCAAAGCAATCTACAGATTCCATGCAATCCCTATCAAAATACCAATGATGTTCTTCACAGAAATAGAAAAAACAATCCTAAAATTTATATGGAACCACAAAAGGTCTAGAATAGCCAAAGCTATCCTAAGCAAAAAGGACAAAACTGGAGAAATCACATTACCTCACTTCAAATTATACAGAGTGATAGTAAGCAAAACAGCCTGGTACTGGCATAAAAATGGACACATAGACCAATGGAACAGAGAAGAGAACTCAGAAACAAATCCACACACCTACAGTGATCTCATTTTTTACACAGGTGCCAAGAACGTACACTGGGGAAAAGAGAGTCTCTCCAATAAATGGTGCCAGGAAAACTGGACGTCAATATGCGAAAGGATGAAACTAGAGCCCCCCCTCTCTCTCACCATACACAAAAATCAAATCAAAAGAAATTAAATAATTAAATCGAAGACCTCAAACTATGAAACTGTTACAAGAAAACATTGGGGGAAAATCTCCAGGACATTGAATCTCCAGGTCTGAGCAAAGACTTCTTGAGTCATACGCCACAAGCACAGAAACCCAAAGCAAAAATGGACAAACGGAATCCCACTACGTTAAAAGGTTTCTGCACAGCAAAGGACATAATCAACAAAGTAAAGAGACGATCCACAGAACGGGAGAAAATATTAGCAAACTACCCCTCTGACAAGGATTAATGAGCAGAATATATAAAGAGCTCAAACAACTCTACAGGAAAAAAAAATCTAATAATCCAATCAAAAAATGGGCAAAGGATTTGAATAGACATTTCTCAAAAGAAGACATACAAGTGGCAAACAGGCCTCCCAAAGTGCTGGGATTACAGGCATGAGACACCTTGCCCGGCCTCTCTATTTTTATGCAACAAAAGATATTCCACCAGAAGGTAACTTCAGTTCCAGTTGTTTATTCTCTGAGAACTTGGTTTGGAGATAGGGTTGGTAAATGGTTAAAAGTGTGTGGCATCTTTAGTCATTTCCCAATTTGCTAAATTACAAAGGACGAGCTTTTTGATAGATTACTGGGTGGCCAATCTGCTTGATAAGAAGCTCAAAGACAAGTCTGTTCCTCAATTACACATTTTTAATCCTCGAGGCCAGAGGGTTAGTCTTTCCTTTAACTTCCTTTTTAATTAATTTTATTAATCTGTTGCAGATGTTCTTTTGATATATCCACATTGGTCAAGGAAGATGGACATGAAAGCTAATGTCTTGGCACAAGATTATGCCTAAAGCCCATAACTTAAAATCAGACGGGCTAAACTTCACATAAACTGCATACACCTTGGTATCACTCCTCCACAAAACTTCTACCATCTCACTACTTACAGACATTCCAACTTCAGAATCCACGCCTTGTATGAGGTGACTGCCACCTTCTGCTCTCTGAAAATATTTCCCTACTTTTAGGTGTAAAAGGAGCAGTAAAGCGTTTAATCTTATAAAAATTCTTTTCTGCTAATATGCTAGCCCCTCAGGAAACAGTCTTAAATCATTACAAAATTTGCATTTGTTATCATTTTAGGTGCCATTTAGGTCAGTGGGGGGAAATCTCTTCAGGTCAGTCTTTCGTTTTTGTTGCCACAGATTGCTTCACAAAGATGATAGCAGTTCCAACCAAGAGCGCCAAGGGGCTACTTCCCTCAACACATCACAATGCACAGGATTAAAAGAAGAGTTTCCCAAAAACATTGTATCCAGTAAATTTAGATTAGGTTGAATCTTCTAACCCAAGCAAAAAGGCATTATCTTGCTTCCATGCTTATTAAAATCTTGGTGTTTGTTTTATAGTTTTAGTCTTTAAGCTCCCAAAACGCAAAGATTTTTGAATAATTCCCAGTAGTTTTACCACGTATAAAAACTGCCTTCAATTTTATAAGCTTATTTGATCTCTGCTAGGCCAGCATGCTGGGGGGGATAAATATCAAAATTTAAAAAGAAATTCTCGGCCAGTAAGAAAAGGTAAAGATTAATTCACTATGTTACTGTACATTCAACAATTGACACAGCTCTATTATCACTTTATGATACCATCCGCTGACCATCATTCTTCCTTCTAGAAAGGCTTTAGTGGTAAGAAATTAACTAAGAAAGAGAAAAGGAACTTTAACTTGTCCTCACAGAGATGATGGGTGGGAAAGAAGATAAAGAAATTTATTACTGAAAAATATAAACTGGATCAGCATTAGTCACATTAAACAGATTAATGCTTGTTTTCCCAAAGTATTTCTTGGTAGTTAGAGTTGCATCCCTGTTCTCTGCTCACCCTGAGTTAGGCCCAGCCTCTGGAGTTGTGGTTTGAACAGGATCAGCACTCCAGTAGCCACCTAGTTTCTCTAAGTCTTGAGCATCCTGTTTTTCCCAGGCAGCCAGAGTCCTCTGATTTCTTTTCTGCTTTTTTCTTTGTTGTTTTCTAATTTAGAAACAGGGTTGCACTCTGTCACCCAGACTGGAGCACAGTGGCACAATTATGTCTCATTGCAGCCTGGACTTCTTGGGCTGAAGCCTCAGCCTGCCTCAGCCTTCTGCCTCAGAAGTCCTCCTGCCTCAACCTTCTGAGGAGCTGGGACTACAGGTGCACACCACCATGCCTGGTTAATTTACCAATTTTTTGTAGAGATGGGATGTTGCTTTGCTGCCCAGGCTGGTCTCAAGCTCCTGGTACAAGTGATCCACCTGCCTCAGCCTCCCAAAGCTCTAGGATTACAAGTGTGAGCCACCACACAGGGCCCAAAGTCCCTGATTTCTGGGGTTTCTTTTCAAGTCACAATAACAGATGACTGACAAGATGGATACATAATCACCTGATTTAACCCTTAACCCTGCTCCCTGGAGCAGAGTCAGCTGGAGAATTCAGAGCTGCAGCGCCCAGGTTTCTCAGGTAGGCAGTCTCAGATTCCTTTGAATGTGGTTGCTCTTTTCCTTCATGGCATGATTCCTTGTTTGTGGTAAGCTCCTAAACTAATATAAGGTTTTAGAAATCATTTCACCAAAGTGGTTGCTTTGGTAAAAGAGAGAGAGGGATATATTTGGAAGAGACAGGAGGGTGCTGAAAATGGGCTATTTCTTAGCCTTCTTAGGCCAAGAGTTACACTATAACATTGTAGTTACAATGATGTGCCTACTTTGTGACAAATTCACAGGAGTGTGCATTTCTGATTTGTATGCTTCTGTGTTTTATTTCCATTTTAAAAGCTTAAAAGTAAAAAAGTGGCATGCCCCTGTAATCCAGCTACTCGGGAGGCTGAGGCAGGAGAATTGCTTGAACCTGGGAGGCGGAGGTTGCAATGAGCGAGATCATGCCACTACACTCCAGCCTGGGCAACAGACTTCGCCTCAAAAATAAATAAATAAATAAATAAATAAATAAATAAATAAATAAAAATAAAAGAAAGCTACAGAATGGTATCTGTGTGTTATCCTCTGTGATTTGCAGAAGTTTACTCTGTACGCTTTTAAACACACACATTATTTCTGGGAAAACATACAAGAACTTAGTATTAGTGGTCATCAATAGTGGGAGGTCAGGGAACAGTTATGGGATTTTAGTAGAAACCTAACAATTTTTGTGTAAATCTTTATGTACTCTTTAAATCTCTCAACATTTGTATGCATATATATTCAAATAAAGAAATCAACATTTACCAAATAAATAAACTAGAACCGAACTGAACTGAAAAAAGTGGGCACTGTATTGAGGGACATTTGTTTGGTGTGGACGAAATATTCAGAAATGTGGTGATGGACACGTGTAGCAAAGCAAGGAGCAGATTGCAGGAGGTCCAGAACGCCCGACAAAGGACCTAGACCAAACCAGCACTGAGCCCCGCCCCGTCTGTCCCAGCCTGACTCTCCTCCTCCAGTCTACCCCTTCTCAGTATTTTTCATCACAAACCACCCAGTTATGTATAGACTGCACGTGGACTACCCAACCACAACTTCTCCTTATTCCCCACCATCATAGTCATCACTGACTCCTTCACAGTCTA
Source organism: Rhinopithecus roxellana (assembly GCF_007565055.1). Lineage (NCBI taxonomy): Eukaryota > Metazoa > Chordata > Mammalia > Primates > Cercopithecidae > Rhinopithecus > Rhinopithecus roxellana. The sequence goes on along the minus strand of NC_044550.1, from coordinate 107,383,664 downwards.
ACTCAAATGTCTATTTTTAATATGTCTACCTTCCTTGACGTCCGCAGATCCTACCCTTGGCCACATCACCACCGCCTCTCCCCGACATATCACAGTATTCTTCTGACTTGCTTTCTACTTGCCTCTTTCTGTGCCTAGAGAAAGCACTTCAGTGGGTTAACACTGCGCGTTGGTACCCCCTGAACCTAAAACGGAAGTTGCAAACAGTGGAGCCGTGCTGGCCGTGGCCAGCAGCGCCCTAGCGGATGTGGTGCTGCCTGTCTCAGCCGCACGGGGAAGCGGTCCTTCCTCTTCCGTGTTCCAGCCGCTCTGCTCTTCTCAGAACCTTGAGCTTCACTCCCTCTTTCCTGACTTGGAAACTTTGAGACGTTGTTCCCTCCGCCTGGAACCCCATTCCAAACGATCCTTGTGTGGTTGGCTCTGTTTCTTTAAGTCTTGATTTAAAAGTTACTTCCAAAAAAGAGACTTGCTCTGATGACATTCAGTGTTCCTGCCTCCCAGTCGTCTGGACCGCGGCTCACTGGCCACGGCATTCGTCTGCTTCCTTCTGCCTTCCGCATTACAGGCTGCTGCGGGGGTGCAGGGTGGAGCTACTGCAAAATCCATGGGATCAGCCGGGCGCGGTGGCTCACGCCTGTAATCCCAGCACTCTGGGAGGCCAAGGCGGGCGGATCACAAGGTCAGGGGATCGAGAGCATCCTGGCTAACATGGTGAAACCCCATCTCTACTAAAAATACAAAAAATTAGCAGGGCGAGGTGGCGGGCGCCTGTAGTCCCAGCTACTCGGGAGGCTGAGGCAGGAGAATGGCGGGAACCCGGGAGGCGGAGCTTGCAGTGAGCTGAGATCGCGCCACTGCACTCCAGCCTGGGCGACACAGCGAGACTCCGTCAAAAAAAAAAAAAAAAATCCATGGGATCACCTATGTACTAACATATTTTCCCCATTTAAATTAGCCCTGAAATTCTCAAGAGAAATTGTGCAAGTTAATCCCTTTAGCTCTGTGCCTCTGAAAAAAAGACAAAGAAAACAAATGAAAAGCAGTAAGTGAACTGAAGCTGCAAGCCTGCTAGGCCCTGGGCCCAGAAACAGATAGAAGCACCATGATTTTATTCTTGGGGAAGGACCACAGCTCGGCTCACTAAGACCTGGCCAGGAGCTGGGCTCTCAGCCTCAGGAAAGCAGCCTGCTGATGGCCTGCTGCTGCTGCTGCCTCAGAGACTTGTGTGAAACTGCACATGTGGGGAGGTGAGAGTTCACACACAGCCTCACTGCCAGCACTAGAGCCTGGTGCCCACTGCATGTGCAGTAAGCTCCCAGCACAGAGGGTCAGCCATCCGGGGTCACCGTGGGCAGATGACCACATTCTTGAGTTGAGCCTTGGGAAGCACAAGGAGGATCCGGGAAAACATTAAGCAGAAGATAGAAGAGAGAGAATTATCCTGCTGAAATATGAAAATTCCAGCCTGGCATGGTGGTGCACACCTGGAGTCCTTGTTACTCAGGAGGCTGGGGTGCGAGTATTGCTTGAGGCCAGTAGTTTCAGACTATAGTAAGGTATGATCTTGCCTCTGCACTCCAGCTTGTGCAAAATAGCGAGACCCTGGTCTCAAAAATAATGATAAAAATAATTTCCAAACCAAATTCCAAACCCAAATTTCAAAACATATGTAAAGAAATGTCACACAAAACTATTAACAATTGGGAAAAAAAAGACATCCCATACTAAACAAAATAAAGCAAGCTGAAAGAAAAACACTTTAAAATATGTACCTGAGGATACTCAAAAATGTTCTTTTATTCTATTAAAAGAACAGAAATTATGAATTAAGAAGCATGATGTGTGGGCAAGAAAAAGAACCAACTAGAGCTCTTGGAAATGAAAATACTGCTTATGGATTTTTTAAAAACTCAAAAAGTGGTACTTGTAGTTAAATTTGGTAAATTTAATGTGTATCTTCCTCTGTATCCTCTGCTCACTAAAATAATGAAAAAACAATTTTTAAAGGCATCATGAAAGACATCAACAAAATTTTTGAAGTTGGAAAGTGGATGGACTTATTAAGGCAGAGACATAACTCTGTAAGAAGGAAAGTAACAAGAAGTAAGCCCACATGTGACAGAACCCTGAAAATTTACAACATTTGGGGCACAATGAATTTCTGCAGGATGGTGTGTGGAGTGTGGCTGGGACAAAGTTTATAAAAGAAGTTCAGGCACCTTATATCCCAAATGCAAGCCAAAAAAGAGTGGCTTAATTTCTAAAGAGGCTAAACCACAGAAGGTCTGGCCTTGGAGGGAGACCAATCTCTGCTGAGGGTCTGTTAAGATGATGTACTGAAAACGGGGATGTTAGGTAGGCATCTGCATACCAAATGGAGAGGTCTTCCATTTCCAGCTCACTTCCCCTACTTGGCTTTTAGAATACTGATCTTAGGCTTCTAACATACCTCCACTCACCACCCCACCTCCACAACAGCAACAGGAAACTCGTTTCTTGAGAAAACTGAGGAGCTCAAGAAAAAAAGGCATTTAGATGCTCCCAATGGAAAAGTCAGCATGCCAGATTTCCAGTGTTCTCCTAAATTCATTCTCTCTTCTGCACTCTCTTCTCTACCCTAGGAATCTGAACTGCAAAGGCTACATAAGTGATCCTACTGCCCTCTGGCTTTTTACTGGGTTCAACTATTAGGGAGCCCAGCAATATAGATGCAAGGGTAGAAGGATAATACATCAAGAGCACTTATGCACTGACTTCCCTACATACAGGACTGCTTTCTGCTGACTGAGCTGTTGGTCAGGCATCTTGGTTTCTCTTCCAAGACTCTCATTTTCTAAGCTCTAGTAATCACTTCTTCACTCCATCCCTTTGAGCCCAGGAGTGGTCATAAACTCAGAGTATTTCCCAATTCCTTGTGTGTTTTCAACACTGTAAATGCCCAACAGGTTCTTTGTGCCTGCTGCACAGATAAAACCAATTCACTGAGACAACAGTATTGCAGTAGAGAAAGAGCTTAATGCTCACAGGGCTAGACAAGTGGTATGATGGGAGTTAAATACCCAAGTCAGCCTCCCTGAGAACTCAGAGGCTAGGGTTTTTACGGATACTTTGGCAGGGGGCTAGGGAATAGGTGCTGCTAATTGGCTGCAGGAGGAAATCATAGGGGTGTAGAAAATGCTCCCTATGGGCTGAGTTAGCCTCCAGGTGGGGGTCATAGGACCAGCTGAGTCATGCATCATGGGTCTGTTTGGGGTCAGTCTTTTACGAGAATGTGAAAGTCTAAAAAGCATCTCAAAACCCCAATTGTAGGTTCTACAATAGTGATGTTATTTACAGGAGTAATTGGAGAAGTCACAAATCTTGTGACCTCTGGCCACACTGACTACTGAGCAGCCAGATATCATAGGAAAGAAATCTAGGGGACAATTGTTGGATATTATTTAAATACACCTACATCTTAGCAGAGTTCAGGCCCCTTCCATCATCCTAATTTTGTGGCCATTCCTTTATCTTACAATGGTGGCTTCAGTTCTCAGACAGTGGCCTTTCATTAGTCTTACAAAGGCAGTTTCAGTCTCCAAATAAGGAGGGAGTCAGTTTTAGGGGGGATCTATTATCATCCTTGCTTCAAAGTTAAACCAGAAACAGGCCAGGTGCGGTGGCTCAAGCCTGTAATTCCAGCACTTTGGGAGGCCGAGACGGGCGGATCACGAGGTCAGGAGATCGAGACCATCCTGGCTAACACAGTGAAACCCCGTCTCTACTAAAAAATACAAAAAAAAAAAAAAAACTAGCCGGGCGAGGTGGCGGCCACCTGTAGTCCCAGCTACTTGGGAGGCTGAGGCAGGAGAATGGCGTAAACCCAGGAGGTGGAGCTTGCAGTGAGCTGAGATCTGGCCACTGCACTCCAGCCTGGGCGACAGAGCGAGACTCCGTCTCAAAAAAAAAAAAAAAAAGTAAAACCAGAAACTAAATTCCTCCCGTAGTTATTGTATTAGTCTGTTTTCATGCTGCTGATAAAGACATACCCGAGACTGGGCAATTTACAAAAGAAAGAGGTTTAATTGGACTCACAGTTCCACAGGGCTGGGGAGGCCTCACAATCATGGCAGAAGGCAAGGAGGGGCAAGTCCCATCTTATGTGGATGGCAGCAGGCAAAGAGAGCTTGTGCAGGGAAACTCCCCCTTAAATACTGTCAGATCTTGTGAGACTTTATTTGCTATCACGAGAACAGCAGGGGAAAAATCTGCCCCCATGATTCAATCATCTAACATCAGGCCCCTCCCACAACATGTGGGAACTATGGGAGCTACTAGATGAGATTTGAGTAGGGACACAGAGCTAAACCATGTCAGTTATCTTGGCCCATGCCTAGGAATGAGTGAGGACAGTCAGCCTGCAAGGCTAGAAGCAAGATGGAATCAGCCATGCTAGACTTACCTTGCTGTCATAATCCTTGCAAAGGTAGTTTCAATTCTGTCTACATCATTGTAAGTTGTCATTTCACTCAATTTTCCTAAAAATTGTCCTAACTGAAGCACCGTCTTTTTTTTCCCCAGGACTCTGACACTACCAGTTCACTACATTGTGGCCCTCTCAGTGAACTCCTCAAGCCCTCAAATTCAGCTCTCACCTACAGAGCATCCAATCAGCTTTTTAGTGGTTCATTTTCAACCACGAATGGACAACCAAGAATTAATCACCAGACACATAAAAAAATCTTCCAGCATGAAAGATAGACCAAAACGAAGAGGAGAAAGATACAATGAGATGACGTGAAAAAAAAGGAAGAAGACAGCCAACATCTCTCCAACAGGAAACTTAAAAATAAGAAAATGGAAGAAAAAATAATCAAAGAAAAGGTTCAAGGAAATGTCCCCAAAGTGAAGGACTTCATTGTAAAAACAGCAAAAATACAAAGATGCTGCTAAAAACTTCCATAAAGAAAAACAAGTCACATCACAAATCAGAAGGATGGCCATCTTCTCAACAACTGTGGAGAAATTCCTTACATTTATGAAGAAAAATGACTTGCTACCTAGAATTTTATAATTAACCCAACTATTAATCAAATGTGAGAATGGGATTATAATTCATAGACAGGTAAACTGCTCGAAAATTTGCTGCAGTAGACAGCTTCTAAGATGACCCCAAATGTCCTGACCTCCTAGCATTGATGCCCTTACAAGATCTCCTCCCATTGAGTATGAGTTGGACTTAGTGACCTACTTCTAATGAATGGAGTATTGGAGGAGTCATGGGACACCGCTCTAATGTTAGGCTGTAAGAAGGCTGTGGCGTCCATCGCTGGGCACTCTCCGATGTTCTCTCTGGGTTTGCTTACTGTGGGGGAGGTCAGCAGCCAGGCCATGAGGCAGCTCTCTGGAAGGACCCACACAGAAAGGGCTCAATGCTTGCCAACAACCGTATGAGTACGCTTGGAGGAGTTCTAGTATTTATTTTTTAAATATGACATAGTTTCTTTTTCTCAGTTTATTGTAACACTTGTAACCATAGTAGGTCTGTTGCCCAATTCGCATGACAAGTCGACACCCTGAGACCTGGGGCTGCAGCACAGAAAGGGGTTTCATCAAATTCTTCTCCCTGGGGAGTATGAGGGTGGGGTTTTGTAAAGAATTTTAGAGTAGGCTGAAGTGTGAAGATCATGGATTGGTCAGAGTGCAGGATGAAATACTGGGACAAGAAGATAAAGAAACAGTATTCCCATGTTGATTTGGTTCCTCTGTGGGATCTTCAAACTGGTGGCATTGACTATTCCCCTGGAATTCAGAATCTGCTTAAGCACTTCTTAAACATAAGCCTTATGATTCTAAGGTCAGAAATCCTCCCTGTAGGAGCAGTGGGGATACGAGTTCTCAGTACGTGGTGCAACAGGCCGTTCAGTTACAAGGAAGTCGGTCAAAGCACAGCCTGGCTAATGCTTAATTACAACAACATTTCTGTCCAGCATTCTTGTTAACACTGTCAGGACAGCCTTATTGTATTAAGTATAATAATCACATTGAAAATTATTTAAGCTTTCCTCAAAAAGACAAACCACAGACCATTTGCAAAGCATGTAATTAATAGAGGAATAATGTTCAAGATTTGTCAGAGTTTGAAAAATATATTAAAAAGATAACTGAACAGAAAAATTCTCAAAGAAAACAAATAGGCAAATAACAGAAAAAAAAGGGAACCCCCCCCACACACACACAAGTGGCCAGCGAAGAGATACCCAGCTTCACTAATAACCCGGGAAATAAAAATTTAAACGAAAGCTGACAGCATTTTCACCCATCCATTTTGTAAACATTATGAAATCTTTTTCACCAACCTGATGCTAAAAAAGAAAAAAATTACAAAGTCTGGCATTATAACGTATTGTGGAGATTTTGAAAAGTGGAAATACTCAGCCATCACCAGTAGGAGTACAAACTGGAAAAACCATTCTGAAAGTATTTTTATTATGTCTATGAAAGTTACCCCCAAAAAGTACAAGTTCTACAAAAGAACAATTTTACTTTTTACATATGTCATATTAATACCTTACACATCTGCACAGTGAGACATGTAAAATAATGTTGTAAGGACAAATAAAGATTAAAAATGATAGCCTAAGTCTCCCTGTTGAAAATAAGGTAAGAAACTTCTCACTCTCCCTTTTCTTAGAACATTTACTTTAGAAAACTTGTAAGTTCCTTTTCTGTCTCTTTGAAAGGTATCTAAATCTTTTTCAAAGCCCAATAAGCCTCTTGCCAGCTTTATGACCCAGGAATGGCTTTCTCAAGCACCTGGAAATCACCTCTTTGTAAACATTGAGTGAGACAGTGCCTCTGTGGCCCAGTTTCTGGGGGAGGGTAAGAGCCTATCTTTGGGGGATGACTTGCTCCTAGTTGCAAAACTACCTCTTGTCATAAAAATAAATGTTTATTTTTCCCTCATTTAAAAGTGATTACCAGGTGAATTTAGGATGAACTGTGTGTAATAAATGGTGCTATCACATTCTCTCACTTGAGGTCTAATTATTACGTACCTTGAGAGCATGTGTGTCATGAATTGTATCTGCTTGGTTATACAAAGGGGTGAGATTCCTTTCTTTCTTTGCAATCTCTTGGTGGGTTGTCTGTGACATACAGCACATTCTGATTTAATGCCTATTCAATTTTTAAAATCTGTTTTCTTTCTCTACTACCTTTGTGAAGAGGTTTTCTAGGTTGGGAGAAGATTTTTGGTTTAAATTAAATTTCCCCAGCAATGTTCATTATAGCATTCTTTGTAATAGTGAAAAATATAAGTACTTTAAAATATCCACTTGTAGAAGAATGAATAAATTATCATAAAATAATACAATGCACTAATATACAGCAGTTAAATAACACACTATGTGTCAAAATGAGTAATCTCAAAAACATGATATTCAATGAAAACATAGTGGCAGATAATAGAGGTATCATTTTGTTTCCATAAAATTGAAGGTACTAAATATATTATATATGGTTATATGTAAAAATAGTAAAGATATAAAAATAACAACAGGGCCAGCATGACGGCTCATGTCTGTAATATCAGTGCTTCAGGACACTAAGGTGGGAGGATCACTTGAGTCCAGGAGTTCGAGACCAGCCTGAGCAACACAGGGAGACCCTGTCCCTACACAACAGCAAACAAAAAAAAAATTAGCTGATTGTGATTATGTGTGCCTCATGTCTCAGTTACTCAGGAAGCTGAGGTGGGAAGATCCCAGGAGTTCAAGACTGCAGTGAGCTGTGATCGCCCCATTGCACTCCAGTTGGAGCAACAGAGTGAGACTCCATCTCTTAAAAAAAATAAAAATGAAAACAAATAGCAATAGGAAGCATATGCACCAGTCTGTAATTACCATTACCTGTGGCGCAGAAGGGAGGGTAATTATTTTGGGAGTGAGAAAAAAGAGAATTTGACTGTATCTGTAATAATTTATTTATTAGAATCTGAAGCAACATATAGCTAGATTGCAACATATAGGTAGTAATCTGGCTTTTAGATACAGAAAATAATATGACTTAGATTGGTGGGGGTTCATCATATTATTCTCTGTATGTTCAAAAATTTTCAGGACAATAATATTTTCATAAACAAAAACAGAGTTCCTGGATCAAAGAAAAACCATTTTAGAAGACGTTTTCATCCAAAAGTTCTACCAGTGAGTGGAAAGTATTTCAAACACATTGTCTACACACAAAATCTGGAGACCTAACTCTCTTTACCAGGGAGGAAAACTGTCTCTCATTCTCAATTTAGCAGGGCAATCTCATGATGGGAAACATTTCCTGTGGGTTTTCAGTGGCCAGTGAAGAAGTAGAGCAAAGTACTTGCTACCTGAGTTACCTGTTAAGACCACAGACCCTGCCAGAGCATATCCTGGTCCCTGTGATGCCATGGAACACACTAGTCAGCCTGGGGACACCATTCCTGTCACCACAAAGGGGTCCCAATCCAGACTCCAAGAGAGGATTCTTAGACCTTGCCCAGGAAGGTTTTATGGATGAGTCCATAGAGGAAAGTGAAAGCAAGTTTATTAGGAAAGTAAAGAAATAAAGAGCCCAAGGTGGGCAGATCACGAGGTCAGGAGTTCGAGACCAGCCTGACCAACATGGAGAAACCCTGTCTCTACTAAAAATACAAAAATTAGCTGGGCATGGTAGCGTGCACTTGTAATCCCCGCTACTCAAGAGGCTGAGGCACGAGAATCACTTGAACCCAGGAGGCGGACATTGCAGTGAGCTGAGATCGCACCACTGCACTCCAGCCTGGGCGACACAGAGAGACTTCGTCTCAAAAAAAGAAAAAAAAAAAGAATAAAGAATGTCTACTCCATAGGCAGAGCCACAGCCTGGGTATACTTACAGTTCTTTCTTCATCATATGCTAAACATGGGTGGATTATTCATGAGTTTTCCTTGAAATAGGTGGGGATTTACCCCAGAACTGAGGGTCCCCTTTTTGACCATATAAGGTAACTTCCCGACATTACCATGGCATTTGTAAACAGTCCTGGCACTGGTGGTAATGTCTTGTAGCATGCTAATTCACCACAATTAGCATATAATGAGGATGATCAGAGATGACTTTCTTGGTTTTTGGTTTTCATTTTAGGCTTGGGGGTACATGTGAAGGTTTGTTACATAGATAAACATGTGTCACGGGGGTTTGTTGTACATATTATTACATCACTCAGGTATTAAGTTGAGTACCCAGTAGTTATCTTTTCTGCCCCTTTCCCTCCTCTCTCAAGTAGACCCTGGTGTCTGTTGTTTCCTTCTATGTGTTCATAAGTTCTTATCACTTAGTTCCATTTACAAGTGAGAATATGCAGTGTTTGGTTCTCTGTTCCTGTGTTAGTTTGCTAAGAATGATGGCCTCCAGTCCCATCCATGTTCCCACAAAGACGTCATCTCAGTCCGGAGCTCACTTTCATTGCCATCTTGGTTTGGGTGGGTTTTGGCTGGCTTCTTTACTGTGTCCTGTTTAATCAGCTGGATCTTTGTAACCTGTATCTTTGCCAACCTCCTCTCTCATCCTGTGACTACTCCTCCTGGGAATGCAGCCCAGCAGATCTAAGTCTTATTTTACCCAGCTCCTGTTCAAGATGGAGTCGCTCTGGTTCCAATGGCTCTGACATTCCTATCTTTGTTATTATTGTGAATACTTTTTTCAAAGTGTAATATATTTATGATATCAGTTATTAACTAGCCCTGACACTGAGATGAACCTTGTTAGCATCTGCTGCTTACTCTGGATGCCTCCCCTAGTCAGACAGCCTTTATGACTCCCATCCTATTCTACTTTTCTATTGTCCTGCAACACATCAAGGAATCCAAAGAGATCCTAAAGATAACCTATCCTCAATCAAAACATTTTCCTCTCCCCTTTTCTTCTCTTTTCTGTCTTTCTTTCTTTATTATTATTATTATTATTATTATTTTTGAGACAGGGTCTCACTCTGTCACCCTGGCCAAAGTACAGTCTCAACTCACTGCAGCCTCGACCTCTTGGGCTCAAGTGATCCTCCCACCTGTGCCTCCCAAGTAGCTGGAACTACAGGTGTGCACCACCACATCTGGATAACTTTTTTGTATTTACAGAGACAAGGATTTGCCATGTTGCCCAGGCTGGTCTTGAACTCCTGGGCTCAAGTGATCCACACACCTCGGATTCCCAAAGTGCTGGGACTACAGGCATGAGCCACCACACCCAGACTCCTCTTTTCAAAGGTTGTCCTAAAATGTTCTCAGAAATAAAACAGCTATCAATAGCTGCAGTCTTAACGCCCATTTCTTGCAGCTGGAAAGTACCAGAATATGCCATCCCAAAATATGCTTCATTGGTATGTGTGGATTATACTGAGCCAAAGGCAACTGAGAACCAACAGAGGAAGTAAAGGCCCTTTACCTTCTCCCAACTGCCTGAAAACAGAGTATACATTTCCCCTTTTTGTAACAAAAGTTTCCATTTATAAAGGACATTTTTATCTCTAAAGGTGTATCTGTATCAGGAAGAGAGTTTCTTCCTATTACCTGGAAACGACACTTATCTGCATAGCAAGACAGCACTAATTTACCATAAATTTCTTCTCCTTACCTTCCAGAATTCCTCCACCCACCCCTCCAAAGCCCCATATTCTCTTTTTAAGCCTAAAATGATATAGAAACCTCAGTCATCTGACCACCTCCTTAAGTGTCAATTTTTGTGAAACTCCCATGCACACATATATAATTAAACCTTTTTTCTCTTGTTGATATGTCATTTGTCAGTTTAATTTCCTGGGTCCCGGCCAGAGAACCTAGGAGAGCAGAGGGAAATGGTTTGTTCCTCCCCTACACTGCCCTAAGATATTAACAGGAAGTAAAAGCATATTCTCAAACCCTCGTGATACAGGATTTTTGTTCTTGGTCACTTTGCAAGCCGGGGATCCCCAACTGGCAATGCTCCAGCTTACTGTGTTATAGCTTGCAACCGTGTTCGGCAGTTCCCGAGCTCTTGTACTGTGCTTGAGAAAAATGAGGATATGCTGGACATTGAAGGGTAAGGAGGGCAGAGAAGAATTTTGAGTGATGGAGCAGCTGTCAGTGGAGAGGGGATGCGGGGTGGTCCCCGAGCCCCACAGTCGGGTAGTTCTCCTCGTGTGGCTGGGCCCAGAGCTTTTTACGGACTCAGAATAGGGGAGTGCATGCTTATTGGTTTGTGAGTATGCAAAAAAGGTAAAAGCAAAGACATCACTCAACGGTGGGCATGACAGTGTAGAAAATCAATTAGGAAAGGGTAGGTATATGTAAAATAGGTGAAGGATGGGGATTAATCAGAGGAAAGTGTGCCAAATGGGAAAACAAGTTCTCAGTCCGGTTTGAGGATTGAACTTGTGCTTGGCTTTCAGGCTTTAAACTGTCTCCAGCTTGGAGGTGAGGTTTCACTGGGACCTGCCCCTATCTGGCGAGGCATTTGACTGCCTCCTGCCATTATCACTCATATGGAATTATTTTCTTAAATGTTTAAATGTTTTTCACTTCTACTTGGCAGTTTTTCCTTTGTCTGGTGTTTATTGTTTTAGTGGTTCTTTCAAAACAAATGGATTGTGATCAACTTCTAGAAACATTGAGGGAAAAGTGGGGCACATCTTCATCTATGGTCCTTATGATACTGTTTATGTAAGGACTTCATGGAAATTGAAAAACAAAGATATTTATCATGAATTTAGATATAAAAGTTCATCAAAACTTTTTCCTAATGAGTACAGTACTTCTGAAAAATATTCTCCATTATTCGAACAAGCTTGTACTGGGCATACACTGTTCTCAGGGCTGCCAGTATAAAGTGTAGGGGAGATAAACATTCTCTGACTTTCTACCCATCTTAGTTTCATGGGCTAGGGACTGCCAATTAGACAGACAAAAGATAGATTAGCAAGAGAAAAACAAACAGAAATTTATTAATGAGTGCATTGCCCATACACACAGGAGTACTCAGTAATGAATAGGTCAAATGGATCGCTAGAACCTGGGTTTATATTTTACCATCTTAACAAAAGAACAAGAATTTTGTGGAGAAGTAACAACACAAGGGGAAGGGGCCTTCAGTTGTAGGGCCAGCACATTGTGGAAAGGTAAATCAATGGAGGAAAATAAGGGAAGACAAGGGCTATTGGTACAGTTCATTCTGTAGATTCCTCCCTTACGCAGATTCTCCAGGCTGTGGAGGGTCTCTAGGGAATTACCTCTGGCCATTAAGAGTTATCCTGCACTTCCTGGTAGAGAGGGGGAGGTCAAAGAGTTTTTCTTGCGTCTGTCCTTTTTAATTGCTTTCAGCTCAAAATAATCCTACTTCAAAGTGGCATATTTTGGGGTGGCATATTCTGAGCCCCTTCAAAGCAAGGGAGAAAAACATAATCCCTGACACAGAGTGTAAAGTACAATGAAATAATTCATATTCAAAAGGAATCCGGTCCCTTTGATAATCAGACTTGGATTTCCACCAGAAACTGATACAGCTATTATAATGTCAAGAACTCGTTGCCTGGACTTACAGGACATGACTCTATGAACACTCAGGCAAGAAATTTCAGATTCTCTGAAAAGGTGACTACCACAATGTTCCATTTAGAGTTCAACCATTTGCAGATGTACATGACTGACTTCTGTGCACTCTCAATTTTTGTAAATACATGAAGAACCACCCCCCCCACTGAGTTTTTCCTCTGTAGTGTGAAAGTAAACCCCAAATATGGTTCACCCCAAAATATGGTTCCCTGATATCACAAGTATTTTGAATTAAAGGCCCTTAGAGATCAACAGACACTGGAAGAGGCTTTTCTCCCATCTATATAAAGGCCAGATGAACCTACCAAGTAAGAGCATTTTTTTTTTTTTTACTTCTCCTCCTGCTATCTCATTATCTATTGCAGAAAAGAAGATTAAGAATGAAAAAACACCTGAACTGACTCCATAAGCTATTATCTGTCTCTTGGGTTTACTCAGCTTCCAAAGGGAACCATTTACAGGTTAATCTCCATTGCCCAATCCATTCATTCTTTCTGGTAATCATTTATTGCCCCTCAACAGTTATGTATATTCCCATCCACCCGTCCCCCGAAATGGGGCCGTATAGGTATGTGGACTCCATTGGGATATTAGGCAGTCATCCCATGAATCTCCCCTGTGCACACATTAATAAACTGGTGAGCCATTTTCTCAATTAATCTTCCCTTTGTCAATTGATTTTTCAGGGAAACTTAAGAGGACAAAGGTGAAATTTTCTCTTATCCCCTGCAAGTGGGATGGGTGAATATTCAGAGCCAGCTAACTTAATGAAAAATCTCACAGAAAACATGACTGGCTGAAGCCTAAAGCAAAATAAAGTCTTTAAGGGGTCCCAGAGCTACAGAAAGTAGTAGGAACATGGTGATATCTCTCTCCTGACAAGCATATGGCCTCATCATTTTTCTGTGAGGATGTCAGAAGAGGCTCCCTGATGATTTGATCAGCACTTGTTGTCGGGCACCATGTTCAACTGAGTGTTCCTGATGAATTAATATCTTAATAAAGTTAATATAAAGGTGGCATTAATAAAAGGGTGCTCTTGCCAGGCACGGTGGCTCACGCCCGTGATCCCAGGTGGGTGGATCATCTGAGGTCAGAAGTTGGAGACCAGCCTGGCCAATGTGATGAAACCCTGTCTCTACTGAAAATAAAAAAATCAGCCAAGCATTGTGGCGGGCACCTGTAATCCCAGCTCAGGAGGCTGAGGTAGGAGAATTGCTTGAACCTGGGAAGCAGAGGTTGCAGTGAACTGAGATTGCGCCATTGCACTCCAGGCTGTGCGACAAGAGTGAAACTCTGTCTCAAATAAATAAAAATTAAAAAAAAATTAAAAGGGTGCTTTTACCCAAAGGCAAATCTCATTAGCATAGACAGAAATCAAAAATAGTTCTATATGGTCAAGAGATGTTTATATTTGTCTGTTATCTATATAATTGTTGACCTGTTTAGATATAAATTTCCCCTTCATCTAGGTGTATTAAAATTATAAAGAAAAATTTATCTTGGAGATTTCCATTGAAAGGGAGAAGAAAACCTTTATTCCTCTACTCTCCTAAATTCTCTGACTGGACCTGCAAATCAAACTGACAGATTAACAAAAGAAAAACAAAGTTTTATTTACATACGTATGTATGGGTGTTTCACAAAGAAATGAGACTCAAGGAGGTGGTCAGATAATTGAGGCTTATGTACACTTTGGGCCAAACAAAGGAAAAGAGGTTTGGGGCTTCTGCATGAGGAAAGGCAAGTTATGGAAAGGAGAAGGAGGAAATGCAGATAAATGCAGCCTGTCTTGCTATGCAGGTGAGAGTCTGAGGTGGAAAGAGTTGTCGCTGTGGCCACATGCAGTGGCTATGCCAGTAATCCAGCCTTTGGGAGGCCAAGGCGGGACGACTACTTCAGCCTAGGAGTACAAGACGAGCCTGGATAACAGGGAGAAACTGTCGCTACAAAAAAGAAAAAAGTTAGCCAGATGTGGTGGTGGTGGTGTGTGCCTGTAGTCCCAGCTACTCAGGAGGCTAAGGCAGGAAGACCACCAGAGACCAGGAATTGAAGGCTACACTGAGCTAGGAGGGTGCCACTGCTCTCCACTCTCTAGTAACAGAGGAAGATCTTCTCACTAAAAATAAAAATATAAATAAATAAATAAAAATTATTTGGTCAAGCACAGTGACTCATGACTGTAATTCCAGCACTTTAGGAGGTTGAGGCAGGAGGATTACTTGAGCCTAGGAATTTGAGACCAGCCTGGGCAACATAAGCAGATTCTGTCTCTACAAAAATAACAATTTAAAAAATTAACCAGGTGTGGTGATGTGCTCCCGTAGTCCCAGCTACCCCAGAGGCTGAGGTGGGAGGATCACTTGATCCCAGGAGGCCAAAGCTACAGTGAGCTGAGATCACACCACTACACTCCAGACTGGGCAACAGAGTGAGACCCTGTCTTTAAGAAAAAGGAGGGGGGGTCGGGCGTGTTGGCTCATGGCCTGTAATCCCAGTACTTTGGGAGGCCGAGGTGGGTGGATCACAAGGTCAGGAGATCGAGACCATCCTGGCTAACACCTCGTCTCTACTAAAAATACAAAACATTAGCAGGGCGTGGTGGCGGCGCCTGTAGTCCCAGCTACTCGGGAGGCTGAGGCAGGAGAATGGTGTGAACCCGGGAGGCGGAGCTTGCAGTGAGCCGAGATGGTGCCACTCACTCCAGCCTGGGTGACAGCGCAAGGCTCCATCTCAAAAAAAAAAAAAGAAAAAAAGAAAGAAAGAAAGAAAAAGGAGGGGGGTTGTCTGTCTCTAGGAGTAGCTGTCTTCCAGGTACAGAGGCCCGTTTCCCAGTGGAAATTACTTTCGTAAGTGTAAATCTTCTTTATAAAAGGTGGGGTGGGGGTGGGGGTGGGGGGGGCAGTATTTTTCACACAGACAGGGAAGGTAAAGAGCTTTTCCTTCATTCACTGGCTCTGAATTACTTAGTCAAAAAAATCCCTATGCCTAATGAGAGGTGACAGCATGCTGGCAGCCCTCCCTGGCTCTCAGGCGCCTCCTCGGCCTCAGTGCCCACTCTGGTCGCGTTTCAGTAGTCCTTCAGCCCTCCGCTGCACTGTGGGAGCCCCTCTCTGGGCTAGCTGAGGCTGGAGCCAGCTCCCTCTGCTTGCCGGGGGAGGTGTGGAGGGAGAGGCGCAGGTACCAACCGAGGCTGCGCAAGGCACTCACGGGCCAGGGCAAGTTCCAGCGCGACTTCCAGCTGGGCGCAGGCTCCATGGGCTGCACTCAGAGCAACTGGCCAGCACCGCTGGCCCCTGGTGATAAGGGGCTTAGCATCTGGTCCAGCAACTGTGGAGGGTGCACTGTGGAGGGTGTGCTGAGCCACACCAGTGCTGGCCCGCCGCACCTCGCTCAAATTCTCACCAGGCCTCAGCCGCCTCCCTGTGGGGCAGGGCTTGGGACCTGCAGCCCACCATGCCTGAGCCCCCCACCTCCATGAGCTCTCACAAGGCCCGAGCCTCCCCGACAGGTGCTGCCCCCTGCTCCGCAGTACCCAGTCCCATCAACCACCCAAGGGCTGAAGAGTGCAGGTGCACCACAGGACCGGAGGGCAGCCCCACCCACAGGCCGGACAGAGATCCACTAAGCAAAGTCAGCTGGGTTCCTGAGTCAGGTGGGGACTTGGAGAACTTTTATGTCTAGCTAAAGGATTATAAATGCACCAATCAGTACTCTGTATCTAGCTCAAGGTTTGTGAATGCACCAATCAGTGCTCTGTATCTAGCTAATCTAGTGGGGACTTGGAGAACTTTTGTGTCTAGCTGAAGGATTGTAAACGCACCAATCAGCACTCTGTCAAAACGGACCAATCAGCACTCTGTAAAATGGACCAATCAGCAGGATGTGGGTGGGGCCAGATAAGGAAATAAAAGCAGGCTGCCCAAACTAGCAGCAGCAACCTAATTAGTTCTATTTTCAAGCTGGGGAAGGATTGTTGTTTTATTCTTTGCAATATATCTTGTTGCTGCTCAGTTTTTGGATCCATACTGCCTTTGTGAATTGCAACACTCCCTGCAAAGGTCTGCAGCTCCTTCCTGAAGTAGCGAGACCTGGAACCCAGTGGGAGGAATGAAAAACTTCAGACGCGCCCTGTTAAAAAGCTGTAACACTCACAGCGGAGGTCCGCGGCTTCATTCTTGAAGTCAGTGAGACTAAGAACCCCCGGATTCCGGACACGCTAAGCAGCATATTTTGGGGTGGCATATTTTGGTACCTTTCTCCATTCTCCCTTTCAGAGCCCCATGTCCCTTTGGGCAACAGCTCTTGACCATTAGGATCTGCTCTTGGTTCCTTATTTGAGACCAATCAATTGTTCGCTATTATGAATGTGTTATGGTGAACCTGTTCTCTAAGTATGGAATGAAAGACAAGAAATTATGAATGTTAACAGGCAGCCTTGGCTTGGTACCACCGAGTTTCTACACAATCCAGTGTAGAATCTTGCTGAGATCCAATTCATTTATTTGGTAAAAATCAATTATCTTAACACTCCATAAGTATTGCTAGTATCTACTAAATCTAACTTAGGTTTTATTTATGAGTTTGAATGGATGTAATTCACCTCAACATGTCCTAGAATTTCAATTTTTCTGCATGACAACAGAAAAAGATAAAATTTATTCTTTATTGCATTAAGTCTGGTGGAATATGATTGGAAAGTCATTCTTCCAGAAATATTTATTGAAGATTCTCAATATGCCAAAATTTTTATGCATGGAGGCTAGAAAGGCTGCATGAGGGACTACAAAATCTTAAGAAAGTTGTTTCATTGAGAAATGAACCATGGGACCATGTTAATTAGCTCAGATGACGTTCTTTAATGGTAGAGTCAGTGGTGATAAAAAGCAAAAGATTGGAAAATGTAAACACAGCCTTTAAAATCTAATTCTATGTTAGTGCTTTGGAACTGTTTTTCATTAGGCTCTCTCTAGGGGAAGTCTTGTTAATAAGTCTTTACCAAGTACACTGTAAGGGGCCACATTTTCTACATTTGCATTAGGAGATTGAAAGTTGGTTTATAACTTTTATTTTTTTTATTTTTTTATTTTTATTTATTTTTATTTATTTTTTATTTATTTTTATTATACTTTAAGTTCTAGGGTACATGTGCATAACGTGCAGGTTTGTTACATATGTATATTTGTGCCATGTTGGTGTGCTGCACCCATCAACTCGTCAGCAGCCATTAATTCATCATTTATATCATGTATAACTCCCTGATGCAATCCCTCCCCCCTTCCCCCTATAACTTTTAAAGATCAAATTACTTCTATGCATTTTATGTGTCCCAATTTCAAGTGTAAAGGGCACATATAAAACCTTGAAGAGGGATAGATGGCCATTGGACTTTACATAATGCCTAGAATAGACACACTGATGATCCTAAACATATTTTTAGAGATCGAAAGACAAAAATCAACATTGAAATAGAATTTAAGTGAAACAAGAAAATTTTAATTAAATATATATTATATTTGTTTAGTACATATATGTTTAAAATCATCTTGCTTCACTTAAATTCTATTTCTCATATATTCGTGTGTGTGTGTGTGTGTGTGTGTGTGTGTGTGTGTGTTTATTTTGGTAGAGCCAGGGTCTTGTTTTGTTGCCCAGGCTGGTCTTGAACTCCTGGGCTCAGGCGATCCTCTTGCCTCTGCCTCTGAAAGTACTGGGATCATAGGTATGAGCCACTGTGCCTAGCCAGACAGTTTTTAAAAAAGAAATTCATCTTCACATTGTGACTATCAGTGTATCCTACTAATAGCTGAAAAGCTCATATAGATTCAGAGTTCAACCACCTCACTCTCCTACCCCCCCCAAAAAAATAATAAAAATAGAAAAAGAACAGTGGCTCTCTTCTGTTAAAGGAAAACACAAACCTAGGAGAAACCAAGTTTGGAGACAACATACGATCTCTTGCTACTGGAGGCCATGTTTTCATAAGGAAAGATAGCATTGCCACTGCCTTGGGCTCCAGTCATGCAGATGGCCCTATCTGTAAGTTACTCAGTCTACCTGAAGCAAACTGCTTCTCCCAAAACAGAAGAGTGCCTGGTAACCCAATTACACCTTGCTGTTTTTTCTCCTCGCACTCTTTTCTTCTGGTTCACATGAGAAGAGGGGATTCTGAATCATAAACTAGCTCTAGGAGATGTGTACTGGCTGTAGTTTTTGGTTAGTGACACATAAACGAAATCTATTTTGATGTGTATTCTCATTCTTAAATTAACTTTCTCAGACATATCAACACATTTTTTTTTTTTTTTTGGCCAAGGTACAATATGGCAAATATAATTTACTATTTCTTATCAAATTAAGATTGTGGTCTATCTCAAGGTTACAATTAAACATGACATGTGCTTTTAAAGAATAATTTTAGTTACAAATAGATAAATAAGGCCGCCTGTAATCCCAAAAGTTTGGGAGGCCGAGGCTGGCAGATCACTTGAGGTCAGGAGTTCGAGACTAGCCTGGGCAACATGGCGAAACCCCATCTCTACTGAAAATACAAAAAGTTAGCCAGGCATGGGTGGCATGTGCCTGTAATTCCACCTACTCGGGAGGCTGAGGCAGGAGGATCACTTGAACCCGGGAGGTGGAGGTTGCAGCGAACCAAGATGGTGCCACTGCACTCCAGCCTGGGTGACAGAGTGAGCCTCCATCTCAAAAACAAACAAACAAAACAAGAAATCACAAATATATAAATAAAAGAAACAGAACTAATGAAGCTCAGCTCGTTTCCTAAAAAGTAACAGTGAAACTGGAAAAGGCAATCCCAGATTCACCCCAAGCACTCATTCTCACAGCTGCTGGGAGGGTCAACAGGTTCAATTCTGCTGCCTCCAGCCTCTCTCAGGTGCAGGAGAAGAAAAATCTCTCTCCATCTACCCTTCTAAGTTCTCAGTTGGGAACCCCTTCACGAAAGACAGATTAATAAGAGAAAAAGCATAGAAATTTAATTAATATAAGTTTTACATGACATGGAAACATCCATGAGAAAATAAAGACACAGAAAAAGGATTAAACTGCGGTGTGTTTATGCTGTTTGATGAAGAGTGGAAAGTCTTGGGGAAATGTGACAGAGCAGAGTATGAGCTAAGAATATGGGCTAAGAGTATGGGCTAAGAGTATGGGCTAAGAGTATGGGCTAAGAGTATGGGCTAAGAATATGGGCTAAGAGTATGGGCTAAGAATATGGGCTAAGAGTATGGGCTAAGAGTATGGGCTAAGAGTATGGGCTAAGAGTATGGGCTAAGAATATGGGCTAAGAATATGGGCTAAGAGTATGGGCTAAGAATAGTAAACTGGGGGACACTCAGCAGGGACCATTTGTTCCGATTCCTCCCAATATTCCTTTGTCTTTGGAGATAAGAATGTTGTCCTCTAGGTCTAGGAAGGCACCTCTCACATGAGGGTCTCATCACCTGCTTCAGGAAAGAAGGACAGAGACAGGTCAGAGAGACCTTCTTGCCATTTCTCAAATTCCTTCAGCTTGACATATTCAGTATGCCAAGGTGCCATATTTTGAGGTTGTACTGAATCCCATCAAAGGCATTGATTTCTAGGGCACTCTCCCATAAACTTTCTGCACCCAAATTCAGTCTCCAAGACTGCTTTCTAAGTCAGTTAATATAAAAATCAGTGAAGAGCAACACATCACAACACTGAAACATCTTTCAAATAAGTAAGATTTTAAAAAAAATCAAATAAGTAAGATTAAGGCAATGAACTTGAAAATGATCCTGTAATTGTCTTACAAAATACACATCCATGTTATCCTTGCAATTTTATTTTCCATGTAAAACATGTCACATGACTGAAAAGGTTCTCATTAACCTATTAAGAACTAAAAACCACCATTGAGCTCAACCAGGTGCTCTTATTCTCATGGCCTGACATGTCTTCCTCTCCCTCACCACTCTCCTTCTTCCCTAGTAGTCTCCAGATGTTCAGTTAACTATGGTATGTGCTCTTTTTCTCAAAGCCAAGTACTTCCGAGTTTCCTCTTATATGATGTCCTATATAAATAAATGTTTAAAGCATATCAATATAAAATTGAGATAATGGAAATATTTACTGTTCCTATCACTTCATCTTTTCAAAGCCAACTTTAACAGCAAACACTATTGGCCTCGCAAGGCAGGAGATCTGAAGACAGATATATTAAATAAATAATTTTGATGTGTACCATGAGCCAAGGTAATAATATAAGATTGTGAACACTCACTGGGAAAAATAACGATCTGATGTAGAAAATGACAGGATATTTGAGAGAATATAGATATTTTTCTGGACAAAAGTAAACATTAATGTATTTATGAAATGTTTCTCACTGAGAAGTAAACTCTGACCTTTTTCTCTCTTGCCCAAATTCCTATCTAAGGGGCCTGGGGAGTCACGCCTACAAACCAAAACATCTCATCAGATGGGCTTTATTTCACCCTCTATAATGTGGCTCACTTTCCAACCTGACACTAGCATAACATCACATGAAAGATAAAGAAAGAAATCAAAATATTTTACCCCCAAAATATGTAGGGTTTTTGGCCATATTTTGAAATGGCGCTGCAAAGTCTTTTTTGCATCTGTGAAGAATCTCTGTTAACATAACTAATCTTCCCCTTCCAGGACCTCCCAATCCTGAAAAGATTAATTGAGAATCTAGCAGTTTCTATTTTTTATTTTTATTTTTATGTTCATGTTTTTTGAGATAGGATCTCACTCTGTCACTCCACAGGCTGGAGTCCAGTGGAGGGATCTCAGCTCACTGCAACCTCCACATCCTGGGCTCAAGGTTCAAGCAATCGAGAGTCTAGCACCTTTTAAAGGTTTGAATAGGAGACATTCACCATCTGTTGTTTCTAAGGGCAGCCACCTATAAGATTTCATAAGAACCTCAGTGTCCACAGTCCCTTATCTTAACCCAGACACTCCTTTCTATTGACTGTATTATTCTATTTAGATAATAACTCTTTTAACGAATTGCCAATCAGGAAATCTTTGACTCCATCTACGATCTGGAAGCTCCCTCTTGGAGTTGTTCTGCCTTTTCAGAATAAACCTCATGTGTATTGTGTATGTCTCCCCAGAACATATAGAACCAAGCTGTGGCCCAAACACCTTGGACACACGTTCTCAAGGTCTCTTGAGGCCGTGCCTCGGGCCATGGTCATTCATATTTGGCTCAAAATAAACTTCTTCAAATACAGAGTTTGGCTATTTTTGTTGACATTGTAGGGATAAAAAAATGATTACATCATATGTGACTGTACTGACTGAGGTAGCATTTACAAAGGACAGAATTCAGATAAATAAGAAGGAGGTTCTAGAGAGGCAGCCTTGTTGACCTACCTTCTTGCTATCTGAAATGTTCGGTTGTGGGAAGTGGAAATGAACCCTTTTCCTACACACCGTAGATGAGGCTAAGAGTGGGCAACAACTGGCCACATACTACATGCAGATGGATGGCAGAGACAGCCAGGACCTGGACAACCTTGGTACCCTAGAAAGAGACACCACCACCTGTGAAGTGTATGTACCCAAAAGACAAAAATTACCTGAATCTAATCAAGGACTTAAATCTAGTAACTGGTTTCAAAAAATACCAGTGAGAGCTGGGTGCAGTGGCCCATGTCTGTAGTCTCAGCTACTCAGGAAGCTGAGGTGGGAAGATGGCTACGATCACGCCTGTGTACAGTCACTGCACTCCCGCCTGGGCAACATGGTGAGAACTCATCTGGTAAAAAAATACACATGTAGGTGATGAAGGAAAATGATGCCATGGGGACATAATCAACAAAATCTAGAATTGGAAATTTCTAGATGTAAATTATTAGGTTTCTTCAACAAATAGCAAGGGAAAAAGAAGATGGAGGGAAATCACAGATTAAAGCAAGTTGATACATATGAAGCAAATGTGATATGTGGTCCTTGTTTAGATCCCAATGCAAACAAACCAAATGTAAAACAAACATTTTTGAGAATTGAGAAAATTTGTACACTCACCAGATATTTGATTATATTAACATTATTGTTGATTTTAGGGATATTAATGATATTGTGTTTACATTAAAGAAAGAATCCTTATGTTTTAGGAATATATGTTGGAGTGCTTCTGAATGAAATGATATGATGTCTGGAATTTCCTTTAAATTATTTGGGAGGTGGGAGGATGGGTGGAGAAAGAGATGAAATAAGAGTGGACAAATGGCGGAGATTGTTGAAGGTGGGTGATGGCTGTGAAGGGTGGGTGAACTGAAGAAAATGACAGAGGTGAGTTTTTTTTTTTTTTTTTTTTGAGACAGAGTCTCGCTCTGTCACCCAGGCTGGAGTATAGTGGCGTGATCTCAGCTCACTGCAACCTCTGCCTCTGGAGTTCAAGTGATTCTCCTGCCTCAGCCTCCCGAGTAGTTGGTACTACAAGCGTGTGCCACCATGCTCAGCTAATTTTTGTATTTTCAGTAGAGGCGGGTTTCACCATGTTGGCCAGGATGGTCTTGATCTCTTGACCTCATGATCTGCCTGCCTTGGCCTCCCAAAGTGCTGGGATTACAGGCGTGAGCCACCACACCTGGCCTGATGGAGGTGATTTTAATCCATTTAGAGGTTTATTTTGCCAAGGCTGAGGAAGCACTTGACAAATAGAGACACAAGTCACTGTAGGATCTGTGGCCCACCCTTTTTTCGAAGAGGATTTTAAGAACTTCAATATTAAAAGGGGAAAAGCAGGCAGGAGGGTAAAAGAGGGAAAAGGAGATGGAGGGTTGGTCACATTCTTTTGAATACACATGAAAAGGAGTGGGTAGATGAACAATCAATTATGTATTCATCTCCTGCTCAGTACATCTGTACTTTACACAAGATAAGGTAAACATCAGTAGAGAAAGCAATTCAATATGCATTCATCTGAGGGTGGGCTGGGGGACAATTTCTAGGATCCTCTTATTCCATATTCTTGAAGATAAACTGTTAATTTCCATGGTTAGAGCGAGGGAGGCCCCTGTGGAAACATGTGGACTTCCATCAGTAGCTATTAGTTTCGGAAGAAAAGGAAAGGCAGGGTTTTTTGGTTTTCTCATTACTCAGCTTTCAAGCTTAACTTTCCCATTTTGGCATACCGAATTTGGGCTCCCAAGATGTCTTCCTTTCATAGGAGAAAAAGTAATTTCTTTTCTCAGTCCTTGTAAGTTCGTAACCGGCACAGATTTCTGTTAACAGAAGACAGATTAACAAGAGAGAGAAAAAAAAGCATTTTTATTTACATGTGTGTGCCTATCCCATGGGGAGAAAGCTGAGTTCAAAAGTACCTCTCAGAAAGGTGGCTTAGGGTCCTGGCTTACATAGCACATCTAGCAAAGAACAATATATTCAGAAGTGACAGGACAAAGGACGAAGCAGCTCCAGGCTCCCAAAAGTGGAACAACTATGGAAAGGTAGTAAAGCCTGCTCCCAGACTCCTCTGGCCCTGCTGGCACCAGCCACTGCACTGAGAAGTGAGCCACTGTTGACCTCTCTGTCTTCAGGCAGATCGGGGAGGCAGAAGCTTGTCTGCATCTTTTCACAGCAATTTTTATGGCCTGCCTTAGGTAAGAAAGGGCAGCTCAGACAGCCCTTTCCTGTAACTATACTTTCCACTTGCCAAAGAAGCATATTTCGGGGTGAAATGTTCTGGGGTTCTTAAGATGTATGGGAGTTCATAAGATTATTTTCTCTTCTGCTGTGTCTAAAATTCCACAATGAAGAAGTTAAAAAATCTCTACTGTAATTAAAAGCAAACTGAAAAATATTACCGTTTTAGTGAATTAAATATTTGAAGTTTTCACACAAAAATGCAAGTTTTTAGAATCTATGCATCTGAAGGATATTTTTTAAAATCTAAAAATTGAATATAATTAATATGCAAATTATGTTCTTTTCTAACCTAGGATGCTACTTATTAAAAACCTAAATTATGGCTTTAAAGAAAATAATAGAGTTTTTTAGTTCACCTTAATTATATATTTTATAGTTTTGTTTTCTGTTTTGGGTTTTGTTTTTGGTTTTGTTTTTGGTTTTGTTTTTTTTTTTTTTGACAGGGTTTTGCTCTGTCTGGAGTGCAGTGGTGCAATCATGGCTCTCTGCAGCCTCAAGCCTCCTGGGCTCAAGTGTCCTCCCTCAAGTAGCTAGAACTTGGCCCTCAAGTAGCTAGAGCTACAGGTGCTCACCACCATGGCCTGGATAGTTTTTGTGGCTTTTTTTTTTTTTGGTAGAGATGTGGTTTTGCCATGTTGTGCATGCTTTAATTATATATTATACAGGGAATAACAAAGACACTATCAGTGTAAACATGCTAGAAGCCAATATAAGCCACTTCAAACAAGCAATGTACCTACATGACCTACATGAGAGCTTTTCAATCTAAGTTGTGAGGCTTGGTCAGAGTTGTGCCTGAAATTACTGAATTTTGTTTCATTTCTTACACACTATTATTGCATTAGTAAATTTGTTATGCACTATTATAGCATTATAATTCTTATGAAATATAAATATACTCTGTATGATAAAACAGATGCTGAGTTCTACAGAAACTCTTCAATTTATATCACCCCAGCAAAATATCAGCAACAATGGCTAACGAGTGTGGAGTACTTTCTGTAGTGTCTAATATATTACTGTGTCACATTAGTGGAGTGGCATTATTAGTGCTTCTCTTTCTTCTCAGGCTGAGGAACCAACAGATGAGAGGGTTCGGGAAGGAACCGCTAGGTTCCAGAAGTGCTGAGGTGGGATTTGAGTTCTGATCCTCTCACTCCAGATCCTGCCTTCATCATCATTCCAAAGACTGTCCTTATGACAATAACAATTAGTTGAACTCACTTTCTAGAATCCAATATCGCAGTGGTTCTCCAAATTAGTACATTGCATTATGAAGTAAATTTGCCTTATTTATTACTGTTTTACTTTCATCCACCAGTAGAGGGAGTACAAATTCACCTGTAACTGAGTTCAGATCCCCAAAACAGATTCAGGGAATGATAGGATCAGGCAGGAGTTTAAATCTTGTATTTTTATGTGTTAAGGAATCCGAGGTGGCAAAGGTTGGGTGAGTTAATGCAGTTACATGGTGGCCAATGGTGGGGCTAGATGAACAGGTCCTTTCTGGGGATATCAGGTTTCCTTCCTAGCCCACTGGGTGGTCATGTGGAATGTTTCAGAAAGCCAAGCTCAGTTTCCTTCAAGAAAGTGAGTGAGCACTAGATTAAGATACATTTGTATTTGGCTGTGGTGAAACAGTTGATGATATATTCCGTAAAATGAACATTAATTTAGCAAATTAATATACTGCACAAATAAGTATACAAAAGCAAAATCAAGAGGTAAATGAAGACAAAATTCCTCTCTGGGTCTTTCAAAAACACAATATTAGTTGAGAACGAATTGACTGTTTACAACTGGAGGTGAGAAGGGTGTATTCACAGATGCCTGCCTGAGACCATTGGACAAAGGGATGAGTTCCAGTTAAATTTTGGGAAAAAAAAGGGGGGGGAAACAATAGGGCACAGTGGCTCACACCTGTAATCCCAGCCCTTTGGGAGACCGGGACGGACAGATCGCTTGAGGTCAGGAGTTTGAGACCAGCCTGGCCAATATGGCGAAACCCCGTCTCTACTAAAAATACAAAAATTAGCCAGACATGGGCGGCTGTAGTCCCAGCTACTCGGGAGGCTGAGGCAGGAGAATTGCTCGAACCCAGGAGGCAGAGTCTGCAGTGAGCCGAGATCGTGCCACTGCACTCCAGCCTGGGCGACAGTGAGACTCCATCTCAAAAAAAAAAAAAAAAAAAAGGTGAGGTGTTGGGGGTGGGGGAACAAAACAAAAAGCTGACCCTGAAAGTTTCCTTACTACTCAGTTTGAGAGAAAAAAAAGTCCAGCTCCCCTGTTGTTTACGCTCATGCCTGGCTCTGCCTCCGCTGCCTGCCATACACTTTGCCGGGGCGGGGCTGACTCTGGCTCCTTAGGGGCAGAACTGTCTATAACACTGTGTTAAGTTCCACCTTTTCTATGTCTGGGAGGACACGCCTGTTTCGTGTTCATTTGCATTCCCAGCTTGTCTTTCTTTTTTTCCTGGTGCACACAGGAGGTGCTCCGTCGGCTGGCAGGCCCGTTTCGGGTGTTGTCTTTCTTTTTTTCCTGGTGCACACAGGAGGTGCTCCGTCGGCTGGCAGGCCCGTTTCGGGTGTTGTCTTTCTTTTTTTCCTGGTGCACACGGGAGGTGCTCCGTCGGCTGGCAGGCCCGTTTCGGGTGTTGTCTTTCTTTTTTTCCTGGTGCACACGGGAGGTGCTCCGTCGGCTGGCAGGCCCGTTTCGGGTGTTGTCTTTCTTTTTTCCTGGTGCACACACGGGAGGTGCTCCGTCGGCTGGCAGGCCCGTTTCGGGTGTTGTCTTTCTTTTTTTCCTGGTGCACACAGGAGGTGCTCCGTCGGCTGGCAGGCCCGTTTCGGGTGTTGTCTTTCTTTTTTTCCTGGTGCACACAGGAGGTGCTCCGTCGGCTGGCAGGCCCGTTTCGGGTTTTCTAATCCAGGCTTTTGACTAGGTTTGGTAGCTATTCTCATTCTACTTCTCATTCTTTCTAATGCTCTTTCTACTGTTTTTCACTTAGACGTAGTTTTCTTGGTAAGGAAGGCCATGGTAAGCAGACGTAGTGTGCACAGTAAATATGCAGCCCTTCTGAGTTCCTGGATCGCAGTAGCACCATAGTCACCCATGAGAGCCACATAACAGCCACACCGAGTTCTAAGAGTGAGTAGAGTTGGACCAAGTTGTGAAACTTCAAGGTTGCCTTTTTTTTTAGTTGAGGCCTAACCTAGGCTTGGCTGGGCACTTTTTTCAGGGTGCTAGTGTTGTAGAACCTCTGAGAGCAGAGAAAGGTTTATTCGATTTGGCCAAGGCCAGAGGGCGGGAGAGAAAATCTCGCAATTCTGATCTGTCTTTGGACATAATTGAAGCTTTATGAGGAAGGTGGGGGTGCGGGAGTGGTGATCCCAAGACCAAAGCTGCTCGCCTCCCTCGGTCCCTTGGCCAGATGAAACTTCTAGATGCCTTAAAGGATCTTGTTCTTTAAAAGAAAAACAAAGCTGGGTGTGGTGGCTTATGCCTGTAATCCCAGCATTTTGGGAGGCCAAGGCAGGCAGATCACTTGAGGTCAGGAGTTTGAGACCATCCTGGCTAACATAGAGAAATCCCCGTCTCTACTGAAAATACAAAAATTAGCCAGGTGTGGTGGTGGGTGCCTGTAGTCCCAGCTACTTGGGAGGCTACAGCAGGAGAATCGCTTGAACCCGGGAGGTGGAGGTTGCAGTGAGCCAGGGATTGTGCAACTGCACTCTAGCCTGGGCGACAGAGTGAGACCCTGTCAAAAAAAAAAAAAAAAGAAAGAAAAGAAAGAAAGAGAGAGAGACAGAAAGAAAGAAAGAAAGAGAGAGAGAGAGAGGGAGGGAGGGAGGGAGGGAGGGAGGAGGAAGGAAGGAGGGAGAGAGAGAAGGAAAGAAAAGGAAAGGAAAGGAAAAGAAAGGAAAGGAAGGAAGGAAGGAAGGAAGGAAGGAAAGAAAGAAAAGAAGAAAGAAAGAAAGAAAGAAAGAAAGAAAGAAAGCCCATCAGAGACAGAACGAAGAAAGAAAGAAAGAAAAAGAAAGAAAGAAAGAAAGAAAGAAAGAAAGAAAGAAAGAAAGAAAGAAAGAAAGAAAGAAAAAGAGAGAAGGAAGGAAAGGAAGAAAGAAAACAGAAAAACAAGTTCATCGATCTCACAGGCAGACCCTGGAGGGTTAGGATAAGAAGGTAATCATTTATTAGCAACTCCCCTCCACCAAAATGACTCCATGCCAGTAAATGTGCACGGGGAGAGGAGAGGACAAAGAGAGAGGAAAATAAGCAAAACAAACACCTTAGGGGCTTTTTGTGTTTGTTTTTGTTTTTTGAGATGGAGCTTAGCTCCTGTTGCACAGGCTAGCGTGCAATGGTGCGATCTCGGCTCACTGCAACCTCTGCTTGCCCCCCCACCAACCCCCTCGAGTTCAAGTGATTCTCCTGTCTCAGCCTCCAGAGTAGCTGGGATGACAGGCACGCACCACCACACCCGGCTAACTTTGTATTTTTGGTAGAGACAGGGTTTCTCCATGTTGGTCAGGCTGGTCTTGGACTCCTGACCTCAGGTGATCCACCCACCTTGGCCGCCCAAAGTGCTGGCTTTACAGGCATGAGCCACCGTGCCTGGCCTAGGGTTTTTAAACTATAGGCTCAGTCACACTAGCCTGGTCTCCTTTTGCCTTTCAAGGCCAAAGACACATACCTCCAGGAAGCTGTGTCGCACCACCTACATGCTGTAAAGATAAAAGAATGCACTTATCTAGGCCACTGCTGTCAGGTCTTCGTTTCTTTATTTTTCTTTCTTTTTTTTTTTTTTTGAGACAGAGTCTTACTGGAGTGCAGTGGTGCAATCTCAGCTCACTGCAACCTCTGCCTCCTGGATTCAAGCAATTCTCTTGTCTCAGCTTCCCGAGTAGCTGGGACTACAGGCGCCCGCCACCACACCCAGCTAATTTTTGTACTTTTAGTAGAGACAGGGTTTTACCTCATTAGCCAGGATGGCCTGGATCTGACCTCGTGATCCGCCCACCTCGGCCTCCCAAAGTGCTGGGATTATAAGCGTGAGCCACTGCACTCCGCCTCATGTTTTCATTTCTGCAACAGACACCTCCATGCCCAGGTCTTCCAGTCTTCTAGCTGTGATCTTTCTCAAGACTGACACTGGGAGTGAAGCAAACCCCAAACTGGTCCCAGAGAAGGAGAGACAAATACACCCACCACCTGCAGCTCCCGCGGACACCATTCGTTAATCACAGCTCTCCTTCCGCCATTCATGGATCACAGCTCTCCTTCCTGCTGAGCTTGGGTGTAGCCTCAGAGTCCTTCTCAACGTAGCATTCCAGACAGCCACCACCAAATGTGGCTTGACACTCAAACAACACACATTTACCATTCCTGCCTGTCAATGAGAACTAGAACTGGACACTACTTAAAGTGGCGTAGATCGATTTTATGGAGAAACTAAACTGCTGTAATAGGGGAAAAGAGACTTCAGGACAGAACTGAGCTCAGTTTGAGTACAGGCACAAGTGAGAATTTATCACTGAACAGCAGGATGGGGGTTTCAGTGGATGGAAAGTCACTAAGAGGAAACATCAAGTAGTAGGTTGTTGAGAAACTGACTTAACAGGGTTCTTGCTGAGAGCAGGCTGGCAGGATGGGATATCAAGAGTTGGGAATTCTTTTGTAGGGAAGGAAAAATATCTTTTCTCCTACCCTTCAGAGTTTGTGGCTGGGGACCCCGTAACAAAAGACAGATTAACAAGAGAAAAGCATAGAAATGTATTTAATATAAGTTTCAGGAGACATAGGAGCCTTCGTAAGAAGACGAAGAGCCAAAGAAATGTTTAAACCTTAGTGTTGTTATGCTAGATTGGATGAAGAGTGGAGAGTCCTGAAAAAATGTTTGAGGCCAGAGCTCCATATAGTCAACTGGGGGAACATTTAGCAAGTCTCAGATTCCTCTCAGTGTCCCTAAGTCTTTTTTTTTTTTTTGAGAAGGAGTTTCACTCATGTTGCCCAGGCTGGAGTGCAATGGCACGATCTCGGCTCACTGCAACTTCTGCCTCCTGGGTTCAAGAGATTCTCCTGTCTCAACCTCCCAAGTAGTTGGGATTGCAGGCATGCGCCACCAAGCCCAGCTAATTTTGTATTTTCAGTAAAGACGGGGTTTCTCCATGTTGGTCAGACTGGTCTCAAACTCCTGACCTCAGGTGATCTGCCTGCCTGGGCCTCCCAAAGTGTTGGGATTGCAGGCATGAGCCACGGTGCCCAGCTCCCTCTGTCTTTAAAGTCAAGGACACTCCTTCCCTCCCGGTATAAAGAGGTCACCCCTTACATAAGGGTTGTATAATCCGCCTCAGGGGAAGGTCAGAAAATCGTTTCACCAATTCCTTCAGCTAAAATATTCAATATACCAAGGTAGTGTGTCCTGAACTCCACCACTCTCTAAACTGAAATAGCAGGATTCGTGATAAAACTGAACTCAACGAAGATGAACACAGAAGCCCACGGAGGACACCTGATGGAGAAGAGGGCTCAGAGGAGTGTGACCACAGTGTGGTTAAGAAGAAAGTCTTTGTCACGCCACAGAGTTAGAGTACACAGCCCTCTCTAGCTAAGAAACTATAAATAACTCCAAAGCAATCCATCTGCAGTTCCAGGTAGACAACGTCACGTGCACCATCAGTCGCTTTTGACACCAGGCAATTCTAGGCACGTCGGCATGCTGAGTGTGTTGAGCAGAAGGAGGTTGAGAGATCACAGAAGCAAGAAAGTCTCTCCAATCTTTCCTGCCCTCCTTTCTCCTAACCCCCTTTCCCCTCTAAAGCAGGTCATGGAATCGAGAATTCTCCTCCCCTGAAGCAAGTCATCAAACTCTGGAACGTCACTCTCTGAGCTCATCGCTCCTCCAGTGAAGACCCTCATGTGACAGGTATCGTGTCCTATACCTGGGGCGGGGGAAGGAATTCATAGACACAAAAAGAATCGGAACAAACAGGCCTAAAGGAGTTCCCCCAAGTTTATTACCATTAGATCACACTCTCTTTTATCCAGTCATCCTTCTCTACAACTATCTACTTTTTTTCATCAGACTTAGCATAAAAATACAGTTTTCCCTGGTTCTTGGGGCCTTCATTCCTGAAGGCCGCTGTGACATGTGAAGCTTTCATTAAATGTATTTTTTAAGCTTTTCTCTTGTTAATCTGTCCTATGTTACGGAGGTGTCAGCCACAAACTGAATGGGTGAAAAAATATATTACTTTTTGTGCTCTACAAGGCTCAAGGCTCAGAAAGGTATTTTTCAAAAAAGAACTTGAGTTGTACAGCTCTATTTCATTTTTTCGCAGAGACCACATAGACAAAATTGAACAAAGCATTTTATAACTTGTCCAAGAAGGCAAAAATATAGGTCACTGAAAACATAGTCATCTTGAATTACTTTTATTTGCCAAACTTTAATTTAATCCTTGTAATAGTCGCATGAAGAAAAGCTTTTTCTACCAATTTTCCTACCAGTTGAACACTGTTTTGAAAGTGGGCTGTCAGTTGCACAGCTCGGTGTTTCAACTAATAACCTATTTTGCAGCTGACATACAGGAATACAAGTGCTATACATGAAATAAATGTTATTTTTCTCTTCTATGGAATTGGATCCAGAAAAAAGCCAGTGAGAAAGGCTTTTTGTATGTACGTTTGTCCTGGCACTTTTTCCTTATTAAAAATTTAATGGTGTGGGCCACATATTCATATTCGGATCAACTGTAGCTGTGATAATTAAGATTTTACTTTTATGACAGTCTAGAAGAGCACAGATTTTACATTCAATATTCTGCCACTTGACAATTCTTTAGCCAGCTTTTCCCAACTTCCCTTCTCATAAGACTCCACTCCAGATTCTGATTCAGCAAGGTTGAGATGGAGGCTGGAGTCCTGGTATTTACAAAGAACTGCAAGTGATGTTTATAACCAGAAAGGTTTGGAAAGCACCACTCCAGGCAAATATTCAGTTTTAGGGGTTTTAAAAGATTTTCAAAACAAAGCTGAAGATTTTAGTTTATTTTTATTTTTATTTTTTCGAGACAGGGTCTGGCTCTGTCACCCAGGCTGGAGTGCGGTGGCATGATCATAGCTCACTACAATCTCAAACTCCTGGGCTCAAGCCATCCTCTCTCCTCAGCCTCCCAAGTAGATGGGACCATAGGTGCATACCACCACTTCCAGCTAGTTTTGTTTTCAAAATTTTTGTAGAGATGGGGTCTTGCTCTGTTGCCCAGCCTGGTCTTGAACTCCTGCTCTCAAAGGATCTTCCTGCCTCAGCCTCCCAAAGTACTGGGATTGCAGGCGTGAGCCACTGTGCCTTACCAAAACTCAAGATTTTTCAACACAACACTAACACCACAAAGGACAGACATGACGGTCGCCCTGGTGAAGAGGTGAAAGCACTTGCCAGCTGCCGCTGCCTCAGCCTGCCCCAACCCCATGCAGCCCTGCTCCTTCTCTCACTAGAAGTGGCAGGGGAAGGCACGGCAGGGAGAGGGGTAGGGACACTCTGAGCATCCCCAGAAACCATCGCAGCGCCTCTTGCCGGGCTGCAGTGGGGCCACTGCATTCCACCAAGTCAGCAGAGGGCTCTCAGGACCAGACCAGAATACACTTCCATATGCATTTCTTCCACAATTCTTTGAGTGAAGCAGCACCCTCTGTGCAGAATCTTTATAATTATTCTTGTCTCACTCTTTTGTCTCTCTACAGTGCCTTTGGTAACAGCAGGGATTCCAGAAACAAGGACGAAAGCATCTGGCAACAAGGAGGCTGCTGGCAAGACTGAGGGCGGCAGAGCTGGGAGGATGAATGTGTGAGAAGTGGACAGGCGACAGGAAGAGAAAGGAAGAGAGAAGGAACAGACCGACCGGGGACAGCCCCTCAGTGGCCTGTAGTGAACTTTCCCCAAACCTGTCCTCCTGGCAGAACTGTCTCAACCAGCTCCTGGAGGCGGAGCCAATCCCAGGCCAGAGGCTACAGCAAGCAGACTTCAAGGTCGCTGCCTGCACCTCCCACAGTGGCTTTCACAGCTTCCCTGCCAGCTCCATGCCTACCCTAAATCTCCAAAAAGCATCTGAGGAGGCAACTCCCACTTGGGGTTAAAACACCAGTGTCACCCCTGTCAGAAAAATGTGCATTATTCGTGTGGTGAACTAAAAATAAAATCTTAAGCCCCCCACTGATCAGACCCCCTCTTGGCCAAGGGAACTCCAGAGAAAGCCTAAAACTGAGTTTCAGGCCATCACAGGAAGGGAGGTCAGGCATGTCTCGTCATACCCACTTTCTTTTGGACCTTAAACACAACAACTGACCAGCATTCCTGTAAAAACAGATATCATAAGGCTGACAAAACAGACTCTTTGTCATAATAAGAAGCCAAATTCTAGGCCGGGAGCAGTGGCTCATGCCTGTGATCCCAACACTTTGGGAGGGTGAGGTGGGCAGATCACAAGGTCAGGGGATTGAGACGATCCTGGCTAACACAGTGAAACCCCATCTCTACTAAAAATACAAAAAATTAGCCGGGCATGGTGGCGGCGCCTGTAGTTCCAGCTACTCAGGAGGCTGAGGCAGGAGAATGGCGTGAACCTGGGAGGTGGAGCTTGCAGTGAGCTGAGATCACACCACTGCACTGCAGCCTGGGCGGGGTGACAGAGCAAGACTCTGTCTCAACAAAACAAACAAACAAACAAAAAACAAT
The DNA here is from genome assembly GCF_007565055.1 of Rhinopithecus roxellana. NCBI lineage: Eukaryota > Metazoa > Chordata > Mammalia > Primates > Cercopithecidae > Rhinopithecus > Rhinopithecus roxellana. Next base: position 107,349,680 of record NC_044550.1, on the reverse strand, counting down.
TCTAAACAGGATGTAAGGCCGGGAGTCTTGCTGAACAGGTCGTACTGTGGCTGACTCTGACACAGCATCTTTATCTTTTTTTCCTTTTTTATTCTTCGCAGGGCAAATCCTAAGCATCTTTAACTTAACTTCAACAGCCCCTTGTGCTAACTCCATATTTTTAGACAAAATTTTGTTCCTTTCGCCAACTGCAGATTAAAGAATCTCAGAATCTGCCTGTGACCTGCAAGCTCCCACTTCAAGATGTCCTGCGTTTCCTGGCCAGGCCAGTGCACACTTTCCACGTATGGGTTTGTTCTGCCTCCTGGAAATGTGTAAGGCCACACTGCAACGCAGCCGCCTCAGGAGCACTTGCTCAGAACCCCTTGAGACTGGTTCCCTGGGCTGTGGCCACTCATATTGGCTCAGAATAAACTCATTAAAATATTTTACAGAGTTTGTTTTTTCCCACTAGCAATGTCAACCTAAAAGGAAGAAACTGAAACAAAATTAATGTAAGTAGAGAGTTGATTTGGGCTAAGCTTGAGGATTGCAATCTGGGAGCATAGATTCAAGTTGCCCTGAACATACATCCCAATGAGCAGAAGTTATACGTGGACTTTTTTTTTTTTTTTTTTTTGACAGAATCTCACTCTGTTGCCCAGGCTGGAGTGCAGTGGTATGATCTCAGCTCACTGCTACCTCCACCTCCCGGGTTCAAGCGATTCTCCTGCCTCAGCCTCCTGAGTAGCTGGGACTACAGGCTCCCGCCATCACGCTTGGCTAATTTTTGTATTTTTGGTAGAGACAGGATTTCACCATGTTGGCCAGGATGGTCTAGATCTCCTGACTTCATGATCTGCCTGCCTTGGCCTCCCAAAGTGCAAGGATGACAGGCATGAGCCACTGTGCCTAACTGAATTTTTTTTTTAGACAAAGCCTGGCTCTGTCCCACAGGCTGCAGTGCAGCCTCAAACTCCTAGGCTTAAGTGATCCTCCTGCCTCAGCCTCACAGGTAGCTAGGACTACAGACACATGCCACTGTGCCTGGCTAACTTTTTTAATATTTTAATATTTTTGTAGAGACAGGGTATCACTATTTTGCTCAGGGTGGTCTCAAACTCCTGGTCTCAAGTGATCCTCCTCAGCCTCCCAAAGTGTCGGGATTATAAGGATGCGCCACTGTGCCCAGCACAGGTGGATTTTTTTTTTTTTTTTTTTTCGAAGTCTCGCTCTGCCTCCAGGCTGGAGTGAGTGGCGCCATCTCGGCTCACTGCAACCTCCGCCTCCCAGGTTCAAGTGATTCTCCTGCCTCAGCCTCCTGAGTAGCTGGGATTACAGGCACGCACCACCATGCCCAGCTAATTTTTGTATTTTTAGTAGAGACGGGATTTCACCATGTTGGCCGGGATGGTCTCCATCTCCTGACTTCGTGATCCACCCACCTGGGCTTCCCAAAGGGCTGGGATTACAGGCCTGAGCCACCACACCCGGCCAGGTGGATTTTTAAAGGCAATAAAGGCAGACCGGGAGTGGGCTGATACAATGAGACTGGTCAGGAATTCTCACTGGTCTACAGAAATAACATTGATTACGGTGGGTCGCAGTGTCCGGGCGTGGTGTCCTTAGGTACGTTTACAGCTACTGTGGCAACAGCAAGCAGTTTCGAGAGATGAATTCCGAGACCAAAAGGGGCAGCAGGCTGCGGCTGCCATCTCATTTTAACATCTCTCTGAGTCTGGCAATTCAAAAGACTTGCATTCCTCAGACAAAAGTTCCCCTCCCCTCCCCTCCCCTGCCCCATCCCCCTCCCCTCACCCTTCCCCTCCTTTCCCGTCCCCTCTCCCTCCCCTCCCCTCCCCCTCTCCCTCCCCTCCCCTCCCCTCTTTTCTTGTCTTTTCTCCCTTCCCCTCCCCTCCCCTCTCCCCTCCCCTCCTTTCCCGTCCCCTCCCCTCCCCTCCCCTCCCCTCTCCTTTTCTTGAGGAGACTCCGGGAAAGTGAAAGAATTGTGGCAACTTTTCTTGAGCAGAAACTTCTTAAGCTAGGAAAAGCCCTTATGTGCGACGCCAGGGAGGCTGGAGAAAGTCCGCGCTGCACAGACCTGGGTGGCTGCCCACAGCTTCAGCGCCTCTGAAGGCAGTGTCACATAGGGAGCAAGTCGCCAGGGAGCCACACAGGCACAAGCACGTGGACGCTTTCTGCCTTGGAGATCCAGGGCCACCTTCCTGCCCCTGGGGGAGCTCCAGCTGGGGTTCCTGCCAACCAGGCAACCAGCACAGCGCTCCTGGGCAGCCCGGGACCAACCGTAAAGTGGTGATGGCGGGAGAAACCCCACAGGGACTGCCTCACACAAAGGGCCTGCCTCACACACACACACACACAGGGACTGCCTCACACATTTTAAGTGAAGGAAGAAATCAGGAGTTCTTTCCTTTTTTACCAATTTGAAACTCTAAGAAAAAGGCTACAGTGTGATATTAATGTTTCACACTCCAACCCCCTTTTCAAGTGAAATAAAGAATATAAGGGAAGCCAGAAACATGCTGAAGATTTTGGCAATGAAGGGTCTGACCACAGAGAAAGCCAATGTGCCACCTGTGTGGCTTTTTGCAGAAAGAGTAAACAGCCTTCCTGCAAAGCACAGGCTGGAGAGGGTTCCATTTTCATGGCTGATTGTGCAGAATTGGCTTAGGCTGGATGCACTGAGCAGAGCATGGGGTCTGAGCCAAGTGAGCCTGGGGTCCAGAGCAGACAGCGTCTCCCGCAGACACGGGTGAGGTAGGTTCATGCCATCTCCACAGTCGCACAGGGCTGTGGGTAGGTGGCCACTAGGGTAGGTCACGCATAAAAGTTGCTTTGTATCTGCAGCATGCACAAGACTTAAAGAAAGATCTGTTTTATAAAGACGAAGCACTGTTAAGTATGTCATTTAGGATGAAGTATAAAGACGAAGCAGTGCTAAGCATGTCATTTAGGATGCAGAAGAAGGCAGGTAAAGCGTTCATTTTACAAGTGCTGCGATGATGGTGCAGGACACCATGGGGTGCGGGAGGATGCCTTCCTTCCTCACGGATCTTCCCTCCCCTCACTACTGTGCTGCTCTGCCTACATGCCCTCATGCCCAGGCTAGTTTCCACTCAGCCAGAGGCAGTGAAGATTGGATCTGCTGATGGCAGCATCTTGGAAACAGGAAACTGACAGGCCTCTGAATATGCCATCCTAAAATATGACTGTCAGGGACCAGACTATACACCCCAAAATGTGATTGTCATAGACCAGACTATATCACCCCAAAATATGACTGTCAGAGACCGGACTGTATCACCCCAAAATATGACTGTCAGAGACCAGACTATATCACCCCAAAATACAACTGTCAGAGACCAGACTATATCACCCCAAAATGTGAGTCAGAGACCAGACTATATCACCCCAAAATACAACTGTCAGAGACCAGACTATATCACCCCAAAATATGACTGTCAGAGACCAGACTATACCACCCCAAAATATGACTGTCGGAGACCAGAGTATATCACCCCAAAGTATGACTATTAGAGACCAGATTATACACCCCAAAATATGACTATCAGAGACCAGACTGTATCACCCCAAAATATGACTGTCAGAGACTAACCAGACCACTCCTCCAACACATACCTCTTTGCATCATTTGGAGCTGGTTATTTTGAGAAACTGCAGACACAGGAAAACCTTTAAAAGCACAGACTTACCATTTTGTGAAAAGGAAACTGACTGTCCTCTTCACGCAAGTCCCTCTCCCCGCCCCTGACTGGGGAAGTCAATGATTTACCAAACATTGACTGTCCACTTGTAAGGTGTCTTCCTCTCTGCACCAGGGAGAGAAGAACAACTAGATCTCTAGACTCCTGAACCATGGAGGTTTTTCAGCCTGAAGTTTACCCGTTTGAGATCAACTCCAGAAACATACTCAGTTCTCTGGGTGTCTCCCAAGTACACACGAGCTACACATACTAATAAACTTCTGTTTGTTTTTCTCTTCTTACTCTGTCTTTGTTATAGGGAGTCTCAGCTAAGAATGTTGGAGGGCAGAGAGAAAACTCGTCTTCTGCTCCTACCGGAGCAAGTGTGTGTTCCTCTGGACTGACGAATGTGCCTGTCTCCAGAAAGGGCACCCCGTAGGTACTGAGAGCAGAGGTGGAGCTTCTAAGAGAGCAGTGATAGCCTCACTCCTCCTCTCTGGCCCACCCTCACCCCGTCCCCTGCACCTGGAGCCACTGGAAGATGGAGGAACCATCCTTTAAGAATCTCCTGGAGGACTCCTCAACCCCATGGGGACATGGCTCAAGGCTGGAGAGCAGCTCTGTGGTGAGGGAAGGAGGGAAGATAATCCCATTTCCTCCCAGTCTAAAGAATGGGCATTCCCAGGGGAAGGAGACAGCAGAGCCTCGGCCATGCATAACCCTCTGAGAAGTCAATCGGACTGTGATTAGAAGTGGCTGCTACATCAGCCCAAAGTTGACTTTCAGCAAGGTAGGTTTGTGCAAGTTAAAGCAGTGACAATTGATTTAGACAAGGTTAGCCTTAAGTCATTTAAAAAATGCTTTTGCGTAAGATCTCATTTAATCTTCATTGCAGTTCTTGTAGAAAGGAATCAGAATGTAAGGCACCAGTGTAAGGTTGGAGAGCTGTTATATTACAGAGCTAGGGTTCTGACCTATCTGGCTTAACAAGGAGGGGTTTAATAAAGACAAGGAATCTTCGAGCCCAAATACAAGCAAAGCCAGCCAATGAAAGATCTGCTTCCAGATCTTAATCCTCGAGGAAGGGAAATGTTTAAAATTTTCCTGGCCGGGCGCGGTGGCTCAAGCCTGTAATCCCAGCACTTTGGGAGGCCGAGGCGGGCGGATCACGAGGTCAGGAGATCGAGACCATCCTGGCTAACACGGTGAAACCCCGTCTCTACTAAAAAAATACAAAAAAAAAAACTAGCCGGGCGAGGTGGCGGGCGCCTGTAGTCCCAGCTACTCGGGAGGCTGAGGCAGGAGAATGGCGTAAACCCGGGAGGCGGAGTTTGCAGTGAGCTGAGATCTGGCCACTGCACTCCAGCCTGGGTGACAGAGCGAGACTCCTTCTCAAAAAAAAAAATAAAATAAAATAAATAAATAAAATAAAATTTTCCTAAAATCAAAATTGACAAGACAAATCCAAAGAAAACCGTGTCTTATCCAGTGTGGCCTCGAGGTCCAACGGCATCCCCTGAACAGCAAACCGTGTCTTATCCAGTGTGGCCTCAGGTCCAAACACATCCCCTGAACCTGGTGCATTCGCCTTTGGGTACATTCAGTAAAGGAGTCACAGTCTCAGAATATATGGGGTGCTATTTTTGTTGGGAGCAGGGGTGGAGAAGTTTAATATATACAGATTAAAATGTATATATTTCAAATGTATTTAACAAAATTTATAGCTAGGTAAATATTCCCCACTATCTGCAAAAGAAAATGTAGAAATTATCCACAAAGAATTTAGAGCTTCATCTGTTTTCAGAGGAAGAAGCTGTTAGCATGCTGTGTTCAGAATAAATACATTCAATTAAGTTAATAAATTAATCATGTAATCTTTGATTAAGATTATCGCCAATGAAATATAACTACACAAATAGTGTAATTGATGAAGAGAAATGTTCGACTGTAGCTTTGCTTATTGCAATGAAAAGGATGAACTGGAAACCCTCCTGAAAACCTTGTGAAACCTGTGACTGTCCTCTTCACGCAAGTCCCTCTCCCCGCCCCTGACTGGGGAAGTCAATGATTTACCAAACACAGCACGCAGGACCTAGCACTATCTGCCTAAAGATGGTAACCTGCTTATGGGTGGCCATGGTCCACAAGTCAGCAGTAGCTTGGGCACACGGGTCTATCTTCTGGAATGACCTGGCATCCCTACGTAGGCCAGAGTCTTCCTGCACAGGCCCAGGGCCCTAAGGCTGCCCAGGTGCCTGAGGTCCAGTCTGCAGATATGTTGGGATCAAGGCACTGCGTGTGCTTCTGCTAAGTCAGTGCTTCCCATACTGTTGGCAGGCACCAAGATCACTTAGAGAGCTTATAATTCCTCAGGAAATGACCTTCAGGCCTCTCACAAAAAGTATTAAAGAACTGAAACCAGATCACCACACCAGATGCCCAACCCCTCATTCACCATGATCGATTCCTTGCCCCTCCCAAGTTCCTGCTGTTTTCTTTTTCTTTTCTTTTCTTTTCTTTTCTTTTTTTTTTTTTTGATGGAGTCTCACTCTGTTGCCAAGTTGGAGTGCAGTGGCGCAATCTCAGCGCACTGCAACCTGCACCTCCCAGGTTCAAGCTATTCTTCTGCCTCAGCCTCCCAAGTAGCTGGAACTGCAGGTGCACGCCACCATGCCCAGCTAATTTTTGTATTTTTAGTAGAGACAGGGTTTCACCATCATAGCCAGACTGGTCTCGAACTCCTGACCTTGTAATCTGCCCACCTCTGCCTCCCAAAATGCTGAGATTACAGGTGTGAACCACTGCAACCACCCTGAGTCACTGTGCCTAGCCCTGTTTTCTTATACATTGTTACATTTCTTGCCTGCTATATAAACTCCTGGTTTTGATCAGTCAAGGAGATGAATTTGAGACTCAGCTGGCATCACCTCAGCTGCAGCACCCTATTAAAGCCTTCTTCCTTGGCAACACTCATCACGTCACTGATTGGCTTTCTGTGCCATGAGCAGCAGGACTGAGAGCAACCCTCTGGCATTTCAGTAACAATTTTTCTACTTTTTTTTTTTTTTTTTGTAGAGACAAAGTCTTGCCATGTTGCCCAGGCTGGTTTCAAACTCCTGGGATCAGGTGATCCTCCCACCTCAGTCTCCCAAAGTGCTGGGATTACAGGTATGAACCACCATGCCTGGCCCCCTAGTGAAATCTAAAACTGCAACACTCTTTTTTCTCACAGCTTTCTCATGCCACTAATTCTCTCTTCTGCTTCTCGAAAAACTTTAATCTACTCCACTGTTCTTAACATTTTAGTTTTTGTCTGACTACACTGTTTTGCCTACCCCATATTTGAACCACTTTTTCGCTACTGCCCCAGCCCCTATTGCCCTAACAGACCCCCCAGTCTTCTCAGACCTGCACAGTGGAGATGAAGCCTGTAGTCACTGCCTGTGCTGTGCGAAGCAGGCCAGGAGCCCACAGTTGTCCTTAAAGCCCTCGTGTCTGTCGTGTTCACCTTAGACAGGCCTTCGCCCCTGACTTCATTTATCTGTTCTTGCTCAGCTTCTGTAGGGGAGAAAAAGTAATATCTTCTCTTAACCCACTGCAACATTGATGACTGAGACCCCATAACAACAGACCAATTAGCAAAAGAAAATCATGCAAATTTATTTAATCAAAGTTTTACATAATCTAGGAGCCTTCAGAAACGAAGGCCCAAAGAAACAGGGAAAACTGTATTTTTATGCTTAGGATCGATGAAGAGTGGACAGTCCTGTAGAAGGATGGTTGGACAAAGGGAATATGAGTTAATGAGAATAACCTGGGGACTACTTAGCAAGGCCAATTTGTTCAGATTCTGCTTGGCATCTGTGGGTCTTCATTCCTTTTCTCTAGGTATAGGAAGGAAGAACCACTGGAATGAAGGTCTAATGACCTGTTTTAGAGGATAAAATAAAATAATTATTTTAGGACCTGCTTTGGAGGAGAACAGTGGGAGAAGGTCAGAGAGATCTTCCTGCTTCTGCCCCGCGCTCCCCTTCCCCTCTTTCGTCTCCAAGGGTCCCTGCCCTTGTTCACCCTCCTGTGCTCTCGCAGTCCTCCATGATCATACTCAACCCATTAACCCTTTCTCTCCTCTCTTCTGGCTTGTTCTCCCCAGGCATACCCATAAACCTTTCCTAATAAATCCTTCTTTCTCCATCCTGTGTCTACCTCTACTTCCAACCATTTTTTCTACTTATTTAATTCACCATCTTTACTTACATGCTTATTTTATGCATTAATTATTACAAAATTATATTTTCAGCCCCCACATTTTCCTGAAGCTCTTTTGCAACTGTTGTAAATAATCTTCTAGCAGCCAAACCCCTTTTTCGTTGCCTCATTATGGAGGGTTTATACTTACTAAGCAGTCCCCACTTTCACCACTGAGCTGGCATTGGCGATACGACAACGAACAAGATACAAACGGCCTTTACCCTTATGGAGCACACAGTCTGTGGTAAAGAAAGAAACAAGACAATCAATTACAGACCAGCCTGGGTAACATAGGGAGACCTCATCGCTGCAAAAAAAAAAAAAAAAAAAAAAAATTAGCCAGGCGTGGTGGCGCATGCCTGCAGTGCAGCTATTTGGGAAGCTGAAACAGAAGGATCACTTGAGTGGGGGAGTTTGAGGTTGCAGGGAGCCATGATCACGCTACTGCACTCCAGCCTGGGTGACAGAGTGAGACCTTGTCTATAAAATAATAATAATAATAATAATAACCAATTAAATTACAGCATAACAAATGCCAGGATGGAGAAATAAAGGGAAACCCTGGGTACAGAGGAGGGAGGTCTTTAAGGCAGATCAACTCTCTTTGGCATTTAGTTCTTAATACTGTTCTCCCATGCGGCTTGTAGGACCCACATTGCCCTGAGAGTTCCACCACTCCTACTTGTTTTTTTTTTTTTTTTTTCACTACTCCATTTCCCCAACTATCTTTGAAATGTTTGTGTTCCACATTTCATTTCACGTGAGAAAGTTCCATACAGGACTTTCTCATTTACACACTCTTCCCTTCTCTTTCTAGAGGCTTCCTTGAGCATGTTCACTGCTTGAAAACCTGATGAAACTGACATCCATCTCTAGCCTGGAGACGTTCTCTTGCACACTCAGCTGTATGATGGGCTCCTCAAACATGAAAGGCTCGGGAACTGAGCTCATTATGTTTCCTCCCAGTCCCTCTCCTATGATGTTTCCTACTCTAGTTAATGAAATTTTCACCTCCCTATTCGGAACAAGTCAAAAAACTGAGAGTCAACCTATATTTCTCACTTTTACTTACTCTCCACCTTCACTGGAGGCTGGACCACTTACGAGCACATACTCTAAAGCCAGATGGTGTGGACTGAATCACAATTCTACCATTTGCTAGAAGAGTGCCTTAGGTAAATTACTGCATAGCTCCGTGACTCTGTTTCCTCATCTGGGAAGTACATTGTTAAGAATCTGGCTGGCCTTTGTCCCCAGGTTCTGGGAAGTCACTTCTAAACCCTTGGCATTTCCCATGCTCTAGGAGTGTCTTTGTAATTCATTGGGGGGCTCCTGGGACCACACTTGATAGTTTATGTGAACACGATGACTTGGAATGGAGGCTGCTCAAGGCAGAAAGACCAACCATGTGATTGGGGGTTGAGGGCTTTGAACCAGAGGTCTGACCTCTGAGGAGGAGAGGGGCCAAAGACTGAGACACACGGGCAATGATTCGATGAATCACGCCTATGTAATGAAACCCCAATAAAACTCACAAGAACTCAGGGGAGCTTCCCTGGTTGGCAATTTCCTCTGTGCCAATGCACAGTGGCAGTCCACAAACTGATGTGCTGGAAGGGTAGCATGTCCTGAGGACAAGGGCAGCTTCGCAGCTGGAACCCTCATAGATCCCTTTCTGTGCATCTCTCCCTTTCGCTGCTTCTGAAGTACATCCTTTTACTGCAATAAAACTGTCATCATAAGTATAATGCCTTCCTGAGTTCTGTGAGATGTTCTAGAAAATTGTTGAACCTCAGAGAGTCTGTAGGGACCCCCGAATTGGTAGCCAGCTGGTTAGAAGTTCGGGTGGTTCTGGAGGCCTCCAAACTTGCAGCTGGTGTCTGCCATGAAGGCAGTCTTGTAAAGAACCGTGCCCTTAACCTGTGATTTGGCCTAACTCCAGAAAAGGAATTGATGACAGTAACTCCTAATCCATATGGTTACTGTGAGAATTAAATGAGCTAATACAGATAAAGCCTTTGAATAGTAACTGTCATAAGTAACAAATGAAAATCACCTATTTTTATTTTTATTTATTTATTTTTATAGACAGGATCTTGCTCTGTTGCCCAGGCTGGAATGCAGTGGCACAATCGATCATTGCTCACTGCAGCCTCAACCTCCTGGGCTCAAGTGATCCTCCCACTTCAGCCTCCCAAGGAGCTAGGACTACAGGTGCACACCAGTCATGCCCAACTAACCTTTTTAAATTATGTTTTGTAGAGATGAGGTCTCACTCTGTTGCAGGCTGGCCTTGAGCTCCTGACCTCAAGCGATCCTCTTCAGCTTCCCAAAGTGCTGGGGTTGATGTTACCCATCTTTAGAATTGTTGCCTCGCATTAGTGTGAACACAGCCCATACACATGAGCAGTCTGCATTCCCAGGGTCTTCCCAATGGGCCTCCACTGGGTGCCCATAGAGAAGAATGGTACATGGCAGAAAAGCAGAGAGAGAGAGCATCATGTGGCAGCACACAGACAGAGATCCCCACCTCCTTTCTGGGCCTTTCTTTCATACAACACAAAAACATGAGGCTACTGTGGGTGGACAGGTAATCCTTTTGTCCCTCAAGGTTTGCAAAATTTGTTTGTTTGTGGTAGGGTAGTTAAAAGCAAAAGCCATCTGCCCCTGGATCATGCCCCATATAAAAGAGAGGTCTGCTACCATTGGGCAAGGAGCAGGAAGCTTTCTCCGAAAACCCCCACAGATACAAGCAGAGTTTGACTATGAGACAAAGGCAGAAATACTGAGAAAATCCCATACGTGAGGTCCAGGCTAACAGGAATAGCCTAAGATTGAGGCTAGACCAGGAGAATAAAAAAATGCCCCTTCCACACCTCAAGTCTTTCATGGGAAAATAAGCAACAACAGTTGTTTACTCTTGGGAGGGAGGAATCAAATGAAAAGAGAGACATCTTTTGTAGTACAGGCATTCAGGGTCTGCCAAAAGATGAAGGTGAAACACTAACATTGAGAAAATCTCTCCAGCACACCAGGTTCCTCACTAGTACTAGGTGCCAGAGCCCATGACTGGGAGAACTTAAAAGTTTGAACTAACTGTGATTATAGCAGCAACAAAACCCAAACTCAAACCAAATTTCCACACAAGTGGCCTGGCAGAAGTATGCCTATTTCTGGACATAAAACATTGTAAAAGTCCCTTTATTACTATTGTTCCTCTATACACAATGTCTGATGGTTAATTTAAAAAATACATATATATATGAGGTGAAAACCAAGAAAACATCCAACTCACCATCAAGGGATAAGGTAATCAACAGAATAAAGGCCCAGAGATGAAGAAGATGCTAAAACAATCAAACAGGGACTTTAAAATAACCATGATTAGCACAGGACAGGACCAGAAGATCAACTCTCATCACTTCTATTTAAAATGTATTGAAAATCTTAAACAGTAAAATAAGGCAAGAAACAGAAAAAAAGGCACACAGACTTAAAAAAACAAAACTACATTCATTACCTGACTGCATAAAAATTCCAAATAATCTTTTAAAAATGCTATTGGAATAAGTGAATCTAACAAGGTTGTAGAAGTCAAGTCTAAAATATAAAAATCAAATGTCTTTTTATGTACTGGCAATGAACAATTGGAAACTCAAATTTTAGGAGGCATCATTTATACTAGTACCAAAAGCATGAAATATTTGGAGGTAAATCTAACAAAAATGTGTAAAACATATTGTGAAAATTACAGAATATTGATGATGGAAATTAAACTACACATAAAAAATAAAGCAAACTACCATGTCATGAATAGGAAGACTCAATATAGCTAAACTTTTAGTTTTTCCCAAAGTGAGCTATAGGTTCAACAGAAATCCAATGAAAATCCAAGTAAGGCTGTTTTTGGTAGAAAATAGCAAGCTGATTCCAAAATTTACACGGGCTTTACCTTGCACTATATCCAAAATTTAGCTCAAAATAGACATCAGGCATAATATCACACTTAAAATTATAACATCTTCTAGAATGAAAAAAGAAAAATCTTTGTAAACCTGTGTTAAGCAAAATGAGGTGTAAAATGGTATAATAATTTGGGGGAGCAAAATAAGCAGTTTATTATTAGGTTAAAAATACTCTTATCATACAAGCCAGATAGATACTCCTTTTCTAAGTATTTTCCTCCACAAAATGAAAACGTATCCATAAAACTAAACTGCAAATGAATGACACAAGATTTACCTGCACAGTGTCATGGCACTATGGGACTGGCAAGGTAGTGGCATAGCCACGGTGCCCAGGCAAACTTCTCATACCTCCCTGTGCTTCAGTCCCTACAGGGAACTCAGCTACAGGCCATGCCCGATCAGGTTGAGGTTTGGAATGGGCCCTGGATACTGGCATTTTTAAAACTCTTCCCAGGTGGCTGGGCATAGTGGCTTTTGTAATCCCAGCACTTTGGGAAGCTGAAGTGGAAGGATGGCTGGAGGCCAGGAGTTTGAGGCCAGCCTGAGCAACCTAGCAAGAGCTCGTCTCAATAAATAAGTAAATATTCTTCCAAGGCAATTTTGCTGTGCTGCTGGGTTTAAAGCTCTAGCAGGACAAGACAGTCATTGTTTCTAGTATACACGTGAACACATTGCAGGAGGGAATATCATATACAAATTACCACTTAAAAACATTCAGGAAGAAACATACAAAGGAGCAAAGAATTATATATTCAACACATGTTTTGTGCTCTAGAAGAAATTAAACAGAACATGGAATCAAACAAAAATTAAAGATAAAATAGGTCAAAAGGGAAATTGGAGAGTAAAGAAAGCAAATGAAGGACAAAACTCCATTAGAAACATCCAGCAACAGAATGATCAGCTGCCAGCAAGCCAGTGTCAGGGAGGGCAGACTGGAAATACTAGCAAAGAGGAAAAAGACAAAAAGATTAAAGACACTGAAAGGAAAAGATATGGAGAACAGACAAGATACGAAATAAAGCAAAACATAACATTTCTCTCAAGTTTCAAACACGTGACAGGAAAGTATTAATTTAAAGAAGTAAAAGTCAACAGAAAATTAAAAGGCATGAAAATGGCTAATTAACATGTGGAAGGATTCTGTGTAAATTTAGGAAAATGAAAACAACGTTCAGTCGGTGCAAAAGTAATTGTGGTTTTTGCCATTAATACCTCTTTGCAGATCACATCGTCAAAAATTGAAAAGAATGATGTGTGGGCAAAGGTGTAAAACTAGAAACTTGAATATAATGTTGAATAAAACTATCATTTTCAGATTCAAATACCACTTTACTTCAGCACATTTATCTTACATATACACTCGCAACTAGGAAAGGAATATGTACAAGTGAAGTCATTTTTAGTAATTGTAAAAACCAGAAAAATGTCTAAATTTTTGTTTGTAGAGGATTAGTTTAAAATAATGGAATATCCATATAACGAAAAAGGTAGTTGTTCATTGGAAAATACAGTAGCCATCTATATTGATAGCGAAAGATCTTCAAGATTACTCAAGTGACACAACAGATATTTAACAATACCTATGAATGCATACCCTCCTGTTAGGGAAACAGGAGCCTAGGAGAGTCAGGGTGCCACCACTTTAAAATCAACTCCGTCTTAAACCTAATGAGGCACATTCCTTGCCAGTTACCACCTGTATTTTCCTCTTCTCACACTGTTAATAAAGACGTACCCTAGACTGGGTAATTTATAAAAGAAAGAGGTTTAATTGACTCCCAATGCTGCAGGGATGGGGAGGCCTCAGAAAACGTAGAATCATGGCAGAAGGGGAAGCAAACACGTCCTTCTGCACATGGTGGCAGCAAGGAGAAGTACAGCAAGGAGAAGTGTGAAGTGGGGGAGAACCCCTTATAAAGCCATCAGATCTCGTGAGAACTCACTCATTATCACGAGAACAGCCTGGAGGTAACTGCCCCCATGATTCGATTACCTCCCACTGGGTCCCTCCCATGACACATGGTGATTATGCGAACTATAGTTCAAGATGAGATTTGGGTGGGGACACATGGGTGAGACACAGCCAAACCATGTCACCACCCATGGTCATAGGATGTTAATGGCTGAGAAAAATGCCTGCAAGGACAAACTCTTATGACAGCAAAATGTCCCAATGTCCCAATATCACATAGCAATACATGCTTTTAAAGAGAATTATAGTCACGCTGTGGTGTGCATGTGCACTAAAATGCCAAGGACAGCTTTCTTTAAACCAACAAGGAATAAATTTTGTCACACTGTCAGCCCACCGACATGCAGACATAATGTAGCTTAGCTTTTCCATAGATAATATCCCTATAAAAGAGAAACTTAAGACAAAGATGAGGGGTTCCTCCTCTTGCTTTCTGAGGATGCCCTACTTTGTATCTGGGTAGGTTTCAGTAAACCCTCTCTTCTCACTGCACTCTGCCACTCACCTTGAATTCTTTCCTGCACAAGATCCAAGAACCCTTATTTGGGGCCTGGATTGGAACCCCTTTTCCTGGCAACACTCCTATTACACTTGAAATTTTAATCGTATGCCTGTATTTCTTCTTTTTTATATGTTAAAAATTTATATGTTTTCTATGAAAAAGAGTTGGAATTTTTTGTTAAGTTTTAGCTTTTTATGGAGAAAATTATTAACTAGAAAATTAGACTATCAGAGAGACTTATAGTTTCACCTAGCTAAGATTTCATTCTCAAACATGGGCCATTACTTTTACTGGAATTAAGAAATCATATAATTATATTGGAACTAGTGTTGAATAATTTTATTTTTGTTCACATAAAGAAACATGAATAAATATACAATAACTATAATTTAAATCTGAAACAAGCACTAAAATTATGTGCATAGCATTCATTTTGCTACTATGCTGCAAACAGAATATTTTCCTCTCATAGCACCTGCAATGAAGGTCTCAAAGGAGTCTTGCATGGAAGGGCATTGAAGGGGACATGAAATTTTAACTAATACCACAAGCTCACATGCTTCAAACCCAAACTTGCTTATAACCAACCAAAGTCACTTCTTAGAGAACAATATTATAGGCTTTTAGTATTGTGATATAGTTTTCCCTTAAATTATGTTTTGTTATCTGAAATCCCAATTAATGGTTTTAGGGTTTTTTTAATTTTTGTAAGACAGGATCTCAAACTCCTGGGCTCAAGTGATCCTCCCACCTCAGCCTCCCAAAGTGGTGGGATTACAGGTGTGAGCCACCACACCTGGCTAACATTTGCTGTGGACACCGTACGACTTGTTAGCATAATCATAAGAAGACCCTAAAAATACATATTTTAGTTGCTCCCAGAGTCTCTCTGTGTTTCTATAGGACAGTGGGAAACTGATGTAAATAATTAAGAAGCAAATGAATTATTTGTCAATTATGTACCCATCCTGTCTTCTAGCATGGAGACTTAAATGCAAAGTAGAGGCAGCCAGTTGCCAATTACTTTTACAAGCTTCATTCTTAAGTTGAATTAGGAAAGACTAAGATGTAACCAGATGTATGTATTATCAAGTGATGAAAGTTATCTACTTTTTAAAATACTTTTTGATTTAGTCCTCCTAATTTTCCTATGATTGCAACTCCCAAAAAGAATCATAACGTAAAACCTACACCTAAGAAAATTCTGTTCTGATGCAGAGGAAATTCATCTACTTGCAAAAGCACAGTGCAGGATTGCAATTCAGATGTCAAGTTAACCTGATGAGTGATTGGAAAACACACACACACACACACACACACACACACACACACACACACACACACACACACGTTAGCTTTGTAAATTAAAAATCTGGAGCAAGCCACAGAACATGGTCCCTTTCAAAGGGGAGTGTCTTTGTTCTGCACAGCTGCTGTCCTGATGGTGTGGGCACCTCTAAGTGGTCTCTCCATTGTGCTGGACCTGGTTGCTGTGACTAACAATGGGTGGCTCTACTGGTCTGAAATCTAATGAGCATGTTAGTCACCTGCATGCCTGCTCTTATTTAAAAGAGCCGGTTCACCTCCTTTTTTACATAGTCAATTTAGATCCTCTCAGAGAAATGCCAGAATGTTCAATAGACATATTACTCCTGAATTAAAACTAGCTGCAATTTCCAACTTTCACATGGTGGTGAGTGCCAAAGGTAACAATGAATTTGTCATTCAGCCACAAGGAATTGATGCAGCTAATTAAGGCTACACTCTGCCCATAAGATTCTGCTCAGGTTTTTCACTCCATTGTGACAGGGGGAGATCACCGGAAGGGATGACTTCTCCCACTTATATCACATAGAACCCTTGCAAAGGGGTTTTCACACCACAAATACTTGTGATGGATTTTATTATGTTCCAGACAGTGCTTGACAACCTCTACAACGATTAACTCAGCTAATCCTCCGACAACACTTACTGATGAGTTCTATTACTCCGATCACTTACACATGAAGAAAGCTGGATGCTAAGTCACGTGTCCAAGGTCACACAGCTAGTGAATAGCACAGCTGGGATGTGAACAGAAGCACTATGGCTTCAGAATCCAGGTTGGCCCTAACTTTACCACACCACTCCTGTGCTCGAGATAAAGCTGGGTTTCCAATCTCTGCATTGTTGACATTTAGGGACAAGTCATTATTTGTTGTTGGAGGCTTATTCTATACATCGTAGTGTCCCTGGCCTGTACCCACTATGTCCCTGGAGCAATCCTCCCTCCCCTGAGCTGTGAAAACCAAAAATGTCTTCGGATACTGCCAAATATCTCTTTGGGGACAAAATCATCTCACTGAGATATCATTCTCTGTGTCTACTATAGAAATAGAATGACTAAAAAGAAGAAATAATAGAAAAACGTGGGATTACTAAAAACAGTCGTAGTATGTTCGTCTCTGTACATTTTGAGATAGAATTATTAGGAAATATCTCAAAACAGTAACAGTCCTTTTATTTGAGACGGAGTCTCTCTGTTGCCTAGGCTGGAGAGCAATGGTGCCATCTCGGCTCACTGAAGCATCTGCCTCCTGGGTTCAAGCGATTCTCGTGCCTCAGCCTCCCGAGTCGCTCGTATATTACAGGCGCCCACGACCACGCCCGGCTAACTTTTTGTATTTTTTAGTAGAGATGGGGTTTTGCCAAGTTGACCAGGCTGGTCTTGAACTCCTGACCTCAGGTGATCCACCTGCCTCGGCCTCCCAAAGTGCTGGGATTACAGGCGTGAGCCACCGCGTCCGGCCTCGAAATAGTCCTTCTTTTGGCTTTTATGTTATCTCTCCTTCCTAGCGTTTTTCTAATTTTTTTTTTTTTTTTTTTTTGGCTCAGGCAGCTAGGAAGTACAGAGTTCTATTTTCACCTGAAGCCACAAGTATTTGAGGAATTCGTAGGTGCTCAATATTGTTAGATACCCCATATGCACAGAAATATAGGAAGTTACACGGATTTCAGCCTAGTTGAAGAAAAGCATCCACAGGGAAATTAGAATCAGTCAAGCAGCCAGAACATACGTAAATGTTACCTTATGCGGCCTGTGGAAATGAAGCACAACACGACCGGTGGGGGCGGTAGTGAGCAGGGCCGGCTCTGCGGAGAAGGTCGGTGAGCCGAGTCCGGAGAGGAAAAGGCGAAGGTGAAGTGACATCCGGCCAGCTCGCCATGTTGAGAAGGTAACGCAGTGAAGGCTCCGCCCAGCGGGGATGGAAGGCGCACGTTGGAAGGAACGCGACCCACAATTGGAAGCAGGCAACGAGGAGCATTGAAGGCTGGAGAACAAGAACAGAAAGCGCCCTCGCTTCGGCAGCACGTGTCCTGAAATCGGAACAGTACAGGGAAGATTAGCAGGGCCCCTGCGCAAGGATGGCAAGCAAATTCCTGAAGTGTTCTGAATAAGTAAATGAATGAGTAAGAACAGGAAGTGGTTCTGCGCGTTTCAGGAATAATGACGAGCTGCCGCGAACGAGGGCTATGCAGGAGCTCATGGTGAGTTACGGAAGTTGTTACTAATCTGCTTTATGGTGAGAAGGCAGAGAGATCGAGGTGTTGGCAGTGAAGTGGAAAGTAAGGGGTGATTAAGGGAAAAGATTTGAAGTTGAAGAATTGACAGGGAAAATAATAACAAATGTGGTAGGCTGCTTCTCAGTGAGCTCCCAGTCACCCCTTTCTCCTGGGAGCCACCCTCCTGTGGGAGCTTCTCCCCCAGTGTGGGCTAGACCTAGTCAATCATTTCTAATGAGCAGAATATGGCAGAGTAAGGGGTCACTCTTACAAAAGAATGTGACTTCCATCTTGGGTGTTAGTAACTTCTGGGGAGACCCACATGACAATGAAATGATGTCCCTGGACCAGCCAGAGAGGACCAGAGAACTGTCAGAACTCGGCATAGTCCCAGGCCCTGGCGCGTGTTAGATGGTCCCTAGTGATGAGGTGAGTATAATTAATAATGGAGACGAATACTCAGGGTCCTTAAACATATGCGCAAAGCAAATACACTTTATCCTCTACGCAATTCTATATTAATTAGCACTCTTCGTTTATAAGCTTACTAACTACGTCTTGATGAGTGATTCTGCTATTCAAACTTTCAAGCCCATTGCCAGAAACCAAAGCTATCGGTCAGTGTGTTAGTGGTCTCCAGGGAAACAGGAGCAATGGGATACACGTGGTGGATAATTTCACATGTTAGCTTGGCTGGACCAGGATGCTCAGATATTTGGTGAAATGTTATTCTGTATATTCCTGTGAGGGTATTTTTGGATGAGACTGACATTTCAGTGGATGAACACTGAGTAAAGCAGACTTCCCTCCGTAATGTGGGGCGGGGGAGGGCTCATCCGAGCAGCTGAAGGCCTGAATGAAGCAAAGGCTGATACCCCCCAAACAAGACATGCTTCTGTAGCAGACGGCTGCCGGCTTTAACTGCACCAGTGCCTCTTTCTTGGTCTCCAGCCTGCTGGTCCATTCTGCAGATGCTGGACTTGCTAGCCTCCACAATCTTGTGAGCAAACTCCTCAAAATAAATCTCTCTCTCCCCCAACCTCCCCCTCCACATTGTGTTGGTTCTGTTTTTCTGGAGAGAGCCTTACACAATGTGGATGTGTGTGTGCAGGTGCACATGCACATGTAGAGTTTTTTTTTATTTTTTAATACCTTTTTTTTTAGAGATGGGGGTCTCACTATGTTGCCCAGACTGGTCTCTGATGGGCTCAAGCAATCCTCCCGCTATGGTTTCCCAAAGTGCTGAGATTACACACATAAGCCACTGTGCCCAGCCTAAAGAGATATATTTTAAGGGAAGATCTGATTCTGCAGTTCAAGTCTGAAGGCCACCTGCTGACAGGCTCCCCTTTTCTCAGAGGGCGTTCCATTTTCTGTTAAGACTTTCTTCCACTGACTGGATGAAGGCTGCCCACACAGTGGAGGGGACTTGGCTTCCTCAAAGCCTACTGATTTAAATGTTAGTCTCATTTTTAAAATATTCTCACAGAAACATCTGGAATAATGTCTGACCAAATATCTGGGTACAGTGATCTGACCAAGTTGAGACATAATGGCCTATACTTTTATCTTTTTGGCTGCAATTCTGTCAAAGACTTCTGCTCTTCATAACATCTCACTCACTAGCTCCATGAAGCCATATGATACAAACCTTGCCTGTGTAGCCTTCAGTTTTTTTCCAAAAGAAGTCTATTAAACGCTAATCAAGTATCTTCTCCTACAAGCTCAGTAGCTTAGGCCTTCAACAGCTGTTGCCCATTCTTATCCATCTCCCTGAGCTACCCTGGCGTTCTTATCAGGACACTGGAGGAATCTGTCTATGTGCCTCTAAAGATTCAGCACCCAAACATGATAGAAATCACTGTGTTCACACCGTATCTATCTATCTGCCCATCCCTTTAAATCATTCCAATAAAGCAGATTAGAAGCAGTAATAGGATTCAGCTGCTTTCTTTATAACATTGATGGTTCCGGTTTAAGGACCATCAATGGTATAGTGAAGGCAGCTGAGTCCTATTACTCAGCTGCTGAGTATAAAGAAGGGAAACTAGTTTGAGGATGCTAGACATCCAGCTAACATCCTCAAACCATTTCCCTTTAACTTCTAACCAAAATGCCAAGCAAATCAGGGGGGGCAAGGTTAACATTAACAACATAAGACAGACCACCTAATGTCAGACTGTGCATGGTGTTGGCGATAATAATAACAAAGATGAAGGTTGACTGAGAAAAATCTTGGCCAGAATTCAGCACATCCTACCTAAGGATACGCCATCAGAAACGACTTGGAAAAGCTGAAAGTGTTTGTTTTCTGAAACTGAAGTACCTGTAGCAACTGGTCCAAGGTTCTAGAGAATAGAATTAATATAAAGAATCAAACTTATGCTATTTTAGAAGGTTTCTTTAAGAACTCCATAGTGTGGCCGGGCGCAGCGGCTCACTCCTGTAATCCCAGCATTTTGGGAAGCTGAGGCGGGAGGATCACGGGGTCAGGAGTTCGCAACCAGCTTGGCCAATATGGTGAAACCCCGTCTCTACTAAAAGTACAAAAATTAGCCAGGCATGGTGGCGTGTGCCTGTAGTCCCAGCTACTTGGGAGGCTGAGGCAGGAGAATCGCTTGAACCCGGGAGGCGGAGGTTGCAGTGAGCCGAGATCGCACCACTGCACTCTAGCCTGGGAGACAGAGGGAGATTCCCCATCCCCCAAAAAAGGAACCCCATAGTCCATTTATATGTATCCAGGACCCTACCCAGAAATGAGAGGAGGAGGTGCCTGCCCACTGGGAGTGTCAGCAGAGGGCTTTTCTTCATTCTACTCTCAAAGACCCTCACATCTAACCTGCTCCCCCTGACATCCAGGCCTTTTCATCTGAGGTCAAAGTGCTACTGCCATGCAGCTTAGGCCTGCATGCAATAATGACTTGCTTATACATTTTTGTAAATGTGCACATAGGTCTAATTAATGATTTTCCTGTGGACAGGTGATAGACCTGTGCAGATTCTTTGGGTCATTTTTGTTTGGTCCATGGTTCATTCTGCAACATTCTAAACTCTTGCCAAGTTGCAGTGAGCAGGTTCTCTATTTGCCTTCTATCTGCTAATCATCTTTCAGTGCTGTCTATCTCTTGTAGGATAGAACAGGATAACTTCCCTTAGCCACAGTTGAAGCACCCTCTACACTTATGCATAAATCAGCTAATATTAGCCAGGTGTGGTGGTGTGCACCAGTAGTCCTAGCTATTCGAAAGGCTGAGACAAGAGGATTGTTTCAGCCCAGGAGGTCAAGTCTGCAATGAGCTATGATTATGCACTGCATTCTAACCTGTGCAACAGAATGGGACCCCATCTCTTAAAAATCGTCAGCTGTATGTCTGTGTCCCCTTCCTCAGTCCATGTCCCTATTATTGTCCACACCAATTCTATTCCTGTCTTCCCTCCATCAGCCTCACATTTTCAGAGCTTGCACAGCCCAAATAGTAGAGTTCTCTCTCTCTGCTGTATTGCTATGGGAAAATGACAGAGGGTGGTTTCTTTCTCCCATTTCCAGTCCCATCTTTTCAGCACCTAGACAGCACCTACAAATCCTAGGATGAAAAGTGGAGAGTAACCTACATGGAATCTATGGAAAAGCTAGTATTTCAGAAAAAAATAAATAGGGCATCATCTGGGAATCTCTACAAAAGAACATATCTCTGACAGTTATCTCTGTCAAGATACAGAAGAACATATCAAAAATTTCTTGGTATCCTAAAGATATTTTATTCTCTTCTAATGTATTGGTTATCCATTGCTGCATAACAAATTGCTCCCAGCTTCATGGCGTAAAGCATCACCCATCTACTGCCTTGCACTTTGCAAGCATCAGGAATCAGGCTTAGCTGAGTCTTCTGCTTCAGCTCTCACAAGACAGCAATCATGATGTCAGCTAGCGGCGTTCTCACTTGAGGCTCAAATGGGGAAACATTTGCTCCCACACTCAGGTTGTTAGTGGCATTCCTTTTCCTGTGGTTGCAGAATGGAGGTCCCTACCTGAGGCCCCTTTCAGCTCTTAGTGGCTGTCTGTGGCTCCTGAGGATGCCTACAGTTCCTAGATGCTGCCCACAGCTGTTTACCACATGGGGCACCTACTTCGTTAAGCCAGCAAGAAGAGTTTCTAGAACGCGTCAGCTAGCCAGCCAGAGTCTTCTAGGACATAGCATATCATGGAGCAAAACCCCAGCCCCTTTACCATACTCTGTTGGCTATACAGAAGACATAGGTCGCACCCACACTCAAGGAGAGGGGATCATACAAGAATGTGAATACCAGAGGTTGTGGATTGGGGCTCCACCCTAGAGCAGGCCATTACCATTAAAGAAGAGGAGAAAAATCGTAAGGAGAGAAGCAACGTAAATGAAAACTTGGCAACATTAGATTTAAAAAGTAATTATGCTGCAAAAAATCAAATCAGTCATGTGAAAAATAAAGTTTCCCAAGAATGCATATGAAATGACTGAAAAGAAGAAAACAAGTGAGAAAATGACAGATGATGTACAGAAAAGAGAGCCAATGTTTGGAAAAAAACTGGTGTTCCTTCAGAAAGCCGAGAACAAATGCAACAGAAGCAATAAGCAAAAATGATATGTATAATGTGTATGAAATTATATATGGATGTAAATCGAGATATCTAGATATTAGAAGAACACTTTCCATATATGAAGCTACACCTCTATTTCCAAGTTAAAATGGTGCACCATATGCAAAGGAAAATTTGTGTTAAGGTAGGCATCCATCCTGGAAAAGAGTCTGAATGATAATGATAAGGATTGCACCCTGAGAAAGTAAGGCAGAAAACAAGCAGTTTCCTTTAGAGGATTAAGCTGGCCTCATATTCCTCCTCCTGTAGCAATAAATGCCAAGGCACAGAGAATATTTTCTATAGACTTTTAGAGAGGAAAAGACTGATAAGCCATGAATTTCATAACTAACTGTCTTCTGTGTAAATGTTGGAGACAAAGTTAAACAAGAATGATGAAACAACGCTTACATCTCCCATAAAAACTGTCTTGAGAACCAAACTGAACAATGAACAGCAGGAAACACATGAAAGAAGAATGGCAAGCTGTGGAATGAAAGAACAGTCACTGAGCACTCAACCCAGGAAAATGTATACACTAATATATAATTAACTAGTTCTAAAATAAAAGGTAAATATTAAATCTTTAAAGAAGGCACACAATGTTAAACATAATTTGGACCTAAAACTACAGATTAAATTACAAAACCCAAAACGTCATATTCAAGTATTGACATATTACAAACCCATAATATTAGCCAGTTTGTGAGTAGCCCAAAACACAGTGGAATGGAATAGAAAACCATCAACAGATTCGTGTTTTCCGTAAGACAAAGGAACTAAGCATTTATGTGGAGAAATCTAAGTAAACAGGTTACCAAAATTGTCTCAAGTATAGAAAACTTCAGTAGACCAAAGGCCTTGAAAATTTTAAAAATAACAGGTTAAAAATTAACCTCCAGGAAGAAATGAGCAAATTCTACCAAAATCCTCATGGGATAGACATTTTTGTTAAGATAAAATTCACATAACATAAAATTCACCTTGTTAACTATTTGAAAGTGTACAATTCAGTGTTTTCACATATATCCACAGTGTTCTACAACCATCACCACCAATTTCAGAACATTTCCATCACCCCAGAAACAATTAAGCATTAAACAGTCACTCCCCATTCCCTGTCCCACTGGTTCTACATACAGTCCTCACCTTGAAGGTCAGAGTCCTAACTCCACTGGATATCATTGCAAGCTTGTGTGTCAGTGGCACTTTTAAGAGGCTGTCCTAGTCTGCTAGGGCCGTCATAACAAAATACCACAGACTGGATGGCTTAAACAGTAGCAGTTAATTTTCTCACAGTATGGAGGCTGGAGTCCAACCTCAGGGTGTCAGCAGGGTTTGTTTCTTCTGATGCCTCTCTCCTTGGCTTGCAGGTGGCTGCCTTCTCACTGTGTCCTCATATGGTCACCTTCCATCTAGGAGTGTTGTCTGTACCCTAATTGCCTCCTTATAAGAACACCAATCATTTGGGATTAGGGCCCACCCAAATGATCTCATTTTACCTTAATTACCTCTTTAAAGGCCCTATCTCCAAATATAGTCACATCTTGAGTTACTGGAGATTAGGACTTCAGCATATTACTCTTGGGAGGACACAGTTCAGCCATAGCAGAGGTCATTCCAACATTCTGTCTTGGCAGTAGGGTCTGGGTGATGTGACCATGTTATTCCCCCTGTCACACATCCTTGGGCATAAGGAGAAGTCCTTGATGCAAAGAGATCTCACTCAGTGTCCCATGATGATAACTCTGGCACTCGATGAAAACTGGGTAGTGCTGGCCAAGGCACCACAGTAGGGAAGGCATATCTGGAATATGTGTCAATACCCCCTCCAAGTTAAAAGTGTGCAATGGAATCACCTCGACGTGGAATGGTGGTTTGGTCTCTTTGGAGGCTGGTACACAGTGAGGATTCAGTATCCATCTCTGCCACTTATGAGGCAAGCATTCCGCAGTGGCAGTCGCTAGATCAGCCTTGGGGGCAGGGAGCCCCTGCTGTAAGGCCCACACAGAGACCCTCTTCCCACCACTGTAGACACTCATGCCATACGTCCCTTGTGCAACCACTAGGGGCAGCTGGAGGAGAAGCAGGATGCCTCCTCTGAACAAGTCATCCAATCCACCAGAGGGTTTGGGGCTTCCTTGCTTTCTGTGTTCCGACTCTCATGGATCCATCCATATGTCTCCTTCCTGGACATCCTTGCCTTTTTTTCCAATTTGAATTCTTCCAGGGCCTTAACTAACCAGCTAAACTATTTGACATTGCCCAATACCATGTTTATCCTTGTTTCAGGCCCCTTTTCCTTTCCCGTGACGTTGGTGATCAGGTGCACTGTTTGAATTCTGCTTACCAGGGCGTTTCTCTTCACCGTTGCCCTTCAGTGTGGCCCGCGTGGGGCTGTGACGCAGCAGTAATCTGCTCCTGCCAGCTTCCTTCTCCCAAACATCCACGAACCAGGCCCGAGTTTTCACCTCCTTGAGCACACAACGTGAGTGAAAGACACAAGACACAAAAGGGTGTCTTGGCGCCACTTAAATCCAGCCAATAACAGGTGAAAGCAAACCCTGCCGATGGAAGTGATGAGACTGATCACATGTGCGGGCAGTGGTAGGGGTGACTGCAGAGAAGGACGAAGGCTTCCGGGTGTTAAGGAATGTTCTGTTTCTTGATGTGCATGCCAGTTACACAGGGCGGGTCACGTTGGGAAAGTCACCAAACACGACTTATGAGTGGTACATGTTCCTATATGATTGTTAAACTTCAATACATTTTACAAAACCAAGCAAACAAAAGCAACCACAGAGTTCAGTCAACTTACTGGACACAAAATTAACATACAGAGATCAATTTTAATTTCCTGATGAGGTACAACAGTAAAAAAAAGTAAATGTTAAATAGACAAACTCAAGAGCAGTGAAAACAAAAGCATGTAATTAGAAATAATCTAATAAAAGATATGGTACCTCTAAGGGAGGAAATTATACGTTATTGAGTGACATTAAAGGAAAGTTAATAAATCAAGAGACATGCTTTCTTCATGGACTTAGGGACTCAATATTGCAAAGATGTAAATTCTGTACAGATTCAATTAAAATGTAATTAAAATTGTAACAGTTTTTTGAGGGGGGAGGGGACTTGACAAGTTTATTCTATGCAAAGAACCGAGACTTACCAAGACACTCTTGAAGGCAGAGAAAATATCTCTTGCAGCCATCAAGTCTTATTAACTACAATAATTAAGATAGAGTGGAATTAGCACAAGACTAGAACAGAATTGAAATCCCAGTCACAGCCTCACACTTGACATCAGAACATCTGATCTGTGATAAGGTGGTGCTGGAAAAAGGAGGAAGGACCGTCCTGTGAATAATTGGCACTATGATGATTAGGTATCCATACCGAAAAAGAAAGTGGGTCCTTACTTTATATAAAAAACAACCTCAGGAGGATCATATACATAAATGCAACAGCCGAATAATAAAGCTGTTAAATGAAAATAATTTAGGAAATTATAGTCTCATTGTAGGGAAATTTTTTTTCTTTAACAAGGTACCGAAGTCACTAACCATAAAGAAAAAAATTAATACGTTTGATGATATTAAATTGAGACCATCTGTTCACAGCATAAAGAGAGTACAAAGATAAGGAACAGGCCAGTCACAGTAGGTCATATCTATAATCCCAGCCCTTTGGGAGGCCAAGGCAGGAGGATTGCTTGCACCCAAGAGTTAGAGACCAGCCTGGGCAAGATGGCAAGACCCCATCTCTTAAAAAATAAAAATAACATAAATAAAATAAAGATAAGGCACAAAATAGAGAAGCTATTTGCAACAAATGCAACTGACAAATGACTCATGTAGAAACAACTCCAACAAATTAATAAGAAAAAGCAAATAACCAATTAGAAAAATGGGACAAACCCTTGGGTAGGCATTTCACAAATGAGGAAATCCCAATTACCAGTAAATATTTGAAAAGCGTATTGTTAATTGGACTAGATGAGCAAGAAGTGGCAAGTACATTGGATGATTTGATTGTACACATGCATGCCAGAGTACCATGTCAGTGAATATTTCAGCGGTCCAGCAGCCTGAGACACATGGGGCCCTCTGCGCCACAGAGGACACGTTTATATGTTGCAACTCTCACCTCTAAGAAGGAAACACAATTCCTGGCAGATCTCTACAGATTCTGGAAGCAGCTTACCTTGTACTAATGCTACTCTAACTCATACACTGGTTGATTAAAAACCAACCAACCAATCAACCTGCCGCCTTTGTGTGCTTTCTAGAGCAGAAATGGGCTGGGTGGCAACTCCAGACTTTAGTACAAGTGGTTCTGCCTCCAGGGCCATACAACCCTGCAGACACCACTATGGCAATATCTCTGGTGTGATGGAAAGTATGTAGAGTTTATGGCAAGTCCCAGTAGGAGAATCACATATTGACCCCGAGGGTTTAGGGCACATCCATGCTGTCTGCAGTGTAGAACTATATGCTTTCTTCAAAAGAACTCCTAACATGTTAGTGGCCCCTGGTAAATACGAAGAGCAGGCCATGAGACAATGACGGTGCTCCCAGAATTGCTCATAGAAGCTGGCTTCTGCCAGATTCACTGAGTCATAGGTCAGGTGGGCCTAGGAGCATTCCACCACGACATGGAAGTGATACCTCTAGGATCAAGCATCAGCAGGTCACAAGGCACGGGGAAACTCTCAGAGCAGATAGCCCAGAGCTCTGTGTTATTCGTGACGGTTGCAATCAAGGTGCCACCCTTTCAGCTCATACCTGTGGCTGCTTGAGGCCACCAGCTCATGGAGGAGAACAAAGACTGAGCTTGGTTCATATATGATTGGCTTGATATGTGGGTGCAAGCAGAAAACGGATTGCAGCTGCACTGCAGCCCCCAGTCACAGGTGGTCCTGAACAGTAACTGATCCAGGCTGTCAGTATTAGGAGAGTTATTGAAGGAAATGACAGACAGAAGTGTAATCTTGGGTGGCCACAAGACAGGTAGATCTTCACACCACAACCTCCCAGATCCAGGGCTTATATCTTGGGGAAAACTGTATGTGTCATAGAAGGAATATGTAGGTGGCTAGGGCATCGTGGCACTTACACGAAAAGGTATTCCTGCCTAAAGGGTAACACATCGACTAGACATTCTGGAGGTATTCCCAGATTCAGGGTTAGTCACATGGATTAGCATTTGAAAAAAAGTCACTCTTGTCCCCGCTGTAGCAATAAAGAGAAATCTTCCCAATATGAGTCATGCACTTTGTGTGGATAGAGAAGGGACGGGAATTTGGAAAATATGTAGGCTCGTGGGCTATCTGTATGGCAAATGGTTCGGTTGGTTGATTGGGCTGGAAGAAAATAAGCAGCAGATTGAGAATAAGGAGATCTGGGAAAGAGACAAATGGATGGCCCTCAGAGTGGGCACAAAGTGCAGATCTTTGCATCACATATTAATCACCAGCAGAGAGCCAACCTGGGAAGAGGTTCCAAACCACCAATGAGAATCACGTGGCCAGCTGACCCCAGCCAGCCTCTGCCATCTGCCATTCATGTTGAGGAGTAACAGGCACATGAATGGGCAGCCGTGGTGGCAAGGTGGGAGGCTGTGCCTGAACCTGCTGGTATGAGCTCCCGCGCACCAAGGCTAATCTAGCTACTGCTGCTGCTGAACATCCAGCCTGCCTTCAAGAGAGACAGATTCTGAGACTGTCATACGGCGCCATCCCTTGAGGACTCTCACCAGCCCCCTGATGGTCTTTTGAGCTTGGAAGGCACAATTCATCTTGACTAAAATTGGTACATGCTCAAGATATACCCTTTCTTGGCTAAGGGCAGTTAGCTGGCATTAACATCTGAGGACTTTCCAGAGTGCTTGATCCCACTGACACAGGATCTGGAATGATATTGCCCCACTTCACAGCAAAAAACCCTACTTTACAGTAAAATGGTGCCAGTATACGACCATGAAATCCACTGGTTCTGTTGCATACCTGCCACCGAGAAGGCCCTAGCCTGAAAGAGTAATGAAATGGCTTATTGCAGATGCCACTGATTAACCAGTGTGGAGATGGTGACCTGAATGGATAAGGTATCATTCCCTGGGACAGGGTATCTTCTTAAACAATTGATCATTTATTAGATTTGGGTTAGTAAATTACATACATGGGTCCAAAAACCAAAGGGTGGACGTAGAATGACCACACCTACCATTATGCCTGAAAACTTGAGGAAGTTTTCAGGTACATAGTTTCTGTCCCTGCAACCCTAGGATGTGCAGATGTACTAGTTCCCAAATGGGAAACTTCTGCCAGAGGACACAGACAGGGTTCCCGTTAGACTCCCGTTAGACTCTTGGTGGTCAAGAGCCCACCAAGAAGATACAAATGCTGTGTGATTCCACTTATATAAAATACGTAAAGTAGTCAAACTCACAGAGATGGAAAACAGGATGGAGATTTCCAGGGGTTGGGGGGTGCGGGGAAGGGGTAGTAAGTGTTTAATGGATACAGAGTTTCAGCTGGGGAAGACAAAAATATTCTGGAGACGGATGGTGGTGATGGTCCCACAATAATGGGAATGTTCTTAATGCTACAGAACTGTGCCTTATAAATGGTTAAAATGGTCAGTCCTAGGTTGTGTTTACCTTACCACAGTAATAAACCTATACATACACACACATACATACATCTAGATGAGACAACCAGGGAAGGAGGGGAGTTTTGCAAGGCGATTGTTTCTGCTCAACAGGTAGACATTGGGCCGCCATTACACTGCAGGCAGGGAAAATGTAATTGACACAGAGATGATCCACCTGGTCATATTTTTATACATCTTTATTCAATTGTTACAGTAAATGAACAAGTGCAGCAGCTATTGTTCAAGAAGGCCATGGTGACCAGAGGCTCAGACTCTTCAGGGAGGAGGTTCAGGGTCACCTTATCAAGTAATTACTGCAACACAAAGAAGTGCCAGCTGAAGGTAAGGGGGGTCTGGAATGGCTGTTGGAAGAGGGAGTTGATGAATTACTGCCTGAAAACCAGCTCCAGTGGTTGTCAGTGCATTTCATCCCGCTATTCTGGAGTTTTCCTCAGAAAGGAAACTCAACAGAATTCTGTAGGAGCTGCTTCCAGAGCCTGTCTGTGGCAGACAGATCTGCATGGAGCAAGGAGTGGACTGCAGGGGATATTGTGTTGACCCCTGGAGAGACGCCCTCCTCTAAGACCAAGGCACTCATTCCCCAGCTTCTGGGGGTGTCTGCAGATAACAATTCCTAGCCGAGTCCTTTTCTAGGTCGTGCCCTAGCTTGAGGAGAGCTGCACCACCAGAGATCATGCTTTCTTCCCGAGAGAGTAGCCCATGCCCCACGACTGCTGGGGTGTAAATGCCTGGACCCCTTGGCGCAATTTGAGACAACTCTAAATGTCCTGTTCCTGCTGCAGAGTTCCCTGTGGGGTCAGTGAAGGCCTTTGTGTGATGTCATTGCAATTGAATTCAATGCACAGTCCCCAGATGTGTTTAGCCTGAGCACACTTTCAGGAAGATTTCTTGCACACTAGACTCCCTCTCTTGGGGAACTCAGTCTGCAGCACACATGGTGCTCTTTTCTGACTCCTTCATCTGTGTGAGAATCTTTGCATTTGTGGAATCAGTCAACTCCTTTATTTTTTTTAAAGGATTTGCTCCAGTGAGAAGGCCCCCGAAGACGTTATTGCTTTGACACGTTTTACATAATTTTATTTGATTATTCCTCTAGAATAAATTAGAAACTGTAGGAGAAAAGTTATTTAAAAACCATATGTGTACATATTTTTCTCATATATGCTTTCATTGACAGTTTTCCCTGGAAATTTAAAAGGTGTTTTGAGGAGAAGAAATCCAGTTTCTTCCTAGAGATGCTGATAATGTCAGTCAAATTATAGAGCACAGGGGAGTAGTATAGTTTTCTATATTCTTGATTTTTAAAAATATGCTAACTAAATTCATTCATGGCTGTTTCCTAAACAATGAATGCTTTGAATATTTAATGTGAGACATTTTTGGTGCTTTTAAAGAAATGCTTTCTGGATGTCAGGAGACACTGCATGAGACAGAAGATTGCAGTTACATTCCCGTGTTTTAATAGTGCAATTTGGCACTGCCACTTTGAGAAATGTTTTTATTTTAGAAACTAGACTGAGTTGAAGTTCCCCACCCATTTCTATCAAAATTATTTATAGATTGTATTGATTGTAAGAACATAAGAAGAGATGAATGTTACAGTCTGGTTTGTCTTCTCCAAGTCTCATGTTGAAATGTGATCCCCAGTATTGGAGTGGGGGCTTCATGGGAGGTGTCTGGCTCATGAAGGCAGATTCCTCATGAAGGGCTTGCTGCTGTCCTTGCAGTAATGAGTTCCCGCTCTGTTTTTGTTTTTTTTTTTTTTTCTCACTGATGTGAGTTTTTTTAAATTAATTTTTTTATTTAAATGGGTTTTTGGGGAACAGGTGATGTTTGGTTGCATGAATAAGTTCTTTAGCGGTGATTTCTGAGATTTTGTTGCACCCATCACCCGAGCAGTGTACACTGTACCCAGTGTGTAGTCTTTTATCCCTCGCCACCCCACCCTTTCCCCTGAGTCGTCAAAGTCCGATGTATCATTCTTATATTTTTGCATCCTCATAGCTTAGCTCCTACATATGAGTGAGAACATAGGATATTTGGTTTTCCATTCCTGAGTTACTTCACTTTTAATAATGATCTCCAATTCCATCCAGGTTACTGCCAATGCCATTGTTTTGTTCCTTTTTATGGCCAAGTAGTATTCCATGGTATATATATATCACGTTTTCTTTATCCACATTTTTGCAATTGCAAATTATACTGCTGCAAACGTGTGTGCAAGTATCTGTTTCCTATAATGACTTTTATCCTCTGGGTAGATACCTACTAGTGGGATTGATGGATCAAATGGTAGATCTACTTTTAGTTCTTTAAGGAATCTCCACACTGTTTTCCATAGTGGTTGTACTAGTTGACATTCCCACCAGCAGTGCAGAAGTGTTGCCTTTTCACCACATCCACACCAACATCTATTCTTTTTTGATTTTTTGATTGTGGCTATTCTTGCAGGAGTGAAGTGTTATTGCACTGTGGTTTTGATTTGCGTTTCCCTGATCATTAGTGATGTTGACCATATTTCCATATGCTTGTTGACCATTTGTATATCTTCTTTTGAGAATTATCTAGTCATGTCCTTAGCCTACTTTTTGATGGGATTTTTTTTTCTTGCTGATTTGTTTGAGTCCTTTGTGGAGTCTGGATATTAGTCTTTTGTCAGATGTATAGATTCTGAAGATTTTCTCTCACTCTGTGCATTGTAGTTTACCATGCTGATTATTTCTTTTGCCTGTACAGACGCTTCTTAGTTTAATTAAGTCCCATCTATTTATCTTTGTTTTTGTTGCACTTGCTTTTGGGTTCTTGGTCATGAAGTCTTTGCCTAAGCCAATGTCTAGAAGGATTTTTCCAATGTTACCTTCTAGAATCTTTGTGATTTCAGGTCTTAGATTTAAGTCTTTGATCCATCCTGAGTTGGTTTTTGTATAAGGTGACAGATGAGGATCCAGTTTCATTCTTCTACATGTGGCTGCCAATTATCCCCGCACCATTTGTTGAATAGAGTGTTCTTTTCCCACTTTATGTTTTTGTTTGCTTTATCAAAGATCAATTGTTGTAAGTATTTGGCTTTATTTCTGTGTTTTGTATTCTGTTCCATTGGTCTATGTGCCTATTTTTATACCAGTACCACACTGTTTTAGTGACTATGGCCTTGTAGTTTGAACTTGGGTAATGTGATGCCTCCAGATTTGTTCTTTTTGCATAGTCTTGCTTTAGCTTTGCATGCTTTTTCTTGGTTCCATGTGTATTTTAGGATTTTTTTTTCTAGTTCTGTGAAGAACGATGATGGTATTTTGATGAAAATTCATTGAATTTGTAGATTTTTTTGGCAGTATGTTCATTTTCACAATACTGATTCTACCCATCCACGAGCATAGAATGTGTTTCCATTTATTTGTGTTATCTATGATTTCTTTCAGTAGTGTTTTATAGTTTTCCTTGCAGAGGTCTTTCACATTCTTGGTTAGGTATATTCCTAAGTATTTTAATATTTTTGCAGCTATTGTGAAAGGGGTTGAGCTCTTGATTTGATTCTCACCTGGGTCACTGTAAAGCAGAGCTACTGATTTGTGTACATTAATTTTGTATTCTAAAACTTTGCTGAATTCATGTGCCAGTTCTCAGAGCCTTTTGGATGAGTCTTTAGGGTTTTGTAGATATATGATCAGTATCATCTGCAAACAGTGACAGTTTGACCTCCTCTTTAAGGATTTGGATGCCCTTTACTTCTTTCTCTTGTCTAATTGCTCTGGCTGGGACTTCCAGTACCATATTGAATAGAAGTGGTGCCAGTGGGTGTCCTTGTCTTGTTCCATTTCTCAGGGGGAATGCTTTCAACTATTCTCCATTCAGTATAATTTTGGCTGTGTGTTTGTCATAGATGGCTTTTATTACCTTAAGACATGTCCTCTCTATGTTGATTTTGCTGAGGGTTTTAATCATAAAGAGATGCTTGATTTTGTCAAATGCTTATTCTGCATCTATTGAGATGATCATGTGATTTTTGTTTTTAATTCTGTTATGTGGTGTATCACATTTATTGACTCACATGTGTGAAGTCATCCCTGCATCCCTGGCATGAAGCCCATTTGATCATGGTGGATTATCTTTTTGATATGCCATTGGATTTGGTTTACTAGTGTTTTGCTGAAGATTTTTGCATCTATGTTCATCAGAAACATTTGTCTGTAGTTTTCTCTTTTTTTTGTCGTGTCCTTCCCTGGTTTCGGCATTAGGGTGATACTGGCTTCACAGAATGATTTAGGGAGCACTCCCTCTTTCTCTATCTTGGAATAGTGTCAATAGGATTCGTACCAATTCTTTGAATGTCTGATAGAATTCAGGTGTGAATCCACCTGGTCCTGGACTTTTTTTATTGGTAAGTTTTTATTACCATTTCAGTCTTGGTGCCTGTTATTGGTATGTTCAGAGTTTCTATATCTTCTTGGTTTAATCTAGGAGGGTTGTATATTTCCAGGAATTTACCTCCTGTAGTTTTTCTAGTTTATGTGCATAAAGGTGTTCATGGTAGCCTTGAATGATCTTTTGTATTTCTGTGGTATCAGTTGTAATATTTTCTGCTTTATTTCTCATCGAACTTACGTGGATCTTCCCTCTTCTTGGTTAATCTCACTAATGGTCTATCAATTTTATTTATCTTTTCAAGGAATCAGCTTTTTATTTCATTTATCTTTTGTATTTTTTTATTTCAATTTCATTTAGTTCTGCTCTGATCTTGATTATTTCTTTTCTACTGCTGAATTTTGGTTTGGATTGTTCTTGTTTCTCCAGTTCCATGAGGTGTGACCTTAGATTGTCTATTTGTGCTCTTTCAGGCCTTTTGATGTGGACATTTAATGCTATGAACTTTCCTCTTAGCATTGCTTTTGCTGTATCCCAGAGATTTTGATAGGTTGTGTCATTATTATCATTTGGTTCAAAGAATTTTTAAATTTCCACCTTGATTTCATTGTTGAGCCAATGATCATTCAGGAGCATGTTATTTAATTTCCATGCTTTTGAGCATTCTTTTTGGAGTCGATTTCCAGTTTTATTCCACTGTGGTCTGAGAGAGTACTTGACATAATTTTGATTTTCTTAAGTTTACTGAGCCTTGTTTTGTGCCCTATCGTATGGTCTATCTTGAAGAATGTTCCATGTGCTGAGGAATAGAATATATATTCTGCAGCTGTTGGGTAGAATGATCTGTAAATATCTGTTAAGTCCATTTGTTCTAGGGTATAGTTTAAGCCCATCGTTTCTTTGTTGGCTTTCTGTCTTGATGACCTACCTAGTGCTGTCAGTGGAGTATTGAAGCCCCCACTATTATTGTGTTGCTCTCTATCTCATTGCTTAGGTCTAGTAGTAAATGTTTTATAAAGTTGTGAGCTCCAGTGTTAGGTAAATATATATTTGGGATTGTGATATTTTCCTGTTGGACTAGTCCTTTTATCATTATATAATGTCCCTCTTTTTCTTTTTAAACTGCTGTTGCTTTAAAGTTTGTTTTGTCTGATAGAAGAATAGCTGCTCTGCTTGCTTTTGGTGTCCATTTGCGTGGAATGTCTTTTTCCATCCCTTCACCTTAAGTTTATTTGAGTCCTTATGTGTTGAGTCCAGGGAAGACAGCAGAAACTTGGTTGGTGAATTCTTATCCATTCTGCATCTTTTAAGTTGAGCATTTAGACCATTTACATTCAATGAGATGTGAGGTACTATTCCATTCATTGTGCTATCTGTTGCCTAAATACCTTGGTTTTTTTTTTTTCATTGTGTTATCATTATATATGTTCTGTGAGATTTATGCTTTAGGGAGTTTCTATTTTGGTGTAGTATGAAGATTTGTTTTGAGATTTAGAGCTCCTTTTAGCATTCTTGTAGTGCTGGCTTGGTAGTGGCAAATTCTGTCAGCATTTGTGTCTGAAAAAGGCCATATCTTTCCTTCATTTTTGAAGCTCAATTTTACTGGATACAAAATTCTTGGCTGATAATTGTTTTGTTTAAGGAGGCTGAAAATAGGACCCCAATCCTTGCTAGCTTGTAGAGTTTCTGCTGATAAATCTGCTATTAATCTGATAAGGTTTCCTTCATAGGTTACCTGATGCTTTTGCCTCTCAGCTCTTCAGATTCTTTCATTTGTCTTGACTTTAGATAACCTGATGACAATGTGCCTAAGCCATGATCTTTTTGCGATGAATTGCCCAGGTGTTCTTTGAGCTTCTTGTATTTGGATGTCTAGAACTCGAGCAAGGCTGGGAAAGTTTTCCTCGATTATTCCCTGAAATATGTTTTCCAAATGTTTAGACTTCTCTTTTTCCTTGGGAGCATCAATTATTCTTAGGTTTGGACATTTAACATAGTCTTAAACTTCTTGAAGACTTTGTTCATTTTTTATTCTTTTTTCTTTGTCTTTGATGAACTGGGTTAATTTGAAAACCTTGTCTTTGAGCTCTTAAGTTCTTTCTTCTGCTTGTTTAATTCTATTACTGGGACTCTCCAGTGCGTTTTGCATTTCTCTAAGTGTGTCCTTGACTTCCAGAAGTTGTGATTTTTTTTCTTTTTTTTTTTTTTGAGACAGAGTATTGCTCTGTCACCCAGGCTAGAGTGCAGTGGCGTGATCTTGGCTCATTGCAACCTCTGCTTCCCAGGCTCAAAAATTCTCCTGCCTCAGCCTCCCGAGTACCTGGGATTACAGGCGTGTGCCACCACATCCAGCTAATTTTTGTGTTTTTAGTAGAGATGGGGTTTCACCATGTTGGTCAGGCTGGTCTCAAACTCCTGACCTCCTGATCTGCCCGCCTTGGCCTCACAAAATGCTGAGATTACAGGCATGAGCCACCGTGCTCGCCTGTGATTGTTTTTTATTGATGCTATTTCTCTCTCTGAAGAATTGTGCTTTCATATCCTTTATCGTGTTTTTGATTTCTTTAAGTTAGACTTCACCTTTCTCTGGGGCCTCCTTGATTAGCTTAATAATTGACCTTCTGAATTATTTTTCTGGCAGTTCAGAGGTTTTGTCTTGTTTGGATACATTGCTGGTGAGCTGGTGTGATCTTTTGGGGATGTTAAAGAAGCTCGTTTTGTCATATTACTAGAATTGTTTTTCCGGTTCCTTCTCATTTGGATAGACTACGTCAGAGGGAAGACCTGGGGCTCAGGGGCTGCTGTTCAGATTCTTTTGTCCCATGGGGTGCTCCCTTGATGTGATATTCTCCCCCTTCCCCTAGGAATGGAGCTTCCTGAGAGCTGAACTGCAGTGATGGTGTTTTCTCTTCTGGGTCGAGCCACCCAGCGGAGCTACCAGGCTCCAGTCTGGTACACAGGAGTGTCTGCAAAGAGCCCTGTGATGTCACCCATCTTCAGGTCTTGCAGCCACAGATACCAGTACCTGCTCCGGTGGAGGTGGCAAAGGAGTGAAGAGGACTCTGTGAGGGTCCTTGGTTGTGTTTCTGTTGAGTGCGCTGGTTTTGGGGTGGTCGGCCTCTAGCCAGGAGGTGGTGCTTTCAACAGCACATCAGCCGCAGTCTTAAGGGAGGATGCAGACTTGCCCTAGGGGGGCCTGGCTAAACATTGAGGTTTCTCATGCAGTGGGCAGGGCCATAGACCTCCTAAGAGAGGATGACCTTTGTCTTAGTTACCAGGGCGGGTAGAGAAAGACCACCAGGTGAGGGCAGGGATAGGGCTGTCTGAGCTCAGCCTCTCCTTGGGTGGGGCTTGCTACTGCTACTGTGGGGACGACAGTGTGGTTCCCAGTCCAATGGAGTTAAATTCCCAGGGGAATTACGGCTACCTTTTCTGAGTCATACATGTCACCAGGGAAGTTGGGGAAAGCCAGCAGTCACAGGCCTCACCCCACACCCACGCGGCCGGCAGTCCTAAAGGCTGGTCTCACTCCCACCATGAACCCCCAACAGCACCATGTCTGCTTCCAGGCAGGTGGCAGCCAGGATTGAGAACCTGCCCCAGACCACCAGCCTCCCCTCTTGGAAAGCAAGCGGACTCACAGTTTTTCAGTGTCTCAGGGAGCCTGTAGTGGCGATTCCGTTCCTTCAAATAGTCGGTGGATAATCTTGGCTTTCCTGATTATGTGGTATATTCCTGTGCTAGTTCTGGGTGTGGTGGCATGTGTTTGTAGTCCCAGCTACTTGGGGGGCTGAGGCAGGAGGATCACTTCAGCCCGGAAGGTTGATGCTGCAGTTAGCCGCGATCGTGCCACTGCACTCCCCTGGGTGACCTGCTCTAGTAGGTTTTGAGAGAGCTCACCTGAGTGTTGGTTAGAAAGAGTCTAGCACCTCCCCGCATACCCCACACCGCACCCCGCTTCTCTCCACATGTGATCTGCACACGCCAGCTCCCCTTCCACCATGAATGGAGGAGGCTTGAAGCCCTCACCAGATGCAGATGCTGACACCATGCTGCTTTTACAGCCTGCGGAATCATAAGCCACATAAGCCTCTTTTCTTTATAAATTACCCAGTCTCAGATATTTCTTTATAGTAACACGACAACAGACAAAAACAGTGAATGACTCTAATCTGATTCAGTCTTGGCAGGTCACATGTTTCCAGAAATGTGTCCACTTCATCTAGGCCTTTCAATTTGTTGATGCACAATGTTTCACAGTACTTTCTTATAAGCCCTTGCAATCTTGTTAAATTGGTTATAATATCGCTTCTTTCACTTTCAATTTTAGTTACTTGAGTCTTCTCTCTTTGTATCTTAGTCATTCTAGCTAAAAGTTTTCAATTTTGTTGATCTTTTCGAAAAATCAACTCAGTTTCATTGATTTTTCTTTATTGTTTTCTTTCTCTAGTTTATTTCTGATCTAATCTTTATTATTTCCCTCTTCTGCTAGCGTGGAGTTTAGTTTGTTCGTTTTCTATTTCTTCAAGGTGTAAGTTTGGGTTGTTGATTTGAGGTCTTTCTTCTTTTTTACTGTAGGAATGTATAGCTATAAATTTCCTTCTCAGCACCATTTTCATTTTTATTTGTCTCAAACTATTTTCTAATTTTCCTGTGATTTCTTCTTTGACCTACTGTTTAACAGTATGTGTTTGCATATTTTCCAGTGTTCCTTTGCTACTGATTTCTAGTTTCATTCCACTGTGGTTGGAAAGGATACTTCGTATTATTATTTTAACCTTTTTAAATTTGTTAAGACTTGTTTTATGGTCTAATGTATGGTTTATCCTGGAGAATGTTCCATGTGGACTTGAGAAAAATGTGCGTCTGCTGTTGCCGAGTTCCATGTGTTTTTTAAATAGAGGAGACTGTCCTATCAATGTAGTTAATATATCTTTACAGATTTATGTCTTTAATCCATCTCTATTTTGTATGTGGTAAGAAGAAGGAATCCAACTTAACTTTTTATAGAGTTAGTCAGTTATTCCTACATTATCCAAAAAAAAAAAATAAATGACACTTATCTTTAATCATTAAAATGAAGTCCCACCTGTAACCTACACCGAGTTCCTTTTCATACACGTACTTGCATTTTTTCCTCTGTGTTATATAATTTCTAAAAGCATGGTTTGTCTTAAACAAACCCATTCATTACAAAGTAATTGACATGTCTCTTAATCATTGGTCCCTTCTCTATCTTTTTTTCTTTTAAATACATGTTAGAGTGGTTTCTTTGTACTACAGATTTCGGTAGAGTTTGGATTTTGCTGATTGCCTCCTGCGATGTTGTCTAGTATATGCTTTCTTGATCCCTACATTTCCTGAAAATTTCTAGTTAAATCAGATTCAGGTTTGAGTTTTTGGAAGGGAAAACTACTTCCTAGATGGTGGTGTGTATTTGCCTCTAGTTGTCTCTTTTGCTGATGTTAGCAGCTGCACTACATTCTAATTAGGTATGTTCTGTCCCCTTTCTGCTACATGGTAAGCACTTGGTAACCAAGGGATCCAATATTATCTAAATTTTTAGTGAATGCAGGAGCTCAAGGTTCAGTCTTATCTCTTCTACTACCTCTAATAGATCATTGACAAGACACTTTATTTTTGTGAATCTTATTTTCACAGTCTATAAAATGAAGGGATTGGCATTAGCATGGCCCCTAATGTCCCTTGAATGATTCTACAACATGGTCATGCAAAGGTCAAGAAGATAGGCTGTCTTTTTCCTCCAGGGGCTGCAAGAAATAAAGAATTCCCTTCCATGCATATATACTGACCAAGAAATGTTTTCTGGAGGGACGTTTTTGTGATTTTTTTTGCAGAAACACATTTGATTTGCACAACAAATCTGTACTTAGAATAGAATATAGTTTGTTGGTTACATATATCAAAATGAAGAAATATTCAATTATATTCAGTTCCATTCCATGATGGACTAGAATATAACAATATAATATATATACATATTATAATGCCGGTATGCACATGAACACATATGAATAACTAATTTAAATTCTGCTGAGAAAAATGCCAAAAACAAAGAGATAGGCCTATTGTCTATAAACAAATGCATATATTAAGTAATTATAAAACCACCTTCCATCTTTCTTGTTGCTGTTGTTTTAGAAACATGGTCTTGCTCTCTGACCCAGGCTGGAGTGCAGTGGTGCAATCATAGCTCACTGCAGCTCAAACTCCTGGGCTCAAGCAATCCTCCGACCTTAGCCTCCTGAGTAGCTGGGACTGTAGGTGCACCTCATCTTTACTGGCTAATTTTCTACTTTTTAAGAGACAGGGTCTTGTTGTTGTCCAGGCTGGTCTCAAATTCCTGGCCTCAAGAGATCCTTCCACCTGAGCCTCCTTGAGTCATTGGGATTACAGGTATGAGCCACCATACCCAGCAACCTTCCATTCTTAAACAACTTTTGTTTAATTTCCAACAAACAACAGGAAAAACAAACTGTCCACCTTGAAAATAATGACATAAAATCATATTCATCTTTTTCTATATATACACATGTGTACAGATATACACATATAACTTTTATTAAAACAAATATACACAAGCAAAGATCCCATTAAAGTTCATCCTTGGCAGTAACAAGGTACAGAGATGAGTAAAAAGAAGTAAAAACATGCAAGTTTACTGTATCATGGGCTATGTTTTCAAAAACAAAAAATTAAATCATTTTTTGGAAAAACAAGCTTCCTCAACTTTTACTGAAATTTATATCCAGACTGCAAGAAAACAGTTACCAGTATAAAACGATATCAGAACTCAAGTTAACATCTTATATTTAACCACTTTGAGTTTTCTAAGCATTGTCTAAGCAAACAGTTGTTCTCTAGCACAATGGTCAGAGAGTTAATGAAGATATAATTTTCTAGGCAGAAATCAGTTATGTTCTACTATGCAAACCAAACAGTTGAATCGATTCTTACTCATGTATCGTAAGCATTGAGGCTCATCCAGTACCTATTAGAATGGTGCTTGGTGGATAATCACTAGTCCCTTTGTGCACCAAAACTCAAGAGTTCTTAGAGGCTTGTTGAACATCATCATAGCAAGAGAAGGTACCACTCATTTTTTTCGTGGCACCTTCTCTAGACACATCTGCTTCACACACTGCAACATAACAGTTCTATCAGAAATAAGAGTACCAGATTATCACAATAAAAGGACAAAGACAAGTGTCTCCTTTCTAAAAACAATGGTAATCTATTGGCTTTAAAACTGCCACGTTCATCAT
Source organism: Rhinopithecus roxellana (assembly GCF_007565055.1). Classification (NCBI taxonomy): domain Eukaryota; kingdom Metazoa; phylum Chordata; class Mammalia; order Primates; family Cercopithecidae; genus Rhinopithecus; species Rhinopithecus roxellana. The sequence goes on along the minus strand of NC_044550.1, from coordinate 107,308,800 downwards.
ATTCTCCTGCAATCGGAACACAGAAATGTGTCCTCATAATCAAGGTACCCTTTTCGAGGAACACAGCATTACTTCATTATTACTAACAACACAGCGTGGCACCTCAATAATCTTTTATCTCTTCAAAGCTGTAGAGGCTGTTCATATTCCCTAAGATCAACAACATTACCATTGAAACAAAAAGCAGCTAGCTGGCTAAAACACAATATGCACACACACAGACACACACGCAGAACCACACACAAACTTGTTCTCTCACGTTAAACTCTGTAACAGTAAAAAAACCCTCCTAAATAGTTGTTTCTGTTACACAGTTTGTGTTCCAGAGAAGAAAAATACAATAATATATATGATTAGGAGTCATGATTCTAAAATCATTAACTTTATTTTTTTTATGATTGTGGTTCCATTGATTTAAATTTTCCTTTACCACTTTCAAACAAGGTGACCACACCCTCGACTCCGTTGGTCTTCTGAGGGTAGACAGGTGTGAGGTGACCCCAATTAGGGATGTCCCAATAGCCAGTAAGCTGACAGCACAAGAGCTTCAATCATAAACCTCTAAACACTGCAAACGCCACAACATCCAATCACAACCCTCTAAACACTGCAACCGCCACAACATCCAATCACAACCCTCTAAACACTGCAACCGCCACAACATTCAATCACAACCCTGTAAACACTGCAACCGCCACAACATTCAATCACAACCCTCTAAACACTGCAACTGCCACAACATCCAATCACAACCCTCTAAACACTGTAAACGCCACAACATCCAATAACAACCCTCTAAACACTGCAAACGCCACAACATCCAATCACAACCCTCTAAACACTGCAAACGCCACAACATTCAATCACAACCCTCTAAACACTGCAACCGCCACAACATTCAATCACAACCGTCTAACCACTGCAAACGCCACAACATTCAATCACAACCCTCTAAACACTGCAACTGTCACAACATTCAATCACAACCGTCTAACCACTGCAAACGCCACAACATTCAATCACAACCCTCTAAACACTGCAACCACCACAACATCCAATCAAAACCCTGTAACCACTGCAAACGCCACAACATTCAATCACAACCTCTAACCACTGCAACCGCCACAACATCCAATCACAACCCTCTAAACACTGTAAACGCCACAACATCCAATCACAACCCTCTAAACACTGCAAACGCCACAACATCCAATCACAACCCTCTAAACACTGCAAACGCCACAACATTCAATCACAACCCTCTAAACACTGCAACCGCCACATCCAATCACAACCCTCTAAACACTGCAACCACCACAACATTCCATCACAACCCTCTAAACACTGCAAACGCCACAACATTCAATCACAACCCTCTAAACACTGCAACCGCCACATCCAATCACAACCCTCTAAACACTGCAACCACCACAACATTCCATCACAACCCTCTAAACACTGCAAACGCCACAACATCCAATCACAACCCTCTAAACACTGCAACCGCCACAACATTCAATCACAACCCTGTAAACACTGCAACCGCCACAACATTCAATCACAACCCTCTAAACACTGCAACTGCCACAACATTCAATCACAACCCTCTAAACACTGTAAACGCCACAACATCCAATCACAACCCTCTAAACACTGCAAACGCCACAACATCCAATCACAACCCTCTAAACACTGCAAACGCCACAACATTCAATCACAACCCTCTAAACACTGCAACCGCCACAACATTCAATCACAACCGTCTAACCACTGCAAATGCCACAACATTCAATCACAAACCTCTAAACACTGCAACTGTCACAACATTCAATCACAACCGTCTAACCACTGCAAACGCCACAACATTCAATCACAACCCTCTAAACACTGCAACCGCCACATCCAATCACAACCCTCTAAACACTGCAACCACCACAACATTCCATCACAACCCTCTAAACACTGCAAACGCCACAACATCCAATCACAACCCTCTAAACACTGCAACCGCCACAACATTCAATCACAACCCTGTAAACACTGCAACCGCCACAACATTCAATCACAACCCTCTAAACACTGCAACTGCCACAACATTCAATCACAACCCTCTAAACACTGTAAACGCCACAACATCCAATCACAACCCTCTAAACACTGCAAACGCCACAACATCCAATCACAACCCTCTAAACACTGCAAACGCCACAACATTCAATCACAACCCTCTAAACACTGCAACCGCCACAACATTCAATCACAACCGTCTAACCACTGCAAATGCCACAACATTCAATCACAAACCTCTAAACACTGCAACTGTCACAACATTCAATCACAACCGTCTAACCACTGCAAACGCCACAACATTCAATCACAACCCTCTAAACACTGCAACCACCACAACATCCAATCACAACCCTCTAAACACTGCAACCGCCACAACATCCAATCAAAACCCTGTAACCACTGCAAACGCCACAACATTCAATCACAACCTCTAACCACTGCAACCGCCACAACATCCAATCACAACCCTCTAAACACTGCAAACGTCACAACATTCAGTCACAACCCAGTAAACACTGCAACCGCCACAACATTCAGTCACAACCCTGTAAACACTGCAACCACCACAACATGCAGTCACAACCCTCTAACCACTGCAACCGCCACAACATTCAATCACAACCCTCTAAACACCGCAACCGCCACAACATCCAATCACAACCCTCTAAACACTGCAACCGCCACAACATTCAATCACAACCCTCTAAACACCGCAAACGTCACAACATTCAATCACAACCCTCTAAACACTGTAAACGCCACAACATCCAATCACAACCCTCTAAACACTGCAAACGCCACAACATCCAATCACAACCCTCTAAACACTGCAAACGCCACAACCTTCAATCACAACCCTCTAAACACTGCAACCGCCACAACATTCAATCACAACCATCTAACCACTGCAAACGCCACAACATTCAATCACAACCCTCTAAACACTGCAACTGTCACAACATTCAATCACAACCGTCTAACCACTGCAAACGCCACAACATTCAATCACAACCCTCTAAACACTGCAACCACCACAACATCCAATCACAACCCTCTAAACACTGCAACCGCCACAACATCCAATCAAAACCCTGTAACCACTGCAAACGCCACAACATTCAATCACAACCTCTAACCACTGCAACCGCCACAACATCCAATCACAACCCTCTAAACACTGCAAACGTCACAACATTCAGTCACAACCCAGTAAACACTGCAACCGCCACAACATTCAGTCACAACCCTGTAAACACTGCAACCGCCACAACATCCAGTCACAACCCTCTAAACACTGCAACCGCCACAGCATCCAATCACAACCCTCTAACCACTGCAAACGCCACAGCATTCAATCACAACCCTCTAAACACTGCAACCGCCACAACATCCAATCACAACCCTCTAAACACCGCAACCACCACAACATTCAATCACAACCCTCTAAACACGGCAACCGCCACAACATCCAATCACAACCCTCTAAACACCTCAACCGCCACAACATTCAATCACAACCCTGTAACCACTGCAAACGCCACAACATTCAATCACAACCCTCTAACCACTGCAACCGCCACAACATCCAATCACAACCCTCTAAACACCGCAACCGCCACAACACTCAATCACAACCCTCTAAACACCGCAACCGTCACAACATTCAGTCACAACCCTGTAAACACTGCAACCGCCACACATCCATTCACAACCCTCTAAACACTGCAACCGCCACAACATTCAATCACAACCCTCTAAACACCGCAACCGCCACAACATCCAATCACAACCCTCTAAACACTGCAACCGCCACAACATTCAATCACAACCCTCTAAACACCGCAAACGTCACAACATTCAATCACAACCCTCTAAACACCGCAAACACCACAACATTCAATCACAACCCTCTAAACACTGCAACCGCCACAACATTCAGTCACAACCCTCTGAACACCGCAACCGCCACAACATTCAATCACAACCCTCTAAACACCACAACCATCCCAATATTCAGTCACAACCCTGTAAACACTGCAACCGCCACAACATCCATTCACAACCCTCTAAACACTGCAACCGCCACAACATTCAATCACAACCCTCTAAACACCACAACCGCCACAACATCCAATCACAACCCTCTAAACACCGCAACCGCCACAACACTCAATCACAACCCTGTAAACACCGCAACCGTCACAACATTCAGTCACAACCCTGTAAACACCGCAAACACCACAACATTCAATCACGACCCTCTAAACACTGCAACCGCCACAACATTCAATCACAACCCTCTAAACACCGCAACCGCCACAACATCCAATCACAACCCTCTAAACACTGCAACCGCCACAACATTCAATCACAACTCTCTAAACACCGCAAACGTCACAACATTCAATCACAACCCTCTAAACACCGCAAACGCCACAACATTCAATCACAACCCTCTAAACACTGCAACCGCCACAACATTCAGTCACAACCCTCTAAACACCACAACCATCCCAATATTCAGTCACAACCCTGTAAACACTGCAACCGCCACAACATCCATTCACAACCCTCTAAACACTGCAATCGCCACAACATTCAATCACAACCGTCTAACCACTGCAAACGCCACAACATTCAATCACAACCCTCTAAACACAGCACCCGCCACAACATTCAGTCACAACCCTCTAAACACCGCAACCGCCACAACATTCAATCACAACCCTCTAAACACCGCAACCGCCACAACATTCAGTCACAACCCTGTAAACACTGCAACCGCCACAACGTTCAGTCACAACCCTGTAAACACTGCAAATGTCACAACATCCAATCACAAGCCCTCTAAACACTGCAACCGCCACAACATCCAATCACAACCCTCTAAACACTACAAATGCTACAACATTCAATCACAACCGTCTAAACACTGCAACCGCCACAACATCCAATCACAACCCTCTAAACACTGCAACCGCCACAACATCCAGTCACAACCCTCTAACCGCTGCAACCGCCACAACATCCAGTCACAACCCTCTAAACACTGCAACCGTCACAACATTCAGTCACAACCCTGTAAACACTGCAACCGCCACAACTGTCTCTTTGTACTCGTTTAGTGTATTACTAAATGTTTGCCTCGTTCATGCTCATTACATTACATTTACATGGCATTACACTTACGATCATACATGATCGTTACATTATGTGGATACTTTGGTTAGATCTCTCTCCCTTTCGGCCTTTGTCTGTATTTTACAAATTTAGTTCACATTCATTCAATCGTTGGTCTTCTAAAAGACCTTTGGTAAAATAAGTACACACTTACCAGCAACATAAATATTGGACGCAACTAAAATCACTTTCATTTATTCCCTAAATTTTCCCCTACAGGTTCTGGAGATTTCCAAAACCTTGTAATCAACATAGCAAAGCAGGTGCTACCATTGCAGAGATCAGAGCACTTTTTTTTTTCTTTTGAGACAGAGTTTCGCTCTTGTTGCCCAGGTTGGGGTGCAATGACTCGACCTCGGCTCACTGCAACCTCCGCCTCCTGGGTTCAAGTGATTCTCCTGCCTCAGCCTCTCGAATAGCTGAGATTACATATGCCCGCCACCATGCCCAGCTAATGTTTGTATGTTTAGTAGAGACGGGGTTTCTCCATGTCGGTCAAGCTGGTCTCAAACTCCTGACCCAGGTCCTCAGGTGACCCGCCCGCCTAGGCCTCCCAAAGTGCTCGTATTACAGGCATGAGCCACTGCACCTGACCTAGAGCATTTTTTATATTGTACACAATAACTTTTTTAAATGGAGATGCTTTATTTTCAAGCATAAAAGTAGAAAAAAGTAAACGGAAGAATGGAACAAGAAATTTTGAAAATTTTGTTTTCACAAGAAAAAAGCTGCTTATAGATTTTGCTCACGTAATTCCCAAATATAATAATTCAGTCCTTTAAGATGACTTAAAAACATATTCCAAATGTGTCTGCTTATTCACAGTGAAATCTTTGGTGATGAATCAGAGGTAGTCCAAAAAATGATCAAAATTCATTACCTAACATTCACGTTGAATGTGTTTAATCACTAAGCAATTATGGATTTAATATCTAAGATTGATTATCCTGTCAAATTGCCTCCCAGAATATTTAAAATCAAGTTGCTCTGCTGCTTTGTCAGAAAAATATGTGACTGCTTATGCATGTCCATGATTTACACATACACACATATTTGGTAATGAGACATACGATAGAGCAAACTGAAGTTATTCCTTTCCCCAATCTATAGTATCTATTAACTCTTTAGTTTTAAACAAAGAAAAAACATATTTTATATGACTATGAAGCTTACATAATATAGTATAGGGAGTATGTCCCAAACTAATCTGTTCCAACAGGTATAAGAAAAATACAACAATATATGTTTAAAAGTTACATTCACTAAAGGCAAAAAAGATAATCCCATATGATTTAGATTTTCCATAGGAGAATACAATTGAAGCAAGCTCTCCAGTGATAATATTCAAATAATTTATGTAAATTGGAATGGTCAAATGTTTCTGTCTATGCAATCCAACTGGATGTTAGTATAGGTACTTAAATTATGGAATGCTTATAATTGCACAGCATTCCAGTAACTGATAGAAGACAATGATAGATGCTGATCTTTATTCCACATCAAATGGCCTTGTATAGACTTTGCCTAACCAGAGCCTCAGATCCCACTGAGTGCTTTTAAAAAGGGGCATTTTCCCCTGTTATAACACAGGTACTATTTTTGGCTTCACAAAGCCTCCAGCCTAGGCAGTGAAATCCCAGCTATAGAGAAGTGCAAATAATCCTAGAATTTGCAAATATGCCACAGAAAATATCGTTATCTCTTTTATGTCAACCCTCACATCACCACTAGTACTCCCATAGGCGGAGGGGAGACTGGCAAAGATTCTTTACCCTGGAAACAAGTGATTCTGATAGACTGCAGATACTTGCCTCAGTACAGGTTGATAGCTCCTTAATACAGCTTAGTAGATTTCATGAAAAAGGCTGCTTCCGGGTCGGGCGTGGTGGCTCACACCTGTAATCCCAGCACTTTGGGAGGCCAAGGTGGATGGATCCCGAGGTCAAGAGATCGAGACCATCCTGGCCAACATGGTAAAACCCCGTCTCTACTAAAAATACACACACACACACAAACAGCTGAGCATGGTGGCACACACCTGTAGTCCCAGCTACTCGGGAGACTGAGGCAGGAGAATTGCTTCAACCCGGAAGGCAGAGGTTGCAGTGAGCCAAGATTGCGCCACTGTACTCCAGTCTGGTGACAGAGTGAGGCTCTGTTTCAAAAAGAAAAAAAGAAAAAGAAAAAGTCTGCTTCCTTGAATAAGGAGCACATCTCCAGTGATACTCCACGATGCTACCCACGCACCCACTAGTACTGTGCAGCAGTCATTTGGTAAGTCCTAATCTCATGGTCTTGAAAGAGTTAATCTTCCAAACAGACTACAAAATACTTTGTACACTGAAAGTATCAAGCATAACTGATTACATATCTGAGTTTTTCCAGAGGAAAAAACACAGAGCTAAGGACACCCTACTTACTGATATCACAGTGAGGAGCCAGAGGAAGTACCTCGAATGATTATGAGACTTCTACATGGGGATTCCAGCAGGGGAACCCTGAGTCTTTTACTTCGATCTTTATGAGCTGCTGTTCCACTGGCAATATTTTAACTATCTGATGGTAGTGAAAACTCATTTCAATATTTTCAAGTTACATTCTTGGTTTTCAGGTGAGATACTCTTGGCATTTTCTAAAGGGCACAGTTTTCTATTCACTATGTTTGCTGACATACAGTTCAAATATAATACAATATAGAAATAAAGAAATAAAATTCCATAAAGAACAAAGGAATCATGTAGCAACATAGTAATTCATACCAAGCATCAAGAAAAGAGTGTAAAATAAACTGCAAAAAGCATTCAGTTGAGCATGGTTCATTTTTTAAGTTTCAGTTATCTGAAATTTAGAACACTGGCCTAAATATTATCTTTACTATTTAAATTTGATTTTGATAAGAACTCAGAACTTTTACACATAAATGACTTGGGTAAAGTTTTGGAGACAACTTACACACACACACACACACACACACACCCCAACAATGACAAACATAATTTGATGTTTTCTAAATATGCTTAATGAAGAGAATCATTAGCAAATATATCCAGATAACTTTTTGTCTTACTTATATAGTTGCAAATCAACAATTTATTCTAGTATGTGACAGCTTTGCTACAGATTTTAAAATACAAGAAAACATGGTTATAATCTGTAGCAAAACACTTGATATAACATACCTCACAGTAGTCTCAAATAACCATTTGGAGTAAACTTCTGCCAAAGTTTATGAAACCATAGTTTTGCAATGCATTTTTTCTTTGCTCAGACTTTCAGTACTATTAGGGCAGTGAAATTCTAAAATGAATTATTAAAGAACATTGTTTTGCAGTATCTATAAAAGAAAAGCTATCTGGTTTCAGTTATTTACTTGCACAACTAAAGCGTCAATCTAGAACACATTCAGCACCATATCAAAAAGTCTACAGCAACTTGATCCTTTGTCATTTTTAACTGAGCTCATTTGACAAATTAATGAATTAACAGAGATCAATTCAAAACAGCTGCTCAGTGACACAATAATAATAAGCAAATGTCTAATAAAGTTAAATAAAATTTTATACATAGCTACCGCTTTAAAGTCCCAGGGTAATTGACATGTGAATAAGAGCTCTATAATATAATTTAGTTCTTTTTTTATTTTTTTTGAGGCGGAGTCTCATTCTGTAGCCCAAGTTGGAGTGCACTGGTACAATCTTGGCTCACCACAACCTCTGTGTCCAGGGCTCAAGGGATTCTCCTGCCTCAGTCTCCTGAGTAGCTGGGATTACAGGCGTACACCACCACGCCTGGCTGATTTTTTGTATTTTATTAGAGATGGGATTTCATCATGTTGCCCAGGGTGGTCTCGAACTCCTGAGCTCAGCTGATCTGCCCATCTCAGTCTCCCAAAGGGCTGGGATTACAGGTGTGAGGAACTGTGCCCAGCCTATAATTTAGTTCTTTATCTGGTTGTATGCACAACTTGTAGTATAGAGCAGCAAACATTTATGACCATGAGTATAGCTACCCAATGCTAAGTCTGCCAACTGAAAGGCCTGTGGTGTTGGTTGTGGTTGTGATTGTTGATGAGCCGTTAACTGATTCATGTTCAGCCTTTCCCTCTGTAATAAGAGGCACTCATCCCACTTTCATTGTTTGTTCCATGTGCAAAAAAAAAAAAAAAAAAAAATTGTTCCATTTGCTCATTTATAAATAAAATTCTCTATTCATTTTTCTGCTAGAAATCTTCAAAAAGTGAAGAAGAATGCGATCACCCCTTGTGTGGCACTCATTTACAATACAAGTTTGCACACTCCTTCACCTGAATGCAGTCAGCAGCTTACTCTCACCCCAGCCCAGAACCACATTCCTCAGTTAACATGTAACTCTCTATACATTCTGTACTTCTCTTGACTAGTAGAATTGGAGGTGTTTACAAAGCTGACAGTACATTAATTCAGAAACTATGGCAGCCACCAGGTAAAGTTGGAAGTTTCCTCCACCGTCCGGCTTTTCTAGACATCTGTCAACAGGAAAGCAACACGGAAACGAGCGAGGCCTTGAGTAGCATGTGCATCTCGCGGGGTATGCGGTGCTGTTTCAAACCGAGTCCACCTTTACTAGATTATTTTTGGTCGTCAGTGGAGACGGTTTGCATTTAACCCTATCAGCCATGTCGTTAGAGCTATCCACAAAGAACATCCTGGCTGTACAGAGCGAGACTATAATTCTTCTGTATTCCTTCCTGAAATTTTGGTTCAGTAGCCCGTATATAATGGCATTGAGGCAGCTGTTGAAATATGCCATGTAGTAACTTGCCACAAACAGCCACTCTGGGATCCTAGGCACCATGCTGGCAGGGTCAGAGGCCACGGCCAGGCCAATGAAGTTCAGAGGAGCCCAGCAAATGGCAAAAAGGACAAAAACCACAAACATGGTGACAAAATTCCTGAAGTCCTGTGGTTTCAGCCTGGGTTTGCGGTCAGGTTTCACCCTCTGTCTGACCTGGAGAACCAGGATCCATATTCTCAGGTAACAGAAGATGACTATGATCATGGGGAGGAGGAAGTGGAAAACCACCACGGCGATGGTGTAGGCAGAGCTGACGGACTGTGCGAAGGTGCACGAGTAGATCCTCGGGTCGTACTGGAGAGTCCCGGCACGGAGGTTGGGCAGGACAGCCACCAGCGTCAGGAGCCATATGAGGAGCACATAGCAGAAGGAGTTCTTGCTGCTGTACAGTTTGTCGTACTTGAGACTGTGGCAGATGTAGCAGTAGCGGTTGATGGCAATGCCAGTGATGTTGAATATGGAGCCGATGACGCTCAGGCCCATCAGGAACCCACTGATTTGGCAGTGCAGATACCCCAGGTTCCACCCATTGTTAAATATCGACGTCAGCACCAACGGGTACGGATAAACAGCCACCACCAGGTCTGCCACCGCTAAGCTCACCACAAAGATGTTTCCTGAAAGAGAAACGTTTAGAAAATACAGTGAATACCAGTTCACACTGGGTTTTCTGTTACAATTGCTAAAGAAGGAGCTGCTTCTGCCTGCAGCTCTGATGACCTGACATCACAGCTGCTGCCGCACTGCAAATGAACTGGAGGCCATTTCACAGGAAGCCAGCCCACTGCCGCTCCTGACATATCAAATCCACTGTTCACACTTCCCCGCCTCCCCAGAACAGGGCCTGTTCCCTGTTCCCTGTTCCCTGTTCCAAACTGCTGTCTTTCAAACCCTTGTTTCTCATCTCTTAAAAAGTCCTGAGATCAGAATACTTGCATCCCATCTGTTGTTCTAGAGCCTTCTACATCACCTGAGCAATCTCATATGATGTTATTTCTCAAGCCAGCCACAACTTCCTTAAGTTCAAGTCTTCATTCCCTCTGTAGTCCTTCAGCAGCTCCCAAGGGGCCTCTAGCTTCTGTTCTCACTGACCCCACAGCGCAGGAGTTACAATCAAGAGGGCTCTGTCATCAGCCGTCTGGATGAGAACACAGCTTCACTCCTTACCAGCTGTCCAACCGGGGCAAGTTACTTGACCTCCCCAAGCTTCTGCATCCTCCCCTAGATGATGGGATAATGAGCATCTTCCTCTTGGGGCTGGGGTGAGCATGACATGAGACTATCTGTGGCGAGTGCCATGCACCGTGTCTTATACCAGAGAAATGTTCTTATTCTACGACTCCCTCACCTTGAACCAAAGGAAAATGCAGAAATTCTCCTAGATTTTATAAAGAACTGTGTTACAAAACTTAAACCCTAAATAGTCTAACTATTAATTTTCTCAATTAACATAGCAACACATATTTAATTATAGAAAAAAAAACTCTGGTCACTTTTTTATTTTTATTTATTTTTTATTTATTTATTTTGAGACCGAGTCTTGTTCTGTCACCCAGTCTGGAGTGCAATGATCTGATCTTGGCTCACCATAACCTCTACCTCCAGGGCTCATCCTCCCACCTCAGCCTCCCAAATAGTGGGGACCACAAGTGCACACCACCACACCCAGCTGGTTTTTGTATTTTTGTAGAGATTGGGTTTTGCCATTTTGTCCAGGCTGGTCTCAAACTCCTGGGCTCAAGCCATCCACACACCTCGGCCTCCCAAAGTGCTGGGATGGCAGGTGCGAGTCATTGCTCGCAGCTACGTCAGTCAAATTTTATGAGATGTTCTGCAAATATGGGTTCTTCCTTTTGCGGCTCTTCTGCCTTTGTTTCTTACTCTTCCTTCTGCCTCGAATGGCGCCTCGCAGCAACTTTCTAAATGTTACCCGTTCTCCCAAGTCTATCTCAAATAGAAATGCCGAAGCCTTTGCTCATTTGCCCACCTAGAGGTGAGAGCTTCCTCCTTTGAAGGGTCTTAAACCACTTTGTACTGCTTTTTACTCAGATTAAATTATAATACATTCAATTCCGTTTACATATTAAATGCATATATTTGGTGCTGGGGAAACAGGAATTGAGAGACAGGAAAAGCCGAAAAAATTACACTAGAGTGGCCAGGAGTGGTGGCTCACACCTGTAATCCCAGCACTTTGTGGGGCCAAGGTGGGTGGATCAAAAATCAGGAGTTCAGGACCAGCCTGGCCAACATGGTGAAACCCCGTCTCTACTAAAAATACAAAAATTAGCTGGGCATGGTGACAGGTGCCTGTAATCCCAGCTACTTGGGAGGCTGAGCCAGGGGAATTGCTTGAACTCGGGAGGCGGAGGTTACAATGAGCAGAGACTGCGCCATTGTGCCAGCCTGGGCAACAAGAGCAAAACTGTCTCAAATTTAAAAAAAGAAAGGAAAATTACACTAGAGTAAGCAACAGCACCAGAGCACGCACTGAACCAGAAGCAGTGAGGAAAGGGGTGCGCTAGACAGGGATGGAGGGAGCCCCAGGTGGAGGGACAGAAGATTTTGCCTTCTATTCTATTGACCTGTAAGCCAGGCTTCCCTGCCTGACTCGAGACGGTGGCCCTCGTGAGTACATTTCCTCATACTTGCGTACATTTCCTCATATTTGCAAATATGAGTACATTTCCTCATATTTGCGTCCCAGACCACACCCAATAAATACAGTGACTTTTGCTCATACCCTTGATGAGTTAATTAAACTGTCACTTCGCAACATTTGAAATGAAACAGCCCATAGCAGTCATGATGAAAGAAAGGTAAAATTTGTGCCATTTATTTAGGAATTTCAGATACATTGTCATAAAAGCAGATTCTTTAAAAATTGGTTGTAGTCATCCAAATTAAAGTTACAAAGGCAAGTTTATTTCTCCCACAAATTACTTTCAATTAGCGTTGAAACGCCTACATTCCTAAGAGGCCTATTTTAATAAATTACTGGCTCACAATGTTTAATGCTTTAAAAGTATCTATACTATGTGAAATTCTGTTCCAAATTGAATTATCATTATAACAGCACATTTTTACCCAGAGTGTCATGATGACAAACTGGCCTAATATTGGATTTATTTTTAAAAGACCTTAAAAATGAAATCACAAATGATGTCATAAATTTCTTTCATGTCGAATACCCTGCTTCATTTATTTTATAGTAATTACATTGCATTATAATTCAAGTAATTACATTAATTAGATCATTAGTTTAATTCTTCAAATTCATCCCATTTTACAAATGCTTGGTGAAAATGAAGCCACAGACTCCGTACAGGTGTGGCTATCAGGTAGCTCACATGAAGCTTTAGCACAGGCGTTCATGTGTGCATGGGGGGTGTGTGGTGTCTGGGGGAGAAGGAAAAAGGGAATTTCCTTTTTACTTTTATGAAATTCACCAGATGAGAGTAATTAAATCATCTAATTATAATTATACACATTATAAGTTCATCTCTTCCATTCTGAAATCTGTGTGACTCCAGACATAGGGACAATCTACCCATTTCTACAGCTATCCAGGACTGTATGCCACAAGCTTAATAATGCATTCTGAAATGTCCAATAATGTCTGTTCATGGGCAACAATTTCTTCTCTGTTGAATATAGTTCCAATCCTTACTGTGGCAGAATCATAGAATAATAGGATGTTAAAATTGAGAGATGTGTTAATGATCTCCCTGGATAATTCCTACTTTTTAAGGATGAGAAAATAAAAATATAGAGTTAAACTGGATGAAGTCGTATGACTGCTTAGTGAAAGAGTCAGGATTTTGTAATGCTATGAATTGATGTTGTTCAATGTTACTTCCCTGAGAAAGCTCCTGTGCTCCTACAGATATGAGACTCAGAAACTGGGCCCTGTGGCTACCTCCTGGCTTACAGCCTCTCCAGGCACAATTCTAAAGAAGCATATTAGAACTAGAACCTTCTAAAGAGAAGATGGGGGAGGAAAACACCTAGAAGTCAGTATGCTGGCAACAAGACGGACAGCAATCAGCCTCACGGTGATTAAAGGCACCAACTATAAAATGCACAGTCAATATTTGTTCCCAGGAATAAAACTTTAAATTGGAAGTGAAATATGGCATAGATATGAATAAAATAAGGTAACAGACAATAAAATGTCAGCTTGCCGGCAGTGCCTTCCTCAGAACTAGTCCGGTGAGTCCCTTCTGGGAATGACACAGCAACACGGCATTGCTTTTCTGTTTATCGAAATTATGTCTCTACTTCGCCCCATCTCCCACAGCCCCAGCTGTCACCTGGGTGAGGACACTGCCTGCTTTGACATCTTCTCCCTCCACCTTGAACAGTACCTGGCCGAGGGTTAATCAACGGACAGTGGGTTTATATTGTGTCAACTTTGTGAAACTGAAAAGACTTTTTCTTGCACCGCTCCGGGTTAGTGTTCCCCACAAGAGGCAATTGCATGAGATTTTGAAGGCGGAAGTGCAGCAGCAGCTTGCTGTCTGTGCTCAGAACATCTGTGTCAAGGGCCAGACGCCACTGCAAGCTCGGCGCTCTGAGTCTTACCTGCTGCCCTGCAGGGGGTGGGCGGCAGCAGTGTGCCCACAGCTTCTCCAGCTCCTGCTCACCTCCTCATGGCTTGGAGGAAGTGAGAGACCAATTCATAAGGTGAGTTTCGACCATCCTCCAGAGCTCCAGTCCTTCCTCCCAGGTTCTAGCTTCCCCTGCGTCCCCTCCTAACATCCAGCTTTCCTTCTCAACTCCGTGAACTTTAAACAGCAGCGCCAGACACAGAAGCGAAAGCCTCAAATACACGATTCCATCAGCTCACACAACTGCTCTAGCAATTTTGCTTCTTGGATTGATTGAACCCAGACTGATACAGAATTTGGTTCTGGAAGTGGACCAAGGAGAACCTTCAGGAGGGTTTCTCTGTATTGGTTTTGGGTTACCTGCAGTTGATTCTGTAACAGGACTAGATTTAAAGTATTAGAAACCCTATTTCCAGTAGTTAAGGGACACTGGTAGTCACGGCCTGCAGGGGCAAAAGAATTCCTTAAAAGACCACCTGGGCCGGGCACGGTGGCTCATGCCTGTAATCCCAGCACTTTGGGAGGCCGAGGCAGGGGATCACGAGGTCAAGAGATCCAGACCATCCTGGCCAACATGGTGAAACCCCATCTCTACTAAAAATACAAAAATTAGCTGAGCATGGTGGTGGGCACCTGTAGTCCCAGCTACTAGGGAGGCTGAGGCAGGAGAATTGCCTGAACCCAGGAGGTGGAGGTTGCAGTGAGCTGAGATCATGCCACTGCACTCCAGCCTGGCAACAGAGCAAGACTCTATTTAAAAAACAAAACAAAACAAAAAAAAAAACACCTGTACTCACCTTCCAAGGTGAAAACAATGTCATTGCATTACCCTCCAACCACTACGTTGAAAAACAAAATATACCAACCATACAATGGGTTGGACGTACTAAACAAACCCATATCCTGAGTGACTCAAAAAGCTGTCAGTGTTGACTGGAGCCCAGAACAAGGCCCTGAAGGCTGCTCAGCCACCTGATCCATCTGATCCAATGGCTGTGGTCTAAATGTGTCTCCCCCAAAATTTATGTGTTGACACTTAATCGCCAATGTGATGGTATTGAGAGGTGGGGCCTTTAGGAAGTGATTAAGTCATGAGGGTGGAGCCCTTACAGATGAGATTAGTGCCTTTATAAAAGAGGTGCCAGGGAGTTGTTCATCCCTCCACCATGTGAGGACTTAGCATTCATCCACTCCAGAAGACACAGCAAGAAGGCACCATCCTGGAAGCAGAGAGCAAACCTCACCAGACTCCAAATCTGCCAGTACCTTGATCTTGGGCTTCCCAGCCTCCAGAACTGTGAAAATCACGTTTCAGTTATTTACAGCTCCCCAGTCTATATTGTTATAGCAGCAGGAACAGGCTAAGACACCAATGGTGCTTGAATTGTTTCTGTGGTTGTCCCTTCGTATCAGCAGGGACTGGCTCCAGGATCTCCACAGACACCCAAATTCATGGCTGCCTGTATTAGTCCATTCTCATGCTGCTGATAAAGACATACTTCAGACTAGGCAATTACAAAAGAAAGAGGCTTAATGGACTTACAGTTCCACGTGGCTGGGGAAGCCTCACAATCATGGTGGAAGGCAAAGAGGAGCAAGTCACATCTTACATGGATGGCAGCAGGCAAAGAGAGAGCTTGTGCAGGGAAACTCCCCCTTGTAGAACCATCAGATCTTGTGAGACTCATTCACTATCTCCAGAACAGCATGGGAAAGACCTGCCCCTGTGATTCAATTACCTCCCGCCAGGTCCCTGACAACACATGGGAATTTGAAATGAGATTTGGCTGGGGACACAGCCAAACCATATCAATGCTCATGTCCCACAGTTGGCCCTGCAGAACCTGTGAATATGTGAAGTTGGCCCTCTATATCTTTGAGTTCCACATCCCTCAAAGATTGTATTTTCAAGTCATGATTGGTTGAATCCCTGAAAGTGGAACCCATGGATATGGAGGGACCACTGCATGTAATAAGAAAAAAAACCCTTCTTACTTGGTTTCCATATGGCTTTTCATGACCTACGGACACTACCTGAAACTGGATGGTTGCAGCACTACAGACCCAATCCAGTATGGCCCTGAAAAACAAGGATGGAGGAAGACCCTCCCAGGAAACAGAACTTGGAGCAATGCTTCAAAAAGAACTTCAAACTGGTTGTTCATTTGTCCTGGAAGGAGAGAGGGCCACAGGTTCAGATCTGCACTGATTAATGGGCAGTGGCTAATGATCAGCTAGATCAGGGGTCCCCGACCTGATGGGGACAATGGCTAATGGTCAGCTAGATTCATGGGCAGTGGTTAATGGTCAGCTCGATCAGGTTGGAGATGCCTGATCTAACTGACCATTAGCCACAGACCGGGTCCATGACCTGGTAGGAACCAGGCTGCACAGCAGGAGGTGAGTGGCACGTGAGCAAGCATTATCACCAAAGCTCCCCCTCCCGTCAGCTCAGTGGCAGTATTACATTCTCATAGGAGCGCGAACCCTGTCGTGAACTCCATGTGAGGGATCGAGGTTGCACACTCCTTATAAGAATCTAACTAATGCCTGATGATTTGAGGTGGGACAGTTTCATCCCAAAACCATTCCCCCACCCTGTCCTGTGGAAAAATTGTGTTCCATGAAATCAATCGCTGGTCCCAAAAAGGTTAGGGACCACTGAGCTAGATGGGCAAGGATTTGGAAGAAACATAATTAGAAAACCAGTTACGGGGCTCTGGAGAAGACATAGGCACACAGACCTCTCAGAATGGATACTCAGTGTGAAGATATTTGTGTCTTGATGGTGGAACCTGTGTATATCAGTTAATCTGTCTTTGGCCACCAGTCCTTGACCAATGGACTTACAAAGTTGTCATGGCAGCAAGGATAGAAGTTATTCATGAGCTCAGCAACAGATCACTCCTCATGAAAACTGATCTGGATGCAGCCACTGCTGCACTGCTGGATGTCCAGCCTGCCAAGAGTGGAGAGAACACCAATGGAGCACCATTCCCTGGGAAAATCAGCCAGATGCTGCTGGTAGGCGGATTACATACCACTTCCATCATCAAAGGGAGCAGTGGTTTGCTCTGGCTGGAACAGAGACATACTCTTGAGTATGGATTTGCCTTTCCTACCTTTTCAGGCCCTTAAATCTTCTAGCAACCTGATACCCACAGACTTAAAGGATGCCTTATCCACTATGATGGTATTCCTCATGGCATTGCTTTTGACTAAGGAATTCCTCTGACAACAATGAAGTATAGCAATGGGGCCATGTCCTGGGAATTCACTGCCCTACCAGGTTTCCCATCTCCAAACAGCTGACCTGACAGATTGGTGGAATGGCTTTTGAAGGTTCAGTTTCAACACCAGGTGGGTGAGCCTAGGGTACAGACCCCTATCATGTGGCACCTGCTGTAAGTCAGTGATTAACATAGAGTGTCCTTTCATCCCATGGCCAGGATTCATGAATCAGAAAATCAAGGGTGAAAATGGCCGCTCATCCTCTCCAATTACCCTGGTGATACCCTAGCAAAATGTGTGCCTCCTTTCTCTGAAACCTTAGGTTCTGTGGGTCTAAAGTCTTAGTTCCCAAGGGAGCAAGGCTTCCACCAGGAGACGTTTCACTGGTTTCATTAAACTGGAAATTGAGGCTAGGCACAGATCCTGGCATTTTGGTAGGCTGAAGTGAGTGGATCACTTGAGCCCAAGAGTTCAAAGCTATAGGGAGCCATGCTGGTACCACTGCACTCCCGCTTAGACAACAGAGTGAGATCTTGTCTCAAAAAAAAAGACAATAAAAAAACTGGAGGTTGAGAGTGCCACCTGGGGGCTCCTCATTCTAGTGAATCAATAGACAAAGAAGGGGATTATTGCGCTTAACGTGTTTAGTCCTGATTATCAAGGGGAAATTGGTTTATTATTACACAATAAGAGCAAGGAAATATAGGTCTGGCATGCCAGAACTCCCTAGAGTGTCTCAGTACCCCTGTGCCCTGGGATTGAAGCCAATGGGAAACTAACCCAATACAGGCAGGAATGCCAGTGTTGCAGAGTGTTAGGAATGAAGGCTTCAGCCACCACAACATGCAAAGAGCCAGAGGGCAGAGGGAGCGGGGAGGACATGGTAGTTCCAAATACCCACTACGGCCACCTGGCCAACTGCAGAAATGAGGGCTAAAATAATGATGAATACTTCCTGCTTGCTTTACCATGAATAATTTGTGAATATAGTAATAACTTTGTGTCTCTTTCCCTCTGCTATTCCCCTACCATCTCATATAAGATGTGTTAGTAGTGAACCTTGTATCTCAGAATTTAAGTGATAGGATATCAAACGGGAAATGTGACTCAACTAGAATAATAAAGATCACATAAAGTTGGATAAAAAGACTGTACTTTCTTTTACAAAGAGGGTTAATGTATTTTCAGTTTTACAAGGGATAGTTGCATCGTTAGATGGAAGCATAATGTTGATATTTCCTTTATTTTGAAGTTAAATATGGTTAAAAGAGATCTATAGATAGAATCCAAGTTGCCAAGGGGTGGACTGTGTTCAATTACTGTTGCGTCAACCTAGCTGAACCGGAACTATGCTCCCCAGAATTCCATTTTCTGCATAATTATAGGATTGCCTCATCCACAAAAAAATTTTGTGTAAGATTTGGAAAGTGGAAATGGAGCAGCAGCTATTTTTTTTATTTTTATTTGTTTTTCTTGAGATGGTGTCTGGCTCTGTCACCAGACTGGTATGCAGTGGTGTGACCTTGGCTCACTGCAACCTCCACTGCCCCCCACCCTCGCACCGGGTTCATACCATTCTCCTGCCTCAGTCTCCCAAGTAGCTGGGACTACAGGCACATGCCACCATGCCCAGCTAATTTTTGTATTTTTAGTTGAGATGGTGTTTTACCATATTGGCCAGGATAGTCTCAATCTCTTGACCTTGTGATCTGCCCACCTTGGCTTCCCAAAGTACTCGGATTACAGGCATAAGCCATCATGCCCGACCTGCAGCAGCCATTTGTGTAATGCTTTTTTTATGCTAGATATGCCATCATTAACTAGTGAAACTCTTAGCTGAGTGAAAATACAGGAATTTCCTATCCTGGGCCAGACTCTTACCTTTTATCAGTCATTTTTGCTCTTTTTTAGAAACCTCACACTCTGCAATCCTCAGGCTGATTTGCATTTGAATGAATACTTCTGCATCACTTTGCTTTTCTGTGAATTACACAGAAATCTATCAACCTATCTGACACTGTGCAAAGTTTGGACCCTGTGTCTGAAGTTTTCATTAACAAAGAAAATGTGTATTTCTGAAAAACTTCTATGTTTCTACAGCTCTGGTCACCTTTTTCCCCATTTGATAATCTCCAAATCTGTGCAATGATTAAAACTGCAGAGACTTTATTTCCTTCTGCGTATGGGTTAGCAGGGCCCATTACCACAGCAAGCCTGGGCTCCAGGCAGTTTCTGCACATCCTCTGTCTTTCACAGGTGTTGTCGTAGACGCTGCTGGCGCATTTCTCCCCAAAGTGTCTGTGAGTGCTGAGTGCCTTCATTTGGCAAGGACTGCATCCTTCCCCAAGACTGCCTTCAGTGATCAAAGAGCCACTGACATTGGGTACAAATGACCAGTCCCTTTGCCTCAAGTAATGGCAACTCTGCTGGATTTATGCCCAGAGGCCCCAACTTACGGATGAGGCCAAGTCTCAGCTTTCCCTGAGATCCCATCCCTCTCCGACCCCTTCCCCTGCCCTGGTCTGCTCTCCTCTCCTTCTTACAAGCTCCCCCATGAGAGTGCGCCCTCAGCAAAGCACGAGTACCAAGCCTCTGTCTCAGGTTCTGTTTCTAGCAAACCTAAAATAGACCTTCAGCCCTATGATGAGATTGGGTGGTTTCCTAAAGAGGTCACTGGCTTCTTGATAGAAAAAAGGAGCTACTTACTATGGTGACTTATAGACACAAACCAACCATACTGGGTACAGACTGTAGCTGCCTCCCCGCACTGTTCTTCCAATACTGAGTAAGAGTTACAGACTGTAGCCTCCTCCCCGCACTGCTCTTCCAATACTAAGAGCTACAGACTGTAGCCGCCTCCCCGCACTACTCTTCCATGCTTCCGTCCTTGCTATGTGTGCATCTGCTTCCAATATCATGGCAGCGTGAAACCACACACATTTGCCCAACAGTCTGTCTCCCGCTGAGACTCAGGTCCCCACTGTGGACATGAACCTTCACATTCTCACGGTGAGCGTAGAGCCCAGCACATAATAGGTGTTCGGAAATCATTTGCTGACTGAACTAATGCACCCTTGGACTCTGAACTGCTCCCTCAGAAAAGTGGAAATTAGTTGCTCTTCTGCTGGTATCCACTAAGATGCTGGTTTTCCCAGCAGGTCAATATTCACTCCTTTCATTTCAGACTGGACTTTAACCATGTGGAAAGGAAGGTTAGAGGCCCCCTGAATTACTGTTCATGAAGACTAAAAGAAACTGAGTGTGAGTGTAATAAACACCTCACGCAGTGTTTGTTACTGGTCACAGTGATAAAGACCAGTAATAAAGAACTATTTACAAACTTGGTTTGTGTTTTTTAAAATTCCACGTGCATACATGTTAACTGTATGACAAGAGAAAGCTGAGCTATTGCTCAGGTGTGTAAGGAATATTCTCTGGCAGTACAAGGGAAAGGGAAGGGCTTTACTTCGAGGCATCGAAGCACACAGCCAGTGTTTTAGATTCTTAAATGTAAAGAGACTCTACCTAGAAACGTGTCTTTACAGATTACTAGAGGCAGTGTGCACCATGAGTGTAGAAACAAAAGCCAGATTCAAATCCTGGCCATGCCACTTGCTAATGTGACCTCAGGTAAGTCACAGCTTCCCACAGCCTCAGTCTCTTAACGTGGAATAAATCAAGCTGCTTAGGGCCGTGGTGAGGATTTGAGGGGGTGTGGCCCATCTTCCTTTGCAGGATTACTCACTCATGTCTTGCTTCTATTCCCCTGTGATGGAAACCACACGTCTTGCTTCACAGAAGGTTCCTCCCTCGTACACAGTCCTGGCTAGGGAAGATCCTCCCTGATCCCTGCAATGGAACAGGGGTCTCTCCATAGCCGATGAGCCTCCTCTCATCCTGTGTCCCTCCTGCCATCAGCCTCACTGCTCCCCTCCACCTTCCACACACAGCTCTCCACAGCACACATGACAGCTCGTCACCCTGCAATACCCAGGTTTAAACAGCGCCGCCATATTCAGTGACATTCTTGGTGACCCCTTCTCCTAGCCATTAACTCCTTAAACTCTCCAAACTATGATACTCTTTTCATGGGACACGCCGTCCTCACACCCTGTTCAAAGGACACACTCTCCTCCCCAAACCCATTCATGAGACACCGCCCGTCTCACACAGTGTTCACGGGACACGCCGTCCTCACACCCCGTTCATGAGACGCCACCCACCTCACATGGTGTTCATGGGACACGCCGTCCTCACACCCCGTTCTCACACGGTGTTCACGGGACACGCCGTCCTCACACCCCGTTCATGAGACGCCGCCCGCCTCACACGGTGTTCACGGGACACGCCGTCCTCACACCCCGTTCATGAGACGCCGCCCGCCTCACACGGTGTTCACGGGACACGCCGTCCTCACACCCCGTTCATGAGACGCCGCCCGCCTCACACGGTGTTCACGGGACACGCCGTCCTCACACCCTGTTCATGAGACGCCGCCCGCCTCACACGGTGTTCACGGGACACGCTGTCCTCACACCCTGTTCAAAGGACACACTCTCCTCCCCAACCCCGTTCATGAGACGCCGCCCGCCTCACACAGTGTTCATGGGACATGCCATCCTCACACCCCGTTCATGAGACGCTGCCTGCCTCACACAGTGTTCACGGGACACGCTGTCCTCACACCACGTTCATGAGCCATGCTGTCCCCCTCACACCCTGATCCTGGGACACGCCGTCCTCCCCACACCTGGTTCACGGTACTCGCTGTTGCTTGGACACCCTGTTCCATCTGAGCACCTCAGGGCTCCCTTGCCTCCTGGACCCCACGTGTCCTCCTGGCTCATCCCTCTCTCTCTCTATCCCACTCTGTCTCCAGTTCCCATCTGGTCTCTAACTTGATTGTTGACTGCTGCTGTAGAGAAAATCGATAGACTTTGGCACTGCTTTATATTATACACAGTATTGTACACTGTACACTTTGCATTGTACACTGTATTGCATATATACCGTATATACAATATGAGAGACCAAGGGCACCGGAGGTGTCTTTAAGAAGTCGTGCACATTCCTGCTTGTTCCCATCTGGATTTCAGTCAGTGTTAAAGGTGGAACATCCTGCAAGTAATCCTGCTCATTTTCTATGCCCGGTTACTGTCTTCTGAGAAGGGTGGTTTAGTGAGACATTTGTTACTTGTAAAACATCCACAGTACAGCCTGACTGGTTCAGCCTTTCACCCTTACACAGAAGATGAATTACTGATACTGTACCTTTATTCTTCTTAGAGAATTTAGGATGAAACTTTAACAAAAACAAAATCATAATACTTCAGCCACATAAACAAGCAATCGAAAAAACGATATGAACTCTCTTTAGCGTAGGAGTCTTTTTTTCCTTAGGCACTCGCCCGAACCTGGAAGGACTTGGTGAAAACCCCATCTTAAATAAAGAGGTTAACTGCACTAAATAATAACTCCAAACTGCTAAATCCAAAAAAGAGTTTTACTAAAAATGGCACAATCATAATAGAACCCTATTTATATATGAAAGTTAAGTCAATGAGAGGAAAACAAGTTAACACTACAAAAGTATAAAATAATATTGTCATAAAAGTAATTTTTTAAAAGTTAAAACTTTGACTCCATTTTTATATACTTAGAGTATTTAAAGACCTGTGAGTGTGAAGTATTGCATTCTGCCTTAAAAATAAAAATATATTTATGCATCAGAACTCCACACCAAGAATACTAAATAACAAAAGGAATTTATTCTGCTTCTGGGAATGTTATATTTAAATCATAATGCACTTTAAGTATACAGCAAGCCATTTAGCTCTTACGATATTAGTATTGTCCCAAATTAACAAGTGAGGAAACTGAGCAAATTAGGTCACTTGCCCTACGTCACACACATGGGATGGCAGAGCCAGGGTTTTGCCCCAGGCAATAGGTTCCAGAGGCCATGTGCTTCAGAGGGACATGTCACAACAAATATGACCTATAATAGCACTAATCTTCCATAGATAAGGAATGCTCAATCTATAAAGATATATATATTATATATGTAAAACAATCTTTAAAAAAAGTACATGGCAAAAGACTGTATGATACCTAAACAGACATATACACAAATGAGAAAAGTTGAAAGTATTCCAAATTCAGAGGGAACAATTAAAGGAGCTAGAAAGGTAAGTAAATAATAAAAGGAAAAAATGGAATGAAAACTAACTGGCAAAAACATCTTAAAAGGAAAAATTGCAATTTAAACCACATCTTAAAATAAAAACAAGTGAACCAGAATTTTCTCTGGAAACAAAATCGTGTCCTAAGCTCCTATAGATGGACCTAGGAGGCATCCAGCAAGTATTTCAATAAAGAAGGAGGGAATTAACGCATGAAGGATGAAGGCGCATTATCCCTTCCAAGATCATAAGAGTTCTGTATTCCTAAACGTGTTCAGAAAATCATCAAAGAGGAAATACTAATTACTGATTACGCACTTTCATAATCCACCCCTTAATAACTATGTAAGAAACAAGTATAAATGCAAGTTAGCAGGCTCGTTCTCCAGCAGGCGTTTCTTCAAAAGACCTGAAGCCAGTGTGTTCTTCTCTAATTGTTATGCTGTGTCTCGATCACTGATCAGTTTCTTCAAAATTCTCTCACTAACTCTGTCTCAATCTGCTGCTATTTCACATGTGAACTAGTTTTCACATCTCCCAGTTATGACATTGTTCTCTCCTCCTAAGACAACAACTTTAAAACATTCTCATGATTGCTCTAAGCCCCAGCTACCATCTACCAACCAACTTTCACGTTTCTCTTGAAAAAGTTTTCTGCTATATAAATATGCTCCTATTTTCATACCTTTGTACACCATGTCTTATCTTTGTTTGAAAATAAAAAGAACACACATTTCGAAAGTGCCTTGATAGAAAGTCATCTCTTCGAAAGTAGAAGCCGCGTTTGACCCAAGCTTAGCACAGGACCTTGAATTTTTACAAATCTTCAAAAATTTACCAACCATTTACATTCTGCCTTATACTGTAGGAATGCAGTATTTATCCAAATACATATTCAATTCAATAAGCACCAAAACCACTCAGTATCAAAGCAAGTGAGCACGCTTTTAAACCGTTCGCTTAACAAGTCAAATTCACCTCCATTAACCTGAATAATATTCAGCACCATGCAAATGCATTTTATTTCCTGTCTTTTCTTCTGAGATTGATTCCTTCAATGTGATTGCTGGAAGTGTACAGCTCTGTAGAAAGACAACTGTTTAAGCACTTCATCCAGAGAATCCAGCAGTTTATTTCTAATCTGCAGCATTATTTAATTGCACTAAAAATCACAGAGATATCACATACAGCCCTCAGGTTTCTGGTCAACTTGATTATTTGAGAGAGGCAGAAGTGAGGCTGCTGATTATCTTCATGAAGAGGCAGAGATGGCACCAATGATACTGTGCAGAGTTCTGTGCAGGCATAAATGCTTCTTTAACAACAATCCACGAATTGCCTCGTTGGTACTAGAAAGCTCTAAAGGAGTGTGTCAGTTTCCTTTTTAGAAGAAAGGGTATTTCTATCAGCAAGGCAACTTACAAATACTTAGAAAGAAAGGGAAAACTCAAGCCACCTTGGAAAGATCTTCCCGTTCACTTCAGTTATTCTGGTGATGATTTTTTAAAGGTGCTAAGGAAGAATGGGCAGAATGAGCTCCAAAGACTGTGTGGAGATTTAAAGTGACTTCCAAGGCATGATACTTTTCAATGCAGATACTTCTTAAACAGAACCATCAAATGGCAGTAAATACTAATAGCAGGAGGTTTAATCTAGGACTATTTTATCCTCGGTTACCTTCCAAAATTGCCAAGAGAAAAATGATGCTGAAAGCCAGCAAAAGTAAGCTCTATCTTTTCTGCGATTAATTTAACACTGAAAATTCCTGCCAGAAATACTTTCTTATAGAATGAATAGCTGGAAGAACCAAAGATCAGACTCAAATTCAATCATGTATTTGAGAGTCTGAAACTACTGTCATAAGGTTTACAAGGGATTCTGGGAATTACTTTGACATATTTGTAAAAACTTAGAGTTCCATAACAATGTACTATACAAACCAGGATAGAAAGTCATAGAAATCTGAACAACAGCTAAGAATACAAGGGGGAAAAATCAATAAAATGTCTCTAGAGTAAAAAATTGCTTTGAGTCAGTAATTTGAAATATTGTGGAAAGCTACAGGAGGGAAACTACAGCAGCGCCAATAAGAAACCTCTCGGCTTGGAGATCGCATGAAGCGGGGTTAGCTTGAAATCATTTTCCAAGTCTGCACAGTACAAGTTAGGTCATAGGTTTTTGAATAGTAGCATGCTTGCCCAAGGAAGCCACTCTTGCTTCTAGAGCTGATTCACTTAAAATTAGAGAACAGCTGAATATCGAAATAATCAGTCTTTACATCTCAGGCCTTCTTGTTGCAGAGAGATAATGGTTGTTACAAAAGGGAAAAGTCAGACAATGGAGATTTTGTGTATTTTGCATAACGTCACAAATGGGAATTCAATTCTAACCCTTCCATTTCTGACTGATTTCACTCTTCCAGTTCACATTGTCTACTTGTTTTTTTAAAACATACACTTAAAAATAAATGAACATTTAAAAAATAAAAACAATCTAAAAAGAACTAGTCACCGGATGCATACTAGTAATAAAATAATACTATTATTTGTACCTCAAAATGATAGGTAAGTGGGTAGGTAGATGGATGGATGGATAGATGGATGGATGGACGATGGGTGGGTGGATGGATGAATGGGTGGGTGGATGTATAGGTGGGTGGATGGGTAAGTAGGTGGACTGATGGGCGGAATCTAAGTTTATCCTTCTAGTATCCCTGTAAGATAAGCGGCATCTTAAAACCGCCATGGTACATCCAAGATTTGAACCAGATCTCTGAGGCCCAAAGTCCACATTCGTTCCATACTCTATGCATCCTCTCTGAGTGGTAATGCAGAATGGATAATTATAACATTCTATAGAGACCTAAAAGAAACAAGTGCAAGAGAGGCTTAGCACAGTGTCAGCCATCCAACCATCCAGCCATCCTGGGAAACTACTTTTTTTTTTAACATATACTGACAAGTTTACCCTACTGTGCACACAGATTAAATAATAATAATAAACTGCTTTTGACAGGTGTCTTTCTAAAATATATTATATCCCTGTCTTCTTAAGTAGAACACACCACTCATGATGACACCTCTCGTTGATGAATCAGGTGATGATAATAAATATGTTCCTGCACTGTGCTGCTTTCAGGAGCAGTTAATGGTGAGCAGGGTTATTTGCATCTTCACACTGTAAGCACAAAAGGTTGTGCTTGTTCTGTTTCTCAGACCTACTTTTAATGAGTCTATTTCAACCCAAGCTGCTTGCTATGATGTGCTATTTCTTTAAATGTGTCAATCTTCCTCCTAATTTCCTGCTCATAATCTACAGGGAACTAGACACCAGCATCACAGTTTTGTGGCACTCTAAGTCAGAACAAATCCGCTGTAGGTGAGAGCCTGTCATTTTTGCTAATTTCCATTTATTGGCTGTATTCTACCTCAGTTAGATTGCCAGATAATTGAATTTTGAATAGGCAAGATAGTATTGTACTGTTGCCTGATACTTTGTAAAATAAATTTTATTTAAGTATAATGTACATACAGAAAAGTGCATGAATCATAGGTCTATGGCGCAATGATTTCCAACAAACAGAGCACACCTTTGTTAGGAGTACCCAGAAAACAAACAAGCCAACACAGTATTACTTGTTTTATCCTTTTCAAAGTATTCTCATATGTGCCATTTCACTACAGTCATTGCAACACTCTTATGAGGCTAAAAGGTTAGGTATTATCTGCAATTCGACAAATGTGGAAAATGAAGTTTGGTATTTAGTTTTGCTGATTTCTGAAATCAGAAGATGCACAGCAAAGATCTAATTCTAGCATTCCATTGCAGGAATCGTCCATTGTGCTATCAAATTTACTCAGAAGATATGATATGGCAGTATCACTTCTATCGTCAAATTGTGGACAAGAGTAGAGCGAATATTCCGTTGGCACCACAGATGCCAGTGGTTGCAGCTTACTTCGGCTGTGGCTGTCCGGTGTCCCTGCCATGCAGGTTGTTAGCCATTTTCAATTTATTCCCTGGGAAATCAAATGTCAACACAGTCCCTTGATGGGAGGAAGGTGGCAGAAATCACTGCAATTATACCAGCTTTCCAAAGGAAAGTGATGGTTCAAAGCCTAGATGCTTTCGCCTTCTCATTTCTTCCATTCTCTTCTTCCCATTATTTCATCCTTAAAGCCAACAAAATTCATTTAGCTGAAATGGGAGGTCTGAAAATCATCAAAACTTCTAATAAGCATACCAAAACTTACATCTGAATCAGCTATCCTTATCACCGTTTCAAATCACCATCCATTCCAGAAATTCTCAAATGGCTTGAACTGCACATATAAACAAAAAATCCCTATTATAAAAACATGAAACTTCTAAAGTTGGGTGGATTAAAGCTCACTAAAGGTCTCCCCTTAAAGCTACAGGAATGTAGTATTTTATGGATTGCCCTCTTAAGAGCATGTCTTAGCAAATAAAATACAAAGTGTGTGTAAGGAGCGCTTTTCTTAAGTTCTTCTTCAGAAAACACAAGAAGTAAAATTGTTCAGGCGAGAACACTTTTTACTTTTTATTTTATTTTTTTGAGATGGAGTTTCACTCTTGTTGCCCAGGCTGGAGTGCAGTGGCACGATCTCTGCTCACTGCAACTTCCACGTCCCAGGTTCAAGCGAGTCTCCTGCCTCAGCCTCCCATGTAGTTGGGATTACAGCCGTGTGCCACCACCCAGCTAATTTTTTTGTATTTTTAGTAGAGACAGGGTTTCACCATATTGGCCAGCTGGTCTCGAACTCCTGACCTCAGGCAACCCACCCACCTTGGCCTCCCAAAGTGCTGGGATTACAGGCACGAGCCACCACGCCGGGTGGTGAACACTTTTTAAATGAAAGGTTCTGCAGGATTCAGACTTCCCAAGTGCTGCAGCTGTTGGCAGCAGGGCGAGCTCTGGAGGCCAGCTCTGGGAATTCAGCCCTGCTCACTCTTACAGTCCCTGTGAACAGCCTGCAGCCCCAGTTTCTCCTCTGTCAGGTGAGTTAAGAATGGCACCACACACCACAAGGATGCCCTGGGATGAGTTAACCCAGTGCTTCCAACCTGTTTGGTCCAGGGAAAGCCGTTTTTGTGGGTAGGAAGGAATGAGCCTCTTCTGGAAGGCAGACTTCCTCCAGTTTATATCTCACCTACGAAGTGAGCTTATTCAATTTACTAACTCAAACTCAATTCATGTTACTAGGTACCTAACTAATTCTCAAATTACGGACTGCAAAAGCATTACAGGGGGTGGGGAGAGGCAGGGGTGAGTCTCCCCAAAAGGAGCTAAACAAAATTAGAGCTTTTCTTAACTACCTGGTTAAAACAAAAATATTGATCTTGGCAGACATTGAAGTGCATGTTTCCTTCCCCACACCTTCTCCCAAAAGTGCCTCCAAATAAAAAACTAGTTTCTTCAGAGAACCAAGCATCTAATCATCACTTAGAAGTCGGAACATCCAGTATCCTAAGAACAAACTGTCCACAGGTTCCCCGCAGAACAAACCAGTTCAATGCATTGCTGGAGGAAAAAGCAAATTTAACTGAAGCACAAAATTATCTGCAGTTGCATATTATATGTAAGGGTACTCTTTCTGCTCACGCCTGGCTACCTGCCTCCTCTAATACAACAACTTCCGTTTTTAAAGTGTCAACTTGTTTACTTTGAGGAGCCGCGGCCTGCCGGACACAGCATGTTTAGGGGCCTTTTTTTCCACTGTAGGCTCGTAACTGCAGACTACTCTGAACAACAAAACCACGGCGGCTGCTCCAGCGTTTGGCCAGCTTCTGTGTTTCCATATTTTAACAATGTTGGAAAAACTAAGTCACATGTAAGACCAAGCAGTTGATCACTGCGTTGCAGAGGCTGTTGGAGGAGCTTTCTGCAACCTGGACTTGATGTCTCTCAATCTAGTCAAACTCAGACGGGACAACCAGACGGGAGTGTCCCCACAGGAAGAGAACGCGACTCTGGCGGGGTATCCCATCTCTTAGGGGCTGCGGCTCCGTGTCTTAGAAAAAGGCACTTTCAATGGGCAGGCTGGAGGAGGAGTCTCTCTAACAAGAAGGTAACTCCGCGTCCGCAGTGCCCAGGAAAGAACGCGGTGCTTGCGGGGCCGGCGCAGAGGCGCTGCGCCCCGAGCGCTGGCCCCGGGAGGCGGCGCGGCCCTACCTGCGTTCCGGAGCTTCTTGTTCCGATACACCGACAGGATGACCAGCAGGTTGCCCAGGACGTCCACCACGATGGTGAAGATGAGCACGCAGGCCAGCGCGGACGCCAGCCACGAGGGCTGCGGCCGCGCGCCGTCTCCGCCGGGCCCGGGCTGCGAGGCGTTGGGCAGCGCGCTGCCGTTGCCCGGCATGGTCCCTGGGCGCGTCCCCGCCGCGGAGCCATCGCCCGCTGGTCCCCCCGCCCGGCCACTTTTAAGGCTCCGCCCGGCGCTCCCCGCGCCCACGCCCATCCCGCGCGCTCCTCCACGCCGCGCCTCCGGACGCCACGGCCAGGTGACACCTGGTGTCCGTCGCGAGCCCGCTTGGACTCCCCGCCCGCGGCTCGAACCCCGCACCACGGGCCGACAGCGCCCCGGTGCGGGAAGCCGGGCCCAGCCGCCGCGCCCTGGGAGCTGTGTCCCAGGCCTCTCTCTCCTCGTGGGCGCCCAGCGAGGCTGTTCATTCATGTGTTTCTTCGCGGCGATGGGACTGTACACCCAGCAGGGCCGGGCTGCCTGGGCTCAAATGCGAAGTGGGATTGGGGCGAGTTCCCCAGCTGTGGGCCCCACTTCCCTTATCTTCTTCTGCAAAATGGGAATAAAATACTATCTCACCGGTTAGCCTCATAATTAGTAAAATTTAAAAAGCCAAGGACTCTCTTCCGTTGTGTATTGCACCGTTTAAGATGGTGCTAGACGTTTCCGATAATGAAATGACATTTTCAAAGAAAAATGTAAAAATCGATATTTGCAGATGATAAAAATGTATGTACTTTTGTAAGTACCAGTAAAAATGAGAAAGAAAGCACACTGAGATGGATCGGATACATGACAGCAATGTAAAAGTGCTAGGAAATGACCTAACCAGTTGTGTGCAGTGAGGAAAAAGCTTTATGAAAACCATGAAAGGAAATTTAAATAAACGGAGAGACTTACAGTGTTCCTAGATTCAAAGCTTGAAATTTTTATTTTCCTCATGTACTTTATGCCAGCCCAAGAAAAATATCAAATAACCGGAAGTTCTTTTGAAAGAGTAAAAACCAAGTGTAGGAAAAGGATTTGAATAAGATGAATAGGAAAGAAGTGTGACCAACTAAGATCAAAATGTTCATTAAAAATTACAATAAGTGCCAGGCACGGTGGCGCACACCTGTAATACCAGCACTTTGGGAGGCCGAGGTGGGCAGATTACCTGAGGTCAGGAGTTCAAGACCAGCCTGGCCAACATGGTGAAACCCCGTCTCTACTAAAAATACAAAAATTAGCCAGGCGTGGTGGCACATGCCTATAATCCCAGCTACTCAGGAGGCTGAGGCAGGAGAATTGCTTGAGCCTAGGAGGCGGAGATTGCAGTGAGCCAAGATCATGCCACTGCACTCCAGCCTGGCTGACAGAGCAAGACTTTGTCTCCAAAAAAAAAAAAAAAAAAAAAAAAAAAAAACTACAATAAGTATGCCAGGCACGGCTGCTCACGCCTGTAATCCTAACACTTTGGGAAGCCAAAATAGGAGCATCTCTTCAACTCAGAAGTTTGAGGTTTGGTGAGCTATGAGTGAACCAGTGCACTCCAGTCTAGTGACAGAGCAAAATCCTGTCAAAAAAAAAAGGCCAGGCGCGGTGGCTCACACCTGTAACCCCAGCACTTTGGGAGGCTGAGGCAGGTGGATCACCTGAGGTCAGCCTGGCCAACATGGTGAAACCTCGTCTCTGCTAAAAATACAACAATTAGCCAAGTGTTGTGGTGGGTGCCTGTAATCCCAGCTACTCGGGAGCCCCAGGCAGGAGAATCGCTTGAACCCGGGAGACAGAGGTTGCAGTGAGCTGAGATCATGCCACTGCACTCCAGCCTGGTCAAAAAGAATGAGACTCTGTTTCAAAAAGAAACTAAAACAGTGTTGAATTCATAAACAATTCGGAAAAGTATATAAAATAAAGATTTTATAAAGTTAACAGTTCAAATCAGGAGGGCTGGGATGGACCACGAAAACAAAAATGCATTTAAAGAAAATTTAGGTAAATATTTTGAGGTGGAGAAGCACTCTGTAAGCATGGAAAAAAAGACAGGCTGGAACTGATCCTCAGCGTAGAACAAACAGGTAGCAGCTGCCATTGACAGCACATGTCACTTCCCATCTCTGGCATCGGTATCTTACAACCATTGTTTGCACAATGTGTTAACAGTTCCATAAGGTTTGACACTGCTGCAACCATTTTATGGACGAGAAACCTCTAGTGCTGAGAGGTTAAACAATGCACCAAAGTCACGCAGCCAGTAATAAGCGGAGACAGAATTTGAACTCTGGTCTCTCTGACTCCCAAGCAAGGAGCCTCATTACTAAGTGATAGTGTTTCTCAGTCGTGATAGATTTGACTACAGAAAAGTTAAAGTCCTATATTCAAAAAATACCAACACAAGTGAAAGCTAGATAAATTGGGGAAATGATTTGTGACATATCTAAGAGACAAAGCATTAATGGTCTTCATTATTGTTAACGGTTTCAGTATGTCGCCAGAATTTATGTGTGGAAAATTTGGTCCCCAGGGGAAGGCGGGGCCTTCGAGAGGCAATCAGGTCAAGAGGGTTATAGCACTCCGACTGGCTGGGTTAATTCTGCAGGCATGAGTCAGTTCTTGCTCTCCTGGGCCTGGATTCCTTACAGTGAGAGTGGGTTGTTAAAAAGTTACCACTCCAGCCTGGGCAACAGAGAGAGACTCTGCCTCAGGAAAAAAAAAAAAAATTATCCAATCCCAGGTATTGCAGTATTCTTTAATAGCAATGGAAAACAGACTAAGACAATTATGTAAAGAGCTTTTTCAAATAAATAAGGAAAAAAATAGAAATATATTTAAAGGTCATAATTAGACAAAAACTAAAAATTTATGTGTAATCTCTTTTAGCAAAAAATAAAAAAATAAAAGAAAGCTTCCATTCCGGCGATCACTTTAGAAAACATTAAACATTGGTAGCACCGAGTGTGTTTGAAACACGTGGAGATAAAGCCTTCCCATGCACCAGATATGAAGATCTTCAAACTGCATACATGGTGCTGGTCGTTTGACTAATAGAAAACAATTGAACAGCATCCACATATGTCAGGACACGTAGTTATTTCTCCCTGCATTGTCTGTCACAGGTAAAACTCCTGTACTCGGGGTTTTGATACACAAATTTGTGAAATCAATAGACGAAATACAAAGGCATAGATGACTAACTCGCCCCAAAAGAGTGGGGTGCACACGACAACATGCGTGGTCTTTCTTCCCTGGGGAATGAGAAAGGTGAAGCTGGGAAACCGTGAGCGCTGACAATGTTGGGAAATCCCAGAAAACAAAGACCCAGAGAGGGAATGCCCAGACTCTGGCTGCAGCATCCCTGAACCCAGCAGGCGAGGAATAGACTGGAGGAAGCAACCGGAGCAACAGGCCTGAACTGAGGCGGGAGCTGCCACACAAGAGAACAGTTCCAGTTCCAGCCTAGCCAAGAGCACTGCCCACTGAGACAAAGAAAAGAATACTCAACAGAGAAAAATAGTGGCATCTAGAATACACACAGTGTAACATTCGTGTGTCCATGGTACAGTTCAAAATTATTTAACATATGAAAACCTTGTCTGTCTGTCTATCTATCTATCTATCTATCTATCTATCTATCTATCTATCTATCATCTATCTAAACACATTCTTCAAGATACAATAAGATCAATCAAATCCAGTCCCTAAATGAACCAAATATTGTAACTAACAATCTCAGCAGAGAAATGGGAACTCTCATGAAAGAAATAAAAACAGTCAAAAAGAACAAAGGGGAAATTCTAGAACTGAAAAACAATTTCTGAAATTAATTCTTTACTCAATGGACTTACTAGCCAAATGGACATGACAGAGTAAGTATGCTTAAAGATAAACCAACAGAAATCGTCCAACATGAGAAACACGAAGATACATTTTAAAATGAACAAAGCTTACAATTCTTACAGATTATATTAATTAGAATACTAGCTGTAGAAATAAAATGGTGCAGAAAAAATATTAGAAGACATCATGACTGAAATTTTCCTGAATTTTAGGAAAGACATAAATTTGCACATGCAAAATGAACACTAAGCAGAATAAACAGAATCAAACATGCTAAGGCACAGAGTAGTCAAACTGCTAAAAGCCAAAGATAAAAAGCAATGAAAGTCAAGTTACATATTACGTACTGGTTAGCAATTAATCCAACTAACGACTGATTTCTCCTCAGAAACTGTGCTAATTTTCTATTACTGTCATATCAAATTACCTTAATTAAATTAATTTGGAGACATAAAACAACATCCATGTATTATGTCATAGTTAAATAGACCAGAAGTCCAGATACAAAGTGGCTCAGCTGAGCCCTCTGCTTAGGATTTTATGAGGATAAAACCACAAATAAGTACAGCTGTTTCTTTCTGGAGGTTCTAAGGGTAAATCCACTTCTGAGCTCATTCAAGTTGCTGGCAGAATCCAGTTTCATATGATTGTAAGGTTGAGGTCATTCTCAGCTTCTAGAGGTTGGCTGCATTCCTTGACTCATGGTCCCTTCTCTTATCTTCAAAGCCAACAATGGTGGGCAGAGTCCCACTCACAGTTCACATTTCTCTAACTTTATCTTCTGCTTGATCTCCCCTGCTGTTAGCTGGAGAAAGTTCTCTGTTTTAAGGGCATGTGTATTTAGATTGGGCCCAACTAGATAACCCAGGCTAATTTTTCTATCTGAAGGTCCATAGCCTTAATTATATCTGAAAGTCCCTTTTGCCATTGGTCTTACTCCACATTGTGTGCTATAACAGAAGACCACAGACTGGGTAATTTACAAAGGAAAGGAATGTGATTTCTTACAGTTCTGGAGGCTGGCCAATCCAAGGTTAAGGAGCTGCACCTTGTGAAAGCCTTCTTGTTGTGTCATCCCATGGTGGATGAAATACCCGAGACTGAGTAATTTATAAACAAAAGAGGCTGAATTGGCTCATGGTTTCACAGGCCGTACAGGAAGCATGGCTGCTTCTGCTCAACTTCTGGGGAAGTCTTGGGAGACTTACAATCATGGTGGAAGGTGAAACAAAGCAGGAATATCTTAAATGGCCGGAGCAAGAGGAAGAGAACGAGGAGGGAGGTGCTACACACTTAGAAACATCCAGCTCTCGTGACAACTCTATCACAATAACAGAATGAAAGGGGGAAATCCACCTCCATGATCCAATCACCTCCCTCCAAGATCCACCTCCAACGCTGGGGATTACAATTCAACATGAAATTTGGGCGGGGACACAAATTCCAACCATATGAAAGATTACATAAAGCAAACCGCACAAAAAGGCCAGAGCGGCTATATCAGTATCAGATTTCAGATGGATCTTGATGTAAAATAGATTTGAAATCAAAACGGATTACCAGAGATAAAGAGAGACACATCATAATGATGAAAGGGTCAGTCAATTGAACAGGAAAGAGCAATAATTTTAAAAAGCGTATGTACTCAATAACAAAACTTTCAAATACATGAAGGAAAGATGGCCAGAATATAAGGTAGAAATAGACGATTTCACAATCATAGATGGAAATTATAACATCCCTGCCCTAGCAATGATAGAAAACTAGACAAAAAGTCAGTAGACATAGAAGATCTGAGCAATGCTATCAACAAGCGTGACTTTTCAATTGTACATGGAATACTTACCAGGAAGAAACATGTGGCGGGTTATAAAAAAAATGCCTCAATAAAAATTTTTAAATGGGTCAGATATATTGGTTCACGCCTGAAAGCCCAGCACTTTGGGAGGCCAGTGTTAGAGGATCGCTTGAGGCCAGGAGTTTAAAAGCAGCCTGGACAACATGACATAGTGTGTCTCTACAAAAAATAAAAATAAAAAAATTTTTAATGGAAATCAGGCTAGACATGGTGGATCATATCTGTAATTCCAACACCTTGAGAGGCCAAAGTGGGGAGATTACTTGAGCCCAGGAGGTCAAGATTAGCCTGGGCGACATAGGGAGACCCATCCCTGTCTCTTCAAAAAAATGTTTAAATTAGCCAGGCAGAGTGTTATGCACCTGTAGTCCCAGGTACTCAGGAGGCTGAGGGAGGATTGCTTGAGCCCAGGAGGTTGAGGCTGCATGAGCTAGGATTGCAGCACTGCACTCCAGCCTGGGTGACAGAGCAAGACTCTCTGAAGAAAAAAAAACAAAAAAAGAAAAGAAAGAAATCATAATAGAGAATATAGTCTCTGACTACAGTGGAATTAAATTAGAAATAATAAATATGTGATAACTGGAAAAATCCAAACCATTTGGAAATTAAACAACACACTTCTAAATAATCACTGTGTCAGAGAATACACGCAACAGAAATTAGAAAATATTTTGACAGTATTTTGTTATTGAAATGATAATGATAGTAATCATGGAATAATAATGAAAATGCTACATGTCCAATTGTGTAGGATGCTCGCTCTCTCTCTCTCTCTCTCTCTCTCTCTCTCCCCCCTCCTCCGTCCCTGTCCATGTTTGTGCCCACAGTGTGGCTGAGGGGCTGATGCTGGCAGAACAAGTGTTAAGATGTCATACAGAAGTGGCCTTTAAAATTTGCTTTAGGAGGTAAAAATAATGGAGAGTCTGTTGGATTTTTCTTGGTTTTTAAGTTTGCAGTCAAAATTGTAAGACAAGAGATCACATTTAACATCCCCAAAGAAAGTGATATAGGAAGCACATTACTATCTGTAATTAATTAGAGATCCTTTTATCACTTTAAGGTATCTGTAAGAGCATGAGTTAATTATTTCACCAAAATGTTCTGCTTCCCAGGGAGTTGGTAGTGGTTGGCTAACCTGGAACAACACTGTTTATGCTTCAGCCCAGGTTTCCTATCCCCTTGGCCAGATTTGTAATACCTGTTATGCTTGGTTCTTTGCATTTCCAAATAACTTCTTTTAAATTCAGCCTGTCAAGTTTCATAAAAACCCATTTGGCATTTTGGTTGAAATTGCGTAACACATAAATTAATTTGATATGTTCAAAATAATGTGAGTTAAAATGTCAATTTTGAATGTAGATTGTTAATTTTCTTGTAATTCTTTTGGTGTTTATTTTACATAAGACAATGTTATGGAGTAAAAATAAATTTAGAATTAGTATGTCTTCCAGTGATTTTAAACATATCATTTTGTAGCATCCCTCTTTATTTGTAATAAGACTTTTTGTCTTTTAGTCTATCATGCCAGACATAAATGTAGCTGCATCAGTCTTCCTCTATTTTTTAGTTTTTTTTTTGTTTTTGAGACAGCGTTTCACTCTTGTTGACCAAGCTAGAGTGCAATGGCGTGATCTCAGCTCACTGCAACCTCTGCCTCCTGGATTCAAGGACTCTCCTGCCTCAGCCTCCTGAGTACCTGGAATGACAGGCTCCCACCACCACAGCCAGCTAATTTTCATATTTTTAGTAGAGATGGTGTTTCACCATGTTGGCCAGGCTGGTCTTAAACTCCTGACCTCAGGCGATCTGCCTGCCTCTGCCTTCCAAAGTGCTGGGATTACAGGTGTATGCCACTGTGCCCGGCCTACTTTTTAAAATTTAATTTAATTTAATTTTCTTTCTTTCTTTCTTTCTTTTTTTTTTTTGAGACAGGGTCTTTCTCTGTCACTCAGGCTGAAGTGTAGTTGTGCAATCACAGCTCACTGTAGCCTCAACCTCCTGGGCTCAAGTGATTCTCCTGCCTCAGCCTCGCAAGTACCTGAGGGCACACGTATGCATCATCATCCCCAGCTAATTTGTGTATTTTTTGCAGAGATAGGGCTTTGCCATCTTGCCCAAGCTAGGCTCAAACTCCTGGGCTCAAGCAATCTGCCCACCTCAGCCTCCCAAAGTGCTGGGATTACAGGTGTAAGCCACCGTGCCCGGCCATAATCTCCTAATTTTATTAGTACATCCCTGATGTTCATTTAGAGGGTGTGTCCCAAGGTGTACAATTAATAATATATTAAGCTATTAAATTCTCTATGCTACCTCACACCCATTAGGATGGCTGTCATCAAAAAGATGAGAGTTAGCAAGTATCGCTGAGAGTGTGGAGAAAAGAAAACCCTTGTACACCACTGGTGGGAATATAGATTAGTCCAACCATTAGGGAAAACGATACGGCGGTTTCTAAAGAAATCAAACACAGAACTACTCCATGACTCAACAATGCATCTTCTGAGTCTGTACCCAAAGGAAATAAAATCACCAGCTCCTAAAGATATCTGCACACCCATGTTTATCACTGTATTATTCACAGCAGCCAAGAGTTCCCTCTTGGGGAAGCAAAGTAAGTGTCACCAACAGACAAATGGGTGAAGAAACTGTGACATAGATGTAGACAGAGGAATGACTGCTATTCAGCCTTAAAGAAGGAGGAGATCCTGCCATTTGCCACAATGTGGATGAACCTGGAGGATTCGTGCTAAGTGAATAAGCCAAACACAGATAGGAAAATAGCATATGATCTCATATATGGAATCTTAAAAAAAAAGTCAAATATACAAGAGATAGGGAATAAAACAGTGGTTGTTGGGGGCAGGGTAGGAGGAGGAAATGGGAGATGTAGGTCAAAGAATCAGATTTGTAGGATGGACGGAAAAGTAGCAGGTATATAGGATGATCAAGCCTAGAGGTCTAATGTACAACAGGAGACTACAGTTAACAATGCTGAGTCATATGCAGGATTTCTGCCAAATGATTCTAGCTGCTCTTGCCATGCACAAAAAGTGGGCACCAGTGGGAGATAATGGATCTGTTAATTTGCTTCCCTGTAGTAACCATTTTACTGTGTGTATGAGTCTCATCACCTCATGCTGTATACCTTATACACAATAACATTTATTTCAAAAATATACAAAGCAGCTAAATTAGCCTACTGGCATTCCTCTAAAATACTGACTTTCCTGTTTAGGATTTGGGTTGGAAATTTCACTATGCAATGATACAGCATTCTTCCTACCCTCGCTCTGCAATTAGAGCATCACACTAAGCAGCAGTTGCTAAAACGCAAGCTTTATGTGATTCAGGTCTACAACCACTTTTTCTTTTTAACTCTAAGCAAGGATCTATCATTTAACCTGTAGAATGCTAATTAGTTTCTGCATTTATTTGGAAGATAAAAAATTGGCTTTAGTAAATTCCTTGGTATCACACCACGAATGATCCCTTGGGAAGATAGGAAGGGATGCGAGTGGATGTGTGGGCAACAGTTTCTAAATTCCACAAGGAGCTCCTTCAGTGAATGTGCGTGTGTCTGTGCGTGTGTGTGTTTGCAGAGGCATGCTTAGCGTGAAAGTTAGGTCTTGCAGTCTTCTCTGCCTCTTGTACCAAATAGACCAAATCTGTCTATTCTAGCTCTTAAATAGCTTCAAATCCACTGCTTCATCTCCATCCCTAGGGCTCCTCACCAAGTTGGGGCCACCACTATGTTTTACAGAAATTAGTATCACAGCCTCCTATTCAATCCCTCTGGCTCCCATCTTCCTCCCCTTCAATACATTCAAAAGCCAAGAATCTTTTCTAAAATTATAAATCTAACTACAATATTCCCTTGTATAAAAATAAGTAGATAAATGCATAGCCACGTGCATGCAAAAAATCCATCAATGCATGCCCATCACTCCTGGGTGGGATTCTAACCGAATTCCACGAGTTTTCCAAGGCCTTCCATAACCCAGCCTTTCCAGCCTCATCCCTCCTGCCCATCCTCTCCCTCCCCCAGGGAACCTGCTCTACCCTCCAACCCTGTGAACATTCTCCAATTCCTCAAACCTCACATTCCCTCCTTCCTCTCAGCTTCCCCATATGTGTTCCTTCTGCCAGAAACACCCTTTGCATCCCCAGTTACCCCCCTGGGATAACTGATCTGTGACATCATCTTCCAAGTCTTGGTTACGTTTTCCTCCTTTGTGCCCCTGAAGTTCTCTATATGTCCTTTATCCTAGCACTCACCACCTGCCATGCGATACCTCTGTTTTCTTGTTGGAATCCTGCAGCAGTTAGGCAGGGGTTGGGGCTTGTAAACGGTTTTATCCCCTGTACTCAACACAGTAGCTGACACCCAGCCTACACCAGCCATTATTTGGTTTGTTGTTTTGTGTTTTTTGAGTCAGGGACTCACTCCGTTGCCCAGGCTTGAGGGCAGTGGTGCAATCATGGCTCACTGCAGCTTCAACCTCTTGGGCTCGAGAGATCCTCCCACCTCAGCCTCTTGAGTCACTGGGACCACAGGCGAACACCAGCAGGCCTAATTTTTAAATTTTATGTGGCGATGGGTCTCCCAGTGTTGCCCAGGCTGATTTCAAACTGCTGGGCTCTAGCAGTCTTCCTGCCTTGGCCTCCCAAAGTGCTGGGATCACAGGCGTGAGCCACCACGCCTGGCCAACAAGTACTGGTTGAATAAAATGAGAGAAAAAATGAATCCATTATTGTCTGGTGGCTATAAAATAACATAATATTCATGAAATTATGTCTTTCATCGTATTTGGAAACTTCTAATTTATCAGAAAAAGATACTATTTGACAGGCAAATGGATTTTTAACGTGTTTGTCACTCTCAAGTCTCGAGACACTTTCCGCATGTTTATTTCTCCATCAATAGCAGGAAGGAGAACATACATTTTTCACTCAAAGAATTTTTTTGTTGTTTTTTGTACTTTTTTGAGACAGTCTTGCTCTGTCGCCCAGGTTGAAGTGCAATGGCGCGATCTCAGCTCACCGCAACCTCCGCCTCCCAGGTTCAAGCAATTCTCGTGCCTCAGCCTCCCGAGTAACTGGAATTACAGGCATGTGCCACCACGCATGGCAAATTTTTGTATTTTTAGTAGAGACGGGGTTGCACCATGTTGGCCAGGCTAGTCTCGAACTCCCTGACCTCAGGTGATCCACCTGCCTTGGCCTCCCAAAGTGCTGGGATTACAGGCATGAGCCACTGCGCCCGGCCCAAAGAATTTTTTGTGTTCCATTATAAAGCGAGCTAATATGGATCTTATTTCCTTGCCTGCTATAAAGAGAACACTACATTCGGTCCTCTGGAAGACATAAAACAACACGAGAATTTCGATTTTAAAGTACATGCATTTTCACTAAATATACATGTACCCTAATTTCAAGACCTACATATACCATAAAATAAATAATCTTTTAATAATAGTTAATGTTATTCATAAGGTTTCACTTCTTACTAACCCACGTAAAACACTGCCTGCAGAAAAAAATGACTTAGAAATAATTCAAGTTTTCCCATTGACATACATAAAAATACATGCCCAAAGCAGCTCGGTACCGTGCCTACTATGTGCATTATGATGGTGGTTAGGAAATACATGTGCCCATAATTCTTGTGTAAAAACAGACCTCCTGGAATAGGAATTGGCAAGTAAGGGCTGGTTTGGTGAGAAAGTCCTAGGACTGCTCTTCTGATTCAGTCTCACCTGCTCACTGCTCAAGAATAGCGGCAGTTGAAGGCACCAGCAGGGTCTGTTCATGCCTTTTGGTGATTTGGGGGAGGCAATTTGAGCACATAGAAAAGAATGCCAGTGAACTTATGATCAAGTTTCAAAGTATGTATTATAATCATATTTCTGATAGCAAAGATGAAGTGGAAAGGTACATAAAACTGAAAAAAAATTGAGGAAATTTTTTCCTAAATTGTAAGAATATATAAAGTTTTGGACAGGCAGAAAAAGGATGTGGGTGCTATTTCAAACAGAGAAGGATGCCATCATCGAAAGTGCAATGAGGTTGGGCACGATGGCTCATGCTTGTAAACCCAATACTTTGGGAGGCCAAGGTAGGAGGATCACTTGAGCCTAGGAGTTTGAGACCACCCTGAGCAACGTCGCAAGGCCCTTGTCTCTACAAAAATTTAAAAATTAGCTGGGTGTGGCGGTCCTCGTAGCTACTCAGGAGGCTGAGGTGGGAGGATTGCTTGAGCCTGTGTTTGAGACCACTCTGGGCAACACAGCAAGACCCCACCTTTACAAAAAAGAATTGTTTTTAAGTGCAGGGAAAGGAATAAGCTGGTCCCAGCAGGAGAGGGAGCTCATCTGTCACTGTCACCAGTAGACAGGGATCTGTTTTTCAAGTAGAGGTGGAAAATGGG
The DNA here is from genome assembly GCF_007565055.1 of Rhinopithecus roxellana. NCBI lineage: Eukaryota > Metazoa > Chordata > Mammalia > Primates > Cercopithecidae > Rhinopithecus > Rhinopithecus roxellana. The sequence goes on along the minus strand of NC_044550.1, from coordinate 107,266,324 downwards.
CTCATTAATTTCTTTACAAATGGATTTGCTGCTCCTCAAAGACATGACTGAACACAAGAGTTAAATACATCAAGACCCTTTTTTTTAATGTAATCCAGGGAGAAGGTGCCACAATCAAGTGTGAGGTTGCTCATTGTACTCAAATGACAGAGTACCGTGCACACAGCACACAAGCCAAAGTCCCACAGCCCAGAGCCATCGGGATTTCCCCGCGCCAAAGCAGCAGACTTGTCAAAGGTTAGAGCAGCTGCGTCCTCTTCAGGGTAACTTTGACTGTGAGCCACGAGTTCAACCCCGGAGGCCTCATCTTCAACCCCTAGTGAGGGGCGTCGGCCCACAGCCTGTATTGGGGCCCCACGCTGCCTTCCCTGAGCGATTTCACATCAAGTATGTACTGGGCGCTCCTGGGAAATCTCAGTGAATCCGCACGTTAGTGGCCCCGGAAGTGTGGGTGTGCGGATGAGGCGTTTTCCCACACGGAGACGCAGCTGAACGCGATGTGGATGTCTGTGCTGGGGAAGGAGACTCATTATCCGGAGCTCGCCACATGCAAATTCAGCACGAGCTACAAACGCCAGCTCAGCGCTCCCGGCGGGTTCCCACGGAAATCACTTCCCCGTCCGCCCCTCGGACGACACAGTCACATTCCAAGCCCATCAACCTCGCCTCTGTTACACGTGTTGACTGAAGGAGGAGTGTTTTCTCTCTATGTTCATAGTTCCTTTCTGTGAAGGCAGGAGAGCATCAGCAATCCACGAGAACGGACATTGTGTCTGTGCTTCACTCTGGAACTGCAAATTACTTACAAATATTCCTGTTGCCCCCAATTACTGTCCCGCCGGAGGTTCTGCAGCAATGCAGGGCTGAGTGAGCAGCACACTGCTTTCATTTCAAGTCAACAGATAGGAAATCCGTAAGTGATTAGGAACACTTTCTGGTTTTGATGTACTCTCTGCTACTCCAAACGTGGAACTGTTCTTTCAGCACTTACATATGTGAGGGCTTTTTAGGAGTTGGGAGAAAAAAAGCCGTCAACACCACAGTTCAGTTTTTATTAAACCTATTGCTTCACAGTGCATAACTCCTTGACCACAGCAAACAGTCCTTTCTCAGTTAAAGGCCATGACTGCTACTAAGCAAGTTTTGTTCACTTTTATGTGCACAGGGCATCACAAATGGCACAGACTAAACTAATACCTTATCAATGCAACCCACCGAATACACTGAACTGGGTGAATGGAAGAATGAATGGATGAGACGAGACGCAGAGGGAGGAAGCATCAGCCTCAGCGGCACCCGTGCTTTGAGCCAAGATAAAGAGGAGAGTGTGATTTTGTTTTGTTTTGTTTTTTGTTTCGAGACGGAGTCTTGCTTTGTCGCCCAGGCTGGAAAACAGTGGCACGATCTCGGCTCACTGCAACCTCCACCTCCTGGGTTCAAGGGATTCTCCTGCCTCAGCTTCCCAAGTAACTGGACTACAGGCCCGCACCACCACACCCAGTGAATTGTTTGTATTTTTAGTAGAGACGGAGTTTCACCGTGTCAGTCAGGAAGGCCTCAATCTCCTCACCTTGTGATCTGCCCACCTCGGCCTCCCAAAGTGCTGGGATTGCAGGCGTGAGCCACCGTGCCTGGCAGGGAGAGAGATTTTTATTTTGTGAAATGAAGGTGGTGAGAAAATGAGAGGGCATGGGCTAGTGGAGTCGAGTCCAGGCTGGCACTGCTGTCTGCATGACAGCCAATAAGTTGGAAGGCAAGGTACTGGAGCACAGAAGGCAGCTTTATTTGGAAGAGCCAGCAAACCGAGAAGACATTAGTGTCCTAAAGAACCATTTGGGGGCAATGCGAATTTTCAGGCTCCTTTCATGTTAGGGCAAGGGAGAAGAGGGAGGGAGTTGAGGCCAAGAGGTGACCGATGACCACAGACATCTGGGCACTAGCAAGGGTCCGAGGGGGTTGGGAAGCCTCTTTGTTCCTGGTCAGGCCACAGTGCACCTGTAAATCCTTAACATAATGTTGCTACTTGTGTGTGGCCCTCCTTATCTCTGCGGGGGTAGATTAGGGGAAGGGACTGCTCTCATCCTTGCCTTAAAGTTAAACTGTACACTCAGTTTCTCCCATAGTGAGCTTGGCCTATGTGCAGGGTTCAGCAAAAGCAGTTAGCCTAATGGTATCACTGCAGGGCAGGGCGGGTGGGGAGCAAAATGGAGTTGGTCATGTCCCAGCCTCCTTTTCTCTGTTACCCTGGGAAGTGGTGAGTTTGACCCTGTACATCTTTCTCTTAGTCTTCATAAAGAGCAGGGACAGGTGGGGTGCCGTGGCTCACGCCTATAATCCCAGCACTTTGGGAGGCTGAGGCAGTTGGATCACGAGGTCAGGAGTTCAAGGCCAGCTTGGCCAAGATGGTGAAACCACATGTCTACTAAAAATACAAACAAACAAAAAAAAATTAGCTGGGCGTGGTGGTGGACGCCTATAATCCCAGCTACATGGGAGGCTGAGGGAGAGAACTGCTTGTACCTGGGAGGTGGAAGAGCCAGGATGACCTGGTTCCTCCTTCACTAATGGCAAACAGAATGCTTCACAGTACATACTCAGAAAGAGTATGAATAAATGAACAGCAAGAATCATTTGCCAACAGTCATTTGTGAACAGCACCCTCAGCCTTCATCGCACCCACACCCTGTCTAGTCTCCGGTGTTGGATGCACTGAATGGATGGGAATAACAAGGATTTGACGCCAGGACTCCTCTGCACTAGCGAATGATTCCTCAAATGACCTAAACCAGCCATTTAGAAAATGCGGACGTGTGACATGTTCTCAAAGGGCATTTACAAAACTAAATATTCTTAGGACACATTTTAATAATATTTAACTATTAAAATGCATATTTGAAGATGGGGATGTGGTTGGGGGAAACAGTAACAAAACAATTAAACATGTATTGCACATTTTCTTTGTGCCAAAAGCCCTGGTGTGAGGGGCTCTGCCTTTGTGCCCTTTGGCTCACTCCACAAGGGACTGTCCAGGGAGGAAGTCTGAGGGGACAAGTTTGAGGCCAGAGCCAGGGCTCTGAGTTTCAGTGTCAACACTGACCTCCGGTGTGACCTTCAAAAAAATCTTATCCTCTCTGTGCCTCGCTTTCCTGACCTGGGAGATGGGGATATTGAGGAGGGTTGCTGGAAGGATTCAGTTAGTAATTGTAGAAAGCTTAGTATGTAATGAGCATTCAGTAAGAACACTTCTCTTACTGCCAGGCACAGCGGCTCACACCTGTGTTCCCAAAGTATACTCACTGTGGAAAGCATAGGTGGGAGGATCCCTTCAGGGCAGGAGTCTGAGACCAGCCTCAAGAACAGAGCGTGACTGCTGTCTCTACCAAAAAAACTTTAAAAATTAGCTGGGCATGGTGGTGCATGCCTGGAGTCCCGGCTATTCTTCAGGAGGCTGAGGCGAGAGGATTGCTTGAGGCCTGGAGTTTGAGGCTGCAGTGAGCCGTGATCGCACCACTGCTGTCCAGCCTGCTCGACAGAGTAAGACCCTATCTCTCTTAAAAACAAAAACAAACAAACAAAAAAGACTTGGGAGGCTGAGGCAGGAGAATGGCGTAAACCCAGGAGGCAGGAGCTTGCAGTGAGCTGAGATCTGGCCACTGCACCCCAGCCTGGGCGACAGAGCGAGACTCCATCTCAAAAAAAAAAAAAAAAAAAGAAAGAAATACAAAAAATTTGCCGAGTGTGGTGGTGGGAGCCTGTAATGCCAGTTACTTGGGAGGCTGAGGCAGGAGAATTGCCTGAACCCAGGAGGTGGAGTTTGCAGTGAGCCAAGATCCCACCATTGCACTTCAGCCTGGGCAATAGAGTGAGACTGTCTCAAAAAACAAAAACAGAGAGAGAGAGAACAGCTCTCAATGAGATTGTTAGTACTGATTCCTCACAAAATCCTGCCAGGTATCAGTCACATTCCTTTCAGCTGCGGAAACCAAGTTAAGCTGAAGGTAAGCAGTTGGTTCAACATCCTCCAGCTAAGAAACCACTGCAGCCCTGGCACGGTGGCTTATGCCTGTAATCCCAGCACTTTGGGAGGCCGGGGCGGGTGGATCACGAGGTCAAGATGATCGAGACCAACCTGACCAACATGGTGAAACCCCGTCTCTACTAAAAAAAAAAAAATTAGCTGGGCGTGGTGGCACACGCTTGTAGTCCCAGCTACTCAGGAGGCTGAGGCAGGAGAATCGATTGAACCTGGGAGGTGGAGCTTGCACTGAGCCAAGATCACACCACTGCACTCCAGCCTGAAGACAGAGTGAGACTCCGTCTCTGAAAAAAAAAAAAAAAAAAAAAAAAAAATGACTGCAGAGTTCTAATTTGAACTTAGGTGTGTGCTCTGAAGCCAGCCGTCCCTGCCTGCCACTGGTGCCCAAAGGCCTGGGAGTTTGAAAGTGCACCCTGAGGGTACATGGTTTTAAAATGCAGCACTCTGACCAACAGAGAGAATGGACTGAACTTTGATCCATTAAATAAATCAAACCCAGAGACTGTGCAGCTACTCGGACATAGGTGTGGTCACAGTCCAGCTCAGTGGTGAAACACAAACCCCACCAGGGGCAGCAGAGGCACTTGGCAAAGAGCGTGGGCTCAGCCACCGGAGCCCCAAGGATGAACGGCAGCTAAAGCTTACCGAACAGAGCCTGTGCCCGGACTCAGCAGAGTTCGCTGGTATTTTAATAAAAAGCACGGAGCTCGCCCTGCATTCGGTGTGAGCAGTAACAGCTCCAAGCACATGGTATGATCTCAGTTTTCAAGGACGTCTGTGTATTTTTAAATTTTGTGAAATTCTCCACTAGAAGTTAAAACTTAGCATTTTAAAGAAATTATTATTAAAAACCATTTCTATCCAATAAGAGCTTTTAGTTGGAGAAGTTTCTGCATCTTGATCATTCCGTTTATTTAATTAAAAGAATTTGTTTTTAATAAGACTTATGAATAACATTTTCTTTTGTCCATACTAATTTAAAGTATCTATGTTAAAGTATACTTAAGCAATCAAGAAGACACAATGGAAAAAAGAGTCTCTCCAATAAATGGTGTGGGCAAAACTGGATATCCACATGCAAAAGAATGAAAATGCACCTTTATCTTACACCATGTACAAAATCAACTCAAAGTGGATTCAGGACCTAAATGTAAGACTTGAAATCATAAAACTCCTAGAAGAAAACATAACTAGAAAGCTTCTTGAGATTGAACTTGGCAAGGATTTTTTGGATATCTCACCAAAAGCACAGGCAATAAAAGAGAAAATATTGAAATAAGTAGGGCTACATCAAACCGAAAAGCTTCTGCACAGCAAAGAAAATAACCAACAAAATGAAAACCCAGCCAACAGATTGGGAGAAAATATTTGCAAACCACATATTGGATAAGGGGTTATTATCTGAAAAATGTAAGGAACTTGTACAATTCAATAGCAAAATACCAACTAACCCAATGTAAAAAGGCAAAGGGCCGGGCATGGTGGCTCACGCCTGTAATCCCAGCACTTTGGGAGGCCGAGGGGGTAGGGATGGATCACCTGAGGTCAGGAGTTCGAGCCCAGCCTGGCCAAAATGGTGAAAGGATGTGTGTACTAAAAATACAAAAATTAGCCGGGTGAGGTGGTGGGTGCCTGTAATCTCAGTCAGCTACTCGGGAGGCTGAGGCGGGAGAATTGCTGGAACCCGGGAGGCAGAGGTTGCAGTGAGCCAAGATCATACCATTGTACTCCAGCCATTGCAGACAACAGTGAGACTCCATCTCAAAAAAAAGAAAAAAAAAAAAAAAAAAAAAAAGGCAAAGAACCTAAATAGACATTTCTCCAAAGAAGAAATAAAAGCAGCGAGCGGTGTAGGAAAAGGTACTCAACACCACTGATCATGAAGGAAATGCAAATTACAACTACAACGAGCCCTTGTTAGAATGGCTATGATTAAAAAGACATGGAAACACATGTCGGTGAGGGTGTGTAGAAAAGGGAACCCCAGCACCCTGTTGGGGGGACTGCAGATTGGTGCAGCCATCAAGGAAAACAGTATGGAGGCTCCTAAAGAAATTACAATAGCACTACCATATGACCCAGCAATCCCTCTTCGCAAAATGACATCACCACCTCGTAAAAATATCCGAAGCCCTGTTTATCACAGCATGATTCGTAAGAGCCAAGATAGGTAAACAACGCGTGGGGCCATTGACGGATGGATGGAAAAGAAACTGAGGTATGTGTACACACTGGAATACTTTCTCAGCCCTATAAAAGGAGATTCTGTGATTTATAATACAATTTATAATGAACCTGAGGACATCATGCAAAATAAGCAAAATAAGCCAGACACAGAAACAAAGATACTGCATCATCCCTCTTCTATGTGAAATTTAAACAAACAAACAACAACTCAAATACACAGAAGCAAAGAGCAGAACCGTGGCTACCAGGGAGCACTGGGTGGGGTGGTGGGGTACTGGGGTGGGGGTGGTGGTGGGAAATGAGGAAATGTTGAAGTGTAGAAAGTGTCCACTATGTAGGATGACTAAGCCTGGAGATGTAAAGAATGAAGGCTACAGTGAATAATATTGTCAGGTGTATCAGTCAGTTGTTGCATTGCTCTAAAGAAATCTCAGACTGGGTGACTGATGAAGAAAAGATGTGTAACAGGCTTATGGTTCTGCGGCTGTACAGGAAGCGTGGCAGCTTCTGCTTCTAGGGAGGCCTCAGGAAGCTTCCAGTCATGGCAGAAGGTGAAGGGGGAGCAGGCTTCTCACATGGCTGGAGCAAGAGGAGTAAAGACGGGGGGCGGGGGAAGTGCTACACACATTTAAACAACCAGTTCTTGAGAGAACTCACTGTACAGTACCCGGGGGTGGGGTGGGGGGGCGGATGGTGCTAAAGCAGTCATGAGAACTCCACCCCCATGATCCAATGACCTGCCAGGACCTGTCTCCAACAATTAAGCGTACAATTTAATGTGAGGTTTGGTGGGGACACACATCCAAATCATCATGTATGCTGGAAATTTCATAAGAGAGTCGATTTTAGGTACTTTGACCACATGCATCGAAGAGGGTGACTTTGTGAAATGGTAGACATGCTAATTTGCTTGACTGAAGTAAACATCTATGTGTTTGTGTGTATATGTAAATAAACATCGCATATACCTTAAATACGTATAATTTTAAAAAGTATACTTTCATTTCTCTTCTTTCAAAAGAGAAAAATACTCATTTAAAATAAAAATTTTAAGAACACCAACCATAAAACAAGAGTATCATTTAAAAATGTGTTTGTAATCCTCCTTTGCAGGTGGGCTAACATTTCGAACTTGACAAAGACGTGGAACTGTGCTTCCAAGGCTGACAGGCGGGAAGGGCCCACACAGCCTCCGGGGCCAGCCCTTGGTTCCTCTCTCCATATTCTCTCCTTACCCTGAAACTTCGGTAGTGCTCATGAACATTAAAACGAAGCAAAGTGGCTGGGCGCTGTGGCTCACGCCTGTAATCCCAACATTTTGGGAGGCTGAGGCGGGTGGATCACGAGGTCAGGAGATCAAGACCATCCTGGCCAACATGGTGAAAACCTGTCTCTACTCAGAAAAAAAAAAAACAAAACAAAAATTAGCCGGGTGTGGTGGCGCGTGTCTGTCGTCCCAGCTACTGGGAAGGCTGCGGCAGGAGAATTGCTTGAACCTGGGAGGCAGAGGCTGCAGCGAGCCGAGATCGCACCACTGCACTCCAGCCTGGGTGACAGAGTGAGACTGTCTCAAAAACAAAACACACACACAAAAAAACCCAAGCAAAGCGATAGTCATTAGACATTTTAAGAATTTTATTTTATCCCTTGAGATAATCGGATAATGCTTGGAATTTAGGAATCTGAGCTCATAGTTACCTTTTTTGCTTTTTGTTTTTAGACAGAGTCTTACTCTGTAACCCAGGCTGGAGGGCAGAAGCACTATCTCAGCTCACTACAACCTCTGCCTCCCAGGTTCAGGCGATTCTCCTGTCTCAGCCTCCTGAGTAGCTGGAATTACAGGCATGTGCCACCATACCCAGCTAATTTTTGTATTTTTAGTAGAGACAGGGATTCACCATATTGGCCAGGCTGGTCTTGAACTCCCGACCTTAGGTAGTTCTGCCTGCCTCTGCCCTCCAAAGTGCTGGGATTACAGGTGTCAGCCACTGAGCCAGGCCTGAGCTCATATTTATCATCCCTTCTATAGAGACCTGCACTGTTAGCTCCCTACAGGATATACTTGGTGTGATGACATTTTCATTCAATTGTGTCATGCACACTCTTTCTCCTCAAGTCTGGCATCATTGGAAAATGCAGCTCTTACACACCCACACTTTAACGGCACCGTGACAAGTGCACTAATTGCCTAAGTGTTCACACGAGCAGAGATTTGCTTGGGGAAGAAAAAATGCTTGCCATTCTATTCGAGTGGCTCGTTCTGTTTGCAGTAGAGGCAGTAAACTGCTAGCAAGGAAATTACATTCTGACATTCTGACAGCTCTCTCTCCACTGGTGCACTAACTGAAATGCAGCCTAATACCTTTCATGAAGAGCAGTCAGAAAGTATAGGCAATGCCAGTCGACCAAAAGAGAAAGAGCAGCCACGATGACCTTCAGAAAGCTACTCACACAATGCAGTAGACTTGAGTCAAAGTGGGGACTGTGGTGACGTGGGAGCCCATCAACCAGAAGAGGATGGGAGGTGGCGCATGGGGGGCAGGAGGGTTTTCCAGTAGACCTGATGGACAGCAGACCTAAGCCTTACATTTACTCGAGTCGCCAAAAATTGAATCCAAATTAAAGCAAATTTCACAAAGATGATTCCATTCTGGTCTAGACTTTGCTTTTCATGGAAATAAATTCACAAGCTGGGCGTGGTGTGTAATCTCAGCACTTTGGAAGCCCAGCCGCAAGTGATCGTCTCACCTCGGCTTCCTGAAGTGCTGGGATGACAGGCATGAGCCACCATGCCCAGCCCCAATTTTGAGTTTTGGTTATCGATTAATACCAGTATTAAAGTAGGTGAAATTCTATGACAGTTCATTTGGCAGCTCAAAGCCCTGCTTTCCAATAGCTTATTCCAGTGCTTTCATTAAAAGGGGTAAACGGAAGCTTTTGAGTTCACGTCATCCACATTAGCAACGTGTGCGTGGGCGCAGCCTTCTTCAGTTGCTACCCTTTTAGAATGAGTCCCTTATTTCCTAGGCTAATGCTTAGTTTCTTTGTGAAAGTGCACTCAGACCGAGGTAGCATCCACTTTTAATGCTTCTGTGCTTTAAAAGTTGTGGTGGGAAGTCAGGGACCCTGAACGGAGGGACCAGCTGGAGCCGTGGCAGAGGAACGTAAATTGTGAAGATTTCATGGCCATTTATCGGTTCTCAAGTACCACTTTTATAATTTCTTATGCCTGTCTTTAATCTCTTAATCCTGTTATCTTCGTAAGCTGAGGATATACGTCACCTCAGGACCACTGTGATAATTGTGTTAACTATACAAATTGTAAAACATGTGTTTTTGAACAATATGAAATCAACGCACCTTGAAAAAGAATAGAATAACAGCGATTTTTAGGGAACAAGGGAAGACAACAATACAGTCTGACTACCTGCGGGGTTGGGCAAAAAGAGCCATATTTTTCTTCTTGAGAGAGCCTATAAATGGACGTGCAAGTAGGGAAGAAAGCGCTAAATTATTTTCCTAGCAAGGAATGTTAATATTAATACCCTGGGAAAGGAATGCATTCCTGGGGGGAGGTCTATAAATGGCCACTCTGGGAAGGTCTGTCTTATGTGGTTGAGATAAGGACTGAGATATGCCCTGGTATCCTGCAGTACCCTCAGGCTTACTAGGGTTGGGAAAACTCCACCCCGGCAAATTTGTGGTCAGACTGGTTCTCTGCTCTCAAACCCTGTTTTCTGTTAAGATGTTTATCAAGACAATACGTGCACCACTGAACACAGACCCTTATCAGTAGTTCTTTTTCCCTTTGCCTGTGATCTTCGTTGGACCCTTATCAGTAGTTCTGCTTTTGCCCTTTGTTCTGTTCCCTCAGAAGCATGTGAGCTTCGTTAGACCCTTATTAGTAGTTCTGCTTTTTGCCCTTTGAAGCATGTGATCTTTGTACCTACTCCCTGTGCTTACACCCCCTCCCCTTTTTAAAACCCTTAATAAATCTTGCTGGTTTGAGGCTCAGGCGGGCATCACAGGCCTACCAATATGTGATGTCACCCCTGGCAGCCCAGCTGTAAAATTCCTCTCTTTGTACTGTCTCTCTTTATTTCTCAGCCAGCCAACACTTACGGAAAATAGAAAGAACCTATGTTGAAATATTAGGGTGGGTTCCCCTAATAAAAAGTGACCCCCAAAGGCTAATGCAGCTTCTGGAAAAACATTTGCTGTTTCTAGGCACTGGCAAGTCTACCTCACTTTTCAGCAGGTTGAGTAGGATGGCTCCACACGCTCTAGAATAAAAATGAACGTGACATGCACAATCACTTCAGTTTATTCTTCCCATCAGACAAAAACACAAACAAACAAACAAACAAAAAAACCCCAAAATTTTAGAGGTAGAATTAAGAAAAATAGAAATTTAAAAGTTTAAATATTTACTAGCCTTTTTTCTAATGGATATTTAACCTGTATATCTCTTCTTTTAAGCTGAACCATAATTTCCAAGGGTACCAAATAAAGATTGTGACAAATAGTAAGTGGTTTTGAAATCTAGTGTTGTGTGTGTCTCATAGAATCCAGGTGAAACCCAGGGATATCAAACTCGTTCCTCTTGTAATTTAAAAGTTTGTAACCTTTAACCAACATTTCCCCATTTCCCCCAAGGTATTAAAGATATTTAAATCTTTTATAACATTTATGTTTAGGCATTTTAAAACCTTAAATGTCTTAAACATGATTCTGCTAAATAAGGGAATTATCCCTTAGAAAAAACAAGAACCAGCCAGGCATGGTGGCTCATGCCTGTAATCTTAGCACTTTGGGAGGCCGAGGTGGGCAGATCACCTGAGGTCAGGAGTTCGAGACCAGCCTGACCAATATGGAGAAACCCCATCTCTACTAAAAATACAAAATTAGCCAGGCACGGTGGTGCATGCCTGTAATCCCAGCTACTTGGGAGGCTGAGGGAGGAGAATCACTTGAACCCGGCAGGCGGAGGTTGCGGTGAGCCGAGATTGCGCCATTGCACTCCAGCCTGGGCAACGGGAGTGAAACTCCGTCTCAAAAACCAACAAAAAACAAAAAACAAAACCAAAAACCAACAAACAGTGCCAGTTTTGGTAGGCAGAAGTCTAAGATGGCCTCAGAGAACCCACCTACCCCCGTCCTGGGGTACATGGTGTAATCCCCCCCGAAGGTGAATGGGATTTGTGAATGTGATGGGAATTCCCATGGCTAGGTTACTAACCAGCTACTTTTAGTTACTCAAAGGGAAACTTTATGTCCTGGGTGAGAACCTGACCAAACCACGTGAGCCTTTAACAAGGGATCAGGCCCTTCCTGAGGTCAGGAAGCAGGTGAAGATGTAGCTACCATGTGAGAGGGCCAAGGAGCTAAGACCTGACTCAAGAGAAGCTGTCAAGAAGGTGGGGATGGGCCAGGCGTGGTGGCTCACGCCTGTAATCCCAGCACTTTGGGAGGCTGAGGCAGGTGGATTATCTGAGGTCAGGAGTTCAATACCAGCCTGTCAACATGGTAAACCCCGTCTCTAATAAAAATACAAAAATTAGCTGGGCACGGTGTTGCATGCCTGTAATCCCAGCTACTCAGGAGGCTGAGGCAGGAGAATTGCTTGAACCTGGGAGGCGGAGGTTGTGGTGAGCCAACATTGTTCCACTACACTCCAGCCTGGGTGACAGCCAGACGCCATCTCAAAAAAAAAAAAAAAAAAAAAAAAAAAGTGGGGACAGCCAGCAAGAAACAGGGAACCTCTGTCCCACAGTTAGCAAGAAAATGAGACCAGTTCTACAACTGCATGGGACTGAATTCTGCCAAGAACCTCATGAACTCCCCAGCCTCAGATGTCAGCCACAGCCTAGCTGACAGCTGGATTCCAAACTTGTGAGAAGCTGAGCAGAAAACCTGGCCAGGCCATGCCCGGGGGTTTTGATCTATGCAATGAGAAGTAATAAATGGGGGTGATTTTAAGCCGCTAAGTGTATGGTCATGTGCTGTTGAGCAATAGAACACTGATATCCCAAAGTTCTTCCAAATACTGGAAACCGGTGGTGCCAGCACATTCTGGGCTTCCAAGTCCAGATGGCGGAGGGCTGCATTCTGCCCCTTTCTTCTCCTGAAAATCAATCAAACAATAAATGTTTAAGTAAGTAAAATATTATTTTAAGAAAGGAAAATGAATCTGAAACAGGAAATGGGGGAAAACGTTAAAAAGCAATTCCATTTTCAATGCTTTTAAGAGACGTTGTTAACTGTAAACCACGCTACAGCAGATGAGCAAAGGACTGGGCAGCAGAGCCTGGAGGCCATGGCAACAGGCCCCTTTGTGACACACGGAAGGTAGTGAAGAATGGGACGAGTGGCCGCGATGCTGTCTGAACTGTGTTCAAGCTGTTAGAATGCAGATTCTCAGCTTTATCCTGAGCCGCCTCGATGATAAAATAGACAAAGAGAAAGCAGCAGGAATGTTCTCGCAACCCAGAACTAGAGGACTAAGGGAATGACAAATCCCCAGTCCCCTTATCTGGCCAACTTCAAAATAAGAGCAATATTTTCCAGGCTGGAAACAGAAGGTCCTTCCTCGGGAGAAAATGAAACTCTTCAAACCCAAGACAAAGAAACTGACAAAGCGAGCTGGCCCACAATGGCACAGAGAAGTCCAGGAGCTAAGCAAGGAGCACACCCACGGCTTTCGGTCAGCTTGAGTGCCTCATCAGGCTCAAGTCAAGCCAGAGGAAAGCCTGCAAGGTGAAAACAGAGCGAGGCCTCCTGAAAGGAATGTTTAGAAGCAGCCCAGGAGAAAACCAGGCAAATGTAAGGATTTATTCTAAAATACAGTTAGCAAAAATGAGATACTAGGGAGCTCTGAAACAGGAATAGTAATATAGCAAAAGGACCATCAGGACCAGACCAGTCTCTTCAACATTAAAAAGGACAGCAGAAATAAAACTCGTGACAGAAGGAACTGAAGACAAAAGTGGAACGAATCCCAGAAGGGGAACAAAACAAAGATGGACAATAGGAATTCAATCAAAAAATGTGAGAATTTAGCAAGTCAAGCAACCTGTAGTTATGAGTCATGACAACAGAACTGAGATCACCTCTGGGAATTAAAAAAAGAACTGAGAAAGCAGAAGGGAAGAAATGATCAAAGAAATAACACAAGAAAAGTCCCCACAAGATGGGTTTTCATGGTGAAAACTGAGTAGCAACCCCCAGAAAAGGCCCACGCTGACATACATCACCAGGAAATCTCACAATGTTGTAGAGAAGTAGCATGTCCCCAAAAGAACATCTCCAAAGATTTGTGAGAGTAATATTAGGCCACGAATAATCAACTGGGAATAGGAATGACACTGAACTTTTCAATGTTAACATTGGAAGCCGGAAGACAGTGGGTTCCATGACTTCAAGATTCTGAATGTAATTTACCTCTAAACCAGAAACTGACACCCAATCTATCAGGAGTAGAATAAAGACACTTTCAGAAAGACCGTCACAAAAAATTACTTCCCATGCAACTCTTTCTCAGACAATAATCGGATATGCTCTATCAAAACAAGAGTTAGGCCAAGAGAAAATTATAGAGTCCATGGTAAGGAGAATATTCTGGAACAACTATAGATGCCAAAGAGAACAAAAAATGGAGTCTGGGCCACCAAGCTGAGGGGCTCCCTGAGGAGAATGTCCAAGGGAAAAAAAGGAGCGGACAGACTTCCTGCTTTGACCATATACATGAGAGGCTGCACTTGTGTTTTTCTTGGGCGTTTTCACACTCCTCCCTTTACAGCAGTAGCCAATCTCTCTGCTTGGAACACTCCCCAGAGAAACATACGGTCTTCTTCCTCATCAGCTTCAGGGCTGGACTCAAATGCCACCTTGCCACTGAGGCCTCCTGTCTTCTCAGAATGTCCCTTCCCATCGCAACCCCTTCCCCGTCCCTTCCCATCAGTGTCACACATTCCTTCCTCAGTCTCTCTCCTCAGCACTCACTACTCTAAACACTACCATGTATTTCCTCATCATCTCCTCCTACCACCTGTCCCCACCAAATGTAAACTCCAAGATGGCAGAGGACTTTTGTCTGTCTGTTCAGGCAAAATAATATAGTACTGTTGAGGGAAAATGTTTTCTGAATACATGAATAGTCACAAGTTTAAAAAATGAGTAAAATAAAAAGACAATTGTTAAAAAAATGTTGCTAAGTAAATGAAAAACTGCTTGGCACAGTTTACTGCTTGGCACAGCAGTGAATACTTACATAATCAAAATAATGGAAACACTGTATATGGATTAATTACGTTATAACTAATGTAGGAAAACAAGATCAATGGAGGTCTATTAGGTTACATGGTCTTCCTCCAACATCATAGCAAGTCAATAGGCAATTTCTAAATTTAGTGACTCAAGAAAGAATAATATACACATTTGAAAATATGAAAGGAAGAATGAGAAAAACAGCTTAAGGAGTTGTAAGTGGGTACAGCAGGTTGCATGGGACTGCTGTTTTATTATATATATTTTAGCTCTCTTTGTTTAAACTATGTATTTACATTATTTGATAAAAATAAAGGCATTTACTTAAAGGGAAAACATGTTTCTCCAAAGTTCTAAGAAAGCTTAATTCTTTGTCATTCATATCATAGTGGCACATAGTGAGTACTCAAGAAATATGTTGGAAGTAGGGATAGATTTTGACTGTATAAAAATATACAAAAAATAGCTTCTGGATCTCACATTAAATCATACAGTACTGTGTAAGGTGACAACAGAAAGGCATGCTTCATAGAGACTGTTTTTGATACAAAACATTGACCAAGGTGAAAAACATGCAGGCATTAAAATGACAACCAATAAATTCATACTAATTAAAAATGTATAAAATTTCCTTGGTTTTGTTTAAAAATAATAAAAAGTTAAACGCTTTTTACTTTTGTGGCTATAGTTTTGGGCCTTATCAAGTAGCTATATACCGCCACCTGGTGGCTAGTTCCGCATGGACAGCCTGGCTTTTGGTCAGGGTAGAGAGGATGTTCACCTTTACGCCTCCTCCACTAAAAGCAAATACATCAATATCCAACCTTCCATTCATCCACTCTTCTCTCTCAACTTAGCCACGGAATCCTGAACAGGAGTATCAATGGGAAGGAAAAAGAGGCAGTAAAGCTCATGGATTTTATTAATAATTTATTGTCAGTAAGAAAGACTGGCTAATGGTAGTTTTCATTAAAAACCTTTACAAGACCATTGCATCACAAATATACAGACACTATAAAAACTGTGTCATGGTGGTTTTGGCTCTAAACAGGTATGCAGAAGGTCCCCGTTACACTTTCCAATAATGAAAAATGTTTATAATTCTAAATACAGCAACCCATGTAAGACATGTTCATGTATCATCTCTCTCCCTCATCCTATGTACAGCTAGAAATGCACTGAAATGTACTAAAAAAATGTCATACTTCAGTGGGAAAAGGGAAAAGACAGAGTAAAACCCTGGTTATAGTAAAAAAAAAAAAAAAAAAAAAAAAAATCAGGGTGCTAGATAATGGCACTAACACCACCAAAATTCAGTTGAAACAAATGCACAAAATATGTTGGAAATCTAGTTAAAACTATGACAAATCAAATCTGTACATAAAATTTACAAAAAAAGAGAGACAGGAAAATTAAAATAATCAAATCTATATAAATACATGAATCATGCTGACGACAGAGGACAGGACTGACTTTCGTTTCATTATTTTAACACAGACAGATGTAAATCCCAGAAGATGCTGGGAAATGGCACAGCCGATGGAAACCTCACGATGACAGTAGTCGGGACACTGGAAATGGCTAGTACGTCCAGAGGCGCAGGACCCAGCGCAGCCCTGCCCATTCAGGTCACCAAAGCAAGCCTGGAAGCACTGCTGCAAAGAACAACGTGGATACTCATGTCATCTCTAGTTCACTAAAGTCAGGCACTTCGGGGGGAGTTGCGAGTCAGACTTCCGTGTGCTGCTGGGAATCCAGGGGCGGGATCGTCACCTCTTCAAAGTGGCCGTCGTCCCCACTCTCATAGTCACTCATCATCACCTCGGACTCCACTTCGCAGCAGGCTGACACGTCGGAGCAGGAGGCCGTGGAGGCGTACACAGACATGGGCACGCTCTCGACAGCGGGCGCCTCCACGTGTCTGTGATACCCTGGCGGGTAAGGGGCATGGGATTCTCTATAAGTACTATTCTCACCAGTGCCTTTTGTTTGAGGTTCACACATATCGAGGGGATAAAAACTGGGCAAATACTGATTCAAGGTGAACCTCTGCCGGTTTCTTGATGAAGAACCCAAGCTGCCCGCGGCAGGCATGTCTCTAGGAGGGTGGATGGACTCAAACTGATCACCGAACTCGGGCGGTAACGGTGGTAGCTCGTCGGCGGTGGGGAAGTCCTCTGGGGGTGGAGGGAAACCACTTTCGATGTCGTAGCCTCCAGGGTAATAGTCCGTATCGATGGCGTTTGGATCTGCCGAGTACAGGGGTGTCTGCTCATCAATCACCTCATAGTTGGGGAACTCTTGTATGTCCGGCAGAGGAACGCTTGGCATCCAATCTGATGTATCCCAGTGATACCCTTGGTAGAAAAGAAATGAGATGTCAGTGTGTTTTCTCCTAAGCTTTTGTGCCATGGAAGGAGAGCTCAGTGTATCAAAGACACAACTGCATTTCTGCCTTCATTCAAAGGTCACCAGTGGAAATTCCTCATCTTTGCTTTGAAGACATCCCCCAACCACTCCAGTTTAAAGACCCTTATGACCTAGGCTCGATTTCTAAAATGTGGACTTACAGTTTTATGTACACAACTTAACATTCACGTAAACAAAAGGAGTCCTAAGAGAAATGGGATGCTAGTATCTAAATTATATACATTTTTCCACAAATGATTCTAACCATCCTTTTAACTTTTCTTCTGTAATGTAGAACCCATTGCTCTATAGGAAGAAAAGTATTGATTCAGTCTTAGGACATTAGTGAAATATCCAGTGTCACTTGATCTGCACTACTACTCATTAAAAAAATACTGATCAATGCAACTTAAAAAAAACTTTCATTTCTATTTTTTGTAGAGACAGGGTCTCACTATGTTGCCCAGGCTGGTCTTAAACTCCAGGCCACAAGCAATCTTGCCAACTCAGCTTCCCAAAGTGCTGGGATTACAGGCGTGAGCCATCAGGCCCAGCCAATGCAACTTTTTAAAGGAATAAAAGTAATCTTTAACATGCTGAAGTTGAGAAAAGAAGCTGCCTTCATAATAATGTAGCAAGTTTAATATTAAAATTACTATTTTTCATTAGCCCTCAGATAACAAATTAATATAGATATGTATCAAAGCATGCCCCCAATTCAAGCAAAATACAATTGAACAAGCATTGCAAGATTATAACACAGCCTCTGATACACTGTATCAATCAATCTGTGTTACTTTCAAAAGGACTTTGATCCTTTTAGACTATATAAAGCATCACTATTTAAAAAAAAAAAAAACTTCCAATTTTGGAATAGTTTTTTTTTTTTTTTTTTTTCTCCTTAGGATTTAAAAAATCCTTGGAGAGGCGGGAGAAGGTTAGGCAATCCGTGCTTCGAATGCAAAGCGCACACACATGCAGCCGTGTACTCAGTTACTGCTGCAAACACTGGGCGACCCAGTGTAGTCAGTCGGCACTGGGGCAAGGCTTGACCCATTGTTTTTAGTGAATATCAATGAATAACTGGCATGCATAAGTCACCTCTTGGTTTGCTGAGGTCAGGAGCAGCTAAAGATTCTTTTGGTGGCAGAGTAGAAAAAAAAGAAAACATTTGTAATTAAAACAGACCGCTGAAAAGGCAATAAAGGTAAGTACACAGAACAATGAAAACTGCTTACAAAGGACCAATTAGCCATACAACACATCCTTACGCCAGTATCTATGACAATCCCAAATGGCTGAGAAATGTAGGTACCACAAATAAAATGGAATATGGAAGTGGAGGAAAAACACCGGGGAATGATGAACCAGAGACTTGACCAGAAAACTCAAATATTACTTTCTTTTCTTTGTTTCTGACAATCACTGCCTGAAAACACAGAATTTTCTTAGGAATAATTACAATAAAACAATCAGGCTCTAATAAAATATAAACCGATCAGACTACATAGGTGATAATCCAAATACATCTACAGCTACATAATGCACACTTTATAGCACATTGCAACTTCAAAGGACATTAAATTCAGAGGAATTCATCGGCAAACTTAGATACTTAAAGACAGGTCTACAAGCTGAAGATCTCTCCAAACTGTATGTAGTTTGAATATGATTTAATATTTACACCGTGAGCCATTCCCTAAAGAGACCACGGCTACACTTACCCCCCATGTCTGTAATTACACTTGCTCTGCCAGCGCCCCGCATCTATACACAGAAGCCTAGCAGGAAGTGTAACCAAATGCACGGAAATCCCACTATCAGGGCCATGAGACGCCTGCCCTGGCCCTGGCTAACCTTCAGGTTCTCTCTTTGAAATGGGATGAAAATCCCTTAGAGTTGTTATGAGGATTAAACAGGATAATGCAGGGTAAGCACTGTTAGAAACTATCAATAACTGTAAAAGTAGACATCAAGGTAGAAAAACGGTCACATCAGTGATTTTTTCATACAAGGCTTTCTATGCATTCAACAGTGTTATAATTTGGGACAAATATTTGATAGTTCACTTCTGGAAATTTTCAATAATTTTAAAAGACTGTGGTGTCTCTAAAAAATGAATAAGCCAGCATTTAGGTAACATGTATCTACAGAATCATTTTTAAGTCTAGTAACAAACGTAGCAATTCCTTTACACAAAAAAAGATTTAACTTTTGTTACTTAGGCACTAGTAATAGCTTTCAAATTTAAATTCAAAGTAATACCTTTCAACTTTAAATTTCATGTACACTTCTTGGATATGCCAAAAAATATTTTTCAATGAAGAAGATTGCAATGAAGGAACTACTGAAATTCTGCTTCTATAGACTTCAGTAATATTTACAACACTGAAGGTTATCAGTTTAAAACTAAAACTTCACTAGACCAAATACAGATACGTTTCTGATTCGCCAAGTTAAAACATGGTACTTCTTAGGAAAAGAAGCGTAGGTGTCATCAGTGACTGTAACGATGAACACTGCAGCATCTAGCCTCTTCCGCCCAATATCAAATGGGGCACAAAGCTATCCTCCCGCCTCCCTCCTCCTGACAGCGTCATGTCCGAGCATAAAGGATGCCCCGCGCTCTATGACGACGATGTCTGTGTACTCGACAGCCTACGTAAGCAGTTCTCAAGTGGGATCTCTAGGCCGGTACCATCAGAGCCACCTGGGAACTGGTGAAAAATACAAGTTCTCAAGTCCCCACCCAGACCTACTGGATCAGAGATGCTGGTGCTGAGAAGCAGCAACTGGGCTTTTAACCGTCCTCAACCCAGACCTACTGGATCAGAGACGCTGGTGCTGAGACGCAGCAACTGGGCTTTTAACCGTCCTCAACCCAGACCTACTGGATCAGAGACGCTGGTGCTGAGACGCAGCAACTGGGCTTTTAACCGTCCTCAACCCAGACCTACTGGATCAGAGACGCTGGTGCTGAGAAGCAGCAACTGGGCTTTTAACCGTCCTCAACCCAGACCTACTGGATCAGAGATGCTGGTGCTGAGACGCAGCAACTGGGCTTTTAACCGTCCTCCAGATGTCACATTACAGTTGGAAAAGTACTAGCCTGTGCCTTCCCCATGTGATGAATTTCAGTGCACTAATAAAGGGCTATTTTAATTTAAAATAATTAGGGGAAGGTGGTCAATGTCCTTTCTTACAACTCTGAGCAGATAAAGCTTCACATTAAATAATTTTCACTAAACTAAATATGAAAATATGCTTTGCCCATGCTCTACACCCTTTTCTTCGACCATACTCAGGGAAAAACCAGAAGTGAAGAGTCAGTTACAGGTTAATTAGGAAAGCCTTATGTTATTCAAGTCTTATTCCTGTTCATATGAAGAGGAATCTTTGTTTCAAAAAATTTTAGGTAAAATTACTTCTGAACTTTTTTTATATTGCACCACCTACAGATAAGCTCTCAAGATCTCATGGTTACTTCTGACGTCTGTGTAAGTCACTATGAATGGTAAAAAGCGACAAAGACATACATCAAAATATTTTTTGCAAAGCACCCATATTACTTATCTACACACCTGCATAAAATAAAAGGACTCAACCCCCTCAAAACCACAAACTGTGTTTTCCTACCACTGCAGTAGGCAATGCAGCCACGCTCTATGGCACAGCTGGGGCAAGACAAACACAAGCACAAGCACTTACAACTGTACCTTCTGTGCTCACCGTGTCAACCACAGCATTGACAAGGTGCATTACAGTCACTATGGAAGCTTGCAAAAAGGTACAAAAGCAGTCAATTAGGAACATCTTCAGTTAGTTAGAAAACAGTGCACGAAACAGAATTTTATATTATATCATTGCTACCTCAAATTCAAACTGAGGAGTGCTTTAACACGACCACGTAATGATGCGCGGCCTCCTCACTGTTAACTGTGTGTCTCAGAGGCTTTTCTAATCAAGCTATATATTTGTCATTATTAATCAAAGGAATCATGTAAACGTATTTTATTGCAATTTAGACAAAACATTTTAGCTTTAAATTGTTCCACAATTACAATTATGGATCATGTCAGGCCAGAACGATGCTTATTTTAACATCTTATAGGCAAGCCTTGACATTCCAAGACTACAATCTGTGGTACGCCACTCTTGTGGCTGCGTAATCACTCACACATTGTCTCCAGAAAAAAGAAATGGAAGGAAAACATATGCAATCTAAAACAAAAATGGTTTTGTCCCTGTTCTGATTGTTTTCCCTGCAAATTTGTCTGTTTGCAGATGCATGAATTGCTGGTGAGCTAACTGTACCAGCAGAGGAGGACACTCTGCCTGCCTGTTTCCTGTGTAAATTCCCTTTTTATTTGTGTATCAGATTGTTTTAAAATAACTATGCCAAGGTAAATATGTACGCATGTAGTAGGCAGAAGGCTGGCCCTCAAACAGTCCACGTCCTAATCCCAGGAGCCTGTGAATATGTCACTATACATTGGCAAAAGGGACTTGTTGATGCGGTGCAGGTAAGGAAATTGAGATGAGGGATTTCCCTGGATTATCTGGGTGGGCCCAATGTCATCATAAGGGTTATTTTTCAGCACACAGACTTGCCCGGTTACAGCTGGGGGAGCTCTGCTGACAGAAGGGTGGTCAATGAAACGCTGTGCTGCTGTCTCTGAGAGATGGAAGAGATCAAGAGCCAAAGAATATGGGCAGCCTCTAAACACCAGGACAGGAAGGACAACAGGTTCTTCCCTAGAGCTGCGGAAGGTAATGCAGCCCTACTGATCGCATGATTTTAGCCCTGTGAGACACAGGGGTTGGACTTCTAAGTTACGGAACGACAGCAAGACAAGTCTACATTGTTTTAGGCCACAAAGCCTGTGGTAATCGGTAACAATGGCCCCGGAAAACTGAGAATACGATGCAGGAACAGACTCTCAGCAGACTTTCAGCTTACAACTAATAATTACATTACGGTAATGAGTAAAATAAAAATACTCCTGTATATATGTTTTTTCTCTGCATTGTATTATCTGGAAGCTAGCTTTCCTAACTAATTTGACCATAACTTATTAAAAGCACTTGGGACTTTTTGTTTGTTTTTTTGTTTTGTTTGTTTGTTTGTTTTGTTTTTTTTGAGACGGAGTCTCACTCTGTTGCCCAGGCTGGAGTGCAGTGGCGTGATCTTGGCTCACTGCAAGCTCCACCTCCCGGGTTCACGCCATTGTCCTGCCTCAGCCTCCCAAGTAGCTGGGACTACAGGCGCCCGCCACCATGCCTGGCTAATGTTTTTTGTATTTTTAGTAGAGACGGGGTTTCACCGCGTTAGCCAGGATGGTCTGGGTCTCCTGACCTCATGATCCGCCTGCCTCGGCCTCCCAAAGTGCTGGGATTACAGGCGGAAGCCACCGCGCCTGGCCACTTGGGACTGTTATTGAGAAGACTGATGTTTCAACAACCAGAACTAGAAAGACAATGCTGATAAAATTCTGAAATGTATTTATAAAGAGCATTTAGGGGCCAAGATATAAATTATTACATAAACTGGAAACAGGAACTTCTTAGAATTAAAACTGATAAAAGACATAATTCTATATTGTTGGTTTAACAAGCAAAGCTATGTCCATACACTCTATTCCTAATAAACACAGGTATATTTTGATACCATATATATATATATACACACACACACACTTGAAATCAGAAATGATAGCACATACTTACAGCTATCTTCAGTCGTTTCAAAAACGACTCCTCAATAGATAATGAACTATATGGATTTATGGACTATGTATACGATGTATTATGGACTATATTACTCTCGACTGAATAATTATTAGTGGGTTACCTTTTTCCACCAATGAAATATTTGAAAAGTATAATATACCTATCAATATGTTTAATAACATATTAAACATATTACACGATTATACAATTAAAAATTGTCATTAAACTTACTAATTCTGAGATTTGAAAATTTCCACTAAAAACTACATTGTGTTACTATTTGAATACTGACAATTTTCTCTACTGGTATATGTTAATCTGGCAAAGCTAGTTATCAATGCGATTTACCCTGGGGAAATCAGATCAACATAACTGGTGGCAAAGATCCCATTGTCAAACTTTCTTCATTAGAAATATAATCAAACTTACTAGCAATCTCTTAAACTGTGCTCTGTCAGTACGCTCCGATCCAAATGGGAGCTGGGGCCGCAGTGGGGTTGGGGAGGAGACAAACAAAACCTTGTAATACCAAAGGTGCTACGGAAATCGAACATTTCAGACTATCACATCTCTTCTTAGAGGTGGTGTGTGTGTGTGCGTGTGAGAGAGAGGGTGTGTGTTTGTGTGTGTGCTGCATGGTTAAGAAAATTCTGAGGAGGATTTCTGAAAAACCCACAAAACTGGGGTAATATTTACTGTTGTGAGAAAAAGCCAATACAAGATTAGTCCATCAGATCCTTCAATAAACATGTTCTTCTCTCTTACTGACAAGTTCAAACACCTATTCATCAAGAACAGCTTAGCGATTTTCCCCAGCAGACATTCATGCAAGTATGTACGGTATTGTTTAAAAGTGGTCCAAGAAAAATGAAAACACAGTGAGGCTCTTAAGGGTAGCTAGTGCATCTACACTGTGAGAGAACACAGTAACACAACAAGCAAGCAAAACACAGTGTTTCAGCACACCGCTGCCTCACCATTGTCATCGCACGACTCGGACTGGAAGGAGCTCAGGGACTGCACTTCAGACAGGCTTTCCCGGGCACTGTACGGCTGGGAAGGCTTTTCCTCTAGAGGCTTCTTGGAAAGACAGGGATCGAGATCCACCACTTTAGCTAAAAGGAAGGATGACAAACATTAAGTATATGAGCCAAGACCGTTTTGTTCACTGCTGAATCCTGAGACGCACCATGCATTACCCAACGATGGCCTGAGATTTACTGAATAAATGAATGACTGAAAGAAAAACAGAAACACCTTACAAACTCAAACGAAGACATAAAAAACACCCCGCACAGAAAGACCTACATATCATTTCAGAGATTATTCAGAGTAGAAACTGCCCGTAAGCATGCCTATGGATATCATTAGACAATAAAGGCTGCTAACATTTTCTTTTAAAATAATATGTACAGCCTTCAAAAAAAAAAAAAAGCATCAAATATATGTTAGGTCACTAATATAAATATTTCCACTTCTCCAGGTCATATTTTTAAAAATCCTAGTATGAAGGCCGGGCGCGGTGGCTCCAGCCTGTAATCCTAGCACTTTGGGAGGCCGAGACGGGCGGATCATGAGGTCAGGAGATCGAGACCATCCTGGCTAACACGGTGAAACCCCGTCTCTACTAAAAAGACAAAAAACTAGCCGGGCGCGGTGGCGGGCACCTGTAGTCCCAGCTACTCGGGAGGCTGAGGCAGGAGAATGGTGTAAACCCGGGAGGCGGAGCTTGCAGTGAGCCGAGATCCGGCCATTGCACTCCAGCCTGGGTGACAGAGCGAGACTCCGTCTCAAAAAAAAACCAAAAAAAACCTTTAGCATGAAAATGCTCCCAATTATTTTTTTTTACATATTAATAAACTCAAAAATTATAGATGAGAACTTTTATCAAGTATAAAATGAAACAGCCTCTCCAGAATATTAACTAAAACATGACTAGATTCAATTTCTGAATTAAAATAACATCATAGCCACAATGCTCAGCCAGCACTCAGGACATCCGGAAAAGTTTCACATCATCGTAAGGATTTCAGTCTGTGCATACTTGTCTCTAACATAGAGTACACACGTTCTGACTGGACAGAACTTGTAACCTGTTTACCTCAAGTGACATTTCAGTGAGATGAAAAAACAGCTCTTACTGTCATAGTCAAAGTCCCAGCTAGGCTTCTGTATGGAGTCGCTGTCGGAAGGGGAGTTGGAAGGCGGTGGGGGAGGCAGGTTCGGCGCCACGCTGCAGACAGCCACTGCTTTTCGGTGCCCGTGCACAGACTCGGGGTTGAAAGTGCTGAATTCGGGATGCTCTGGGATAGCAGATCCTTCGAAGGAATTTCGGTCGAGATTGTTTCTTGAGTCACTTGGAATACTCGGGGTGTAGGAAATAGGCCGGACAGGCACCTGGGGTGGTACGTCTGAGTAAATGTTCTTATTTAGCTTGGAATCAAAATACGGTCTCTGCAGGAAAGCTGTGGCGGGCCCCAGGTGCTTGTCTTCAGGTTCAGCCTGATGCTTCTTTTTCCGACTGATCATCTTACGGCAGATAACAAACACCATCACCAGTAAAAATATCCCCACTATAAACACAGTGATTCCGATCCCTTCTGCCAGCCCAATGTTCCACGGCGTGGACACGTACTGGTTGGGTGCAGCGTCCTCGCAGTGGCGCCCTCTGTACTCGTGGCTGCAGTTGCAGTGGTAGGAGCCATGTGTGTTCTCACAGAGGGCCCCGTGCCGGCAGGGGTTTCCAGCGCACTCGTCAATATCACTCTGACACCTGCCAAGAATGTCAGGAATGAGGACCGACGTGGGTAGCATATGCCGGGCTCAGTCCTTAGAGACTGAAGACCAATCCCTCCTTGCTGAGTTATGTGAAGATCAAACCCAGACATGAAACAACTAAAAAGGGCAACAATGACAACCACGACAAAAGACCTTTTGTGGAGAAACCAATCATGTGATCACACGCTTTTGATGTATATTTGGGAAGGAAACGTATCAAGCCAATATTAATGGCCATTTTCCTAGGATCCAACAGACCACTACATCAACCCCATTGTCTAAACATTCGTTTTTTCAAGCATTATATATATTATACTCATCTGCTTGATATTTCATTTTAAAGAGTGAAAAGATTATGAATTATATAAGGGGCCAATATGAGGATTACCAAAATCTGACACAACGTAGTTCAAATCACTGAAGGTCTGTTGCATCTGCCGGTCAATATGACACTATGAAAAGGTATGGATCTAAATTTTGAAAGAAACCATTTACCTTTCTCCCCTAAAACCTGAATCACATTGACAAACGGCACCATCCAAACTGTCAAAGCATGTTCCGCCATTCTTACAGGGTTCATCTTTGCAGTACGGACTAAGCTGACACCTGAAGAGTAGGAGAGACAGACATGAATCTCACGATCCGATTGCAAATAAATACAGCAAAACGAAAGCAAAACAGAAAACATTAGCAAGTCAACGTGGAGACTTTTTCCATGCACCATTATATGTTTAAAAAGAATTTTATACTACAATTAATTATGGAAGTTAAGAAAAATACACATACCTCTGACCAGTATATAACCCTCTACACTGGCAAACAAAGCCTCCGTTGTCGACAACACATGTGCCCCCGTAGAGGCATGGGTTGGAGGAACACGGATTGACGCTTATCTCGCAGTAGGTCCCTATGTATAAGGCGCTGCATTTGCAGAAATAACCTAAATTGGCAAAAAGGAACAAAAAAGTCTTATCACTCAATGACTCAGAAACCTGGTCTTAATTATACTGCTTTTTATCTTTAAGATTTAGTTCTCTGAGGTCCGTAAAAGCTCGTAAAATTCTCAGTCTCTCTGGGAAAAAAGTTGGCTACATCGACAAGCCTTCAGCCGCTGGTAAACCGAAACACACAGAATTGGAGAGAACTGTCAGCTTTAGTTCATCATAATTGGCATTAAGATCATTAGGTCAAACATATAGAGGAGGAAAACACAGTTCTTTACGTGAGTGACCATGTACATAGACAGCACCACTTCACATCTCAAGTTATTTGCAATTCACAAGCATTGAAGGATTAAATGAAAAAATTATGAATGTGAGAAGCACTTCGAAGACTATACATTACCTTTCAGTATTTTATTTTTTGAGACAGGGTCTTGCTCTGCTACCCAGGCTGGAGTGCAGTGGCTCAATCTCAGCTCATTGCAGCCTCAAACTCCTGGGCTCAGCCTCCTGCGTAGCTGGGACTACAGAGGCATGCCACCATGCCTGGCTAAGTTTTTAAGTTTCTGTGGAGATGGGGTCTCCCTGTATTGCCCAGGCTGCCTCACTCCTAGTCTCAAGCGATCCTCCTGCCTCAGCCTCTCAAATGTGTAAAGATTTAAGGAGATCACCATATCTGTTCAAAGCAGTAGGAGAATGTTGACTCCACTTTGTCAAGTCTGTGACAGGTGGTGTGGCAGATCGTCCACCTGCCTGCCTTGGGGACACACTGCAGCACAGCGCTTCCCTGCCCCTCCAAAGCTGGCATGGCTGTGGGTTTTTCTCAGGATGAAGAACTGTGGTGTCCTGGGCCAGAGCCTTTAGGAGCCAGGGCATGGCTGCCACGCTCCTTTACTCCTGCTTTGGGACCACGGGAGTACATGTCAGGAAAACACCTCTCTCAGCCTCATCCCTAAGTGACAAAATGAGGACAGCCTCCTTGCTAACCTGGTTTGGACGTGTAACTAACATAAGCACAGTATAAACCAGAGTGTTTCTGTGGGGATGGCCTGGCCCACTCTATGCACACAGCATGCAAATACACTTCCCGAGAGAACAGGAGAAAACCAAAGCTTTGGAAATCCCACTTAACTACAGTATTGTTTTTGCTCTATTCATTACATCAAGCAAGCTCTATTTGGCATGACAACTGTCATTTTCCTAACTATGCCCTATTATTGGTAAGTGGGCCTAGCAGGAGTCCGGGGTGCAGAAGACCCAGAGTACCCCACTACGCCCGGGCTTCAAGACAGACAGATATGGCGACACTTCCGGAGGGATTCAGGGCCTTCTAGAAAATCATATTCCCAACTATTATTGCCAGCAAGAATCTAGCAGGCCATCTACGCTGAGCCGTTAGATAAAAGGTGATACAAAGAACAAAGAAGGCCTAAGTAGTATGAATTCTCAATTCCCCTGGGTCGATGACTATGAATTAAAGAAGGCTTCTGAGTCACCGGGGTGCCTCCTGCTCGGGTGCTGGGACGGCACTGCAGGCGTGCGGCCGTCGGGGGGCAGTACCTGCAGCCCGGGCCCGGAAGAGCACCAAACCCAGCTCTGCTCCCGTATGAGGGATGCTGCCCAATTCCAACACTGCCTGCAGCGTCTGACAACATTATCTGAATCAAAAGAGAAAAAAATAAGAACAATACCTGGGGGGCTTCCCCGTAAATGCATACATGTGTACCGTTTACAGATGGTGACACTACGGAGCCTACCTCCAGCAGGTGACGGACTGCAAATGCCTCCGTTCTGGCAAGGGCTGCTGGTGCAGTCTTCCGTGGCCGTCAGGAAGCACCCTGGAGACACACCCGCCGACTCTTCGACGTGGGCATAGCTTCTGGGTTTGCTGTTTAAGGGCAGCTCCTGCCCATTCAAATGAATGGAATCCATGCAACCCCTGAAACCATTAGCAACCTGAGGACTTCTTCCATGCCCTGTTCCCTGCTGACGGATGTGGCCACCAAAAAACACGTAGTTATCCAGGTTCAAGGTTTTCAGAGTCCCTGGGGCTGTGCCCGATGCAGTGTGAACTTGGTCTAGAACCAAGCGAGCATAGTTTCCATTCACTTCCAAGGACACTGCGTGCCACTGCCCATCATTGACCTGAATGCTCTGAACAGAGACAATGCCAGGGCCGCTTCCACAGTCAAACTTGTACTGCAGCCTTCCATTATGAATCTAGGATAAGAACAACGACTGTTCACATTACTCTCATAGACCCTTCCATGAGAGTCCTTCATCACAAATCTACAGGAGACGGACTGGGGGTGAGGGTAGATGGATAAGGCCTTGCATTTAAGTACTACAGAGCACAAACTCATTTGTCCACTGTACAAATCATTAAAATGCGTCTTTTAGGAATATCAAGTCATAATGCACATCCACAAAGCATCACGGAAGCAAATAATTAACTATTAACTGAACACATCCAGCATTAGGTAATAGCGAAAGTCAAAACTGAATTACACTTTTAGAAAAGGTGGGCAAGATACGTATCACTGGAAACACATGTGGGACGTCTCTATAAACTGTAACTTTTTTTTTTTTTCCAGACAGTTTCTTTTTTTTTTTTTTTTTTTTGAGACGGAGTCTCGCTCTGTCGCCCGGGCTGGAGTGCAGTGGCCGGACCTCAGCTCACTGCAAGCTCCGCCTCCCAGGTTCACGCCATTCTCCTGCCTCAGCCTCCCGAGTAGCTGGGACTACAGGCGCCCGCCACCTCGCCCGGCTAGTTTTTTGTATTTTTTAGTAGAGACGGAGTTTCACCGTGTTAGCCAGGATGGTCTCGATCTCCTGACCTCGTGATCCACCCTTGTTGCCCAGGCTGGAGTGCAGTGGTGTGATCTCAACTCACTGCAACCTCTGCCTCCCCTGTTCAAGCAATTCTTGTGCTTCGGCCTCCCGAGTGGCTGGAATTACAGGTATCCGCCACCACATGTGGCTAATTTTTTGTATTTTTAGCAGACAGCGGGTTTCGCCACGTTGGCCAGGCTGGTCTCAAACTCCTGACCTCAAGTGATCCACCCATCTCAGCCTCCCAAAGTGCTGGGATTATAGGCGTGAGCCACCACACCCAGCCACCACCATTAAAATGTAGTATCGCCTAGAGTTTGAATGTTAACTGTCACATGGACCTAAATCTCTATGTCATGGCAGAGCAAAAAGAGCTCTTCATCCCACATAGTTGAAAACTTGGACAGGCATCAATGAACTGTTTAAATGTAGAATTCAACCATTTCACTTACTTTATTATCTGTGCAAATTAACAATCTGAACATAAAATGAAATGTATGGTTTGAAGGTCTTCCACTGAGATGCAACACTGGAGAAACATACCTCCAAGATGCTATAGTCGGTTCCTCGCGCGTACATGACAACCGCATGCATGGAATACGTTCTGAGTCTCATGGTCAATTTCATCTCTAATTTGTTTTCATTTTCCATCAGACGGTATTTCACATAGCTGTTTCCAGTCAATGTCATAGATGAACTCCCTGTGAATTGCAAAGAGGAAAAAATAAACCAGAACCAAGTTGAAGCATATTCTTTAAAGTATGACTCCCCTGCACCCCTTGAGACTGATTTAGGGTTTCATTTAAGATTATAACATTTTAATATCCAATTCTGTGGGAAAATGTCTATTTGCTAAATCCAAAGCACAGCATGACTGGCTCTCCGTTTGGAAAGAATAAATTTGACTACTGCATCACACAGAAATGAATTCTAATGAAAGATTAAATATAAAAACGTTCAGTATAAAATTATAAGAAAATTTCAGAAAATAGTTATATATGGCCTCAAGGTGATTTAAGAAACCTTTTCAAGCAAAATCAAACAATCCCCATTCCCCAAAGAAGACGAAAATGTCATCAAGCTCCAGAGACGGCAACTGTTACATAAAATTATGTAGAACTGACTAAATGACAATAAATTTCAAAATGACAAGAGACATACTTAACAAATCAAAAAATATAAATATAAATGATAAAAACATAGAGGAAACTGCAACATTGTGAATGTTAATACTCCTAATACACAAATAACTCTACACATTGATACTAAGAAACAAATACCCAGACCATCAAACAACATGAACAGGTAGGCCACAGCAGAGGCAATACTGATAGGAAATGAACAAATGAGATGAAAACTTTTAAAGTAGCCAGAGAAATGCAAATTACAATAATAATTAGGTATCATTTCACACCCATCAAATAGATGGTGGGGAAATTCATTTCATAACAAAAAATGTTCAATGATGTCAAGAGAATGGAGAGTGAAACCTTCATACATAACTGGGAGAAATAAAAATTAATATGACTTTCTGGAAAACTAACATAGTCATATCAAAAAATTTAAAATGTCACTGATCTTTGACGTAGCAAGTTCTAGTTTTATAACGTATACACTGATTAGAAATGAACGCATCAGTATGTAAAGATACATGTAATCTCTTTATCTGAAAGAAACAGAACAACTTGAATCTTTAGACATAAGAACCATGTTGAGTAAGTACAGCTACGCTAGAAAACATTATCCAGCTATCCAAAAGAATCAGGTGTATAGGTACGGGCTCGGAACAACACGAAAGCTGCTCTTTACCACACTGCTAAGCGGAGGGAAAAGGCAAGAGGGAGAGACCTGCGTGAGACATGATCACTCTTGAGTTTCTAGGAAAATCAAACTGCTACATACGGCGCTGCGCTGTTAGCTCTATATGTTTACATAATCACTGAAGACCCAGGAGGAGGAACACCAAGCAAGAACCAAGGGCTGTGCTGTAATAAGAGGAAGCAAAACTGACTGCTGTCATTCTCCATTCATCTCCACATCCGTCTTGTTACAATAAACATACTTTGCAGTATTTTTAGAGTCCAATAAAGAAGAAAATTACAAGAAACAACGAAACTGATTTTTTAAAAAGAAAAGTATGCCCAACCACTCAACTCTCACCTGGGCACTGAGCAAACCTGCCGCCGGGACAGACACAGGCGTGCTTCTCCTCCCGGGGATCAGACACACACTCGGATCCCTCAGGGCACGGATGGTCTTCACAGCCATGGTGGACAGGGGGGCATCTTCCCTCTTCATTCAAAGATAAGAGGGGAGGAAGGGAAACGATAATTAACAGACATTTCAAGAACATGGCCTTGCATGTGTAACCATCAAAGGCTTCCAAGGCCGTCTGAAACAATCTGTGACCCCGACTTTCATACACTCATGGGCGCTACCTTTGCAGAGACACACTGCTGCCCTGTGGTGGCGGGGAGTCACAAAACTCAGTCTGGCTGTGCTGTGTGTTGACATTACACTTTCATCCACAGACACCTTTTCATCGCAGAACTTCCAGGGGCAGTCCAGTCCTGCGCAGAGTTTCTGGAACACATCCAGTATCCGAACTCCAATGATGTCCTCAATATCAGTCAAGGAAGAATTAATCTTGTGCAGAAGTTGTTTTGTTGAAATCTGAGCACTACCTGATTTCTCTACAAAAAGTAAGACATCCAGATGTGGGTGAGGTTCAGAGGGCTGCAAACTAACAATGTGTATGTCATTCCTCCTCACACCCAGGATGTTCCGTAAAGCTCGCTGGAAGTTGCGCCAGTAGTCACCAACAAATTCTTCCGGAGTGAGATTGGCAAAGCGGATAGCGATGGTGTGGTTCAGCATCTCCTGTGTGACTTGTCTGATATGCACTGTGATGTCAGCCACCGTCGTGAACTTCCCATCTGTTACGCTGACATTGAGAAGGTACTGCCCTATGTCTAGCTTTTTGTGTGCTATCAGCTTGCCCCCTGTGCTGGAAACAGAGAACAGGTTGTCCATCTGGGGATCAAGACTGTAGGTCAGAGTATCATACACGTCCTGGTCTGTGGCGTGGATCTTCCCAATGACACCACCTGAGTATTCTTCTCCGGAAGCGGTGATGAAAATCTCTAGGGGCAAAATCGCAGGGGGATAGATGCTCTCCTCAATGACCCTAATGTCAATGTATGTCAGAGATGACAACTGAGGTTTTCCATTATCTGCCACCTACAAGAAAAGAAAAATAAAACCACCTTCGTCTATGGCACTGTTTATAACTTAATAAAAAAATTTATATTACTCAAGTTCCCAAAAAATTACTAACTGGTAGATATCCATTTCTCCACATAAGAAACGTATCAAGGAAAAGGATAAATTTATTTATAGCACTTCACTAATTCACACTAAAACCTAGCTCTGTCAATGACTGAAAAAATAAACAATGAGCTCCTTTAAAGCGCAGTGGGATAAAAATGGAAGGTATGGCAAAAAACAAGGACGGCAATTCTATGAATGTTTGTCTTTCTATGAAATGTAAGCTGTTCAAATAGAAAAGGGTAACCATGCCAAGCAGCTCTTCTGTATGGATCCACAACCAAACCATAAAGAAAGCCATTCACACCTTAACCTGCAGTAAGTAATGATCTTTCTCCTTCCTCTTGATGGCAGATGAAGTCAGGAGGACTCCTTGCTGGTTAATTTCAAACGCCTCATCATCATTTCCAGTTACAATAGTAAAGAAGAAGGGTGGACCGTTATGGGAAGAATCCTCATCTGTTACTACCAGCTGCAGTACGCTGAAGCCCACTGGCTTATTTTCCTGCACAAGATTAGAAACAAAATTAAACAAAAATCCTGGAACACAGCCACATCTATCTGGGACGGACACACGAGTTTCTATAATATAAAATACAAAATACAAAACAAAGTCTTATTGCTCTATCGAGAGGAAGAGGAGAGGCGGCAAAGGGAGTGTGGTAGTGAGGAGGAGGGAAAGAAGGGGTGTAGCAAAAGGAAGAAAAAGGAGGCCGAGGAAGGAAACGTGGTAAGAAAGGATGTGTGAGGAGGAGGAGGGAGGAGGGGAGGCAGAAAGGAGGAGGAGTGGGGGACAGGAGGAAGAGCAGAGAGGAATAGGAGTGCAGGAGAGGAAGAGGACTGGAGGAGAGGAGGAAGAGAGGAAGAGAGGAAGAGAGGAGGCCAGGCGCGGTGGCTCACCACCTGTAATCCCGGCACTTTGGGAGGCCAAGGCGGGTGGATCATCTGAGGTCATGAGTTCGACACCAGTCTGGCCAACATGGTGAAATCCCATCTCTACTAAAAATACAAAAATTAGCTGGGTGTGGTGGTGGGCGCCTGTAATCCCAGCTACTTGGGTGGCTGAGGCAGTAGAATCATTTGAACCTGGGAGGTAGAGGTTGCAGTGAGCTGAGATCATGCTATTGCACTCTAGCCTGAGCAAGAAGAGTATAACTCCATCTCGGAAAAAAAGAGGAAGAGAGGAAGGAAGAGGAAGAATGGGGAGGAGAAAGAAAAGAGGTTGACAAGAGGAGGAAAAGTGAGGAGGGGGAGGAGGAATAGTGAGGAGGAGGGGTGATGAGGAGGAGTGGCGACGCGGTGGACAGAGGAGAAGAAAGAGTGGAGACAGTGAAATGGGGAGGTGGAGTAGGGAGGAGGTGGGGGAGCAGGTGGAGTGGGGAAGAGGTGGAGTGGGGAGGAGGAGTGGGGAAGAGGTGGAGACAACAGGAGGAGTGGGGAGAAGAGTGGGGAGGAGGAAGAGAAGAAGAGAAGAGGTGGAGGGGGGGAGTGGGGAGAAGGAAGAGGAGGAGGAGGAACGGAGAAGAGGTGGAGGGAGGAGGAGTAGGGAGGAAGAAGAGCAGGGTGAAGAAAGTGGAGTAGATGGGGCGGGAAGGAGGGATTGGGGACTAGAAGAAGAGCAGGAGGGAAGAGGAAGGTCAAGAGGGAGAGGAGAGGGCAGAGAAGAGCACCAGCGGCAGCAGGTCTGATTAAACAGTAGGAATCCTAGAACCGTGAGAATATCTCAAAAATCAAAGCACAGAAAGAAAAGAGATAAAAGCTTGGCTTTATCTTTAAAATGCTCATCTCTTAATATTGATAGAGACTTCTTGAATTCTACCTTTCCCATTTTTCTACAAAGAAACCTATGGATAAGAAAGAAAAGCAACAGAGGCCAATGGAAAAGCTCATTTCAAAGAACCCCATGACCCCCTTGGCACTCGAAGCCCACCTGGATGATGACGCTATAGTTTCCCCTGGAGAAGACGGGCGCATTGTCATTGACATCAGACACATCGATGTTCACAGTCGTCGTGTTGACTCTGGGTGGACTGCCGTTATCAGAAGCTTGAACCGTGAGCGTGTAACCTGAAATCTTTTCAGGGAAAAGGCAGAATGCACGTTCATTTTCACGAGGCCGACAGACAGAGCTCCAATCAGGAGTGTCCTCCTGAGAGTCGTGAAGGGCAGGTCCCAGGGAGCTGCCATTATCTATTGCATCCTGTCTGTGGACGATGCCCTAACCCCCCACACACGAATGCACTGCAAGGAACACCCATTTCCCAACAGCAAGAACTACCGATAATAATTAGATTCCCTGATGCCTCTCAAAAATGTACTTGTTTTGCAAAAGTGTTTTATCTTGCAGTTCTATTAACAGAAATCAAGACATAAAAGTAATACAAATGATTAGGACAAAAAGTTAACCTATCTCAAATGCTGTGGCTTTGGTCATACGGCAGCAGCCTTCCTTAGGGCCCCAAGTCTGCTCTCCGTGGAAGCAGACAGACATGAGCTGCCTCCCGCACCGCAGCGCTGACTCATTTCCAACGCCTCAGGACACTCCAGATCACCCTCCCCCTCAATTTCACACTCGGATTATACTCAGCTGTCTAAATCCCTCAGGATTAGCTCACCATGACCTCCTACAAAAGAAATAAAGTCAAATGAGATAGCTCCTTCTTCAGGGCAGTTCCCTATAAAGCTCTGCCTTCTAGAATGAGTTGTGGGAGAAGCCAGAAAGCTGGCTAGATCCCAGAGTATGTTCTACAGAACGCTGGTCCTGCAAGACGCTCCAACAACAAAGAATTCTGCCGACACACTAGCTTGGGAAACACCACAGGCTGGCTCCTTTGGTATCTCGCAAGGGACAGAAGTGTATTAAAGGATCTGGGTTCTTTAGTCGAAGATACTAAATTTATTCTGCCCTGCAGTGGGGGCAATCCTAAGCATGCTTCCCAAATCCTTGGAAAGTCCCTTCTCGGCCGGGCGCGGTGGCTCACGCCTGTAATCCCAGCACTTTGGGAGGCTGAGGCGGGCAGATCACAAGGTCAGGAGATCGAGACCACGGTGAAACCCCGTCTCTAGTAAAAATACAAAAAATTAGCCAGGCACTGTGGCGGGCACCTGTAGTCCCAGCTAGTCAGGAAGCTGAGGCAGGAGAATGGCGTGAACCTGGGAGGCGGAGCTTGCAGTGAGCCGAGATCGCACCACTGCACTCCAGCCCGGGCGACAGAGCGAGACTCCGTCTCAAAAAAAAAAAAAAAAGTCCCTTCTCAACATTCACACATCAAAAGAGAAATTAAAGAATTGAGACTTTAATGAGATATTCATCACTATCTCCCCCCCGCCAAATTCCTTTAATCTTAGATATATCCATTATTCTTCTGAAATTTCATTCTTTATCATCACCAATGTCCTTCTCATTCCCAAATCGAAGGCTTCTTTTGGTTCGCCTTCACAGGCCTACCTCTCTGAAGTAGTTCCTGCTCAGCTTCCCTTCCTGGACATGAGTCTGCACAGATGAGTGAATGGATGGATGAATGGATGGATGGATGGATAGATGGGTGTTGGGTGGATGGATAACTGGATAGATAGGTGGGTGGATAAACGGGTGAATGAATAACCGTATAGATGGGTGAATGAATGGGTAAGTGGATACATGGGTGGGTGGGTGAGTAGATGGGTAACTACATAGATGGATAACCACATGGATGGGTGGGTGGATGGATGGATAACCGGATACATGGGTGGTGGGTGGATGGACACATGACTGGATAGATGAGTAAGTGAAGAGATGTGTAGATGGGTGAGTGAATAGGTAACCAGATAGATGTGTGGGTGGTTAGGTCAGTGGGTGGATGGATGGGTAGGTGAATGGGTGGGTAGATGAGTGGGGAGATGCATGGGGGGATGGATAAATGGGTGGATGAATGGATGGATGACTGGATAAATGGGTGGATGGATGGATGGATGACTGGATAAATGGGTGGATGGATACTGGGTAAGTGGGTGGGTGGATGTTCAGCATTGCTGCCTCTCCTCATTTGTTCGTATTTATCTCAATCCCTCATGTCACTTCTATCAACATCTCCAAGGGCAAGTACCTATCTATGTTTAGGGCTTTCCAGTCTCAAAATCTGACTAAAATCTCCAAATACTGGCTGAGTAGTTCTGCCTGAATATGCTATTTCCCTATAAAAACCAGCGCATCAAAAGCCACATTCACTAGCCCCTCCCATCCCTTACACGTTTATACCTCATAACTTCTCTTTAATGGTACTACCCAGTCAAAGTAAGACCAAAAAATCAGGCTGCCTCTGACACCAATGTTTTCTACATGGGCCCATATCTAAGCTTTGTGGATTCTAATTTTTCCTTTGCAAATCGTTTCTTCATTTGGTATTCGTAGACACCGAAATCCACAGATGCTCAAGTCCCTGATATAAAATGGTGTAGTATTTGCACATAACCTATACACATCCTCCCACACTTTAAGTCAGCTCTAGATTATAGTACTCAATACGATATCAATGCAATGTAAATGGTTGTTATACTGGGGGTGGGGGTTGTATTTTCTGTTGTTGGTGTATTGGTATTTTTTATTGTTTTTCTTTTTCTGGAGGCAGGGTCTCACTATGTTGCCCAGGCTGGTCTTAAACTACTGGGCTCAATGAATTCTCCCACCTACGCTTCCCACGTAGCTGAGACTATTGGAGGAGGCCACCACACCCAGCATTTTTTCTTCTCTAATACTTTTCGATCCGTGGTGGGTTGACTTCACAAATGCAGAACCTGCAGATAGAGAAGAGCGACTGACCTTCCTCAGCTCACAAATGCTCATATCCTAGTGCCTGTGGCATCAGCTCCAAACCTCCGGTCCTGGTTTTCTATGTGGCCAGTAACCTGTGTGTAAAATACCTTCCTATTTTATCTCACTCTACTTTCTTTGTATGATTACTCCAATACAACTGGGTAAATTCCCCTAAATAAATTTCTTGGCTTCTGTCTGTGTGCCTGTGTTCATGCAACTCCTCACTGGAAATTCCCTTCTCTCAACCTCTATGATTTTCCAGATCTCTGGTATTATTTAAAACCCAGCTTCTAGCTTTCTGAAGTGTCTCAGAACTCTGGAACCAACAGTAATTTCTTCCTGAATACAAAGCTTTATTATCCAAACTTCATCCCAGCATGGAACACATTTCTCACATTGGGATCTCCACAGTGTAATTGCTTTTCGAGTGTTTACGTCTTGCTGTCAGTTCTTGAGGCGGTCGGTCCTGCTCACACCACGCCCAGCAGACAGGAGCACAAGGCATTTCTAGGTATTGAGGTGGTAATTTGTAAACAATGTAAATCAAACTTTTTCACTTACTGTTTCTCGGTCGAGAAGTTTGGTCACTTTGACTTCTCCCCGGCCAGGGTCAATGGTGAACGGTCCTCCCTGGTTGCCATCTATAATTGAGTAGTGGATGTGGCTGTTGGAGGGTCCGTCGGCATCGTCGGCCAGAACCTAGAACACACCACACTCCTGTTTAGGAGACAGCTAAGGAAGAGGCCTAAACCTATTAAACAACATTTGTGATCTTAATAGCTTAGCTGTTTTAACATAATTATTCACAACGAAGTCAGCAATTGGTTGGCCTAACAAAGGACACTTTCAAATCTTCAAAATATTTACAAAGGTCACTACAAAAAACAGATTGATTTTACTAAAAGCTTTTGCAAAGGTCCAGAAGATACACAGTTTTCACTGTAATGGGGGAAAACACACACCGTAATGACAGACTGCTCAAGAACGGCATCTTCACTGATCACTGCTGTGTAGGTGTCTTGGCTGAACACAGGGGTGTTATCGTTGACATCTGTTACATTAATGTTCACAGTGGCAACGTCCCTCAACGAAGGCGTGCCTCCATCAGTGGCCTCTATTGTTAGGTAATATTCATGAGAGCTTTCATAATCCAGATTCTCGATGATAAATACGGCCCCTGAATAGAAACCACAATTACTTCCAGCATTTTGTAATGCCACCACATTTTCCTACTACGACTGAAACAGATGAACGCTTTTGAGTACATTTAGTTTTCACTTCAAAAGTTTACTTACCATTTATGTATGTTTCCTATTTTCTTAATTCAACAATTAAAAACTATGAATCCGCCCATCCCTGGATCTTTCTCTTAATTTTCATGATATTCTTCATGATATTTAGATTGCTTTCCCAGTCAACACTACCTACATCCCTGTTTATTATAGACATGATTATGATATCATCCCTTCCATACCATAGCTCACTCGACTTCACTCTAGTTTAATAAAATCATAAAAATTCTATTGTGTCTTTTAGTTTCATTTTCTGTCTCATCTTTTTAAAATATTTTCCTTCTCAATTTTTAAAATAGAGATTTATATCCTTTTAACTTCTAGACAACCCTTTATTTACAACCTATCGTTTTCAAAAATCCCTTTTTTAACAATTCCTTTAACGTCTTTCCTTTCACATCACTCTAGTCCTAAAGAGCCCTAAAAATAATTTTATTATATTATAAATACAATTTGAAAGGAGCAACTTTTTACAGTATTGTAAGACTCAGGAGTACTTTCGACCACAGGTTGGCAAGACAATGAAACATTCGCGCAGCAGGAGTCAGCAGTTCTTATGTCTTTTGAGCTTGTTGCAGTCTTTCCCTAAGTGTGATTCGAAGTACTCCAACTGTTACAGATAACTAGCATGATAATGAAGTCAACTTCACATATTGTCACAAGTCCACTACAGAAACTAAAATAAAAAAGACTGGAATTACTATTTCACTTGGGAAGTTACCTTCCGTGAGTCTGATTACATAAGGACCTCTACTAACCCCCATTCTTATCTTGACTAACTTGCTATACCTTACATCTCAACTAAACTAAGAGAACGTGATGCTCTGATTTTCTAAGTTAATTTGCTTGTATTTTATAATGAACATGCCCAAAATGTATTAGATAGAACTATAATCTGAAGTCTTCCAAATAACATTCAATCCCACTGTTAACAACTAAAAGAAAATTTGATTTACCATTTTAGAACATCCACTGACAACACAGGGTCACTTAATATAAGGCAACATGGTAAGCAAATCTAGTCCTTTTGGGGGAATGAAGGGGTTCCTCTCAGATACATGGTTGGTTACCTGTTTTAGAATCTATGCTGAATTTCCCATGTTCGTTTCCACTTAGTATTGAGTAGGTGATTTCGGCATTTGCTTCAATGTCCCGACTTGCTGCATACACTTGAAGAACTTCAGTTCCAACAAGAATGTCCTCGGACACGGTGGCTCCATATTCACGGTACTCAAACACAGGGGGGTTGTCATTTATGTCAAGAACTGATACAACCACAGTACCAGTGGCGGTCAGCCTCCTTGGCAAGCCTTGATCCACAGCTTTCAAAGAGAGGGTGTATACTGCCTGCAGTTCTCTGTCCAAAGGTTTTTCTAACTGAATAATTCCAGATAATTCGTTAATGGAGAACTGCCCATCAGCAGAGTCGATCAGTGAGTATAAAATCTTCCGATTTAATCCTATCAAGACATAAAATGATGTCAAAAGATTTTAAATACAAACATTTAAACACATTTTTTGTTTTGTTTTCTTGAGACAGTCTCGCTCTGTTGCCCAGGCTGGAGTGCAGTGGCGTGATCTGAGCTCACTGCAGCCTCTGCCCACCAGGTTCAAGTGATTCTCCTGCCTCAGCCTCTCGAGTAGCTGGGGTTACAGGTGCGCTGTAATTTTTGTATTTTTAGTAGAGACGGGGGTTTCACCATCTTGGCCAGGCTGGTCTCGAACTCCTGACCTCATGTTCCACCTGCCTCAGCCTCCCAAAGTGTTGGGATTACAGGCGTGAGCCACCACGCCCGGCCAACACATTTTTTTGAAAAAGACAAACATGTAGATAATTTTTTTGGAGGGGTAAATGCTAATATACATTATTTGCAAATTTGTATGACTATGATCTTTAAAAAGTAAACTTTTTGGATTAGATTAACAACTTACTTTGTTAAAACAAATGTAAATATAATTTCATGGGAATCTGCCTTCTTAGACTATTTTATATAGGAGCCAATACTACCGTACCTAACAAACCTTTAAAAATCAAATCTATTTATCATTTAGCTTCAGTGATAAAGACCTGAAAAGCAACAAAGCAACATTTTTGCTATTCTTCTGAAATTTCTCAGGATCACAGGATGAGTATCCCTAAACTGAAAATCCAAAATGTGAAATGCTCCAAAATCTATTAACTTTTTGAGTGCAGAACCGATGATTTTTAAAAAATGCTCATTAGAGCATTTTAGATTTCAGATTTTTGGAGCTGGGATACTCCAATGATAAGTACATAATGCAAATACTCCAAAATCTGACAAAAATCAAAACATCCAAAAATACTTCCAGTTCCAACTGTATTATAAATAAGGAATACTGAACCTGTGGTATGACTGAAGAAGTTATTCAGTTATTTTGAATAACTGAAGAAGTTATTTCAGAATTTTCTCCAAAAAAATTCTGAAAGATTTGTAAACCTATGATAATAAAGCATTTGCTTCCATTACGTTCCAATGATGCTAAAAGCTCTCTCTGTCACTAATGGTTTATTTACAAAGTAACACATCACTAATTAATTCAATGGGGTATGAAGATCAGTTAGTAGAGTCATTGACCAGAATTGTAGACACCTCACAGCAGCGGGTTCACTGGGCACAACTTTGGAACTTTAAATATTCATTAAAAATTAATTAATGATTCTAAAGATTTCCTTCCACAACAAGGAAGGGGCTACGGAGCACGCGTGAGGAGTGAGAGGCACAGGCTGAATCTGGGGTGTGTTTTGAAACACAGGCTCCTAGGATCTCAGTGAGCAGCGCAGGGCAAGAGCATCCCCCGGGAGATACCTGAGTCGGCATCTGTGGCCTGCACTCTCGTCAGCAGTGTTCCGGGCTCTGTGTTTTCAAACACGGTGATGGCATAAGGGTCGGCAGAGAACTCGGGGGCATTATCGTTCACGTCTTCCAGTGTGAGCACAATACTGGCTTGGCAGAATCTCCCTCCTCTATCTGTGGCCCTGACGAGAAGATGATAAACAGCTTGCTCCTCACGATCAAGGGGGGCTGACGTTTTCAGTTCACCTACAAACAAAAACAAATGACTCACTTGTAATTTAACATGTGACCTGCAGCTGTACATCTTATTTCTTCCCCTTTTCTCTTTCAATTACTTAGTCTGAGTATTCAGTCTTCCTCCTGAGACCAATATTATCAATGATAGATTCAACAGCTGCAAGAGGCAGAGAGATCCAGGTCTCCAACCCTGCCAGGTGCTAGCTCTTTAAGTCCTGCAGGTCTGAGGGCCTCTCACCTTGTATTTAAGACTGCACAGGTAAAACAGCTACCTAATTTACCAAATTTAAAAAAAGTTTAAATTTAGATTCACATGTTCACAATTAGTTCCTTAGGAGGATAATAAAAAGGTTTAACAGGAAACTTAGTTGATTCCAATTTTACTAAAATATAAAAGGAAAACAATTGTATTTTAAAATAAAATACCGCTGGGCGCAGGTGGCTCAAGCCTGTAATCCCAGCACTTTGGGAGGCCAAGACGGGCGGATCATGAGGTCAGGAGATTGAGACCATCCTGGCTAACATGGTGAAACCCCGTCTCTACTAAAATACAAAAAACTAGCCGGGCGAGGTGGTAGGCGCCTGTAGTCCCAGCTACTCCAGGAGGCTGAGGCAGGAGAATGGCGTTAACTCGGGAGGCAGAGCTTGCAGTGAGCTGAGATCCGGCCACTGCACTCCAGCCTGGGCAACAGAGTGAGACTCCGTCTCAAAAAAAATAAAATAAAATAAAATACTACGAATCATTTTGTTTATGAAAATTCTAAATTATGCTAAATTATAAATTCATGGTCACAAATTCAAGAAAATATGCTATTTAAATAAAATGGATAAAGCAGAAAGCTTGAGTTTAACTTCTGAGGGTTTTTTTTTTTTTAAAACAAGTGGCATAAATGCCTTCTAAATTTTAAATCCTTGGTTCAGTTAGGTGATATTCTTGCTGTTTTTAAAAAAATATCACCTTGAATTTTACACACTAAATTGCTGGTAAGATTTCTAAGAGATGTCAACTTCGGAGCACCACAATACATTTGAAAAGGGCAAAATGTAATTTCAAATTTTGTGTGTGATCTAAAAATCACCCACATATATGATACTGTTGGAATATACAATTTTGTCCCAAACTCCAACATTACCTGTGTCTGGATTTAGTTCGAATTTTTCTGCACCTGAACCCAATAAAGTGTAAGTAATTTCAGCGTTAGAGCGGATGTCTGCGTCTGTAGCAGAGATCTGCATGATCAATTTTCCAGGAAGGACGTCTTCGGGAATAGTGTCTGAATATAAAGTCTGCAAAGAGTTTAAACAAAAATCGTCACATAAAAACATTAACAGGCAGCACAAATGTCAAGGGAATAACGGAAAAGAAATCATTCATCTTTGACCACAGAAAACATGGGACATGACTAAAGATAAAGTCCCAAGAGCTTTGAAAACGCTTTTTCTCATAAAACATAAAACACATGTGAAACAAGGAGAAGCTGTGGAGCAGCCACCAACTCTACATCCCTGAAAGAGCCTGGTCTGATGTTTAACCTACAAAATGCTACTATATGTCATTAAGCTGATTTCATATTCAAATCCCTCTGAGAAAACAGTAAGCAGTAATCGAAAATTTAAGTAGCACTCCATGTTTAACTAAAAATTGCAGAGAGTATCTGTTATATCATATCTGCTTATTTCCAAATACAGGAATTTATTTTTTGCAAGTGTTCCTAACATAAATAATTGCAGTTGAGAGAGAACCAAGTTTCATGTTATGGGAGAAAACGAAGATTCCTGAAGGCCACAGAAGGGAGTGTGAAGGCTCAGCCCCTTCCACTGCCCTGCGTGATCCTGGTGCCCAGTCTTCAGCCCCTTCCACTGCCCTGCGTGATCCTGGTGCCCAGTCTTCAGCCCCTTCCACTGCCCTGCGTGATCCTGGTGCCCAGTCTTCAGCCCCTTCCACTGCCCTGCGTGACCCTGGAGCCTAGTCTTCAGCCCCTTCCACTGCCCTGCGTGATCCTGGTGCCCTCATGCTCAAACACGGTGAACAGCTGTTTCTAGCTCCAATTATTTAGAAATCCATGCCATAAATTAAAACCTAAAAAAATTAAGATTTGGTTGATTTTCTTAATCTGAACTCAACTACCAGTGAAGTACTCATGGAAAAGTACTCCATGAAAAAGGACTCAGGAAAAAGGGTATTTCATAATAGGATGAATTTAAAGGATCTAGTGTCCCAGTCTTATTCCTGAAGATGATACAGTATTGTATCGAAATAATATCAAAGGGCTAAAAAACAACCAAAGACACTTAGTTGCTGTAAGAAAGAGAGAAT
Source organism: Rhinopithecus roxellana (assembly GCF_007565055.1). Lineage (NCBI taxonomy): Eukaryota > Metazoa > Chordata > Mammalia > Primates > Cercopithecidae > Rhinopithecus > Rhinopithecus roxellana. The sequence continues at coordinate 107,222,365 of NC_044550.1, read as the reverse complement.
GTCGCACCCCTCCTGAAAATACAAAGTACAAATAAGAACTGGAATTAACTCCTGGGCCCTGAGAAGTTCCCCTTCCTTTCACGACTGAATTTAAGAGTTCTTCCATCTTAAGTCTTTCCCTGAGAACAGCCCTATCACGTTCCACAGCCACAAGCATCTCAGACTCACAGAATCTGTGGTGGGTTCCAACTCCTCCATCCTCTTCACAATCACATTCCTCTCTATCCAGCCTTCTCCTGGCCCAGTGCACTCCTCCTCCCTGTCACTCTCAGCCTTCGTCCCTGGGCAGGTCTATTTCTTCATCACTGCACTCTCTCATCAGGCATCCATCCACAACATGCTACCCAGACTGCCACCTGCACACCATCATGGGACCCAAATGGTCTGTTTCGCATCCCAGCTCCACTCACCACCCTGCCTCCCTAGAGTCCCCTTCTCCCCTACCCAGGGTGGCACTGCACTGGTGTCCTCTTTCTCCTTCCAGCTCAGCCCCCTTCTCCCTTTGGAAATCTCTCTCTCTTCTTTTTTCCCCTTTTTGTTAGTATCCTCTCAAATGAATTCAATTTTCAGCTATCCAGAGACAACGCCAAGTTCCTACACCTTTCCTTAGTACCCATCCAACATCTCGCCTTCTCTCAGTGTCTAAAAAACACATGGTCAACTGGATGTCCCATTACTTTAGCAAACTCGAATTGGAACTCAACATGGAACTCCTCTAAAGCCAGCCCCCGGCTCAGACTCCTCTTTGCCACGGCTTTGGTCGCTCCCTCTACTCCTGTAGAAAGTCGGGCTCAATGGCATGCCTGCCGGCTGTCACACCAGATGGTCTTCCTTGGTAGTGGCTTTGGTCCTTTCACTCCTTCCCCACCTCTGCTTTCCAGGGCCCCCTTGCATCCACTCCTCCCTGTCTAAATAATGGGCACGACGCTTCCAAACTAAGCTTTTTTTTTTTGTTTTTTTTGAGAAGGAGTCTTGCTCTGTCGCCCACGCTGCAGTGCAGTGGCGCGATCTTGGCTCACTGTAAGCTCCGCCTCCCAGGTTCGCGCCATTCTCCTGCCTCAGCCTCCCCAGTAGCTGGGACTACAGGCGCCCACCACCACGCCCGGCTAATTTTTTGTATTTTTAGTAAAGATGGGGTTTCCCAGTGTTAGTCAGGATGGTCTCGATCTCCTGACCTTGTGATCTGCCTGCCTTGGCCTCCCAAAGTGCTGGGATTACAGGCGTGAGCCACTGTGCCCGGCCCAAACTAAGCATCTTAAGGAATTCGTCTCATAGTATCTCTACCTTACCGATACAATAGGCTCCAAAGTCCCTATTTTCTCTAGGATAGAGTTCAAATCTCCTGGAACGACCGCCACCACCCATGGTAATCCAGTTCACCCTTTTCCAAGACTCTCAGTGCAGATTCCCACTTCTGGAAAACTTGGTGGCTATTCCACAATCCCTCCTCACACGTCATGGCCCCTCCCCACCCACTCCTGATGACCCAGTTACCGCCCCCCGAGGTTGAGCCAGCCCTTCTCACCCTCTGGCCCCAGGGACCACCCCTGCTCGAGCCACATGGCCCTCACCTAACCTTGGAGGGAGCAGCTCTGCCTATGTCTACTTTTAGTTCTCATTGAATGGTGAGTCCTGCAGATGCAGGAAGCACGCTGTCCACCTCTGAGATTCTCTAGCATGCAGATGAGCAGACGTCCCCACAACAGTGTCCCACGGCACATCGGCACTTTGTTTCCGGTCAGATCCTTCCCCCAAAATAGCTGTATCCCCATATTAAGAGAATCCCCTCATGAAAAGTTCACAGAGCATTTTCAGTGTTAGACACAACTGTAGTCCTGTCCATAATTGAATTATTTAGAATGAGGTTTCTGATTTATTTAGCATTCCTGCAAATAGTTCTGAAGCTTTTCCAAGTCTTACCCCATTTAACACCTCTGCTTAATCAGTAAGCAATCATAAAACACATGTGAATTACACTGCAGTGCCAAATGATGGTCATTAAGAAATTTAAATTCATAACACAAATGCAAGGGAAGAGTTGCTTACCTTTTCACAAACTGGACTGTTGTCATTTGCATCAAGAACTTTCACTTCAACTATAGCTTTTGATGAGAAGGTGCCATCACTTGCTGTGATAGTAAGAAGGTAATTGTCCCTTTTTTCCCTGTCTAGAGGTTTCTTCACATATACCTTCCATTCATTCTGTATATTTTCAACAGCAAACTGTCCCAAAGGATCCCCTCCTATTAAATCAATGGAGGAAGATGATAGTCAAATTTGTTGAAAGGATAAAAATAAGTAACAGCAAAAATAAACTGTACTGTTTATTTAACGGTAAATAAATGTTACCATTTAAAAGAATTATTAAAAAATTAATTTGGCATCTATTAGTTTCTACAAAAAAAATTTTTTGTAAAAAAACTAATTTACAAAAAAATTTACAAAAAAAGGGCAGCATTAAAATGTATAAACATAGCATTAAGACTACTAATAATTTAGCTTGCATTAAAACTATAGATTTTTTAATGATAATATATTTATAATGCACTAAGTATAAGGTTCGAAAGAATGAGTCACAAAAATCAAAAACAGTCTAATGAAACAACTGGTAGCTTTGCTCAGGTAACAAGCTTGAAATGAGGCTCAACAGATGTTATTTCTACTTATTATTTTAGATATTTAACTAAAATCATCCCTTAAGCCCTCAATTTCCATATAATACATATCTTATAGTTTATGCTTCTAAAAATCATTTTAAATTAAACTGTTTGAAATGTTTTTACCCGTTATGAAATATGTAACTTGTCTGTTGATCTCTTCAGAATCGGCATCTGTGGTACTTAAGATAGCAATCACGCCGCCTGGGGGGTCATCCTCACTCACAGTCCCTTTATAGATCTCGGCCGTGAAGCGTGGTGGACTATCGTTGACATCGGTGACGGTGACATCCACAATGGCTGTGGAGGACAGCTGGATCTTTTCACCGTGATCTGATGCAACCACTTTAATCTGGTAATTGTCTCTCTCTTCATGGTCAAGTGCCTTTAAGGTTGTAATCCAGCCTGTTTCCATGTTAACGGCAAAGGATTCAATGACTTCCACACTTTGTGACTGATCCAGGCTATACAGAACTTGGCTGTTGGTTCCTGAGTCAGCATCAGATGCCCTGACCTGAATGACTCTACTTCCCCCTGGCAGGTTTTCAACAATGAATGCCTCATACGGACTGGATTCAAAGACGGGGCTGTTGTCATTTGCATCTTTCACTTGGATACTAACGTCTACAAAAGCCACCATCTCATGGTCATCTTGAGTGCACCTGGCCAGTATGGAAAACTGATACCACTTAGTTGTCTCATGATCAAGACTCTTCTCCAGCTTCAGCCTCCCGCTCTGTCTGTCAATCACAAAGGACTCATCCCTATTGCTTTCTGGGGTATTCCCTTTGACCAGGCTGTAAAGAACAGTCCCACTATGTTCCGCTCGGATGAGGTCTACTTCTGTTCCAATAGGCACGTCCTCCGACACTGTATAGGTATAGAAAGGTTCTGAAAATTTTGGAAGCTGCATTTCTGGTGGAAGGATTTTGACATAGACGGGAACAACAGATTCTTTTGACGGAGACCCATTATCCACAGCTCTAATAAAGAAAGTGAAGAACTCATTTTCCAAGCCGATGAGGCTCTCCTTTGTAGTGATTACGCCGGACAGTTTGTTAATTTCCAAATTCTCTTTTATGCTTTCAGAGTCTGCTTCAATGGCATAGGTGACATCGGCATTGGAGCCCTCATCGGCGTCACTCGCGAGAACTTTAATGACTGAAGTCCCTTTAGCAGCACTGGATCCGATATTCACTTCGTATTTGGTCGCCCGAAATTGTGGTGCATTGTCATTGTCATCCGTGAGGATGACGTTCACAGTGCAGAAAGAAACTTTGCCTCCAGCATCCTTAGCCATTAAACGGACTGAGATCACTTTCTCCGCTGGGGTTTCTCGATCAAGTTTTTCCAAAGTAAATATCTGTCCTCTCTCATTGATGTAAAATCTGTCTTTGGCAAAGTCATTTACAATATGGTAAGTGACGTGACCATAAATACCAGAATCCCCATCCGTCGTTTTCACCTCCATCACCAGGGTATGTAGGGGAGCGTTTTCAGCTAGTTCCACTTCATATTCGTTCTGAAGAAAAGCAGGGCTGTGCAAATTGCCTCCAATGACAGTCACATGAACCTGGGTGGAACTTCTAAAAACGCCATCGGAAACGGACAGGTTAAGACTGTAAAATGGCTTCAAGGTGTGCCAGCGAAGGTTTGAGAGGGTGATAATTCCTGTTGCACTATCAATGACAAAATGTTTATGATCATTGCCGGACAGAATGGAATACTGCAACTTGTCGATGTCCGAACTGTCTGCATCATAGGCTTTTACACAGGTCACGAAATGCCCATGAGGAGCGTGCTCGCTAATTCTGGCTTCGTAAATCTGTTGTTCAAAGAGTGGTGGGTTATCGTTGAGGTCGGTAACGTCCACCGTGACAATCACATCACTGCTCAGCGGCGGCATACCACCGTCAACAGCCCTCACAAAAATCGTGTGCCGCTGGGACTGCTCGTAATCCAGAGTTCTGAGCAGTGAAATGAGGCCTGTGCTGCTGTCCACATGAAAATGATCATGACTCTTGCTGAGATTCCCAAACAGCTGGTATGAGATTCCTCTATTGGGTTCTGAATCAGAATCTGTGGCTCTAACTTGAACAACAGATGTTCCAATTACAGATGCCTCAGACAGGGTTGCTGCGTAAGACTGCTGAGCAAACACAGGAGGGTTATCATTGATGTCCTCTACTATGATGTCCACAAATACTTCAGCATGAGCGCCCGTCAAGGAGTCAGTTGCGCGTATGCTCAGTTTATATGCCGGGTGGGCCTCAAAGTCCAGAGGAGCTATGACGTTGATAACTCCAGTATTGAAGTTAATAGTGAACTGGCTGAAAGGGTCTCCGTCTGTGATGCTGTAGAACACTTTCAAGCCTTCCGGGCTGTTAGCCTGTACGTGGACCACAGGGCTGTGCACCTGGACATTCTCTGCAATCTCTGCACTGTAGAAAGGTTTTTCAAACACAGGCATGGCTTTATTCATGACAGTGATCGGAACTATAACTTCCGCTGAAAACGCCGGGTTCCCTCCATCTTTGGCAACCACTGTAACAAGATATTCTTTATTTAAGGTGTCAAGTTCGAATTGCTTTTTCAGTGAAATTTCACCCAAGGGTCCAATTTGAAAGTATTCATGATGTTCCTTAAGGTAGTAATGCACTTCCCCGTTTCTGCCACTGTCTCTGTCTACAGCAGTGACATAGCGAATGACGTGGCCCACCTCAGTGTCCACTTTAACAACGGCGTAGTAGGGAAGGTTGACAAACACTGGTGCATTATCATTTTGGTCTTCTACAATGACCTTCACGACAACGTGGGCCACTGCGGAAGGCTTATGTTCTTCTGTCACTTCCACAACCACATCAAACGCCTCCTGCTGTTCACGATCGAAGGGTATACCAGTGGTTGACAGTACTCCTGAAGTGCGGCTTATTTTAAACCTGCGATCTGGGTTGAGGATGTGATAAAACAAAGGCTCATTGATTGGATTCCCAATGGCAGTGATGACAGCTAACGTTTTGGCCTCAGTGGAATTTTCTTTCACTACTGCAGAGTAGACATCCTGGGTAAACTTTAGGTGACTTTCTTTGCTTTCTTTCACATTAATTTTGACAGAGGTAAGGCCAGCAAACCTGCCGTCGGAAGCTCTAACGGTGAGCTCGTAGCGGCTTCTTAACTGAGTTGTGTTTTGGACAGTTAGAGCACCAGTCTTGTAGTCCACAGAAAACTTCTCCCCGATGTTGCCTTCGGTGATGGAGTAAATCAACTGTGAGAATGCACTTGAATCGGCATCTGTGGCATTTACTGTGATGACTTTTACTCCTTTGTATGTTGGCAACAAAAGAGATGCTTCATACAATGGCTTGGCGAACACGGGAGGGCAGTCATTAATGTCAATTACATGTATTGTTACATTAGCTGCATACTCAGCAAATAAACGTGGGGTTCCCATGTCATGCACTTGTACGGTGAAGTGAAAAATGCCTGTTTCCTCGTAGTCCAGACTGAGGACTGTATGAATAGCACCAGTGCTAGAATCAATAGCAAAATATTTGTGTACAGATGGTTCAACAATGTGGTAAACAAGCAAAGCATTGGAGTCTTTATCAGCATCAGCTGCTCGAATCACCAGAGGGACATTCCTGTCTGTGAGGACCACACTGTTAATTGAGGCTGACTCACTAATGAGTCCTGTATATTCTGCCTGCGTAAAAACTGGCGAGTTGTCATTCTCATCCTGCAGCTGAACTGAAACCGTTGTATTAGTGGACAAACCAGCCATGTTCGTTCCTTGTATTATCAATGTGTACACGGGCAAAGTTTCAAAGTCCAGGGCTTTCTGAGTGATGATACTTCCAGAATGTGGATTAATATCAAAAGCATCACCTAGATTTCCATCTTTTATTTCATACACCACTGATGACTGACTATGGGCTGTAACCATCCCAACAAAACTCCCAATGCTGACAGTTTCACTGATTTCAACAGAATAGTCTTTGGATGTAAACTTCGGAGGGGCGTTGTCAGCAACTGTGACGAAGATATGCACAGAAGTTACTTCACTCATTGGTGGACTGCCCTTATCTGTAGCTTTTACTATTAAATCATACTCCACTTGGTTACTTCGATCTAATTCTTTGGCAGTTTTAATAGAGCCCAAGACAGGATCAATCATAAAAGAATTTCCAATGTTTCCTGGAAGGAGAGGAAAAAATACATGTTAGATAAAAATACAAGGAGCAACAGAAGTAGTAGTTAGAGAAACAGAAACAAAGGTATCCTCAAAAATTATATTCTGAAATTAAGCAGAAACTCAGGGACGTCAACATTGAAATGGAACATTCAACTTGTTTTATTTTTATCCACCTAATACTTTACAGAATTTTGACCATAAATGATGAAAAACAAAAGACAGAAGAAACAGCCCTCTGCGCTTAAAGCCAAAACTCCCTCTCTGGGCTGCACTGGGAATGTGTGGTGGGAAGACAAGGTTATCCTTTCACAAAGCAGTTGAGTAAGTCCTTTTCCAAGAGTCCCTCAAAACACTCCTGGACCACATTTGTATTTTCAACGGTTATGACTTAAGAATTCGTAAGATGTGTATTCATTACAAAAGATTTCGATTCAGTAAGAAATTGACATCAAGCTTCGAGAGACAATTGTCCATGGATAGATGTGTGTAACCTGTCCCACTTTATAGGTTTTGAAGACTGCAACAATATTCCCTTCTTATCTTTTTCAGGTCAACTTATCGTCTAGGTCAGTGATCTTCCACTGGGGGCGATTCTGCTCCCAAGGAGACATCTGGTAATGCCTGCAGACATTTTTGGCTGTCACTACTGGTCGGAAGAGGGTGCTCCCAGCGTCTTGTGGGTGGAGACCAGGGATGTTGTTAAGCACCCTATACCACACAGGGCAGCCCTGCACAACAAAAACTATGTGGTTCCAAATGTCAGCAGTGCTGCAGCTGAGAGGCTGCTCGAAGATCGTGTCTCACCTCCTTCTCTTTGGACCTTTTCAGGCTATACTACATGTATCTTTAGCTGCAACCACAGCTCCAGAATATTCTGTAATTTCATATCATTGACTGAATCTTCAAAGAGATGAGCAGTTCTCTACAGCCCTTTTGGATAAATCAGGGCAGCATTGCAGGCTCTCAGGTTTAATCCATCCACAAGCCCTCCATCCTTTTTCTGTTTCATAAACAAGCCTCCAGAATTCACCATCCTCGTCACAGCACAGAATTTATTTTCCCCAAATGAACTATTACACTTACCCAAAACAAAGCTCACTTGCCACTTAACTGCTTTCTCAAACTCTTGCTCTAGGTTTGCCATGAGTGGGGCATTTCACAGACCAGAACTACTTAGTGTGAGCTGCAAACCAGGGGATTAACCAAGCACTTCTTTCTCCACATCATTAACAGTAAACACTTCCTCTACAGTCTTTATTTCCTTCCTTTAATACATTTTCCAAAAACCCATGGCCATTTTTTGGAGAGCAGATCCAGCCTGGCTTTCATTAAGTCTTACCGGCTCTGCATCCAGGCCCCAAGGCAGTGCCTCAGTCTGCAACAGGGCGGAGGCCCAGGCTTTCTTTAGGTCCTGATGCTCTGAGCTGAACCCTGGCCGAGGACTGGGTCCTGCTGCCTCTGCCAGGCTGTTGAGACACTAATTTCCGGCCTGTCTGTATTTATGAGTCAGTGATCCCAGGTCCTTCCTGATTGCATTTTCAGCTGTCGTCAGAACTCCACGATCCTTTTCTCATCCCACCTGTACATCATCCTCACTGTCTAAAATTGTGACTGATTGCCTGGCCTAACACAGGAGACTGGGGCAACCATGGTGACTCTTCATCCCCACCCCTCAGACTTCCCTATGTCTGTACTCACCAGCTGACCTACCATATTTTATATTCATTCTTCTATATCCATTTCTCTCTTACTTTGTACAGGATAATCTTATCTTGCCAATGAAGCTTCAAATACGCAAGGCCTCGAGTGGAGGAATGAACAGACTCTCTGCTGTGGAGGAGGCTGGTGATGCTAGAACACACCGCTTTCTGCAAAACTTGCTCCCTGCCCTCCAGCCAAGCGGGCATTCTCTTTGTCCTCAATCAGGAGAGCACACTCATCTCAGAGCCCCAGTGTTTGATGCATCCTCTCCTATATTCTTACTGTTTCTGTCTCATCGCCCTGTGTTTTCTTTGCAGCATGGATCACAACCTTGCTCTTTATCGGCCATGCAAGGTTCAGAAACATCCTTTATTATCTGGGGCATCGTGACTCTGATGAACATAGCTTGGAGCATGTTGCTGATAACAAGGTGAAACAGGAACCCCGCTCGTCATGTGATAGATGGATCCCACATACATACAGATTAAGGCAGAAGTCATCAGATTTGCAGACGGGAAAGCAGCATCATGTTTACATGAAGAAACAATGAGGGCTGCTGAGGGGCAGGAAGTGCCCCTGCCTGGCCTAACAACAGGTACATTCAGAGGCGCTGAGGTGCACAGGTGGTGGTCAACGACTTCCTAAGGTGGCAGAAAAGGTCTGTACGAGGCTGGGGGTTTATACACTGACTTTAGCTACAATATGAGTGATTTTTAAACAACTTTCAATTGTTCCCTGTATGGGAACAGGGCAATTAACTAGACAAATAGGCTAATTTTTGCTCTTAAGCTATTAAGTGTATTACACAGAACTGTGAAGGGGAGTCTGTTTCTTCCCCTGTGGACACACTCTGGATGTTCATCTGGGGCCCACTGACTGGCAGAGTGGCACCCTCTGTTGACTCTAGAGGCAACTATATTGAACTTAAGTTTGGCGAAGAAAACCAATTCTAATCAATAAGCATATTTACTTATGGAGTGTCTTCTGTTTCCAGGTATTAAAATGGTTTAGAAGTAGTGCTCCAATAATCTACTTCTTAAAAAAGACGTAAGAATAAAACACCACACAGACCAGAGTATGGCACTGCCATGTCTCTAGCATATAACTCAATGTTACTGAAAATATCTCCTGATTAATTCCTTTTTCCCTGAAGACTCCTAATCAGACCAAACCTTTTACTCAATTAATCACTGCTAGTTAAAGATGCAGTGCTATGTACTGAATTTATAACTAGTCTTTTTGAACTTTAAATGTAATCTGACACAAATGAGAAGCAGGTAAATATGAATAAACTTAAATGAAAGGCATTTGTATGAACATTTTATAGTTTGTACTATTCCAACAGATGTCCACCTCCTCCCTCCCCAGCATACGCCCACACACCCTACACAAAACTCTGCTGCATGTTAATGGCAGTGGTCTCCTACAAAGTAACTGCTGAGCATAATTTTTATATTACCAAAACTATAAAAATAGCTTCTTAAAAGCCCTAATTCTATGCCAGAAGAGGCCACTGGTATTATCTATTCATTGAGGAGGGACTTCCATTCTCAGAATACCAGATTCCTAACCCTATCAGTCATTAGAAGCATTCAAAGAATGCACATGCTTTTACTCAGACACCAACAATCACATTTTAACCACCCAGTTGTTGAAAATTCGGTGAAAGCTAAGGGGAAGTTTAACGTTTTCTCCTACATAAACCCAGTCAGTTTGTCTATGGCAGAATTACTTTATTGAAGTACTCAGGCATGCACAAATGGAATGCACTGTTTTTCTAACTGCAAATTTCTGAACCAGTGGAAAAAAAACTTCATCTTTATTCAAGGCACTAATTACACTATATTTTAACACCGCAGTCACAGGCAGTGTATGCGATCTTATTTGTGACTAATGAACTCAATTTGGTTGTTTTAAGGGAAACAAATGAAATTTCAAGTATGTTAAATAAACATAGTTTAACCACTTAGAACACATGAGTAAGTTTTTTAAAGTTACTCTCCATTTCCCCCAGTTTTGATGACCTGATCTATAATCTGTACCTGTAACAAGTCTAATGCCCGGGAGAGACAATTTCTAAGTATGCAGAGCTACAGACTTAGGAAAAAAAAAACACAAGTTTAATGGAAGATTTTAATTCTCTAAACTCATTACAAAGAAGACTGAAAGGGACCATATTTCTCGTACTAACCATGGCGCTGAAGAAAACGGAAAACTGTCAACTGTCTTCTCAACATTTCATCACTTTCAGAGGATCTGGCATGAGCAGGAAGTCCTAAAGCAATGTGACCTCTGACTGTACAGAACCGTTTCCACTGGGGTGGAACTTTTACACGACACGCATTGTGGACCCAATGGCAACCCCTTACCTACCATGCCCAAGGATGAATGCTCCCAACACAGCACCTGGCACATAAAGTGAGCTTCATCAGCCCACGGAATGAATGAATGAATGAATGAATGAATGAGGGAATGGTAGCAGAAAACAGACCAAAAACAACCTGCTATGCCAGGATTGCTTCCTGGTGATCCCCCTGGATAAACCGACTCTGGATCTCTTGGCCTCTGGGTCCCGGAACCGTCCAGGCCCACAGCTCCAGACGTTTTTTTTTCTGCCCTTGCTGCCTCAAGCCCCACCCCAGCAGGCCCCAGCTCTGGGGTCTAGTACTCAACCCAGTTGCATGAGGGAAATTCACCTGTTAAAGGCAAGGGGCAAAAATCCAGGTAACTGTGGAAGGGGAGGGAGGGGCAGGCACCTCTTCCTGAGGTTTGAGTCAATTACAATAAGATGAGTCAGCACTGATATGGCGCTTCCTGCTCTGCTGAAGAGAAAATACTCTCTGACAAAAAAGTAAAACGCTAAATTACCAGGCAAGTATCTTCCTAAGTGTGTTTAACCAATATTATAGAAGAAAGTGTGGTTAAAGTAATTTCAGAAATACTGAATTGGTCAAACAAAGTTTCCTATACTGTGGGGCTTCTCAGAGCCTTGAACTGGGCTAACACTGTGAATCCCCCAGAACTTCCCCAAACTGTCTGATGGGCTAAAAGTTAAAAAATAAAAAATAAAAAATAAAAATAAAAAAAATCCTCTTTCTCCGCCGGGCGTGGTGGCTCCAGCCTGTAATCCCAGCACTTTGGGAGGCCGAGACGGGCGGATCACAAGGTCAGGAGATTGAGACCATCCTGGCTAACATGGTGAAACCCCGTCTCTACTAAAAAATACAAAAAACTAGCCGGGCGAGGTGGCGGTGCCTGTAGTCCCAGCTACCTGGGAGGCTGAGGCAGGAGAATGGCGTAAACCCGGGAGGCGGAGCTTGGAGTGAGCTGAGATCCGGCCACTGCACTCCAGCCTGGGTGACAGAGCGAGACTCCGTCTCAAAAAAAAAATAAAAAAATAAAAAAATAAAACAAAAAATCCTCTTTCTCCTAATATGCAAAATTGTATCTAGAGATCAATTTAAGCAATTGTGGCAGATACACAGAAATGCTTCAATACCCAGAACTGATATTGGAAAAGTAGAAACAGACTTTTAACAACTGCAAATTTAAAATGCCACTGAATGCTCCAAAAATACCTGACTCAATCGAGTACAGCACTTCAGCATTTCTCCCTTTGTCCTTGTCCAGAGCTGTCACCTGCAACACAACTGAGCCGACGGCCGCCGATTCATACACCCGCCCTTTGTAGGAGGAAGTGGTGAACCACGGGGCATGGTCATTCGTGTCGCTGACGTTGACCACAATCCTTGCAAAGTTGCGTTTTACAGGCACATCTTGATCTCGTACCTAAAAGAATCGACACATTATCAATCCCATTGGTGTTTTTCTTATAACTCATTAGAAATCACAGTTAATCACACAAAGGCCTCAGGACCAAATGGTGGGAGGAGAGCGGGCAGAGCGCCTACCATGACCGTGAGGGTGTGCTGGTGCACGGCTTCATGATCGAGTTTCTCAGAAGTACAGAGAGAGCCGGTTGCAGGATCAAGACGAAATTTCTTGAGACTCAGTGGATCTCTACTGCCCTGCAGAGTGTAGATCAGCCGGTTTTTCTCATCCTGATCCACGGCACTGATGCGCAGAATTTCTGTTTCTGGCGCCGTATCTTCAGGAATAACAACTTCATACTTCGATGTAGAAAACTGAGGACGATGGTCATTTGTGTCTATTACTTTGATGAATACCTGTAATGGATGACAAAATGTCTCGTACAATATAATATGTCCAATTATGATGTTTTAATACTTAAAGAACCATGAATAAAAGTCAAGTACATTGAAAGAATGACACTGTGGCAAAATAAAATACAAATAGGAGAAAGGCAATAGAAAACCTACAATCATAAATGTCTTATAATATTTCTCACTGGTATATTACTTATCTAAATATGAGTAAGATAATGATGACCTTTCTGAATTCTTGTAACTAACTAATTCTGAAGACAAAATGTGTATATTTTTCACACTTGCCACGTCTTTGTATGTGGGCAGAACTTCTCTTATGCCTCCACAGAGAAGGTATCTGTAGATTACTCATGTACAGATAACAATTTCCTTTACCAGGATTTATAGAAGACTAATTTCTTATATTAGATTGGAATCTGCAACTACCAATCTACTGAGGTGTGTAAGATAGACGATTACACTATCTAAATTTCTCATTCTCATTTTTGACATCCCAAGCCCTAGATCATAGGTTTTTTTTAATATGTAAAAAGAAAAAATAAGAAATGTGTTTAGAAATCACCGTATTTCTGTAATCATAAACCTACATTTACTCCCTAAAAGCAATTTTAGTCAATAGACTGAAAACTAAACTCTCTTAATTGTGTCTACATAAAGTAAAAACCTTTGGAGGAAAAAAAGCAAATGTTAAGAAACTTGGTACTAAGCTAAATTAGAAACAAACAAAACTTTGACAGTAAGAGGATTAATTTTCATAATGAAAAAACCTATGGATTTGGCACAGCAGAAATCACTGCCAATTACAAAACACGGTTTAGAGTTTATGAAGAAGAAAACTGTGCTTCACAGGGGCCTACAGAACAAAGGGATCTGCTGGTCCAAGCAGCACAGGAGACCAGAGTTCCCAGGCAGAGCTGTCAACCACATGGAGAAGGCCATGAACAGAGAGGCCTTCTGTGAGGGCTACATCAGTGTTCTCATAGAAGACCAAAACATCAAGGATGTTTTAGTTAAATAAAACATAACATGACATTTTGTATGAATTCTAAATGCATCCACCAAACCATGGAAAAGTTTCATGTGAAAGCTGTGTAAACCTTTAAACAGACGCCTCACTTTTACAGGTCAATGATGATCCAGAAGGGATGACTATAAAGGCAATTACCATAAATTAGATTATATATTAATTTCCACTATACATTTAAAAATTATTTTTCCCATGTATTGGGTACTGGGCAGAGAAGTTTAATCCTGCTCCAAGCTCAACTATTATTAAGTAGAAGGAACTGAAAGTAAAAGCAAAATTCAATTGAAACACACTGATCGTGCATTTCCATGCCCAATGCTTGTCTACGTAACACAGTGGGTGTGAAATCAGCATGCAATAGTCCCTGCCCTCATAGAGCTACCAGGCTCACCAGGCAATGTTCTGCACATGCACAGCCTAGCCATGTCTCACATACTATCAAGTCAGTTTTTAAGAGTCTGGAGACTGGCTGAGATGTTCAGAAAGCTCTTTTAAGAGGGCGGTAACGCTGTCTTGGATGTATTTTTGGTTGGCAGGTGAGTAAGTATGAGGAAGGGCTGCGTCAAAGACATGAAGGCAAGCAGTGGGATGGAACATCCTGCCTTTTAGAGGTTGGAGAGGACTTGGAACTCAGGGATGGTACAGTAAAGGAGCAAGAAGAAGGCAGAATCAAACACGCAAGCCTGGACTCCAGAACTGACGTGGGAGGATCACACAGCTCCTTTTGGTCAGAAGAAACTCACTTCCAAGATGAGCGGCAGGGATGAAGAACGGCGACTGGAAGGTGAACTGTCGGTGGGACGAGAGCCCAAACCCGAGCCGATGTGCAACAAAACTATGGTTTTCTGAGTGCTTACTGGGTGACAGGCTCTCAGAGAGTGAAGAACAGGCGCCCTGCGGGTCATCTCATCAACCTTCCTAACACCTCCAAGAGGATGACTGCCACCACCCCCACTTTCCAGGTGAGAACATGGACGCACAGAGAGTTACAGCTATTTGCCCGTGGAAAGGAGTACAAGAGGTGGAGCCGGGATTCCAACCAAGCGAGCTGCTCCACAGGCCACGATGCTGATGCTCGAGAGAAAGTGAAAGAAGATACGAAAGCAAAGCTGTTTGAATGAAAGAAAAAAAAAGGTAACTGGATTTGGTAAGTTACCTGGAGATACAAGAGAAAGCCAAGTGACTGGAATCAATAGCGGTCAGCATCCTAAGCCGCACACGCAGGACAGGAAAGCCGGGAGAAGAGCTGTTTCCGTTTCCGCAGGGCACTGGCAATTCTCCCACCATCCTGCCGCCCACCTCTGCTGGAGGCTGCCTGCTTGACCCACCAACGCTCACCTAAACCTTCTCAAATCGGCGTCTGCTGCCCCTGACCTGGAGACACAATGGCTGCTCTGTTGATTTTTGAGTGTTACTTCCAAGCCCCAATCCATCCCGGCGGTATCCTAGCGTCTCACCGCCCAGCTAATTCCTCTGCTCTTCAATCCATCCCCGCTGTATCCTGGTGCTTCTCACTGCCCAGCTGAGTCCTGTGCTCTTCTCCAGGTGGCAGCTGCTGCCCCGCTCCACCTGCTCCCGCCCAAACTCGTATTTCCAGGTTCTCAGCTCAAGAGGAAAAATAATCTAAACACAAATCATTCCCTTTGTCCCACACCTTAACAGGTCAACCTGGGCTCACCGTTCTCCTACAGTCCGACTGCCTTTCCCTGCCAGCGATTAGGATAGCATCTAGAGCCTATGACAGTGGCCCAAAATAAGTTACAGAAGTATCTTTATACTTCTGAAACAATGAAATTTAAGATATTCTGTGTTCCCAAGAAAGAAAACTAGACTCTCTTTCCTGGGTTTCATAGGAATTTTAGTCCATACACATCATACTTCATGCTAAACTTTTAACTGCACGAATTAAAAATACAATTATTGGGAAAGAGTTGCACTGTTCATTATTCATAGAGGTGTTGCCTTTAGTAATGAGAATGCTTGGCAAAGAGGGCCATCTCCACTGTTTATGAAGCTCCTTTTGTTAGATTTCTGGGTAGTCGATTCTGTGAACTGGTCTACAGTTATACCCCTTAAATCCTTCTCTCAGAATTATCCTGTTAGATTTATTATAATTTATGATGTTTTTATTCTCATTTTTGTGCTCTAAAATTTTACAAGGGCTTCTGTTTAAAGAGAGAATATCAATAGATTTTGCTTTTTTCTAGAATGAGAACAGCTACCAACTAAATTGAAATTTTCACACCATACTAGAACTTTTACAAGACAATCTCAAAATGACCCCAAAAGCATACAGCATACATATATCAATTTTATATACACTAAAAATCACAAGCATTTAGAGAAATATTTTTGTAAATGGCTTTAAATTATCTACCCATTTATTAATCGAAAAGACATCATAGACGATAATTTTTATCTTTTAATGCAGCTCAATGACTTAGCAGATGATGTGTCTCGCTTAGGATTTAAAACAGTATAATCTAATGCTAGAAAACTGAAACTCAGAAGCATCTTGTTCTCTGACATTTAACTTCTTTCTTTTTCATTTAGGCCACAGTAGGTTATAAATACGCCTTTAGCTTCTGCCATCCTAGTGTAAGCTCCAAGAAAGCAAGATTGTTTCCTACTATTCACCTTCCAGAATGGTACCTGGCATGTAACAAGTATTCAACAAATACTTGCTAAAGAAATGAGTGAATGACACTCTGCTTGCTCCTGAAACCTCACGATGATTCTTCTCTCTAGGAATATTCCTTCTGTATACTTCAAACGGCCCACATGAGAACCCAAAGAAAAGTGGTAAGAAAGAAGAGAATTTAAATTTAACTTACAGGATTTTAACACTTCAGTGTGAAATCCCCATAATCTGGCCATCTCAATTATCAGATAGGAGCAAATAAAGGTGTTAAAGGAATGATTAGAACAATTTTATTAATTATTTGACATAGCCAGGAGGAATCCAAAAAAAAAGTGATTTAGAAGATAACCACTTTATCCAGTTTTACTGAAACTGATTTAAACAATTCATTCTCAATAGTGACGTGCTTTACGTTAATATAGTTTAAAATGAGTATAAAATTCCAAGATTTTGATGGTATAACATTGGTCTGGTTTTGTTTTTGAAGTCTTTTCTCAAAATTCTCAAAACTGCTTAATTATATGCAAAACCTAAATTGGGATATGGAATTTTCTTTCCCTAAATAAAAATTCTTAGTGTGCATGTGTGTAAACTATACCAACACACACACTCTTCTGATTTTAGACCCTCACAGGGCAGAATCCACAGCTCCTATTTCCTGTGGACCCCCCCAAGTCAGAATGTTATCTCCATCCTCCTCTGACAACCGCATCATTAGTAATTCACTGACCTGAGTGAGGAGAGTGGTGGTTCCATCTGTGGCCTCGACTGTGAGGTTGTAGTTTGACTTCTGTTCTGCATCAAGAGGTTTGGCAACAATGATGGTTCCAGTTCCCTTGTCCACATCGAAGTGACTGTCGTAGTTGCCACCTAGTTTAAATTGGGACAAGAAAAGTAAAAACAGTCACAGGATAACACTCTGTAGTTTATTTTGTGGCTTTCTAATACTTAATGGCACTGAAAAAAACTTCTAATATACTAGCAAAGAGTTTCCAAGGAGGAGCATTTTGAAAGACAAGAGTGGCCAATTAGAAAGACAATGCTTGTTATGGCAAAGTGAACCCTAATTATCCGGGAAGCAACTAACCCAACGAAAGAAACCAAGAAAGCAACTCTGAAAACAAAGACATTGCTAATACTGCCAATGAGTTACTTTCAATTGGCTTTTTCAGGGGTTCTGAATTTCTCTTCAATCTGTATCTTAGTAGTTATACGAACCATCACTGGGCCATTTAAAAGTTTACTTACTAAGAAAACTTTCTGATACTTTGAGCAAATTGGCCTAATAAAATAGCTATTAAAAATCAATGTTAACTCTAAAAAAAAAATAGTGGTAGTTAACTTCAATTAGTCCTGGCTACTATAAACTATTTGAAAATATTGTTTTCTCATTTTTGACAAACACAAAGCCTAATGAAACAGAAGTTTCTATCCTACTAATATTATCCAAGTATTTTTGATAAAACTCTCTTTTCAAATCCATTGACCTAGATATAAAATGAGATGGGATGAAAATAGAGGCTTAATGTCATGATGAAATTCTACTACTAAATCTAACCAAGAAACCAAACAACACACACGACGTCTTAAGAGAAACCTAAAACCACAGAGCAAGGTGAGCATCACGTGCCAACACGCTGGCGAATGGGATGGGTGGCCATGCGCACATTACGGAAAAAGAAAAAAAAAACAGCAATGGAAGATAGTCATTGGAAATAAAAAAGTTAAAAAAAAAACAAGGCTTTTATTTTAGATCTCATAATCTGAGGCAAATTATGTGATCTCAGCAGATACCTTCTGCTGTACAGTTCGGGTCACAAGTCATCTGAAAGATGTAAAAAACTTCTCTAGCAAGCGTGTCTCCTGGCACAGCCAAAAAGAAGCAAGCACGCATGGAAAGCAAGCACAGAATAAGAGCAATCAATCAAACCAGGTCCAAGCACAGCAAGGTTACACAGCGAGGTCAGGTACTGCACAGCAGCAGCCTGTCGATCTGGAAATGTGATAAAAGTTAACAGAAAGCAAACAAACGATTTTGAGTATCGTTAACTATGAAAATAGTCTCTTTTTCCCCTTCCCTTAACAGGATGTAGCAATGGTTTCATAGGTGTTGATGACATGGATTTCATACAATCACCAAACTGGTAAAACAGCCCAACCGTTTAGCATGAACGTTCCAAAGGTAAGGCCTGGCCTGACACGCCCGGGGTCTGGGTCCATCAGCTGCAACTTTTGGGGGCTAGGGGGTAACATGACTAAGGGGTAGAAGAGGAAAAACGGACATAAAGTCCCCCCTAGAGAAATGAATCACAACAGATACACTTGTTCTTAAATACCCTTGTAACTAAAATGTGAGGAAACAATTAAAAAAAAAATCTAAGATGCCAAAGTCTAATGTGAAATTTAAAAAATATGTTGACTAGGGTATTACCTTCAATGTCTTACCTAAACTACATGACAAATAAGAAGAAATGGCTTTAGCAAGTAAACGTGACTGGAGGATGAAATAATCTAATGAATCCTCATTCCTGTTGAAAATGAGGTAAATAAAACTAAAAACCCACAGCTGGTACCATAACTTTAAAGGTATACGAATCAAAATTTGTAAGCTTATTCCCTCTTAAATATTGACATGTGATAGTCACACAGGCGTAGTTACTTTAAATGTTCCAATCATATTCACTAAAAATAACAATGTGCTACAGGTTATGTTATCAATAATTAAACATTAAGAAGTTGTGCTTTTGGACCAAAACATTCAGGGCTTTTGTCTGTAACTCCTTGATGAACTTTTAAAAAATTTTATTTTTAAATTAATAACTTGGTAGAATAGAGAACCTATTTTAAACAAGTTTAATATATGCTATATACTATGAAAAATTTTGCAATCAAAATATTATAGTTTAAAGCAAATCCTCCACCTGTCGATCGTATTCCCAATTTTAAATCCTGACACGTGCCCAAAACTCATCAAACCGTATGCAGGTTCTCCTCAGTGTAACCCATAAGGACAAGGAAAACGAGGAGGAATGCTTACCCGTGATGTCAAACCAAAGAGGTATGCCAGGAGGCTCAACAGATATTACTCCAATCATGTGAGCAACGGGGTCACTTTCCATCACAGTAAAGGTAAAAAATGATTCTTCAAATGAAATGGGCTCCGGGGACGGTTTGGGTTTGGAGATCCATTCAATATGGAGTCTGGTGGTTGATGACTTTTGAGGGCGACCATTGTCAACTGCCTTAATCTGCAACATTTGGGCAGAGGGGATTAAAAACAGCAAATCAGAAGTTACCACCCAGAAATGAATGGAGCACAGACTGGTTTGGTCTTAAACTGAGCCAATTTCAAACACTTAACATTTGTATACTGTGTACTGAATGCCTGATAAAAGAACGATTTCATGACCACATTGAACAGAAACAATAAGCACCCTGAATGACAGATGAAAAGGAAAAACAAACCCGTGCTTCTCCAACATTATCCGGTAACGCCTAATGGGGTCATTAGGTCACAAACACTTCAGCCGTTTACAAAACAGAAATAAAGTGACTAAAGAAGAAATGCAAAATAAGCTTTATAGTCACAACATATAAAAAATTACACTACTACAATCTTAACTCACGGAAAGAATATCATATTCTCCGGCTGCTGAAAACTTCTTGGACGAAACCACTCCAGTTTTTGGTTCAATGAAAAATTTGCTGTGCTCATTCCCTTCTTCGATGCTGTAGGAGATTTCTGCATTGGGCCCTTCATCTTTGTCGGTGGCTATAACGCGATACAGGGGCTCCCGTCTGGCGTTTCTTTCTCGGTCTGGCTTTTCCCGCTCAGGGAGTCTGATTTTGTAGAACTTTTGCAGAAACTGAGGTTTGTTGTCATTTTCATCAAGGATTTTCACAATGACTCTTGCAATGGTTGATTTGGGAGGACTACCATTGTCTGTCACAGTAACCTGTTTTTTTAAAGTTAACAGATAAACATGTTAGATATACTATATAAAAAGGATCTTCTTCCTAATGCTACTCCGCATGTGTGTAAAGCTCTACCTTTCGCAGGGCACGAGGACTCAGCACAGCAGCTCCTCGTTCCAACAACAGCGCTGGAAGGAGGTGAGGCAGCACCTCCTATCTCTACAGGGAGAGAGTCAAGGGGGCAGGCATAGCTAAGAAAGAAACAGCCGCACCCCTGCACGCCTTCCTGACCACGCCGGCTCTCTTCTCACACTACTGTAACTTGGAAAGCGAACTTCACCCAAATGTTAAGCTACCAAAAACTTAATACCTTTGGGCCATGGAAGAGATACGTGAAGATTCGGCTTTACACATTTAAAGAGTCTTCTTAAAAACAATACACTCTACATACTTAAAAATAAAATTTCCAAATATCACGTAAAAAATGTTAAACTTCATCAATAAAATATACTAAATTGTCATTTAAAAGTACATGTTAAATAAATAGCACACCTTTTAATACCAGTAATCACCATTTTATTTTGGCTGTTTTCCTCTACAGATGTTTTATAGGAGTGGACCTAAACATTTAAATTTAAGACCAACTCATTAAATAAGATTTTCAGTAAAATGATGATAAAATAACTTTCATTTTAAGTAAACTAACCATATATTCTTATATTCTATTTAGGAAAAAATATCAGAGAGTCTTGAGGACTGCACTGATGACTGTTTCTATATCCGTAAGAGACCATTTCACCCTTAAATCAAATGTTCACGTTTATGTCAATGGGTACATTAAATGTAATGATATTAGTAATGCTTATTCTCCCCTCATCCACACTGCACCTTCTTCCAAATGAATTACCAAAACACTAAAAACAGTCAGGTAGACTGAAGTCTGGCAGTTATAAATCCTGTTTATTAGAGTGTGACTATACCCTGATGGTGCCTGTCAAAAATATTTAAGTAGTTGCTTTACTTTATATTATTTACCTTCCTAAGCTTTTTCAAAATAAAAGTATTACTATTTTAATTTTAAACTCTCAAAACATTTCCTTTTCATCAGTTTGCATATGAGCTTTAGAAAAACAAGAAAGAGAAATACAAGCAAGCACTATGTTTTTTAGTATTCATCACCAAATTGTTCCTAACTTTGGGTTCAAGAACCAGTAGCTAGTCACAGCTTTCAACACGTAATGCAGACACACTATCTTTAAGACAGCCAAATCAATGCCAGCACTGGCTCTCAAATATACCACACCCAAAGGACCCTACTGAAAAATACACAAATTATGTATGCTGAAGGGGAAATGTATTTCCCATCAATGTCCAAAAATTACTTTCAAAGTGCTATACATCTGGTATCTGCTTCCACCTAGCCTTTGACACTCACTGAGAAAAGAGGGCTCTGGAGTGAGGTATGCAATTAATGTGAAATTTGTAAGGACTGGAGCAAAATGTCAACATAACTACTGCTCTCCTATTTTCCCATCTGTTTATTTTTGTTAGCCACTGCACTCGCCCCTTCTGTCAATCCTTGTCGTGAGAGAATGCAAATTCAAACTCTGCTTTATCGTAAAGAAAATGAATTCAAGGGACCTTTACACTCTAAAAACTAAAAACTCAGATGTAGTAGATGAAGCAGTTCCTAACGGGGAAAGCACCGTGGCCGTGAAACCACCTTTGCCTGCGGGGATTCCCAATTTCCATGCACACACACGT
The DNA here is from genome assembly GCF_007565055.1 of Rhinopithecus roxellana. NCBI lineage: Eukaryota > Metazoa > Chordata > Mammalia > Primates > Cercopithecidae > Rhinopithecus > Rhinopithecus roxellana. The sequence goes on along the minus strand of NC_044550.1, from coordinate 107,200,281 downwards.
GTACGCATGTACACACACGTGTACGCATGCACACAGGCACACACTGCACAACTACAAAAGACTAAGTATTTACTGACAACGGTAAGAAAACTTGACCAAGGATAAAATGAAATTAAGCAGGCATTATAAACAGCAATATTAAAAGAAATTTTTGGAAGTTACAGTTTAGAATTTTGTCACTTATACTGTTAGAGTGGAAGAAGAGCGCTGATAACTCAATTCAACAAAGGCAGGTGGCCTTTTGCAAGCCTGACTCTGACAGTGAACACCAGCCTTCCACACGGGACAGAGGGATGTCTCTGCGCCCCATCTCCGTGGTCTGCCTGTCTCTTGGCCACTTTCTGATGACACGGACCCGCGATCTCACCAACCTGACGTCCATGTTACGCTCCACCTTCCCTCTCCAAGTTATTTGTGGTCTTTTTCTGCAATGGATCTACTATTAGCCAAAAACCAGGTGACCAACAAATGATAAGCAGCTATGGGTTTTCTAAGGCCTAAAAGGCCTTGTAAAGTAGCCATGAAAATGAGAAGTCTTACTAGAACTTTCTAGAAGAGCACATCTGCGACTTCCATCTACTTTTACTTTTGAGGCATTTAAGAAGCACCAACTAAGTAATTCATAGTTTAAAATGCAAAAGTAATGCAATTGTTTAAGAGCAAAAAAAAGGAATCCGGAAACAAATTACCTCTAGTTAAAAAGGTTGAAACAGATCTATAAACACCAACATAAATATATCTCAAAACATAATAGTAAGGGGGAAAAAAGATGTATACAGAAAAACATCACTTATGTAAATGTAAATGAATTCCACATGACACTGTTTACAGTTCTGTTTGCCCCGTGTGTCTGTGTGAGCATAAAATACAAAGATCTGAATGGGGTCCATGACAGTGGCCGTGTATTCTGGGAATGTCATTGAGGGATAAAGGGCACAAGAGCTATATTCATTAACAATTTCCTTATATTCCTTTTTCCTAATAACCAGTAAATAATAATAATACAACAAAATATTAATAGCTAAGAACACTGGTTAATGGGAACAAGATTGTTCTTTCCCATGATACTTATAACTATGAATCTTTAAATATTAAAGATAAAAAAAATACCTCTAATATGTGTTCATCTTGCTGTTCTCGGTCTAGCTTCCTTGATGTAGTTGTGATGAGACCTGTAAAATGGTAACAGTTCATTAATCCTCACAAAATAAGGTCAATTACAAAATACTGCAATTAAAATCACACTCTTGGCCAGGCACAGTAGCTCACGCCTGTAATCCCAGTACTCTGGGAGGCCCAGGTGGGTGGATCACTTGAGGTCAGGAGTTGGAGGCCAGCCTGGCCAACATGGTGAAACTCTGTCACTACAAAAAACACAAAAATTAATCAAGCGAGGTGGTGCGTGACTGTAATCCCAGCTACTTGGGAGACTGAGGCAGGAACTGCTTGAACCTGGGAGGTGCAGGTTGCTGTGAGCAGAGATCACACCAATGCACTCCAGCCTGGGCAACAGAGTGACACTCCATCTCAAAAATAAAATATAAAACAAAACCAAACTCTTTTAAAAGTCTAAGCAAATTTCTTCTCAAGAAAAAAGGAAGAAAGAAATTTCTTACTAAAGAAATTTAATTTCCAGGTATGGTTAGTTATTTTGTCTACAAACAATAGCATACTTTATACTTTCTTACTTTAATGACTCATAAACATATTGGATAGATGACAAATAGTAAGAAAGTAGAAAAACTGGAATCAGTTACATTTTCTGTTTGTTAGTGGTTTCAATACACATTTTGTCAGAAAAGATTTTTTAAAGGTGAGATGAAGTTATCCAGGATTTCAATCTCATCCATCTCCTTTAACTGCTCAACAGATAACTGAGAGTTGACAGAAATAACTTCTATAACTGTATTAAAAAGGGCTATTGAAAATAAAATGTTAACTCTAATTTATTACCTTTGAATTATCCACTCTCATAAATAAAGAACTGTTATAAAAAGCAATGTAATTTTCTGGGTAATCTTGCTCATTTAATTTCCCATACAAGAAAATTAATGATTCTCAAATTCCAAATTCTAGAAAAAAAAATTTCCTATCGAACTAGAATATCTATATGAGTTTTGAACTCTCTTGAGAACTTTAATAACTGCTCAACTGTCAGCATATGTTGGAACTAGAAGATAATTACAATTTATAAAATGTATTCTTGTGCTTCACCAAAACCACAAACAAAATTCCCCTAACCACTAAAATGTCGTCCCCAATCTGTGTTGATAGTGACAGGTACATCCAGCATGATCTGCACCTCTGACCTTAAAATCAGGTGGAGCCTGTGTGGCAGGACAATTACCAGGGCTAAACGCTCTCCTGCCAGTGCTGTTTTTTTTCCCCCCCATAGGGAAATACTTCAAATAATTCACATTTAGGAATAGACTTTATTAATCTAATTTATTTTCTCCCATCATCTTAACTAATTTCACTGAACTATCAATTAAGGGATATTCAAAATGTTTCTCTGCAGTTATAAGTGAAAGCTTTGTGTTTTCATTTAATTCAAAGGTTTATTTTTTCCTTAAGTAATTACTAAGAATCTAAATCAACACTATTTTCCTCACAATTCAACGAAACAGTGTTCTCTTTTTAACAAGGACAACAGAAGACTATATCATACCTCCACACTGGGGTTTTCCCAGACCATACGTCTAGACTAAAAGGGGCTAACGGGAAATGCTTCACACTGCTTAAGGGTGTAAAAATGACACTTAAATGTGGCACAAGCTTAATCTTCATTAGTCAAAAACCTTTTAAGTTAAATCTCTTTTTTCCCCTATTAAAAATGTATCACCCTCTTCTAACTGTGGTTGTAAATAGTTCAGGAACGACAAGAAGCCACTTGGTAAGTCCCACATCTAATTATTGTAAATGTGTCCACCAGGAAGTCGTGATCGATGGTAACATCACGTGGAAAAGCAGCTTGACACATTCGCCAGAAAATAGTATTCTTCTGTAGGGCACTTAATCACTCACTAGACAGCACTGTGCAAATACGTGTGAGCAAATACAATTCCTCACTCTACAATTTACTTACAGTACACAAGAAGGCTAATGAAAGCTGTACCTGCGTCCATACCACCAATTCCATGTAAAAAGGCTGGGCGTGCTGGCTCACACCTGCAATCCCAGCACTTTGGGAGGCTGAGGCAGGCGGATCACCTGAGCTAAGAAGTTCAAGACCAGCCTGGCCAACATGGCAAAACCCTGTCTCTACTAAAGATACAAAAAACTAGCCAGCATGGTGGCACGCACCTGTAATCCCAGCTACTCAGGAGGCTAAGGCAGAAAAATTGCTTGAACCTGGGAGGAGGAGGCCGCAGTGAGCTGAGATTGCACCACTGCACTCAACCTGGGGGACAGAGCAAGCCTCTGTCTAAAAAAAAAAAAAAAAAAAATCCACATAAAGCCAAAAGGCTACCTGACCACCTCCTTCCTGGGTCTGAAATTATCTGCATGTTCTATAGGCCTCAAATTAATTCTCTTCTGTTAACTCAGATGGACCATTAATCCCATCCCAATGCAATGAATGGTAATACCCCCTTCTTTCCATTCCAGTCTGACGACCCCGAGTCACTGCCTCATCCCTCAGTTTAAACTGAAGTGGGTTTACACTCACTGCAGGGACTCGCGTGGGTTCCTGCTGCTGGATTCTCCAAGTCCTAATATTTCTTCTATCATAATATTACTCCACAGTATTAAAGCCCCTCATTTAAAAATAAGTCTTTTTTCTATACTGGAAAACCCATGAGGACACAGACCGTCTTTCTTGCATAGCTTGCTCACGCAGCTCTTTCTCTCTTACCCTCAAGAAACACTTAAATGTGTGAACATGTGAATTTCTTAAAACTATGAAAGAGCAGAATTAAAAATATGATCTAGAGTGAGGGAGATACATAAACTACTGTAAACCTGAAAATGATATAAATTCACAGCTTGTAAGTGAGCCAACAGAGAACCCTTTAGTACATATTTATAGGCAGGGTGTACCAGGTGCTGCGATGGGTTGTTAGGTGCCAGCAGCAGCACCCTGCAGGTATTAAGCAGCACAGATCTGAAGTGCAGGGAAGAAGTTGTGGGCACACAGACAGGTGTGACTCAGGCCACAAGCACAGAAGTGAGTATGAAAACTAAAGAGAACAGTGGACCTATAAAAAAGGTAAAGAAAATAGCAGGCTGATTTTCAGCCTAGGAAGCAATCTGCTGGAAGAGAAGCTTGGTTTCCCAGAAGCCAAAAGCAAGGGATTTTAAGGACGTACTTCAGAGAAGCCTGGAAGGAAAGAGAAAGTGAGGCAGGAAGCAGACAAAGAGAAATATTTCTTTTACGAAGATTGTCTCACATGTAACTGTAAACAACAAAAGAGAAGACGAAGATCTAGACCCTCACTAACAACTACAGTCGCCACTAGCCACCCGAGGCCAGTGAAGTTTAAATTAATTAAAATTCAGTAAAGTTTACATTTCAGTTTCTCAATCACACTAAGCCAAATTTCCAGGGTGCAGCAGCCCCTGTGGGCCGGTGATGACAGCATGGAGCAAGGCAGATGCAGAACGTGCTCCCCACGGCAGGAAGCTGCTGGACAGCACCAGTCTACACACGAGACACAAGTCACAAATCAAGGTCCTGCAAGAAACCCTGCAAGTTGCATTTACTTCTCTGTGAAGAACACGTAAGATATTTCAGACTGACAAAACAAACAAATAACAACAAAAAAACCTCTCTGAATTCACAACAAAAAGAATTTGCTAAGATTCTTAGCAAAAAGAATCTTAGCGAGGCTGCCATAGCGCTTTTCCCTAATGCCATCTCCAGAGAGAGGCTGGGCACCCTCTCTGCAAAAAATTAGGGTAAAATTAAGGCTTCTTGTGGGATTTTCACACAGAATGAAAACAGAATTTCCTAATGAAGTTGTGGGATTTTCACACAGAATGAAAACAGCATTTCCTAATGAAGTTGTTGGATTTTCATACAGGATGAAAACAGCATTTCCTAATGAAGTTGTGGATTTTCATACAGAATGAAAACAGAATTTCCTAATGAGGCGATGACATACTAGGCGTTCTGGGTATCTTTTAGAGGTGTACTTTATCTTACAGCAATCAACACACGGTGTGCCTGACCCCCGGGAATGCTACCCGAACCCCCTGCACGCTGGCCATGCGAAACCATCTACTGAATGCGTTCTGTGTTCACGCTCACTCATGCCTCTGTGAGCATCACTCCTGCTCATCACCCCCCGACCCCTGCCCACCTGAAACATCTACTTCAAACATACTTCCAAAGTACAACTGCTCCTTGTACCCACTACATGTAGGCAGGAAGTGTCCTCATAAGTATATCCACTTCTTTCATTTTCGACATCTGTGCTTATCTGCAGTATTTTTGCCAAATTCCAGAAAGATATATACTTAAAGGAAACTGTACAGAACGTCAGAACTAAAGAGAAACCTTTAAGATTATCAAGTTCAGCTGCCGGAACCAAAGAGAAGTTAAAATTTTCCAAGTCCACTAGTAAGTCATGAACAAACCAGGAGCAGGATTTCGTTCTCTTGAGGCCCAGCTGAGCGTTTTTTTCTCCCTATTTTTCACACCTAACTGTAATTTACTGTGGTATAGTATTCCAGCTCTCCATGAACTCTAAACTGTGACTTTCATAAACCATAAGGAAAAAACAGGAAAGATTCATCATTAGTCATTTAATAGGTCCACAAAAGCAAGTGAGGAGACAAAAGAGGAGGCAAAAGCAGAAAAATGTATATGCAATTGTTTTCTTTTTGTAACTTTGTGTTTTATCTTCCTCTTCTGCCAAGCACTGATAATTAAAAATAGAAAGGAAGAAAAACAAGAAATTTTTCTTTCCTTGGTCCAGAAAAACGCTTTCTATATAACAAAACTATGATACATGTAGGTGGGCTGAGAGAGCAGACACAGTATATTCCCACCAATGAGCAGTTACCAGGTCACCCCATAAATGTATGCACAATGCAGGAACCAAACTTCACGGCACTTGACGAACGTCATTAAAAACCACTCCTGGCCTTTCAGTGCCACTTTAGACATTTAGAGATGAGTTCATTTAGAACAGAGAATGTCAGGTCAGCTCTAATGTTTCAATATAGAATTGTACTCTTTGACATTTATTATAAATCAATATCAAAGCCATCTCCAGACTTCTCAAAATTCAAGAGATAAAGTAGACTTCGCAAAGTAGATAGACGTAAAAGTGAACATCAAAGGACTAGCAGGTGAAGACAGTCATGTGACATGGTCCATGCAGCTGGAGTGATCTATGCATTCAGCCTACTGTGTTGTACTGTCCACTCAGAAAGTGGAGATAAGACAGTCTTGTTTGCAAGAAACCAGGATGAAGGCTAGAAGTTGGCAAAGACTACTTTATATGTGAGAAACAGTAAGACAGGCTAGATTATAGGCCACTAACAGAAAACACGGCGCAGGAGCTACACACAGAAAACAGGAAGCAGGAAGAAGGCTCTTGCCAGCAACTCTGTGTTCCAGGAAAGTGTGGACTTGGTTGGATGAGAAGACATGTGGTCTAGTCATTCATGCTGCTCCAGCAGACAACCCACCCACCACTGCCCGACATGCGAGTGAGGCCACTGAGGACCAGACAGCCACTAGCCAAGCCTGCACAAGAGTGGAAGAAGCGCCCAGCAGAACCCTAAACTAAATTATGAGTTATTTCAAAAGTGGAAGAACCGTCCAGCAGAACCCTAACCTAAATTATGACAGTTATTTCAAGCCACTCAATTTTGACAGTTAGCCAAGGTATGTTTTAATATATACTTCATTACATATGTGTGTGTGGGTATATATATATATGTTAATCTCTCTAAGCCTGTAAAAAATTGAGATATCTCCACATATGTATATGTGAAGATATCCCAGTTTTTACAGGCTTAGAGAGATTAAGTTGCTTACTCAATGTCATTTAGCAAAGTACTGAAGTTGGGGGTTCAATAAATCTAGTAAGTCTACATTAAAAGTGAAAGAAACCAGGGAGGGACTGAAGACTTTGGTTCTATAAAAAATAAATTGCAGCATCAGCACTGTGGATACAGACAGATGGCATAATCCCAGCACTTTGGGAGGCCAAGGCAGGTTAATCACTTGAAGCTAGGAGTTCAAGACCAGCCTGGTCAACATGGAGAAACCCCATCTCTACTAAAAATTCTAAAATTAGCTGGGTGTGGTGGCGTGCACCTGTAATCCCAGCCACTTGGGAGGCTAAGGCACGAGACTCATTTGAACCCGGGAAGCGGAGGTTGCAGTGAGCCGAGAGCGGGCCACTACAATTGAGACTAGGCGACAGAGTGAGACTGTCCCATTCATATATATGAAAGATGGCAGCTAGAGAAGGAAAAAAACAGGATTTCTGAATAGGATTCAGGTCCAACTGCAACGAGAGAGCAAGCACTTGTGATCTGTAGTAAGAGTCATCGACGACCCCATACTGTAAAAGACAGGGTCCTGGCTCTAAAGGAAGGAAACTCTGCAGTCCTGTGTTCTCCTCACCTGGAAGGAAATTTACTTGGAACCACTTTTCAATCACTCTACTAGAGAATAAGCAGAGGAAGGGAAAAGATCAAGGGAAAAAGGTAAAAATCTGGTCACCCGATATATTCTTTTACTCTGGTTATTTTCCTCTACCCCCTACAATGATTTCAGCCTTTCCACCCTTTTATTTTACAATAATTCATGAACCACAGTCATACACATTCTAGAAAAGCACTGTCCAACAGAAATTTCTGTGACGATTTGTGTGTTCTATAATTTGCACTGTCCAATACGGTAGCACCAGGCCACACGTGGCCACTACGCGCTTGAAATGGAGCTGATGTCACCAAAGAACTGAATTTTAACTTTAAATAATCTAAATTTAAATAGCCACCCATTATGTCTGATCCTTTACAGCATCTCCAATTTCAAATGCTGCCTGTCAAAACTAAAAACTTTAACATCTGCAATATTCAAAATCTTTTTCTGTGGTTAAAATTTGAAGCAAAAATATTTATCTAAATCCAAATTTCTGTAGACATCTGTCTTAATCCTACATAGAAAAAAAAAAAAAAAGTAAAAGTTTCCCAGATTTTGACTGTGCTGGCACTGCCCTGCCACGCTCCTGCCCACCACTCTCTGCTATGAGTCTCCACTTGGCTCAGTGGGCAACCAAGAGGGCTGCTTTAGAATTGCTGCTCTGCTGCTTCACCTGAACACATACCAACCAAGAGGCTCTGTGCTTAGCTGTGATTCGGAGAATCATTACTCTACTAGTTTTTTGTTTTGTTTTTGCTTCTTTTTCCTAAGCACTAGAAGTGAATAAATTAATCTACGTTCATAAACAGCAGTGATGTCATAATGTTTACGATCTCAGTCACCCACTTGTTCAGTCAGCACTGCTATTCAACTGCTCAGAATGCTGTTCCCGAATGTCACCATGAGAGACATACACAAAAGCCTAAGACAAGGCTCTTGTCCTCAAAGGCATACAATTTATTTAAGGAAACAACTCCCACATGTAAAAGGCAGAGGTGAATATTAAACTATTCTCTCATAGTTCACTTTTTAGCCAACACGAATTATGTGCTTCCCAAGACCCAGCTCTGGGCTAGGCATTTTACACACGTCACTCTCACTGGGTACTAACAGCAACCCTAGAAGGGAGCTACCAATATACTGTCTTTATTTTTAAGATATTTGAGGTTTGGAGAGATAAAATCATAGCCAGCTAAATGCAACGCTGAGATTTGACCCCAAGTCTGATTCCAGAGTCTAAGCTCTTAATTCACATAGACAACTCTAAATGTATCTATCATAATCATATTTAATACGTATAATGATTATACAACAAAATTATTCAGTGATCTCACTTTCCTCTAGGATTTGAACATTCTCTCCAGCAAGCCCAGGTCCTTCTGCAGGAAGGAGTCCTCTGGGATTCATCCCTTTCTCACGATGTTTTATTAAGCACAGCATTATTTTGACCAACCTTTGACTGTAAGCATGCACTTTAGGTACACACCATTTTCACCCAATGATTTCTCTGAAACACTTTCATATATTCTACTCTATACTAAGTTTAAGAACTGCAATCATAGTATATTTGGTGGTAAAGGAAGTGTCTCATTTAAGTTGTAGGGGTCTTCTGTGTAATTTCTTCTTTTTTTTTTTTTTAATTGAGACGGAGTTTCGCTCTGTCACCCAGGCTGGAGTGCAGTGGCCGGATCTCAGCTCACTCCAAGCTCCGCCTCCCGGGTTTACGCCATTCTCCTGCCTCAGCCTCCCGAGTAGCTGGGACTACAGGCGCCCGCCACCTCGCCCGGCTAGTTTTTTGTATTTTTAGTAGAGACGGGGTTTCACCATATTAGCCAGGATGGTCTCGATCTCCTGACCTCGTGATCCGCCCGTCTCGGCCTCCCAAAGTGCTGGGATTACAGGCTTGAGCCACCGCGCCCGGCCTTCTGTGTAATTTCTTCAGGAGTTGTTACTACTGGGATCTGGAAGTTAGATTTCTACCCTTCAATCCTGACTGTGGCAGGGGCTGCTCCCAGGGACATTCAGTGTGCTTTAAGAATCAGCAACACTAAGGACAATGACAATAAAACAGCCGTAATACACTCATGGGCAGACTGTGAAACTTACACTGCTCGGGTAACTTTTAGATAAGGAGTACTACAAAAACCAGCAAGGCAAGGTGCTGATGAGACATGCATACATGTGCACAGATGTAACGTGTACACACACTCCTGTGCACACGAGTTGTGACACGTTAAACCCTGAAATATTACTTCTGGCTACTCCTGGGAAATGGAACAGGTGGCTGGAGGGAAGAGAGGAGAGAGGAGGAGAACTTCATTTTATATACTACTTTATTGTGACAATCTTTAATCTTTAACGAGCATATTACTCAAATAAATTTAAATATTAAAACATTTTAAAGCTCAGAGTGAAAATACAGAAGTATTCGATGGCTGAAAACTAAACTTAGGCTGGAAAATCGCAAATACATTATTTTTTAGGCCTTAAATATATACATTAATATATGGCCATGTATATAAAAAACTCAAACTTCTTAGAAATATTAAAGTGGCATATCCTCTATACGACTTTTTCTAAGTTTTTGAGTTGCAGCAAATTTTTAATGAAATGGATCATGGGTGCTAAGTATCCTCGTACTGTAAAAACAAAGTTTGCTAAAGCCAGAATGTCTTTCACGATGCTCTAGCCCAAATCCTGTACCTTAAAACATGAGGAAATGAGGTCTAGGCATGTGGAATAAATTCCTGAAGGTCTGAGTCAGCAGAAGTGTGGAGCTCCCACCAAGGACACTGTTCAGAAGGCGCTACTGCTGGAGCCTTTTCCTGCAGAGGTGTGCATTGGGATCACGGGGTGTGAACGCCAAACCCCCCTTCTTCCCACCCCGTGCCAGGGCCACCAAATCACACTCTTCGCTCACGAGGACCCAGAATGTACAATCTCATAAAGTTTCCCAGTGATTCCATCTCATGCTGACCTCAGCACAGGTGCTGACAGAAGTTGAAAAAAATTCACTCTTCACAGTTTTGTTTTCAGTCATTATAATAACTACTACTGGACTTATTCTGGAACAAAGCATATTGTCTATTTCTTTAAAATACTATTTGAGATACAGAAACACAATAGTACTATGGACATATGAGAAATAAACAGTATTTCTCAAGTATGGTTCTTACGTACTATAAGAAGCATAATTACATTGCAAAAAAACGCAACACAGAAGTGGCCAGAAGAGCCCACCTGAAGATTCCACCTGTTCTTCAACTGCTGATTAAGTCCTAAAACATCACCCACAATCTTCCTGATAAGTCTGCAACTACTGACCAAATCATTAAAGCCTGTTACAACGTTTAAGTTAAATGAAATGCAGTCTTTACAACATTAAAAAAAAGGAATCTAAATGGCTATATACATTTCCACTGAACAGCCTACTTTCCATCTTTTTGAAAATACCTTTGTGGTGGATGGAATGGTGGCTCCTGGAAGCCGTGAGTGTGAACTGACTTGGATAAGCATCCCTGAAGACGTAACTAAGAACCTCAAGATGAGACCACCTTAGATTTATGGTGGCCCTAAATTTAAGAGCAAGAATCTTTTTAAGAGAAAGGTAGAGGGAGATTTGAGTCAGAGACCCAGGGAAGAAGGGCATCTGATGACAAAGCCAGAGACTGGAGTGGTGCTGTCACAAGTCAGCAGGTGCCTGGAGACCGGGAGAAGCGAGGCTGGGTCCTCCCTCAGTGCCTTCAGAGGGAGTGAGGCCCTCACGGCCCCTGGAATTCAAACTTCTGGCCTCCAGAACTGTGAGAGAATCCACCTCTGTTGTTTAAATTTATGGAAAGTAGCCTCAGGGAAATACACCTGTTTTTAAAAAAATTAATGGCTTTATTGAGGTATAACTGATATATAAAAAACTACATATGTTTAATGTATACAATTTGATGAGTTTGGATATACACATGAATACATCTTTTTATTTGGACAGCAAATGAAAGTACTGGAAACACATTTTCTAAAAGAACTGGGTTACACTGGCAAACAATTCTGTAATTCAGAGATAGCCACTTTTATTACTTTCTGTATTTTATCAGTGTCTTCACTTGAAATGTTTTATGGCTTTGTAGGCTTCTCACTCTACATATGAGACAAAAAGCAGAGGATTAAACAAGTAACTCAGCTCCAAAGGTGATGTGGGATCACTTAAAAAAAATAAAATTCCCAAGCCGAGTCATGATGCTGTCCCTCAGGAGGAGAAGAGAGCAGGGTCCCTCAGGAGGAGGGGAGAGCAGGGTCCCTCAGGAGGAGGAGACAGCAGGATGCCTCAGGGAAGGAGAGAGCAGGATCTCTCAGGGGAGGAGAGAACAGGATCCCTCAGAGGAGGAGAGAACAGGATCCCTCGGGGAGGAGAGAGCCGGATCCCTCAGGGGAGGAGAGAACAGGATCCCTCAGGGGAGGAGAGAGCAGGATCCCTCAGGGGTGGAGAGAGCAGGATGTCACGGCTCTGGAATGGGGCTACCTCAACATCGCTGGCTGAGAACCACAATTCAGCTAAGTCTTGTTTTCAATTATGAATATATAAAACATGACGCAAACTACACATCAGTTCTGAGTATATTATTTCCCCTCCATAATAGAAAAACTCCCTAAATATTGATTTAGTAACTCTATTCATATTAATAAATTCTAGCTTAATGCCTGTAACACACAAAGTTCCAATTCTAAAGCTGTTTCATGTAAGGACCAAGACAGAACAGACGCTTCAATTCTGAGTAAAGCAAAACAGCCTCTGTGTCCTCGGGAGCTCACTCCACCAGCAACACGGGCCTCGGGGTACAGTGACTTCATCAAAATCCTTTTGCAAAAATAATTTGCCTAATGTTATCTTTAGTCAGAAAAACTTACCTGTGCTCACCCCATGTTTACCCAAACTGTCCTTCCGATTTTAACCATACCTGTTGCTTCTGTTATACGGAACAAAGAACAGTAAAAAGGCCTCATACCAGGAAAAATGAACATAAATTACATAAATAGGGAAGATACGAGAGGTTGGAGATTTAAGTAAAAGTGCTTTAGAACTTTATAGGGCACGTGTTACAAATCTTGGGCTCCTAAAAATTGTTTTAAAGGTCCGCGGTTCAGTGTTGAAAGAGAGCTTGCTCTGAGTTAGGTAAAAAAGCTACCAGAAAAATGCAGGGACCCACCAGACACCTGGAAAACAAAGAGGGCCACACAACTGGTCATTATTTGGGTTTTTACAATGAAGCATTAAAGTAAAATAAAGCACCATGAGATGCAGAAATGACAGACTCTAACTGTGGAACTCCAGGTAGCACCTGCCTGTCCCTTTGTAAACACGTCATCCATGGAACATTCTAGTCCACCGATCTGTACCCAACCAGCTTAAATAAAAGGAAAGAGCCCCAGACCCAGGCTGCGTATGTGACTGAGAGATAACGGTGCAGTCCTGAGAGCTGTACAGTGGGGTGGGCAGAAGGTGCAGGTGAGCGGGGAGTGACAGAAACGACATCAAGGGCAGCGTTTGTCTGCTTGAACTGCTTTGCCTCCTCTTCCAACGGGTGAAAGGAAAAATCCATCAAATGTGGCTGCTTTTAAAAATCTTCCATGAGTATCATGCCTGGTTCTGCAGTGGATACAATAATGAATGAGGGTGGTCCTGGCCCATAAGGACCTGAGCCAATGCTGGATCCCCCTGAAACATACACTAGAGTCACCGCGGAACACGCAGAGCCGACAAGCCGACTAGCCCACTGGCGGGGAGGCATCATGTCCTCCGCTTCTACAAAACGCTGATTGCCTTGCTGGCCATGAGCGAACATGCAACTTTTCCTTCACTTATCACTCAGCATCCAGCCCCTCAGAGCTCTAGACTGTGAGCTGCGAGATCCTCTGCAGCGCCATCGTGTCTTTATTTAGGTGCTGTTCTAAGACCGCATTTCACCACAGCCTGCTGTAAGCTCTTTTGGCAGCTGTGGCCATCTGGGCAGCTATTGTTTGTCACTGCAGTACTGGTGCCGGCAGGATTAGGCGTGGAGCCAAAAATGGAATTCTATTCATAGAATGGCAAGGCTGGAAAGCCGCTCAGAACTCATTTGGATCAAACTTTCAGAGTTCCAAAGAAAACACTAATAAAATTAATCAAATGACTAGTCTAAAGTCACACGGGGAGTCATACAGGGAGCCTGTGCCCTACAGTCTTCAGACGTCTCTTCTGGTTTCAATTCTATCTCACTAGCTGTTTCTTGTTGAAAATTGATGGCATTAAAACATAAGATCGACGGCAAAACTCAATTTACAGGGAAATGCCTTCAGTGATCCTATAAATGTCGGATATAGCAGGGTCAGGAGAAGAGGGTGGGGTACACAACCCATTTTATAAGGTTAACATCAGGTTGACATAAAAAGACTAATCTCGGGTACCCATATGCAAAATCTTAACTATAATTTTAGCAAATACTATTCAGCAGCTATAGAAAAACCAAATGCTCCTGACAGAATTTATCATAAAGATTCAAGTTAACCGATTTAAGGAGGAAAAAGCTTGTCATCATCAACATCGGCAGAAATGTACTGAATACAATGTGACTTCCTGCAAACTCTGGGGATAATATACTTCACTTATTTTATAAAATAATAATGAGCATGAGAAAGAGGTAGGAAAAAAATCTACAGATTCCTCCTTAAAATATTTGCATATCTTGCTAAAAAGACTGCAAATAGGTAATTTTTTTTTTTTTTTTTAATGAATTCCTGCCATTGTAATGCGACTGGCCCGTCCTTTCCTTCCTTTGCAGCTATCAAATGTTACCGGAAACCCTTGGAAGTTGTTTGCAGCTTTAGCTATTTCCTATTGCACTTTGTTCAGTATTCGTTCCAGCCACAATAAAATGCCATTTACTTTGGTTCAGAAAAAAATAGCTGTAAAGTGTTACTGGACTAACACATGATGGGCACCCAGTATACCTACCAGCTCTTCTACCGTTTCGTAACTTTACTACATGCTTCAGGGATTATCACACAGAAACTACACATCTCTACCCAATCTGTCTGCAATCACAAATCACATTTCCTATAGTAAACATAAATAATTCTATACTACAGTATTTTACATGTAAAGAAGCGAATAAAAAACGGACCACTGTATAACGCTGTCCTCTAAAAAGCATACAAAATGGAAACTGAGTAATCTGAGTATAACATCTCAACACAGAGAGAATAAACAAAATGGGGGAACCGATAAAGACCTGCTACGTATACTTAGAGCCAAGTGTCTGAGCTGAAATTGGGAGCTCTGAAAACTTCTTAACAGGACACATGAACACAAAAAAAGTATGAAAACCTCAAAATCTAGGAAAATTTATCTTCTAGTGAGAAACAATTACTTCCCAATGTAGAAGAGACCTAATAGTCTACTAACCAACCTGTGAAATCTTATCTGAGATCTCAACCTTGATAACTGATACTCTAAATGCTCTTCTTTAAAGAATAATTTTGTTATTAACAACCAAGAGAAACAAAATACAAATAATCCTTTCTAAGCATTCTTGCTTACAGCAATGGGAGGGATTCAATTTTTACTTCAGAAATATAAAAGTCTATCCCTTCAAAATAATTTAAAAAATTAGCAATCAACGAAATTGCTTAACTAGTCCCACCAGTAAATACATCAAGTCATCAGGAGTCAGGAAACCACGGTAGCTTGTTTTTGTGTGGCTGGCTAGTGAAGAATGGCTTTTGCATTTTTAAATGGTTGAAAAAAACTTTTGTGATACATGAAAAGGACAGAAAATTCAAATTTTGTTGAATTATTTATTTATTTATAAAGTTTTACTGAAACGCAGCCACGCTCACTCATTCCATATCATCTACAGCAGCGTCTGGGCTACAGTGACAAGGCTGAGTGGCGTGACAGAGACTGAATGGTCCACAAAACCCAAAAGCCCTGTGTGGCCCTTTATAGGAACAGTTTGATGACCCCTGTGGTACATGGTTCATAAAACTAAGTTTAAAAATCTAGTGTTACTTAGAAGTTTCCCATTTTTGGTCTGATGGCACCATAGGAATAAGATTAGCCTGAAAAGCACCTATTATATGAAACAGAATCCCTCAATACAAAGAGTAGATACGAGGCAGAAAAACTGGCTGCACAGCCACATTCACACCCAAACGCAAAGGCAGCAGGATGGAGACTGGCACCACGCACTGAGAAGCGGCAGCCAGGAAATTCACGTTGCTTGATCTCTGGCAGCTCTGACCTCTGTGAAGTCTTCAGATTATTTGTAAAATGAAGAAAATGTCAATAAGGAACACAGCAGGCTACTGGTATCTGCAGTAACCATCTCACAGGGCTCTTGTAAAGATGAAGTCTGTGGAAGCTGCTTGTAATAGACGAGACACACTTGTCAAGTTCCTCTGACTCCTAACGAAAGTTCTGTTCCAGCCCTATCCAAAAGTGATGGCAAGACACAGCAGACAGGTGGAAGAGTGGTATAAAAAAAACTTCAGAGAATAAGACAAAAAGGTGGCAAAAGAAGGAAAATTAGGCTTTCCTGGTTTCCCTTGGGTTGTCTCCTTCCAGCTCAGCTCTCCAAGGGAACAGGCATGAGATAGCTGATCGAAGTCTGCTCAAAGACAACGAACCAGCAGGACCAACAAGATTCTAACAGTGCAATGTGCTCCACGATAATGAGACGGGATTTTGAGTAAGGATCACCCTCCAAAACATAGGAAACTTTCACTCCACAGGTTGGGCACGGTGGCTCATGCCTGTAAAAATCCCACTTTGGGAGGCCAAGACGAGAGGATTGTTTGAGCTCAGAAGTTGGAGACCAGTTTGAGCAACACAGCGAGACCCCTATTTCTACAAAAAAATATAAAAATGAGCTGGGCGTGTTGGTGCATGTCTGTGGTCCCAGTTACTCAGGAGGCTGAGGAAGGAAGAACCTTGGGCACAGGAGTTTGAGGCTGCAGTGAGCCAAATGGCGCCACTGCACTCCAGCCTGGACGACAGAGTGAGACATTGTCTCGAAAAAAAAAAAAAATCACTCTACAGGATCGATGAAGGTTGAAAACCTAAGAAACATGCAGCTGAAACTCAAAATGCAAAACCTCCGTTAAGAAGATTCACTGTTTAACAAATGAGGCTTTTATGGTATATACATACTGAATTGTGTACTATGTGATTGTGTTACCTATTTAAAATCTCAAGAGGACAGAAATACAGGTAGCAGCTGTTAAAGAGCCTAAACCCTTTTAAGATGCACATATAGACACACAGAAATCACAAACACAAACACACACAGTCAAAGAGGATGCCCTGTACCATTAACTACTAAACTTTTCTAATAAATTTATTTAAAGTCATAAATAAAAGTCTTTCTTACTGTATTTGTTCTCAAAGAGGAAGATGAATGAGAAGAGGTAAAAAGTAAACATTGATTAGATAAAATCAGTAGATCAGTGAAATGGACAGTGAAAGGTACATGGATATGCATACATATTCCTATAATAATGTGTCAAATTCATCGGTAACCACAATAAGGTGTTTTGGGGTTTTTGTTTGTTTGTTTTTTGAGATGTAGTCTCACTCTGTTGTCTAGGCTGGAGTGCAGTGGTGTGATCTCAGCTCACTGCAACTCTGCCTCCCGGGTTCAAGCGATTCTCATGCCTCAGCCTCGCACACAGCTGGGATCTCGGCTCACTGCAACTCTGCCTCCCAGGTTCAAGCGATTCTCATGCCTCAGCCTCCCAAGTAGCTGGGATTAAGGTGTGCAACACCACACCCAGCTAATTTTTGTTTTTTAGCAGAGATAGGGTTTCGCCATGTTGGCCAGGCTGGTCTCAAACTCCTGACCTCAAGTGATCCACAAGCCTCAGCCTCCCAAAGTGCTCAGATTACAGCTATGAGCCACCACACCCGGCCAAGGTGATCTTAAAAGCACAGCATCCAATACTGTTACAGAAAAATCCAAGATGCATATCCACGTATACAGTACGCTATCTGTGTCCAAAGGTGAGGAAAAAACCAATATATTCTTTCTTGCCTGCATACAAGTGAAAGAAAATGCAAACACTAGCTGTCTTTAAGTAGTACATTTTATTACTCAGGTATGGTGAGACAACAGATGAGGTATGACCGCCAGTGAAAAGGCAGTTTGGTACTTCCCCGAGAGGAGGCCACGCCACCCCCACTGAAGGTGGCAAAGGCTGTACTGGGCCACACGGGACTGTGCCAGGGTCGGTCTGGAGGTGGAAGGAACCAGGAAAGCTGGACTGAGGATCTCACAGAAAGGCTGGGCGAGACGCTACGGATTGGCTGGTTTTAGCAACTTCAAAGGCTCTGGGGCATAGCTGTCCCCAGTAGTCTTGCACTGGCTCTGAGATGACTTGGGTATGACACAGGTGGTGGTGAGCAGCGGGACTCCGGACTGGCCAGCTTGTGTATGAAAGGCACGGTCCTGCACCAGTCATTTGACTGGCCAGCTTGTGTATGAAAGGCACAGTCCTGCACCAGTCATTTGTATCCCGAGTCCTGGAAGGGGCAGTCCTTCCCCACTCAGTGAGGGCCCAGATGCCACAGCATTCAGGATAGAGAAAATAAGATAATAGAGTGAATACACTAAGGAACGGAACTGAGTGTCTGGAGAACTGGGTAAAAGTAAAACTTCACTGGGTATCTTCTTGTACTTTTTGCATGTTTTACCATGTGATTGCATTACCTATTTAAAACAAGTGATAGAATTTATGAGGTGTGCTACCCACACGTGCACATACATCACCAACACACATCACAAACATACATCTGCCTTCCGGCCTTGCTGAGCAGAGTAAACTGATGTGAACGGTACTCTGGGGAAAGAGGACTGAGGAATGCCATTCTGGCTACTGGGTACAACACAACAGCACAATTTGGGAGGGACAAAAAGTGCATACATATCCGTATTTCCACAAACTCCAGAAACATATTGCTAAGTTTCCATTTAAAATAAACCTACAAATTCAGTTTTTACTCCTTAAAGACACAAAAACCCAGGTTAAGAAGATTCACTGTTTATTAAGGAAGGTACATACATATTGACGGAACTTCTACACTTAAAAAGGCATCTTTTTCTGATTTAAAAGCAATAGCTGACCTTCCACTTCTAGTAAGGGGATCAGATTTACGCTTTAACATAAAACCACCAAGAAGCAGACAAAAGGAATGCACTGGCAGGTGACACGACACTAGACATCAGGCAAAGAAAGACAGGGATCCCTGAGAGAAACAGACGAGGGGAGAGCCGCGATCGCAGCAGCTTGCTGCCCTGACACAGTTTCCAGCCAGCTGTGCACCCCGAGGTGATGTCCAAGAGAAACAGAAGTATGCGTCCACAGAAGGACTTGTACTCCATGTTCACAGCGGCTTTATTTATAAACAGCCAAAACCTGGCAACAATACAAATGCCTATCACCAGGTGAGTGGATACACAAATTAATCTATCTACACAAAGGATACACAGCAATGAAAAGAAATGTAGTCCTAATACACGCTAAAACATGCATGAATCTCAAAATAAACATGCGAATGGTAAGAAGCCTTACCAAAAAGAGTACATGCCATGTGAGTTCACTAATACAAAATTCTGGGAAATGCAAACTATTATTTAGTGCTAGAAAGCACACCAGCAGTCGACTAGAGATGCAGGTGGGAGGGCTGGAAGGGGGAATACAGAGAAGTGTGAGGAGACCTTTGGGAATGATGGGTGTGTTCACTGCCTGAGAGTGGTGATGCTTTCTCAGGTGTAAAAGCTATGTCAAAGCTTATCAATTTGTAGACTTTAAATATGTGCAATTTGCTGTAAGTCAATTACACCTCAAAAAAGCTTTTTAAAAATAAAGATCAATACTTGTTTTGTAGCAAAAACTTGAAAAATATCAAACATACAGATAAGAGAGTAAGACCGTGGTCTCTTCTAAAGGACGCACATGTCTAAAAGTAACACTTCAAAATTATTAATAAATGTGAACTGTAAGTTGCGTATCAACTCCTCTAAGTTCAAAGCACTAACTTTAGAAAGACTCTTTGCAAGGGTGGTGTCGATTTCCAGAGGTTGTTCGTGAATGAGACATGAGAAGCTCACACTAGTTCCTTTTGTTCGGGACTCCCTTTCTTCTCTGTACTTGACACACCACAAAGCTGTGATGCTTTTGTTTGCAGGCGCTGGAGCTGCCAGGGCGCCAATCTGAATTCTATGCTCCTGTCTCTCTTCCACCTGGAACAAGTGTGCAGCTTATGTTAAAAGAAGCACATTTACCCTATAACTAATAATGGACACAAACAAAAAATGTTATAAAACTTAGTGTTGTCAACAAAAGCGTATATATCACAAAAGGAAAATGGATATGGTCTTCCACTTGTATCTCCTAAAAATGAAAACCCACTGTCCCCCCACTTGTAAACAATACAAGAAGAATGGTCTGAAATGCAGACAGTTCTTGGCACCACAATTAAGCACAAAAATCTTGAAGAGAAAAAGCATTCAAAAAAGTTCACTCAAACTTGTTTAGAGCACAAAATTCATAAGATCACTCACTAAACCCACTCCTAGGAAGGTTTTTGGTTGTGGCTTTTAAAATATTTTGTTATACTATGACAAAAGGGTAAGGAGAGAAAAATATTGCAGAGATGTCTTCCTCTTTTCCAAAAAGACTTTTAGTAAGGTCATTTTATTTAAGTTTATCCAAAATGTTGCAAGGCACTTTATACCGACTCTCAAAAAGTGGTCAGTTTTATTAATAAAAATAACAAATAACCTCTTTCACCCTTATTCTGGCATTCGAGGTTTTCCACTGAGTGTAGCCATCTCCTATACACTTATTTCTTGGTCTCCAACTCACCATTCCTTCAAATTGCCCCAACATAAAAACACCTTCTACCTCCTCTCCATCAATCTATTGTTACCACCTTCACAATCAGCCCAGTAGCTGTTCCACAGGGCCTCCTCTTCACAGTCACACCCACTGCCAGTTTCCTACTTCCACCGGACCCGTCAGAGCCCGTGCCGCACTTCCACCGGACCCGTGAGAGCCTGTCCACACTTCCACCGAGCCTGTGACGGCCTGTGCCACACTGCTGCACGTACCTGTTCCTCTTGGCACTTCCACCGGACCTGTGAGGGCCTGTGCCACACTTCCACCAGACCCATGAGAGTCTGTGCCACACGTCCACCGGGCCTGTGCCATACTTCCACCGGACCTGTGCCACACTTCCACCAGACTCATGAGGGCCTGTGCCACACTTCCACCAGACCCATGAGAGTCTGTGCCACACGTCCACCAGACCCATGAGAGTCTGTGCCACACTTCCACCGGACCTGTGCCACACTTCCACCGGACCCATGAGGGCCTGTGCCACACTTCCACCAGACCCATGAGGACCTGTGCCATACTTCCACCAGACCCATGAGGACCTGTGCCACACTTCCACCAGACCCATGAGGGCCTGTGCCACACTTCCACCAGACCCATGAGAGTCTGTGCCACACGTCCACCAGACCCATGAGAGTCTGTGCCACACTTCCACCAGACCTGTGCCACACTTCCACCGGACCCATGAGGGCCTGTGCCACACTTCCACCAGACCCATGAGGACCTGTGCCATACTTCCACCAGACCCATGAGGACCTGTGCCACACTTCCACCAGACCCATGAGGGCCTGTGCCACACTTCCACCAGACCCATGAGAGTCTGTGCCACACGTCCACCAGACCCATGAGAGTCTGTGCCACACTTCCACCGGACCTGTGCCACACTTCCACCGGACCCATGAGGGCCTGTGCCACACTTCCACCGGACCCGTGAGGGCCTGTGCCACACTTCCACCAGACCCGTGAGGGCCTGTGCCACACTTCCACTGGACCCGTGAGGGCCTGTGCCACACTTCCACCAGACCCATGAGAGTCTGTGCCACACTTCCACCGGGCCTGTGCCACACTTCCACCGGACCCGTGAGGGCCTGTGCCACACTTCCACCAGACCCATGAGAGTCTGTGCCACACTTCCACCGGACCCGTGAGGGCCTGTGCCACACTTCCACCAGACCCGTGAGGGCCTGTGCCACACTTCCACTGGACCCATGAGGGCCTGTGCCACACTTCCACCGGACCCGTGAGGGCCTGTGCCACACTTCCACCGGACCCATGAGGGCCTGTGCCACACTTCCACCGGACCCGTGAGGGCCTGTGCCACACTTCCACCAGACCCGTGAGGGCCTGTGCCACACTTCCACTGGACCCGTGAGGGCCTGTGCCACACTTCCACCAGACCCATGAGAGTCTGTGCCACACTTCCACCGGGCCTGTGCCACACTTCCACCGGACCCGTGAGGGCCTGTGCCACACTTCCACCAGACCCATGAGAGTCTGTGCCACACTTCCACCGGACCCGTGAGGGCCTGTGCCACACTTCCACCGGACCCGTGAGGGCCCGTGCCACACTGCTGCACACACCAGTTCCTCTGGGTTATTTCACTTTTGTAGACGACGAACTTTCAAAGATTTGGGAAAATAATTTCAAAGTTCCGTAAATAAATACAGCCATGCACTGCGTAATGATGTTTCAGCTAACCACGGGCTGCATATACGCTCGAACTGCACATACGATCGTGGCTGTGAAAGATTAATATCATATTTTTACTGCACCTTTTCTATACTTAGCTATGTTGGACACATAAACGTGTCACAAGTGCCTGCAGTGTTCAGTACAGGATCATGGTATATAGGTCTGTAGACTAGAACAGGCCATCCCATACAGCCTGAATGTGTAGCAGGCTAGGCCATCTAGGTTTGGGTAAGCACACTCTGTGTTGTCCACACAATGACAAAATCGCCCGATGATGCGTTTCTCAAAATGCATCCCTGGCATTCAGCCACAGGTGACTGTACCTGATGCACAAACAAACGCTTTAAATGATGATAAACTGAAGCATTCTCTAGACTGCTGCACACTGAGGATAATCACCCTGGGTCCCAAATTCATGTTTCCCACTAAGAAACAAGTAGGCCCACTTTATTCCAGCAAATTTGTAATTTGTTTATTCAAAGGCACAAGTTTATCAATCTACTAGATTCTTGACTGTCTTATATTCATTAACAGAGCAACTCTAACACCTGCAAGTGGAAGCAGCTGTGGCACCTGTCCCCTGAACGACCCTGGGCGCTCCTGCACTCTACACACACAAGCCTTAACAGGGGTGCAGAAATACCCGAATCACAAAACTGAAGGACCCAGAAGTCAGTTTGCCCCAGGATCCCAGAGGGAAGGCCTCGCTATGGCCCGGATCTCTTGATTTCCAGCCCAGTGATTTCCTTGCTCAGCCATTAATCATTAAGTAACACGATTTAGGGTCTCCAGGTGGTGCGATGGGTCAGTAACTCTCAAGCACTTTTTTCTGCCAGACAGACTTTCATCAGCCTTCCCAATCAAGCCGCCATGATACCGACCAACCTGTGAAAAGTCAGTCTGCTTTAAAGGCTGTGAGAAGATGAGGCACCTGCACTTTGGGTCCTGAGGATCACACCCCAATCTTCTGCTGAGTTGGGGGAAGAGAATCATCTAGAAACCGATCTTATGAAGCTGTATTTCCTATATTAATAATTCCCAAGCTAAAATATGGTTCTTCATCTTCAGAGACTTTAGGTGATTTGTGGAACATTGAGACTTCTTTACTAATCATAGTTTTTAACGTACTTCACAACAAATCCTGCTGTGTACTAACTATGGTATCCTCCACTATTACCTGACTTCAACTCGTAAGAAAAGAAAGCCTCTGTGTTGTGTGCACTCCACTGCATTTCCTCCTGCCGCCCTGCCAGCAGAATGCCTGTACTCCCACCAGGGCTGGGGTGCTGGCTGTGGACACCTGGAGAGGGTTTACTCCTGCTGAAGATAACAGCACAGAGTTGCAAACACCTTTTCTTTAGAGTTGTCAGAATAGAGAGATTTAAAGGGGAGAGGCAATGTCGTGTTAATCATGTTTCTACAAGACATAACACGATAGCAGCCACATCACCATTTCTGGGGCCCCAGGAAGAACCCAGGGTTTTCAAGGCTCCCCACAGCAATGCTAAGCTGTATCATCTCCTCAGTTTCTTCCTCCTACTCCTCAAATATGTATTATGCCCAGACCTATGCCATGTGCTTAGATATCCAAAATAATATTTATTGCTTGCTCATCTATCTCTTCACAGAGGACTTAATCTAATCTAAAAGAGAGAAGACACAAGAAAATGGAAAACACTGCTTAGCCTAATTCATCAAACAAATTACTGTAGGGGTAGTTCTGGTCTTGAACTGCCACCTGTGATATGATACACATGTGTGTTGTGCGGAAGGGTGTATATTTGTTTCTGTCCATGGTTTCTGGCTTGTCACTCCCATACCCGTTACAGTCTTTGGTTATGTTGTAGCACTTTTTGCCTCAGGAAACAGAATCTCTCTCCAGACCACCTGCCACTCTTCTTCCACCTGCCAAGGCAGGACTCCAATCTGACTGTGCGTCATAAGCCCCTCATTCCAGAAAGGGTCCCGCTCCATATCCTGGAGGTGGAAACACTGCAGACAGAGGCCAAGAAGAATCTGAGGAGACAGGCCTCTGTCAACCACATGTTGTCCTAGGCTGTCCATGCGTCAATCACGCCTAGGTAATGAAGTCTCCATAAAAGGCCCAAGAAAGCAGAGTTCAGAGTTTCTGGCCGCTGAACACATGGAGGCTACAGGAAGGTGAACGAGAACTCATCCAGGTGCTCGGAGGGTGGTGCACCCCGACTCCACTGGGACAGAAGGGCCTGTGCGTGGGACCCTTGTAGACTTTGCCCCCATGTATCTCTTCATCTGGCTGTTTATTTGTATCCTTTAAAATATCCTTTGTAATCAACAGGTAAATGTAAGTGTTTCCCAGAGTTCTGTGAGCTGCTCTAATAAAGTAACAGAACCCAAAGAGAGGTCACGGGAACCCTCACTTGGAGCTGGTCCATCAGGAGTTGCGGAGGCCTGGGCTTGCAACTGGGGGGAAGAAGGGAACACTCTTGGGAACTGAGAATCTGAGGCTGTCTCCCGGCAAAAAAACACGTCAGAATTGAATGAAAGCGCTCCCAAGTTGTGCGCTGCTTGGTGTGCGTGGAATCTCCCCCCAGCCCCCCAAGCACACACTTGTTCACAGAAATCTTCTGTGATGATGATTGTTGGGGTCTGGGAAGAGGATAGGAAAACATCTCTTTGAGGGTTTTTGTTCACACTCACATTGCATCTATCAAGGCTTTTACTTCTAGATTTCTCTCTCAAGGTCTGGGACTGCCACTAGAGAGGCATACATTCTGGACTCCAAATTCATCCTCACAATGCTTATATACTTCTGACTTTCTTATGTTTGACCATGCCTTCTGATTTTTCAGCACTTAGTTTTTAGCTCACTTTTCCTTTATTTCACAAGGAGGGTGAATGCAGTTATCACTTGTGCAGTAAGGAACAAAGATTAGAAGTTTATAAAAATTTTGGAGGAGGATCTTGAGGTCAAGGAGCTGTCTTCTGGGAAGCAGGGGAGTCAGTCATAGACATCGATGGAAAAAATGTTAGAAGCAAAAGTCCTGGGGTGTCACTTCAGGAAAGCAACCGCTTCCAGTCTGAAAACTGTTTAATCCCAATCCCTTATCACCTGCACATACAGCACTGCTCTACTGGAGAACCTTAAAACATTACAAAACTAGCGAACTGTGAAATAAACTCTTTTAATATTCTTTACAAAAAGTGGACTTAGGACAATTCAAATTCTTAGCAGCAGTAGAATTTGCTGTAAATTTAAGATATATCACTAATTTAGGAGCTATTACTGAAATAACAATGTTTGCTTTTTAACCTGAAAGTGAAACCCTACTAATGAGCATAATCGTAAAATAGCTTTATAAAAGCAAACTCAAAGTTAAAAAAGCTAATTTTTTTTTTTTTTTTGAGACGGAGTCTCCCTCTGTCGCTGGAGTGCAGTGGCACCATCTCGGCTCACTATAAGCTCTGCCTCCCGGGTTCACGCCATTCTCCTACCTCAGCCTCCCGAGTAGCTGGGACTACATGCACCTGCCACCACGCCCGGCTAATTTTGTGTACTTTTAGTAGAGACGGGGTTTCACCATGTTAGCCAGGATGGTCTCGATCTCCTGACCTCGTGGTCCGCCCGCCTCAGCCTCCCAAAGTGCTGGGATTACAGGCGTGAGCCACCGCGCCCCGTTAGGCTAAATTTTTATCCAAAATAAAGGCTTATTTTGAATAATTCAAAAGGAAAACAATTTATCAAAAAACAAAAGTATGTAACAGATAAATGCTAATTCTTACTTTTCCCCCTAACAGAAGAGCATAACCATGAACATTGCACACAGCAGTATTAACACATACCTGTTTTAGGATGTATTGCAAAGAACCCTTGTGGATTTCCACTTGTAATTCTGTACATGAGCTTGTCATTAGAGCTCAAATCTGGATCGAATGCCTCGATCTGGACCACAGACACATCTTTAGGAGAATTTTCCATGATTTCTGGGTAATAAACAGGCTCTGATGTCTGTGGGGCATTGTCATTGACATCCTCAACCTCTATGTAGATCTCTATAAACGATGAAAGAGGCACGACACCCTGATCGGTTGCAAAGACTGTTAGCCAATAATGGGAGGTCGATTCACGGTCCAGTCGATCTGACGTCTCTATGACACCTAGAGAGAAAAAAGAAAAACGTAAAGCAGCACGTCAACAACCAAAACTGCCAGCTTGAGAAAGTGTCAACAACTCCGGCTTACTGAGGGCTTTATATGCCTCTTACTAGGTGCATAACCTTGAGCAAGGTCACTAGCCTTTCTGTGACTCAGCTTCCTTTCTTCTAAAATGGAGAAAACAATAGCATGTTCAACTAACATGCGTATAATGATTAGAACACTTGGCACATAATACAGGCTGTGAAAGTGTTTGTTATCAGAATCAGGTGTCAGGCACTAAATGGAGCACTTTAAAAATATTATCTCATTGAAGTCTCAAAATAGGTGAGCACTAAGAGATCATCCAACGGCCCAACACTTCATTTTTTGATACGTGAAGTGTATAGTTGGTTGAGAAATGTGCTGACTTTCCTGGAGGCTACTCAGGACGCCAGAGCCATGGCCCAGATCTCAGACCCCACAGTCCAGCAACCCAGCTCCCCACGCTGTATCCGTGTGGCGGTCACTGTCTAAGGAAAAAGGCAGGAGCAGCAGCATCCTCCGGACAGCTCGGTCTGCACACATACCCCTTCTCACAGTGGCAAAGGCAACAAAGTGCAACCTTCAAAGTCCACAATAACAGGCTGCTCAGATCTCCTGAGTGTTGAGGTCCTTCTATTTCTTTCAATCGCCTCAAACAAATGGGAAGACAACCAGCATGCTATAAAAATATAAACTCTTCAACTACACTATAAACTCCAAAAGGGCAGAGGCCACGTCATCTTAAATACCAGTATCCCCAGCACCTTACATAAAGCACAATAATGTATTAAATACACAAGTGAAATCCCGAAGTATCTTATACAGGGTTGATAGAGAAAAGTCCTCAACTGGGACCCAAACTAGGATACATTTCTTAGTAAGTCAACTAGCAAGAGATGAAATTAGATGATTACAAAGAGGGTTAGAGTATCTGTAATGTTTTGGTCCAGCCACTGAAACCAGTCAAAACTTAACTTCAAGCCAGGATTTACCTCCTCTGGGGATAAGAAGCAGAAATAGCCATTTCTCTTTGGCAAGTCCCACCTTTTTATTCAGCGATGCAGTCTCGCCCTTTGTCTACCAAAAACATCTCACTGCACGTTTTCTCATGGATTGATCACTCGGAACTAATGATACTCCCAGTGTTCTACACCATGGTACAGGCTGGACTCTGCAAATGCTGAAGCTCTAGAATCCCTGAAGTTTCCCGTTAAACGCAAAATACTGTGAGAAAAATAACCAATTACCAATTTCACCTGTGCTCAGCAATGACACGTTTGGTTGACAAAAATACACTGTTGTAATTCATAATTTTGATCACACAAAATTAAATATTAACTTACTCCAGGTTAATATCAGAAAAACTCATTTTTTGAATGAAGGATAATTATATCTAATACCCCCAAAAGGACTTACAACTTAAAAATAGAAAACTTAGCTAAATAAAATGTGAAATTAATGAATCTTTATTGCCATTCAAAAGCATTACAATGATGTTATTGCTTCATTAATTCATACTGAACCTTCAGAAAGGCTGTATAATACTGCTTCTAGAAACATGGAAGAAACCTCAGAACCAAACAAAAAGGACCTAACTGGTTCCTCTGCACAGCAGACAACTGAAGATGAGCTCAAACATATTTCCCTTATTCTCTAACCCAAGCATAACCTACCCACACTCAACTGGTCTGCTAAATTAGCAAAATTGTATCTGTCTGTAGGCGCAAATAATAACCTTTCCGTTTCTCTGATTCATCACATCTATCCACAGATACAAAGACGTCAGGGGATAACAGAATGTTCTCTCCGGGAGGATCACACATTAATAAAATGTACACAGCACCCCCTGTGTGCTGCCACTTCATTAAAATGTAATAAAATTCACTTGACAGGTGAAGTATTATTAGAAAATCTCAAGAAGACAGGTACATGGTGCTTTAATCTACCTTTTTTGAGTTCTAATCCTCCACCAATTCATGCTTCTATCCACTGTTTTAAAATGTGCCCCTCCAAATGTGACATACAGGCATTTAAAAACGATAATTACAGAAACAATTTGCTCAGTGTTTACTAAATGTCAGGCCCTGTGGTAAGTGTCTCATATGCATTATCTTCTATAATCTTTACATCCAGCCTGCCTAGATATGTGATGCTATTAACTCCATTTCACTAATGAAAAACTCAGATTGAGAGAGATGAGGAACCTTCCCAGGGCCACGGTGAATGGCAGAGCTGGAGTGTGGATACCACAAATCTCTGTCTTCAGCACCAGCAACATCCTTGTCAGTCCTATGGCTGTTATGACAAAAGAGTAAGCAAAACTTAATGTGGTAATTCGGGAAAGGTGAGTCAAACGTCCTACTTCATCCATCTGTTTCACATGTCAGTATGCAGCAGGAATGTATTAAATGTTCACTCCTACACAATAGCTTTCTCTCATCTCAAGGGAAAAAAGAAATACGAAATGGAAATATATCACCAGCACATCTGAGGTGTGCAATCACAGACAGAAACAGCTACAATTTTCCATCGTGCCCTATTTCTAGTTTGGGCCATAAGCGTCCAGACTGCAGTGTGCAATTCTGAGATGGCTTCTACTGGGAGCGGTCCCTGCCGACCCAGCCACTGCACCACCAGGGGGTGGGCCACCAGGGGGTGGGGGACGGCCACGTCCATCAGGAGGGACGGTCAGAGTCCCCGGTAATCTGTGGATATTACTAAAGGTTAAGACTGATGCGACAAAGTGGCTCTATTCAAATATGGGAGAAAACTAGGATTGCGTAATTCGCAGGTAAAACAGTCAATACGAACGAAGTGAGATGCTGGATGTTCCTATTGCATGAATTCATGACTGTGTACTTTTAGAATGCCTATCGTGACTGCTGAGATAAGCTTCTGCTTCGATGCATTTTAATTATTACCTCTTTGTAAGATAAAAAAATTACTGAATACAACTTAAGGAGAACTATAAATTTCAACTGCCAAAGGGAAAGGAGGGCACGTCGAAGAATCTCATCTTCTAACCAAAATTCTCAGATTCCTCATGGACGCCAATCACGTTACTAGATGCTTTGCGTGCATTAAATCACTGAAACAACATGGAAGTTGCATGATTTTCATCCCCACTTTAAACATGAGGAAAGAGAAGCTTAGATCCATTAAGAAACTTGCTTAAGCCCTGGAGTGATGAGGAAACATGGCCAGGGTCAACAGCTAACTGGTGGGATGTGGAGCTGAGCCGGACCGTCGGACTCCAGGCCTCAGGGTCTTCTCCACCGGGCGGTGGGCTGTCACCACCGTCAATCAACAGCAACACTGTCGGACACCAAAGGTGCTGGGGACCTGGTGGGGCTACAACCATGAGGAAAGGCCACGAGGAGTTTCCCAGTGTGGAAAGAAGGGTCGTCCTTATTCGTGCAGGACAACAGAGAGGAGAGGATCTGAGGACTCGGCTCAGAGTTTCGGGGTTCAGTACCTAAGCGCTATTCTAGTCACTGCAGAAAGCCTTTGTATAGGCACAAAGTGGGTGGAGGGACGCCTTAAGCAGGCCAAGTTACTTTGTTTTCCGCTTTTTAACCTGTCAACCCAGTTGCAAGATACACTCTTCAGGAGCCCCGGGAAGAAACTTCCCGTGGGCCTATCGCGCTAGCCCGAGATCTCTCGGTCAAAGCCCTGAGCTTCCCATCTTGAATCAGGGGCAGGACGAAGGTCCAGGATGGCTGAGTGAGAGTCTAGATATGTGCGAAGAAAGACCGGGGTAGAGCTAGCCTTCGCCATCTCAGAATCAAGCATCGGACTGGGAACGCCTTCAAAACCCTCCAGTGCAACTCCCTTGTTCTTAAAGAACGTGGAAATGATTTGTCCAACTCCAAGAAGCTAAACATGTGGAGTGCAGAATCCAGAGTGAAGATCTCCTTAACCAGGGGTTCATCCCAATCCAAACCATTCTTTAAGGGAGCCCTGGTTTCTGCAGGGAGCGACACACCAGCAGTCTCCGAGTCTGACCCAAAGCTGCCGTTAATTGTGAAGTCACTAGGAGTTCTTGTTCCTACACCTTACCTTCCTTTCCCCAGTCCTTCCTAAAGCCTCAACTGGCATTTACAGATGACAGACTGATTTCTTCTGTAACTTTAGCAGTTATCTCAGTTCCATGAAGGAAACAAATGTTCACATTTCCATCAGGAAGACTTCTAATTAGTGCCTTTAACACAGAGAAAAACAAAAATAAAACTAAAGACGTCCAGCCGTCACTGGATGTGAATCAAACCATGATCATTCTCCAACCTCTCTCCCAACCTATTTCTCTTCATCCACGAATGTCCGCCAATCAGCTCTCAGTAAGTACTTTTTTTATATAGTGGGTTATAAACTCATGCTGGAGACAAAAGGAACCAACAAAAACTATAGTTTTTACAGGTATCTTTCTATTTACACGTATTCACTACCTCATCTGTTTGGCACCTATGTATATCCACCCCCACACTCTCCTCCGTGCTCTCCCTCCTGTCTTCCGCATCCCCTCCTCTCTGCGCTCCCTTCCTTCTCCCTTTCTGAAAGCAAACACAGCATGCAGCCAGCAGGTGCGTGGGCCCAGGCTGTGAGAAGCGAGGGGTGCAGCCCAGGCCTTCCGCAGGATTCCCGTCAGCCAGACGCCAGGAGCAACAAAGCCACGAGAGGGGTGACACGGAAACTCCGCCACTCCTGTCAGGAGGTTGCCATGCACACGCAGTGAGAGTGGTCGTGATGCTGCTGCGTGATGCTATGACGTGAATTTGGAGCACAGAAGACAGGCTGAGACAGGCTTCTTACGTGTGCCACTCAGCAGTGGCATCAGAAGCCACGCCTTTACTGGAATGAAGCATTACAGAAGGAATAAATGTCTAGCTTTCCAACCTTGAGAATACAATGAAGTTGTTAATAACCTGAAACATCTGAAAGAAGCCGGAAATTTGGAGTTATTAAGTAAGAATATTAATCATTCCAAACATACATACTCTCCAGGATTTCAAATCCACCACCAGATGTCACTATGGAAACTCATTGTAAATATGCATACAGTGAAGAACTAGACTGAAGGGGGAAAATGTGATTTCTAAAAGAGCTTGACCAATATAGTTGAAAATACAGCCCACAGCAAAATTTCTTTATGGAAGGATTCATTAATGTCCACTTATTTAATTAAATAGATACTGCTGTCTTTCCACAGCCTGATTATTCAGAGGTTACAGGGTTGCTCCAATAAATGGTTCAAAAGTAAATCAAAGTTTGAACTAACTCCTACACTCCCTGCCACTGCTGGCTGCTGCTGCTGCTAAGGAAGAGTCCTTGATCAGGAAAGGCCAGCATCCCTCCAGCCGACACAGGTGGAACAGGACTCTTGCAACACAGTAATTTTTAAGGCAAAAATAAAGTTACAGCTATGATGTTGGGCAAGAATAATTTAACTGATTCAAATTCCCATGGCCACAGAATACCTTTCCTCTGAGAATTTTCCTATTTTCTTTAACAGGCCTTGGTTCCCAGTCAAGCCTTAATGCCAAGGCTTTCAACAAAGCCTTGTTTTTTCTGATCCTCAGCTATTTCAGCTCAAAAATACTTATCATCAGCAACAACCCAGCACCATAAATGTGCAATATATCATGTTACATACTTAATTTTTTAAACTTTTCATACAATTGCTTAAGGCAGCACCTGTATTAAAAGCTGCTTTGTTCAATCACAAGAAAACCTTAAATGTGAGATATACTTTTAATGATATTTTCCCTCCAGGCAACAACAGACTACTAGAAACTCTTTTCTCCAATTCAATATCCTCAGCGTAAACAGAGTAACTCTTTTGAAAATATTTTCCCAAATATGAAAACGACACTCACTGAAAAAGAAGAGACATACCGTCAACACACCGGACAGCCAGTCTCTCTGCTGCTGCATACCATCATCTATAAATGGTTATTCAATTTTTCCTGCTAATTATGCAAAGACTAAACGTCTCCGAATTGTCACATTAAATATTAATCACTAAAAGACAACAATTCTTCCTTAAAATCAAATTGTAAAAGTAGACTGTAAGCTTCCTATTCGAATGCAAACTTTTTAAGGACAGAGAATTGTTACGTGTTTGGTTCAAGGCCAGGTCAATAGTGAGTGCTTAAGAAGCAGGTGTTAAAAAAAGGATATCCATTACACACAAGGAAAGGATGAGAAGCAGTCACAGGCAAGAGGCGCCCAGAGAGAGGTAACTAAATGTCGTGTGGGAGCCTGGACCACAGAAGGCACCTTAGGTAAGAACTCAGAAAATCTGCATGTATTACGGACTTTAGTTAGTAACAATGTACCAACACTGATTCTTTAATTGTAACATCTTACATGCTAATGTAAGATGTCAACAACAGGAGAAGGAGGGCAGGGAGCAGGGAGTTACATGAGCACTCCACCTTCTGCTCCACTTTTCTGCAAATGTTTTATTTTTTTAAAAAGGTTGTCTATGAGGGCTCATAATATGTAGATTGTTTCCTCCTTCAATTAAAAACTCTCTTGAACTTACTTGTTTTTAATCTCATTTTCATTAAATACTAGATTTAGACTGATAATGTTAATATTTCTACATCTTGATGATACCTTGAGAGAGCCTAATGTGTGTATAAGAAACTTTACATGTTAGAGGCTAAAGATTTAAATAACAATCTAATTCAAAATATAATGTACTGTAAATTAAGAAAAAATTATTACTTGTTTTGCCTATTATATACAAAGAAAAGCTGTAAAATGAGTTTAATACAAAAAGCAAAATTTCTGCAATTTAGCCTTTCTTTAAAATAACTGGGCCGGGCATGGTGGCTCATGCCTGTAATCCCAGCACTTTGTGGGGCTGAGGCCAGCAGATCACCTGAGGTCAGGAGTTAAAGACCAGCCTGGCCAACATGTTGAAACTGCATCTCTACTAAAAATACAAAAAATTAGCTGGGCGAGGTAGCAGGCACCTGTAATCCCAGTTACTCGGGAGGCTGAGGCAGAAGAATCACTTGAACCCGGAAGGCGGAGGTTGCAGTGAGCAGAGATAGTGTCACTGCACTCCAGCCTGGGCAACAAGAGTGAAATTCCATCTCAAAATAAATAAATAAATAAAAATAACGATACCAGTTTGACATGCAGTATTATCTCATAAATCAAAACATTTGAATTCTTTTAGAAACAATTCAGTAGATTGTGTGTGTGTGTGTGTGTATGTGTGTGTGTGAACATACATTTAATGTTCTTGCTTCTGCCATCAGTTGGCAAAGTTATGTTACTACTGTGGACTAAAATAGAACAAGAAATGAAAAAACAGGAGTCTACTGGGCTGAAGGCATTTAAGACTCTAAAATGGCTATTCAGTCTACTTTCTCAGGGAATGACACAGGAAATGCTCTCAGAACTAAAATCAACATTTTTTACTTTCCTTTCACCCAAAGTTTATATTACTATTTACTTCACTGGAGTTGCTAATCATAAAACATAAGGAATATGTAAAGACCAATGTTTAATAGTTTATTTTGCAAGAGAAGGAGAAAAACAAGTTCTAGTACTTTTAAAAATAGAATGTTCTATTATGTGTGTATACGTATATTAATAATTAAAATTTTAATGGCTAGAGACCACTTCTATAAATATTTTATGTTTTTGGTAATAAAAAAAAGTCAAAATAAGTAAAAGAAAATAAGTCAACTAAGAAGCACCCCTCATGGGCCAAACTGCTAGGCAGTATACTCGTGTACCGTACAGGTACTCCTCTGCCCCCTTACTGGTAAAAATACAGTAAATCACGTATAATTTCCTTCTCTCCAGTTTAACTGAAGTCATGTCAGTGACCACCATGACCCAATATTTCAAAACCAGTGATGCGCCAACGAGTGCCATTTTTTGAGAAGCCATCTGTATTGTGAGCAAACTCAAGAGGCCTGATGATGACTGATGGGGATGGCAACATAACAGCATATATGGACTCATGATACAGCAGAGAAGAACTTCTTATACATCAGCTCATTTACTCCTTACAGCAACCCTAAGAAGTAGGTAACATTATCATATCCTATTTCATAGAGAGGAAACAGAACAAGCAACTTGCCCGAAGTCACACAGTTCATTAGCAGGGAACTGGGATTCAACCCTAAAAGTCAGGTTCCAGACAACCGTGCTAAATGTTTTGGAGTCCCTGGCTGCCCCTCAATTAGAGCAAAGATTATGGGGCAACTGAACGCAACCTGCAAATTTCACCAGAGAAGTTGTGACTTGAATGCCATCCAGAAATGTAGCTGCCAGACGCTGTTTTCCCAACATTTGAAAATCTGGGCTAACGCGAGTTTCATTGTATCAGGCCGGAAAAGGAATGGACTTATTATATGATGGTACATACACAGCTTTAAAAAAGAAGACATGTATATTAATTACACGGAAGAATGTCAGTGATACAGAAATTGAGTGAAAAATGTAAATGCATAATATATAAAATATGATGTTTGTTACTGCTGTTCAGAAAAATTTTTTTAAACACACACACACAATTACATATGCAGAGGAAAAAGTTCCGAAATAAACAAGGTGATCAGCAGATAAAATCAATCCAGTGAACAGCAACTTTTTAATCTCTAAATTTCTGTAACCATGGATTTAAAAATCTGTATTTAAAATGTATACAATAAAAGTCAAACAAAACAATATCTCAGCCCAATATGAGAAGGTTTTATGTATAGAACCTTCTTGTTTTATTTTTCTGTATATGTCTTAGATGTACTTTCACTTTTAAGTATTTCTGCTTCATTAAAATTGAGTAGATGTATGACAATGGATATTCTGGCAGCTTCGATAACTTACACTAAAGTATTATATATGTAACTACTTACGCAAAGCTTTAGGTCTAAGAAATTCTATAATCACATTGCCCAGAGTTAGATCGTAAGTTAATGATAAAAGGAAAAGCAAAAACGCAACTGTCACTGTTTCCATTATTTAGATTGCCTATTTAAATCATTTTAATTAAAACATATACCTACCAATTCTTTTAATTAAGATTGCTGCAATCACTTTAAAATTAGCTGAGGAAGCTTTCTGACTTGCAAACTTATGAACACGTATTATTAATTAAGTGCATCATCAGATTTTAAGCATCATGTTTCAAGGCCAGGGATTTCTTTAGCTGTGCAAAGAGTCACTCCCAGGGTGAGCTCTGCTAAACCATGTCATCCCACTGTGTTGAGGAGTGACTCCAAGTTCTGACTTCCCTGTCAGAATCATTAATATTGTTAATGATGGCTTTTGTGGATAAGCTCTCCTTTTAAAGAGGATCACCTTGGGTAGAAAACCTTATCATCTGGACACCTATTAATTGGATAAAATTACATCCACAAGACAGCCTTTGGAGGCATTAAGATACAGAAGATATATTTTACCTGCCAGTGGCAAAGCTTCTAGAAGTCTGTTGTAAATTTTAGAAGATACGCAATTTCAGTGTTGACTATTCTTCCCACCTTACACGGACTGGATGCAAAAGCTTTAAGATGCCCTACTGTTTAATCTTCACAATTCATTGGTTAGCCCAGTGGTCTCTCCTCATTTTCCATACTCAGAAGCAGACGCTTAAGGCTCAAAAGTCACTGGTCTAAAGTTATTTACCCAGTAATAAAGTAACCAATGAATTAATGGATTACCTTACCAGTTAGTCATCTTAGAGCTTTGCATCTAATAACTTAGCCTGAAAAGTTAAGGGAGTCATCCTAAGTTATCCAACTTTAGTAGCAGAGAAGCCAGAACCCCAAACCTGACTGGCTCCAGAGCCCACACATCAAACCACAGGATACTATGAGATGCAGAGCTGTGATTCACAGTCAGGTCTGACTCTCCTCAATCACTCACTGTTAGTGGACAAACAGGTAACACATCCACCAAGGTGGACCAGCACTTGCCTGCGGGGAGGAGCGACGGAACTTAAATTATAACTCAACTAAAGGAAGGCCAGACAGATCCATGTACAAAGTTCAAGAACTCCACGTGACCAGGACCATTTAGGAGAGAAAAGAAAAAAGGATATAAAAAAAGAATCCAACATTGCTCTCTATTTAGGAAGTTACTATGTTTATCATATCATCTTCATGTGTTAAAATGCAGTCAGGTACAGTGGTTCAGGCCTGTAATCCCAACACTTTGGAAGGCTGAGGTGGGTGGATCACATGAGCCCAAGAATTCGAGTACAGCTTGGGCAACATGGCAAAACCTCGTCTTTACAAAAAATAAAAAAATTAGCTACGCGTGGTGGCAGGCACCTGTAGTCCCAGCTACTTGGGTGCCTGAGGCAGGGGGATTGCTTGAGCCTGGTAGGTCAAGGTTGCAGTGAGCCGAGATGGTGCTGCTGCACTCAAGCCTGGGCAACAGAGTGAGACCTTGTCTCCAAGAAAAAAAAAAGAAAAAAAAAAAAAAGAAAGAAAGAAAAAACAAAAACCCACATAGGCTAAATTAATATTAACTGAAATATACTATGTGTAAGTAGGTATAAGGCATTATACTAACAATACTGAATCTAACTCTGAGAATATCATAACTGAGTCTTGAATACTATTATTAACTATTAAAAAACTGAGTGGTAGGTAGCAGATCTAGAGCTCTAAACTGTAAATCAGCTGTAAAAGTTTTGTGGCAGATCAACAGAAATGTTTTAAGGAAAAATCCTCTTCAGGAAAGAAATCTCATTGAAAACAAACAAAAAAAAAAACTAGCCTCAGGCATGGTGGTGTGTCCTGTAGTACCCCAGTACTCAGGAGGCTGAGGCAAGAGAATCGCTTGAACCCAGGAAGCGGAGGTTGCAGTGAGTTGAGACTGCACCACCGCACTCCACCCTGGGCAATTAAAAAAAAAAAAAAAACAGTCAAATGTAGTGGCTCACGCCTGTAATTCCACCACTGTGCACTCTGGGAGGCCGAGTTGGGAGGATCACTTGAGCCCAGGAGTTCTAGACCAGGCTGGGCAACATGGCAAAACCCTGTCTCTATTAAAAATACATAAAAAATCCGTCAGGCATGGTGGCACACACCCGTAGTTCCAGACTGAGTTGGGAGGATCACTGAGGCTGCAGGGAACCATGATCACACCACTGCACTCCAGCCCAGGTGACAGAGGGAGACCCTGTCTAACACACACACACACACAAACAACCAATTTTAAAAAACTGTACCTTATACTATCCTCTTCATCAACAAGTGACTTAATGTTGTTTGTACTGGCTTGGATCTTAATCTGGAACCTGGCATTACTGATTTGCACCTGTTTTAATTCATTCAACATAGAATGAGTTTCCACCATGTGCCAGGTGTGCTACAAGTTGCAAAAGAGGCAAAAAGGAGAGCAAACTGGGGTCTCACGAGAAGACAGTTAAATAAAAGAGTAATTTATTCCTTGGACCAGCAGAGAGGGAAGGAAAAGAAGGGTGCCTGTTTGAGAAGGGAAACATAGTATTTTAACAACGAGGTACCTTAAGAATTATTTTCCATTTATTATTTAAGTATCTTTTACACAAAGGCCAAATAAATCCTTTCTTCAGTTATGAGTTCCTGCTTGAATTTTATAATGCAAGGTAATAAAGTGATTAAAAAGAAATGTCAATTCATTTTGTGAAAAACAAAACAAGAAGAGGATACGCAAGAAAAACTGTGAGTTATACGGATGAGTTAATTTTATCTTCTTCCTGTTAATATTTTCTAATGTTTCTAGAAGAAATATATATGCATTATATAAAAATATTTTTTAAACCAACATGTATAAAGGGTTAATCTGAAGTACATTAGGAGAAGTCAAGGAATTTCAGAAATGTAAAGGCAACTTCTAAAAGTTAGAGTGACTTACAGGTTTTCATAGGCTGAATAACAACTGGCTAAAGCACTTGTACTGCAAAGTGTGTTCCAGCATGAAGACAAGGCACTATTCAATGATTAAAATGTCAGTTGAAATGACTAAGCCTCATGCCAAACTCCTTCAAGCACTCCCTTGCTAAAGAAGGAATGGAATGAGATTCCTCCTGCTACAGTCAAGCACTACATTGGTCACTGTATAAACAGAACTCTCTCCAAAGAGACAGTTGTCTCTGGAGTCCTAGAATGCACACAGCTGGTAGGAGAACCAGCTTTCCTGTTTCTAAGGTTTCTTTAGGCACCTGCAAACAGATTACAAATACAGAAAACCGCAACTATTGCTCTCACAATAAAACCTAAGAATTATATGCAACTCAGCTCTACAAAAAGGAAGGTGTGTTTTACAGGAAACGAATGCCAACTGAAGCAAATAAAAGTCCCACTGACATTTTGGTCCCTGTGGTCATGGACTGTATGTACAAGCTGCCCCCTTGCCCATCCATTCCCAAGTAGCATTTTTCTTTACTCCAGCCTCCACTTTTATCAAATTTTTAAAAACTTTTTTCTATTAAATTTTATTTCAACCACAAAGCAGTTCTTAAATTTTAATTCAAATCTTTAACCTTTAAAAATTGCAAACTGAAGACGAACTATTTACAAGCAGTATTCAGCTACTTCTAATATCCAATCTGCTGCCAAACCCAATACCTGTTAAGACCTCAGAAACTTAAGTTAGGTCAAGCTGACCCACTCCTGAAGTGCATCGCTGACACTGATAACCTAGGAGGAACTCCAGGTATGTCCTTTTATGCTAACGCTTCACAGTAAATCAAACACCCCATCTAATAATCTAAATGCACTGCAAGATTTGATGTTAAACCTTGCCAAGAATCTTCGTTAAAGCAAAACATCAATTTGTAAATGCATATTAATCCCACAACTCGCCTGTTTTCTAAACTCAGGTTTTTGTTTTTTTCTTTTTATGAAGAACGGTGTAACATACTTAGATAAACTGAAGATTTCTAATTTGGCACTTTTTTGAAATCACAAAAGAGGGCACACCTGTATGTATCAGGATTCTAAAATTGAGAGGTAAGCAATCAGAACTCAACAAACCTCCTACAATACCCAGTATATCCTCAGAAATGGAACAATCACAACCAAGATTTCTTAGTGGTAACCGCGGGGCAGACAAATGAAGTATCTAATCTGCACTATTTTAAGCAAACAGGAAACAAATCTCATAAAGTACTCTGAAACAGAATTTCAACAGGAGGAAAACGAATTACTGCTAATTCATCAGTTTAGAGACTATGAAGACAGTTCTTGCTGGAGACATTAAAAGACTATGTAAGAATAGATTGGCAAGTCTCAAATAACTGTCATGTGTCTACATTACTAAAAATTAAAGCACAGAACTGAAACAAGAAGAAATGAAAAGTAGAGAATAACTTCAGTAGTTCTTATATTATCTCTGTCCTTAACTTCCTCTGAGGGCAAAGTCGTTCATTAAGAGAGCTGTTCTTTAACAAAGTAATAATAAACATTTCATTTGAGAGTGACATTTTCTTCTTTAATACTAACCATTAATAAAACAAAGTGATAACAGAAGATGTAGAATATGAAAATAAACATCACAGGGTTATCAAGCAGTTGAAAAGTTTATATTCAAACTAACCACTAGAAAAAACAAATTCAAAAACACACAAATGTTCATTATAACACACTATTTATAATTAAGTAGCAGGGTGGTTACTAAAATATATGTATCAGAGAAGATAAAAATACAAATAAATAGCTAGGCACAGTGGCTCATGCCAGTAATCCCAGCACTTTGTGAGGCCAATCTAGTAGGATCCTTGAGCCCAGGAGGTGGAGGCCAGCCTGGCCTACTGTATTAATTTATTATAATATAATAATAAATATATATTTATTATTGTAAATTAATGTAATAGAACATTATATATCATATTATAGATGAATATATTCTATTATCACTTTATTTTATACATGTATAGATATGTAAATATATTACATAATGTCATTAATATCAATTATTATATTATTACATATTATATGTTATTAATATATTACTTATATATGTATTATATACATAAATATATATACATAGGCCTGCGTGTAAGAAATTACAGGGAAAGGCAAGGCTGTGGAGAAACAGGAACGCTTTTACACTGTTGGTGGGAGTGTAAATTAGTTCAACCATTGGGGAAGACAGTGTGGTGATTCCTCAAGGATCTAGAACCAGAAATACAATTTGACCCAGCCATCCCATTACTGGGTATATACCCAAAGGAATATTAATCATTCTACTATAAAGACACATGCACAGGTATGTTTACCGCAGCACTAGTTACAATAGCAAAGACATGGAACCAACCCAAATGCCCATCAGTGATAGACTAGATGAAAACGTGGTACATATACGTGATGGAATACTAGGCAGTCACAAAAAGGAACGAGATCATAGTGCCCTGTAATTTCTTCAGTGACTGGATCAATAAAAGTACCTTTTGTTTTAAAAAATATTCAGGCTGGGTGCGGTAGCTCACACCTGTAATCCCAACACTTTGGGAGGCCAAGGTGGGCGGATCGGTTGAGCCCAGGAGTTCAAGACCACCCTGGGCAGCACTGTGAGATGCTGTCTTTATAAAAATTAAAATTAAAAAAAAATGCAGCCTTTTGTCCTTGGTTCCTTCAACAGCTCCAGAATATAGAAGAGAACCTTACGTTATTTTTAACAAGCCCCTTTCAAGCAAGCCTGGGCTTAAGTGAATGAAGTGATTTTTAGAAAATCACTGTAACTAAAGGATGGGGGCTGGCTGCCGGGGAACCCATGTGATTAGCGGGCTGGAACTCAAGAGCCCCACCCGGTCCTCTAAGAAGGAAGAGGACCTGAAGGTTGAGTTGACCCCTACTGGCCAATGATTTTATCAACCTCACATACCTAATTAAGCCTCCATAAAACCCCTAAAGGACCAAGTGAGAGGGGCTTTCCAGAAGGTGAAAAGAACACCTCCCCCAGCCAGGAGGGTGGTGCACCCCAGCTCCACAGGACGGACGCTCACGTACTTGCAACTTGGAACCCTTCCAGACCTTGCCCTAAGAATCGCTTCATCTGGCTCTGTTCATTTGTATCCTTTATAGTAAACCGTAAACATGTTTCCCTGAGCTTGGTGAACTGCTCTGGCAAATTAATGAAACCCAAGGAAGGGGTCATGAGAAGCTGGTTTACAGCCACTCTGTTAGAAGCACGGGTGGAACAACCTGGAGGGTGCACATAGCATCGTAAGTGGGAGCAGTCTTGTGGGACTGAGCCTCACCCTGTGGGATCTGTGACTGTCCCCAAGTAGATGGCATCGTAAGTGGGAGCAGTCTTGTGCGACTGAGCCCCATCCTGTGGGATCTGTGACTGTGCCCAGGTAGATGGCATCGTAAGTGGGAGCAGTCTTGTGCAACTGAGCCCCATCCTGTGGGCTCTGTGACTGTCCCTAGGTAGATGGCATCACAACTGAATTACAGGACACCCAGCTGGTATCTGTAGCAGAAATGATTGCTTGTTTAATGTGGGGGTCGGCCAGGAGTGGTGGCTCACACCTGTAATCCCAGCACTTTGGGAGGCCAAGGCGAGTGGATCACAAGGTCAGGAGATCAAGACCATCCTGGCTAACACGGTGAAACCCTGTCTCTACTAAAAATACAAAAAATTAGCCGGGGGTGGTGGCTCATGCCTGTAATCCCAGCACTTTGGGAGGCCGAGGCGGGCGGATCACAAGGTCAGGAGATGGAGATCATCCTGGCTAACACGGTGAAACCCTGTCTCTACTAAAAAAACCCAAAAAATTAGCTGGGCATGGTGGCTGGCGGGCACCTGGAGTCCAAGCTACTCTGGAGGCTGAGACAGGAGAATGGCGTGAACCCGGGAGGCGGAGCTTGCAGTGAGCCCAGATTGCACCACCGCACTCTAGTCTGCGTGACAGAGCTAGAGTCGCAAAAACAAACAAACAAAAAAAATGTGGGGGATGGAGACACATCTGGTGTCAGAAGCATGTTCTGAGAGTCTAATTCAGGAAACTGAGTTTGTTTTCTATCCATAGGCAGGAAGTATCTCACATCTTATTTAGAAAACGCTGCTTTTTCCAAAACCTAAACACAAATTCAACATGGAAAAAAAAAAATAGCATAGTACTTAAAACATTGTTGCCATTCCTAAAGCTCAGATATTTCCAGCTCATGACAGAGTATCAGATATACAGGTTCAAAAGGAAAAGCATGCATGCTTTGTTATCAAGTCTACAGCTTTAAAGATGATTTTTGAAAAATGACTTTGTGCTAAACTCTTGGATAGAAATTGCCTTTTCATTCAGTAAGTTATGACAGAGGCGGTGAAGAAATCATATATTTTTTCCCACTTATTTTATTGCATTGGTTGGTTTGATGTAACAGGCTATTTATTAACATCTGAAACTCAAAAAAGTTTTTTAAAGGTGCCATCTAAACAACTACTTCAATTCTCAACCATAATTCACAGACCCAGTAAACTAACCTGTTTACCGCTAACTATTCCCAGTAATAGAAGATAATAAGTTTTTCCAATGCTTGCATTACATAATTAGAAAAGGGAAAAATCCCAACATGACGAAACTTAAAGCCTCGATTCACTTAACCTAATATTAAAGAGATTTTTAAAGATATTCACTTGATAAGCCTATTTTGAAATAATGCTGGCATATCCCTGGCTGTAATTATTATTATTATTATTATTATTATTTTTTTGGAAACAGAGTCTCGCTCTGTCGCCCAGGCTGGAGTGCAGTGGCCGGATCTCAGCTCACTGCAAGCTCCGCCTCCCGGGTTCCTGCCATTCTCCTGCCTCAGCCTCCCGAGTAGCTGGGACTACAGGCACCTGTTACCAGGTCCGGCTAATTTTTTGTATTT
Source organism: Rhinopithecus roxellana (assembly GCF_007565055.1). Lineage (NCBI taxonomy): Eukaryota > Metazoa > Chordata > Mammalia > Primates > Cercopithecidae > Rhinopithecus > Rhinopithecus roxellana. Next base: position 107,157,077 of record NC_044550.1, on the reverse strand, counting down.
TTAGTAGAGACAGGGTTTCACCGTGTTATCCAGGCTGGTCTTGATCTCCTGACCTCGTGATCCGCCCGCCTGGGCCTCCCAAATTGCTCGGATTACAGGCGCGAGCCACCGCGCCCAGCCCCCTGGCTTTAATTATTGTCTTTAAAAAAGAAATACAATTCAACAGACTAACCTAATCATCTCAAAAAGACATGCAAAGAGGACTAATGTTGAGAAGCAAAGGCTATGCCATCCTATTATGTTCTTTAGTAAGATAAAACTAACCAATTCAAGTAATACAGCATATAACAAAACCATGAAATCTGACGATGACTGAATTTATCATTGCTGGTGACACCACCGCGAAAACACTGGATAGGCTTTAATTACACACGATCGTTTCTGTACTGTTTCTCTCTTTAGGCACCACTCCTCCCTTGCCCATCTGGAAGGGAAGAAAACACCGCCAAACACCTTTACGAAGGCACATGTAGTGGACAGTTGCCCTCCTACACGAACACTACCTCATAACGTTCCAAGTTCTAAAGCATGGTGTTTGGTTATCTTAAATAATCAAACCAAAGAAGCAGCAAAGAACAAGAATTAAAAGAGAGCAATAAAAATCATCTAGTGCAACCCTCTAATTTTACAGATAAGGAAGCCAAGGTCCAGGGAATAAATGACTTCATAGGTTATCAGGTTGCAGAGCTTGAATCAAAGCCATAACCAGAACCCAAGTCTCTTTAAATCTCAGTCTACTTTCGAGAGTGGCACCTAGTAGTGAGGTGCATGCTTGCATTAACACAAATCTCCTAAGACTGAAAACGGCTTTTCTGATTGGTGAGGGAAATGCTTAACATTAGGAAAAGCAAGAGTCAATGATACTATCTCAGAGTTAGTATCTGCCAACCAAATCCTAAGAAAGCTTAAAAAATAATCCGCTCTACCTTAACATGGTATCAATGACCGACTTAGTCACACATCCCAATCACTAGACAAGAATATTACTGAATTATTTTGGAATTGTGAGGGAAACAAGAGTGAATGTAGGTTTTATTCTCAAAGGCTGTTACTTCAAAGTATTGGTCCTATAACCAATCATCCTTACAGCATGCCTGTTAACTGTCCCAACTCAGCATTTTAATAAATGCATGACTTTGACAATTTATTATACCTCTCTATATTTACTATTTATATCTATATTTATTATTCCTCCTGTTTAAAAGTGGGAGATATACGGGTTATAAGAATTACTATAAAAATAAAGGTATTTAATCTATTAAATCTATTTTGATGTTTAAGAAACTAAAGCAAAACCAAGATTTAGAAAGATTCTTAAAGAGGTATAACGCCTTAATCCCTAACCTCTGTATTACAAAGGATGCTATTATTCCAGACAGAAACTGGCTACTAACAGAAATCACATTATTATGAAAGTGGCATTCGGAATAGAACTCAGAATCACTTACAGTAAAGACCAGGTGACTATTCCTTATAAAGACAAGGGACTAGCATCAGCAGTGCTCTAAAGTGAAATACATACATACGTGCAGCACAAAAGAAATTTAGAATCCTGCGGCAACTTTGTTCACTGAGACACATAAACGAGTTATTTCAATTAACAGTATAAAAAACTTTCAACGTGCACAGTACACATCAATACCGTTGAAGTGGCAGTGAGGTCTGCCATAAACGTTCCCTCCAGCCCCAGTGAAGAGCCACTTTTATAAAACATTTCAAAGTTTCATTTCAATGAAATGATAATAAAAACTAGGAAAAGTAAAATAAGGAATTTCTGGGACAAAGAAAGGAACAGTAGTCCAACTTTGCCTCCATAACTATCTTTCTTCACTTATTTTCATTACATTTTGTCAAAACTCCTTTTCCAGAACTGGTTACAGATCTACAACTAAAGACTAACCAAGTTCAAAAGAAGTCATTGCTAGAAGATATCATGATTACCAAAATAAAAATAAAGCATAATGGGTCGTGTTTAGTCACCCAACATATAAAACTACTCGTTGTCGTGCGGAGGAGATAAGGGATGCTGGATGATCTCCTCATCTAGCGGCCGGGAAGAAAATCTAGTTGCCACCCAGAGTCAGGAATAGGAATCAGACACCTCCTAAGATTTCTCTCAAAATATTATTACTGATCTTCTGAATTGCTAAAAGTTGTAAATGTTAGCTGGGCGTGGTGGTTCACGCCTGTAATCCTAGCACTTTGGGAGACTAAGGTGGGTGGATTACCTGAGGTCAGGAGCTCGAGACCAGCCTGGCCAACACGGGGAAACCCCATCTCTACTAAAAATACAAAAATTAGCCGGGCGTGGTGGGGGGCACCTGTAATCCCAGCTACTCGGGAGGCTGAGACAGGAGAATTGCTTGAACCCGGGAGGCGGAGGTTGCAATGAGCCGAAATCACAGTACTGCACTCCAGCCTGGGCAAAAGAATGAAACTCTGTCTCAGAAAAAAAAAAAAAGTTGTAAATGTTTCTAACAAGAAGCGTATGCATGAAGACAGACTTTTTGGAAATAAAAACATGCTTCTGAAAGAAAACAACTGCTTTTAACGATCTGCTTTAAAGCAGTTAAAACAGCAATCTTATTTCAAGGGTTTACATCCAAAAGAAAGTCTGTTAGCAAAGAGGACACTGGGTCTGGCAGGACATGGCCACTGAAAGGAACAGCACAACGGATCAGAGGAACTTCTTTCTTCTTTTCTCCTTGTCATCAGTGACTACAAACATCACTGAGGGCCCCACGGGGGAACCAGGCTGAAAGCTTGGACTGGGATAAAAACTAGCGATGGGACTCTGGGACAGCGGACAGTCAGCAGCAGGAAAAAGGAAGAGCGTGTGCCACAAAACAGGGAGTCCTCTCCTGTGGTAAGGCAGGGTCACTCCCGTGTAAGGGGTCCTGGACTGACTGCCCTGGTATTCCTACCATTCACCTTCAGCCACAGACCACAGCCTTATGTCCTGGCCACACACCTACCTCACTTACCTCATCCCAGACCTTCTGCCACACAAGCTTGTGCTTCGGGACTACTATTATCTCCTCTGATTAAAAATTGTCTTCAAAGAGCTGGCTCTTCGTTCTTGTCATTCAGGTGACCACTCCATCAAAAATCCACTAACATATTGCCCTGTTTTCCTCCACAGCACCACTCAGCTGAAACTGTACGTGCTTTTCTCATCTCTGTGTTGACTCATGTCTCCTCTCTCCAGAAGGAAAGCTCCAAGAAGGACACAGTACCATCTACCTGGTAAACTGTGGAGTCCTGGGCACCTAGAGCAGGTTCTGGCATCCTACATGCGGTCAATAAACGTCAACTATCAAATGAATGAATGCATGGAAAGGCATTCACCCAAGCCTTCCTGCACCCTCTGAAATCTTGCCTCTGTGAAATTCTCCTAAAGTTTCGCCTTCAAAGGCCACTGGTGATTTCTCCAAAGCCTTTTCCCTTCTGGGACCTACAGCAGGACTTGCAGCTCTGACCTGCGGCCCTTGGAGCACGCACACTTGACACTCTTCTCCCTTTCACTCTCATTTCCCCACAGCCTCCTCCTAGGGTTCTAGACTAGCCCAATAAACCACTTCTCCCTGTGGTCACAGACCCATCAAGGATCATCAGAATGGAGAGCTTCACTCTACTCTTTCTGGAGTTATTATTAATCCTTTCAGGTATCAGAGATCCCTATGAAAAATGTAAAAGCGGCTCAATTCCCTCAGTGACCCCTCCAAAAGCTTCAGAGGGAATTTTTTTAATCACAAAATACTGCATGTAATATTTCACAAAACTGAGCTTTTCAGCTGTTTTTCAATAGTTACAGAACAGTAAGATTGCTACTTCATTAAATCCACTGAGCCAACACACAGGCATTACATAATTCATTTATGCAAATAATTGAATAAGTAAATTAAGAGTTTAGACAGAACTATAAACATATGCTTACCTACTTAAGGAAATAAGCCAGGATTTTTCTTGTTTACTGTATTTAAGAACGTATTAAATCTGTAAGAAATTCTTCATTACACAGGAGTCTTAACTACCAATTCAGTTAGGTCATTATGAACTATGGGTATTTGACAACATTAAACCACATTCTCTTGTTTTTTAATCTTCTCATCTAGACTGAATCTCCTCTCCAATTATAACTCTAACCAATCCCAGATGAAGGCTCCACTGCAGTTATAGGAGTGCTTCCGTGCTGGACCCTGGGAAGGGGATGCTTTAGAAGGGCCAGGACAGTACCGGGGAGGGGGTACTCTTGCAGCATACGAGACTTACTAGGGCCATGAACTCTGCTCCTCCCAGGGACGCACCTGCCTCGACCGGAACACTGCCATGCACAGAAAGTGGAACCGATGCTCGGCCCATTTTCAACAGAATGAAACAGCTACCACATTTCTTTAGGACACTTTAAATAATTACCATGTATTTTCCAAAGCAATCAACATTCCTCTCACAAGTGAATGACTGGATGTTAATCACTAACTTGGGGGATAACAGGAAAAAACAAACAAACAAAAAAACCCCAAACTCCCTTTTTACCCCACCAGCATTAACGCAGCAGCGAGACACTTTCAGACACGGAATACAAACAGAGGAACACTTGTTTAAATTTAACAAATTTGAACAAAAAGGGTCACCTCTGGATAGGGTGTAACATATTAAACAGAGGAGGTGTGGTTTTCATTTGCTATTCTGTTTAGTTTTGACTAACTGGAAATGTTCATCTCTTCTTATTTCAGCAACTCATTTTATGCCCACAACCAAGTCATGAATTCAGGAAGGAAGCAGGCAAGTCTGATCTGTGCATGAAACATTATCTAAAGGGAAGAAAGTCAGCCGGTGCCCTCGCTAATCCCTTGGGCAAGAAAGGTAAAGTATACAGCCACGGTCTCAAAGCCGGAATGACACAGGAGTAACCAGGAGCGCACATTCCTGCCTTATCTGGCGTGACTTTGATTCACCTCACCTTTCTGTCATGACAGGAAGGGCACTCCAAGGGCACTGCACTGAGATCAAACACAGCATTCCAGGAAGGCAAAGGCTCTTCTCACAGGGAAAGGAAGAATAAGCCTTACATTTCATGAATGAATAAGCTGTAATGAAGCATTTCTATGTCCTTAAATAAAATTTCGAATTGCTGATAGGATATGGAACTGCAGAGAACGTTAAACCACCACTACAATGACAGCAACTCAGCCAAACTCCTCTATTTTTCAGGAACACCATAAAATATATGAAGGCTAAAAATTCCTACCTCAAATGAAACATCTTCACTGAGATTTTCTAAAATTCACAGCAGAGTTTCCAACCAGCATATGTGGCCTGGAGTTACTTTAGTGTTTCTGATGACATTCCTCAGGTAAGAATCACACAGTCAGTATTTTCTGACTTTGGTTAACTTTTCCTTTGAATGCATCTCAGAGGTTCCTTTAACTTTTCGAAGCACTTACCCAGTGGTTATTTTCGACCTGCAAAATGCCTTCTATAGATGGTATTCTACAATTAAAACATAACTGTGATTTCTATGAAACGAACATACATTTGGCTACTGTAAAAGACAGTCAAGACATCTGTAAGAGACTCATCTTCCCTTCAACTGAGGCGAGCAATGTTCTCTCTCCTGAAAAAGGCAATACTGGCAGGTCCTGAGGTTTGCTCCATTGGGTAGGTGGCATATGTAGATGAGTCCGTCTCTAAGCAGCCAGCAAGCTCTAAGCACAACAGTTGTGAGAATTTCTATAAAGAAATCTACTTCCCGCAGTTAAACTCTCTACACCAAAGTAAATTCATCAACCTCAGGTTCCTACTCTAAATTCTTGGACTCTGACTCACTTACGACAATCCTGGAAGCTGGAACTCAGATATCTGTGGGCCGTAGGCAACTAAAGGCCTGAAGAGCTGTAATCAACCAACTGTTCCAATCAAATAGACAACTACTGCCTGCTTTAGAAAATAATGGATTTCTTCCTTCCAGATGATTAAAGATGCATCCATTTGGTACCGCTGCTTTTAGAAGAATTCCCCATAGTACAGGAAGGCAGAAAGTTTGTGCACCATAATTACTTGTGAATTTTCATCCCCCTCCCCCCACAAATTCTGAAGAAAACATGTAGAGATTTTTTTCCTGCATTCTTCCTCCACATTCACCATTTTATTGGTAAATCAGACTCTATAATGCAGTTTTTATGAGTTACTAGAATTATGTAAGTATGCAACACGAAGCTAACGAAGAATAAAGTATTTGTCAATTTTTGAATGAGTGTTCTTTTTTCCAAGGGCTCAATGCAAGCACCTTGGCATAATTAAATCAATATAGTAATCTCGTAACATCTGGGCCTCATCTGTTGAAATGCAACCCTCTGCCTCAATACACATCTCATTTTAATATTTAATTATTGAATCTATTGCCTAAAGTCGGCAACTTTAAACTGGTTTACTTAGCCCTTTTTTTCTTAAGCTGTTCTTTTCCCAACTGAATTGTGAACAGAACCCTGTGCCTTTTACCTGTCTCATACTCTTTTCCAAGTTCTTAACATGAATTAATAGCTGCCAAGGAACTGCTTATTGCATAGTATCACATCCTTGATAATCTGTTCTCAGATGATCCCATGAAACTGTCTATCTGTTTGGATCCAATCACTACACTGCTGATTATACACTATGGACACAGGTGAGTGAATTAATTCATAGGGACACTTGGGAAGGAAAAGAGAACTTATATTTTTGATTTCAACAGCAAAATTACAATTTTAATTTGACAAGCCTGAGAGCAGCTAAAACGTAAAATTCAACTACTTATGATTTTATGGAGTAAGTAGCATCTAGCCAATGAAATGAAAAGTGAAAGCATATTTTACAGTCTGTCCATCCCCCATTAACCTTTATCTGGCATACAAGAGACACTTTTTAAAAAATTAATTAATGTAAAGAAATAAGCCTCAATATGCATTGGGGACAAAGATCTAGAAAAGGTAAGTTAAATCAAAGAATATGATCCCAAAAAGTTGCTTATAAAAATCAGAATTTTTAAACACACAACCAGAACTACAGCCACAAAACTAACAACCACTGTTTCCATTATGATGGTTCCCTGACTGGAGTAGTTATTTTTCACTTATAAATCTGCCCTCATTTTGATTTTTGTTTCTAAATCCAAATATTCACTGGCAGCAAGAACGCAGAGAAATGGGCACTCCCAAACTGCTGATGGGATGTCTATTTCTCATTAAAAAAAAAAAAAGCTTTTAAAAATTTCATTACCTTTCTTTTTCACCCAGCAATTTCACTTCCTGTTATTTATGCTAAGGCAACAGAGATACACACAAACAAGGAACTTACATGTTCAAAAATTGAGTTACTATACAAACAGGATGACTGCCCCAAATCAAAAAATCTGAAATGCTCCAAAATCTGAAACTTTGGAGCACCAATATCGTGAGCTGGGCACTGTGGATTTCAGATTTCTGGATTTGGGATGTCAACTGGTATTATGCAAATCTCTCAAAATCCAAAGAAATAGAAAACACGTCTAGTCCCAACTATTTCAGATAAAGATGCTCAACTTCTATTAGTTTGCCTCTGTGCTGGCACTCCCTATTACCAAAAATCATATTTGTTAAGAATACTTACCAACCAGAAAATGTTCTGGATACAGCAAAAGGCAGTCAACAAAACAACACGTTCAGTATATGTTTTATGTTCACCATTTTTACAAATCCAGTACCTGGCACGGCCTGGAAAGGTATGTTTGTGTAAGCACACATACCTGGAAAGGTATGTTTGCGTAAGCACACATGAATTAGGGAAAAAGTTCACCAGTGTTCTAGGCAGTAAAATTTTAGTAGTGTTTTCTCCTTTCCAGTAGTCTACATTTTCCCAGGCTTCTACAATGATTATATACTGCTTTTCTATTGGAAATAAAGATCATTTTTTTAATGAGGGGAGTTCGCTAATTCGGTCCAAATGCTATGGAGTCTCAAAGCTAAAAAAAAAAAAAAAACAAAAAAACAAAAAACCAACACTATGTAATCACTTCCAAGTTCCCTTTTCATGACCTTAAACGGGACTTCTAAAGCTAAGCAGATGCCCCAGCAGGAAATAAATTTGCAACTCAACAGAGGCACCCACAGAGATATGGCAAGATGCACCTTCAGTGGCTTTGGCAATAATTTCCTTTCATTATTCCTTCACTCTCCAGTGCTTTTCACGTCAAAGAGAAGCCTGTAGAAGTTAATAGGTCCTTAATATGTATCTGCTCCCTGAACTGATTCCTGTTCATAAGGTAATCGCGAGACCCCACGTGGTCTTTTCACAAGGGCTTTGGCAAATCCCCTGCAGGGAGATGGCCCCTGGGCAGCTCTGTTTTCTGCAGACCAGGCTGTGACCTAATCAATAGCGTTCCAAGCAAGACAATCCCTACATTCAACAGCTCTGAAGAAATGAAGGGGGACGGAATTCAAGCTTTATTGACGAATTCCATTTACCTGTCACAGTGATGGTTCACCCAGCAAGAGTCCCCTGAGGAAAAAAAAAAAAAACACCCTTCAGCGGCTACAGCAGACTTTCCAGCCAGCAGCCAGCACAAAATAAACATATTTACTTAAGCTTCAGTCACAACTCTTGATGTGAAACTGATGAAGCCCAAATGAAACAGGTGTATTTGTGAGATACAAGGGCAGCAGTGACAGTGTGGCATGGCAGGTTTTAATAATCTGTATTCATTTAAACCCAATGACACAAAAAGTATCATAATAAATATAAAGCAGAAAACCACCCCAGCATGCAGATCCCACAATTTACAGGGAAAATTCCATAAACCTGAAAATGACCTTTTTAACTCTGAAAAGAATAAACAGGCCATTGAAACAACAGAAAGGGCAAGTTTACAGAAAGCAACTACTTTTCAAAAAGAAGTGTGAAATGTATGGGTTTTGAATTAATCACACTTGTGAGCAATTCTGGACGCCCACAGGAACTTTACAGTTAATCAATCAAGATTTCACTTAACCTGGAAATGACGGACCTGGTCTAAATAAATCTTCTGGAAAATCACTCTGCAAAGTATCACTTTAAGATGTCATATACTTTCACATAAAGAAGATTTGTATCTTGTACGTCAAATCACAATTAGAATTATGCCACCAATCCAAATTATGCGCCCCAAAAAACTATTTAAATGAGGCAACTTCAATAACAAATGTTTATCCTCAAAAAGATGTATGATTTACTCAGAATTTTACAAAAGCTATCACTGGACTTTTTTTTTTTTTCTTTTTGCATTCACATCCAATGACCTATCATAGACAATTTTTAATTGGAAACAAAGTTCTGATTTGAAATTAACTTCTGGGCTGTTTTCCCACATTAATTAACACAAAGCAAGAGAGAGTCCAAGTCAAAAGATTGCAAAACGAGCTCAGACACTCGCTTGACATCACGAGAATTGCTTCACTGTAATATTTTTAAAGCCATGCCAGGATCTAGGCCACCAGCCTCTTCAACAAATAAATTTTCAGCAACACCAGCATAATAGGCTTTTAATGTCCTCACTGAATGCCCTTAGCCCAGGGTATCTGGCACCCACCCACACCAGGCTAATTCAACAGGCAGAACTACTTAACTCTTCCACCTCCTTTCCCACAAGGGCGCACACACCCGCCACACGATCAGACTCCACACATCCCCTCACCTGGACGATTGAGCCTTGCTTTGTTGGTGGCGATCTCAAGACATCCACAGAATTAACGCACCATGTGACTCTTTAAAAAGACTACCGCACTCACAAGCCCATTAGAAGATCTCATACCTACTTTTTCCCATCACCCAAATGAAGGGAAAGAGTAACTTTCCTATCATTTCTTCTCATGTTTTATTAGCCCCTTCCTCAGTTACTATTCAATTACATCTTCCCTAGCTCTATAGGATAGCTATAAACAAAACACGTATTACTGCATTGCGTTACAGAAAAATGTAGAATTCAAAGCTGTATTTCTCTAAAAAGAAACATTTTAAAAGAAGAGCAAATACTTGAGACTACAGAGATAAATCACACTTGTTAGGCATGAAGCAGTTATTTCAGTTTTACTATTCATTAGAATGCTGGTAATTTTAGAACAGTTGAGGAAGTAAAAACAATCAGAAACAAACCCATTCCCACCAACCCCAAAAGATTCCAGCATAGATGATTTGCAAAAAATTATAACTAATCTAAGTGAATGATCAGAGAAGTAGTTCTAGGTCAATTATTTCATGTATGCCATTCACAGAAGAAAATCTAATAGCCTGCATGGTGGCTCACGCCTGTAATCCCAGCACCTGGAGGCTGAGGCGGGTGGGTCATTTGCAGTCCAGAGTTTGTGACCAGCCTGACCAACGTGGTAAAACTCCATCTCTAATAAAAATACAAAAATTTATCTGGGTGTGGTGGCTCACACCTGTAATCCCAGCTACTTGGGAGGCCGAAGCAGGAGAATTGCTTGAACCCAGAAGGAGAATCTCTCGAACCCAGGAGTTGCAGTGAGTGGAGATCATGCTACTGCACTCCAGCCTGGGTGACAGAGTGAGACTCCGCCTAAAAAAAAAAAAAAAAAAATCTAGTAGCCCACTATCCAAATGTAAAGTCACAAATATCTTTAAGGCAGCTGAACTCTACATAAGTCTCTAAACCTGCATTTGAAATGGGGCTAGGAGAAACTGAAATTTGCTGTAAGTGTGGAATATACACTGATTTAAAGACTTCACAGGAAAAAACGAATGTTGAAGGTCTCATTAATACTTATTTATGCTAATCACATGCTGTAATTGTAGTTTTTGATATGTTGGACTACATAAAATATACTATTAAAATTAATTTCGCCTATTATATTCTTTTTTATTGTGGCTACTAAGTTATGTAACATTACATATAGAGACAGTACTATTGAGCAATGCTGCTTTGACCTATTAAACCCCTTTGATTTAAAAAATAACAAGTAACAGTAAAAAGTGGCAGAATTTGCACAATTGTGTTAATATAAAATGCAAAAATCAGTTCACCTTTCACATATAAACACCTGTATCTAAAAGCACTAAACTTTAGAATATTTCTAATAAGTGGTTTCATGGTCTACTCTGGGACATAAAATCACTGTTGTGTTTTGTTTTAGTTTATACAGAGTACACCGCGCTGATTGGGTGACTCTAATGCAGCTTCATCTCGAACGCCAAAAGAAACAATGTAAGACTTTTATTCTCTTAGCTAACATGATCTTCTATACACTGTATTCAAGACTTACTGTTTATGAGAATATCAAATTTTAAGTCACCATCTCTATATTAGGTTTCTAACAAAGTTTGTCAACTAACTTGCTACAGAATCTTCATTTCACTTCATGAGAAAATTTTTTGTTAGAAACAAGGCCATTGAGCCAGGCGTGACGGGCACGATGGTTCACATCTGTAATGCCAGCGCTTTGGGAGGCCAAGGTGATAGGATGCATCACTTGAACCAACGAGTTCGTGACCAGCCTAGGCAACACAGCAAGATCCCAACTCTACAAAATAAATTTAAAAAATTAGCCGGGCATGGTGGCATGTGCCTGTAGTCCCAGCTGCTACTCAGGAGGCTGTGGTGGGAAGATTGCTTGGGCCCAGGAGTTCAAGGCTGCAGGAAGCCCTGCTTGTGCCACTGCACTCCAGCCTGAGAAAGTGAGATCCCATTTCTAAATAAAAACAAAATAAAATATAAAAAAACAGAAACAAGGCCATTCATTTTGATTTTTAATGATCACTGAACCTTTCTACAAGCAATAAACACGTATGCTTTACTGTGGTTACTATTTTTTTTTTTTTTTTTTTTTTTTTTTTTTACCTATAATAATGATTATTTTTATGTAGTTCTTTTTCTAATCTCTTTGAGGAGAAGAATGGCAGCCAGGACTTACTACTTCTCTAAAAATCTCTGTTAAAGAAGGCCACAAGTTTGTTCTTTTTTCTCCCCATGTATATGTCAATGTATTCATCAAAGACATCCACTCCCGAAATTTCCAAACAGAAATACTGTCAAAACGCTTAGTGAGTCAATGCAGTTACAAGTTTCTGTTTCAAATCCTAAGATTTCTATTTCAACTTATCACAGAGTACTTTCCTATTAACTGTTGCACATATGTCCCATAACAACTCTAATATAAGCTAAATTTAGCATAATACTAAGTGGTATTAAAATACATCTTAGGTTATTTTTAAAACATTTCCATTTAAGCTGAAACTTAAGCAGAGATGTCAGAGGACTGCATGAAACCTAAAGATACCAAATCAACACTCCTATATTCTCTCCTCATTTCAGTGTCTATTTCCACATCCCCCAAAGTCTTCCATGGACTTCCAATTCCATTTCCCCAAGTATTCCATTCTCTACAGGACAGCAATAAATCGATGAGATAGTATGTGACAAATTAATTAGCAGGAAGTGGTGCTAATGAGAAAAACGAACATCTGCAGGCCAAAGTCTATTGTGAAGAACCCCTTGCTGCCCTTTACCAGACACTCCATCTCTCCGCCTTTCACTTTAGAAGCACAATAACTAGAATTCTCCACTTCCCTTGGGGGTAAGAAACTTCAGAGATCTTTGTGATAGAAAATGAAGTGGGGAGAAAATGGAGGAGCATTGCTTTGATATCTTCAGACTTCAAGCATCCCCCTGGTATCTCTGCTTAGGTTCTAGTTTAAATGGAAATGTGCTAAAAATAACTTGAAGGTATCCTGTAATGTCATTACATGTTTGAACAGTATGACAAAATTTAAAGTATCACTGACTACGTTAAGACAGAAAAGTTTTAAGACCATATTGATATTTTCACAATTTTCAAAAGCCTTTATATAGTCATGCACACTTAACATTCAGAAGGGAAGATCCGGTACAAGTGCCTCCGGTAGATGGAACATGAACACAGGACTCGGCAGCTCCTCTCAGCAAGGACAGCCTACCTCCCTACCTGTGGCGGGATGAACAAACTGTGTCACAGCACGTGGGACATCACAGGGCAGGAGCTCTGAGCCTTGGCCCAGAGGACTTGCTGCTTTCCTCTAGCTCCCAGAACCCTGAGACCACCATGTGAACGGGTCCAAGACAGGCTGCGGGATGACGACAGACACAGGGCCTAGGAGCTGCTGCCTGCAGCCAACACCCAGCCACCTCCCAGGAGCAGGGCCCTCGAGCTCAACAGCAACTGATCACACATGAGTCAGCCCGTGGAAATCAGCCAAGGAAACACCCAGCGGAGCCCAGCCGAAATCGCCCACCCACAGAACAGTGACCCGGGTAAGTGGAGGCTGTTCTAAGCTATGAGGTTTTGGGATGGTTTGTTTCCCAACAAAAGGCTAAATGCCATTCTCTGTAATTTCCTTCACAATACTTAACATTGGCCCAAAGACAACAAAACGCTTCAGTCCAGCTCTGGATTTGCCTACACTTACTCCACTTGAGTTTCTCATCTATTTCATCTAACCCAACAGCCATCTCCGCATTCCTCACAAGATTCAACCTCTCCCAAACTCAACCTGCCTCTCATCTAACCACCATCTCCCCATTCTTTATAACACTCACCCTCTCCCAAACTCAACCCGCCTCTCATCTAACCCAACCACCACCTTCCAAGTTCTCACAACACTCAACCTCTCCCAAACTCAACCTGCCTCTCATTTAAGTTAATCACCAATCTCCCCATTTCTCAATCTAACCCAACCGCCACCTTCCAAGTTCTCACAACACTCAACCTCTCCCAAACTCAACTGGTCTCTCATCTAACCACCATATCCCCCCACTCTTTATAACACTCACCCTCTCCCAAACTCAACCCGCCTCTCATCTAACCCAACCGCCACCTTCCAATTCTTCACAAAACTCAACCTCTCCCAAACTCAACTGGCCTCTCATCTAACCACCATCTCCCCACTCTTTATAACACTCAACCTCTCCCAAACTCAATCTGCCTCTCATCTAACCCGACCGCCATCTTCCAATTCCTCACAAAACTCAACCTCTCCCAAACTCAACCTGCCTCTCATTTAAGCTAACCACCAATCTCCCCATTTCTCAGAATGCTCACCCTCTCCCAAACTCAACCTGCCTCTCATCTAACCCAACCTCCATCTTCCAATTCCTCACAACCCTCAACCTCTCCCAAACTCAACCTGCCTCTCATCTAACCCAAGCACCATCTCCCCATTTCTCACAACCCTCAACCTCTCCCAAACTCAACCTGCCTCTCATCTAACCCAACCACCATCTCCCCATTTCTCACAACCCTCAACCTCTCCCAAACTCAACCTGCCTCTCATCTAACCTAACCACCGTCTCCCCGTTTCTCATAACGCTCAACCTCTCTCAAACGCAACTTGCTATGAGCCGATTTCTACCCAAATACATAGCGAACAGTTTCCAGAACAGTTTCCTTTCCTTCCTTTAATCATCCTAAAGAGTTACTTTTAAATTAGAAGACTGGAGTTAACTGAACTAGCTACTGCTAATTTTCTATTTATATGAGTGGACGGTTTAGAATCCGAGTTCCTAAGTAGCAAGAAAAGTAGACAAGGAACAAATGAGTTTTAAAAAACTTTTACTTAGATGTAGTTACTAAAATAAGAAAACTACTTTTAGTTTACATACATATTATTTTTCTTAAAATAGTCTGGCCACTAAATTTCCCCCCCATTATTCAACCAGGCTTTAAAAGAAAGGGTTTGGTTGTAAGTAAATTGCATCTATCTAGAGAAGTAACCAAGACACTTAAAATACAAAACAGGCAGGGTACAGTGGTTCACACCAGTAATCCCAGCACTGGGAGGCTGAGGCAGGCGGATCACCTGAGGTCAGGAGTTCATGATCAGCTGGCCAACATGGTGAAACCTCGCCTCTACAAAAATACAAAATTTAGCCGGGCATGATGGCGGATGCCTGTAATCCCTACTTGGGAGGTTGAAGCAGAAGAATCACTTGAACCCAGGAGGCAGTGGTTGCAGGGAGCCAAGATCGTGCCACTGTACTCCAGCCTGGGCAACAGAGCAAGACTCCGTCTCAAAACAAAAAACACAAAACAGCTTTTTCAAAGGATAGTTGGGTGCGCTCAATTTAATCCAGAAAACCAACAGTTTCAAAAACAATCTGTGAATCTCTAGAAGTAACTATTTTCTTCAGTTTTAAGAAATTCATCAATAACGAAACGATACTAACAAAAACAGATCCTACTAATCTGAACGTTTTTTAAGAGTTCAAGTTTTTGCTGAATAATGTGCAATGTCAATGGATACTCATCTTTTATACTTAAAACACAAGAAATACTTTACAGTCCAGAGGATGATACAAGTAATATCACTACTCAACAGCGCGAGGACACAATCTGTAACTCAGGCATATTCACCTGGAAAGCCTCAGAATCTAGATTCTCAATCTCACAAAGGAGGCTGCTCCTAGGTAAGGCAAAACAGAAACAAAAAGAAATCTGCACTGCTGCTAAACTGTTGTGTTGTTCTTATTCTTGTAATTTTGGAAGGTACAGGAGACAGGGTGTCTCCAGGGGAAGAGCAGCCTTAACTATATTAAAAAGGATAAATTCAAAAGGGCTTTCCCAACAACAGTTATTTAGGTAAGTGTTTCCCTTCAATGTTTTGTTATAATCTATCTCAATTTTTAATTTTACGCATTCAACCAGTATTGGCTGGATGCCTAGATGCCAGTCAGTTCCTAAGCAAGCAATACAGACACGGAGAGAGTCAAGTTTCAGCCTTATATTCTGCTGGAAGTCAAATGACAAAAGCAGATTTTTTTAACATGCTAAAATAATTTTTAACATAGACCATATATAAAGTGTACACACACGTATGTTTTTGAGAAGGAGTTTCACTCTTGTCCCCCAGGCTGGAGGGCAGTGGCATGATCTCAGCTCACTGCAACCCCCGGCTCCCAGGTTCAAGCAATTCTGCCTCAGCCTCTGGAGCAGCTGGGACTACAGGTGTGCGTCACTAAGCCCAGCTAATTTTGTATTTTTAGTAGAGATGGGGTTTCACCACGTTGGCCAGGCTGATCTTGAACTCCTGACCTCAGATGATCCGCCCGCCTCCACCTCCCAAAGTGCTGGGATTACAGGCCGGAGCCACCACGCCCGGCCATAGGCCATAGAATACTTAACTTTAAAAATCACTGGCCTTAAAGTCTACACTTGATACTTTGTAGATATGATACTCCATGTGACTTCTTTCTGAAATCAACATTCAGCCAATTAAAACCAAATACAGATATTACTCATGTTCATACTTTCCTAATCAGTTTCCATCTTCTAAATGAGCTTGCCACACTATTAAGAAAAAACGCTTCTTTTTAAAATGGTTTAGATCCTTAAAAAATAACTGATTTCCATTTTGTTGCCTCAACCAACAAACTAACTTGGTATTTACATGACAAACCCAACTTTTTTCACTTAAATATGTGAACACCTTCAGCTGGGCCACAATCAGAAGAAAAGCATCATGTGACAAACACGTACAGGACTGATGAAAAGATGAACACCCCTGAGCAGGCAGTTACTCGGTACCAGCGCTGTGCCAAGCACTGTGATAAGAGGAACACGGACGTCTGAGACACTCTAACGTCAAGCAGCCCTAAGCATAAAGAGGCAAGTCAAAAAATTAATAGAAGGCTAAAAGCAAACCAGGACCCACAAATGCATTTTGAAGAATCTTTTAACTGAGAAATGACGGCAGGGCTATTTTTCCATAGAGGTCAAAAAACAGACGGCAAGTCTATTTAAATAAAAATTCTGGACTGGGCACAGGGGTTCACACCTGTAATTCCAACACTTTGGGAAGCCAAGGTGGACAGATCATTTGAGGTCAGGAGTTTGAGACCAGCCTGGCCAACATGGAAAGAACTTGTCTCTACTAAAAATACAAAAATTAGCTGGGCATGGTGGTGCACACCTGTAATACCAGCTACTTGGGAGGCTGAGGCAGGAGGATTTCTTGAACTTGGAGGTGGAGGCTGCAGCAGGCAGAGACTGCACCACTGCAACTTGACTCCGGCCTGGGCAACAAAGCGAGACTGTCTCAGAAAATAAATAAATAAATATTCTATCAGCCAACGAAGCTAACTTTATCATGAGAGGCCTGGGTTTCCTGATAGATTACCTTAATAAGGAAAGGAATACTAGTTGTGTGGCAACAAGGGTTTTCCATGGTAAGCTGGCAAAACTGAAGACCAAAGACTGGCCTAGAAAAAGCTGCTTAACTCAGTAAAATACCAATGACCCCTGGACAACACGAGTTTGAACTGCACAGGCCCATTTACACATGAATTCTTTTCTGAAGGCAAGTCACAAATACAGTACTCACAGCACGCGAAAACACAGCGTCTGTGGGGGGTCAGCTGTGAGATTTCAGTATGCACAGATGTGGGTGCGCACAGACGGTCCGGAAACCAACCCCCATGTTCTCTGAGGGATGACTGCATATTATTTATTATATCTATTTTATTTGTGTTGTATACCTCAATGGGGAGACAGAACATCTGATGAAACAGATGTATAAAGAACTACAGTTCTTATTTCACTTGGAAACAGCCTTGAATGACAGTTTCTCCTAAATCATTTCAGGCACATGTACAAATATGTAGAAAAGTGATCTGTCCATTGTAAAGGTTTATCCAGCTCCTTTATAATTTTTATACAGGTTTTATTTCTGTATTACATTAAGCACCATATAATGTACGTAGAAATACTTGCAGGTTGTAAGGCATTGTAAAAATGCTTGTCACTATCACTGTCATCACCGTCATCATCATCATCACCATCATCCTTACTTACCCGCTGGTCCTCCTTTATGAGAATTTGTGAGGACTCACAACCCCGAAACCTCCAAAACAGAGGACCTCAAAACCAGGCATCCAAGAAGACTGATGATGCTTGAACCCAGGTTCGGCACTTCACTGAGCCCCCTGGTATTGAATCAAATCACTGTCTCTCTGAAGAAAGAATATACAGCTTTCAACAGATTCTCAAAGTTTCTGTGATGCTAATTAGGAAACACTGTGTTGGAGGCCTACAGATAGGTGTCCAGCGTGGCAGAAAAGAAGCTTCGCTCAACCTTCACAACCACAATTACTGTATGTTACAATCTACTTGCTCACAGAACGAATGAGGGCAATCATTTGTTCTATCAGCCACTGCTGATAGAACAGCCACTATCTATCAGCCACTGCTCTATCAGCCACTGCTCTATCAGCCACTGTCTATCAGCCACTGCTCTATCAACCACTGTCTATCAGCCACTGTTCTATCAGCCACTGTCTATCAGCCACTGCTCTATCAGCCACTGTCTATCAGCCACTGCTCTATCAGCCACTGTCTATCAGCCACTGCTCTATCAGCCACTGTCTATCAGCCACTGTTCTATCAGCCACTGTCTATCAGCCACTGCTCTATCAGCCACTGCTCTATCAGCCACTGTCTATCAGCCACTGCTCTATCAGCCACTATCAGCCACTGCTCTATCAGCCACTGCTCTATCAGCCACTGCTCTATCAGCCACTGCTCTATCAGCCACTGTCTATCAGCCACTGCTCTATCAGCCACTGTCTATCAGCCACTGCTCTATCAGCCACTGTCTATCAGCCACTGCTCTATCAGCCACTGCTCTATCAGCCACTATCTATCAGCCACTGCTCTATCAGCCACTATCTATCAGCCACTGCTCTATCAGCCACTGTGATTAGAAGGGGGCAGAAAGATGATTACACTCGACTCTGTCCTTGAGTTCGCGGAGACAGATTTAAGTCACACACAGGCTGCACACTGAGTCATACACTACAACAGAGGAACATACAGAAAGTGCCCCTGCAGCAAAGAGAAGCAAAGGCTACCTGGCTGTAAGGAAAGGTTTCCCAGGAGACCCCACAACGGTTTACTAGGCCAGCCTAACCATTATGCACTCAGTGCCTGTTACATAAATCAAGCACTGAAAGACTTAGGATGCACCCACAAAGAGCTGACAATCTAGAGGAAAAGCGCATGTAAATCAACAATTATACTAGAGTAATACTGCAGGAATATTTTTAAGTACATAAAAGATAAGAAATAGCTCCATGTAATGAAGAGCGCTGTCAAGAAAGCTTTATTAAGCAGAGTTATGAGATAATATGAGCTGACCACTGTGTGCCCAAAGGCAGGGAGACAGAAAACGGTGAGGCGCAGCGGGGTAGAGGGCTGCACAGGGCAGGGGCTGAGGCACCAGGGCTGCGCAGGAGCCGAGGGATGCACAGGTGATGTTAACTGAGAGCAGGCAGGCCTGTTAGGGCAATGTGGCTCCACCAAGGAGAGACTGGACCCTGTGCCACGGGAGACAGTGAAACGGGTTCAGGAGGAGTCTGTAACAGGTGGAACACCTCAGCTCAAGAATCATGTCTGCATTATCAGAATGCCTTCTAACGCATCACACCGTGAACTACAGCAACTTGCACTGCACTACTTTATTTAAAAAAGGCAACAGAATATTTCAAAATTCAATGCGAAGTCAATGTGCATCATAACTTCCATCACTTGTCGTGTTTTCCTCATTTAGCACAGACAGAACTACATGAGCAGAGTGTAACACCACCTAATTTTACTCACTAATTATTGCCACAATCTAATGAGAGTCTATGGAGAGAGCATAAAACAGGGCCTGTACGGGGCAAGTACTCACCAAACATTAACTATAATTACATGCTGATGATGATTAAGACGAAAAAGCTTACCAGTGATAAGAATATGGTTAAATTATCACAAACTAGAAGGAAGTCTTCAGAAACTACATAAATAGCTGAGTAACATTTATTTAAAAAAAAAAAAAAAACCAATTGGTTTAAAACTAGAAAGACTGTATTAGTAGGCTCTCTCCAACATGAAATGAGTAAAACATTCTAAAGAATCCCATTCAACAGGTTGAACCACTTGGAGGCCTAGCAATGGACCGGGTTCAATGTGGTATCAGATATTCGAAGGAGATACGGTTTTGTTGAACTGGCAAGGCAAGTTAATTGATAAGACTGGCCCTTGAAGTATATATGTGAATAGTTTCCTAGACTTACTATCACTGCTGTGAACCTGGAGAAATGCCAGTTCAACAAGTACAGGCATGTGCCTGGAACGGCAATCATTCCAAGTCCATTCATTCCTAGTAACAAAGATATACAAGATTGTGCTTTGTGGCACTATGTCTTGTATGGTGACCATGCACTACGTATAAGCAGCACGATCTGCTGTTTAAAAAAAAATGCCAGAAAGGTAACTGCAAAATAACACAGTGCACAAAACACACACTAACAAATAAAAACATGACAAATCCAGCCCTATGAACATAATCCAAAAAGTAAAAACAACTGGAATTAAATGGTAAGAAAATCTCCAACATTTCAACGAACACCTAAAGTTTAGAATCTTTTCAATTTTCATAGTTGTACCAAGTAGGTAATATGGAAAGAACAGACCAGGTATTAAGTGAACATTAAACCTGTATACACACAGGTCATTCAACAAATTACGAACACCTAATCCTTAAACATCCTTAGAAAGAACACAAAACAGTTCCCTGGCGAGGGGGACACTGAGTCAGCTTGCTCTGGCTCTCTCGCCCCGTACCACATGGCCAGGAGGACAGCTGCTGATGCTGAGGCACCAAGGAGGACAATGCAAGCGAAGGATGGCCTCATGCAACTCGATGCAGGGGGAGGTACAAATCAGGTTAGCTTCGGCTGCGCAGGCACGAAACTGCCTTTGGAGGTTAGCTGGGACTCTAACCACCATCTTAAACATGGCTTCCACAGGAAAAGCCTCCCAACAATTAACGTCCTGTCCAGTTTGGACAGGTAGCATTTTTACCGATGAAATCATCCTTTCACAACTGCAAACACAAATACAACGCTTGTCTGTCTCTTCAATGGCCAATGACACACGGGAAGCTAACTGCACTCACCTGGATTCACCCACATCTTCGCTGGCATGATCTTGACTTGCTGAATGCCACCGCCATGGAATTCAAACTCCTATCCTCCTAACTGTGCTACACAGCAATATGTCATTCGGAGTAAAAATGCTGGAAGATTCTTACATTCACGACTCCTTCAGGACCAAGCTTCGAATCTAGGATTCAAGTCTGCAAACTGGCCTAAGCCAGCTTAGCACAGAAACCCACTTAACGAGTCACTTTTGAACAGGCTCCCTTACAGCATCTGTAGGTCATTCTTGAAAGAGTGAGAGGAGGCCGGGCGCGGTGGCTCATACCTGTAATCCCAGCACTTTGGGAGGCCGAGGCGGGTGGATCACGAGGTCAGGAGATCGAGACCATCCTGGCTAACACAGTGAAACCCTGTCTCTACTAAAAATACAAAAAATGAGCCGGGCATGGTGGCATGGTAGCAGCGCCTGCAGTCCCAGCTACTTGGGAGGCTGAGGCAGGAGAATGATGTGAACCCGGGAGGCGGAGCTTGCATGAGCCGAGATCGCACCACTGCACTCCAGCCTGGGTGACAGAGGAGACTCTGACTCAAAAAAAAAAAAAAAAAAAAAAAACAAAAGAATGAAAGGAGTAAAATGTGGTTCTGGCACTTAGCAGCCAAGAAGTCTCGGGCAAGTTACTTAACCTCTCGTACACGTTTCATCCTGTGACGTAGGGGTGACAGAGTCCACCTGGTGGTTGTGAGAATTAAATGGACTGGCACACACAGAATGCCGGGCACGGCACCCGGCTCTGACACTGTCGTGGTTTTTACTACACGGATGTTCACCACCAGTGTCATTACCACGGAGAGCGTGAGGACAAAGCGGGCCTGGGTGACATAAGCTGTTTCCACCCTACACCTCCGGGTCCCGGCCCCTGCACACCGCTGAGAATTACATCACAGCGCTGCACAGCATCACTGCGTGCTACTCCACAGCACGATGGCCCTGAACCACAGGTGCCCGAGTTTCCCATCCCAGAGCCTTTCCAGACCAGACTTGTTCAGTCAGTACTTAAAGCATCAACGTGTTAAATATACAAATAACTAAAGAAAAGCTGAGTCTCTGTTTTGTTTAGTAAGAAAGTGGAACTTCCTTAGGATTTCGACTAGATCCTATTTTCACCTTAACATCTTCCTGCTTCAAAGAAGGACCCTTTCCCTGGTAGAAATTATCACCATGCCCTGCTTGACTCGGAATCACAGACACACACAAGATTTTTATCCCGGAACACAGCAACAGCACGCTGTGGTCACATCATTTCTGCCAAAACGCAACTTCCAGGCTCCCTGTGGCTGGGAAATGAGTTTCTTTTCTCTTAAGTTGTCCTTGGAGGGGAACAAAAAGAGCGAAGAGGACAGCAGCTGCGGCCACTTCAGGGAGGAGCCGGCAACACAAAAGCCCTTTCACCAGCACATTTTTAACTCCCTGCCCTGCCGGGCCTCCCACCAGTCTCTAATCAAGTTCCTGCTGCCAGGAATTCTAACCCCAGCTCCCACAGTGGCATCGGGTCCCACCACGGCAGGCCAGCCTTCCAGCAGCCGCCCAGCTCCCACAGGGGCATCGGGTCCCACCACGGCAGGCCAGCCTTCCAGCAGCCGCCCAGCTCCCAGCCACGTGCAGACCCTTTAGTAAGCATCCGGGGCCCAGCAGCCTCCTCCACATTCCATCTCCTGTCACAGGAGGACACACAGCAGGAGCAGGGGTCCTAGGATGTGTGTCAAATATCCTACTTTATATTAGGAAAAGGGCTTCTAACTTGAATGAATAATAAATAGCTCAAATATCCAGAGTTCTGCAGAACCAGATAGAAGCTCCAGAAACATCTTCCCTGACTGAGGTCAACAATCAGGTAAGCCTGGGCCAGAATTCCCTTACGTTTCCACTGTAGAAATGCACTTGCCTTGTGTGCACCTAACTGGGGAAGCCAGGAGCCAACCTCCACACAGGTGACACAGGGATGAGGCCAGGAGCCGACCTCCACACAGGTGACACAGAGACGAGGCCAGGAGCCGACCTCCACACAGGTGACACAGAGATGAGGCCAGGAGCCGACCTCCACACAGGTGACACAGAGATGAGGCCAGGAGCCGACCTCCACACAGGTGACAACAGAGATGAGGCCAGGAGCCGACCTCCACACAGGTGACACAGAAATGAGGCCAGGAGCCGACCTCCACACAGGTGACACAGGGATGGTGCTCCAACACCCGCCATCGTGTGTATGCAGTCATTTTCTCTTAAGAAAAATGTCCTCGTTTCCCCTCCCGTATTTCATGAATGCTGACTTATCCTGTGACAACGGCTACACTTCCATATTAACTCATTCCCAGTCTTTTCATCAAAATGTAAATTTCAATCCTGAAACCAGGACTGGGATGCTAAAAGTAACACAGCAGTCATATGTTTAGAAATCTGCTATTATCTTAATGAAAAACATGGTCTCCCCAAACAAGTAGAGTCAGAAGGCTGCTTTGTACACTAACAGCCAAAAACAGAACCAAAGTACTCTAGACTGAAGGTCAAATACATTCCAGGGCATCCTGTACGCAACACACACATCAGGGAACAGACCTCAACTCAACACTGCTCCAACACCAACTTCTATTTGCAATTTCTACAAAATCTTCTGGCCAGGCATTTTTCTAGACATTACCTTAGTTTTAAAAATTAGCAAAAAGCTGCAGCATTTTACTGGTGCTCAAGTAATAATTAACTTAGTAAGTACCCATCAGTTAAGAACACTAAGCCAAATTTATTCCACACACCCACGGGAGGGGTGCTCCAGATTCTGTTCTGCTTAAATTACAGGAAAACCTGTTGAAGCTTACAACAAAGCAACAGAGAACGGATCTGAGGTACAAGAGGGGGTTGGATGCTGAGAAGCATGCCGGGCAAACCAGTCCCTGAGTGAGATGACCCAGGCTTCCAAGATCTTTACTCCACTCAACATCTTCGTTAAATCTACTCTATAATCCTCACTGCAGGCCTTACGGACAGCAATCTGAGGAGGAGAATCTTAATTAGAGCTCTGGAGACTGGCTCTCTAACAAGACCGACTTTCCAAATAATTTTTCACATGGCACTCTCCCCTTCCAAACCTCACATGGAAGGGCAGTCACGTGGCATGGATCTGTCAGAACAGTTCACCAACATCCAGAGGCCTCTCCAGGAAGGGCAGAGGACACCGCAAGACCTGCGGGAGTCTGCGCCCCCATCCCCACTCTGCCACGACGCCTTCTCTCGCTGCAAAGCCATTTGCAAAACATGTACAAAACACAGCGCTAACAGGACTGTCCATTTGGGAACAGATTTTTAGGTAGTCCATAGAATTTCTACTTCTACAAAAACAGAAAACTACTTTTCAGAAGAGGTTTCCAATTTAAGCAGATTTAAAGAGAAGAAAAGGAAAGATCTTAAAATAGAACTTCATTCAGCTTGCTGGATAGGTTCTCTGTTCTGTGAGAAGTATATAAATGATACACATATTTGACTAGGTTGAAATAGGTAAAACATGACAAAAATTTGGTTATAATTCTCAACCAACACTAGTAGCTTTAAGTTAAGACAAAGGCAAGAAGCGAACAGTTACATGGACAGGTTGTTGGTTCCCAGAGCCACAGCACTCCTGCACAGGTTCATATTAATTAGCGCAATATTAAATGCACCAATTAGGCAAAGTAAGACCCTGGCAGAAGTGGGCAATGGGCAGGGTGTGAGGTTCCAGCAAGCACCAGCCTGGCCTGGGCCGGGCGCACGCCCATGCACACTGAGCTGTAGTGCAGTCTCCGGTGGCCCCCACAGTTGTTTCTCAACCGCCCCTCCATTTCTTCACCTGACGTGCATCTTTCCACACTTCCGTCGTGCCCTAGAAATTAGTTAAGACACACTCCAAGTGAATAATTAGCATGCCTAATTTTAGCCAACAAAATATACTGATTTTTCCTAAAGGAGTTTCTACACTGTGATACCAATGGTCCTGCCAGGAATCTCTGATGAAATAACTTGGGCTGATAAATCTTCTGCCAAAAAATATTATCTTGTAATGAATACAAGGTCCAATGTGTAAATATTATTCTATCACTTTTATTCATTTCCAAAAGCATATAAACATAAGTCTACTATACGCTACTTATTTTCTCTGTAAAGCAAGGACCACAGAATAAATGACCTACAAATTTCCAGCTTCTCTCTCGCCTTTAAATCTCAGTATTTACACAAATGTGTAATAGTTTCTTATATACTTACCAACCCCACTGCCATAATCCCAACACTTCCCCACCCTCCCACTAAATTACTACTGGAAAAGTCTGGCACTACCCTTTCTGGAAAATGCCATAAATCTATTTTGAGACACCACCTCGTTTGGCTTGTTGTTTCCTTATTTTTTTTTTCTTAGTAGTAAAAATATCCCACTGTCTTAAATGTATAGGTGAAAAACACTAGTTTCCAAAAGATTCCTTAAAAAGCAACAATAAAAATACTCCTCATTTGAAAGAAAAAACCCAAAAGCCAGTGTTCATCTAAAGTCATGAAGAGAATTTAAATTAAGGTTTTGGTTCCATTTTCTGTCTCAACTTTAACCTTTAACAGTTCTTTATAGGCTTTTGAAACCTACTTTGGAGAAGAAAAAAAGTAGAAATAACTGTTCTTCAAAAATTTTACAAAAACAGTTTGATTCAGCATCAGTTATTAAATTTGGGGTATTTTCCTACGTTGAAACTGTATCTGAAAATTCTAACTTATATTTGACAGATAAAATGATAAAAAAGATATTTTACTCTTCAGAGGATTATCAAATGCTGTTGATTATGCTATTTTCTCTTGAAATAAACTAATTATAGGTATTTTAGATACTGATATATAATCTGTAGACTTAATACATAGGCCATATGCTAGTGGCATATAACCAACAGAAAAAGAATTCCTTGCATTAACAGAAGCACAAAAATATATCACAACTTCCAAAATAACTTTTTTTTTTTTTTTTTGAGAGACAGAGTCTGGCTCTGACGCCCAGCCTGAAGTGCAGTGGCACAACCACAGTTCACTCCAACCTCGATCTCCTGGATTCAAGTCATCCTCCCACCTTAGCCTCCCAAGTAGCTGGGACTACAGGTGTACCATCAGCCCAGCTTTTTTTTCTTTTGGTAGAAATGAGGTTTTGCTGTTACCCAGGCTCGTCTTGAACTCCTGGCCTCAAGCAGTCCTCCCACCTGAGCTTCCCAAAGTGCTGCGACTACAGGCGTGAGCCATCGCACCCAGCCCAAAATAATGTATTTCTAAACAGTAGTTACATTTTTCGTGTGCTACACACCTATTATATGTGGGCATGGATCCCAGGGTGGGTGTTGATTGAAGACTTTTTTGGGTTTTTTGGTGTGTGGTATTACCGAATATAAAGTTTAAAGGTAATTTTTAAAAGGTCCCTTTTAAAATGCACAGATTTATAAAGTACACATGGATGAGATTAGTAAACAAGTTGAGCCCCCCACCTATTGCTGATGAGTGCTTTGATCACCCCTTTTCTACTTCCACTATCATTCTCAGAGGGCAGGACATGAAAAGCCATTCATTCATTTACTCACGTAGTCTTTCAACACTGACGAACAGCTTTTATGTGCCAGGCGCTTTTTGCTAGGTGCGAAAGATAGACGATGCAGGGGCTAAAAGCCTGCCCTGAAAGGCTCACACTCCATCAGGACATATTGACACATAACTACAATATCTGTGCAGTAAAACCGAGGTATGTACAAAGTGCAGCACAGGCACATCCGAGCTTGAACTGCTTGGAGGTACTGGTTTCAGAATGACAACAAAACACTGCTACCATGAATAAACCTACCACATGCCAGGAGTTTTCCCGAGTTATTTCACTCTACCCTCACTTAAACCTTCTAGTAATTCTAAGTGTCCCCATATAGGAGAGGAAAAAGTTAGTTCTAAGAAGTAATTTGCTTGTCCAAGATCACCAATTATCAACTAGAAGAGCCAGGATTCCAAGCCAGGTCTTTTCAGTTCAACGTGCCACTATCCTGCCTCTGCCTCTCAACCAAAATCTAGACAAGGTACTAAGTGAAGACCATGTTAGAGAAGTTTTGGCACATAATCTCTGCATGCACTGGGTAACTCTGCAGGTACGCAACAACCTCTGAATGGCCAGATGATAGTAACAGTTTTTCTAAGTATGAGCCTGCAAATACATGACTGAAAAATGTTGGAAAGGCTTCTCAAAGTTAGAACAAAACCATAATGATGCTTTTGACAATAGAGTACAAAGTTGGAGATCAGTATCAGTGGCAACAATTTCAACGTACCCCTGGTCTTTTACTCACTTTACGCCACTTAAATCATTCAGGTCCTTTTGTTTCCATCTTCATGGCTTACGACGAATAAACACACCTACGTACAGCAGCCGGGCCAAAAAAATATTCGCATGCACATCTACACCAAGCCCAAAGAGCACCGGGGAATTGTGAAGAAGCTGTCACAGGGCAGATGGTTAAAGAAAAAAAATACACGGAAGAGGGTATCAAATGAGAGCAATGAAAACATATTTACCTGTCTCTTCACCTATTTTGAAAACACCAATGCCAGAACCATCTCTAATGGAGTATCGGATCTCCCCATCTCTTCCGGCGTCCTCATCATGAGCCGACACTGTCATTACCAATGAACCAACAGGCGCGTCTTCCTTCACCGCCCCATTTTCCACAAAGCTGGAAAACACCGGTGGGTGCAAGTTCTCATTCACATCAACCACCTCAACTTCAACATAGCAAGTAGAAGACAGAGAAACTGGCTTCCCCTTGTCTTTGGCCCTCACAGTGAGATTATACACTTGCTTCTTCTCAAAATCCAACTGCTGGACGATTCTAACTGCTCCACTGAGTTTATCCACATCAAAGTTTCCTTCTCTGTGGTCCATAAGGCTGTATCTCACTTGACCAGACGGACCTAAATCAGGATCGTGCGCTTCTAACCACATGATGACGGTTCCTTCTGGAAGATCCTCTCGGACTTTCACACGGTAATTAGGTGGAATAAATTTAGGGGGGTTGTCATTAACATCTTCTAGTGATACTTTCAAAACCACCGTGGAAAACAGCTGGGGCTCTTCTCTGGCGTGGTCCCTGGCTTCAATCTTTAAGTAGTGCTCATGCTGCAGTTCTCGATCCAGAGGGTGCGTGATTTTAACAACACCAGTTGCGCTGTCAATTGAAAACCTATCTGTGTCTGTAAGAATTGAGTACGTCACGTGTCCATTGGGCCCTAGGTCTTGATCTGTGGCTTCAACCTGGATGATTTCACTATGTACCTCCTTGTCTTCACTCACTTCCACAAAATAGCTCTCCTGTAAAAATTCAGGTGGATTATCGTTGGCATCGACAACCACAACATCTAGAAGACGCCACGCAGCCTTCTGGGGTATCCCAAGGTCATAGACGGTAATATTCAGGGTGTACTTGTCCGTTGTTTCACGGTCAAGAAGAGAGAAAATTTTCAGCATTCCTGTTTCCATGTCAATCATGAAGCAACTATCCTCATTTCCTCCAGAAATAGCATAGACCAGTTTTCCATTGAAGCCAGTGTCAAGGTCAGTGGAATTCATGAAAATTACACTGGACCCCACAGGCTGGTTTTCCTTTACTTGAATACCAGTCGGAAGAGTGCTTCTAAACTGTGGTATGTGAGCATTGACAGAGTGAGAATCAAAGAAAATATCCTCCACGTCTCCCTGGTTGTGTAATTTATTTGCCTGCAGGAGTTTCTCTGCCAGCATTTTGGCAACACCAGTCTCTTCACAGTGCAAGTTCACCAGCTTGCGACTGGCAGCCACTGTGATGTTGACATATAACGGTGTGGCAAAATTTTCTCCATCTGTAGCTGTGATTCTCAGACTGTGAAAAGACACCTTTGCACCTAAGCCAGCCGCTAGCGATTGCTTCAATGACAACACCCCAGAGGTGGGGTGTAAACTAAACAAATCCAGGTCATTTCCAGCTTCAATCTGATACTGCACCAGCTGAAGTTCATCTGCATCAATAGCAGAAACAGTAGTTATTTGCTCTCCCACGCCTAGATCTCGGGGAATTGTTCCTTCACAATTTATTTTCTCAAACAAAGGTGTGTTGTCATTCAAGTTATTGAGAGTAATTGTAGCAAGGACCTCAGCCTCCCAGCGGTACGGCAAGCCCCAGTCTGATGCACGAATCCTCAGAGTATACACCCGAGGCATCAGTTCGTAGTCCAGGTGTTCTGACGTACTCACAGCACCAGTGAAATGGTCAATCACAAACGGCACATGATTTAAATTCGTGATACTGTATGTCACGTATCCATTCTCACCCTCATCAGGGTCTACGGCACTCAGGCTCATGACCGTAGTACCGATGGGCACATTCTCATCAAAAGCAGCTTTGTATGCTGTCTGGGTAAATTCAGGGGGATTGCTATTCGCACCTAAGACTTTCACCAAGACCTTGGTGGAGGCTTTTCTGTCGCTTGTTGTGACTTCGAGTTCAAAATGGGCTGCCTGCTGTTTTTTAACTGGTTCTAAAATAGAAATGAGACCCGTGTTGTAATTTAAACTGAATTTAGCTTTTGCGGGTGTACTTTTAAAAACATACCTCAAATGGGAATAACCAGGAATGGCCTTTACCATGACCACAGGAGTGTTAGGAGGAGCAAATTCACTTATTTCTGCTCTGTAAACATCCTTTTCAAACTTGACTGGCCCGGCTTTGAACTGTGGAGAAGTCACGTGAATTACGTTAACAGAAGAGAACTGGGGCGGAGTTCCTTTATCTTTAGCCTGTAGTGTGAGATTGTAGCCAAAAGGATGACTGTCCCAATCAACGCCACTGATAGCTTTGACTTTATACTCCTTACTCCCTGGAAAGGACCTCACGGTTCTGAACTGCTGGAGAAGGTCGCCTGCCACGATGCTTAAAGATGCTATTTCACCATTGGCCCCCTGATCACAGTCATCCACTGTCACGATGGCATATGTTGGGTCCCTGTCCAGCTCTGACGGTGACAACGTCACTGCTGTTATCACGGGAGCACATTCGTTGGCTTGTTCGATGTGCACTGTCAGCCTGGCCATGCTGCTGATGCCACTGCTCCCATACAATTTCATTCCACGGTCCACAGCGAGGATTTCCATCTCATACAGCTTGGTCTCTAGGTAATCAAGTCTACCAGTTAACACTATCACACCACTGGTTGGGTGAATAGCAAACATATCTGTTCGATCTTTAAAGCTGTAGTAAAATTCCCCATTGGTTCCTATGTCTGCGTCTGTGGCACTGACTCTTGCAATACTGGTCCTTATGGCTGTGTTTTCAGGTAAAGAAACGCTGTATGAGGTGGGTGAGAATAATGGTCTCAAGTCATTTGTATCCAGCACCTGCACCCTGACCTTTGTTCGCGCCTCCATATTAGTATTTTTTTCAACTGCTTTCACTATCAATGTGTAGTGGTCTTTCACTTCTCTATTAAGAATAGCTGTATTTCCTCCTTTGGTCCTTATTCTTAGAAAGCAAAAGTCTCCGAGAATGTACTCTTCAGCTTTGAATAGGTTTTCACTGTCTCCGGAGACAATTTTGTACCTTACTTCCCATGATGGATGTGTAATGTAAATGCCCATCTTGACAGGATGCCCCACGTAAGTCTTAGCTGCAGAGTTCTCGTGCACGGTGACGTTGTACTGGAGATGTGTAAACTGTAGAGGAGTCTGTTCGAGTCTTTGGCTGCCATCACTGTCTCCAAAATGTTGGAGGAGGAGGAGCAGAAGCAGAAGCAAGGCCGAATGTCTCCCCATTGCTTAACTCTCAGGAATCTGAAACAGAAGAAATCAGAATCGTTACTGTGGGGAATAAAACAAGCGAAAGTGTGTAATTGTTTTAAACCTCTCATTTAAACAAATATTTTCCATACACATGGAATATAAATAAATGCAACGGTTTGAGTTTTTTTCATGTTTTCCAATATAAGTATCAACATTCTTATAACATATCTAGAATTACTAAACTTAACAAAAACTTCCTTTTCATTTTTGAATGACAAGGTCCTATCTTTCATATTAAACAACTCAAAAATCTTCATGAGTATCAAATGAAAAGACTACTAACTGTAACAATCAAGTTATATTTTTATATTTAAATGCTTAAGGCAAATATAAGCAACCATTAAAAAGTAATGAACATTGTTTACATTTACTTACATACAACGAATTAAATGATCAAAAGCTGGCAAACTTAATGCCCCTACAGTATTGTGAGAATGCAAAGCTTCTGACAACTAATTCAGAAAAAACAAAAACCAGCAGTGCTTTTACATGGCGCCCCATAACAACAGCTTGTAATCTCCTTTCAAAATTTATCCTGAAATTATGTTATTTCTGTATAAGAATGGTTAAGTTCACTCCCTACATAATGTAGGGTTTACTGTCTCATTCAGCTCTATATAACTACTTAAAGGTATTAAAACAATTATATCATCAAGTCTGATACTTAACACCAACGTAAGCCCCAAAGAAAGGCAATTTACAAAAGAAAAACCAGAATTCAGCAGTTTGATGTCAAGCAGCGCTTTTCCTCTCTAAGTTAGTGAAGCAAATCTTACCAACTATATCCATGTTTTATCACCACTGCTGTCAACAACCAGTTGTTCACGGAATGCCTATCTTCAGGGCACCGAACAACCTGCTCCCCAGGCCCCTCCATGAGAAGACGACACACACACATAAAAGCTAAATCTTCTAAGCTAACACACACAAACGGTCAAATCAATGTATTAATACATGGTGGCAGACCCTGCGGGAGAGTCCCTGGGTGACTGGGGGAGGGAAGAGGGAAACTGAAGAAATGAAGAAAACGTTGCCTTTAACAAATGGCAAATGAGAAGGTGGCGAAGTCCACTGGGCTGAGGTCTGGCCAGGGAAGCAGGACAGTTATTTTCAGATCAACTGTTCCCCTTTGCCAACAAATTCATCTTGTAAATCAGTGCAGCTTCGCTAAACGCCCCAGCACGGCTGGTAGAGGACAGCACTGTGATCTTGCAAAGTTACTCTCAAATTAATATTCACAAAATGTGAATGCCACCAGAGGTAAATGAATAGCAAACTGGAGGGTGGGTTTGACAGCCCAGTTGAAATTGGTACAACAACATTAATTTATAGTATCTTAACTTAGCTACTGCCAACTCTGCCCCATAAGTCCTTGCCTTAGGGGGAAGAAAAGACCTGATGTGCTTAAAGCAGTTAAAGCTTAATTGATACTGAACCACGTTCAAGTTGGCCACCCTAACTTGCCCTTTCGCTACGATGCCTTCTCCTCTCCAGATAAAGTCAGAAATGAGACAGATTTTTGGCTTCCAGGAGAACAACTATCATTTAAACAAAATAAGAAAACAATTTTCTCCCAAAACTATCTCTTTAAGTATCTCCATTTAGTCAACAGTTCTAATACTCAGGGAAATCTGAATATTATAAAATAATCCTGTAATTTTATCAAAACAAATGAAAAGTTCAATTCAACCTAGAGGCATGGAGGACCTTATTAGACAGAACCCTGCATGGTGCTAAAGAATAAAAGACAAAGATCCCAATCCCAAGGGATTTACAAACTAGAAATAAAAATACATATAATGAGGCTGGGCGCGGTGGCTCACACCTGTAATCCCAGCACTTTGGGAGGCCAAGGCAGGCGGATCCCCTGAGCTCAGGAAGTTCAAGATCAGCCTGGCCAACGTGGTGAAACCCTGTCTCTACTAAAAATACAAACATTAGCAGGATGTGGTGGTGCACGCCTGTAATCTCAGCTACTCCAGAGGCCGAGGCAGCAGAATCACTTGAACCCAGGAGGCAGAGGCTGCAGTGAGCCAAGACCGCACCATTGCACTCCAGGCTGGGCAACAGAGCTAAACTCTGTCTCAAAAACAAAAAAACAAAACCAAAAACACTTGGATGATGTTTAGCAAGCAGTGTCTTTTGTTTCAGGAGACACGTTATATTTTAGGAGATATTTTTACCATGATCCACTGTACAACAAAGTATTATACCAGGATTCTATTGCAAGTACTTGAAGTATTTTTGCTTAATTCTACATACAAAGTTATCATGTAGCCACTAAAAAGGTAAGATAGCACTCTGTATGTTGACATATGTCTAGCTATAGTAACTGGAAAAACTAAGCTGATCCTATGTGTGTTTGTTTAAAAAAGAGGAGAAGGGGGCGCAGATAAAATGTACCCACGGATACAGTTTAAAATGGACAGAAAAGTCTAGGCAGACAAGCAGCTGTTCACAGTGGTAACTTCTAGAGAACCAGCAGAGAAACAGGCAGCTGAGGAAGTGATTACAGTGGCATTTGTCTCTCTCATGGGCTTTTTAGACGAGTATGTGTTATCTTTATCATCCATTCACCCCTTCCGTTAATTATTTAATTCCTTTTACACACGTTTAATGAGCGCATACTAGGCCTCAGGTGAGTTCTAGATTCTGGGGATTCAAACGTGAACCAAATTTCCAACAAGTCCTGACGGAAGACACATTTCCTGGCCAGAGACAGACAGACAGACAAGTAAACAGAGTATATCCGATGCCCGTAAGTAGGTGCTAAGGAGAAAACTAAAGCAGGGTAAAGAAAGACCACGGTCCGGAACCTGAAGGAAAAGCGGGAACCCTAAATCCAAAGGGCCAGGGCTCATGCTAGTGACGTGCTGGGCAACTCTTAGATTCTTTGGAGCAATGGAGAGTGTTCAATATTATTCCCAGTCCCCACCAGTTAGAAGCCTGTGGCATCTGCCTCATCACCCAGCTGTGATGACTAAAAATATCTCTATCTCAAGACATTGCCAAACATCCTCCAGGGCAGAAAGTCACACCAGCAGAGAAGCACTAGATGAGGGAAGCAAAAAAGGGACCACATGGCTGCGGCACAGTGATTGAGGGACAGCAGTAAGGCCGGGGCACATCCTGGGAGAGAACCCATCATGAAAGAGGGCTTTTTTTTTTTTTTTAAAATAAACCTTATTTTAGAATGCTTTCAGATTTACAGAAAAGTTGCAAAGAGAGCTTCCCCTACCGTTGACATCTCGCAAGAGTACATTATACTACATACAACTAATGAACCAGTACCGACACGTCATCATTAACTGCAGTCCATACTTCACTCAGATTTGCTCAGATTTCACCCGAGACCTTCTCTCCATCCCAAAATCCCTTCCAAGACTCCACCTTACATTTAGCTGTCATGTCTCCTAAGGCTCCTCTGGAATGTACGTTTCTCAGATTTTCCTTGTTTTTAATGATCTGGACAGTTTCGAGAAGTACTAGTCAGGTATTTTGTAGGATGTCCCTCAACTGGAATCTGATGTTTTGCTCCTTAGACTGGGGTTAGGTTTTGGGGAGGAAAGCCACAGAGGTAGAGTGTCATTTCCATCACACCGTAGCAAGGGGTAAAATCAACCCGATGTGTCAATGTAGACGCTGCCCCGACCACGTGACTGAGGTAGTGTCCGCCAGGTGCTTCTGTCAGGTGACTTTCACCCCTTCCTGCACTGTACGATTTGTAAGGAAGTCACCACATGCAACCCATGCTTACAAGGCGGCGAGTTTTGCTACCCAAAATATTTAGAATTCTTCCATGAAACTGATTTGTCTATCTTCCCCCATTTATTCAATTTGTTTTTCTTTTTCAGGGTCTGGCTCTCTCACCCAAGCTGGGGCGCAGTGGCACGATCTCGGCTCACTGAAGCCTTAAGCTTGTTGGGCCCCAGTCTCAGTCTCCTGAGCAGCTGGGACTATATAGGTGTGTCTGTAGATTTAGACTGACAGAATTTTAGATACTCAGGGACTACCACCAAGCGTGGTATTTTTTGTAGAGACGGGGTTTCACCACGTTGCCCAGGCTGGTGTCAAGCACCCAGGCTCAAGCGATTTGCCTGACTCAGCCTCCCGAACTGCTAGGATTACAGGTGTGAGCCACTGCACCCAGCCTGAATCTTTTTTTTTTTTTCTTAAGGTCAGTATGGGCCGAGCGCAGTGGCTCACGCCTGTAATCCCAGCGGCTCACGCCTGTAATCCCAGCACTTCAGGAGGCCAAGACAGGCAGATCACAAGGTCAGGAGATCAAGACCATCCTAGCTAACACAATGAAACCCCGTCTCTACTAAAAATACAAAAAATTAGCCGGGCGTGGTGGCAGGCGCCTGTAGTGCCAGCTACTCGGGAGGCTGAGGCAGGAGAACAGTGTGAACCCGGGAGGCGGAGCTTGCAGTGAGCTGAGATCGCACCACTGCACTGAAGCCTGGGCCACAGAGCAAGACTCCGTCTCGATAAACAAAGATCAGTATGGACTCATGGATAAAGGACGATTTTCAGGGCTTTAGAGTTTAGTATAAATCAAATAAGAAGCCCCGCAGATGATTCTGAAGAGGAGTGCCACGGTCTAAGTAAAACGGAAAAGCCTGTGAGGCAGCCAGCAGAAGCTGGAGGGCGACCAGAGCAGTCGGAGGCTGCAGCAACAACACAGGCAGAGGGCCTGCGGATTAGGGCACAACAGGGGTAGGGGGCAGACTCTCAATCTATTTCAGGGTTTCCTGATGCACTGGAATGGAGAGAGGAAGGCAAAGGAGGAGTCAGCAGTACCACAGAGGACGCCAAAGTGCTGAGCGTAGAGAGCAAGTGGGCCAGGAACCAAGAGGGAGACAGAAGGAGCAGAATCCTTGGGGAGCAGATTGGGGGGTCAGTTTGGACAGGGTAAGATGGGAATGGCCACTGGCTATCCCAGTAAAGAATGTGGGTGGGCCGGGCGCGGTGGCTCACGCCTACAATCCCAGCACTTTAGGAGGCCCAGGCAGGCAGATCACGAGGTCAGGAGATCGAGACCATCCTGGCTAACACAGTGAAACCCCGTCTCTACGAAAAACACAAAAAATCAGCCAGGCGTGGTGGCGGGCACCTGTAGTCCCAGCTACTCGGGAGGCTGAGGCAGGAGAATGGCGGGAACCCAGGAGGCGGAGCTTGCAGTGAGCCGAGATGGCGCCACTGCACTCCAGCCTGGGCCACAGAGCAAGACTCCGTCTCAAAAAAATAAAATAAAAATAAAAATAAAAAGACTATGAGTGGGCAGCAGATAAGTGGGAGGCTCCAGTCTGCAGACAGAAATTTGAGAGTTGTCAGAATACGAAAGACGGTATTTAAAACCACAGAGCTGAATGATGTCACCAAGGAAGAGAGCAGGCGAAAGAAAAAAAAAATCCAAGAGCAGAGCCCCAAGATTTGAAGCGCCCAAGTGGGAGGCCCAAGGGGAGACGGCAGCCACTGAGGGAGCAAAGGGAACCACAACACAGTGTGGTGTGATAAGAAACAGTGAGTAAATAAAGATTTTTGTGCAGCTGAAGTCTAACACTGCAACTTGGAGACAACCCATAAACACTCACTAATCCAGCAGGGGGCTCCCCCCACCTGTGATCCCAGCACTTTGGGAGGCCGAGGCGGGCGGATCACAAGGTCAAGAGATCGAGACCATCCTGGCCAACATGGTGAAACCCTGTCTCTACTAAAAACACAAAATTTAGCTGGGTGCGGTGGTGCGCGCCTGTGGTCCCAGCTACTTGGGAGGCAGAGGCAGGAGAATTGCTTGAACACGGGAGGTGGAGGTTGCAGTGAGCCGAGATCGCATCATTGCAATCCAGCCTAGGTGACAGAGCAAGACTCCATCTCAAAAAAAAAAAAAAAACACTCGCAAATGGCGCCATGCTGTTTTCCCTCATCCACCCTGCCAGAAGGCTCTGGCACTCTTCCATCCCCCAAGACACATGGACCATGCCCAACACATCAGATTGCTATGGCTGTTCTCTCCCCATGGTGTCTCAGGTACTCAGTCCCACCACAGCCCCCGCCACTACCCACTCATCCCCAACTGGATTACCAAACACCCAATTACCTTCCACATCCTACTCACCAGTTCTCACGGGACACAATACAGCTGGGACGGACTTGTGGACCACATTCATAACTGAGACCTTTGAAAGCCCTGAATATACTCCGCAAACTTGACTAACAGAATGCTACTGTGATCAGAATAAATTATTAAATGAAAAAATACACTCTTTGGGAGATATTCTTAACCCTGCAATAATGTAACCGAGAACCATGAACGCAGGTTTCACTATAAAAGCCACCGTGATCAAAACAAGGTCTGTGGGCGGCTCTTACGCAAAACAAACAGAAAAAAGACTCAAACACCATTTCATCTAAAAAGGACCTTATCACCTAGACTCCTTGCTTATGGAAATTAAACTCCAAAGACCATCTGAGCCAAGGGCTATACTTTGATATTTAGAAGGTGATCACACTACTTAAATTCACTGTAATTTGGGATTTCTAAAATGCATTTTCCAAAGCAAAAACAGAGAGTGTTTACTTAGTTCAGCCTTGAGGGAGAAGGGCTCCCAGTCCAAAGCTTAAATATCTTTAGCATAGATCTCTGAAAATCTATACATACGGGAGAAAAATAACTTTTCCAGTAAAAACCAGATACTAGTATCTTCATATTTCTTCATTAGGGGGACCTTCATGTAAAATGCTTCAATCCATTACTGTGACTGCACATTCTTCACAAAACAAAACACAGCCCCTGTGCTGAAAACAGAACTGCAAATATGCAAGTGTTTAGACGACCTCAAGCTCAAGTCCTCGAAGGGTTTCACCCGCCACAGAGAGAGGACATTAGGTGGGATGCGGCAGCACACAGTGCATCAATTCTGTTCAACGCTGCACGTTTACTACTGAGAGGCCACAAGTAGTCATTCCAGCCCTTTATGGAACAGGAAAACATTATTAAACTTTTTAAGTTGAGAACTTTGTGTTCTCCCTCACTGTGCTCTTCTCCACTCTCATTTTCTATCAACATAGTGAAAGCGTCAGTAGAATTTAACTCATGATTAAAATTTGGAACTTTGAGTTCAGTTCAGTGTCACATTTTTAAAGTATTTTTAAGAGATCTCTAAATTGCAAGCACCTTTTTTTCCCCCTGAGACAAAGTCTTGCTCTGTCTCCCCGGCTGGAGAGCAGTGGCACCATCCATAGCTCATTGCAGCACCAACCTCCCACGCTCAAGTGATCCTCCCACCTCAGCCTCCCGGGTACCTGGGCGTACCACCATGCCCAGCTAATTTTTTGTATTTTAGTAGAGATGGGGTTTCACCATATTGCCCAGGCTGGCCTCGAAGTCCTGAGCTCAACTTATCCACCTGCCTGGACCTCCCAAAATGCTGGGATTAAAGTCGTGAGACACTCTGCCTGGTCCGCAAACACATGAAGTTGTCAACAGATTACGAATTGTAAATGAGTTTGTTTTGTTTTGTTTTGTTTTGAGACGGCCTTGTTCTGTCACCTAGACTGGAGCACAGTGGTGCAATCTTGGCTCACTGCAACCTCCGCCTTCTAGGTTCAAGTGATTCTCGTGCCTCAGCCTCCTGAGTAGCTAGGACTACAGGCATGCACGACCATGCACCAGATACTCTGATGCCACAAAATCCTGCCTCTTTTACAGTTCCTCCCACTCCTGACACCTTGTGCAGAATCCATACACACACACAGGTTCTTCCCCTACTTAAAAAATAAACTTGGCCAGGCACGGTGGCTCACGCCTGTAATCCCAGTACTTGGGGAGGCTGAGGTGGGCAGATCATGAGGTCAAGAGATCGAGACCTGGCCAACCTGGTGAAACCCCATCTCTACTAAAATACAAAATTAGCCGGGCGTGGTGGCATGCACCTGTAGTCCCAGCTACTCAGGAGGCTGAAGCAGGAGAATCGCTTGAACCCAGGAGGCGGAGGTTGCAGTGAGCTGAGATCGTGCCATTGCACTCCAGCCTGGGTGACAGAGACTCCATCTCAAAAAAATAAAATAAATAAACTTCATTCAAACCTTCACTTCTTTCAAACAAACACTCTTATTCTTCTCTTTATAACTGGCGAAGATCGCAAAAAAAGGAGTTGCACAGCATCGCCCTGGCTTCCTTAGAACTCCCTCAGAGCTAAACACTGCTCCACCAAGATCCTGCAGGTCCACCCTGGCAGAACAGCTGTTCCAGCATCACAAGCTAATGTCAAACCAATGACCTTTCTCAGTGCTCATCCTCCTTGATTTCATGACACCTTTGACACTACTCACTCCCCTCCCCAACACTCCTGATCCTTCATACAGTCACAGAGTCCCCCAAAACAAAGAGGCAATCCATAGGTATGAAAAACGAATGACAACATTCTGATTCTCTTCCATATTCTTTTACACTCTACATTGACTCACCTAAAACGCTAGCATTACAAACTTGTCTTCCAACTCTTCCTCCACATGCATGTATTACCACCCTTAAAGATCTCAGCCATTCTGCCTCCACTCATGAAGCATCAGTGCACCAAATCTAAAATCTCAGCTCTAATCTCTCTCAAACGCCTTGTAACTCTCCTCCTGAAATAGTATCAAACCTAAGTTACATGATTGGCCTTCACTATAGGGGAGTTCTGCATCCATGGAGCCAATCAACCTCAGGTTGAAAAAGTCTTTAAAATAAACAATAAAACAGTAAAAATACAAATAGTACCCCATTTTATATAAGGGACTTGAGCATCCTCAAATTTGGGTATAAAATCCCAAATCTCCCTTAGAGACCAAGGGACAACTATACAGACTTTTCACCCATTCGCCATTGCAAAATAACAGCTCTTCCAGTGTATTTTCCAGTCTTGCCACTTACCAAATTAACCAAGTTTGCAAACCAACAAACCAAACAAAAAGGAAGGGATTGGGAGAACATCAAATGTGGAACCTAGCTCCAGCTTTGTCACTAATCCACTGGGTGAATTCAAGGAGCTTGCTTAATCCTTTCGACTCCATTTATTCAAGAAATTGAAGGATGGACTAAAATATTTACAGCCTCCTGGCTCTCAAACCTTCATTTCTTAAAAGTTATCCAGACTTGACATTTCTTTCTCGATTTCTCAAAATGGTTCCCTTTGCATTTCTGCTGCTGCCACCTAGTTCGAATGAGTATTTTGTTCATGCAGAGTATTCCTACAGTCTTTTGGTATTCCTGCTTTCTGCCCCCAATCTCAGTGAACCTATTCAAATTTCTTTGTGACATTATTCTTTAGTTTGAAAATATTCAGTATTTCCCCTTAGCCTGCTAAGTATATTCTTCTTAACCTTGCATTAAAGACCTTTGATAATCTGACATCTACCTAATTTCCCAACACTACTTCTTATTTCAAAACAAAAAGGGATATCCCAGACTTGCAACAAGTTCAGTAACCAAGCTGTCTTGAGCCAATAACACCACCTAGTGGTGAAGGCTCTAAACTAATGTAACATCTTGACCTCTTCCCTTCCGAAAGTAATGCAAACATCAATCTTTTCTTTTTTTCCCGCCCTCTACTTCTCACATACAGCTTATTTATTTTCACCTTTCTCTTCAACATTTCCTTCTTTTTCTCTCTCCTTAACCTCTGCCTCATAAAAATAATAATCCCTTTTTAATAAGATTATTTAAGTCATAGTCAAGATTATCTGTTCTACCTAGACAAAAAAAAAGAAGCCAATCCTTTTCCTAACATAACATGGTATGATGAGGTCTTCAGAATTTCTCCACTCATCACGCCACAAGCCACACTATATTTTCTATAACTTGTTTTGCACACATCATTTCCTCTGCTTGAATTGTTCCCCTCTGAATCTCACTTCCCTCAGAACTCACATTATTCTAAATCCACCTGCCCCAGATCCCCCAGTTCAATGAGGTGCTGCTATGGACCACCTTGACCTGAATGGATCTCTTATCACACTGGTCTATAAGAGACTGCGTACTTGTCCTCTCCCTTATCAGACTACAAGCTGCTTGAGGGCAGGAAACATGATTTGCTCACTAGATGTTGTGTCTGGCTCAGTGTTTGACACAGAGGAGGTCCACTATTGCTGGATTGGTAAATGGACAGATGAATGAAGCATTAAGAGTGAGAAATGGGAGGCAGGACTGTGTTGGGGAGGGGATCTAGAGAGGGATAACATAGGAAAATAAAACATCCATCCTTCTCAAATTAACAGAAAACCCAGGCACAACCACGAGGCCAGTAACAACACTGCAGATGGCTGTTCTGTAGAGGACTCACTTCCAGTAGCTCAGAAAGAGGTCACCACCCACCTTACACTGCCCCAAAATTGGCTATAGATAATGTCAGGTCAGTGTCTGTTTTGCAGATTATCACGAAGCTCTATCTGTAATATTCTATGAAGAATACAGATTAAATCATGACTAATTTTCCTAAGCAGTGTACAGAAGACTTTATTATTTTTACTTTATAGACTTATCTTCACATACATAATGAACCCTTGGAATGAAGCAAGAATTCAGGCAACGTATTTAAATCTGGGACTTACAGTAAAAGAAAGATGACTTTAAAAACTTAAAAAAGTGAAATATGTGGATTCCTCATCAGAATATATTTTTGAAATGAAAAGTAGTTCCCCTCAGATATAAGAGAAAGTGGCAACTTCCTGATCTTAATTGACATATATCACTCATTTCAAAAACTCTTCTCCAGTGTCTAAGGATAAATGAGCCCTTGCAAACTGAACAATTAAGTGAGACCAAAAGACAGAGGTTGGCTTCAACTTCTATATAATCTGGTCAAAAGAACAATTATCTACTGCAAATCCCCACTCATAAAGATTAAACAGCACATCTAGCCTTATGGCTCCCTGCTATTAAATCAGGTCCTTTAGGCTACAAATTATGCCACTGAGACAGAATTTAATGCAATAATAATGTACTAATTTGATTTGGCTTATTTATTCTACGTAAAATTAGCCAAACTTGGGTGGAAAGCAAGTGGGTAAAGCATTAAAACGTAAATCTCTAAGATCCTATCCACCTCTAACATTCAAAGAAATGACTGCTTCAAAGGGACCTCAAAGCAAAGTCTAAAGGCAATGGAAAGGTAGAGGATGATCAGGGGAATGAAAACAGAATTAGTTTGTGCATAGATTTTTCTTTGTATGTATGTATTTATTTATTTATTTATTTATTTATTTTTGCCCAGGCTGAACTGCAATGGTGAGATCTCTGCTCACTGCAACCTCCGCCTCCCGGGTTCAAGCGATTCTCCTGCCTCAGCCTCCCGAGTAGCTGGGATTACAGGCAAGCACCATCACACCGGGCTATTTTTGTATTTTTAGTAGAGACGGGGGTTTCTCCATGTTGGTCAGGCTGGTCTTGAACCCCCGACCTCCGGTGATCCTCCCGCCTCGACCTCTGAAAGTGCTGGGATTACAGTAGTGAGCCACCGTGCCTGGCCATCATTTTTAAACATTTTTCTTTTGGCACCTGTCCGGACCATGGATTTAAATGATCTACTAACATGATAAGAACCCAACGGGGATACTTCTAGTGACTAATTAAAAGAGACAAATGAATATACAGGTGGCCCAAAATGATTTTATAAAGTCCTCTAACAACCTCACTTCTTTTCAGAGTGCCAAAGATTTGGCTCATTTAAGGTGTTCATTTTTCAAAAAATGGGTATACAAACGCAAACTTCATTCAAATCAAACCTTACCTTACGCTTGTTAAATGCCATGTTTAGCATAACTCAAGGCTTATACCAATTGTTGTTTTAAAAAATTACATAGTGTTTTAAGTATTTTTACATCTTAAATACGAAGGAATAATTCTAATTGTGGAATCAGAGCTGTCTTCCTAAGACAAAAAGACAAAGACAAACATCACAATTAACTATTAACTGGAGAGACACCTTTTCAAACGTCCCTGTAACAACTGTATGTGTTTGACAGCATAACCAAATTCATTAAGAATAGTGTGAAAAACATCACTATTACCTAGTTCTCACACACAAATTAAACTATCGAAACCTGTATCTGAATATAAGAGGCATTAAGAATCTGCTTTTGAAAAAGAAGTGAATAGCTGAAGGTCATTTTCTTTTCAGCCTTTTCTCATACTAATAATCACTGCTAATATCCACTTTAAAACATCGCCTCTATCAGGCACCCGGGAATTGCTTAACAAAAGCCACTTAATGAAACCACAGTTCAGACACACGAAAAAAAAAAAAAACTTAACTGCATAGAAAATATTTATGAGTTTACTTTCCTAACTCATACAATTGCGTCCTTGTTTCCAAAGCCTTGCAATTCACATCAGCGGGAACAAAAAATTCTAACACACACAGCAGAAAGTTGGCTTTGTAAAAGAAAGCACCGAGGTTTTTTTTTTTTCTTTTTTAAGCAATGAAGGACCAAAACCTCTTTCTTTTAAAAAGATCTTAAAAGTTCCTCCTCCAGAGAAGACAGAAAACACAGACAAACCGCACATTGTGCAGATGTTCAGCCCCGAAATGCAGCCTCGCAGCCCTTTACTC
The DNA here is from genome assembly GCF_007565055.1 of Rhinopithecus roxellana. Taxonomy (NCBI): domain Eukaryota; kingdom Metazoa; phylum Chordata; class Mammalia; order Primates; family Cercopithecidae; genus Rhinopithecus; species Rhinopithecus roxellana. Next base: position 107,113,632 of record NC_044550.1, on the reverse strand, counting down.
CGCAGTCCACCGGTTGCATCTACACCTCCAAGCAGCGCTCCTGCAGGGCGCAAACACCCAGGGACCCAGGGACCCGGCAGCCCCGCGGGGCCTCCCGCGTGCACCTCTCAGCGAGAGGGTCTTTCGCAGACGGCGGGATGCCCCAGGAGACCGCGAGGCCGGCGCAACGCGGCGAGATCCCGGAGGGAAGGCGGTGAGCCAGAAAGGATCGGACCCCAGCAATGGCTCCGGGCCGGCCCCGCGCGGTCGCCTCCTCCCACTCCGCCGCCGGCACCCCACTAGCCAGTACTGAACTTCCCAAGTGGGAAGGACCTAGTCACTCCACCCTCCGCAAGGTCGCGCACTCATCGTTTTCGGCAGCGCCGGAGCCCGAGCCGGGGACCGGGCGGGCACCCACAGAGCCCGCACCGCAGCGCGCTACACGTCCCCGCGCCCAGCGAACTTACCGCAAAGTTGGTCCGAAGTGGCGACGGCACTCTGGGGGAGCTCACCTGCCGTCTCAGCGCGCCCCCGAGTGGGGAGCGGGCCTGCCGGGGGTCTCGCCGAGCTCGCGCGTCCGCATGGTACCTGCCGCGCGACCCGCTCCCGCCCCGGCTCCCCGCGCTCGCGCCCGGCCGCCCAGCTCGGCGCCGGCGCCTCACGCTCTCCGAGTGCAGGAGATCCCTCCGCCCCGGCCACGCCCGCCGGCGCCGGCGCTCGTTTCTCGGGCGCGGAAACTCGAGCCGACTTTCCCCGGCGGCGGGCTCGGGGCCCGCGGGTCCAGCCACGCCGCCCCGCCCGGGCCTAAAGAGCCCCAGTCCCTGCGAACGCCAGGTCCGTGCTGGCAGACTAGAAGGCGCCCAGCGTGGTCCAGCGCGGCTCCGAGGGGCAGGGCGAGGCTTGTGATGCCGAGGTTTGTTACGGCCAACCATAGGCGCTGTGCAAGGAATTGGAGAATACTCCCTGCCTAGAAAGGGAAACGTTAGCTGCTCAAAAAAAAAAAAAAAAAAAAAAAAAAAAAAAAAAAAAAAAAGGCTGGGGCCTATGAGAAAGCTTCCTAGAGGCATCCCTTTAGCTTTTCCATAGCCTTCTGGAAGTCCCTGAATCTGCATTTGAATGGCGCGGCTCTGAGTCCGCGGCGGTTTGGTGGGCTGAAGTCGTCCTCCAGGTCTCCAAAGGAATGCAGCTAGGTCGGAATCTACTTCCTCCTTCAATCCACACTGAGTCCCCAGAAAATGGAAACGCTTCCCCCGCGACCTTTTTGGGCCGAGTTAGACCCCAGGCCCTCCCCGCCGCCGGCGCCTGGCCTCCCCCGCTGACACCCCGGACGCCCAGGCCTGCGGGACAAAAGGCAGCCCGGGAGTCGGCCCCAGGGGCCCCAGAGCGTGACCCCAGGCCGACAACTGCAAGTTCCTAGGCAGAGGGGAAGCCCCAGCGCCCAGACGCCCGCCGAGAACTCCCCGCGCCGAGCGCCCAGCCTGAACGTCCCGGGCGCGGAGCCCATCCCCGGCGCGGGCAGAGCTCCAGCCGCAGGCTCGGCGCAGGGCGGACCCGGCCGAAGCCCGGAGAGCCGGAGGCGCTGGGACGCAGCTCGGACTAGAGGGCGGACTTGACCTCGGAAAGTTTGTGGGATTCAGGCATTTTAACACTGGGAAGACAAAGAGATCCGATTTCCCTGGGACCGGTGGAGGGAGCTTGGCGGGGAGGTGAACGGCTGGGCAGTCAAGTGTGAAAGAATTTCCTTGCTTCAAAGTTAACGCAGTCACCTTATAAGCCATCTTAGAGGTGACCGGAAAAAAAAAAAATAAAGGTGTCTAGCAGGTTGTGGCTGCGAAGGCAAAATAAAGCCTGCAAGATGAGTGTGCCGATTCGTAGCCCTATATTCCCTGCCCACCAGTTAGAATACACAGATTCGCGCATCCAGCAAATGCAAACACCATCATCCAAAGACGTGTTTGCCACGACCATAATTGCTCCAAGTGCTTACAGGTCAATTTCATACATGGAACACCTCGAAAGTGGGTGACCTGATCTCCAAGCCCAACCGGCTTGTGCCGCTTGCCGAATTGTAACTCTCAGCAAAACCCAACCACACCGGAACTCCAGCCGTTTCCTGGGAGCGAGGGAGCGGGAGTAGTGCTAAAAGGGGAAAAGAAGAACAGTAAAAAAGTACAAAGATACCATTCCCTGACATAAAATCACGGGATTTGTTTTAAATGGCACAAAAGAATTCCTGGAGAAGATGACCATTAATAAATAATAACGCTTCCTAGGGCTTACTAGATGTTTTACATGTTTGGGAATCCGATTTTCCAGGCTCCCTGAGAAATCTCTGCCTGCAAGAAGTTGCACTTCCTCGCCACAGGAGCCGCCGAGAGCCAGGGATGGAGATTTCAGACTTAAGACTCAGCCACGATTCTACTGATCCTTAAGCGCCAGCAGAACGAAATGGACATGCCTATTAGCTATCACAAATCGAATTATTTTCATATGAGAGAGAGAAATGTGGTTCAAGTTCCACATTTGTCCTTTAAATAATCGACCCTTCCTAACCCTGTTCCCAAAGGCTCGTGGAAATTAGGGAGGGGATTGGGGAGACTGTTCCAGAAACAAAACCCTTTCCTCCAGCACGGCCTCTCCATTCAGTCCACCCAAGTTGATTTTTGTAACTCATATAAAGAATGGGCCCGGGTGGGTGGGCAGTGAAGACTGGGGTGAGCAAGCGCCCACGTCGCCGAGCGCCGGGGAGGTCCAGGTTCGCCTCCGCGCAGAACTCGGCAATGAGCGCGGCTCGCCGGGTGCCCGGACTAGAGGGCGCTGCGCCCCTGCAAATCTCGCAGCCCCGATGCGCCCTCCCTAGGCACCATTGCTATAATAAGTTACATTCAAAATAATGCACAAACAGCATCCCTCTCAAGTTCTTTTGAACAGTGCTTTATATGTATTTTATGAATTCCCAAAGCTATGCATGCGAATCTTTCATCCGAGCCGCACAAAGCCAGAGCGATGCGCAGCTCCTGGAGCCGAGAGCCCGTAGGGCGCACACGCTTCCCCGCACTCGCTTAGAGCCACACACCCCACGTAATTTAATTTATGTTTAAACTTAAATGCCAAAAGGCATGCACGATTTGAACAAAGAACTCACCAGTGTAGCCGAGTCCTCGGCCCTGAGCTCTAAAGTCCTCGGCAGCTCCGTGATCCCCACGCGATGTGGATATGTGTTAGGAGCCGGGTTTGAAGTACCAAGTTTGCCTCCCCGGGATCTTCAACATGTCCCTAACCAGACTGCCATCGTCCGTGCCGCCGGGACCCAGGCGGCCGCATCTCCGGAGGCTTCCGACCAGGGCAAACTTAAGCACCAAACGGGGGCGAAAAGAGAGTGCGCGGGGCCGGAGCGAAGGCCCGGGAGCAACCAAGTTTGTCAGGACGTGCCCGGGCAGCTAGCCGCCGAGTTGAGGAGTTGCGGCCGGCGGCTGCGGCGACTCGCTGCCTCTTTCCCCGCTCCCTCCCTCTTGGAGGCGGTGGGGGAGGGGAGGTGACGTCAGCGCCCCGCCTCGCCCCCCGCCCCGGGCGCGGACGGGATTCTCCGGCTGGGCGCGCCACCCCGGCAGTCGCAGCAGCGGGCGCGGAGGCTGCGTGGGGTCCGGGGCTCTGCGGTCTCTCTGGCCCGCTGCAGCTGTGGCGCGGGTGAAACGCCTGCCCTCCTCCTTCGGCAGCGTCTCCTAGGCGCCGGCGAGCGCGGGCGTTCCTCGCACTCAGCGCCTGAGCCGCCCGGAGCCCCGCTGCGCGCACCTCCCCGGCTCGCGGAGCCCCTCCGGCGGCGTTTCCCACGCCGCGGACTGCAGGTGATGCTCTTCCTCTTCTGCAGCTGAAATTCGTCGCGACGTGTCGCCTGCCAGATTTTTGCTGGGCGGAAGCATGAACAGTCTCTGCAGACTGGCCTGGACGACTTGTACTTTGTGGCCCTCCAACTTCTGGATGTGAAAATTTTTTTCACGACTTATGATCTTCGTGGTCTTTGTGTTGAAAATCAGAGCCGTATTTTTGTTTTCAAATTCCTTCCCAGTGCTCCTCTTGTCTTGACCGTACTCTGAAGCTTATAAGGTTCTGAGAGGAGGGGGCGAAAGGATAGGGGAGGAGCCAATTCCCAACGTATCTTACAAGTCTTCTGTAGTGATAGGGGCTAATACACAAATCACTGTCTCCTCCTCGAAATAATATCCATTTAGATAAATGCAAAGGCTGTCGAGGGTTAATTTATAAAGGATGCATCGTCTTTATGTAAGTGTCCAGCCTCCAGGAAAATATCTGCTGTGGAATATATTTTTAATGCCACTAAAGTACCAAAATATCTCCTGAACAGCGTGAAATTCCAAGGGAGCCATTTCTGTGAGTTGACATTGTCCCCAGAAGATTCTCATTAAAATTCAAGATCCCTGCGGTTGGGGGAGGTTCTATCAACATATTTGCATCCGTTGTTATAAATATGTTGATCAGTTTAGCTGGTCGTTCTTTTTCAAAGGTCAAGAGCAAAATCCTGAGGACAGAGGAAACTGGGCAGGGAGCTAAACAGTAAGGAGAGAACAAGATTAGGTGATTGGAATGTTGTGTGTGTTTAGCCTTGAAGTCATAACTTGTCTAAATGTCAGTGTCCTCATCTGTGATATGGGACTAATATCTGCTTCTTGTATTGTAAAAATGCTTATTGTATTGTAAAAATGTATTCATGTGTTTATCCATTAAAAAAAAAAACATACTGAACTCTACTTGCCAGGGAGATAACAGTTATTCATGCAGGCAAAGCATTTTTACTGAGGATCATATGAAGTGTCTAGCACGCACATACTAGGCACTTAAACAATATTCGTTTTCCTGCTCTCCCTCGCTCCCTTCCCTCACTTCTTTGCAGTGTCTCAGTTTTTAATCCATAAAATCAGCATCATCACCCTGATTCGAGATTCTGCCAGGCAGGTCTGCAGACTCAAATCAGGTCTCCTGTGCTCAAGAGATCCTCCTGCCTAAGCCTCTCCCTCAAGATACATTTTGACTTGGAAGGGAGGAGAGGGTCCAGGGAGCTGGGACATGGAGGGATATAGGAAGGGATATTAGAGCTCCTGCAGACCCTGGGGGCAGCTAGAGGGTGCCAGATTCCTCAGGAGGGAGGAGGCTGGCCTGAGAGGCCAGTTTGTCAGTGCCCAGCAGACTTCTCCTGCTTCCCTGTTTCAACTGCACAGGCTTTCTCCTTTTGTGTCAATAGTTGAAATTAGAAATTGACCACATATTGCAAGTCCTCAAAATTATTCACAATAAATTCACCCCCAGAGGCTTCTGGTTGAAGTCCATTTGGTTTACTCTACTAACTTTAAAATTGTCATAAATAAACCAAATTATTTATATTCAAAAAGATAAAAATCACAAATGACAGGAACTTACGAATAACAATTGATAATATTAGTCAAAATAGCTAGTTTTCAAAGTGAGATGGGCAGAAAACTTTTAACAGAATCTCTAGAGCTGTGCTGTCTAATGTAGTATGTAGCCACTTGCCACATGTGGCTTCTTTCATTTAAGCTAAATTAAAATGTAATTCCTTAGTCTCACTAGCTACATTCCAAGTTTCAGTGACCATGTGTGGCTAGTGACTATTGTATTGATCGGAGCAGATGAAAGAATATTTTCATCATGACAGAGTTGTATGGACACTTTGGTGTAGACCTTTAAAAACGCTGCTATTTTATGGAAGGCTACACCAAGTATTAAAATGCCAGTGTGTCCAATACTGAGTCACTTCTGAAGTATAAGGGAGGACCCAGAATCATGGAAGGGTTCATTCATTCCGCAGATATTTATCAAGTACCAACAATATGCTGGGTGAAAGTATGTAAGACCAAGATTTAATGAGGTAGGTGTGTTTAGCGATTAAGAAATATTAACATGGCCTTTTAGTTGTTTTCTCTCTTTCCTGACTAATAAAACCAGGGGAAATCATAGATTTAAAGCAACAAACAATTCTAAGACATTTTTGGAATAGCCCAAGGACCAAATACTTGTAAGTACGCTTGACTGACTCCTGGCATCCCAGCCTCTCTGCAGCTTTCACCGCTTTCTCATGTGCCTACGTGCCCATTGTGGCCTCCCCTTCCTAGAGATGAGAGGAAGTATCAGCCCTCTCCACCTCCCGTATGCCTTGGAATTATTTTACCCTTTGCATTCAAATACAGCTCTTCTCTGGAATCAGCTTGTACTCTCAGAGGGAGCCATTAGAACATTAGACACCTGGCTGGGCACCGTGGCTCACGCCTGTAATCCCAACACTTTGGGAGGCCGAGGCGGGTGGATCACCTGAGGTAAAGAGTTTGATACCAGCCTGGCCAATATGGTGAAACCCTGTCTCTACTAAAAATAAAAAAATTAGCCGAGCATGGTGGTGGGTGCCTGTAATCCCAGCTACTCGGGAGGCTGAGGCAGGAGAATCACTTGAACCGGGAGGTTCAAATGGCAGTGAGGCAGAGGTTGCAGTGAGCTGAGATTGCGCCTCTGCACTCCAGTCTGGTGACAGAGCGAGACTCCATCTCAAAAAAAACAAAAAAAACCATAGACACCTAGTCAATCTAATGGGAATCAGTGCTGGTTAACTATAGGTATAAGTATGTTATAATAATATCATTCCTTCCTTCCCAGTGCATTATAGCAAGGGCTTTCTCAAAGCTATACTTAAAACATGAAATTTCTGATGCCATAAACAGTCACTTGGGAAAGTATTTGAAAGTATTACAAATCACCTACTAATGGCTTACCATTTAAAAAAACATGGTACAAAGTATACTTTCATTTTAAAGAAAGATCCATAGTGGAGTAGGGTGGCTGTAGACATTCTGTCCCTCAAATATAAGATAAACATCCCCAAGTGGTTTGGGAACAGATCTTGCAAGATAAATATAATTTTTGTGATTCTTTCCCAGCTCAGTGATTGAAGGATTCGGAGTCTAACTTTTTGAATAGTAGACAACAAGTCGTCCAGCAACTTACTGTTGAAGCTACTTTCTCAATAGAAGTATGCAGTAGAAAGAGCACTAGACTTGAGGTTAGAAGACCTGTTTTGAATCTTGTCTTTGACATATATAGTTTGAATTTATTTGGTTATAACTGAATTTTGGGAGTCTCACTTTCCTCTATAAAGATAGATCTCTAAAATGGACACACATACACACAAAATCTACCTCACTGGTTGTGAGAGATGCCAGTCAAGAATAATTGTGGCCGAGCACAGTGGCTCACACCTGTAATCCCAGCATATTTTGGAGGCCGAGGCGGGTGGATCACCTGAGGTCAGGAGTTCAAGACCAGCCTGGCCAACATGGCAAAACCCCGTCTCTACTAAAAACACAAAAATTAGCTGGGCATGGTGGTGTGTGCCTATAATCCCAGCTACTCAGGAGGCTGAGGCAGGAGAATCCCTTGAACCCAGGAGGCAGAGGTTGCAGTGAACTGAGATTGTGCCATTGTACTCCAACCTGGGTGACAAGAGTGAAACTCCATCTGAAAAAAAAAAAAAAGAAGAATTCTCAAATTTACCTACTGTGTCTCACCCTGCCACTCCCATCTCAGCTATGAAGGTCTGTAGAACCAGTGACCAGTAACATGTATTTACTGCCAGTTATGCTCCAGACTTTGTTCCAACTTCTTTATATGCATTATCTCATGTCATTCTTATAAAATCCTGGGAAGCATTAGCAATTAATGCCCTACTCCCATTTTACAGATGAAAACTGAGGTTTGAGGTAGATTAAATAACACACTGTGTCACCTTTCAGACTGAAACCTAAGGCTGGCTGCGTCCAAAGCTAACACTCTTGCCTGCTATAGTGCACAAGCTCCTCATAGACTGCACCTCATTTGCACCCTTCAGAAACCATGCCAGTGTTACACTAAAGGTCAGCAATGTTGTGGTTTAAGAATTGGCCTAGGAGGGGAGCAAAAAACTATCAAATAATAGCTGCAGGAAAATGCTCTCTTGTAGCAGCTATGAGTTTGGGTAAATAATTGTGTAAAAGTAGGTCCTTTAATCAGAGTGAGAACATCAGTGATTGTATTTAGGAATACATTTATAAAATACAGCCATTATTTGTTTGGATTACGTATTTTCATATATGTATATATATGCATGCTCTTAGACACATTGCTTTTCAATTCTAAAATTGTAGTCTGACTTTTAACTTGTTTAGGCTGAACAGCAGAAAAATATACACCAATGATTCTCAATGAATTCTGACAAGGACTATGTCACATGATTTCATGATCAGCATTTCAATTTAGACCTCGCTATTCTCTTTCCTGGACTGGAACCACTAGTGTTTTGTATTGTTTCTCTCTCCAATTCTCCTTTCTCTCCATTTCTGTTTTACATATGACAACAAGTAATTTTACCCTTGGCATATTCTCTGTATCTATACTTCTTTACTATTAAATCTGATTCCTTTTCCTGGTAGAAATTTTTAGTCACAAAAGCTAATCTTATATAGAAACTTTAATGAGGTATGGCGATACTTTATCAGCATCCATTCTCTAACAGATCGTCTGTCTAAACCCATCAGGGTAGTTCTCTATTTCTTGTCATGGGCATGTTGATCAATGGTAGTCAGTGACATATTAGAGGAAGTTTCTTGGAGGCTTCTGGAAAAAAAAAATTCCTCCCTCCTAAGAAAGAACCACAAGAGATATTATCTGAGAAAGAAGATTTAGATACAAAATGATTCAATCTTGCAGACTATTGTTCTATCATAATGGTGGACAAAAATAAGGATGTCATGGTTGGGACTACAATAGTTATCTTGATTAGTGAGGATGAGGCCTAAACCAAGGAAGGCAGATGAAGGGCCTCGATGACATTGAGTGAACCATCCCTGTAGGCCACACAAACTAAAGACGTGGTTTTTTTTTGTTTGTTTGTTTTGGTTTTATTGTTTTGTTGTTTTTTAATGGAAGAGCATAAGTTTCCATATTGTTTAATCTGAGTTGTGTTGGGATTAGCATTACTTGCAGTTGACATCATCTATTTCAACTAAGCAATCCCTTTTAAAATATTCTACGAATTATTTTAAAGAAGAAATAAATTGATATACTTCAGCTCATTGGTCAACAGGAATTGGGCCTAACTCCAATGATAAGATTGAAGGATTCTTAAAGCTTTCTCTTAATGGTGAGTATACTAATCTGCTTGAGCTGCCATAACAAAATGCCATCGAATGGGTGGCTTAAATAATAGAAATGTATTTTTCTCACGTTTCTGAGGGCTAGGAATCCAAGGTCAAGGTGCCCACAGTGTCATTTCTGGTGTGGCCTCTTTTCCTGCTTTGTAGGTGGACACATTCTCTCTGTATCCTCACATGGCCTTGCTCTGTGCCTGCAGAGAGAGCAAGCTCTGGTGTCTTCCTCTGATGAGGATAGGAGTCCTATTGGATTAAGGCCCCACCGTTATGGCCTCACTTAACCTTAATCGCCTTCCTAAAGGCCCTGTTTCCAAATACAGTCACATTGAGGGTTAGGGCTTCAACACGTGAATTGGGGGCATGGAAGAAAGATTCAGTCCATAGCCGTGAGAAAGAAGTTTTTAGATGCAAAATTATTCAGTCTTGCAGACTATTGTTCTACCATAATGGCAGACAAAATAAGAACATGAAATTTTATTTGTTCAACCAGAAGATTTTTCTCCACTCCCACTGCTCTTTCCTCAAGTGCCCAAAACCTTCTAGTATATTTTCCAATTTTATAAAGGAACTCCTGGAAGTAAATATTAACCAAACTCAGATATCCAGTACTTACCAGAGGATAAACTAGTCAGCTGTAAACACCGACTGTCAGCAAATCAATGGACATTTGGAATTTGAATTTCTTTGAACCTGTAACTGTCAATATCAAATTTCAAGCCGAAAAGTGAAGTCAGCTTATATTTGGCGATATGGCCCACTTTGTTCACACTTTGTCCTTTATTTGAAATAGAATCATTCAAAAAAAAAATTAAGACTTGTGCCATGTTGGCCAGGTGTGATGGCTCACGCCTGTAATCCCCACAGTTTAGGAGGCTGAGGCAGGTGGATCACGAGGTCAGGAGATCAAGACCATCCTGGCTAACACGGTGAAACCCGTCTCTACTAAAAATACAAAAAAAAAAAAAAAAAAAAAAAATTAGCTGGGCGTGGTGGCATGCACCTGTAGTCCCAGCTACTTGGGAGGCTGAGGCAGGAGAATGGTGTGAACCTGGGAGGTGGAGCTTGCAGTAAGCGGAGATCGCGCCACTTCTTTAAGTGGGTTTGATTGTTTTGCATGTTTAGGAAGGAACATCATTTGCCCCTGTCCCCACCCCATCCTTTTCTATGCAACAATTTGTGAAATATTTCCTCTCCTGTGTGGCTAGGTGTGTGAAAGACCCAGAGCAAATAACAGCCTTTCCCTGATATTCTTCCCTCTGCTAGACGTCTGTTCCAGAGTAGAGTGAAAATGGAAAGGCAGGCTATGTTCAGTGCTACTGAGACAGCTGTAGGGCACTGCAGTGGGGTCTTACGGTGGGGAGAAAGATTGGGCTCAACTCCAAACACAACCAGGAAAACTGGGGATTTATAGGCAGGGAGCAAAGTGGGGAGGCTCTGTGGATGGAAAACAATGACAACGATACATCAGGAGTGAGAGGAGTTCCGGTTAAAGCGACTCACAGGATTCTTGCTGCAAGTGGTCAGTGCAGGTCCAACAAGGACAGACACCAAAGTCACGGCCTGGGGGGCTTGCAGGAGCCCCACTAAAGTTTGGCTCAGGAGAAAATCGTTGTCAGTAGCAGGCTCTTTCTGTTTTTTCTACTCTCTTATAATTATTTTGTCCTGAAAAAGCAATGAAAGGACGGGGACATTTGTTATTAATCAAGCTTCTGAGACCTTTTGAGTCTTAGCTGTAACATTTGCACGTTGACATTCTCCATCTGTGTCATCGATTTATTAGAAGCCAAATTGTTGAAGGGGTTGGGGTGGTACCTAGATGGGTAAAGGTAGAGTTCTGTGGAGGAAAGGAGTTAAAAGTCAGAGGACTGAGGTTAGGGTTCTGCCACTAACATTTACGGGCTGTGTAAACTTGGCAAATTACTTGGCTTCTTAAGTGGCAATGGGATTAGCTAAAATGTGATTAGCTGAGACACTAAGCTGAGCCTCAGCGATCCTAACTCCTGATCCTCACACTTTGGTGTCATCTCCCCCATCTCTTATCCCCCAGGGTCTGTGTAATAGAATAATACAGAAAGGACAGGATGTCACTTCTGAGATTAGGTTATTGTCTTAGTCCATTTTGTGCTGCTGTAATAGAATAGCACAGACTGGGTAATTTACAATGAACAGGAATTGCTTGGCTCACACTGTTGGAGGTTGAGAAGTCCAAGACCAAGGGCCCAGCATCTGGCAAGGGCCTTCTCTTTATCAGCATTCCATGGCAGAAGGTGAGAGGGTGAGAGAAGGCAAGAGAAAGAACAAGAGGAGACTGAACTTGTGTTTTTATAAGGAACCCATTCCCTCCATAATAGCATTAATCTGTTCAAAAGAGTGATGCCCCCATGCCCAAATGCCTCTCCCTAGGCCCCACCTCCCAACACTGCCACATGTTTTCAACCCCTGAGCTTTGGGGGACACATTCAACCCACAGCAGTTACAAAAGACACTGAGGTATCTCCTCACTCTCTCTCGCTCTCTCTCATAGTCTCTCCCCACTCTGCGGAAAGCCAGAAGCCCACGGGACAAGGAATGGAAGCCTTCTTCTAACAGCCCCACAAGTGAGCTAGAAAGTGGGTCCCCAGCCCTAGCTGTACCTTCAGATGACTGTAGCTCCAGCAGATATCTTGACTTGCACCCTCATGAGGGACCCTGAGCCACATCACCCGGCTGACCATGCCCAGACCCCTGACCATCAGAAGTGATCGGAGTTAAGAAATGTTTGTTGTTTAAATTGCTAAGTTTTGAGGGAATCTGCTACTCAGCAATTGACAAAGAAATTTGGAATGCATATTATTGACTATTAATAAAATATTGTTGGCTTTCTACCAATAATGTTATGAGGATGAGAAAACACTTGGTAAACCATTAAGGACTACCACGAATGTTAGAACCCTGTGCATAGACTGGAAGAAAATGTATAGAATAGTTCTATCCAAAGACTATGTGATGATGGGAATGCTCTGTCTATGCTGCCCTGGGTGGCACTACTGAGTACCTGACATGTGGCTAGTGCAAAGTGAGGAACTGAAGTTTTATTTAATGTTAATTCATTTAAATTTATACAGTTATATGTGGCTAACGCCTACCATTTTGGACAGAGCAGGTCGAGAGACTTTCTAAGCCAATAAATGACTTGCAAAATCTGGTCAGTGAGAATACAGTACATACGGCTTGTGGGCATGCTTTCTTCTCCCATTGTGACTTTTCTAAAGGAAGACTTGTGTTATTTATGAGGTCCAGCAGTGATGGATTGAGTTACATTGAACGATTATTTCCTTCCTCGTTTAAAAAAGAACAATGCATTTTGTAAAACTGGGTTTTCTGAGACCTCAGATTTCTCTTTGTATGTACATGTTCAATTTATCAGACATGAAATTATGGATTCAATGGATTGTCTCACCCAACTAGCTAATTTGCATGATTAATTGAAGAGGCATGCAATGCAACTGTGCCCAGTTTCCTTAACCACACCGGGCACTGCTGATTCATCCACCTGGTGGTTGAGAACGACTTAAAACCTGAGGGCTTCTTGGCCACACTCTATTTATTCAATGATATCATTTGGCAAATATGCAACACAAAATACAGCTCGAGTAGCACTAAGTTACTTGTGGCTATAGCGAAACTTGACTAGAGATAGACTCCAGTGTATGCAAAATTGTATTAGGGCTTATAGGACAGCACGTATTTCATGCTGTTATCAGAGTAGAGAGGTTGATCTAGATTTGTTTATTCTTCCTCTTTTGTTGTTTTTTTCCAGAGACAGAGTCTCACTCTGTCGCCCAGGAGGCTGGAGTGCAGTGTTGTGATCTCGGCTCACTGCAACCTCCACCTCCTGGGTTCAAGCGATTCTCCTGCCTCAGCCTCCCGAGTAGCTGGGATTACAGACACCCACCACCACGCCCAGCTAATTTTTGTATTTTTAGTAGAGACGGGGTTTCACCATGTTGGCCAGGCTGGTCTTGAACTCCTGACCTCAGGTGATCTGCCAGCCTTGGCCTCTCAAAGTGCTGGGATTGCAATGATATATGTTGAGTTGTGCTCTGTAATAAAGCTAATGGTCACTTCAGTGTTGACGGCATCTCATCCCTCAGTCATGTCAAGTCATGCCTTTATTCTCGAGCTTGTAGTCACATTATTACAAGGTAACCACAGCTGCTCCAGACATTCATCAAGGCGGGATGGGGGCATCGGTTATCTCCACTCATGGAAAAAAGAAAAATTGCATTCTTACTGCACACTATAAATATAAAAATTTTTGTCAAATGATTTAGAAGAAAATATAAGAAAATAATGTATTTGAGATTATGGAAGGATTTACTATGTAAAACACAAAGTGTTTTTAAAATGAAAGAAAAGATTGACAAATTCAATTACATAACAATTAAGAACCTCTATTAAAATGTGAAAACATACAGACTGGGAAAATATTCATTTAATAAGTACATTTGATTCAATTGTACTTATTCATACAATACTGTATTATTCAAGCAATAGTATATTATTATATGAATACTGTGGACCACCTGAGGTCAGGAGTTCGAGATCAGCCTGGATGACATGGTGAAACCCCATCTCTACTAAAAGAACAACAATTAGCTGGGCATGGTGGCGTGTGCCTGTAATCCCAGATACTGGGGAGGCTGAGGCAGGAGAATTGCTTGAACCTGGGAGGCAGAGATTGCAGTGAGCCGAGATCATGCCACTGCACTCCTTCCTGGGTGATAGAGACTCCGTCTCAAAAAAATAAAAGAAAAACAGGCAAAGATTAGATAGAAAAATGGAAAAAGTCATGAACCTGTATTTCAGGAAGAAGAAATATGAATAGGGATTGTACACGCAGTGGGTTGAATGGTGACCACCATAGGGACATGTCCTAATCCCCAGAACCTGTGAATCCTTTTGTGGAAACAGGGTCCTTGTGAGTGTAATTAAGAATCTTGAAGTTAGATCATCCTGGATTATTTGGGTGGGTCCTAAATCCACTGACAAGCATCCTTACAAGAGCCATCCCAGGGAGAGACACACAGAGGAGAAGGCCACCTGCAGGCAGAGGCAGAGACTGAGGTATGCAGCCACAAGCCAAGGAGCGTCTGGAGCCAGCAAGAGGTGGAGATGCAAGCAAGGATTCTTCTGAGAGCCTTCAGAGGAAGCACAGCCCTGCCAACACCTTGATTTTGGATTTCTAGCCTCCAGAACTGTGAGAGAATACATTTTTGATATTATTAAGCCACCCAGCTTGTGGTCATTTGTTATGGCAGCCCAGAGAAACTAATATAGTATGTAAAAATAAATCATTTCTTTTCGAGACAGGGTCTCTCTCTGTCACCCAGGCTGGAGTACAATGGCCCAATCACAACTCACTTGCAGCTCCTTCCAGCTCCCCAGGCTCAAGCGATCCTTCTGCCTCAGCCTCCGAGTAGCTGGGACTATACATGCATGCCACCACGCCTGGCTAATCCTAATATTTTTTGTAAAGATATCTTTTTACTATGTTGCCCAGGCTGGTTTCAAACTCCTCAGCTCAAGCAACCCATCTGCTTCAGCCTCCCAAAGTGCTGGGACTACAGGTGTGAGCCACCATGACTGACTGACATAATTAATTTCACTAGCTATTAGAGAAATGTAATATCCTTTTACAAAAACTATATTGGTAAAAAAAATTAAGATGTCATATCACAGGCAGTGAGGGTATGGGTCAGCAGGAACTCATACAATACTGGTAGGACTGAAAGCTGGTGCAACTACTTTGGAAAACAATTTGTTATTACCTTATAAAGATGGACCTGCATGTATCTTATGATTTAGCAATTCTACTTCTAGTTTTAGGAGACCCAAGAGGAACTCTAAAACATATACACCAGGAAATATAAGAAAATTCATAGCAGCATTGTTTATAATAACAAAAACTGGAAAATACTCAAGTATCTAGCAACAGAATGAATAAATAATGTATACCATATTCCCATTATGAAATTTACACAGTGAAAATGAATGTACTGTTGTTACATGTAACAATACGAATAATTCTTAGAACTGTAATGGAGTGGAAAATACGAATTGCAGAAAATGTGCCCAAACCAGCAAAACTAAATTACAATATGTTGCTTAGGGAAATATGCAGAAGAGATAGCATATTCACTATTTTTTTTTTCTTTTGAGACGGAATTTCACTCTTGTTGCCCCAGCTGGAGTGCAATGGTGCGATCTTGGCTCACTGACACCTCTGCCTCCCAGGTTTAGGCAATTCTCGTGCCTCAGCCTCCCGAGTAGCTGGGATTACAGGCATGCACTACCACGCCCAGCTAATTTGTGTGTGTGTGTATTTTTATTAGAAACAGGGTTTCTCCATGTTGGTCAGGCTGGTCTCCAACTCCTGACCTCAGGTGATCTCCCAACTCAGCCTCCCAGAGTGCTGGGATTACAGGCGTGCGCCCAGCCCCATATTCATTTTTTAAGAGGATGAGGAGAGATACTCAGGAAGGGGGTATATTCTAGTCCTGAGATGGGGAATGGGTTTCTAGTATCTGGTGTTTATTTTGTACATAACTTAAAAATATTTTATATGTTATTTAAAATATTTATCATAATTAAAATAATATCAAAACAAAACAAGGCCGGATGCGGTGGCTCACGCATGTAATCCCAACAATTCGGAAGGCCAAGGCAGGTGGATTACCTGAGATCAGGAGTTCGAGACCAGCCTGACCAACATGGTGAAACCCTGTCTCTACTAAAGATACAAAAAAATTACCCAGGCATGGTGGCAGGAATTTGTAATCCCAGCTACTTGGGAGACTGAGGCCAGAGAATCGCTTGAACCCGGAAGGTGGAGATTGTGGTGAGCTGAGATTACTCCACTGCACTCCAGCCTGGGCTGGACAGAGCGAGACTCCGTCTCAAAAAATAATAAATAAATAAATAAATAAATAAATATAAATAAAAAGAGAATGCTAGAAAATTGGACAGGGCCACATCGAGACCATCTATAACCTGAAAGCTATCAGTGTGTCAGTTTAATACCCTTTTGACAAGTATATGAAGAAACAGAGTAGCAAGAATAGATATAACCTCAAGTCTAGAAATGGAAAGGAAAATGCTCTGCACATGTGTGGAAGTGAGAAAAGCTGTTATTGTGGGTAATAGACAAATGCGCTGTAGATCAGCTGGTAAGATAAAAGTTTTATCCATCACGAAAAAGCTTTTCTAGATGCTTAAAATCACAAGAGTCATGCTTTGAGTAAAGATGAATTAGTGCGATGAAGAGGAAAAGGCCACCAAATGCTCTTGGAGAAAAAAATAGAAGTTGCAGAGGGTACAGCTGGAAGACCTACTTAGACCTTTTAGCTAGCCTGCAGATCCACGTCGCCTGTTCACCTGATGTGTGTCAGCTCTTTTCAGTGGGTGAAGACGGGCAGAGTTCAATTTCTTACCTGAGTGCTTAGGTCTTTAGTACAAAACCCCAGGGCCTTGGGAGGTTGGCACGTTCCCTGACTTGCTCTGGGGAATTATCCTATTTGAAGCACACCATCTGTTTCCATTTGGGACCCTAACTGATACAAGCAGGCCTATTAATTATCTCTCTCAAACCAGCTGTTGGCGATTGTGGGCGTGGTTTCTTGGCAGCAGTTGCCATCCACTCTCTGCCTATGTTCCTTGTAAACAAAGGTGTCTCTAGAGCGGCAGCAATTTTCAAAGGTGGCCTCAGACTTGTGAGAACTGCCCATGTCCAGGCCCCACCTAAGACCTAGTGAATCCCACACGTTGGGGCTGGGGCCAGCCACCTGCTTTAATAAGCCCTTCGGGTGCTGAGGATAAGTGCTACAGCGTGAGGAACCGTTAGCACAGGGCAAGTGGGAGGGATAGGCGGCATCATGATGCTAGCAGCAGCTGAACGTTTAACACAGCCTAAAGGGACGAGGGAAGGGAGACTTTCCTGGAACCCAGGAAGAAAAAGTCAGATTGTGCCACCTTCAGAAAGCAGCCATGTGCCACTGAAGGACACAGCCAGCCCCATGTAGGTTCCCAGGGAACAAATACCACGTCTTCACTAGCATCCCTCCCTCCATCTCCCATCTGAGCTCCCAGTGAAGCAAGGACTAGCAGGAGGTGCATGGATAGGAGCAGCTCGATCCGCTGAGCAGCCTGCAGAAGGGTGGACGGTAGAGGCGAGCGAAAGGTATCAGGCCCTGCCATCCCTGCCTTTGCTTGAGCTGCCCACACTCAAGATTGAGAATAGGCCGGGCGCGGTGGCTCCCGCCTGTGATCCCAGCACTTGGGAGGCTGAGGTGGGCGGATCACGAGGTCAGGAGATCGAGACCATCCTGGCTAACGCGGTGAAACCCCGTCTCTACTAAAAATACAAAAAATTAGCCGGACCTGGTGACGGGCGCCTGTAGTCCCAGCTACTTGGGAGGCGGAGGCAGGAGAATGGCATGGACCCGGGAGGCGGAGCTTGCAGTGAGCTGAGATCCGGCCACTGTACTCCAGCCTGGGCGACAGAGCGAGACTCCGTCTCAAAAAAAAAAAAAAAAAAAAGATTGAGAATGGAGGGTGAGGCGATAGCACCAGAGACAGCAACATAAACCCTGAGTGCTTGTCCCATTTTCTCATCTTATGCTAGGAGTAGCACCGTCTCAGTTGGATGACTGATCTTTATAGAACTTAATACTGCAGACATGGAAGAAGTGAGAAGGGAAGCTTAAAGACTAGGGAAAACATACTTCTTGTGGAAGGCTTTCGTATGAGGCGAGTCTCAGGGGATCATTATGCCATCATCATAAGTGACTCAAGGCTCTTTCAACAATCTTCTAAACTGATTACTTTTTTGGAGATTAATGAATTGAGGGATCCTCTTGAAGAGAGTCGTGTTAGTGAGATCATCATCTAATTATTCTTTTTTTTTTTTTTTGAGACGGAGTTTTGCTCTTGTTGCCCAGGCTGGAGTGCAATGGCGCGATCTCGGCTCACTGCAACCTCTGCCTCCCGTGTTCAAGAAATTCTCCTGCCTCAGCCTCCAGAGTAGCTGAGATTACAGGCATGTGCCACCAAGCCCGGCTAATGTTTGTATTTTTAGTAGAGACAGGGTTTCGCCATGTCGGTCAGGCTGGTCTCCAACTCCTGACTTTAGGTAATCTGCTCGTCTTGGCCTCCAAAAGTGCTAGGATTACAGGCCTGAGCCCCTGCACCCAGCCCATCATCTAATTCTATAGCCCATACCCCCCCCACATTTGGCAATGGGGGGGAAATCACTAAAATGATTGTGATAATTACTCTAGTCACAATAACAGCGAAGGTGGTCCAGGGTCTAGTACCTTGAGTTCAGGAACTCGCTTGGTAGCTTACTGAGGGGATAAGCATTGACTATGTTCGTTTCGTGGATTAGTTATTACCACGCACCTAGAACTGTGATAGTAAGGAGGGGCGCGTTTTTTATCTTCCAATAGGATTTTCCATGTAAGGGAATGTCTTGGGAGGCTTTGGTACGCCTACTAGCGTTCAGTGCTTTGCAGAGAGATGATAAACCTACAGTGTAAGCGGATACTATCACTACCTTTGGGAGATGTCATAAGAGCTCTAGCAGCAGTTCCCTAAAGTCCTGTGCATTTCACATAATGGCTACAAATGATCTCATGAAAAAATAGGACCCCCTTAATTATTTTCTCAGGGTCCCCTAAATGATTGATAGCATAATATTCCAAGACTGGTGCCACCACCCCCTGGAGTCAGCTCCCAGGAAGGAAGGCCTCCTTGGGGTTCAGTATTTATTCATTTATTTTTGAGACAGGGTCTCTCTCTGTCATCTAGGCTGGAATGCAGTGGCATGATCTCGGCTCACTGCAACCTCTGCCTCCTGGGCTCAAGCCATCCTCCTGCCTCAGCATCCCAAGTAGCTGGTACTATAGGCATGCATCACTACCCCTGGCTAGTTTTTGTATTTTCTGTAGAGACAGGGTTTTGCCACGTTGCCCAGGCTGGTCTCAAACTCCTGGACTCAAGCAACCCTTCCACCTTGACCTCCCAAATGCTGGGATTACAGTTGTGAGCCACCAAACCCAGCCTGGGTTTAATGTGTCCTATATGGGCATAGCACCTGTGTAGATAAACCCATCAAAACCTCATTGCTTAATCTTTATTTTAATAAAAGTTACTGTTTCTTCACTCTTAACATTTCTTGGGTTTTTTTTTTTTTTTTTTTTTTTGGAAAGCCTCCTTAATCGTGTCTCTTAATGCCTTTCTGAGGTAAAGCGCATTTTGATTAAATAGCCATAAAATGCATTTACATGTGCTTCATTTGGCAGTGGCTCTCTAATATTGTATTGCTTGGATGTGAAATGAAAGGTTCTGGAAATGAGTTGAGTTCTTTGACAGCAGAAGCCTCAATAACTGGCCTACCTCTGTTTATTTTTTTGTTTGTTTTTCTTTTTTGAACTTATGTGTGTCATCTCTGGTCTATTTATTTCTATTGTGAAGAGGCAATGTTGAGGTTATGCTGTAAATTTAAGAGACTGAGAAAAAGGTTGTATAAATATATTTAAGAGGCATCCATTTTCTGGAAATATTCTAATTCCAAGATATCCTATTTGGGTAAAAACATATCTAATATGCCTTTTGATTGTGTATATGTTTTCAACAGGTTTAGCTGTGGGAACATTCTAGATTCCTTTTATGTCCAGATATTTCCTGTTGGATAGTTATTTTTGAATAGTGGTTTTATTTTAGTGTGTGTTTTGAATATAGTGATTGTATTAAGCGGGATAACTTTTTGGTAGACTTTAGTCTGCCAAGTCAGGTGAATCCATTTCTGAAAATCTTCAGGATTTGTTTTTTGTGAAGCTTAATGTTCTTCTGAAAAGGATGAAGTTTTTGAATTCCACTATGCGGGCCATCTGTATTTGGTATTGCAATGTATTTCAAATGTTTATTCTGTAAAACTTCAGTATTTTCACAATTAGCTGTGGGAATATTCAACAAGAAGCAAGAGTAGTGGTGTAAACATCACGGTGCTTAGACCACCGAGAATCACCCTCACAGGTGCTGCTCCGCCCAGGCTGTGCACACAGGACACGGTGACTGTGATCCAGATGCTTCTGGAAAAGGAACAAGGCAGGCGTGGGATCCAGGAGAGTGGCCATGAATACTTGCTATGTTCATTAAGCAGCAGTTCCACAACTAATTGTGTCACTGTGATCATTACCTTGGCATGCTGCACTGATTCATTTTTGGACAGGATTACATAGCCAAATGTAGAAAGCTAATCTGAAACACCCACTTAAAAAAACAAAAAACAAAAAACCCGAATAACCTATGGCGAATGTTTTTATGCATTTTATGAAATCACCTACCAATTTTAGTTTAGGCTCAGATCTGACTCTTGCTTGGCTAGGTTCATACTGCATTTTTCACGTGCCAAGACTTCCTTTTTAATGCATCTGCCCGGGAGTGATTCGTGGAAACGTCACGGAAAGATTGTTTTGCTGAAGAATGCAAATGATAGGGCAAGAATGTGGGCTTTGCTGTCAGACACACTGAGGTTAGACTGCCACTTGGGACTTGGGATAAGTTACTTAACAGTTCAGAGCCTCAGTTTTCTTATCTAAAAATGTACATAATAGTAGTTACCTAATAGGCTCGTATTGACAGAACATGTATAAGCACCTAATAAAGTCTGAGGCACAGCAAGTACTCCAATATAGGTTCCAACTTTCTCCATTCTTTATGTATTTGTTACCTACTGACTATTGTAAAATGTATTCAAATTCTATTTATTTGAGCAATAACCTAAAAGTCTTCTTTATATCTTTAAAAGGCATAGATTAGACAATTGTTATATAGGAAATTTGATCTCCTGGCATAATACAACTCTTCAAGCCGAACTCCAATAAGCTTTCTTCCATATATTTGGGTCTTTAAACTATCTTCAGCCCTGTTATCAGTGTTTCAGATAGGGCCATTTGGATGCAAATTAGCCAGAAAATGAACTCGGTAGAAGTGTTCATTTAGAGACCAATATTGTAGTACTCTGATCCAAAGAACTTTGTCACAAAATGGGATCACGCAAAGGTCAGTAGTAATAAAACAAAAACACAAATCAAAGTAGAATCTTCCTATAAATTAATAGCAGTACCCTCAGCTATCATCACATCAATCAGAATTATTTATTAAGATGTCAATAAGTAGTATAGTATCTCTCGGTTTCTTCATGTTTCATAGTTTATGCAATTGCGAATACTTTATAATGTAACCCTTTGCAGTGTAAAAAGAATCCCATTCTTTAATAAATATCTATTCATGTTTCTACCTTCAGGACATTCAGGAGCACATATATGTTCTCACTTTACTACTGATCTTAGGATGTTTATTAGTGTTAATTCTTTTTTTTTTTTTTTTTTTTTTTTTTTTTTTTTTTTTTTTTGAGGTGGAGTCTTGCTCTATCGCCCAGGCTGGAGCGCAGTGGGGCGATCTTGCCTCACTGCAAGCTCCACCTCCCGGGTTCACGCCGTTCTCCTGCCTCAGCCTCCCGAGTAGCTGGGACTACAGGTGCCGCCACCACGCCCGGCTAATTGTTTGTATGTTTAGTAGAGACGGAGTTTCACCGTGTTAGCCAGGATGGTCTTGATCTCCTGACCTTGTGGTCTGCCCACCTCAGCCTCCCAAAGTGCTGGGATTACAAGCATGAGTCACCGCGCCCGGCCTACTGTTCATTCTTTATTCTTTTATGCTGGTGGTTTTGGGACTTATATCAGGCATGAGAACCACCCAAGGGATTGTTGAAACACAGGTTGCTGGTTTTTCCCACCCACTCAGATTTTCAGAATTAGGAGGACTTGGTGGGGACTTGACAATCTGCATTTCTCACAAGTTCCCGGGTAATGCTGATGCTGCTGGTTCAGAGAGCAGGCTTTGAAATACCACTATTCGAGTCCTACCAAGTCTAGTGTTCTAAACGTATCATTTTAAACATATAATTACGGGGAAGTTTTTATGACTTGGTTGAGGTAGAAGAAGATGAGGTATTTGTGGAAGCGAAAAGGTGTAAGGTGTGTTGAGCTTAACAACCAGCTCTGGAGTAGGGGGAGTGGAAGGGAGAGCTCTCCTAACTGTGGTGTAGATATTCCCACCATGGCTGACCTCAGACTGTCAACGTAACATCTACATGCTGAGCTGGGGAGGGTGTTTTACGCGGAGCTGGGGAGGGTGTTTTACGCGGAGTTGGGGAGGGTGTTTTACGCAGTTGCAACGATGAGCTGGTGGTTGCTGGTTCTAGCACGCCACTGAAACAAGCTGTGGTGTTATTATAAAAGCAAATGAGAGGAAGAGATGGTAATGTGCATTTGTTTTCTAAGCAAGCTACTAGGCCACAAAGCAAGCCTCAAAAATATCAAACTATTAATAGAATATTGACTACTTTCCTTATATAATTGTCATGCTGGACCCTTATTAACTCCAATAAGATGGCACCAGGTTTGAGAGGCCAAAGAAGAGACCCAGAGCCAGCAAATGAGATATAGGGTTGATTGAAGGGGACTTACATACAGGGCAGTGCGGTGATGGCAGGCTGGATGGGAGAACTGCTGCCACTGCAGGAAGCATGTGGTTTATGTGCGTGCACAAAGCCTGTGGTTTATACGCATGCGGGAAGCCTGTAGTTTACACGCTGCAGGAAGCCTGTGGTTTATACGCGTGCGGGAAGCCTGTGGTTTATACGCGTGCGGGAAGCCTGTGGTTTATATGAGTGCGGGAAGCATGTAGTTTAGCACCTTCACTTAGCACCCTTCTCCCGCAACCTCCATGTGGCAATCCTCAATTAACCCAAAAGGCCTCGATCCCTTCATAAAGCCCACGTTCCATGGGATGCGCTGGGTCTCAGATGTTCCTCATAGATAAGGAATGAATTTCAGAGTTCAGCACTTTGGGATTCCTTACTTCAGAGCTCCACACGCACATTCAGGTGTGTCTGCCATACAGGGTCATTCGCAGGTGTGTTGTTATTCCTGTCAGGTGCATCTACCATGCAACAATGCAATTCACCAGATAACTTTTTAAAATTTAGAAAGCAGATTCTGGTCCCAAATAATATGGAGCAAGTACACTCTACTCGACGTCTCTCCCACTGAACTGCAGCCGTAAAACTAAGACGGAATGCATGGAGCAGCTATTTGAGGACCCTGGAAAGTAAATAGTAGGAGGCAGAACAAAGAAGATCAGAATTCCAGTAGCATGTAACTGGTAGTGAGTTGACAGTTTATGTTTCCTTCTTCCACTCTCCGTGGCCAGCTCCGGAGTCAGGACAGAGAGCTCCAGAAGAACGCTCTAGTCCAGCTCGAAGAGGAGGAAAGGGAATATATAATTCTTAGGCTCTGGAAATTTCCTGTTTTTCTTTTCTTTTCTCTGTTCCCTCATGCCCCAGTTTTATTTATTTTATTTTTATGAAGTCATGCTCTGTCACCCAGGCTGGAGTGCAATGGCACGATCTTGACTCACTGCAACCTCTGCCTCCGAGGTTCAAGCAATTCTTCTGCCTCAGCCTCCCAAGTCACTGGAATTACAGGCACTCGCCACCATACCCGGCTAATTTTTTTTTTATTTTTAGTAGAGACCAGGTTTCACCATGGGGGCCAGGCTGGTCTCAAACTCCTGACCTCAAGTGATCCATCCGCCTCAACTTGCCAAAGTGCTGAGATTCCAGGTGTGAGCCACTGCATCCGGCCCCTCATGCCCCGGTTTTAGAGTTGAACTATCTCCAAACCACGATCTCATTGAGAGAAAAATAAACGTTTTGTGTTGTAAGCCTCTGAGACTTGAGGGTTGTTTATTACTCTGGCACACGCTGACTAATGCCTATCAGTCCACTGCAACATTGCTTAAATAGTGATGTTTGAAAATGACCTAAATGTCCATTTAAAAAGATGACTAAATACATTGTGGAATATTCAGATGCTGGAATAAAAGGTAGTTATAGTGAATGAACAAAGGCCATACATGTCAAAATATGTAAGTATTAAACATAATGTTTATTCCAAAGCCTTCTGCAGAAGGCTAAATACAGTATAATAAAACATAATTTTACAAAATGACAAATACTGTTCTGTATTACTTGTGGATACATATGTAGTGAAATTGTTAAAATTTAAGTAGAAAAATTTTTTTTTTCTTTGAGACATAGTCTTACTTGTTGCCCAGGCTGGAGCACAGTGCAGCAGCCATCACAGCCCCAAACTCCTGGGCTCAAGTGATTCTCCTGCCTCAGCCTCCCAAGTGGCTGGGACTACAGGCATGTGCCACTGTGCCTAATTTTTTATTATTTCTTTATTGTAGAGACGAGGTCTCGCTATATTGCCCAGGCTGGTCTCAAACTCCTGCCTCAAGTGATTCTCCTGCCTCAGCCTCCCAAGTAGCTGGCACTACAGGCATATGCCACTGTGCCTAAATTTTTATTATTTCTTTTTTGTAGAGACAAGGTCTCACTATCTTGCCCAGGCTGGTCTCAAACTCCTGGCCTCAAGTGATTCTCCTTCCTCAGCCTCCCAAAGTGCTGGGATTATAGGCGTGAGTCACCACACCTAATCTAATCTATTTATATTCAGAAAACTGGTTATGTCTCCAAAGGGAGTGAGAAGAATGAGATTGATGAGTGGGGAACAAAGCTTCTTACCTATAATGTTTTGTTTCTTAAAAGAAGAGGAATAGATGTCAAGATTTGACAAAACTAGATGATTTGACAAAACTGGATGATACTGTGTACCATTCCGTATACTTTTCTGTATGGTTGGAGTTGTTCATAGCACAGTGAAACATATTTTAAACAAAGTAGCTTCCTTTAGTAATGTTTTGGTGACAACTTACTAGCTCCAGCAGTTTTTGGTGTTGGCAGATGAGTGAGGCTGGGATTTTGAGAGTCTCACTGGTTAAAAAACAAAACAATAGCAATAAGGGTTCAAAACCATCTGCAGCTTAGCCTTATATGTCCAGCATGGACAGAGACATTGAGTTGTATAGTGACAATAAGGACTCAGTACCCATGATTTCTTCTGTTTTGAATGCAGATTCACTTACTTGGACGGAAAATTTGATTATTTCTGTAAAAGTGCTTGAATACACTTGACAGCTTACACATGAAGCTCAATTTTTCTCCCATTTTAAAAAAGTGGAGCCAAGAAAAGAGAATAGCTGGGGTAGGTGTGATTATTTCAAAACTTCATCCACTTTCTTCCCTCCTCTTCAATAGGAAGGCAAGGGTATGAGAATTGCTTCTAAAATCCAATTGTACAACAGAATAATCCGGAGAGCTCTAGAAAGGTACAATTGTCCAGGCCCCATCTCAGCTCTTACTAAATCTGAATTTCTCAAATATGAAGTAGAGAATCTTTATTTTTACAAAGGCTTCCTATAGTTACTGTCAACCAAAACCAAAAAAGGAACCAAAATCCCCCAAACCTTTTTCTTTCTTTCTTAACTTTTATTTTAGGTTCAGGTGTACATACGCAGGTTTGTTATGTAAACTTGTGTCATGGGGGTTTGCTGTACAGATTATTTCATCATCCAGGTATTAAGACTAGTACCCATTAGTTATTTTTCCTGATCCTCTCCCTCCTGCCACCCTCCACCCACTAAAAGGCCCCAGTGGGTGTTGTTCCCCTCTATGTGTCCATACATTCTCATCATTTAGCTCCCACTTATATGTGAGAACATATGATACCTGGTTTTCTGTTCCTGTGTTAGTTTGTTAAGGACAATGGTCTCCAGTTCCATCTATGTTGCTACAAAGGACATGATCATGTTCTTTTTTAATGGCTGCATTGTATTTGATGGTGTACATGTACCACATTTTCTTTATCCAGTCTACCATTGGTGAGCATTGAGGTTGATTCCATGTCTTTGCTATTGTGGATAGTGCAGCAGTGAACATCCGCGTGCATGTATCTTTAGGGGAGAATGATTTACATTCCTTCCAGTGTATACCCCAGTAATGGGATTGCTGGGTCTAATAGTCATTCTTTTAGCTTTTTGAAGAATTGCCATACTGCTTTCCACAATCAAACCTCCTTGATTTGCCACTCACTGCCGGCTGCGGTCCAATTAGTTTACTGTATAAAAAAAAAGCAAATGCTAAAAACAAAGCAAACCAAGACATATCAAATAATAACACTATCTATAAATTGATTTGTGCACGTGTTATAAACTTAGGTGAATCTGTTAAGAGGAGAGTAACTCAATTACAGAGTTACCCTGCTGAGACCTGGATTCTGAGTTCTATTTAAGAGTGAGTTATGTAAAGGATTTCCTTGCAGCTGTGCCAAGAGCATTGCGTTCCCTGGTTTGGAAGCTTTCTGTCAAAAGTGTGCACCATAACTCTTCTGTTCAAGGTGCTGGGTAAGAAAATGCAAAGCTTAGGAGAGCATTGTTTTGTCAGCTGATGTCTTTCAAACTGAAATTATTGTAACAATGATTTTACAGGTTTTTAAGGAAGGTATTTGTGTGCTCTTAACTGAAAATGTGCTGTGGCTATTTATTGAAATGTTAATATATTTTTATTAAAACTTAAAGAAAACATACATGCTTTTTATTGAGGGGTGTGTGTGGTGTAACCCCAGGGAAGCAAAAATGAGGATAAAAGAAAGGCAAAGAAGAAGAGAAGCAAATATAAAAGAGTACATCACTGACCAGCTGGAGTTCTTCTAGAAAACGCAGCTGGCTGCCAGGTCAGCAGGGATATCGTCTGAGAGGTGACATGAAAACATTGCCTCCTGGAACAATGTTAGCAAGAAGGAATGGTAAATAATCGGCCAGCCCCTTCCTGTCTCCCTTCTCCCACTGGTCAAAGTTTGCCTCACTTCCTGGTTCTCTGGCTGGGGCCCTCTGGGCAGCCTAATAGTATGCCAAGTATGCCTCAGTATGCCAAGCAAACTAGTGTGCAGGTGCAAGTTATGGCCCCACTGGCTGCAGCCTGCAGCATGCAGGCAGCCAGGTGAGCAGCTGCGCTCTAGTGATGACCTACAAACTCCAGGTGGGAGGACAGAGGCATACAGTCTGAGGCATGAAATGGCTTGCTCGGGTCACACCAGGAGTGACTTAGTGGACTGGAAGCAGCTGCTTCCATGTGCCTGACCGACCAAGTAGGAGTGTCCTAGAACTGTTGGCCTCCACCACGAAGCGGGTGATGAAACTTAATGCGCCTTCTTAACCAAAGCTCCCTGTAGCTGTGGTCAGTGCCAGCCCAGTGGGTCTTCAACAGCACAGCAAAGGACGATGGCCAAACCAGTCCCGGGAGGCACACACCAAGTGCAGACAGTACACGACATGCTGCTCCGTCATCTTACCATGCCAGAAAGAAAGGAGGCTGCCAAGCTTCGGTCTTGTCCAAAGGACACAAGAGCCAATTGGAGAACTCCTGTTGGTCAAAACCGGGGCAATTTCAGCAGCAAAGAGAATACGTGCAGTGGATTATGACATATCAAATATGTAAAATAAAAATTCAGGAGACAATAGTGATATCCCAAAAAGTGAATTGAAGATAAAACTTTAGAAAGGGAAAAAAAGGCATCTATCTTGCCTTCCCTGTACTTGCTTTCAGGAAAACCAGATAGTGGATGAGGCTACATTCTTTCCTTGTAATAGAATCCCAGTTTACAAATGCAGGGGGAGGGAGAGTGCTGGAGATTGTGCTTAATCAAAGTCTGTTTGAAACATTAGGTAAAAGGTTGAAGAGAAACCTTATAACGGTGGGGCAGTCTGACAACACCTGAACCCACTCATGAATCGTGTCCCTAAAAGGGGGATAGACAGCTGCACACAGGATGTCCTACCTCCTATGGGGTATTAGAGCCTGAAGACTGAGCCTGAATCTAACTAAAAATCTTGATCCACTAATTTACAGAAAATGTGAGGGACTGAGGAACATATTACCTGACTCCCTACGGATGCAATCTCCCACACTCAGAATAAGGGAAATCCTAAAAGACAAACTAACCCATTTCTGAACAAAGGCCGTAGAAAAAAATGGGAGTAGGTGAAAGGGGAGGAGAGAAAGTAAAATATTTAAGGAGACTTAGAAAACAAACTGAATACAATGTTAGGATCTTGTTTGGAGTTTGATTCAAACCAATTTTTAAATATGTTTTAAAGAAAATGTGAAAAAACTGAACACAAATTAAATCTTAGATGTATTAGATGTATTGCTAACTTTGTCAAGTGTGATAATGACATTGTGATTATCTATTTTCTTTCTTTATGAGATGAAATCTTGCTCTGTCGCCCAGGCTGGAGAGCAGTGGTGCGATCTCGGGTCACTGCAACCTCCGCCTCCCAGGTTCAAGCAATTCTCCTGCCTCAGCCTCCCGAGTAGCTGGGATTACAGGCACCCACACCATACCCGGCTAATTTTGGTATTTTTAGTAGAGATAGGGTTTCACCATGTTGGCCTCGAACTCTTGACCTCAAGTGATCTGCCCACCTTGGCCTCCTAAAGTGCTGGCGTTACAAGCATGAGCCACCATGCCCAGGCCCCTTTTAAAGTCTATTATCTGTTAGATATACACACTGATGAACTTACGGACAAAATGACATGATGACTGGGATTTACTTTTAAAAATTTAAAAGTGAGCAAAAAAGGGGGGAGGAATAAATGAGAAAACATGGACAAATGTTGGTAGTTTGTTGAAGCTGGGGGAGGATTCATGGCATTATGTAGTACTGTCTACTTTTGTGAATGTTTGAAAATGTCCATAATCAAAGGTTAAAAAATTAAAATACATGAACAAATTCTTTTTAAGCCAACAAAACAAGCTTCCCCAGTGGGTTTTGATGTATCGAATAGCCTTGGGACCCAGGCAGAGAGGACCTCAGAACAAAGCAGAGGTGAATGCAGAGAAGCTGGTACTACCCTCTGCTCCCAGCAACCCTCTTCCCCCAGAATCTCAGCCCCTCCACTCTCAGCTGCTTTTCCACTCCCAGATTTCTATGTAGGGCTGACAATCTCAGGGATGGGCCGAGGTGCAGAGGAATTCAGGATGCAGGAGAACTCGTTCGATGTTACAGCCTGTAGATCTATTAACATTCCTCTGCAGATTTGGGGAAAAGATTAATGAGTGTTAATATTTAGCTCTGTTTCCATGAGAAAGCCTGTGGAAAAACATTTTTAAGAGCATCTATAGTAACTAATCCAGAAAATAAATCAAATTAGTCACTGTCGAGGGCTTGCATTATAGTCTAAAATAAGAGAAACTTTTTGATGAGTGGCTAGCTTGGGGGTAGAACTTTGTGGTGTATTTTACGGCACAAAATTTACTATTAATTATTTCAAAGTTAGTTTAGCTTGTACCCTAGTATAATATTTTGCAAACAGCACCAAAGTGGATGTCCTGAGACCCAGGTTTTGATTTGAGACCTCCCACTGATAAGCTGTGTGACTTTCTTCACGTTACCCTCTCTGCGGGTTAATTTTCTCATTTCTAAACAGAAGAAGGACTAAATATTTGAGGTTCTTCCAGCTCTAATATTCTATTTGTCTATGAATAAAAATGTATTTACTCATTTGCATGCACTATTTCATTTACACCTACAGTCTGAGGCATGAAATGGGGTGCTCAGGTCATGTCAGGAGGGACTTAGAGGACTGGAAGCAGCTGCTTTGATGTGCCTGACCAAGTAGGAGTATCCTAGAACTATTCATTTACACGTATGCATGCACTATTTCATTTACACCTAACAACAACATTATGATATAAGTAACTATTATTCACTCTTGGCAGATACAGAAACTGAGAATTAGGAAGAAGGGGTAATCTGACAAAGAAGTTCTCAATAGATGTTGGAAAATGAAACTTTAGGTGGGGCCCAAGTTTGATTCTTCATGGAAATCCAGCCATGGACTTTTCATGTGTGCTGTAGAGTTTGTTAGTAGTTGAGGCCCAAAGATTCTGAAGTCTTTTGAAACTCGGAAACATTAGAAAAGTTTGGTTTCTCTAAATGTTATGAAAATTTTGCATCTCAATATAAGCCATTTATAACATATAAGAACATTTCTACAAAGTAGATTCTTTCCAGCTGGATCCGTGTATGTATGCATGTAAGTCAGTCTCCTAAAATTTCAAGGGCAGTGATGGATCAATAGTATGTCTTCAATCCGAGATGTCTGACAAAACACAGGAAGATACACACATTCTAAATATCAAGTTGATGAATCTAACAAATATTTACTGAGCATATACCACGATGGACTTTCTTGTTCCAAATGAATTTGAGTCTTTAATGTGGTTCATGAACTACCTGGATGGGATTAGAGCCTGTTCCCTACCTGATTTCCAAGGCCACGGCCCTATTAGACCACACACAATGCAGATTCTGTAATTAGTATCTTGGCATCCATGAGAAAGTTCACAATGTCCAACTGTATGTGGGGCATGACACAGAATCTTAACAGGTACTTGGTGAGTAAACATTGAATGAAAGCTAACGTGAAAATATTCTTCTTTTGAAAACACATAGACAAGTTTAAGGCCATTTCAGCAAGTGAGATTTCAGGTGGCAATAAATGATATTAATTATAAGGGCAATAAGTACATGGTTGTTCATGGTTTTTCCTGTGCCCAACCAGACCTGTGCTTTCTTAAGATTAAATTTTCAATTTCCTCACGACAAAGAAAGTACTGATACTGGTTTTTAACTTTATACTTTTTTTTTTTTTGACATGGAGTTTTGCTCGTCACCCAGGCTGGAGTACAGTGGCGCGATCCCGGCTCCCTGCAACCTCTGCCTCCTGGGTTCATGATATTCTCCTGCCTCAGCCTCCCGAGTAGCTGGGATTGTAAGTGCCCACCACCATGTCCAGCTAATTTTTGTATGTTCAGTAGAGACAGGGTTTCATCATGTTGGCCAGGCTGGTCTCCAACTCCTGACCTCAAGTGATCCACCCACCTTGGCCTCCCAAAGTGCAAGGATTCCAGGCGTGAATCACCGCGCCTGGCCTACGTTATACTTTTAAAAGCACTTTGATTATCTCTCATTGGATTTGTATGTTATGTTTTTCCTTTTGTACAGAAAAACTGGAACTTTTTTTATATAAGTTACTGAAAGACACTTTGATGTAAACCGACTTAAATGTTATGTGGAGATGAGCAGCTTGTTTTGTTGTTGCTTTCCTTTTTGTCTCCTCAATACTATCTTCTGGCTAAAAAGAACAGTTGCTTCACAAGTGACAAAAGAAAAGTGTGCTTTGGAGGCAGCTGTCACTTGCACATTTTTTGAGGAGTCCAGGTTGTTGGCTAAAAAGATATTTTTGGGGGAAAACTTCTTTTACACAAATGCTGCCTATTTAGGTCTAAATGCTGTGATGAAATGGAGAACTTTGAGAGGCTGTTAAAAGGCATGCCGTCCTGTTTTACGTTGTATGACCAGGAAAATGATACGCCTTTACCAAACTGTTTTTCTCATTCACAGTGCATTTTAATAAGCACCATTCAGTTGTCCAGTTCTCGGTAGCATCAAATAGAGAGCGACACTGTAGGTGACTGATTAATATTTTATGTTTACCTTTAGTAACTAACCGTGTCAATATGTGAAGATGTTCTGAGAGAAACAACATACTCAAAACACATTTCCTTTGCTATGCAATTTCTTTGGGGTATTTTTTTTTTTAAGAGTGTTTATGTTAAAGCTTTTAAAATGTTGTACAATGTATCCAAATAGTATTCGTACCTCACATTTAATAAACTTGATATAAAAGTGTAAGGATGGAAAATTGCTGGCTCAACAACTGTTTAGGGAAAGTTTCTTTCCTATTGTCACCTGCTATATTGCAAATATCTTTTTGAGTGTTATTTAAATTTTTAACTTTAATATATTTTGAATAAACTAGCTGAGTCCAGGTCATTGCCTTTTACATTTCTCAGAGTTTTTCCAGATTTTCCTTTATGTTGGCAATAATTATGTTATTTTCTTTCTTTTGTACTATCACGTACCACTAATTTATATTTTCCCAACTCCTCACAAAGAGCTAGGTGTATCAAAGATTCATTTTTCTGGCCATACATATTATTTAGTAGAAGGTTTTATCTTTCTTAAAGGAAGGAATGTCAGTCAAAATCATCATTTAGATGATTCTCATGAACTCATTAAAGAGAGAGACCATATTTTATAAATATTGATAAAATATTTAAGACATTTAACAACTGATAAGGCTCAGGCACCAACCATCAGAACAGACACTGGCCATAAGGCTGAACAAAGCAGTGCAGGCTCACTTTGGGGCACACATGAACACTTCAGTGGCTTGTATGGAGAAAGTGGGAGGGGCAGAACCTAGGAAGAGGCCACGGAGGGGTGGGGAAACTGGCAGGGAGCCTATCATCTTGACTAGATTCCAGCGTTTCTTAAACGTGGTGCTACTGACATTTTGGGGAGCAATAATTCTTTGCTATTGGGGGCTGCTGTCCTGATGTAGGATGTTTAGCAACTCTCTGGCTTCTACCCACTAGTTGCCATTTTCACTTCCCCCTCAGTTATGACAACCAAAAAATGTCACCAGATATTTTCAAATGTCTCCTGGGAAGTAAAATCACCCTAGTTGAGAACCACTGTGATATACCCTCTGGTGCAGCAATATTTCCATATTCCAACAGCCGTTACATTCCTACCATCACCCACAGGGTCTTGAACTGTTGCCTGCTTTACAGAGCTTAGTAAAGATTTGTCAAATAAATGAATGATTCATGTAGTCAGTCAACATACTGGGAATAACCTTTTAGGAATTATCTCTTGTACTTGGAGTGTGGGTACATCTCGATTTATGACTACACAGGTGTTTGGTGAGACTCTTCAACCTACTGACCACAAAGCTTGACACCCCGGGAGCCTCTGAAGCATGAAGCCTAGAGCTCATAGATTGCAGCTCGTCTCACTCTGTACACACTCCTTAGTTCAATCCATCCACTCTCATGGTTTTTACTTGCATGCAGATAAATTCTGTCCTTATATCTCTATCCCTCAACCCCTGTCTGAATTTAAGCTGCAGATCTACTGATGCTGTATATGTTTACCTTACACACAACATGCAGAGAACTGAACTCAGCTTTGGTCTCCCTCCACTGCCATAGGGCAAGCTTCACTTCCTGTCTTGTCTAACTGAATTAGATAATTATTACCTCATCCTTGGTGGTAATCTGGATAACTCTTTCTCCTGCAACCCCTACATGCACGTAATAGTCACAAAGTCCAGTGAACTTAACCAATAGTCCGGATTTCTTTCCCTCTTCCTTGCTTTCTGCTCCCTGGACTAATTCTAGCCTCCTGACTGGTCTTCCAGAGTAGTGTCTCCTATCTCAAATCCAAACCTCGCATAGTTCCACCATCATCTATCAAAATGGCAACTTAATACCATATTGAAATGCTTCTGTTTTCCAAGGGGTAAAATCTACACTTCTTGGCACGCCTGTCTAGGTCCTCCACAACCTGGCCTCTGCTCAGTGGAGGGACCTCCACACTGGCATTTCAGGCTCCAGCAATCATTTTTTTTTTTTTAATTATACTTTAAGTTCTGGGATACATGTACAGAATGTACAGCTTTGTTACCTAGGTATACATGTGCCATGGTGGTTTGCTGCACCCATCAACCTGTCATCTACATTAGGTATTTCTCCTAATGCTATCCCTCCCCCAACCCCCGACCCTCTGACAGGGCCCAGTGTGTGATGTTCCCCTCCCTGTGTCCATGTGTTCTCATTGTTCAACTCCCACTTATGAGAACATGTGGTGTTTGCTTTTCTATTCCTGTGTTAGTTTGCTGAGGATGATGGTTTCTAGCTTCATCCATGTCCCTACAAACAATATGAACTCATTTTTTATGGCTGCATAGTATTCCATGGTATATATGTGGCACATTTTCTTTATCCAGTCTATCATTGATGGGCATTTGGGTTGGTTCCACATCTTTGCTATTGTGGATAGTGCATGCTCCAGCAATTCTGAACAGCTATTAATATGCTGTTAACATCAACCTGCTCCTCTGACTGGGAACACCCTCTTCACCTTTTGTCATCTAATCAGCTCCTCATCCTTCCATGCAGGTGACACCTCTTCTGGGAAGCTTTGTCTGCCTTGTTTATCCTGGGTCCAGGAGGGCTCTCATTTGTGGCACTTTGGGCCTTCCTTGAGGAAGCATTATCACCCTGGGGTGAATGATCTGTTTAACTGTTATGTGGTTTGTCTCCAGGGCAGAGATTATGTCCTATTCATCTTTATTTCCTTAATCCCAGCCATAGTTGCTTAATAGATGATGCTGATGTGATCTCAATTTTGGGGGAAAATTAGATGTATGTACAGATACAGAAAAAAAGACTGGAAGGATACCCAAGTAACATGACTGGATACTTATAACATTTTACTGGAACTTTTTCCCACTTTGGCCACAAAAAGTATCAGTTTGAGGTTTACTCACATTACTCTATTACATAAGGCAATAAAGCTGCTTTTCAAATTTTGGGGTAGGCTGGAGAGGAGTGGGGTCAAGGGGGAGAAGGGAAGCACAAAGAGCATGAGCTTTGCTAACTGTAAGACATTAACCCAGGACTCTCCAAACCTACAGCCCAATTTCTACTGAGAATTTTTTTTTTTTTTGTAAAGATAGAGTCTCACTCTGTTGCCCGAGCTGGTCTTGCATTCCTGGCCTCAAGCGATCCTCCAGCCTTGGCCTCCCAAAGTCCTGGGATTGCAGTTGTGAGTCACTGTGCCTGGACCTACTGAGAGCATTTTGAAAAGCAGAATTAAAATCCAATTATAACAGTTCCTCTTACTTCCTTTGTAAATTACAAACATGCCCATCCCTCTTTCCTCACCACTTCACCACCGCATCCCCTCCTCTCTGCAATACTTTTTGAAATAACAATTACGTTTTGTAATTTTCCTTTCCTGCTGCTTTCAGGACTCAAGCTCTGTTGAGGACATGAGGCCAGCAGATGGGCATAGTTTTAAAGAAGTTATAGTATTTGAGTTGAAATTCCCTACTCTGTTAATTACGGCCCTGAAGACTTCTTGTCACAAACGCAAAATTT
This sequence comes from Rhinopithecus roxellana, assembly GCF_007565055.1. NCBI lineage: Eukaryota > Metazoa > Chordata > Mammalia > Primates > Cercopithecidae > Rhinopithecus > Rhinopithecus roxellana. Next base: position 107,078,360 of record NC_044550.1, on the reverse strand, counting down.
CACAACCCCCTGACATTAAGAATGTTGATACTCAGGCCCTCATGCAGCTGCTTGCTCATGAGGCCAACAGATGGGCATACTATTTAAAAAAAAAAAAAAAAAAAAAAAAAAAGGCTGCAATGCCGAGGTTGGAATTCTCGAATCCAGGCACTCAGGCTCTTAAAGCTCAGGGCATGGCCAGGAGTTGCACTGCCTCATGGTCCCTTGGGACCCTTCCTGCCCGCCCAGCTCTGCACCTGGAGCCAGTGGGAGAAGAGTGTTAAAAAGCCACAGCTGACTTCATTCATGTGTCATGGGAGACATTCCTGAGGTTGGCTTATTATCGTGATCCTAACCCTCTCCTGGTGCAATTCGAAAAGAACACTTAGGAAGGGGAACAAAGACAGTAAGACAATAGTGTGGAAACACACACAATAATCCTTTTTTTTTTTTTTTTTTTGAGACGGAGTCTTATTCTGTTACCTTGGCTGCTGCACAGTGGCATGATCTCGGCTCACTGCAACCTTTGCCTCCCGGGTTCAAGCGATTCTCCTGGCTCAGCCTCCTGAGTAGCTGGGACTACAGGCACGTGCCACTACGCCCGACTAATTTTTGTATTTTTAGTAGAGATGGAGTTTCACCATGTTGGTCAGGCTGGTCTCGAACTCCTGACCTCAAGTGATCCACCTGCCTCGGCTTCCCAAAGTGCTGGGATTACAGGGGTGAGCCACTGTGCCCGCCTTAATCCTACTTTCATACTGTTACTGCACTATGACAAATCAAATGTACAAATCAGCAAGGATCTATTTTACAGTCAACAAACAACAAGACAAGCACTGCAGACTCTTTTATTTACAAGTCTTTCAAAAGAAACCTTTCTTCTCCATCCTCGCGCAAGTTTAGTAAGCTTGAGGGACATCATCAAGAACGGGATACTGAATATATGAATGGAATAGCTGCAACCTCAAGTCAATTGAATTAAATCACTAGAGCAGCTGTGCCCCATCTTCGGTACCGTGGTGTGGGGGTGTATTAGTCTTTCGTGCTGCTGATAAAGACATACCAGAGACTGGGAAGACAAAGAGGTTTAATTTTAATTGGACTTACAGTTCCACACGGCTGGGGAGGCCTCAGAATCAATGGTGGGAGACAAAAGACATTTCTTACACGACAGCGTCTAGAGAAAACGAGAAGGAAGCAGCAGCGGAAGCTCCCGATAAACCCATCAGATCTCGTGAGACTTATTGACTCTCGCGAGAATAGCATGGAAAGACCCGCCCCTTTGATTGACTACCTCCCCCTGCGGGTCCCTCCCACAACACGTGGGAATTCTGGGGGACACGATTCAAGTTGAGATTTGAGTGGGGACACAGCCAAACCGTATAGGGGGAACGGGCATGACTCAAGTTCAAATCTTTCCTCCAGTAGGGTACTTACTAGCCATGTGACTTTAGGTGCATCACTTCTCCTGAGCCCAGGTTTACTCACACGTAAAACTGGAGAAATGGGAACTACCTCACAGGGCTTGCTGAGCTGAAACATTTGAGTTTAACTGGCGCCTCCTGACGCTGATTCAGTTCGTTCATCATTGGTGCACGCTGTGTCCCGTGAGCCCGCACTCTGCCCTCGGACCCTTCCGGGCCGCTTGCTTTGCATCCTCCCTGGTGGGACTCGCCCAGAGAGGCGTTCATTTCAGCTCCGCGTCATCTGTGGTTCTGTAGCTTGGAGGATCCTCTGCTAAACTGTAAGGATGTTTTAGATGTATATCATTTATTTTTATTTTCTTTTTAGAAGGAAATGACATACAAACAACTATGGTTTGCATTTCACTTATTTATACATAGCTCCATTTCCTTGCCCAACACACTGATATTAAATTTTTATGGGAGGAAAAAAAAACTAGCTATGAAGAAAAGTCCAAAGATATTGAGACGAATACGGAAATACTTACTGAGCATTGCACTGATATTAATTGGGACTTCAAAACGTCGACAGAAAGAACCTCCTCATGGCATACAGACGAAAGCTAGCCTATCTGCCAAACGCTTCCAGTGTTTGTGGGTGATTATGTGCAGATTGCTGTAGTTAATAAGGAATTTAGTGCAGTGAAGGGGGAAAAAAGACATTTCGGTAAATCTTTTGTTCTTACTAACTGATTCTAGAACAAGCTGCAGCAAGTCCTCCCAGTCCTCTCCAACCCTGGGCGTATACTTGGCTAGGACAGAGAGAGAATCACTTTCTCGCTTTCCCTTAGTCACCCGCTGAGGGGGCTGTGGGGTTAGCTCAGAGGGCCTAGTTTAAGGAAAGGAGCTCAGAATCCGTTGCTGTCAACTCTTGTGGACTGATTACCAACAACTCTCCTCATGGGGAGTTCATGACACTGGTGCCTCTTCAATCCATTTTGTCCCTAGAAAGTAGATTACTAAATAAAACTCTAGATTCTATAAAAATCGAAGCCTTATAAAAAATAATGGTTGTCTAGTTTTAAGCCTCAGCCACCTTCTCACTCCTATTCAACAAACACTTCTGTCCAGGTCTGATGTTTGAACAATTTTGAAGGCTACAAACTTGTCTCTGGGTCTCTACTCTTTATTATTGTTATTTTATTTACCTGTTACCTACTCCAGGGCACACAATCCCCATTCCACCACCCTTCAGCCCGTGTGTCTGTGTTCACCACTGCTGTTAAATGCTGGCTCCTGGGTGCATGCTGAATCTAGCGGTGTATAACCCAATTTGAATTTTAAAGTCAAAGGGGATCCGAGGTACTTAACTGTTGTGCATGAGGTTAGAATTGTGAAATGGAGGATTTTCCCACTTGTTGCTGGCATGTGAAGCGCTAGCAAGCTGGTATGGAAAAGTATTTTATACTGGGCTGGAGGGGAAGAGGGGTGGGAAAATGGGATCTTCTGACTAATGAAGTGACTAAATACAGATTTACTAAACACTGGGATGCACGGTTGGATGAACTGAATTGTTTTGATAAGACAATGGAATTGAATGAAAACTTAGGATTGATTTGTTTTGAAAATGCAGAATGCATGGTGCTGGAACGTGACATACCCAGATTTGTCCCATCATCATTCCAAAAGGCACCACTGCAAACGATGTGAGTTCCTTCCCTTTGTTATACATCTGGTGTTTCTTTCTCCCCATCTTCCCTTCTTGACAACTTCTATCAACTTTGGCCACACACTCATCCAGAACTAAAACAATGCAAGCACTGAAATACATTTTCTTGGTTGTAGAGAAAAGTTTGTTCTGAATTTGGCACAGTGACCTCCATATGTGCTACCTTTATTCATACATTCAATGTATAATATTAATCATATATTGTGTGTTATAAGAAAAGGCTTTCTTTGAGATCTCCACCTGAAACTGATTGTAAAATATTGTCATATTCAAGTGCATTCCCCTTGGGTATGATTGCAGGGCCTCAGATTCAGCAAGTGACAGAGATAGAGATTTGTTTCTCTAATTGTCCTTTCATGGATTGAGGCAATAACAACACCACTAACCAAATAAAAGCTAACAGTGTTGAAGGCTTTCCAGAGAGCAGGCATTGTGCTAAGCATTTTATATGGATGAATTTATTTAATCCGCATGACATTTCATCTGCATGACAATCCCAGAGGGAAGGTACTAATAGTCTACTCATAAGAGATATGCACTGAAGCCTGTGCCAGTCTTAAACTTGCCTAAGAAGGTGCCAGATTATGTGTTACGTCTTTGCCTGAGTCCAAGAACAGTTTCCAGGCAACCAAATGCCAATGTCAGTCCTCATAGGGATCCCTACCAAAGTTTGACCCAGGGGCCTGAGGCCAGCATGGATTTGCCAGAGAGTCGATTTAATCCTATTCATGGGAGCTGAACACTTCCTTTATTAAGAACAATGGATTAAAGCAAGAAAACAAGAAAAGTTAAATTAGAGCTAAAAGTCTCATAAAATCAATACTGAGCATGAACCATTGAAGGCCAAATATGTCATAATTAATACTAAATTAGTATTGGCAACACATTTCTGAACTATACTTTGTTTTAGTATCCACCTTGATTGATTCAATTTAGCAGTTCACTTAACACTTCTTTTTACATTTTTTATTTTTTTGAGTTGGATTCTCACTCTGTCACCCACGCTGGAGTGCAGTGGTACAGTCACAGCTCACTGCAGCATTGACCTCCAGGGCTCAAGTGATCCTCCCACCTCAGCCACCCAAGTAGCTGGAACTACAGGCACATGCCACCATGCCCAGCCAATTTTTGTGGTTTTTGTAGAGACAGAGTTTGACCATGTTGCCCAGGCTGGTCTTGAACTCTTGGACTCAAGCAATTTGTCCGCATAGGCCTCCCAAAGTGCTGGGATTACAGGCATGAGCTATAATGCCCAACCTTAATTTCTAAAATAAGAAGTGAATTGATGTGCTGAGGACTTGTTCTAATGATTGTTTTCACTTAGCTTTTTGCTATTAAGAGCTAACCCATTAAACAAAATATTTAGTGAAGAGCATGAGCTACAGATTTTATCATAAACTGAACTGCCTGCATTTCCTCATGCATTTGAAAGCGGGACTGCTGCTATAAAAGCTATGTGTTTTGACCTTGGCTAATCTGGTCTCCACTTGCACAACTTTGCTCAGCAGGAGAATTCAGCCTAGGTTAGTGAGGCGTATGGATTTAGGTGGTGGCACACAGACTTTGACTCAGATGATTGAGCAGATACAGGTGCAATTCAGAATTACGGGTTGAAGTGAACAAGGATTTGTTCAAAACTTTTGAACTTTGAAGCTGAAGATTTGGCTTCCTCTCATCATTGCTAAAGAACGAATTTCTCCTTAGCAAAAACATATATTGAGTGATAGTTTTGGTTGATCTTTATCACCAGCCTCACCTTCTACCTGTCCAAAAGTCCTTTGAAGTCTGCAAAGTAAAAAAAAAAAAAAAAAAAAAAAAAAAGACAAAGAAGAAAAACTGGCCAATTGTGAATCATTATTTAATTATTCATGAGGTATATAGAGTATGTCAAAGAAAGAGATTAAAAATGTTTGATGTATTCTGCCTGAGAGACAAATATTATCCTGGGGTAATATTTATCATCAGATAGAGAATATAAAACAAGAGGAGTCATATGTTCTAGAGCTTGGAAAGGAAAGGGAGGTAAATTTCGTCTTTTACGGACTGAGCGACACTTGGAGACACGCCATCAAACAGAGGGCTAGCAAATGTCACCTAGAACCCGAAGATCACAGTGGATTATTAACATCTGCCCTTTTGGATTGTTCCCTGACATCTGCAACGTTTGCGAAGGCCGAACTTCTACTTGCAGGTGAACGTGAAACTCCCACCGTTTAGGTTTAGGGCATTAAAAATATTACAAGGTCTACTTTAATAAGAATAAGACATGGTACAAAGAGCTAGTCTTGGTAGCACCCACTGACAGGCTAGCCTAAATTTTGACTTTAGCAAACTTTCTAGCATTGGGTCGTGGAGAAATGAAATAGGGTTAGTGTTCTAATCTTAATAACTATTTTAATAATAGTAATGACCTGCACTAATTGGGTGCTCACTATGTTTCAAGTAGGAGTATAGCAGTAGAAGGGTCTATGGACCTGGATGTTGTGGAGCCTCCTATAAACAGTCTGGGAAACCAGAAAATAAAGTATAAAAAATAATAGCATGGAGCAACTTGACTCTCAGCCTGCTTATAGGAAGCAAGATATCTAATTATTTCAACTATGTCACAAATTTTCATAGGGTAGTTGCGGATTATAATGTGTTTCAAAAGGAAAGTTTTGAAATCCGAAATAATTGCATGTTGACTTAATCACTAATCTTGATTAAAATTTCATTTAAACTGCGTGATTTCAGCCAGGCGTGGTGGCTCATGCCTGTAATCCCAGCATTTTGGGAGGCCAAGTCGGGTGGATCACTTGAGGTCAGGAGTTTGAGACTGGCCTGGCCAACATGGTGAAACTCCATCTCTACTAAAAATACAACCATCAATGGGCGTGGTGTCGGGCACCTGTAATCCCAGCTACTTGGGAGACTGAGGCAGGAGAATCACTTGAACCCGGGAGGCGGAGTTTGTAGTGAGTTGAGATTGTGCCATTGCACTCCAGCCTGGGAGACAGAGCAAGACTCCATCTCAAAACATAAACAAACAAACAAACTATGTGATTTCCATTTCAGGTATGGTCAAAATGAAATGCTTTCCCCACTCTCTCTGTGTGATTTGTAAACAATAAGCTTCTGAGTACTGATAATTTGATGTTGATGGGCTGAACAAAATAAGCATTTTGATCCCTAATTAGAAAAATGAACACCTGCAAGAAGCAGACTGGAAATGAATTGTTAGATTCTCATTTCCAGAGAATATAATTGTTCAGGGGGAAAAAAATCCAAAGGTAATGGCTACAAATCAATGTTGGGTAGGTTCTGAATTGTTTTTGAACCTTGTCTTTATTATTTGAATGAGTGTTCTTTTTAAAACAAGTAATGGTAAAAACAAAAATGTTTAAAAAGTTTCAGTCCAGGCAGAGAGGGACGGTCTTTCATTTTGTCACAGTATTTTTTTGTTTTTTTGTTTTGAGGCAGGGTCTTGCTCTGTCGTCCAGGCTGGAGAGCAGTGGTGCGATCACAGCTCATGTCTGGCTTTTTTTTTTTTTTTTTTTGGTAGATACAGGGTCTCACTATGTTGCCCAGCCTGGTCTAGAACTAAGTTCAAACAAATCCTCTTGTCTCAGTTTCCCAAAGTGCTAGGATTATGGGTTTGATCTACCATGCTACTTGCAGCATTTTAAAACAGCCTAGATGTATTCTCTTAATACAGTAAAAGAAAGGGTGCTATTGGAAAAGGAGAAATCAACCTTGAAGTCCATAATTATTATGAAATGGCTCTCCCTCAAAACTTAGCAGAAAAAAATTATAAGTAGTAATCGCTTGTAAATTATTTATGTTTTCTAATGTGCTCTGACTTTCCATTTCTGTGCTTATAAATTTTGCTTTTACAATCTGTTTGTGTTTATTTACTGAGTTACAGAATAATGAATAGATATTATTATTGTGCAAGTGGCTTAGACTATAATAAGCTATCCTTTGGTTATTGTTGGCATACTACAACATTTTTAAGAAAGGGGGAAAAGGCTCAGTGAATAAAGCTGTACGTGTTTGATGTCCTGTTGTTGCCTAGGGCTTTAGCAACCCTGAGTGTGCCCAGTTGCCAGCACATTTGGATTCCTGAGGGGTTCTTAGCAGTGGCTGGTGGTAGTCATTGCATCTGCCAACTTTCTGCAAGCGGATGTGGCTGGTGAATGTGGGTGTGGCCGGTGAATGTGGGTGTGGCTGATCTGGCCATGGCCCTGTCTCAAATCTGCAATCATGCAGACAGATGGGCCTGAGGCATCCAGGATGAGGGCTGCAAAAAGGAGCTGCGAATTTTGGTGTTTTTATGTAGTTGATGTTCCATTCCATCTCACCCCATGTGAGCAGGAGAGAGGAGCATTTCCTACTGTCTTGTAAATTTAAGTTCTTTTCCTTTTAGAAAGAGAACATATTTTTGAGCTACCTTTTATGTAGCTGATGCAGATATTTTAAAAAATGTAATATACCAGAAGCAGTATTTTTTCCTGGTATTAATGATTAGTATGAATCACTACATGATTGAGGGAACACCATAGGCTGTTTATTCATCTTGGAGACTGTCAGGGCTGAACTGGGTTAACCATGTTTGCTTTTTGCAGCCCTGTGGTGTGGTTAGCCCTTTGTCCTCCTTGTAATGTGCTAGGGTGTGCTTGCGGCCTGCGTCCTGTCCTCTCTGCAGATAGTTGAATGACAGCACTCTCTGTATGCCCTGCACTCTGCCCTGACTGGCCAGAAGCCTCATAGGAAATGGCCTTCAACTCCTGCACCTAAGTTCATGAAAAGCCATTGCTCTTACATAATCAAAGTGCTCAGCCCCTCACTGATGAATCCAGAGACTAATCACGTAATCTAGAAGAAACTCATCTTTGTCCCCAAGGTTCCCAGCATTTGGCAATTATTGAACAGGTGGTAGAAACTTCCTCTGTTAACAGGGACAAAAGGCAAAGGGCCTGCCTGGGAAGTTGAGGAGCTATTAAGGAAGGCTGCCCCAGGATACCTCTCTAGCAGCAGAAGTGAAAGAGCAGGAAGACCCTTGATAAATCAGTGACTGGGAACACTAGCATTTACCACCCCAGAGACCAGATCATGTCAGGGAGCAGCTGGCAGGATCCCAGCTTATCTGGTCCTTTCTCACCCAGCTGCTGCCTTGATTCTTACCCACTACCCTGTGGGGAGAGGTGGCAGGGTGGGTTGGCTGACACAATCTTAGAGTTATTAACCTAGATGGAGAGAGGCTCTTAAAACATATCTACAATGCAGCTGGGTGTGGTGGCTCGCGCCTGTAATCCCAGCACTTTAGGAGGCTGAGGCAGACAGATCACCTGAGGTCAGGAGTTTGAGACCAGCCTGACCAACATGGTGAAACCCTGTCTCTACTAAAAATACAAAAATTAGCCATTATTGTGGTAGGCGCCTGTAATCGCAGCTACTCAGGAGGCTGAGGCAGGAGAATTGCTTGAACCCGGGAGGCGGAGGTTGCAGTGAGCCGAGATCGTGCCGTTGCACGCCAGCCTGGGCGACAGAGCAAAACTCTGTCTCAAAACAAAACGTATCTATAATGCATAAGATTCCACAGATCAGGGATGTAGTCAACCCTGTGGTATAGAACATTTTGACCTTGGGAAGCCTCCTGTTGTTCACCTAATGGTTTAGGGATATTTGAGAGGCCAACTTTTATTGTGTATAGACTTGAATCATTAAATGGTAGTGTTAGAACCAGAAAACCAGAGACAATTCAATCACTTTAGCTTTAGTTCCTAACCAGAAAAATCACTTTGCCTGGCGAGCCGCGTGAGTTTTGCTGCTGTTTTCGCTAAGTAGCCTGTGGTGACGGCACCATGCAGGTCATGGCACTGGATCCGTTAGATCTTACTTATTAGTTGGATCTTATTTATTCCCATTTACAAATGTGGCATCTGAGAAAAAACTTTGACTTTGTCTTGTGTAAAGGCCCATGCTCCTTCCACTACTGTGAAGGCTCTTATCTTGAATGAGGGGAGGCGACAAGATAGAAATATATTGAGATTTTCTTTTCTCTTTTGATACAGGGTCTTGCTCTGTCGCCCATCCTAGAGGGCAGGTGGCACAGTCCCAGCTCACTGCAGCCTCAACCTCCCAGCTCACTGCAGCCTCAACCTCCCAGCCTCGAGGGATCCTCCCACCTCAGCCTTCCCGAGTAGCTGGGACAGCAGGCATGCATCACTATGCCTGGCTAATTAAAAAAGAATTTTTTTTTAAAGAGATGGGGGTCTCATTATGTTGCCCAGGCTGGTCTCGAATTCCTGAGCTCAAGTGATCCTCCCACCTTGGCCTCCCAAAGTGCTGGGATTACAGGTATGAGCCACTGCACCCAGCCTGTTTTTTCTTTAAAATTATCCAGATTTTTATTTTAATCTGGTTCCATCTATAGAAAAATATGATCTGCTGCCCTCATTCTCTCCTCCCCACTCCCCATAGAACCACTGCCCAGAGCTAGTCCCAGTTAAGGGGCCCCACTTCCGGAATATTACTTTTTGCAATCTTGTATTTGCAGCATTATTCATGGCTGTTTCTCAGCAGAACTCGACTCCTAAAACGAATTACATAGCCAGCTTATGGTCCTTTGAAAGCTATACATGTGCTAAAGTTAATATGTAAGAAGGTGATTATATAGAAACTTAGCTGATGTTATTGGATGGGATTAATGTCACAGAACATTTCTTGCTCCTGCAAAATTTGTTCTCCCTTTTGTTAACAGTAGTCCAGCTTAGCCAAAGGGCAGCCTGGCTTCACTGGGGCCACATTTCCCATCAGCCCCCAGCCAGGTTTGATCACGCGACTGTGTTCTTACTCTTGGGATGTGAGTGGAAGTAATGGGCGAAACTGCTCTATCCCTTGTCCAGAAGGACACTGCTTGCCCTCCAATTCTGGTCTTTTTTTCTTCCTGAAAGCTGGATCATGGATGTGGCACAGATTCCATGAGGTTGGCAAAGAGAATACCCTAAGGCAGCAGTTCTCAATTTGCCATCCCTGGATCCCTAGGGACCCCTGGGACAGTTTCAGTGGGTCTGAATTGTCAGAGCCATTTCAATAATTGCACTAAGATGTTGGCCTTTTTCACTGAGTTGACCTTTGCACTGATGTTGGCAATGGTGATTCCTTGAATCAAGGCAGTGACACCAAGTAGTCCCTGAATTCTGGACTGCCGCACACCCACAGAGGAAAAGTGCCAGTTGCACTTAGAAATATCCTTGAAGAAGCTGTAACAATGATTGATATTATGAAACCCAGAACTTTGAGTACCTGGCTTTAAGTAGTGTGTGTAAACATATAAGGAGTGTGCAGAAAACCGTTGTGCATATGAAGCAGAAGGATTGTTTGGAAGAGAAGTGCTTGTGCAACTCCTCCAGCTGAGAACTGAACCATTCTTTTTTTTTTTTGTAACACCATTTTACTCGCAAAAACAACTGACAGACAAATCCCAGTTATTCAGACTTGGGGACTTGGCAGGCATTTCCTTGGAAAGGAGCGATGGAAGCCTGTTGCTTCAAGGAAAATAACTGATGGTGTTTGTTGCCAGAGATAGAATTCAAGCTCTGTCAAAAGGAAATCAGAACTGGCAAACCTGTGTTGGCTGCTATGAGCTTGATAGCTTCCCAATGCTGCATTTAAAGACTTTTCTGATGTGATTGGTGTTGCTATTAATGAATGTTTACAGCATTGTATAATTTTCTAAATTCCAAAGGTATGTGCAATTCATGGGGAAAAGACACATTCAAGTTGCAACATAAACCAATTTTCCTGTTGCAGAATATGAGAAGTTCATGAACATGGTTTCAGATAATACATTGCAACCAACCTTTAAAAACCTACCTCTTGTTAAGTTTTGGTGTTGTATTAAATAAGCATGTCTACATTATCTGAGAAGTCTTCTAAAATGCTTCTCCGTTTTGCAGATATGTGACTGTAGGAAAATAGATTTTTTTTTCATATAATTAACCACAATAACACATCAGGATGGACTGAATACAGAAGTAAGTATGAGAATTCAGCTGTCTTTTATTAATCCAGTCATGGAAGACATTTGCAAAATATAAAACAATGTCACTCTTCTTACTGTAGTCTGTGCTTTGGAAAATACAGGTTTTTTTCATAAACATCTGTTTTATTCATGTTAACATTAATGACTGAATTAATGTTTGTGGTAAGCTGAGCAACGGCCTCCCCGAAGACATCCTCTTCCTCATCACTGGAAACTGGAAATATGTTCTTTCATTTGGCAAAAGGGATTTTGTAGATGCAATAAAGTTAAGGATCTTGAGGGAGAAGATATTCTGGTTTATGCAAGTGGCCACAATGTAATCACCATGATCCTTAAAAGAAGGTGACAGGAATGTCAGAAGCAAAAAGAAAAAAAAAAGGGGAGGAAGTAAAAAGAGCTGTAGACCGAGGGATAGGGATGTCCTTTGAAGATTGAAGAGGTCATAATCCAAGTAATATAGGAAGCTTCTGGAAGCTGAGAAAGGCAAGGAAACTGACTCTCCCCTGCAGCCTCCAGAAGGAATTCAACCCTGCGGATGCCTCTACTTTAGAGATCTGACCTCTAGAGCTCTATGCAAATCATGTTGTGTTGCTTTGAGCCTCCAAAGTTGTGGTAATTACTTAAGACAGAAATAGGAACTGAGTATAATGTTGTATTTTAAAGAGTCAAATAAATGCTTTGTTTTCATTTTGATTGGATGAATACTGGTAGATATAACACATACAAACAAAAGCTCTTTGGAGTCCTCAGTAGTTTTTTAAAGTGTAAATTCATTCTGAGACCAAAAAGTTTGAGAATTGTTGCTCTAAGAAATGGTAGAGTGAGATGGAAGAAACATGAGTCTCTGAATGAGTTCATAAGCTCAACTGTCTTGCTGGGGTGGCTGTGCCCATCTTCTGGACTGTTGTGTCTGTGAGAAATAAACCTCTATCTTATTTAATCAACTGCGTTTAGGGTTTCTTTTTACAGCAACCCGACCTGTACCTAACTAACACAATCAACTAATGCTATCCTTAGATTCTCTTCTGAGATTAGAGGACCACTTTAAAACCACTTTCTTAATTGATTTAATGAAGACATAAAAATCTCATTGGATTTTTAATGAAAAAGGGCCAAAATAAAATTAGTAATAGTTTTAGGAAAATTTGTCTTTTTCCAATTAAACCTTTTTTCTTACTAATATTGAGATTTTTTTTTCTGCCTTAAAGGGGAAAATGGCTTTAATAGGATTTTCTTAGTCCTTAGAGTACATGAGAATTGTTTTAGTGATTACTGGTGTGATCGCTTGCTGTTAACTCTTCTGTTAATTCTTGTCACTGTTTGGATCTATCAGGAAATTGAAGTCATTTTGAGGAATTAAAATAATTATGCTTCTGATTGTGCCTTTTAATGTAGTTTTATTTTTTATTTTTAAAATTTCTAATGACTTGATAAGGTAGGTTGAGAAGATACCATTTCCATTTGACCAGTGCGAGTGTGCCAGGAATCCAGAAAGCGTAAGAGACTTGACTGAAATGATATATATTTTCTGGCAGGGCCAGACCAAAAACCAATTTAATACACATCCACTAAAAGAGCACATTTTTGTTGACAACATGCAACTGGTTATTTTCAGAACATTTGGTAGGTTATTAACTGGTAACTGTTTAAATTAGAAATAACTGGTTCTCCAGATATCCAATCTATGTAAATAGCTTTTGAAATGTGTAACCTCATTCCTATCAACATTCCAAGACATGATATAGGCAGCGAATATAAGTAATAATCATTAGGATCACAATTTAAGCACATTAGCAAATAGTGTCATCATGTTATTTACTGTGCTATTTACCTAAGACAGGACTCAGGGTCCAGGAACAATAAGTGAACAATGCAAAGCCCAGAAATGTGACGTCAACGAAGTAAAAATAAGTTAGAAGACGTACACAGTTAGAGAGACCACCAAGTCTGTATACATAAAAGGATGCAGTGAGAATAGACAAGATGTCACATCACAGGGCATATCCTTCGTGAGAAAAAGCTCAGAAACGCAGAACAACCATGTTTGACAGAACTTGCATATATTCACATGACACATGACGTTGTGATTATTTTCTTCTGACAGAAGTAAGTTGCATAAGTAGGACATCAAAAGAAGTGTGTAGCTTTGATCACATTTCTAATTAATTGCACCCGGAGAAGATTCAGATCGCACAAGCGATGGATAGTAAGTGTTACTTATGTAAATAATTAATAAACATCTATGGTCTATTGGGTTTTAATCTGTCCTTCCAAATGGGGGAACGTTATCCACAGCTCAGCCAGTAAGAAATAAACTTGTGTTTCACTCTCTGCTCCAGGCTTTTCTTTACAACTCGAGAGATTTCCTCAAAAGTGAAACCATTTCTGTTATTTAATTTTGAATGTTCCAGAGCACAAGCCACAATTAAGTTTCTTTCTGAAGATACTTGTGGCAATGCTTGTTGTTGTTGTTGTTCACCACCAATTTCTGTTCGCTTCTTCTTCCTTAGGAGTAGAACTTGAGTTGGGAAGGGATTGTGCAGCAAGGGACTACATTTTCTTAGCTCTTAGCAATGAAGCTTGTCGCTTGTTCCTTGGACACACCAAAGAAATATAAATGGAAGGGATGTGTTTGTTTCTGCCTAACTTCCTTAAGAGGAGATTTTTGTCCCTGGACAACGAATGATGCCCAGAGCAACCCTGAAAACCGTGTGTTAAAGATGGAGGCGCTGTCCTCACCCTGGGTCCCGGAAACACTGTGTAGCGTAGAACTGACCTCTGGCAAAGAATGCTCGCTCCAGGCCGGGCGCGGTGGCTCACGCCTGGAATCCCAGCACTGTGGGAGGCCGAGGCGGGCGGATCACGAGGTCACGAGATCGAGACCATCCTGGCTAACACGGTGAAACCCCGTCTCTACTAAAAAATACAAAAAAACTAGCCGGGCGAGGTGGCGGCGCCTGCGGTCCCAGCTACTCGGGAGGCTGAGGCAGGAGAATGGCGGGAACCCGGGGGGCGGAGCTTGCAGTGAGCCAAGATGGCGCCACTCACTCCAGCCTGGGCCACAGAGCGAGACTCCGCCTCAAAAAAAAAAAAAAGAATGCTCACTTCAGACTGTAACTTGAAGGAGAAATAAACTCCTTTGTTCTTTATTCGGTGGGGGCTGTGCTGCAGTTTGGCTTGCTCATATGTTGTTGAAGAAATTACATTATATCAAGTTGAGTTTTAAATTATTTCTGATCCTCAGTGATAATTTATAATACCTAATCAGTCTATTCTGCTTCTGTGGAGTAGGTGAAATCTACCTGTAGAATTGGATTGTGGTGACATACCACAATCTCTGTTCAGTGTAAGAGTGTGTTGAGAAGTGGAAAAATAAAAATTGGGGCCATTCTGTACAAGCACCCTTAAATTCTCTCCCCGTCAAAATTTCTCTCTAAGTATATTCTTTCTATATTCTTTTCCCCCAGAATCTTTACATTATGCCCTCAGCTACTGGCTCCGTTGATTTTCCCTCCTCTGTCTTGGGTATCATATTCCCTTCCTTTGTCTTTTCTACTCAGCTCTCCTGTATGTTCTAAAGCATCTTCATTTAGTTGTACCTCCATCTCAAGCTACCACTTTATCTTGTTGCTTTCCTTGTTTTTCTCCTTCTTTATCCTATCTTATCTTTCTCAAAGTTTTTGAGCATATTCAACCCTTCCCATTCCAGTTTCACACAATTAGTTTGCCAACCCCATCCTTAGACAGAAACTTCTTTTTTTTTTTTTCGAGAAGGAGTCTTGCTCGTCACCCAGGCTGGAGTGCAATGATGCTATCTTGGCTCACTGCAACCTCTGCCTCCCGGGTTCAAGCGATTCTCCTGCCTCAGCCTCCCAAGTAGCTGGGATTACAGGCAAATGCCATCCTTTCTGGCTATTTTTTTTTTTTTTTTTTTTTTTTTTTGAGACAGAGTTTCACTCTTGTTGCCCAGGCTGGAGGTAATGGCGTGATCTCGGCTCACCACAACCTCTGTCTCCCGGGTTCAAGCAATTCTCCTGCCTCAGCCTCCCGAGTAGCTGGGATTACAGGTGCCTGCCACTACCCCCTGGCTAATTTTTTTATTGTTAGTAGAGATGGGGTTTCACCATGTTGGCCAGGCTGGTTTCGAACTCTCGACTTCAGGTGATCTGCCTGCCTCGGCCTCCCAAAGTGCTGGGATGACAGGCATGAGCCACCTTGCCCAGCCACAGAAACTTCTTTCCTTACTTAGTAGCCATAAATCCAATCATGTTTTTTGAGTGAATTATTATTCTTTTAGATGAATTCTGCAGCACTGATGGCTCTTATCTTTTTCTTCTACTTCTTGGTTCTTCTTTTGCTCTACTTCTTTGACCATTCCTTCCTTCCTTTGACTGCTCACCTGCAAGTGTAGTGACCATCTCTCCATTTCATTCCTGCCTGGCCCAACAAATTTCTGTAATTCCTAAATTCTTTCAACTTCTTTTAACTTTCTCTTCTCTCCTCTGACTCTTCTGTCAACTACTATGCATTCTCTCATGGGGGTGGAACTGCATCCGTTATGTATTTATGTTATATATTTACGTGAATACCCTACCAATAACTCAAGCTCACCATCCCCAAAATGGAAATCACGTTCTTCTCACCCAAACAACTTCTTACTCCACATGTCTGTGGAACAGACTTCCACATTTCTGTTTTATTTTTTTTTTTTTGAGACGGAGTCTCGTTCTGTCGCCCGGGCTGGAGTGCAGTGGCCGGATCTCAGCTCACTGCAAGCTCCGCCTCCCGGGTTTACACCATTCTTCTGCCCCAGCCTCCCGAGCGGCTGGGACTACAGGCGCCCGCCACCTCGCCCGGCTAGTTTTTTGTACTTTTTTTTAGTAGAGACTGGGTTTCACCGTGTTAGCCAGGATGGTCTCTATCTCCTGACCTCGTGATCCACCTGTCTCGGCCTCCCAAAGTGCTGGGATTGCAGGCTTGAGCCACCGCGCCCGGCCTTCCACATTTCTATTTATGCTAACATTGTTTTCCTCACACCCAGGCTTGAAATTTTAGAATAAATTTTAACAAGTCTCCCTATTTTCCTTCTCAACAGTTAACTATGTGCTATGTCTGCAGTCCTTTTGTCTTTTTGCTTCTACTTTCGAAATAATCCTCCTATCCATTCCTGTGTTTACCTTTCTCCCACTAACACTTCCATGCAGGTCTTCATTCTTATTTTTCCTGGACTTTTGCAATATTCCTCTCATCTCTACATCATTCTTTCTTCAAACCCATTCATAAACTACTGTCATAGTAATTTTCCTATTGTCTGAATATTAGTTTATTATTTTCCCAACCAAATAATCTCCAGAAGCTCGCTATTAACTTAGTAAAGTGAAGACGTTTTTGCCTGACTTCAAAGGCCCTATGCATTGTCATTTCAAAATGCCTTTTAGCCCTATTTTGCACAAGATATGGCATAATCCAGCCAAATTTGATCCCTTCATCTTTCCCAAGTACGTCCTGTCTTTTCCATCCTGCACACCTTTCCTTATGTGATTCTATTTCCTGGAATGTTATTGCCCTTGCCTCCATAGACGAATTCTTACTCCATCTTCATGCTACCTCTTTCATCAGATGAAACGTCACCCAGGTAAACACTACAGCAAATTGTCTGAATCACTCTCATGTCACCCTTCAATGCTTTCTGAGTTAAATGTTATTTGGTGCAATGGAAACAACAGTAGTCGACGTCTAATACTGCAATTACTGGCTCCAATCTTGGCTCTACCATTAAGTGAGCAGGTTATTTTACCTGCTGAGTCTTCATTTCCTCCTCTATAAAATGGAGATAGTGATACCTATTCTAGTTCAGAAGAATCTCAAAGAATCTTATGAGATTAGGTATGTAGTGGAGGTTGGTGAATTGTTAAATACTTTACAAATACTCATTATTATGATTATCACGCCAAATGTATATTTTCCTAAATATGTTTTAAGCTTCTTAGAAATAGGAATAATGTGCTCAGTTTTTTCTTATTTGCTATAATGATCACCAGAAAGAACTTGTAGATAGAACTTACTTAGTAAGTATTTGCTGACTACCACCAGCAAAACAACGTGATAACCGAAAGTTAGGGTAAAACCTGCCTACATAATACTAAGCACATGAATGTAATAAAATAGAGTTATAAGAAATTTTACTTTTTAATTTTAATTTAATTATAATAATTATATATATATATATCGACTATTTTATATATATGTATTTTGAGACAGAGTTTCGCTCTTGTCACCCAGGCTGGAGTGCAGTGGCATGATCTCGGCTCACTGCAACCTCCACCTCCCAGGTTCAAGCGATTCTCCTGCCTCAGCCTCCCGAGTAGCTGGGATTACAGGCATCCGCCACCATGCCTGGCTAGTTTTTTGTATTTTTAGTAGAGACAGGGTTTCACCATGTTGGCCAGGCTGGTCTCATACCCCTGACCTCAGATGACCTGCCCACCTCGGCCTCCCAAAGTGCTAGAATTACGGGTGTGAGCCACCGTGCCTGGTCTATATTTCTTAATATTCAAAATGACTACATACTTTAGTTACAGAATGAAGGAAAAGAAATGAATATAAATGTGCTATCTCTCAAATATTAAAGTACCTAAAATATTTGGTACATAGAAAGAAGTGATTCCCCTCATCTTTAAAACAGAACAAAGATTAAATGCAGGTGGAAATGCCACAACAGACCATGTCAATTCTTTTGGAAGCTTAGGTGGATGGTATTCATTATTTCCAGGCAAATTTGTGCAAGTGAAATCATCAGGCAAGCATTTGTTGATATTGCACAGTGGTTTGTATAAATCAAAACAAGAACACCTCTGTTCAGACAATTAATTTCTCTGGAAGTTGATTAGAACAAGAGAATTTTTAAAGAGGATTAGAAGACAATCTTCAGCAGGAGGCAAATTGACATATAAAAATACAGTCATTAGCATTCTCTAGGGATGAATAAGAGTTAGACAAACCAGAAGAAACAAGGTGTTCTGATCTCTGCCGAGGGGCTTCAGAATTAAATGCTGGAACCATCTTATCAAAGACTGAGTGCTTTATCTGTAATTGTTTTACTAATAGGGTTTTTTCAAACAAAATAATTTATAGATCTGTATCTCCCCAAATGAAAAACAATGTATTTTTGTCCGAAAGAGTGTGTATTATTACAAGAAACTTGAATTTTTATTTGGCTACATTTTTGTCTAGCAAAATGAACCATATTTAGCACTTGTAACTCAGGCTAGATGAGTAACTGCTGATCCACATCAAAGTCTCTCCAATGGCAGAGGGAACAGGATTCTTCCTCCCGTCTTGCCCCACCCCGTCCTTCCTCCCCTCGGGCACATGCCCGTCCAGCGGAAGGAGACACTGCAGACTCTCTTTCCTGCCTCCAAGGACTGTTGATTCTAGAAGCCCCATGTGCTCCTTGGGCAGGGTACCTCTACCCATGAGCTTTCATCTGCTTTTCAATAGCAGGCTTGGAGTTTTCTGGAATCTCTGCTGTGACTTGCTGCTCTCAGGAAGCCCCTCCATCATTCCCCCCTTCCTTCTCTGCTTTGCCGTTCAAATTAGCACCACCAAAACCACAGCGAGTCGGGAGCAGGGAGACGGTTCTTTCTCTTCCTTGGCAGTTCTAGAGGAAACCTTTGTAACAGACTTGTAACGTGTTGACAAAGTTGTTAAAACTAAAATGAAAGGAGGTTAGAGGAAGTAATGAGAACACCAGACTCTGAAATCCACCTAGAAGGGAGTTGGTGTTGGGGGCTGTGTCGCCTGCTACGAGCTCACTTTTCCATAAACCGCTAGAATAGGCATATCGCCCCCACCCAACTTGGCACATGGAGCCCCAGGTCCCCTAGACTCCCCAGCCGCTTCCCCTGAGCTTCCATCCGTCCTTCTCCTCTAAGTAACACCACCTTTCTGACATGTTTCTCTAGGCCCAAGTCCCCAGCGGTGCAGTCTACCTTATTTTTGAGAGGGTGGAGGTGAGCAGTGGCTGTTTCTTTGAAGGACTCTGAAAACAATTCTCCCAAGTTCCAAGCAAGTGACAGACAAACACTCAGGCACCCACTTCCCTGGAGGAGAACCCACCTGGGCCCCTTCTTTCCCTTTTTGGGCTTGTTTGAGGTTCTTCCGTTTATGTTGTATTTTTATTTGTGTTTTGCTTGCTCTCTAACTGCACTCATCACATCCTGGATTCGAGATTCGGCGTTTGCTCTTAGTTTAGGCTTCCCATTACATGTGCATTTTGTGGTACACTGAGCTGGTCAAGTGCAAGCCCCAAGCCTTGGCAGTTTCCACATGGACCCTGCAAAGCCATAGGGTGGGAGCTCCCAAAGACCGTGGAAGCCCACCTCTTGCATCAGCATGGCCTGGATGTGAGACATAGAGTCAAAGGAGATCATTTCCTCTTGCACCAGCATGGCCTGGATGTGAGACATAGAGTCAAAGGAGATCATTTCGGAGCTTTAAGATTTAATGATTTCAGACTTGCATGGGACCTGCAGCCCTTTCGTTGTGGTCAGTTTCCCCCATTTGGAACAGGAGCATTTACCCCATGCCTGTACCCATATTATATCTAGGAAGTAACTAACTTGCTTTTGATTCTACAAGCTCATAGGTAGAAGGGGCTTGCCTATCTCATGAGACTTTGGACTGTGGACTTTTGAGTTAATGCTGAAATGAGTTAAGACTTGGGGGACTGTTGGGAAGGCATGATTGGTTTTGAAATGTGAAAAGACGTAAGATTTGGGAGGAGCCAGGGGCAGAATGGTATGGTTTGGCTCTGCGTCCTAACCCAAATCTCATCTTGAATTGTAGTTCCCCACGTGTTATCAGAGGGATCTGTCATCTTCACACGCGGAAGGAAGAATGTGATTGGATCCTGTGCACAGCTTCCCACATGCTGTTCTAGTAATAGTGAGTTCTCACGAGATCTGATGGTTCTATGAGAGGCTCTTCCCCCTTCTTTTCGTGCTTTCTTGTCTGCCACTAGGTAAGATGTACCTGCTTCCGGTTCTGCCATAACTGTGAGCTTCCCGAGAATTCCCCAGCCATGTGGAGCTGTGAATCGATTAAACCTCTTTTCTTTGTAAGTTGCCTAATCGCAGGTAGTATCTTTGTAGCAGTGTGAACATGGACTAATGCATGAAGTATTCAATACAAAATTATTTCACAAACAGAAATGTGGAATTTTGTTTAGAATTCTATTGGAATATTTAGACTCAAAATAATAACATATTGGGAAAAAATAAGTTCCTTTATTTTCTAACTTTTAAGTTGATACAATTTTCTGGGACAAAAATGTGTTAGGTCGATCTTGATCTTCTATATGGAAACTTTTCTCTTTTTTTGAGACAGATCTCACTGTGTTGCCCAGGCTGGAGTGCAATGGCATAATCTTGGCTCACTGCAACCTCTGCCTCCTGGGTTCAAGTGATTCTCCTGCCTCAGCCTTCCGAGTAGCTGAGATTACAGGCAGTCACCACCGTGCCCGGCTAATTTTTGTGTTTTTAGGAGAGACAGGGTTTCATCATGTTGGCCAGGTTGGTCTTGAACCTTGGGTGATCTGCCTGCCTTGGCCTCCCAAAGTGCAGGGATTACAGATGTGAGCCACTGTGCCCGCCCTGGAAACTTTGTTTTAATAATGTATTGGCTCAGATTGCAAGTCATTAATTTATTTGATCAACAAGTGACTGTTTTACTACTGCCTTGTAAGTGCCAGACAAATGTTAGGCATGTGTAGGTTTGGGGAAGGGGGATAGGTTAGAGATAAAATAATGATCTAGAAGACATCTGCTGTGCCATGGAGGACCCATCATTTAACAGGCCACAAGAGAGGAAAGAGACATAATGTAATCAATCGTTGGACTTCAACTCATTAAGTGTTTCCATAAAAGTAGACATAAAGTCCTGAGGTGGCAATTACCAGGGATTGGCCAACTGTGGCTCAAGGAACCAGGAAGTGCCTTATGGAGGAGCCTAATAATTATGATGGTTCCTCTGCACTTTGTACTTCTGTTTAAGATTCATGCCCAATCTAATACCCGATGACCTAATCTTTTCATTGCTTGTGGCTCTCCTTGAGGAAGATGATGAAGAGACGGAAGCTGCTTCAGCCACCCTCCCACCGAGGACTGCTGCCCCGCCTATTTTCCTGAAGTTTCTGCACCATGCCTCCTACAGAAGAGAAAGTGTATCCCTGGAGAGACAAGTGGAGATGAGGCCTAGCATTGCATATGGAGACCCTGGATCCCTTCCTTTGCCCAATATAGACCTGGAGAAGAGTTCAAGGAATTGGAGAAAACAGTACGTTCCCGAAGGCAGAGCACATTCATCTGGGAAACTCCCTTCAGGGGCTGGCTATGCATGTCATGCTTCTGTGAGGTGGCTCAATTGGAGCGGCCACAGTGGGGCCTGTACTCCTTTGCTAGAATTAGAAGCTTGCAGTGTATGCATTATTGTCTTTCACTGCAGTTTCTGCTAAAAAAATACATGCCCGTCTTAGGTGGTGATATTTCCTGAATTATGCTTTCCAAAATATTGTGCTCCTCAGATAATCTTATATTGGCCCTAGGACATTGCAGTGCATATGAAGGCAATCTTAAGCTTCCCATATCCTGAATTAGTCTTTTCAAAATATGGTGCCCATCTAGATAAATCTTACACACTGGACCTCAGACAGTACAGTGCATATGAAGGCAATTTGTCCATTGCCGTACCGTGAATTCCTCAATCAATCAGTATTATCTCTAGCTGTAGAGATCCCCCTTTGAAGCCCATATAAACTATGCATATTTAGGCTGGTAAGATATAAATATCATTTGCCATCAACTTTCAGAAAGACTCTTTCTTCTCTTGTATGTCTTGTGATGAGAGTGTGGCCACACATCTGCTACCCAGGCCCCAGGGCTTTTTACTCACTCCCTTCAAGCATATTCAGGGACAAAGCACAAGAAAGAGTTTTCTGAGAGTGGCTTCTCTGCAATCTTTGACAGCTACCTTGGCTTGCTGGGGCTGGATTTTGAGCTACATTTTTTCCTATGAAGATGTAAAGTTTGTCTTTCCATACAGAGGACAAGTGTTTATCACATTTTTTATTTGGCCTTCCATTTGTCTTTCAATACATTTTCAATCTTTTTCTCCAAGCAATCCAAATTGTTTATTTTCCTCCAAAAAAGAAGATAAATGCCATACCTAGCTTGTCTTGTCTAAGCCTGCCCCTTTCCCTACTAACAGTACTTCAATTGTTAACAAGAGGTTTATGTTTCCACGTGTCTTTTTTGAGTCATGGGCCACAGTGTTTGACATGGTGAGATAGCTGCTGTAGCTATTCAGGAAATGAAGAACATTCGTGAAATTCCTCTCGTTAAAAAATAAATAAATAAAACAGAAACAATATTTTTAAAATTATGTGAATACAGCATTTTTTTATTTGTTAAAGCTGAACAGACATACTTTCAAAAAATCATAATCCCAATTAATCTATATTTTATTTACTTTGGCTCCTGTAGACACGTAATGTGATAATGTGTCAACTGTCAAATTCTGCTGTTCACTCTATTGGTATTTGATAGTCATTGGATCAAAATATTATTTATTTTTAATATCATTTAACTTTTAAAAATGTAGGCTTAGCATCAAAGGACTAGGAAACTCTTGGCACCTGTTTCTTTTCTCTTTGTATTCTGTTTCCTATTACTTATCTACATTTTCAGTGATATATGTTTTAAAGGAGTTCACCAGTTTCTCTTCTTAGGAACTAAGGATAAACTCCTTGATAATTAATTCTGGTACTTTCTTCTCTTAAAGGAACAATTATTACTAAGTAACATCCCTCGGAAGATAGTATTTTATTCTTTTTTACTTTTTCTCCTTTTACTTACTGTTATGGATTGAAAGTTTATGCCCCCAACAAATTCATATGTTGAAATCACCCTGGTACCTAATACCGAATATGATGGTATTAGAAGGTGGGGTCTTTGGGAGGTGATGAGGTCACGAGGGTGCAGCCCTCGTGAATGGATTAGTGCTCTTACAATAGAGAGGCTGGGGAGTGCCCTGGCCCCTTTTCTGCCAGCTGAGGGCACAGCAAGAAGACAGCCATCTGTGGACCAAGAAGCTGGCTCTCCCCAGAACCTGACCATGCTGACACTCTGACTTCCAGCTTCCTGAAATGTGGGATATAAATTTCTGCGGTTTACAAGTTACCCAGTCTATGGCACTTTGTTATAGCAGTCTGAGATAGGACACTTACTGCTATGTGCATTAACTATAACAATATGAGAAGCGGCTACAGGCAATCAGTTCACAGTTCACTGTTATTCCAATGAATGGTATCTGAGACTGACAATTGCAGCAAAAAGAACCTTTCCATTTCTACCAACACTTCAGTCACAGCCCTGAATCCCTGTCCTGCAGCAGTTCTCAATGTAGTTATAAAACTATATTTCAGTTAGTAAAAATGATACCACTCCTCTGGTGGCTGTCCTGGTATTGCAAATGTTTCCAATGTAGAGGAGGTTACAGTTATACCCAGAGATTCTTAGAGAGCTGTCCTGTGTGGACTAAGGAAGCATCTTTGTTTATTGCCAACACAGATATTGCTACAGGAACACGTCATCAGATTCCAGACTATATTTTGACATCCCCTTCCCATTCTCTCCAATTTGCTTCCTTTTCCCTGTGAATATTTGTCTGGGGTCCTGGCCCTATTCCTCCAAGTTACTGGTAAGCAAATTGTAAATAGATAACCAGATGGGTTATTAGAGCATTAATCTAACATGTTTCTCTCTCCATATAATACCTGCATTTTTAACCAAAGTTTTAGGCTTTCAAATCAGATGAATGACCGATGAGAGAATATTAGATACTCATATCCTAATATTTATATTTATATATCCACAGAACCTTTAAACCTTTAAAAGGAATGAAGAAACTTGGCCTTAGAGGAAGCTCATACTCACTGCTACTATGGACTGCATACCTTCCCTTCCCTTTCATTCCTTCATTCATTCCACAGTTATTGTTTCTACTTTGCATCAAGCACTGTAGCAGGCATGTGGTAATGAGCAAGGCAGTAAGCTTTTAAAAGTAAGAGATTTCCCCCTAATATATCAAGGACCTGAGTTTCTTTTACCTTCCTCCTCCACCATCACAATGTGAGCGTCCTTATGGGCCTAAATTGTCATTTATTCCCTTACATCCAGACATCACTGGTGAGCTCAGACAGAAGGGAGAGGAGGAGACAGCGTGCCAAAGATGAAGGGCTGTAGACACAAGCCAACTCAATCTCTCTCTTTAAAAAATCTTTTTGGGGCCAGGCACGGTGGCTCATGCCTGTAATCCCAGCACTTTGGGAGGCCTAGGCGGGTGGATCACGAGGTCAGGAGATCAAGACCATCCTGGATAACATGGTGAAACCCCGTCTCTACTAAAAATACAAAAAATTAGCCTGGCGTGGTGGCACGTGCATGTAGTCCCAGCTACTCAGGAGGCTGTGGCAGGAGAATCACTTGAACTGGGGAAGCAGAGGTTGCAGTGAGCTGAGATTGCGCCACTGACCTCCAGCCTGGGTGACAGGGCGAGACTCTGTCTCAAAAAAAAAAAAAAAAATCTTTTTGGTAAGCCCCGCTGGAAGACTTCCAATGACCTGTTATTGGCCAGAAGTGGGTCACATAATCACCCTGACATGGAAGGTGAGCACATTGCTACCCTGAATTAAATCTAGATTCTGTTATTATGGAAGATGGGGAGAGTGAATTTGGCATGGGAAACTAGCCATGTCTGCCAAAGTGACGGAACCCCTGAAAGCTGGGGAAGGCCGAGTTTGTTCCTTCTTCCAGCTCTATTAAGATATATTTGACAAATAAAAATTGCATATATTTACAGTGCACAATGGGATGTTTTGATCTATGCATAGGCTGTGAAATGATTACATGAAGCTAATTAACATATCCATCACTTCATATATTTATCTTTTTTGTGTGTGGTGAGAACATTTAAATCTACTCTCTTAGCAGCTGTCAGGAAAACAATACGTGATTATTACTATGATCACCATGTTGTGCAGCTCTCCAGAGCTCGTTCCTACTGTCTAACTGAACCTTTGTTCTCTTTGACCAGCATCTCCCCATATCCCCCTCACCTACACCCCACGTTCCTTCCCCAGTTACTGGTAAACACCATTCTACTCTCTGCTTCTATTAGTTCAACTTTTCTAAGATTCCACAGATAAGTGAGAGCATGTGACGTTTGACTTTTCATGCCTGGCTCATTTTACTTAGCACAATATTCTCCAGGTCCATCCATATTGTTACAAATAACAATTTCTTTTCTCTTTCTGTTAAAGCTGAATACTATCCCATTGCATGTATACATACCACATTTTCTTTTTTTACTGGGTATATTTAAGGCGTACAATATGATGTTTTGATATACATATGCATAGTGATGTGATTACTTCACTCAAGTAAATTAAAATAACCGCCATCTCACATAGTTACCTTTCCCTTGTGTGTGTGTGGTTAGAATATCTAAAATTACTGTTGTCACAAAGTTCTAGTATACAATACAACGTTATTAACTGAAGTCCTCACGGTGCACACAAGAGCTCCAGGTACGTTCTTCCTATTTAAAAGCAGCTTCTCACTCTTTGACCTACATCTCCCCATTTCCCCCACTTCCCAGTCCTTGGGAACCACTGTTCTTCTCTGTTTCTACGTATTGATTTTATCGTGTTTTAAAAATGTGTTCATCCAGTGATGGATGCTGACGTTGATTCCTCGGTGTCTTGGAATTCCATATCTTGTCTATTATGAGAAACTCAGCAATGAGCATGGGAATGCAGCTATCTCTTCAGCACACTGATCTCATTTCCTTTGAACATATCTCCAGAAGTGGGATGGCTGGATCATATGGTAGCTCTATTTTTAATTTCTTAACGACTTCCATACTGTTTTCCATAATGGCTTACTAATTTACATTCATGCCAACAGCATACAAGGACTCTCTTTTCTCTACATCCTCATCAACACTTATCTATTTATTTATTTTTGAGGCAGAGTTTCACTCTTGTTGCCCAGGCTGGAGTACAATGGCACAATCTTGGCTCACTGCAACCTCCACCTCCCAGGTTCAAGCGATTCTGCTACCTCAGCTTCCTAAGTAGCTGGGACTACAGGCATCTGCCACCACGCCCAGCTAATTTTGTAGTTTTAGTAGAGACGGGGTTTCACCATGTTGGTAGGCTGGTCTCAAACTCCTGACCTCAGGTGATCTGCCCACCTCAGCCTCCCAAAAATGCTGGGATTACAGGCATGAGCCACCACGCCCCAGCCCACTTATCTTTTTATTAATAATCATTGCCATTCTGACAGGTATGGGGTAACGTCTCGTGGTTTTGATTTGCATTTCCCTGATGATTCATGATGTTGGGCACCTTTTTACATACCTGCTCACCATTTGTATGTCTTCTTTTGAGAAACGTCTATTAAGGTCTTTTGCTCACTTTTTTTTCAAGTCATTTCTTGTTTATTTGTTGTTTTAGTCTGCTTAGGTAGCTCTAACAAAAAATCTGAGACTGGGTAATTCTTAAAAAGAAGAAATTGATGTTCTCAGGTTCTGGGGAAGGGATGTGTTGGCTCAAGGTGCCAGCATTTGGTGTCTTCTGAGGGCTGCTTTCTCTGCTTTCAAGATGGCGCCTTGCTGCTGTGTCCTCTGGAGAAGACAAACTGCGTGTGGCAAAAAGTGGAAGGGCAAAAAAGCCTACCTGTTTCCCTCCAGCTCTTTTGAAGGGACTGATCCAAACCCGGAGACTGGCGACCTCATGGCCTAAGCACTCCTAAAGGCCCCACCTCTTAATACTGTTGCATTGTGGATTCAGTGCCAACATGTGCCATGTGGAGGGGCACAGACAAACCACAGCTCTGTTTTCTTGTTTGCTTCTTAAAAATGAATTTTATTACCAATGCTAAGAAAAAATTAAAAAATAACCTGGCCAAAGCAAGGGTTGGGGTGAAGTTAGGTTTAAGCTGAGAGAACCATCTGGAATGGAAGTAAACACTGAGGTGAGTTGGAGCTTGGTACTTAAAAAAAAAATAAAAATGAAAATGATGCTGGTAGAAAGAGAGAATAGTAACGTTCAGCTAAAGCTAGGCAGAGCCTTTCAGGCAATTTTTTTTTTTTTTTTTTTTTGAGACAGAGTCTTGCCCTGTTGCCCAGGCTGGAGTGCAGTGGCACAATCTCTACTCACTGCAAGCTCCGCCTCCCAAGTTCCCGCCATTCTCCTGCCTCAGTTTCCCGAGTAGCTGGGACTACGGGCGCCTGCCACCATGCTGGCTAATTTTTTTGTATTTTTAGTAGAGACGGGGTTTCACCATATTTGCCAGGATGGTCTCGATCTCCTGACCTTGTGATCCACCTGCCTAGGCCTCCCAAAGGGCTGGGATTACAGGTGTGAGCCACTGCACCCGACCTGAGTTTTGCATTTTTCAGAGAGAACATTCTGGATCTTTTGGGTGGAGGCTAATGAGGGCAGAAGATAATATAGAAACAGGAGTTAGAAGCTTCCACAGAGGCAAGAGATGATGTTAGTGTGTACTGAGCTTGAAACAGTAGAATAGAGAGCTGTAGAATTCTTCAGAATGACAGGACCAAGTGATTGTTTAGATATGTGTGTGTAGGAGAAAGATGAGTCCCGTGAATAGAAATGAAAGGCCCAGGGTGAATTCCCAGTGCAATGGTAACAGCATTGTGCTGAGATGGGGGACTCAGCCTTCGGGGAGGGTGGACGACGATGAATTCCATTGCTGACATCGTGTTGGAGGGGTCTGCTGGGTATTGCAGAGCAGTTGTCCAGTGCACAGCTGGGCATTAGGGCCTAGAAATCAAGACAGCTCCAAGAGGAAGACTTGGAGGGGGGATATTTTGGGTGTAAAGATCATTAGTGAAGCTATGGGAATGGATGAGATTGTCTCTGGAGAATGGGTAGAGTGAGAAGCACAAAACAGATCTCCTGGATTTTGGACTGAGAAAATACGTAGGTGGCTGGAGGAACAGAGAGATGTTGAAAAGACAGCTCCCAAAAGAGGACAGAGATGTGAGATAGAGTTTGCAGATGAATCACGTAATAGTGTCTTGTTGCATATGAAGGAGTGTGAGCGTGTTGCAGGAGATCTCGTGAAGTAGCAGGTGGTACTGGCCCAGCAGGCAGAGGAGCTGGCCCCGCCTGGGCAATGTCAGGCAGAATGCAGGTCAAGGCACTTTGTTCCCAGCCATACAGAATCTTCAATACCAAAAGTGCCTCTGCCTATCTTCCATTTCCATCACTAAGGAGACAGGCAGGCCCTCGCTGCGACTGTGAACTCTGGGAACTGCTGGAGTGAATTGTGCCATCCACTTTTGGCTCGTCCTTTCTGTTTCTTCACCTCCCCTCGTATCCCTGCCCCAGTGTAGCTCCTATTTAATAGTTAGCTACAGAGATTCCTCTCGAGTGAAATAAGACAGGCAATATTTACAGTTATTTACTTTTTAAGGGGGGGAGGGGAGATGGAGTCTCACTCTGTCGCCCAGGCTGGAGAGCAATGACGCGATCTGGGCTCACTGCAAGCTCCGCCTCCCGGATTCAAGTGATTTTCCTGCCTCAGCCTCCTGAATAGCGGGGATTACAGGCACCCACCACCACAGCTGGTTATCTTTTGTATTTTTAGTAGGGATGGGGTTTCACCATGTTGGCCAGGGTGGTCTCAAACTCCCAACCTCAGGTGATCCGCCCACCTTGGTCTCCCAAAGTGCTGGGATTACAGGCATGAGCCACCGCGCCTGGCCAAGTTATTTATTCTTTATAGAAAATGTGTTTATGCTAAAGTGTAATTTTGCAGGTTAAAAAAATTTCTTAAATTTCTATAATAATTGAACACCAACATTTATTTTATTTTAAATTTGTAAATGAGAACAGTAGGTTATTGGGACAATGGTACCTTTGAGAACAATTTACCTTTCAAAGAATGCTCAAGGCCTTGGGTAAGAACATATAAGAAATGTCCCTTTCCAGCCTCCCCATTTGCCTAAAGAGGTTGTGGTCTGCATGCAGGCCTGAGGGGCTTAATGCCGAGGCTCTGGGCACACATGATCAGCTGTGGCTACATTTTACAGCCATCCCTTTGCTCTATCCCCTCCTTGCTTCCCCACTTTAGCTCTCCTCCTGTTTTCCTCCCCCAGGCCATCTCTCTGCCTCAAGATTTCCAGATGCACACTTCAGAGAACATTCTCCTGGAGTTTTTCTCCTCACACTACTCCTTTGAACCCTGGCTGGAACTTCTCCCTCTTCCAGGCTGGGAGGCTGGCCTACTGCTCCAAGGATGCCGGGACTGTGAGAGAGAGAGGGAGGCACTGGGCAGACGTAATGCCCTTTATAAAGCACGAGGAATCTCAGGTTGAGATCTGGATATGATGGCTGAAAGGGGAGAGAGGGAATTACAGTTAATGAGAATTGTGTAAGAAGATTTTATCTGCTTACATGTGGGCAGTTTGTGTGTAGGTGGGTGCATGTGACTGGGGAAAACAGGAGCTGAGGTTGGGTGGCTGGGATAGTTGGTGCCAGTTTGACCAAGATGAATAAAAAATTGCATGGTTTCAGATTTTACATACTAGCCTTGGATTTTGGATATTAGAATATAAAAGAAAAGCAAAACTTTGCGAAAGTAAAATTGTTTTGTTATTGTAAACTCTTTAACATATATGGAGAATAATTATATAGATTAATATGTTTGCATATCGTACTATATAGGCAAAGAAATACACATATATCTGACATATATGAGTTGCCTCCGTGCATGTATTACACCTTTGTTCAATTAAGGAATTTCGTGTTTGCTGGAACTGCTACCTCTTTCTCTGCCTTCCATCAGCAGCTTTCTTGAACTGTCATCTTTAAACACCTGATTTTTGAGGCATTGTATATGGAAGGCACCAAAGCAAAGGTCCACCTTCTTTTTAACAGGTCTGTGATCAGACAGTCTGGGTTGCTAAGATGCTACTCTCACTTTTCTTTCTGAAGTTGACTTGCTTGAGAAAGTGAAGTAAAAGCTAAAAGGGATTATTAAACTCTTTTTGTTTGTAATCTTAAACAACCTAAAAGAGAAGCAATTCACAATGTAGAAAGAATGCAGAAGAGATTCCTCTGCTCTGCAGAATGGTTGCCTTGGAGTGGACCATATTTGCCTTTTGAAAGCCGGTCTTTCAATTGCATTCATCTGTGACAATAAATTTAAGGCTTACACCAGTGAAGAGAGTGGAGAGCGGAAAATGAAACCCTTTGCCAGAGCTAGGCTGGACAGCTGCTAGGTTTTTGTAAGGGATATAAGAGTTTATAAGAAAGTGCCCCTCAAAGAATGAAATGCTTACATGAACATTCTTTGTCGATGAAACACTGTAAGAAAGACCCACTGCTAGAATCCTGTAAACATCCATGTGCAGAAACAGATGCAGGCATAAGGGACACTATTTTAAGTCATCGAATAGATCCTCGAAAGCAAGAACAGTGCAATAAAAAGCCTATTTCTATTTTCCTTTATAAATAATTCATTTCTGTATTTCTCTTTTCAAATAATGCCATGACTGTCCACAGCCTTGAACCTTGCAGCCCCCTGAGAAGACCTGGACTGCTCTCCTTGATGGGCTGGTGCTCCTCATCTCCCAGGGAGCAGAACTGAAACTGCAGCCTGGAGGTTAAGCTCTGGGCGCTTTGAAACAGGACAGATTTCCAAGCCCCTGTCCAGGATTCTGATTTAGCTGGCCTGGGATGAAAACACGGATCTGCATGTTTAACAAACAAACCAGTGGATTTTTAACACAGGGGGGTTAGGAAATGATACAAAGTAAACGCTCTCCCAGGGCTAATCTTGTTATTAATTGCTTATTGTCAGTTAAAAGCATTTCTTCACTGGAGATGAGCATAAAACCCAAACTTAAAGCGTCAGTAAAACTTTCAAATTGAAGATTATTTGTAAATGTTTTTCTCCTAAATTCTAAGTCTCCTATCCCAGATAGTATCATTCTCATAATCAAAATCATCAAATCATCAAAGAAATAAAATTCCCAGAATCGAAATTTAACGTTCTTCATTCCACTTAGAATCAGAGAAAGGCTGTGAACAGCAGGTAAGACCTAGAGTCACTGCAGCGTCTCGTTGTACCGTCTGGCTTCAGCTCCAGGACTGAACACACACAGCCAGTGTTCAGAATTATGGTTCTGGAATTCCACAGTGTTCTGGCAGTTATATCCTTAATTATTTCTTTAGACTGAATTCCTAAAAGTGGAATTTCTGGGTCAAAAGCTAATGTTTAATTTAACAGCTTTTGTTTGTATTGGCAAACCAGAATATTAAAAATAATCATAATCATAATAAAACCAAACTGATTAATGCTTACAGTGCACTGAGCTCTGCGTCTCAGTCTTTATGACAGCATTTCGGATTCAGTGTTATTATCATACCCATTTTAAAGACGATTAGAAAATGAGGCTTCACTGGGCACCTGGTGGCTCATGCCTGGAATCCCAGCACTTTTGGAGGCCAGGGCAGGAGAGGCTTGCTTGAGCCTGGGAGTTTGAGACTAATCTGGGCAGCAAGACCTGGTCTCTACAAAAATAAATAAATAAATAATCCTAGTAATAAAGATAAAGAGACTTGAAGGACTTAAAATATTGACCAAGGTCATATAACCAGTAAGTAAGCAAACCAGAAGTGGGACTCAGGCCTTCCTGATGCCGAACCCTTGTTGCCAATCACTAGCTGCTTTTTGAAAGGTTGTGCTAATTGGCACACTCACCAGGAGCAATGTGAGAATTCCTGCTTCCCGCACCTTAACCAACCTTGCATGTTACTTTTTTTTTGAGATGGAGTCTTGCTCTGTCACCCAGGCTGGTGTGCAGTGGTGCCGTCTCGGCTTACTGCAAGCTCCGCCTCCTGGGTTCACACCATTCTTCTGCCTCAGCCTCCTGAGTAGCTGGGACTACAGGCACCCGCCACCGCGCTCAGCTAATTTTTTTTTTTTTATTTTTAGTAGAGATGGGGTTTCACTGTATTAGCCAGGATGGTCTCGATCTCCTGACCTCGTGATCCGCCCGCCTTGGCCTCTCAAAGTGCTGGAATTACAAGTGCGAGCCACCGTGCCCAGCCTACTCTTGTTTTAAATTTGCTAGTTCATTGGGACCAATTATTTGTTTAAGAAATGAACTATTTTTTTGAAAGCAGTTCTAGAATGTGGGTTAAGCAACTCATATTTATACCCATTTACAGGCATTAATTCCTTCCCAAAGATTTTGTATCATGTAGTTGCAAACTGAGGCTAGATTGCAGGCTTTATATACTTGGTGGTAGAATGGTTCTCAGACCCTTTCTAGTGCCACGTTGAGCTGAACCGGGTGGCATGGTGAGACTGGGAGTGATGGAGAAGTATCAGTTACTGACTGTATGATTTGAAGGAGGAATTATAATTGACCTCTATGTAATATGTGTATGACTTCTGAGCTCAATTCTTCCAAAAGGGATTCACTATTGCTTTGAATATTCAAATACATGTAAGGTGGACAGTTAAAAAGAAAAGAAAGAAATGCAGTTAAACAGAAAGATGAAGAGATATATCTGAGGTAGAGTTCGTTTACTGGATCAGCTAAGTCCTAAATTTAGCCCTGAGTTCCTGACAAAGGAAACACAAAGATTTCTGTAGTTCCCACTGTCCTCCCCAGATGGAAACAGCTTTTCTGGAGAGAAAACTGCTGATGATGTCCAACAAGGCTCGAAAATAAGGGAAACCAAGTGAAATAATAGACGATGCCTTCAGATTTTAGGGTTTTAAACAGAAATCGGCTTTTAAACAAGGGTTAAAAGGAATATTTTTCATATTTGACACGAAACATATGCTTTTTAATAAAACTGTATTTGTTAAAATTGTCTAATAAAAGTTTCAGAAAATGAATTGATAACCTACTCCAAATGGGAAATTATTGCCCAAGTCATTCAATTTCTACATGATTCAATTTCTTTTTTTCTGACCCATGAATGTGTCGTATTCCACAATCGAAGTTGTCTGTGGTTAAGTAGGACACTGACATTTTTTTAATATGGGTCATTCATGCTTTGAAACACATTATTTCTTCTTTTTTTAATTTTTACTTTACAAGTGCAGAACATGTAGATTTGTTACATAGGTATATGTGTGCCATGGTGGTTTGCTGCACCTACAACCTGTCATCTAGGTTTTAAGCCCCTCACGCATTAGCTATTTGTCCTTATGTTCTCTCCCCCCTAATTCCCCACTCTCCAACTGGCCCCAGTGTATGTTCTTCCCCTCCCTGTATCCAAGAAACATATTATTTCTTGAAGCTTTTAAGTATATCCGAATACTGGAAATTCACACAATTTTTTCTAATCACAGTTCATCGTTTGTACATAAAGTCTACCCTCCAAAAAAGATTTTGCTGTGCAAAGCTGTTCTTTGAGGACAGTGTAACCAACTATATTAGCTTAGCTTAGGTCTTAGGTTACTTATACTTTACCAAAGACTAAATTTATTCTCTACATGGTCAAAAATTAGAGTGTCAGGAATCATCATTTTATCTGATTTCCAAAATGAACTAACGATGTTTTCACTAAACTTTATTTCACTACATTTTGATATACATTTACATGTTTATATTTTACAGATAGATGCTAACTGAATTATTTTAAAGACCAGGTATATAGTCCTTAAAATAATGTTGGAAACTTTTGACCCAGTAGTTCAATTTCTGGATATTCGTTCTAAAAAAATTCAAACTCTAGGCAAACATTTTGATTGTGAGTAATGCTATTTGTAACAGTGGGAAGCGATGAACTCCGAATCCCTGACTGTGTGGAAGGATTTCATCATGTACACTGGAGTATTGAGCTATTGATCCACTTAGAAAATATTTAGAATATAAGCTCCTTGAGGAAGATAATCTTGTATAGTTTGTTCTCTCCCGTATCTCCAGTGTGAAAAAGTGTGCATCATATACATGCACGCCACAAGTACTCGTGGAATTGATGCCCCAAAATAGGGGCTTAGCTCAGGAGGGTTCTTGGCTTTGCCCAGGAAAGAATTCAAGGATATACCAGTAGTGTTAGCAATCTTTTATCGAATGGTACTGCTCCTAGTGGAGCAGGGCTAACTCGTAGGCAGTGGGCCCAGAGTCGGCAACCTATGGGCTATTGGCAGCTATGTTTACACACACTTTTACACACTTCAATTATATGCAAACTCAGGGGCAGGTTAATGCAAATTGAGGAGTGGGTTATTTAGGATGTTCCGGGAAAGGGATGGTAACTTCCCAGTGGTGGCCATGGAAGGGATGGTAACTTCTGGTTTGTTGCCATGGCATTTGTAAACTGTGATGCTGCTGGTGGAAGTGTCTTATGTAACTGAGCAATGAGGGCAGCCAGGGATCAGCCTCTTCGCCATCTGTTGGTTTCTGCTGATCTCTTCACTTTCTCCTCTGTGGACCAGATCCTGTTTTGGTCAGCAGGGTTATGACCAGAAAACAAATCCTGCTGGTCTCTTACCTCAGAATGAATGTGTATTTCATTATCAGCTAACTTTTACTGAGCTAAGCTTAAGTAGGTACCTGGCATTGGTCTAAGTGCTTTAAATGCATTAACCCTTTTAATCCTTACAACACAACCATAAGGTAGTTAAAATTATTAGCTTCACTTTACAAATGAGGACAGTGAGACACTGGAAATTAAATAATTTGTTCAGAGTTGTATAGCTGTAAGAGCTTTCACTGGTGTTTGAACGGATGCATTTTATTTTAGCACCCAAGTTCTTGACACCTGGCTGGTTTGATAATGTATACAAAAATGGTAATTTGAAAGAATAGAGAACTGTGTTCTAATCCTTTAACTTGGTTTTTTGGTTGGACTGTGAAATATTCTTTAGCATAACAAGATAATTCCCTCTCTATGTCCAAAGGCTTATTATGAAGGATGAGGAAATGGTTTTAAAAAGCTGAGCCTGGCTGGTCACTGTGGCTCATGCCTGTAATCCCAACACTTTGGGAAGCTAAGGCAGGAGGATTGCTTGAGGCCAAGAGTTCAAGACCAGCCTAGGCAACATAGCAGGACCCTGTCTGTACAAAAAATTTAAAAATTAGCCAGCTGTGGTGGCATGTGCCTGTAGTCCTAGCTCCTCTGGAAGCTAAGGCAGGAGGGTTCCTTGAGGCCAGGAGTTGGAAGCCACAGTGAATTATGATGGCACCACCACCCTGTAGCCTGGGTGACGGAGTGAGACTTTGTCTCAAAGAAAAAAAAAGGCAGGGGCCGGGCGCGGTGGCTCAAGCCTGTAATCCCAGCACTTTGGGAGGCCGAGACGGGCGGATCACGAGGTCAGGAGATCGAGACCATCCTGGCTAACACGGTGAAACCCCGTCTCTACTAAAAAAAAAAAAAAAAAAAAAAAAAAAAAAAAAAAGGCAAGCTGAGCCAAATGACTAAAATTTTCTGAAATAATATGTTAATATATTCCATATTTACTTATTTCACAGCTGCCTGGAGGTATAAACAAAGCTACCATAGCAGAATCAAAGTAATGATTTACTGTCTCCCTGGCACACGCTATGGACGTCCCAACCAGCTTGAATTCTTTTTGATTCCTTTGGGGGATGCTCTTTGGGGAGACTCCATGAGGTGTTTGGATTTTTCTTCTGGGTCGTTCTTTCTCTTCCTTGTGATTAATTCTGTGCAGAGGGCTCTGCTGAGTGGCACTGGCGGAGAGGTCTTCCTCATGGGCCTCTGCCTACCAGGCCTCCCCTGGGCTTCCCAGCAGTTGTCGGTCCAATAGTCTTCGGCAGTCTAGGGCATCGCAATTCGGACACTTGACTTGAACTATACTCTTGCAGAAATGAGAAAGCAGCGCTGTCTGGTTATGCTGTGTTTTTTTTTTTTTTTTTGAGACAGAGTCTTGCTCTGTCACCAGACTGGAGTGCAGTGGCGTGATCTTGGCTCACTGCAACCTCTGCCTCTTGGGTTCAAGCGATTTTCCTGCTTCAGCCTCCCGAGTAGCTGGGATTACAGGCACCTGCCATCACGCTTGGCTAATGTTTGTATTTTTAGTAGAGACAGGAGACAGGGTTTCACCACGTTGGCCAGGCTGGTCTTGAACTCCTGACCTCGTGATCCACCAGCCTTGGCCTCCTGGCCTCCCAAAAGTGCTGAGATTACAGGCATGAGTCACTGCGCTCGGCCTGGTCATACTTTTTTTCTGAACGAGATTGTAATAAGCAGCCTTGGGTTTTGGACATTGTTCTATCACAGTTCCTTTCTCTAGGTCTTAGGCATGGGCCCATGTCAAATCGTAGGCTTAACTTAACGCAGGCTCAAACTGGGGTTCATGCTATGCTAATATCAAATATGTGCAAAGCAAAAATGATTGACTTTTTCAGATATTCTTGACAGTTTGGGAGGGGTTCAGCATGCTGTCCCCTTAGACTTGGGTAGGGTAGAAACAAGAATATCTTTTCTCCCCCATCATTAGGTTCAGGGCTGAGGCACCTATAATAAAAGGCAGATTAGCAAGAGAAAAGCATACACATTTATTCGATATGAGTTTTATGTGATACAGAAGATTTCAGAATGAAGACCCAAAGAAACAGGAAAACGCATGGTTTATGTTGAGGTTCGATGAACAGTGGGCTTCATGCAGAAGTATGATTGGACAAGGGATATGCTCTAATGGTAGCAAACTGGGAAAACTTAGCGAGGCCTGTTTGTTCAGATCTCTGTCCTCAGAGATAGGAACCTTCCTTTCCTCTGGGTGTAGGAGAGTATATCTCTCACGAGAACTCGCTGATGGCCTGCAACAGGGGAGGAGAGTGGGAGAAGGTCAGAGAGACCTTCTTGCTTTTGCTGTTTCCTCAAATGCTAAAGCTGCCATGTTTCAGGGTAGTGTGTCCTGAACTCTATAACTTGAAATGGAGAGGAAAAGATTCCCTCTAGAAAAGTAAGCTCAACTTGTGAACTGATCGTTTCATGACAGGGAGAAAGGAAAATTACTTCTGGGTTTGTGAGACTCTGACTGCTGTGAGGGTGGTGACACATTCAAAAACACAGTAGCAATTATCAGTGAAAAGAGAGATTGGGCAACGTGGGAAGACTAGAACATGAAAATTAAAGAAATAGTGGCGGCCGGGTGCGGTGGCTCATGCCTGTAATTCCAGCACTTTGGGAGGCCACGGCAGACGGATTACAAGGTCAGGAGTTCGAGACCAGCCTGGCCAAAATGGTGAGACCCCCCCCCCCGCCTCTACTAAAAATACAAAAATTAGCCGGGCGTGGTGGCGGGTGCCTGTAATCCCAGCTACTCGGGAGGCTGAGGCAGGAGAATCGCTTGAACCCGGGAGGCAGAGGTTGTAGTGAGCCGAGATCACACCACTGCACTCCAGCCTGGGCGACAGAGTGAGACTCCATCTCAAAAAAAAAAAAAAAAAAGAAAGAACGGCAGAGCCAGCCAAGGACAAGAGCCTTTGGTCAACAGACTTCAATTATTTCTATGCTATTAGCAAAGACATTCCTAATGAAGAAAGATTCCAGAATGCCTTTCTGCACGGACTATTTGATCCCACGAGAAGCAGCATACTATTTGTGAGATTGATGAATCTGATTATCATGCCTAATGTCATGAAAAATTTAATTCAGGTGCTTCCCCTCTTTCTCATTCATGTACTTTAACATTACAACTCTTGCTACTGCTGCTACTACAATTAATATTTTTAAATGCCAAAGGTGATAAGCATTCGTGTACATTATTTCATTTAACTCGCAGATCAATCCTAGGAGGTGAGGACTGGTGTCATCATTATATGGGTGAAGAAGCTGAGGCTCAAAAATGTGAGTCCAGATTTGCATGACTATGTGTCTCTGTGAAAAAATAAGGGAGGATCGATGGGACATTAGCTAATCTTATAAAACAGCTAACTTCTTCGGGAGTTAGGTGAATTATTAGCATTAAGCATCCAACACTATATGTTCATGTAAGCCAAATAATTGCTGTATTCCAAAATAAGATTCTATTTCCTTTTAATAAAATTGGATTTTTAAGGAATAAGTTTTACTTCTTTTCTTGGATGTTATTTATTGTTTTAATAATGGTAGAAAAGTATATAGAGTATAAAAAAATCAAAAGTTGATTTACTATGGAAATTGAACTAATGTAACTAAGATTTATTGTTTTCACCCTCGCAATTCCACATTTTTTTCCCTTCTTTGGCTTATGGCTCCTTTCTGTCTCCACACACTTCATGATTCTTGTGCTCTCAGTTCCTGTACAAGGTTAAAATTGATTTTTCAGAACTTCCAATAAGAATTTATAAAAGATATAACTCCAAAGGTGGCATTTCCTACTGAAGTGCTTAGCTTATATCTGTTAATTTAATATCACGGACTCTTTTCTTTAGCACAATAATTTATTTCTTAACAGAGGATGAGTGAAGGACAAAAAGAGTGCCAGGCTAAATGGGACCATTTCTGCCATTGTGTTCCTGAGACATTCATACTCTATATGGAATGTACTCGCCACTATTGTTAACAAAGTGCACTGATGTGAGGGAAGATCTCTTAACATTCATACTATGGTGGTTGTCCAAATGTAAGCCTTATTTACTGAGTTATGTATCTACAACTTACTAACAATAGAGCATACGGTTTTCTCTTATGTTTAGTGTTACTTTGGCTGCATTATTTGCGGCTGTTCAAGGTGTGTTCATTGTCCTCAATTTGATGTCTTGAAAGGCTCCATACAGATTACACTACGTAAGTTCTCTCCTAATCCTATGCGTTGCTAAATACTGGTCTCGTGAGAGAGAGAAGCTTTCAAAATCTAGATTAGTGCAAGAGGTGTCTTATTTATATATTCAAAATGTTTTTCAACTTATTTTTTTTCTTTTGGCTGGTTTCTCTTTTTTTTTTTTTTTTTTTTGCTTGAGAGACAGGGACTCACTCTGTCACCCAGGCTGGAGTGCAGTGGTGTGATCTCAGCTATTGCAACCTCCACCACCTCCCAGGTTCAAGTGATTCTCGTTCCTCAGCCTCTTGAGAAGCTGGGACTACAGGCGCCTGCCACTACATCTGGCTAATATTTGTATTTTTAGTAGAGATGAGGTTTCACCATGTTGGCCAGGCTGGTCTTGAACTTCTGGCCTCAGATGATCTGCTTGCCTCGGCCTCCCAAAATGCTGGGATTATAGGTGTGAGCCACCACACCCGGTCGGCATGTTGCTTTCTATATAGGATAACAATTGTTACTGTTGTTATAGTTACCTAATGTGGCCTGGGGACAAAATGATCAACACTGAGGTGATTTTGGATTTAAATTCCAAACATGTATTTCTAAACTATTATGCAGTATTGTTAAGGAATATTCATAATCAGGCTTTAAATAAATCTCTGTCAGCCTCTATTACTTCAGTGCGCATATCTGCTTTTAGTCACTTGCAGGTCATCTTGGTATTGCTAACGCCTGGGACCTGGCACATCCTAGGACCTGGCATGATAGGTGCTGATAGAATGCCAACGGGGTAGACCTGGGTTCACCTGAAGCAAGATTACGGATGCCCTGGAATCAAGTATTATGCAGCACCAGCAGTTTTCTTCTTGAGTATATCTTAGAAAGGACATTTCGAAAGTCTTTCTTGGGAACTCTATAAAGAAAACTACAGCATTAGTAAGCCCCATATATCTTAGGTCCTGTTTTACTATTTGCCGAGAAACTGAACAACATGTTAAACACTATCATACACGCAGGAGTTTCTGCTGTTTCTTTAGAGCTTTCAGTTAGGAATGAGCACCTCACTAGGCCCAGTGAGTTGGTTTCCTTAGCTATAGCTATTCTTGTACCAATGAGGAGACATGTAAATAAGAAACCGATTCCTAATTTCAGGAAATGTTTGTTCCAAAGTAAGATAGTCTTTGCTCAACAAAGTTTTCCTTGAATCTTTTTCTCTTCTTTCCCTTCCTTCAGTAGCTCCTAACCACTTAATGAGTTGAAGACTTCAGTCTGTCTTCAAATAAGGAAAGTTAGGATAATACTGTGGAATGTAAATTAAGGTTTTTTTTTCAGCTTGAAAGATTGTTCTTTATTCTGGCATTGTACTCTTTTCACTATTTTTTTGCTACAACATCCTTTTCTAAAAAAATATGATCATTGCTAAAATGATTTTTTTCTTTTCAAAATGTTCTTACCTGACCACAAGCTTTAAAGGTCGGCAACTGTACATGAATCCCCAAATTTATATTTAAATTCTTTTTGATCTATGAAATTCAAAGTCTGGCAACCATAACTATAGACAAAACCTATAAGTGTTGTAATATTTACTTCCAGATTTCCTTGGGAGAGGACATACTTGGCAACAGAGACTAGAAATATTTTCAAGGTTGTGACGGATGATTTTTCACAACAGATTGGTGCTAAGTCACCACCTCTTAAGTTTTCACTTAACTGTTATCTTTTACCCAGCATTTGCCCCTGCCACATGGTAATACATCACGGCCTCAGTACTTTCACATTTACTCTGAAGATAGTTGCCACTTGGGTCAAACTCCAAGGAAAGAGGCTATCAGATTTGTTTAGTCTTGTGGTTCTCATCTCATGTCAATGTGTGCTTTACAAATGCTTTTGCCTGAGCCTGAATATGACTCAAGCCACAAACTTGAGAAGTTTTGAACACCTTCTTTCAATTTTTAAGTAATTATCTCAATAGGAGTAAAACTGAGTTGAAGGATTTCACCACCAAGTTTAGTTCTGAGTTGTGGTTTATGTTGAATTAGGGGTATATTTTTCTCTTTGGTTTTCAGCAGAAGATTACTTAGTAAATCTAACTATCTGCAGAAAGAGGTGGGGATTTTCCATCTCAGACACTCCATTATGATGGTGTTAGACCTTTTCTCCACCTAGCTGTTCAGTGTAATGCACAATAAAACAAATAACATGCATAATTTTGCCAATTGCTAGTGTTGGAAGAGGACTCTTTTTGGTATGAAAAAATTAGAATGAATTTATAAAGTCTGGGCAAACAATGTTATTTCCAAGTACAAAATGTAATTCCTAACTATCACAGGCAGAAGGGAGTTATCTAATCTCAATTTTCACATAGATATTAAAAGCACTACAAGATTATTTTGTTTATATACCACTGTGCCTTATACATGGAAGGCACAAAATAATATCTTTGAATGACTGAATGAATTCTGTTTCTATCAATCTCATTTACCAATGAAAACCCTATACAGCATTGTGTTATTTAAAATGATACATTATTTTCTGTCAGTGTGAAACTATAATTTGCCATATGCTTAAAAGTCCATAGAGAAATATAAAACATGATGTGTTATCCATATTTCAAACAATTTTGACGTTACTTTATTGTCAGAGTTAAATAATATTAGTTTGATATTCATCTTAATTTTTTGTAATTAACATTTAAAAGACAGCTATATGAGTAGTAAATTTTGAAGTAAACTTACAATAATAGGATGTAGTCCTAGATACAAGCAAAATTTTGTCTTTCAATTTTCTATTCTATCTACATTTTAGGGTCAGTGTCTAGAGTTACCACAAATCAAAAAACAACATATTGAGTTAATTCTTAAAATCTGGGGTAAAATATCATTGTGGAGTTATAGAATTAGAGAAAGAAGATCTGAGTTCTAATTCTGCTCTTTCTTCATAAAATAAGGCAGTCAAGACTGGGTGCTGTGGCTCACGCCTGAAATCCCAGCATTTTGGGAGGCAGAGGTGGGCGGATTACTTGAGGTCAGGAGTTCCAGACCAGCCTGGCCAACATGGCAAAACCCCATCTCTACTAAAAATACAAAAATGAGCCAGGTTTGGTGGTGGGCATCTGTAATTCCAGCTACTCGGGATGCTGAGGCAGGAGAATCGCTTGAACCCAGGAGGCGGAGGTTGCAGTGAGCTGAGGTTGTGCTGTTGCACCCCAGCCTGAGTGACAGAGCGAGACCCAGTCTCAAAACATAAATTAGATTAAATAAATAAGGTTATTGGACTACCACATCTTTAGCATTTCTTCAGTTTCATGTTCTCAGCTATTAGAAAGGCGTTTTTGAACATTAGATAAAAGGATAGTAAAAAGAGTGAAAGGTTCATTCAAAAATGTGAACAGCATTTACCAGCTTTTGGACAACTTGTTGGATGAAGTATTTTGCATTGCTCTAAAAAGTGTGATACCTCCTTCCTGAAACCTTCTGTATTCCTCTGCTAATTTGCAGAAAAATTTGCTTTTTTTTTTAAATTTTTTAATTTTTTAATTATTTTTATTGAGACAGAGTCTTGCTCTGTTGCCCAGGCTTGAGTGCAGTGGCGCAATCTCAGCTCACTGCAACCTCCACCTCCAGGGTTTAAGCGATCCTCCTGCCTCAGCCTCCCGAGTAGCTGGGACAACAGGTGCGTGCCACCACACGTGGCTAATTTTTTTGTATTTTTAGTAGAGATGGGGTTTCACCATGTTAGCCAGGATAGTCTCAATCTCCTGACCTTTTGATCCTCCCACCTCGGCCTCCCAAAGTGCTGGGATTACAGGCCTCCTAAAGTGCTGGGATTACAGGCATGAGCCACTGCTCCCGGCCTGCTTACATTTTTTTTATGGGACCTGTAGGGCTTTGTCCTTTAAACTTTGAATGCTGTGACCTGTGCATATTAGTTATCTCCTCTTTCAAAGCACAAGTACTTTGCCACAGCTTGTTCAGTTTTGTATCCTACAACAGTGCCTGACATAGTATCTTACATAGAATACCAAATAAACATTTATTAAATAATTGATCAGACCATTACAGAAGGTATTAGCCAGGGATTTACTAAACTGTAATATCAAATTATTCAGTTATTCATTCAGTAAACACTTGCTGATGGTTTGCTGTGTACCCAAAACTAGACTGGGGCTGGTGGTATCAAGGTAAATACGGTTTCTGGAATTAAGGAGCTCCTGAAGCAGTAGGCTGACATCTAACCAATGATTTGCCATACAACGTGATATGTCAGCAGCGTAGGATATGATAGTGTGTGGGTCATGGTAAAGATTTTCTAGACAAGAGGATGTCATTTCTGAGCTAGGTATTAAGGCATTAGCACGTGTTTATGAAGCAAAGCCTCTCTGCAGAGATGAGAACAAGCAAGGCATGCCAGGAGTTGGGGTGGTGGGGGAAAGACTAGAAGCAGCCGGGAGGGTCTGGAGGGATGGTGACGGCAGAGACTGAATGACTGCGGGCAGAGGTACAATTGTAATTTGTTGGAAATAAGTGCTCAGTGTAGCCAAAAGAAACCCGCACTTTGACAGAAAATTCCTCCTCAGCAAGGCACCTTTACTTCTGCAGAAGGGTGCTGCTTGCACCTGTTACAATCGCAAGAGCACACTGAACAAAGGAAGCAAGGGGTTTTTAACCCTGACGCGGTTCCTGTTTCTGTGCCCTTCCCCTATTGGTGGGGGTTGGACAGCGCAATCTAAGCTGACCCCAAGTGACTAAAGTTTAAATTTTCCCAATAGGGTAAACTCGGGTTTTAAAGGAGAGTGGGTCGGGGGCGGGGGAGGGAAGACAAAGAAGAAACGGTTAGGCTTAACAGGAGAGGGGGTTCACAACTTATGTTCACAACTTATGGCCAGGAAGTTGAGTCTTTGAAGAGGAACTTAGTTGTCCCAACAGAGCGATGGAAGCCAATGGCAGGTTTTCAACAGGAAGAGCACCACCCCTCCAGTAGAAACGTGGATGACGGTTGAGACATTCCAGAGGTGGGAAGATCGACTTGGGCAGACGTTTGGAAGTCCAGGCTAGAGCTAAGGGAGAGCTGGGCCCCTGTGGATGTTGGAGGTGACCAAAGGAAGCAGACGGTCACTCACCCGCTTGTCCTGACACAGAAGACTGTAGCTTTACATTTGTGTTAACTGTGATGGATTCTTTCTGATAAAGATTTAGACCGTAAACAATGGAAATGATGGCCAAGAGGATTAATAGAGAAGTCCAAAAGTTATGTTCGCAAGAGGGAAAATAAATGGGAAACAGAAAGACGTGATAACTATATCCTTGTTAATTAGGTTTTGGAGCGTGGTAAAAACCCTTCCTATTGTTATGCATATGTCAAATCTGTCATAATACAATTTTTCTGAAATAATGAAAACATCTTTCTCTTTAGTTGACTTTATTGGACATGAGCTGAATTACCAATGTCAACATTTTTTTGTTGGTGTGTGGTTGTCCACGACAGATTTATTTCACCTTGTGACTGTAAAAAAGAACATTCATGGAAACTTTTCTCAGGGGAGGCAGGATGAGCTTGCATAGTAGGTAAGCTTTAACAAGCAGCCTACAAGAGGAGTGGGGATAAAAGTTTAGTAGGTTTGAAAATAGAATGCAAGTGTAGGAAGTGGAGCACGGAGCTGTGTGTGTTCTCCGTGGTGGTTTCTGCATAAACCCTGGGCGGAGACACTCTCCCCTTCCTGGGGAAGAACTGAAGGAGAAAGATGTGGAGCTCGGTCCACCGGAACTCAAGCGAACCTGCCCTTCACACAGAAGACCCAG
The DNA here is from genome assembly GCF_007565055.1 of Rhinopithecus roxellana. Classification (NCBI taxonomy): domain Eukaryota; kingdom Metazoa; phylum Chordata; class Mammalia; order Primates; family Cercopithecidae; genus Rhinopithecus; species Rhinopithecus roxellana. Next base: position 107,033,601 of record NC_044550.1, on the reverse strand, counting down.
AATCAGTGTTATCTGAATAAAATTTATGTAGGATTGTGTAAAGGATTTTAAGTTTTATAGGCAAAATACAAAGTCTTACTGGAAGTGAACAAATAACCACCGATCCTACACTTCTCAAACTTTATTAAATGAAACTGTTTAGTTTTCTGAAAAAAAAAATCTATTGATTACTGCTAATCAGATAGTGAATTTTTTTTCTTTAACCTAATACTGGAATTCTATATTTAAATAAATTACTTATACCTATTACTTTTATTACTAATAATTGGCAACAACAATAATAAAAAAGCATCTTATTTTATATTGTATCCCTTATGTATACTTTTAACTCTTTATTATGGAAATTTAAGATATATGCAAAAGTGGATACAGCATAGTAAACCTTAATGTGCCCATCCTCCAGTGTCAACGTTTCTTATTTCATTACAATCTAGTTTCATTTTACCCTCCCTTACTCCTTCCCTTATTATTTATTTTAGTATTTAAATCATTTATTATTTTGAAGTAAATCCTAAGCATTCATTATCATTTCATCCTCAAAATTTTAGCTGTGTCTCTAAAGATGAAAGTTATTAAAAAACAAAACAACTCAGCATAACCACAACAATATCTTTATGCCAACAACAATACTTTTATGACATTTAAAGATTAACAATAATTTTTCATTGTATATCTAGCCAAGCCTCACATTTCTAATTCTCCTAAATGTCATGAATATATTTTTGTTTGTTTGAGTCTAGACCCAAATAAGGAATACACATTATAATTGCCTGCTTTCTTTGTATTTACTAATCTATAGGTTCTACTTTACTTCCCTTTTTCCCCTTGAAATTCACTTGGTTAGGAAACCGGATGGTTACCCTATAAAGTTTCCAGCAATCCAGAGACAGGGAGTTGCAGTCCCATCAGGTGATTTACCTTGTTCCTTTGCTGTCTGTATTTTCTGTAAATTGTGTATAGGGATAAGATCAAATCCAAGTTCTTCTTTTTTTTTTTTTGGCAAGATTTATTCATAGGTGAACTTGTGTTCTTTAATTAGGAAACCTCTGACCTCGGGCGTGTTGTCTTGCTAGGAAGTTAATGCTGTTGCTGCACAGTGCTTCGATCTTCATGTACATATTATGATTTTAAAGGTTTTGATGTAAAAACTATTCAAGTGGATAATCTAAACAACCAAAATTTGTTCAGAAGGAATAGGTGTTACCTGAGATTAACAACAACAAAAACACTTTTTAAAATTCCTAATGAATTTTATCCAGATAACATGCCAAGAATCTGCAAGCACCTTGACAAGGAAACTTCTTTATGTGTAATATAAATCACCAATCGCTACCTTATTTAAAACCTGGATGATGATAACAGCTCTGTGACTCCATAAATTTGAGTTTCTAATATTGTGCAGAAGAACATAAAACCTGTTTATGCATTATAATGCAGCAATAATGTATCTTTTCGCAATCATTGGCATAACTAAATCCACTAACTTGCCTGTAGCATGCATAATGACAAGTTTGCAAAATGCTCAGAATTTTAAATTTTGATTCACCTGCAGTTCAAATCCCTGGAGCAATTAAAGAAAAACCCACACACATCAAACCAGCAAATCCTTTTCACTGAGCCAGGGACTGTTTTCAGGGAGAGTGTTTTCATGTGCCCTTTGAGGCTCTAGCAAAACCAAAGTCAGATAGGTAGATATACCTTCAGTAATCATTTTGATCAGGACTCATTTTAATATAGAGAAGATGCAGAGGTAAAACATTTTGATCAGGACTTATATTAAAATATAACCCATATCTTCTTTAAAATAAAGGCTCACAGAAATTCAACAAAAAACATGTTTAGTTTAAGCTGCCCAATGGGTTATTTCCATGCTTTTGGCTACTTTTGTGGATGCAAAATATGAAGTGAAGAAATGAGACATTTATCAGAATCAGGAATTGGCAAACTTTCTGTAAAAGTCTAGAAAGTAAATATTTGAAGCTTTGCAGGCAATTTGGTCTCTGTCACAGCTACTCAACGGTGCTATTGTGTCAGGAAGGCAACCTTAGACAATATGCAAATAAGTGACAAGAAAGACAATATGCAAATGAATGAGCAAGGATGTGTTCCAATAAAACTTTATTAAAACAGACAGCGGGCCAGTTGCAGCCTGTGAGTCACAGTTTGCCGACCCCCGATCTGGATAATTTAATACAAATCTTATTGTCTATTGGAGAAAGCATTTTTTTTTCTCTAAATAATTGAGGTTGGCAGCCCCTATTAATTAAGTTCAACGGAAGGTAGCTTAATTCTCCACTTCATTTGGTATGTGTAGACATAGGTTTTGTTATATTTTTAAAGCAAGACCTTTGAGAAGGCCAGCCACCTGTCTTAGTTTGTTAGAATTAATGAGGGATAAGAATGGACTGTCCCACGCAGAACAAAAGAAATCTTCCAGAGGAGGCTGAGTCCTTGCAGGAAGCCTCGTACATTTTCGCTTGGTTTTATCAAGGAGCCACTTCAAAGTTGAAGAGACACCAGAGAAAAGAGAGCAAGAAGAAAAGAGTTTATTTGTCAGGGCTGGAAATCAATCATTAACTGTAACATTAAACATGAACTTTGTATTCCTGTTGCTTCAAACAACAACAGCAAAATCTCACAACTCGTTTGAAGCTGACAACTCACTTTAAGGAAGTTGTGTAAATTGTTCCATTGTCTGAAATAATAAATAAATGTCAATATATCTTACATTTGTTTACAATGAACTTTTGTTATAGCACTGGTTATTCAGTTGTATAAAATAATTACGTCTTACAAAGATAATTCCACAATCCCAAGGATTTAAAAATACATTTTAGATAGAACATTTAGGCCGGCGTTGTGGTTCATGCCTGTGATCCCAGCACTTTGGGCGGTCGAGGCAGATGGATCACCTGAGGTCAGGAGTTTGAGACAAGCCTGGCCAACATGGTGAAACCCCGTCCCTACTAAAAATACAAAAATTAGCCAGGTGTGGTGGTGGCATGTGCCTGTAATCCCAGCTACTCGGGAGGCTGAGGTAGGAGAATTGCTTGAACCTGGGAGGCAGAGGTTGTGGTGAGCCTAGATCCCACCACTGCACTCCAGCCTGGGCGAAAGAGTGAAACTCCATCTAAAAAAAAAAAAAAAAAGATATATTTAAACCCAAATGAATGTGTTCCAAAAAGGAAAAATATTATTTGTTTCAGCCTCATATTTTAAAAAATATGTATCTAAAATTTATATTAAATTTTTCAAGATTAATTTTTGTCATTCCATGAATAAGGCAGAATCTACATCTAGGCAACTTTTTATTGCATTTTTAAGTTTGTGGGGAAATATAATCCAAACTCAGTAGTGGTGTACTAGGATAATACATTGTAAATTGTACTAGGATAATACATTGTAAGTTGTACTAGGATAATACATTGTAAGTTGTACTAGGATAATACATTGTAAGTTGTACTAGGATAATACATTGTAAGTTGTATGTACTAGGATAATACATTGTAAGTTGTACTAGGATAATACATTGTAAGTTGTACTAGGATAATACATTGTAAGTTGTATGTACTAGGATAATACATTGTAAGTTGTACTAGGATAATACATTGTAAGTTGTATGTACTAGGATAATACATTGTAAGTTGTACTAGGATAATACATTGTAAGTTGTATGTACTAGGATAATACATTGCAAGTTGTACTAGGATAATACATTGTAAGTTGTACTAGGATAATACATTGTAAGTTGTATGTACTAGGATAATACATTGTAAGTTGTACTAGGATAATACATTGTAAGTTGTATGTACTAGGATAATACATTGTAAGTTGTACTAGGATAATACATTGTAAGTTGTATGTACTAGGATAATACATTGTAAGTTGTACTAGGATAATACATTGCAAGTTGTACTAGGATAATACATTGTAAGTTGTATGTACTAGGATAATACATTGTAAGTTGTATGTACTAGGATAATACATTGCAAGTTGTACTAGGATAATACATTGTAAGTTGTACTAGGATAATACATTGTAAGTTGTATGTACTAGGATAATACATTGTAAGTTGTACTAGGATAATACATTGTAAGTTGTACTAGGATAATACATTGTAAGTTGTACTAGGATAATACATTGTAAGTTGTACTAGGATAATACATTGTAAGTTGTACTAGGATAATACATTGTAAGTGATAAGTTGTGACTAATTGAAACTGAGAGATTTATATGGAACTCCACTTATTAGGGCAAAGCGATTAAAATTTTTTTTTTAAGCTTACACTTGTTTCCAAAGGACATTTTCTAGAAAGTTGTCCATGTTGTTTTTCTAATGTTGCAAAGACAATTTGCAAACATTCAACAAATTACCTAACTCTTGCAATTTGCATTTTCCCCATTTCTATGAAGTGTCAAGTGTTGAAAATTCCTTTACAGTCCATAGGCATTTTGTTCTGGCTCAAAGGAAAATTAAACTTTTGAAACATAAGGAAAGATTTTACAATGTGTATCTTTTCTTTCAAATGAGCCTTGACTTTTAAGCCTGATGTTTGAAAACTTGAAGATGGACGACATTGATAAATGATACTTTCATATACAGAAGGAAGAAAAGGAATTGGAGAACAAGCTTATAACTGCTGTTTGTGAAATCTGCTAATAAGTCTGCTAATGGGAGACAGATTAAGGAATGTAATTTGCCACAGACTTATCCCTATAGCAGCTACAGGAAAGAGCTATGATTTGGGCGTTCAGTTCCTAAGCTACAGTTTTTGTAATGGAAAAAACAAGCAACACAGATTACTGAGTGATGGACAACCGGGTGTTTGTTAATTATGTTTATGTATTCACAGAGATGTTCTTTAAACTACTTCAGCACAAACTGCATTTGGATGTAAAATGGTATTTTCATTTAATGATGAAACTGTAAATACGTAACACAGACCCGGCACTTTCTCTTGCTTGGGTGCTTATGATCTCATCACAGCAATGCTTGTTTTGAGGGAATTCCTGACTGCCTTTGCTCATTTGTATGGTCTTAGATCTGATGACCTTTAAATTTATGACCTAGTAAATTATCTTCCTCAGCTTTGGAGCAAAAAGAGATGGGCCAGTAGTTTTAATCACAAAGGAACCTGGCAATGACCCTGCTAACAGAATACAGATTCTACAATACGTGCTGCAGCTAGTCACCCTTACATGTACTTACATTTTGTTTTACCTTAAAATATTACCGACCTAAGAAATATGACTTTTAAAGCAGTGTAATGAAAAATGGCTCATATACACATTAAGTCTGAGAATATTCTCGTGTATCTTTTTTTGTGGAAGCATGTCTATTAATATTTTGAATTAAAGATACGGTGTAGCTTTTTGAAATGCATAGTATTTTATGAAAAAACAAGCACATGGTAGTATTTATGGGAGAGTTACCACTTACGTTTTTTTGTAATGAATGTTTTAGTAGAATGTATATGGCTGTCTATATATATGTGTATACACACACACATATATATATATAAATAATCTTTGAAAATTGCTGCAGTGTGTAAACATTTCAGGTTTAACTATATTGTTAACCTGAAACAAGTGAATAAATGTAAGTTTTGACCTCGTAAAGAGTTAGATATCCCTGATAGGAGGAATTTCTGACATAGTGTCAACAAGTTCTTGCAGATCCAGATCAAGCCAGCTGCAACTGGGGTAACAGAATCCTTTCACAGTGTTACGAGTGGATGATTTTCAGTTAGAGGCTATTAGTTGAGGATTACAGTGCCAGGCAACATGATGAAGTTCAAGTACTTTGGAGAAAAATTCATCTCTGTATTGCCATTTACCTTCTAGATATGCTGAAACAAATTTGGCCATGAGCTAGAATTTCCTGTAAAATTTTAATAGTTCTAAAGGAGTGTCTTACTGAACAAAAGGAATGCCTTGGCAAGAGAAAACATATTTGGAAAAGGAAGAATCATGGGAGATTTTTATCAAATAATGAAGAACTAGAAGGGAGGCGGGACATTGTGGTTTGAAAAAATGACTGGCTTTAGTAGATTAAAACCTCTGATGTTGCCTTTGGAAAGTTGTTCCAGATGAACTTTTTCCACAGAATACTTAGGTAATAAGTCAATTCTCTGGGTAATTAGGCTGTGTCTACATACTTACATATACGGTCAGGCATCACCTAACAGCAGAAATACGTTCTGAGAAATGCAGCATCAAGCAATTTTGCCGTTGTGTGGAAAGCATAGAGTGCACTTAACACAGACCTGGATGGCACAGCCTCCTCCACACCTGGCCATATGGTACGGCCTATTGCTCCTGGGCTGTACTCCTGTGCAGCCGGTGACTCTACACTCCAGGCAACTTTAATACAACGGTTTGTGTTTGTATATCTAAACATAGAAAAGATACAGCAAAAATACAGGATAAAAGAAAAAGTTGTACATCTGTATGGGAACCGTAGCACAAATGGAGCTTGCAGGACTGGAAGCGGCTCTGGGTGAGTCAGTGCGTGGGTGGCGAGTGGATGTGAAGGCCTGGGACGTGGCTGTGCACCACAGTGGACTTTATGGACGCTGTACACTTAGGCTGCACTAAATTATAAAACAGTTTCTTTCTTCAGTAATAAATTCGCCTTAGCTTACTGCAACTTGTTCAACTTTATACACTTTTATTTTTAAAAAACCTCTTGATAACACTTAAAACACTTTTGAGAAACACAAATATACTGTACAGCTGTACCAAATTATTTTTTCTTTAAATCCTTATACGATAAGCTTTTGACCGTTTATAATTTTTTATTTTTATTTTTACTTTTTACATTTTTTTTGTTTAAAAACGAAGACACAAACACACACATTAGCCCAGGCCTGCACGGAGTCCGGATCATCAACATCACGGCTTTCCACCTCCAGATCTTGTCCTCTGGGAGGGCTTCAGGGATGATAACACGATACCACCACGCACGGAGGGTCCGCTCCCGTGACAACAATGCCTTCTGGGATACCTCGTCGAGGGTCTGCCGGAGGCTGTTTCACAGTTCAGTTTTTTGGTAAACCCATAAGCCAGTAACATAGTCATTTATTATTAGCATCTAGTGTTGATGTACTATATAATAATTGTATGGGCTGGAATTTTATACAACTAGGAACACAGTAGGTTTGTTGATACCAACATCACCACAAACACGTGAGTAATGCTTTGCCTCACGTCACTAGGCAATAGGAGGTTTTCAGCTCTATTAGAATCTTATGAGACCATCATCATATATGTGGTCTGTCTTGACTGAAAGTCCTTATTTAGTCTGGGAATTTTTGTAGAATTTAACAGATATATTTATTAATTTTTAAAAACTATTTCATTTTAAAAGTGCACATATTCTAAACATACACAGCCTGATGAATTGTACAATTTTCACTGTAGTATCCAGTCCCTACATCAAGAAACATAACATATTACCAGTATCTGAGGAGCGCTGCCTGTATTTCTTTTCTCCTCATGCCTGTAGTAGCCACTGTCTTTATTTCTAAATTATGGATTAATTTTGGCTTTGTTACCTTATATGAGCTGATTTATAGAAAATGTATTATTGTGTATCTGGATTCTTTCTATTGACATTATGTTTACTAGATCCATCTGTGTTACTGTGAGTAATCTTCTATTGTTAAGATTCATTGCTGTATGTATTTTATTGTGTGAGTATGTCACAACTTTTCTATTTTTTTATTTCTTGGATAGCTTTTAGTTTTAACAATTATGAATAGTGCTACTATAGATATTAGTGTATACGTCTTTTGGTGAATATATCTATGCATTTCTCTTGTGTACATCTCTACCTTTAAAAATATATATATCATAATTATTATACAAGCATTTGCCAACTCCAATATTGAAATAATCTGTGGGGCTGCATCAATTGTCTTATTTTTTCTTCTTGATTATTGATCATATTTTCTTGGTTCTCATATGCCTAGTAATTTTTGATTTTATGCTGTATATTGTGAAGAAAATAATTACAGAAGTTCCAGATGACTTTATCTCTGCCACTGTGCAGGCAGATAGACACAGGGTAAGAGGCTTGTAAATTCCATTCAATCAGAGACTGAATTGGGTTGGGACTGGGTTGCAATATTAGTGAAATTCAGTCTATGTCTTACTTGCTGCTCTTCTTCAAATGTGGTCCTCGTGGTATTTTGACTGGAATTTGTCAATTGTTCTGCTTTTTAGTCCAAAAAGACTGCAAGAGATCCAGATCTGTACTTTGAAAGTTCCCAGTGCAGCTCTCAGGCCACCTTTCCCATGAAACTTCAAGAAATGGCAAAACTCTTAAGAGAGACTAATCATGCCCTTGAGGCCGTTCTCTGCCCTGGCATGAGTGGTTCTTAAACACTGTGAAACTGCGGGAGCTCCATTCTGCCTCTGAGGACGCTAGGCTTAGCTTCGCAGCCTCCTGCATAACCTCAACACTCAACCAATGTCCCAGGAGGTAAAACAGCGTATTTCTGCCTCCTCCTTCCCAGTTTTCCAATTGTCCTCTGGCGCTATGCAACTGCCAAATGCTTTGGTGGTTTTTCTTTTCCATGATAATGATCTCTGACTGGACCATACCCTATAGTAAGCCTGAGGTTAGATCAGCAAATACCCATAGGGAACAGAAATGACTGTCAGCAGATCTCACGACAGTTCTTCATCTCTAGAATTTTAGTTGGTTTACTCTTTGTTGTTTCCATAGCTCTCTGACATCTTTATACAAATATTAAATTTTTTTTCTGCTTTTGCAGTAGAAGCATTGGCTCTCATAACCTACCACATCCTCTCAGAAGTGAAGACCAAGTAAATTAAATGTTAATGATACGTTGCATTATATAATCCTTTATATTTTAGAAAGTAAATATGACATCTCAATTTGTATTCTCACAGCAATTCTATGAACTAAACAAGATGTGCATCAATCCTTCTAGTTTATAAATTAGGAAACTAAGGTCCAAGCAATTAAATCTTGTCTGAAAGGTCAATCTGCCAAGATGCAGAGGAAGACCTTGTGTCATCTAATTTTCTAATGTCCAGTTGGTTATTTGCTGCATACCACACTGCAATTTTTTTCAGTTTCTTAATTAACAAATAAAAATTCTATACATTTGTTGTGTACCATATCTACTTTTAACAAATAAATATAGACATAGTCAAAAACACATGGGCAGATATGTACATATCAATCACAGACTTGAGACGAGTGATAATTTTATACATCTTGTTTCTGAGTGTGATGAAACAGGAAAGTTCCCTGCCCTCCTCCAACCCCCACGGGGTGGATGACAGGGGTGCAGCTCTCTATTCGACCACCATGAGCTCAAACCCCTTGTGGGAGAGGGAGCACAAAGATGGCCAGATGCAGGAGCCAGGGTGAGCACTTTGGGCTCCAGCCCTGTGGTAATCTCTAGGGGTGTGTGCTTGTGACCCCAGACCCTAGGATTACAATGCTCTTTTAGCTCTGTCTTCTGCAGGTGGCTTAAGTGTGAACCAGCTCAGTGCCCCCTCTGCCTTTCTGCAAGGGCAGAGGGCCTATGTGACAGCTTTCTATATCCCAAGCTCTTGTCCAGCATCCCAGAAGAATCAGGTCACACATGAACTTGAAGGAGGAATGTGGGGGTTTTACTGAGTGGGATGGATGGGGAGCTGAAAGGGGAGTGGAGTGGGAAGATCATCTTCCCCTGGAGTTTGGCTATCCCGCAGCTGAATTCCTCTCTGACTGCCCTCCAGCCAAACTCCTCTTGTCGTTCAGACATTCCTTCTCTTCTCTCTTTCTCTGCTGCACTGTTCATCGACTTGCCGCTTCTCATCTGCTTCTGAAGCTTGGGGTTTGGGGTTTATTTGAGTACAGGGGCATGGTGGGCCAAAAGACAACTTTTTGGGCACGAAAAGAGTAATGCCTATCTCCGTTTAGGGTTGTGGGTCTTCAGGCTCGAGGGTAGGGGCTTTGCCAGACAACTGCCCTCTTCTACCCAGCACTTCCCTGTCTCCATCCAGATCAGTGATCACTGGATATCAGTGATAACCAGTAAAACAACAACAAAAAACCTGAAATGCCACATTCATGATGGGACCTACAGGACACTGAAAGCCATACCTCTGCCCCCAAATATTCACCCTGCTTTCCTGTCATGAAGCATGCCCAGAATGTCACCATTTTAGCCTTTACCTTTGAATTAAGTGGAGTCCTCTTGAGAATCCTTGTTAGAATCAGCAGATATTCCTGTAAGGAACAGATTCTGTTTTTTATATCATGAGAATGAAATTGCTACAGGATGGGAACAACACCATAAGAAGCGAGCTAGGACGGTGAAGTGCATAAAGGCAAAATGAGGGATAATGTACGAATTTCATGACATTTCAGAATGCAAACTGAAGTGCAGGTAAACTGCAAACAGCAGGATGCTCAGAGAAGACCAATATGGGAAGGGGTCAGTTAGCCATAAACTTGTACATGTTACAGGTAGAAGAAGCCTGGCAGGTTGAGAACTTGTCTAATCCAAGGGAGAAAACTGGCAACTTGAGAGCCAGATTGTGGAGCTGTGTGTGTTCGGGCTCTCAGTAGGATGACTTTTAAGATGCCTGGGAATGCCTTTGGGGTGCAGGAGCTCCTCAGTTTGACAGTCCCCAGTACTTCCTCTTATCTTTTGTTCATTGATTTTCCTCTCTGCCTCTTGAAATCATGTGAGCTTATAGCCCTTGACAAGTTAAATCATTTTATTTTTTATGTTTTTGAGAGTGAGGGTCTTGCTTTGTCACCCAGGCTGGATTGTAATGGTACAATCATAGCTCACTGTAACCTTGACTCCTGGCCTCAAGCTATCCTCCCACCTGTCTTCTCTTGAGGAGCTAGAACCACAGTTCGTGCCATCATGCCTGGTTTGTCATTGTGTTTTATACATGAGATCCTGAGCCTGGAAAGTGGCACATCCAGCTTAATGAAACATACCCTTCTTGTCATTATTCTCTGGAAGCACCTTCTCAAATTAGTTCATTAACTATTAACAGTTAGTTTACCCACGGTTATTTTATAGCACGACATGCTCTTTTTTTTATATTTTTCTTTCCACTAGACTGCCTCTTCCTTCCTTCACCCATAAAAGAACAGACATTTTAGCTTCAGTTGATTGATCTAAGGCCAATGGGTAAAAATGTGAAGCAGATTTCAACCTACCTATAATGATTAACTTCCTATAAATTGTAATTGTCCTACAAAGGAACAAGTGGTTTTGAAATAGTACACACTTTCACGGGGCGCAGTGGCTCACACCTCCAGTCCCAGCACTTTAGGAGGTCAATGCAGGAGGATAGCTTGAGCCAAGGAGCTCGAGACCAGCCTGACCAACATGGTGAGACCCCATCTCTACAAAAAATACAAAACTTAGCCTGGCATGGTGGTGCACACCTGTGCTTTGAGCTACTGGAAAGGCTGAGGTGGGAGGATCACTTGAGCTCAGGAGTCGGAGGTTTCAGTGAGCTGGTATCACCCACTGCACTGCAGCCTGGACAACAGAGTGAGATACTGTCTCAAAACAAAATCAAAACTAACCAAACAAAAAACACACGCTCTAACACTGGAAGTGTTCAAGCCAAAGTTAGGAGCACTGAAAAGAAAGGGAATTCTTTGTAGTCCCAGCTACTCGGGAGGCTGAGGCAGGAGAATGGCGGGAACCCGGGAGGCCGAGCTTGCAGTGAGCTGAGATCCGGCCACTGCACTCCAGCCTGGGTGACAGAGCGAGACTCTGTCTCAAAAAAAAAAAAAAAAGAAAGGGAATTCTTACATTTGATGAGAAGTTAACTTTGAGATCTTTACATTTCCTTCCAAGCTAAGAAACATATGTAAATCCTGACCTTTATCTGCAGAGTCTGTAAAATTCGCATCTGTACTGGTCGCTGTATTCGTATTTATATCAGAATCCATCTGTATTTCCAGGACTATACCTGTGTAACTCTAGCTCTGTTTCTATCTGTGTGTACCATGAAACATGCTAGCTTGTTTGTGCACTCACATGTTTGTTGAACATAAATGTGTCTAGTATTTGTTATGATTAATGTGGTATTTTAAGTGACATTGAGGTTATAGCAGTAGACTTCAACACGATTAAGCCACTAATAGCTATGTCCAGTAAGATTGTTAGGATTAAAAGACAACACTTTAGAATAAACCATAACTTCAAGAAGTTTATGATCCTGTTAGACATCTTTGATTTATTTAACCTGTGAGTTGGCGAGACATCCTTATAGCATGTTTTCTAGGGTTCGGACCTCTGTCCAGGTTTTGTCAGAACCCTTGGATTCCAGATGGTTGTGATAATGTGTGTAAAATATTGTTGATACCTGGACAGAGATTCTCATAATAGAATTGAATGCCAAAGAAACTGTCTTTGATTTTGTATATACTTGAATCAGAAACTGTAGAGAGTGGAAACTAAAGCTTTCGTTTTCATTTTCCGGTTTCTTTTTCTTTGTGAAGCAGAGAAACAAAACACTTTTCGTTTCTTTGTAGAATCCTCAGCTAATGACATGTTTGGAGATCCATAAGGCTAGACAATATGGCAAGGCTAATTAAATTCTTAGAAAATTTCATTTCTTTAAAATAGCGTGCCAACACATAGGGTGGTTTGCAGACTTACGACAGTTTGGAAGCAACTACTCACTTGGCTGAAAATTTCAGTAGTTTGTTTTCCTACAACTAGTGTGGCAGACTGGAAGGGAAAAAGGAGGAGTAGAAAGAGGTGGTATCAATCCTCTAGATCGAAGCCTCCAGCAAACCAAACGTTATGGAATATAGTGTAAAATTCTGATTTGTTTACCAGTTCCTATGGGAAACATATACTCACATATAGCCTCATGAGACAGCCATTCTGTTTCTAAATAGATGTAAATATTGGCAAATTTCATTCTAATATCTTGCTACAAGTAGGAACTTTATTAAAAAAATTTTTTTTCAGGCAGGAGTGCAGTGGCGCGATCTTGGCTCACTCCAACTTCTGCCTCCTGGGGTCAAGAGATTCTCCTGCCTCAGCCCCCTGAGTAGCTGGGACTACAGGTGTGTGCCACCATGCCTGGCTAATTTTTGTATTTTTTTTTGTAGAGATGGGGGTCTCACCATGTTTGTATTTTTGTAGAGACGGGGTTTCGCCATGCTGGCCAGGCTGGTCTCGAACTCCTGACCTCAAGTGATCTGCTTGCTTTGGCGTCCCAAAGTGGGGATTACAGTCATGAGCCACTGAGCCAGCCTACAAGTAGGAACTTTAAATTGTGATGCATATTTCTATAAAGTAGGCTTAAGTTGGTGTCATATCTAAGAATCCGTTACTAAATCTAAGGTCATAAAGATTTACCCTTAGGGTAAGCGTTTTATAGTTTTAGCTCTTACATTTCAGTTTTGTACATTTGGAGGTAATTTTTATAAATGACATGAGGTGAGTCCAACTTCACTCTTTCGCATACAGATATCAAGTTGTGTTTTAATACTTACTATCTTATAGGGGAAGAGAACAAACTTACTGCCTTATAAAAAAGCTCTTTTCTAAATAGCTGTAATTATTAGCAAATCTCTAACATTTTGCTACATGTAGACCTTTATATTATAATAAATATTTCTAAGAGGTAGGTTTGAATTAGAAGTGTTGGAATTTAAGCTTGTCTTCTATCAGTTGAGAGTCCAGTACCTTTTAGGATGTGTAGTAAGTTAATATATTTATTAATAGTTTTTGACCAGTCACAGTGGCTCATGCCTCTAATACCAGCATTTTGGGAGGCTGAGGTGGGTGGATCACTTGAGGCCAGGAGTTCAAGGTCAGCCTGGGTAACACAGCTAGACTCCAATCTCTACAGAAAAAAAAAAAAAGAAAAAAAAGTTTTTATTAAAGGGAGGTTGTTGGTGAGGCAAAGTGTATTGAGAGAGTATGCTTGCACTTTTTCAAAATCAAACTGCTGCTACACAGCTGTGTGACACTAAGGAAGTTACTAAAACACTCTGAACCTTGTTTCCTTCTCTATCAGATGAAGACAATAGTATCTGTCTCATATGATGTGTTATGATGATTAATTGTGATAAGTTATGTAAAACTGCCTGGAAAACAACAAGCTCAATAAATATTAATTTGGCTGGGCACAGTGGCTCACACCTGTAATCCCAGCACTTTGGGAGGCCAAAGTGGGCAGATCACTTGAGGTAAGGAGTTTGAGACCAACCTGGCTAACATGGTGAAACCCTGTCTCTACTAAAAACACAAAAATTAGCTGGTTGTGGTGGTGCACACCTGTAATTCCAGCTACTTGGGAGGTTGAAGCAGGAGAATCACTTGAACCCGGGAGGCTGAGATTAGGCCACTGCACTCCAGTCTGGGTGACAGAGTGAGACTCTATCTCAAAAAAAAAAAAAAAAAAAAAAAATTACAATTGTCCCAGCTCCATGTAAAATTCATTTTTGTGATGTAGATCTTCATGTATTATTTTTTAGAGCAGCTTTATTGAGGTGTACCTTCTATAAGTACACATATTATACTAAATTGTACCTATTTAAAGTGTACTATTTGACACGTGATGGTATACATATACATGTGTGTACACATACACACGTGGACTCAAAACACTCACGACCATATCCATTCCCACGTAAAATGTGTCGTCTCTTTGTAGTCACTCTCTTCCCCACCCTGACTCTTAATCCATTGATCCACTTAATCCATTGATTCCACTTTTTGGGGTATTAAACATTAGCTGGGCGTGGTGGTATGTGCCTGTAGTCCTAGCTATTTGGGGGGCTGAGGCAGAAGGATCACTGAAGTCTAAGAGTTCAAGGCTGTAGTGAACTTTGATCGCACCACTGCACTCCAGCCTGGGCAACAGAGCACAACCTTGACTCTTAAAAAATAAAAAAATAAAAATAAATAAAAATAAAGGTGCTTTGAACATGTACAAGTCTTTGTAAGAACATATGCTTTTTTTTCTCTTGGGTAAATGGAGAGGCATGGCTGGATCATATAGCATACATATGTTTAACTTTTTAAGAAACTGTAAAAATGTTTTCCAAAGGAGTTGTACCATTTTGCATTTCCAGCAGTCATGTATGAGTTTTAGTTTTTCTGCGTGTTCACCATCATTTAGTATGGTTAGTGTTTTAAATTTTATCAGTTTAAGTGAGTGTATAGCAGTGTCTCACTGTGTTTAATTGTACTTTGCTGATTACTAATAATGTTAAGTTTTTTTTGAGATGGAATCTCGCTCTGTTGCCCAGGCTGGAGTGCAGTGGTGCGGTCTTGGCTCACTGCAACCTCTGCCTCCCAGGTTCACGCCATTCTCCTGCCTCAGCCTCCCGAGCAGCTGGGACTACAGGCACCCGCCACCACGCTCGGCTAATTTTTTGTATTTTTAGTAGAGACGGGGTTTCACTGTGTTAGCCAGGACGGTCTCGATCCACTGACCTCGTAATCCGCCCACCTCGGCCTCCCAAAGTGCTGGGATTACAGGCATGAGCCACTGTGCCCAGCCTAATAATGTTAAGTTTTTATGCATGTGCTTATTTGTCATTTGTGCAACTTCTTTGGTGAAATGTCTGTTGAAACTTTTTGCCCAAATTGTTACTGTTTGCTTTCTTATCGTTTTTTGAGAATTCTTTGTACATTCTGGATGCAAGTCCTTTATCAGGTATATACTTTACAAGTATTCTCTTCTAGCTTATAGCTTGTCTTTTTATTTTCATACTGGTATCATTCGGGGAGTAAAAGTTTTAAATTTTGATGTGGTCACATTAATCAACGTGTGGTTTTCATTGTTGAGTGTTGGGTCTAAGCAATTTTTGCTTAGTCTGAGGTCACAAAGATTTTCTCTTAGGATTTTGACAGAAGTTTTACAGTTTCAGGCTTTATGCTTAGGTCTACAATCCATTTTTTTTTTATGGTGCTAACTTTTTAATATGGTGCAATATATTGTTTATATTAATATACATTAATTAGCATATATTAATGTATTATTTATACATTAATATATTAAGTTTATTTTGATGAATATAAATATCCCAGTGTTCCAGCCTCATTTATTTGAGAAGACCACTGTTTCTCCACTCAGTTGCCTTTGCACCTTTCTCAAAACTTAGTTGTCTATATACGGGTCTATTTTTGCATCTTATTCTTCTCATTGATCTATTTGTCTATTTTGATGCCAATAGCACACGGCCTTGGTAATGTAACGTCTAAGAAGTTTTGAAAATAGGTGGTGTAAATCTTCCAAGTTTGCTCTTCATTTTCAAAGTTGTTTTGATTACTCTAGGTCCTTTGAATTTTTGTATAAACTTTTGCATCATCTTGTAAATTTCTGCAAAAGACTCTACTGGGATTTTTCCTCAGATGTTGAATCTATAGTTTTATTTGGGGAGAATTCAAATTGTAATAGTATCGAGTCCTTTGACCCATAAAACAGCACGTCACTCCTTTTATTTCTTTAATTTCTTCGGTAGTATTTCGTAGTTTGCAGTACACAGGTATTTATCCCAAAGTATTTCATATTTTTGAGGCTATTGTTAGTAGTATTGTTTGTTAAAGTTTGGTTTCTAATTATTCATCATGAGTATATAGAAATAGAGTTGATTTTCGTATATTAATCTTGTATCATGCAACCTTACTATCATCATTTATTAGTTCCAGTAGCTTTTTTGTAGATTCCATTGAATTTCCATCTAGACAGTTTTGTCATCTGTGCATAAAGACAGTTATACTTCTTTCTTTCCTGTCTGGAATTGAAAAAAAAATTTTTTTTTTTTGCATTATTGCACTGGCTAGAACCTGTAGGACAATGTTTAACAGAAATGATAAGAACAGATGACTTTAGTATAGTTTTCTCTATGTGTCTTAAACTTGGTGTTTGTTGAGCTTCTCAAATCTGCTTACAACTCAATCAAATTTGGAAATATTCTGGCCATTAGTTCTTCATTTTTTTTGTTTTGTTTCCTCTTCTCTCTCCTCTCCTTTAAGGACTCAAG
Organism: Rhinopithecus roxellana; assembly: GCF_007565055.1. Lineage (NCBI taxonomy): Eukaryota > Metazoa > Chordata > Mammalia > Primates > Cercopithecidae > Rhinopithecus > Rhinopithecus roxellana. The sequence goes on along the minus strand of NC_044550.1, from coordinate 107,016,587 downwards.
GAAGCATATATCAGGCCTTTTGATATTGTCCCACAGTCCTTTCATGCTTTTTCACTTACTTATTATTATTATTTTGAGTTTTATTTTCAGGAGTTTGTGCTTCTCTGTCTTCAAGTTCTTGAATATTTTCTTCTGCAATGCCTAGTCTTTTTTAAAATTCTATTTAGTGAATTAAAAAAAAAATCCTCCCCTTATTGGGGCAACACCCTTTTGAGACTAATCTACCCCATGCCTCAGATTTATAGTGTTTTCGGACACGTCACATAGAAATAGGAACTATCTCTGCTTCTGTGACAGGGCTTGGCACTGTTTCCTCTAACCTTCTGATGTTTATTCCCCTGGTCTTGGGTAGTTTGATTGTTGAGTGTTATTCTGCTGAATACTCCAGCCATGGGCTTTACGGATTTCAGAATTCTCTCTTAGGGCAGCACTTGGGCATGCTGTGAAGGATTCACCTCATGGAAGAGACACACTTTATGAATCACCTTTTCTGTGAAGGGCCAGATGGCCAATATTTTAAGCTGTGCAGGCCACATGGTCTCTGTTGCAACTATTCAACTCTGCCATGATAGTCTAAAAGCACTTGCAATGTGTAAATGAATGGACATAGCTATGTTCCAATAAAACTTTATACAGTAAAACAGGTGGTAGGCAAGATTTGGCCTGTGGACCTTAGTTCATTGATGACTGTGATTATAACTGTGACTGTGTTTGTGTGTCTGTGGGCGGCTGGGTGGGTGTACATGTTTTGTATTAATAGTTACTACATCCTAAATGGGATGTGAGACAGCCTTATTCCAAATTCAAAGCAGAAAAAAGAGCCTACAGTTATGGAAACTTTTCAGGTCGATGTACACTGACACTTGCTTTCATTATTTTTGCTCCTGTTTTTGAAATGCTAAGTAGTGAATCGTTTAATGCTGACATTTAAGCTAATTGCTCTTTAATGTACATTTGACATATGAGACAACATATTGCAATCTAAAAATAATTAAGATAAATCATTTGCTTATATTGCTGTGGCAAAGACAAACCATTTTGCATCTCTCTCCCTCTTTCTTAGTGTTTAAATCAGGGTGTCTTGAAGTCAAAATGGAAATTGGTACTTGCCACCCCCGCTTCGTGGGAGTAATGGAGGGAGGGGCTGCAGCAGCACGATGGGATGCTCTCTCTGTCATCAGACAGCCTCCCGATGGGCTGCGTTCCAGGCTCTGTGCCTCTGAATTCCTCTGCAGTGGTTGGCAGGCAGCCAGTGTGCCATGAAGGATTAGATTCTGTCTCTCTTCCTCTTACACACACCCCAAGAGGATTTCCTTCTTCAACTTTTAAAAGACTGGCTCCAACCCGCAAATCCAACAAGTGGGCCCATTTGTGCATTGAATATCTTGGGAATTATGCTATACAAGTAGGTCACAGTTGAATAACCAGGACGTGCAAATTGATTTTTCTCTTTGGGTGGGGGGAAAACCTCCTAGTTCTCTCCAGGGAAGATTGTATCACCATAGAACAACTGTCACAAGGACACGGAAACACACTTTTGAGTAGAATGAGTCATCTGTTTCTCTGGGTGCTTCGTTTTTAGTCATAAAGTGCCTTGATCATATTTCAAAAGCCTGCTGCGTGTTCTTTAAAGAGACCCTTTTCTCCATTTGTGCTGAGCAAGTCAAGACTTCCAGCTTTATTCAGTGTGATTATATATTATGAAACCAAAAGGCTATCAGTTATTCCTATACAAAGGCAGTTTGTTCATTTTTGGTAAATACAGATTTGGGCATGTGCCATTTCTCTATATTGTAATTTTTCATGAAAAGAAGTTAAATTTATGAACAGATTTGTCACATTGACATTTTACTTAACACATGTATAAAATATTGTGTGAAGAAAAAAAAAAAACACTAAAACTCAAAGCGGTTTTTCTATCCTCTCATTCAACAGCACTCACCAACACAGAAGACTTATGAGACCAAATGTGTGAGAGTGGCTCCCACACACGAAAGGGCGTCTCCCACACACGAAAGGGCGTCTCCCACACACATGAAAGGGTGTCTCCCACACACATGAAAGGATGTCTCCCATACACACGAAAGGGTTTCTCCCACACACACGAAAGGGTGTCTCCCACACACACGAAAGGGTGTCTCCCACACATGAAAGGGTTTCTCCCACACACACGAAAGGGTGTCTCCCACACACACGAAAGGGTGTCTCCCACACATGAAAGGGTGTCTCCCACACACATGAAAGGGTGTCTCCCACACATGAAAGGGTGTCTCCCACACACATGAAAGGGTGTCTCCCACACACATGAAAGGGCGTCTCCCACACATGAAAGGGTGTCTCCCACACACATGAAAGGGTGTCTCCCACACATGAAAGGGCGTCTCCCACACACATGAAAGGGTGTCTCCCACACATGAAAGGGTGTCTCCCACACACACGAAAGGGTGTCTCCCACATACACGAAAGGGTGTCTCCCACACGCAAAAGAGTGTCTCCCACACACATGAAAGGGTGTCTCCCACACACATGAAAGGGTGTCTCCCACACATGAAAGGGCGTCTCCCACACACATGAAAGGGCGTCTCCCACACATGAAAGGGTGTCTCCCACACATGAGTGTCTCCCACACACATGAAAGGGTGTCTCCCACACATGAAAGGGTGTCTCCCACACACATGAAAGGGTGTCTCCCACACATGAAAGGGTGTCTCCCACACACATGAAAGGGTGTCTCCCACACACATGAAAGGGTGTCTCCCACACATGAAAGGGTGTCTCCCACACATGAAAGGGCGTCTCCCACACACATGAAAGGGCGTCTCCCACACATGAAAGGGTGTCTCCCACACATGAGTGTCTCCCACACACATGAAAGGGTGTCTCTCACACATGAAAGGGTGTCTCCCACACACGAAAGGGTGTCTCCCACACATGAAAGGGTGTCTCCCACACACATGAAAGGGTGTCTCCCACACATGAAAGAGTGTCTCCCACACACATGAAAGGGTGTCTTCCACACATGAAAGGGTGTCTCCCACACACACGAAAGGGTGTCTCCCACACACACGAAAGGGTGTCTCCCACACACGAAAGGGTGTCTCCTACACACATGAAAGGGTGTCTCCCACACATGAAAGGGTGTCTCCCACACACATGAAAGGGTGTCTCCCACACATGAAAGGGTGTCTCCCACACACATGAAAGGGTGTCTCCCACACATGAAAGGGCGTCTCCCACACACATGAAAGGGTGTCTCCCACACATGAAAGGGTGTCTCCCACACACACGAAAGGGTGTCTGCCACATACACGAAAGGGTGTCTCCCACACGCAAAAGAGTGTCTCCCACACACATGAAAGGGTGTCTCCCACACACATGAAAGGGTGTCTCCCACACATGACAGGGTGTCTCCCACACATGAAAGGGCGTCTCCCACACACATGAAAGGGCGTCTCCCACACATGAAAGGGTGTCTCCCACACATGAGTGTCTCCCACACACATGAAAGGGTGTCTCCCACACATGAAAGGGTGTCTCCCACACACATGAAAGGGTGTCTCCCACACACATGAAAGGGTGTCTCCCACACATGAAAGGGTGTCTCCCACACATGAAAGGGCGTCTCCCACACACATGAAAGGGCGTCTCCCACACATGAAAGGGTGTCTCCCACACATGAGTGTCTCCCACACACATGAAAGGGTGTCTCCCACACATGAAAGGGTGTCTCCCACACACGAAAGGGTGTCTCCCACACATGAAAGGGTGTCTCCCACACACATGAAAGGGTGTCTCCCACACATGAAAGAGTGTCTCCCACACACATGAAAGGGTGTCTTCCACACATGAAAGGGTGTCTCCCACACACACGAAAGGGTGTCTCCCACACACACGAAAGGGTGTCTCCCACACACGAAAGGGTGTCTCCCACACACATGAAAGGGTGTCTCCCACACATGAAAGGGTGTCTCCCACACATGAAGTGGCAGACATCCGCTAAGTGTCCCCCAATTCAACTCAGTTCTAATGACGTCCACCTGGAGACAGCCTCAGATCCCACCAAGTGAACACTCTGTCCCACAAGACCGCCCTGACTTCAGACGCCAGTCAGCAAGCACAGGTGGTTTCACTTGTACTTCTGAGCCCCCAGGCCTCCACCCCAGCTATAAATCAGAGTTCCCACGACCCCCTCCTCCGGTGCAATTAATTTGCTAGGGCAGCTCACAGAACACAGGGAAATGCTTACGTTTCCTGGTTACTATAAAGGATATTACAAAGAATACAGACGAAGAGACGCATAGAACGCGGTATGGGGAAAGGGGCCAGAGCTGTCATGTCCCCTACTCACACTGACCTGTTACCCTCCAGGAATCTCCGTGTTATTCTGGGAGCTCCCTGAACCCTGTCCTTTTGGTGGTTTTGTGGAGACTTCGTTGGTAGGCCCGACGGATTAAATCATTGGCCGTTGGGGATCTACCTTCGGCCCCTCTCCCCTCCCTGGAGGTTGGGGGGTGGGGCTGAAAGTTCTCCCATCTCATCAGGCCGTGGTCTTTCTGGTGACCAGCCCCATCCTGAAGCTACCTGGGGGCTGCCAGTCCTCACATCACTTTAGAGATTCTAAGACTTTTAGGAGTTGCATGTCAGAAAATGGGACTAAAGAGTAAATATATATGGTGGGTGTCTTTGCTACAAGGTGAGCTCTATGATAGCTGAGATGGTGTATATCTTTCTGGCCATTGTATTTTTACGGCTAGATGTATCCAACACATAGTTTATATCATTAAATATTTGTGAAGTAAGTAAATGAATGGAAATAATTGACCTTGCAGGCTGCAGTGACTGAGTAACTATTGAAATGAACAAAGGTGGATATATTTACAGAAAACAGTAATTTCATTTTTACAGTGTTTAATGATGGGCGTCGCCTCTGCTGAGTAGAGTTTAACTCTGCAGTTTAATTTTTTAAGAAGGTCTATGGAGGTAAGACAATGAATAAAGAACATTAAAGAAAATAGAGCTATGTCTATGAACGACTTGGGGAAAATTACAACAATGGGGAGGCTGGTGAAGGAGGAAATGCGTGTGACTGGCTGAGCTAAAGCAGCCTCTTTTATTTAAGGCCTTTTCTTGCTCTCTTTTCTAAAACAATGTCAAGACTCCCAGCTCAAAAGACTAATTTGCATTTGGTTTGGAAAAATATTTCTATATTTTAAATACATGAATTTCTACAGTAAGAACCATTAAAACATATAGAAATTACAGGCAGATCAGTATTAAGCTTTTGCCACACAGTAACTTTTTAACAGATATACAGACAAATCAGTGCAACCAAATTTTAGGGGAGGAATTTAGTAAACTTTGTTCTCAAGAAATGGGAGCCGTCATTCAGAAGATATTCTGTCAGTTCTCAACTTCCAAATGCTTGTGACTTTTAGTCCTTTTTGTGGGTGTTACTAGTTTCTATCTTTATTGAACTGTGGTTAGAAAACACAGTTTTTGTTACAGTGGTTCCTTGCAATTTGTTTTATGGACCAATTTTTGTAAATGTGTCTGAAATGAATGCATACTCTTCAGTTGTTAGATGAAGGAATCTATGTCCATTAACTATCTTCCATATATTTGCTGATATTTTGTTTATACTTTCACAGAGAGTGGTGTATTGAAAATCTCCCACTATAAAGGCAAATTTGCCACTTCTTGTAGTTTTTTTTTGTTTTTTTGTTTTTTTTAGCTAAACTATTAGCTGCGTAAATTAGGGAAGCTCTCGGCTACTGGTTGATTGAAGTCTCCAGCAGCTGTGATGTGGGGCCAGCATACGCTGCCTCGAGAGGGCTGATTGCACATGTCTGTTCCCAACTCTGTGTCTAGAGATCTCACGGCGGAAGCTGGAAATTGCCCCTGGTGGTAGCATGTACACCATGGAAATTAGCAAGTGCCACACATCAAGGCTATTTCCCTCCACCCTTCAGAACACCAATTTACCGGCACACCAGTGCTTCTGTCCTAATAAAGAGATCCTCTTTTTCTCTGAAAATGCTTTTTGTCTCATAAAATACTTTGATATAAAAATAGTTAGATAAGATTTCTTCTGGTTATTCGCTTGAGTTGAGAGCATGTTTCTCCAGGAAGTATTTGATTTGCTTATGCCAGATATCTGGATGCACTAGCAAGCAGGATTACTGTTTAAATTTAAAATATCAGTTGATTACCAGAAGTGGTAAAATGAGACAGATGGGAACCAACTAGCAAAGCTGCATATGCATCTCCTGTGACCCAGCAGTCTCTCTTGAAAGTGGAAGAGATAGAGAGGCACACATACGCTTACCGAGGTCATGGCTGCCGAGATCACAATAGCCCTGCACTGAAAGCTGGCCAAGACCCAGCAACAAGGAGAGCAGTCGGAGAAATGATGGTACACCTACTCATAGAAAACTGTGTAGCAATGAGAATGAAAGAGCATCTACTACACACGGGAATTTGGATGAATTAAACGAATGTTGAGAAAGAAGCCAGATGCAAGAGTAAACATTGCATGATTTCATTGAGATCAAGTTCTTAAACTAGCAAAAATAAAACCTTTGTTGTGCAAAATCAGGATGGTGGTTCCCCTTTAAGGAGTAGAGTGGTTAGAAGGGGCTACCCAAAGGGCTTCCAGTGTGTTGCTGATGTTTGTTTATTGATATTGGCATATTCAGTTTGTGAAAATTTATCAACTTGCTCACTATTATTTTGTCCCCTTTCTGTATATGTGTGTTGTTCAATCAAAAATGAAATTAACTTGTGGTCTTTGGGGATTCAATATTAATAATACTTCACGCTCCAAGCCCACATAAATTCTCAGACCCATCTGAATTCTCTGGCTGTGTACTTGGAGGGAGATATTCTTTCTTTCCTCTCCTCTTGGAACCAAGGTGGGATAATATAGGTTTACTGCTGTCTAGTTTTACCAAGTGGCATTCTATCCATTACCTGTCTCACCCTGTCATTAAGGCTATAGCTTTCTTGAGTCCTGGTTTTATGCAGGGATCTTAGACCTTGTACAGACATAAAACCAAAATTCAAAGTCACCTGAAATTGGTAGACACACACAGGTCGACTATTGGCTTAAATGCTGTTTCTCTCCCAGGACTCTTGCTTTTAACTTTGTTTCTGATCTTGAAAGATTTTTTAATTTTTAAATTTTCCTTATTGTTTTTCAAGTTCAATCATTCATTCATAAGAGTGGTGTTAATAATTCATCTACTGCCCTTACGTGTTTTATGACAGGAAGTTTTAGACCTCTTGCTGCAATACTGTGAGGTACAGAAGTCTTCCCCAAGGTTCTTTCTCTCTATAATTTTAGTGGAGGAAGGAAGAAAAAATGAGAAAGTGAGTCATAATCATTCAGTTTTGCTCATTACTATCTATTCAGTTGGTACAAATTCCAACGATGGTAGAGGTTGATAATACAGGAAGCTGGAAGATAAGAATTTAGTTCAAAGAATGTGGTAAACTTTTGAACTGGTAAAATCCTTTTGATCTGTGTTCTAATGGTCAGTTATCTCACCTGCAAAATGGGAGTGGGGCTAGACTAGCTATTTCCTAACTTTGTCTTTCATGTTCAAAATTAGCAAAGTGATTTTAACAATAATCTTAGGATCCCATTGAATTTTATCTCCTTTACCTAATAATTAACTAATAATCAAATTAATAATTAAATTGTTTAAGAGTTATAAACTAATAATTAAATTGATCGAGTCATAAATGTTCTCTTATTTGTTCATGTGAAGTTATATATTCTATTATTATAATTTAGCATTTTATAGTACTTAAAACCATTACTTTGCAGTGTCTGTAAAAAGATACTGTTTTTTACTTTGGGAGATGGTGGTGATATAATTTGAGCTAAAATTTAACTACCATCACAGTAGCCTAGACTGTATTACCAGATTTATGTTTCTCATTTACAAATTGTAAGCACGTTTTCCAGTGTGTGTATGTGTGCTCCTATTTACCAAGCTGATACATGGATGATTAACAAGGACTATAGTAATACAGTCAGAGAACAATGAAATCGCTTAGGAATTTAAGTAAAAATAATTTTTAAACTACTAAAGTTGTAAAAGGTATATAGTGAAAGACTCAAATAAAAATAATTAATAAACCCAATTTTTAGAAACTCAGTAACTACCTCTTTTCCTGCACAAAACAAACATTCCAGTCACAGATCTAGGGGCTCAAATTCCATGATTTTGCTGTTATTTCTATGAGAGAGTGAATCATGAAATTTCTGTTTCCATCATACTTAAACTCAGGATTTTGTGCTGTTTTATGAAGCCTACATACTTCTATAACGTTTTGTTTTACCTCCTTTTCCCTCACTGTTTACCTTGACTAGTGTGTAAAGCTTTTTAACTTATGGCCATGTAATCAAGTTCATTTTAAGGCTGAGGCAGGTATCAAGTTGCTAGAAATATTATTTTCAAGTGCTTTATAGCAGCGATCTAATCATTACCTTTGTTATCGCATTAAAAAAAATAACATGTAGTAAGAATCCAAGCATGGAGGCATGAGAAGAAGAGATCTGGGTCCTTACCAGGTGGAACTAGATGAAATTGCAGCTCAGAATGGTTGAACACTGTCAATGATATATAATTCTTCCTGATGCTGTCTACATAACTCTGGGCAAGTTTCTTCGTGAGCTTCGGTCTTGTCTACTCTAAGTGAGGCTACTGCCCAGAGGACGGGTCTGAGGCATAAACATGGTGATCGATTTCATTGCCTTCAAACCAAGGCATTATAAATCCATATTGCCTTATAATCATTATGCATTTGGTAAAGTATTATGGACTCTCACTTGCATTTTCACTTTAATCCCTGCGGTATTAGTTTCATCTGGAAATGAGGTTCGTGTGGATCAGGAGATAAAGACGTGAGAATATTGGCAACGCAGGGGTTAGGATGACACACACACAGACACACACACACACCACACACACAATCTAGGGCAGTGAAAAAGTTACCTCTTAGAAAAACAATTAATAGAATCTGGGAGGTTTTACACCCAGTTTAGAAATGACTGGGCTGGTCATTTAGACATTTGCTCTCTTCATTATTACCACCACCTCCTCCTCCTTCTCATTCACAGATAAAAATGATAAAATACACTCCTGCATAAAGGAAGTTTCTAAAATGCGTACAAAGGAATAAAAATGTTTTCTAGAACTCGCTTATGCAGGGAGTTGCTAGAGGCTGCGCTGTCCTCCTGGTGCCTGAGGAAGTCTGTGCCTGTCACCTGGCGATGGTCTATGGTCACCTGGCGATGGTCTATGGTAACAGTCTGACACATGGGCTCTGAAATGCTTACGGATGAGTAGTAAGATTTCCTCATATTATAAAAAACTAAAGTCAAAATAGAAATTCAGTAAGTGCAAATGGGTCAATATTTGAAAGAAGATTATACACACACAGCAAGATGAAGCGAGCTATAATCTGTTTGGCAAATGTATTGAACTGCATGTGTTTCCCATACATTAGCAAGTCTGAAACGATACTTCTGTGTTAAACTAAAAGATGGATATCGGGCAAGCAGGCTGCACCTGCCGCTAATGGAGCTGGGGGCAGAGACACATGAGTACAGAAGCTGTTGGGAGTGTTGACGGAATCTGGGGCTGGTGGGCATCTCCGCAGAAGGAGAGCAGGGCCTGTGAAGGGGGTGGTGGCAGCCGTGGAGAAGGGCTGCTGTTGGGATGGAGGCCAACTGCACGCAGGGTGAGGACGAGAGAATGCTGCTCAGGCTGAGGGAGTTTTTTTTGTTTTTTTTTTTGAGACGGAGTCTCGCTCTGCCGCCCGGACTGGAGTGCAGTGGCTGGATCTCAGCTCACTGCAAGCTCCGCCTCCCGGGTTCCCGCCATTCTCCTGCCTCAGCCTCCCGAGTAGCTGGGACTACAGGCGCCGCCACCTCGCCCGGCTAGTTTTTTGTATTTTTTAGTAGAGACGGGGTTTCACCGTGTTAGCCAGGATGGTCTCGATCTCCTGACCTCGTGATCCGCCCGTCTCGGCCTCCCAAAGTGCTGGGATTACAGGCTTGAGCCACCGCGCCCGGCCTAGGCTGAGGGAGTTTAGCTTGTGATGTCACAGCTGGCGTGGGCATCACAGGTTCCCAGTTTCATGCCTTTGATAAATAATGGCTTGGTGGTTAGTACCCAGCCAGAGAAATTCGAAATAAACACTGTTTTGCTGCCTGTGACACTTCTTAAGATGACCACCAAAAGCATGCTTTTATGTCTCATTCGGCCAGTACATTGCCTACTAATATGCCTTGTATGAGTCACTGAGAAATAACTCCAATGGCTTGCAGAATGGAGATCTAGGAGTCTTGAATATGTCCTATCGACATTCCTGATAGTTTCATGCCATATACTATATATTAACATAACAAAGCACAAAACACATTGGGTTGGAAATGATAGTTGCTTATTTCAACTTGTTCGTATGTCATTATATGGAGTACTGATTGTACAGAATTTTGATTAGCTTCTTTCATATTTATCCGTAGTATCTTGAACTTCTATTACCCTTCAAACAAAGATTGTGTTTTAAAAAAGATAAGCAGAGAAGGAATAATATAAATGTGAAATGGGTTTTATGGCTTGTTTACCCTTAACCTAAGTGTTGCATAGGTAGAAACATAGCATTTGGCGTCAGAAAAAGCCAAGTTTGAATTTCAGCACTACCATTTTATAATAAAAATGAAAAAAAAATTGAGTTAATATTTATTGAATGCTTACTGTATGCAAGGCAGTATGTATAGGGCATTATCTACTGTCATTATGTTATCTATAATCTTATTGTATTATTATATAATCTATAATCTTATTGTAACTCTAAGATGTAGGTGATTAGAAAAATGCATCTGTTCCCATAGCTCCAGCTCCCATCTCCTCAAAGAATTCCCTGTTTGCATCTCTGGGCTCTATCCCTTTCCCAAGCTCCAAGCCTACATCTTGGCTTGACTGACAATGCTCCACCATTCCGTCAAACACAGTACGTCTGATATTGAATTATCACCACCCCAATGCCCCCCAAATTAGTTTTCCTATGCCTCAGACATTCTTACTTCTATGAAGTGTGCCTTATTTGTGTAAAATGTTACCCATCCCCTAGATAGGACTTCTTCCTTTCCCTCTCCCTACGTATTCATTCAGTCGTTAAGTGTGCAATATTTCTTATCTTGATCCTCGCTTTTCTATTCCTGCAGCTAGGATACTTAATAACCACTGCCATAACTGGTCCCTCTTTAGATTCTTGGCCATGAAAATCAGTGAAACCCTTCATCCTGCCTGGATATAATGCTACATTTAGTCCACTCATCTCTCCCTCCTCCTATTTCACACTTTCTCTCTTCTCAAACCTCACTCATGTGGGTGTCCTTACCACCCACATGCTATGGTCTGAGTGTTTGTGCCCCCCAAAAATTCCCATGTTCAAACTTAATCTTCACTGCCATAGTGTTAAGAGGTGGGGCTGTTAGGAGATAATTAGGTAGCTTATTAATAGGATTAGTGCCCTTATAAAAGAGGCCCAAGGGAGCCAGTTTCCCTTTCCACCATGTGAGGATGCAGTGAGGAGGCGCCATCTATGAATCAGAGATTGAGCTCTTTCAATGCCATGATCTTGGACTTCCCGTCATTAGAACTGTGAGAAGTAAGTTTCCATAGTTTATAAGCCAGTCTATGGTATTTTGTTATAGTAGCCCAAGTGGACTAAGACATGACATCATGGGGAAAATAGGAGAAGTCATAAGAGAACTTCATCAGCTGCTACCCTGTGTTGCTCCATTATCATCTGTAGCGTATATGGTGACTGCCTATTCTACTCCACTTCTTATCTAAAACCAATATGGTTGTTCCTGTGGTAGGCAGAGAGGTCGCCCTTGAAACCCCCATGCCCTGATCCATGGAACCTGTGGCTACATTGTTACATGGCAAAAAATGATCTTACACATGTAATGAAGGTTACAGATGAAAATAGGGAGATTATCCTGGACCATCCAGCTGGGCTCAATTTAATCACATGAGCTTTTAGAGCAGAAAACTTTCTCTGCCTGAAAACAGAGAGATGCAGCGGAGGTCAGCAAGATTCAATGAAGGACTTGCCGTGCTATTGTTGGTTATCACCGAGGGAGCAATGTGATAAGGAATGTGGGCGATCTTAAAGGCTAAGGGAGTCTCTTTGCTGTCATCCAGCAAGGAAGCAGGGACCTCAGTCCTACAAACACAAGGAACTGATCTTCCAACAACCCAAGAGAGTTTGCAAGTGGATTCTTTCCTGGAGCTTCACATAAGAGCTCAGACTGCTCAACACCTTGCTTTTGGCCTTGTGGCATCCTGAGGAGAGAGATCAGCCAAGTCCTCTCAATCCCTACAGAGCTTCAGAAACCTTGAGATCATCAATTTGTGTTTCAAGCTGTCAAGCTTGTGGTCATTTGTTATGGTAGCTGTACAGAGGGAAAATAGATCTCTCTTCTATTTGTTTACTCAAGGACATTGAACCCCCGTAATTGTCTCCTCTCTCATGCATCATCAGCTTTTCTTCTCTGCTGGGTCATTCTTTATCAGCACATGAAATATTATTTCTTGCATCTTTAAATGTGCAAGCAAATCTCTCTAGACTGTGTTCCCCTCTACATCATCCTTGAACAGTTAAAGCTCCTTGAAGGAGTTGCCAGTAATGTCTCCCCTTCCCTTTCCAGTTTTCTCTTCCCACTCCAATCGACCATTTAACACCCCACAGGGGCACCCTTAACAATCTTCTTGAAAGAGCCATCAGTGACCTCTACATTGCTAAATCCAAATGTTCAACTCTAAGTCCTCATCTTATTTGACCTATTTCCAACATTTGACATAATTGATTCCTCCTTCTTCCTTGTAACGCTTTTTCATTCAGCCTCCAGAACTCCACAATTCAACTTTCTTCCCCATTCACCACCTCTCCTTCTCAATTTGTTTTGTTTGGTTTTTCCTCATTTTCCTGGATTCTTAACATTATATTGTCACAGAATTTGGTCCTGAGACCACTCACTTCTTTGATGTCCTCAGCTAGTCTTTAAATACCATCATATAGTCAACTCCAAAATTTGTTTCTCCAGCCTGGACCTCTACTCTGAACTTGTCTGTCTCAATGCTTACTTACCTTTACGTTTGGTTGCCTGACATTCATCTCAAGTGTAACAAGTCCAAAATCCAACTCTTACTTTTCTCCCCAAAACCCACTTCTCACACCATCTTTTTCTACCTGAGTGAATTATAATTCAATCTGTATGCAGGACAAAATGACCTTGGAGCCATCTGCATAGGACATCTCTTGTGTTTGACTTCCTATCCCTTTAGTCCATCATTTGCTCTAACCACTGTTGCTGCAATGAGCATTATACAGGTTCTCTGCAGCAATTTGGCCTCACTGCACTGTGTATATCTCACTTTCTTCTTTGAAACCTTTCTGACACCAGAGCCTGGGCTATTTGCGCTCAAGTTATGTCTAACTGGGGAGATAGAATCAGTGGCTAAAGATCTGCTTTCTGTGCTTCAGGTGCCGGACACAGGGCTCCTCCAAGATCTCAGCTGTCAAGGCCTGACTGGCATCAGTTGTAACCAGTTGAAAACTGCATCCCTGTGTCAGCTTTTTCCTTGTGCCTGTTTTCCTTTCTCTACTCTTCTTTACCAGTTTCCTAGGATTAATTCCCCAAATAAAGCACATGCATACAGCTTTCTGTTTGGTACCAGAAGTGACTTAGAATTCAGGTCCTCAGGATGAGAATCAGGAACTGGATCATTCACAGGCCAGACAGCGATCAGAGCACCACTGCTGTCGGCAGGTCAGGGAAGCCCTTCCATGCAGGAGCAGCACAGTTACTAATCTCGGTGAAAACCACAGGCTCAGGCTGGCCAACTGTCACATCAAGGAATGCTGGGAAAGCAAAAGTTCCCAGGGAAGTGTTTATAGAAACTTTCATATCCAGTGGTGCTAGAAAAATCCATGATGAACCCCTCAAGGAGTGTTACAGCATAGCCTACGAGAGGTCTGGAACAAGACCATGTATTCTGCATCACAGAAATGCTAGCTGTTGGAAGGGTAGCTATTGCAGTGTTACTGGGTCCTGCTAGAGACTGAACACTTGATCATGGGACATTATGACTGGGGTGACGTCCATGGTAAGCTGGATATTATCAGTCCAGGTGGATGCAGCAGCAATGTCTCTTAGGATGGAAATGGTACATTTCCAATAAGCCCCAAGCAGGCTCAGAAGCCACAGGTGAGGCACATTTAGTATGTGACTCAGAATCCTTTGTTCTCTATGTTATAACTCCTTTGTTATAGCTACGGTCTCATGGGGGCTCCCTATGACAAATCGACAGAGGAAGAACAAAATGAGGCCTGGGTCCCAGGTGGATCAGCTCAATATGTTGGTACTAGCCATAAGTGGACTACGGCCGTACTGCCGCTCACTTACAGACGGCCTTACAGAACCGCAATGAAGGAAGATTCTCCCAGTGGACAAAACTGCAAGCAGCATACTGGAATGCTAGTATTATACGGAGCTTTAGGGTAAAAATGGGCTTCACGGCAGTGGCAAATAGCTTGGTCAGTTGATCAAGGGCTTAGAAGGAGCAAAATTAGAAAACTAGAAATAAGGAAATCTGAGGAAGAGGCATATCGATCCATAAATGGGAGCGGGCACAAAATGTGTCCGTCTTTGTGTCTTAAGATAATTCCCATGAGAGAGCATCAACACAGAAGAGCCTTGAATAGCCCACTCGGCATCATGACTGATCATGCAGGCAAGCCAGCCGCAGGCCTTGACTACCCCATTCTCGTGCAATTGGACTATGAGCTGTGTGGCCATAGTGGCGGGAAGGGGGACTACGCATGGCCCCAGGCTGACCTAGCTGCTGCCACTACTCAGTGCCCAACCTGCCAGCAACAGATGCTAATGCTGCAAACCCTGTGAGGGGTTCAACCAGCCACTTGTTTGAAGTATGATCATCAAACCCTCTACTCTGGCAGGGATAATCATTCTTCTTTACCAGAAATGATGGAAACTCTGGGTTTGAGTTTTCCTTGTTTGCCTGCAGTGTCTCTCCAAGAGCCACCATCTTAGGGTGGCATTTCAGAATGCCTGGTTTACCAGCATTGGTTTTTGCAACAGTGCTTCAGATCTGAGGACCCCCATCTGCTTTTGTTTTTTTTTTTTTTGTGAAGAAATGCAACAGTTGGTATATAACCTTGAGGTCCCCTGGATCATGTACAAACACAACCCAGGAGCACCTGGCCTCAAAGAAGGAGAAGGAAATGACTTATTAAAGACTTACGTAAAGTACCAGTTTACTTTATACACTTTACAGGATTGGGTTGCTGTCTTCAGAGTGAAGTTGTATTTATTGAAGCAATGATCAATATATGGTCCTTTGTCTAACAGAATACACAGGTTCAGGAAACAAGGAATGGAAGTAAGATTGGCTCCATCACTCCCAGTGACTCATTTGCAGAATTAGTACTTCTTGTTTTTGTCAACTTATTGCTCTACCGGATTAGAGGTCCTGGTTCCTAGGGTAAGGGTGGGGATGCATTTCTGGATGATATGGTAAGAATACCACGGAACTTGAAGCCATGATCACTGCCAGGTCATTTTGAATAGTTAATGACAGTGGATCATCAGACAAAGATGGGAGTTTTGTGTTTGTTACCATAGAGAGTCAGAGTTGCTGCTACATAACAAAGGCAGGAAGATACGTGTCTGGAAGCCAGGAAGTTCAGTGAGATGTCTCCATACTTCCATGCCTTCAATAACTATAAATGCCCAACAATGGTAAGGCAACTAAATACTCTGATTCTTAGAGATGAAGACCTGGGTTACTTCACCAGGTCATCAGCCTAGACCTGCTGAAGTGGTAGCCAAGAATGAGGATACTGAGAATGAGTCCTGGAGGAGGGATCAGTTGAAGAAGTGGGTCGGAAGCTTCTTCCACTCTTCCTCCCATATTCTTCCTGTATTAAGTCTGTGGAAGAGACTGTGGTCAGCTCATGCCCTGAAGGTTCTTGGCAGACAAGTTTTAATGGAAAGCCTGAGTGGGTCTGGGGAATGCAAGGAGAGGATTGTGTCTGGCCATTCTTGTGCCCTCACATTCTCTTGGCCCATGGTTCACTCCAGTCATTTGTGTAGCAACCACTTTTGTATAGGGGGAAACTGACAGCTCCTTCTCTTGGGCACACTCTTTGTCCTGGATAGCATCTAATAGCAAATGAATAAATAGGTCTGTGTGTGTGCAATGGGAGTCCAGGAGGCAGGTGACTGGAGGGAAAGTGGAGAGAAAACTTGTCATCATCACGTTTCCTGATGTGCATAAAAAATTCAGGGTAATAAACCAGGACATATAAGCAATTTTGACTTTGAAATAGTCAATAATAAAAAGAAAAATATTTGTCAAAACAGATTTTGCTTTTTGCCCGTTCTAAGATATTAGCAGGAAGAAATAGCCTAAAACATTTTTCTAGAGATATTATACCCATAGAGTATTTTGTCTGTCTTTTTAGGGGTTAAATTTGTTTGGCAGGGAGTTTATATATTTAGAACTATTCTCTTGGCCTTTTGAGTGACAATATTTGCTTCTCAAAGCAAAAAAATCTCAGTGTCTTCTTTTGCCTAAAAACTCAGCAATTGATTCATTTTAGGATGAATTATTCTTGAAAGAAATGGTAATTCCAAAGTTAGCTGGGGACATTTTGCCCCTTAAAATATAGATAAAATTGACATAATTCCTCCTTTCCAGAGAAAATTGAAAGGGCAAGGCCATGTCTAAGATTTCTGAAAATTCCTTTGGTTATATATTCTCATATTCCCTCCACTCCTCATTCTGTCTCCACTAAATGACTTCATTCAGGATTGTTTCACTGTTGTGCCCTTTGGTTTTGAGGTTCCTGCTGACCCAAACATGGAGCTTAGCATTTTTCTTTAATCTATGTCCAAACTCTTTTCAATATATGTGTGTGTAGAAGATCTTATTGAAGGCTGAGTATACTGCTACAGCAATTAAAAAGCTAAAAGTTCTATCCTAGGCGTTCCTCTAGAAGTCTCCTGTTTGATTTTCTATCCCGGGCTAATGTTACATGGCTTGTGTTCCTATGGTAATACTGTGTGACTTTCCTCTCCTCCTGCTCACACCCTTCCATCTCTCTGACTTCTAATTCTTTATTTTGAGGCAAAGCATGTTGGTTATCTAATATGTTAAACATCTGATGAAAAATTGGTTATTTTACCTAATTTACAAAAAGAGATTACAAAGTAAACATAAGACATGCAAAAGAAAGATGGAAGGTGTGTGTGTGTGTGTGTGTGTGTGTGTGTGTGTAGAGAGAGAGAGAGAGAGAGAGAGATTAAAGACAAAAACAGTAGAAGGCCTCCAGTATTAGCATGGAAACCAAATCAAAAACAAATCTAGAAATTTTTTTAAATGTTGAAAGCTGCATATGAGAATAAGAAAAATACTCATTAAAATTTTATTTTCGACTATTTAACTTCAAATATTCAACTTGGTTGATTAAAAAAACCAGAATTACATCACTGAATTGATCAAATTAACCAGTTTTCCCTAGTGTGATGCTCACAAAGTCTTATTACCCAATTCGGTGACCTATTTCAAAGATGAGGTGGCAAAGAGGATAATCCAGGTAGTAATATCAAACTTCTTACCAACTAACCTAGTCAGTTTAGGTGAAAGAAGCATTTTCTTCAATTATCCAGAGAGTGATATTTTCCATTTTCTTGCATGGGTATGCAGAGTTTGAAGAATTTTGACTTTTAGATAGATATTATAAAGTTTACTTTAAGTAAGCTTATATATTATGTACTCAAATGTTACTAGTGGACAGAACTGAGAGCCAGAACTCGCTTCCAGTCCCAGCTCAGACACCTATAAGCTGAGCTGTGAAGCAAGCTGTTTATGCAAACCTGTTTCTTCTTCTGTAACATGAGGATAATAAAAAAAACTATACCCCACAGAATTGTGAAAATAAACAAGTAATGCATGAAAACCCCTCAGCAGAGTGGCTGGAACTTATTTCAACTATTTTAAAAATTGCCCCATTTATGTACGCCACAGCTGAACTCAAGAAAAACAATGATCACTGAATTTGTACTATGAATTCATGTCCCCAGAAATATAACTTAATAAACTATGTAAATACCAGTCTTTGAAATGACGTCAACAGAGACTAAATTCAAATATTTAGACATTTATTCTATTTTCAAAAGGCATAAACACTCACAATGTTATCATAATAATTTCTCCATTTATTTTTCTTTTTATTCAAAATGACTAGCTAGCTTATATGCATATTTTAAAGTAGCTGAATAGCTCAGGAAAAACAAAAATTTGCATAACAAACCGAATTGTGCACCTTTAAAAGCAACTGTCCAAAAAAGTATTTATCAGAAAAAAGTTTGTTTAAATGCAGTAAATGTTCTTTGGCTCCTTTATTGGACATTAAAAATTTTATTTTTGAAAATACAATTATTTTACCATTATGTATAAGAAATGAAGTGTATCTTTTGTTCTGATTTTTATTCACACCTTTAACATATATAAAAAGAATTAGCTGCTTTTAATTCTTAGAGGTACAATGTTTGAAGAAATGTTTGTTACACTGGCAACTGAAGATGTTTAGAGATTTTATATGTATCAAATTTAGAGAAATTATAGATCTAAGTGAAGTGAATGATCAAACTTTTAAAATGAACAAATGAAAGTAGACCAAGGATGAACGGAACGAAATGTATGAGAAAAGCATTACCACCAGATCCCTAGATAATATGCGAATGTAGGATATATTTGATTGTATAATTCTAAACATAAATTACATTATTTATCTTAATCATTTATCTCCTAGAATTTTGCAGGCAATTTAAAGATGTTGAATTATTTACACTATACTCCCTAAAGCAGAGATAAATTAATGGTCAAACTTTGGGAAACTAATTTTGTTCCGCAGCTGATGATCTCATATAAATAATAGTTTATAAGTGTGTCAGTTTAGAGGGTCTGCCTTTGTAATCTATTAAATAACATATTTTAGATAAATGTAAATGGAGATTATGGTTGCATATTATAAAGTTTCCTGACAAACACTAAGAATGTATAAAAAAAAATCATTTCCAGCGAATTCAAATATTATTTCCTTGAAGAACTGAATCCTTATGATAAAATTAGCACCTCCTTCTCTTTCTCTTCCTCCCTCTCTTTTTTTCTTTCCTACCTTTTTTTCCTATGTTAGGTCTCCTTCCAAAAAGATTCAAGTCATTTGTTCTATACTAAATGCTCTTGGAAAAAGTGAACTTTTGCTATCTGTTGTGTTAGATAGCCATTATTTGCTAAAATAATTGGAAGGACTTTATATTGCAAACAATTGATAAACACTGGTTTACGCCATCAATGGAAAAAAACAATCAAAACTATTGTTCGAATAAATGAATTTTATTGTAATCATTAGTGTACTTGTTTGCTAATAACACAAATTGATGCGAAGTCACTCAATTCCTCACTACAATGAAATACTGAAGAAATAAAATGTCCTGGGAAGACGTGTCTGGATAGATATTATAAAGCAGGGGAAAGAACAGCTTGGGGCACTAGCAAAGCCTAGGTTCTCGCCGTGACGGTGATGTTCTCCCACTGAATGACTTTGAGCAAGTCATCTACCTTGTCTGGGCTCCGGTTCATGATCTGTTAAATATGGAGGTAGGACTCATTTACAAGCTGTAAAGATGTCATATACAGTCAGCCTAAGTACTGAAAGGAGGCTTCACTCTGGCATGTGAAACCTAAAGTAATTCATTGGGCTATTTCCTGTAAGAACTGCTAACGAGGAGCCAAAGTGTCCAAAGTTCCACCTCAAAACTCTGTTCTTGCAGGCTCTTACTTCACATGTTAATGAAAGGCACTAGGCTAAAGGAAGAGATTCAGGGAAGCAGCAAATGAGAAAATGGTAGCACAAGGAGCATGGTTAACCCGTCAACCGAATAACTTACTGTTGGACAATTGGAAATGTGCTGTCCACTGTAGCTAATTGCATTCTAATTGGTTGTAGTTAGAATTCTTTGACTTAAAAAAATCTTCTTCCAAGTTGATTTGTAAGAACTGTGTATTAGGACATGGGAAAAGGATATTATGTGCCTTATATATTTTTTGTTTTAAAATCCATTGTATGTAAGGATTATTTGTGGATAATTTTTTCTTATTTATTTGTATTACATTAATTCATCTGTAATACATTACTTCATTAAATCTTTTCAGAGGAAACATGAGACCTTTTGTGTGTTTGAGAAAATACATTTTTGTGTGTAATGGCATGTAAGTAAATTAAAAATTAGTAATATAAACTAAGTGGAAAAGTGAATCAAATACAGGATTTGTGATTTCAGAGCATACACTTAGGAATCTATGTTTTGTTGCTTAATGAGTATTAAAACATAAATTATAAGTACATTGTGGTTTCAGAATAACACTGTATTTGACTTGATGGCATAGTAATCTGTTCGCATAACAGCGTATAGTGTAGTGCTTGACATGTAGCTGGTGAATGAATGAATGATTGAAAAATGAATGAATGATAGGAAGTCCATTTTATATCAAAGTCATCCTAGTAACTAATGACTGACCATAAAATGTCAAATTCCCCATTACAGTGCAATGATTACAAACCATTTTACCACCATAGATCCCGAGATTTGAAAAAGTTTGTCTAGTAAACATGATAAATGTACTTGATAGCAATTTCTTTTTCTTATTCTGAATAAAAATGACATGGAATAATAGTACTGACAGAGTGATCACACAATAGCTTCATATTGCTCCTATTAAGGTAACAGTACAGTGTGGTTAAGGACATGGATTTGTAGCAAAGAGTCATAGGCTCTTAACCTGATTCCCTTGGTCAGAACCCCAGTTTATTAGCTTTGTGGCTTTATATATAAGTTCTTATAAACCGCTCTGTATCTCAATTTCCTCATCCTAACAGGAGGATAATAATTGTGCCAAAGTCATAATTTTTTTAATGAATCCATGAAAAGCACCTGGAACAGTGCCTAGGACACATAGTAAGCACTCAAGAAATGCTGGTGATTCCACGCTAGGAGTGCTAACATGGATTATTCCCAAAGCTCACTGGAGCACCATGAAGTCAGGATTGTGCCCAATTTACAGATGAGACAACTGAGACCTACTGAGATTAAAAGTTGCTTAATGTAACAGATTGGCTCAAATCTAGAGCTAAATCTTGCTCCCTTTCTCTCCCTCTCTTCCTCCTTTCTCCCTTCTCTTCTCTTTTCTCTCTAACAGAAATCTTGATCTGCAAGAGATAACCGATGTTGCCACATTACATTAATACAATCCCAGGCAGAATCAAAGATGCTTGACATTTCAATTAGCTTGTGCAACTTTATTGAAAGTGAATTTATGATTTCTGGTTAACTCTTAGAAATACTGAAAATGGCTTACGGAGCTCCATTTCTTTCAGAATAGGAGCAGTGATATAAGGGAGCCTCCAGTTGGCTATTTCATAATTCTTAACACTTTAATTAGTGGTTAAGTCATTTAAATGTTGCCATAAATAGGATTTAAAGAGGGGAGGGAAAGTATTGTCTATTTTTTAATGGCAGATTCTTGACTTTATGATTTTTCACGTATTAAGAAAACAGATATTTTCAGAAGTTAATACAAATGACTTGCAATACAATGAACAGAAATTTTTGCCAATAATGACTCATTTCATAAAAACACAGAACATTTATTCTGTCTGTTCCTGTTTCAGAAGAAATAGTATAAGCACCATGGCCACTGCTAGTCCTAACATTAACACTGAAGTTTATAATCCATGTTTTGCCTTTTCTGACTGTGGCTGTTAGTATCTGGCTGGAGGGGCTCCAGGGCCACACACAGACAGTGTTCATGTATGACAGTATCTTTTATGGAGTGGGGCAAAGAAGGCCACACTCTCAAAAGGAGAGGGGTGGGAGAGAGGGAGCAAAGCCACAGAACACCCCCATGACCCCAGCCACCCACAGAACTAGGACAGGGAGAGTCACTGCTTGGCTGATGAAAGCAGAGATGGAATAATGGATGACACTATGAAATTAAAATAGGGTGACTTGAATAAGAGAAATATGATTTTTTTTTTTTAAAGTGGAACTTACTTACTCATGTCTCTAACTTTCCTGAGTGGGAGTTTATCAACCCTGTCCTTACAACTCACCATTTGTTCCGGGATTTAAGAAAACACCCTTTGCCTTGAGGCCCTTCCCAGTCTATCCAAGTCTACTGTCGAAATTTCTTACCCACCGCCCTCCTGCCAGGAGACATTGCGATGCCCATTTCCCCAGGACCCTTCCTTCTGGACTGCTCTCTCTCCTACTGCTATCTTTCCACCCCTCCCCATCCCCCTCCCCCTCCCCTCCCCCTCCTTCTCCCTCCCCCTTCTTTATTGAAAGATGCACAAGCTAATTAATTGCCTTCCTCCTCCTCCCCTTCTCCTCCTCCCCCTCCCTCCTCCCCTTCCTCTCCTCTCCTTCTCCCCTCCCCTCCTTCTCCCCTCCCCCTCTGCCTCCTTCTCCCCTACCCCATTTCTCCCCTCCCTTACCTCTTCTCCCCTCATTTACTTTCCCTCCCACTCCTTTCTCCTCCTCTCTCTCCTTCCCTTCCTCTCCTTCTGCCCTCCTCATTCTCCCCTCCCACTCTGCCTCCTTCTCCCCTCCCCACTCCTCTCCCCTTTCCATCTCCTACCCCCTCCCCTTCCTCTCTGCTTCCTTCTCCTCCCCACTCACTCTTCTTCTCCCTCCCCCTCCTCTTCCCCTCCTTCTCCTCCATCTCCTCCCTCTTCCTCCCCTTCCTCTTCCTCCCCCTCCTCCCTTCCCTCTCCTTCTCCCCCTCCCTCTCCTTCCCTCCTTCCTCTTCCCTCCCCCCTTCCCTCCCTCCCTCCTCTTCCCTCCCTCTTCTCCTTTCCTCCTCCCACTCCTTCTCTCCTCCCTTCTTTCTCCCCTCCCCATCTCCGCTCTTTTTGGTGTGTTGCTGACTTTCTCCTCAGTTTGTCCAAACACTTTCAGTTTTCACTTTCAGGAAGTGTTGAGGTCCACACCCAGCTCGGGCTCTCCACCCCTGCTGGGAAGCACGTGGCTGTCCCCTCTGGGTGGATTTCAAGCATCCCTGGCGTAGGTGCAGCGGCCTTGCCCTGGGCTTGCCAGCGGCCTTTGGGGTCCCAGTTGGCAGGCAGCCCTGTTCCCTAAGGGTCCCTGCCAGAACCGCTGGTCCCTGGAGCTACCCGTGAGTACTTTTCTGTCTTGGAATAGGATGTTCAAGTGCTATTGAACATCCTAAGTAAGGATTACTTAGGTAAGGACGGAGCCATAGATTAATCCGTCCCCTCACTGCCCCGAGGAACCCAGGATCTGGCGCGGTCCTCAGCATGCTTGAGTGAATGAGTGATGAACTGACAGGCGTGGGGAGGACGGGGCTGAAGCACGCTTCACTCGCCTGCGGTTTTGTGAGGGCGGGTTCCGCAGGCCGGAAAGGAATTCTTCACCCCGGAAGTGAATGCTGGTGGCATGCATTAAACAGCCCGATTTGGCTGTCCCTTTCCCCACTGGTTTTGCTGCAGTCATCCTTTGGTGACAAAAATGTTAGAATGTGTTTTCTGAAATGTGTGTTTTTTACAGAGCCTTAAGGTCTTCGGAGTAAATGAACCACATGAAACTACTAAATAAATCAAAATGACAACACAGTTTTATGAAGTATTTTTATGGTTATCTAGTTCACTTTGTCCAAGTTATATATGAGTTTGGAGGCAGATCTGTAAACTCCTCCCCACCCCCATTTTTTTCAAAACAAGAATTTTTTCCTTATAGAAGTAGTACATGTTCATGGTAAAATCAAACAAAGAAACAAGAATAAATCGAATGAGTCAGAGGAAGAGAGATGAAAAGTAAAATCCTTCTTCCAGCCTCATTCTCCAGAGCAGTGGTTCTCAACTGCGGAGGATTTTGCCTCCTAGGGGACATTTGGCAATGTCTGGAGACATCTGGTCATCTGCGGGGAACTTCCTCTACTGCGTCTAGTGAACAGCCAGGGTTGCTGCAAAAGAGCCCACCACATGCAGGACAATCCCGCACAGCAAAGCATTATCCGGGCCAGAGTGATCTTAGTGCCTCTACTGCGGACCCCTGGCCCAAAGTGACTACGATGGTTTGCATATTCTTCCAGGAACTTTAAAATATGTATGTGTAGCTTTTCCACATCTTTTTTTTTTTTTTTTTTTTTTTTGCACACAGGTGGACTTTTTATCTTCTCTAATTGGAAATTGGCTTTTTTCACTTAATGCTTCAATGTCTTGGTTATTTTTGGTTATTTTTTACATATTGATACATCCAATTTACTTAATTATTATTATTATTATTATTTTAGAGACAGGGTCTCACTTTGTGACTCAGGATGGAGCGCTCCTAGCTCACTGCAGCCTTGGACTCCTGCCCTGAAGCGATCCTTCCCCTTGTCTCAGCTTCCCAAAGTGTTGGGATTACAGGTGTGAGCCACTGTGCCTGGCCATAGCCTAATGTTTTTAACTGTTGATTAGTTTTCAGTTGGCTCATATATCATAACATATGTAGCTCTCAAAGATAGCGAATTTTGTTGTCTCTGACTTCTCACCGTGATAACCAAGCCTGCTGGGAAGGGGTTACTGGAAGAGAAACTGCTCAAAGGGTTGGATTCTTCCTTGGCACTTTTGTTTTTGTTTTTGCTGCTTTACTTTTGCTCAAAATCTGACTTAGAGGCTAAATTCTGTTTCTTTCTTACAAATCCCAGTTCCCTCTGGATTGTATCACTCAGGAGCCTAGGAAGAGGAGGGAGGAGTGGGGTTTTCTGTGCCGTGCCACCGTGGAGTGTATCCTGCAGACATTTCTAATGCCAAGCTCACCAGCCAGGAAGTCACGTCAGCTGTGGAAATGTTCAGCTTAGGGGCTCACCATATCTGACTCACATCCAAAACTTTTTAAGAACCTGGATTAAGTAAAATATGCTAGGGATTCAGGCTCTCCCTTAGCTTAGTAGAGGAACCTGGATTAAGTAAAATATGATAGGGATTCAGGCTCTCCCTTAGCTTAGTAGAGAATGAACCACTTCAAAGCCAACCCTTCATTGTCTAAGTCTTTTTTCTTTTTTTCCCTCTGTGTGAGTTCAGTCTGTTGACATCTTTTGCTGTTTTTCTATGTTGACTTTCATTTTGGATTGGAAAAGTGAGGCTCGTGCATTTCATACGGCAGTTATCAGAAGCACATCTGATTCAAAGCCACACAGTGTTGCTATTGATTGTACAGCGATGTTGGCATGGATCATTTAAGGTAAATGTTATTTTCATGACCCCAAGAGAAGGCTGTCACAGAGAAATATTATGTAATAATTTCCACCTTGCAAGAATGCAATGACCCCAAGAATAACACATTTTAATTCTTAAACTATATGGAATGATCTATTTTAGCTCGCTTCAAGCAGCATAAGAATCTAGTTTTATTTCAAATTAGTCTCTGCTACTTTGGTGAAAACCAGTCAAAGTTTATAGCCTGGGAAACTGCTTTAAAGTAAAAACGAATGCTTTAAGTCTCAACATTCCTTTGTTAAAATGTAAAAATGAAATGGGAAAACTGCTTTCTATTACTCCTTCTTTTAAATATTTGGAGCTCTCTCATTATGCCTTGACCTGTTAAGCAGGCAGCACCCTCCACATAAACAGCTTCCTTCTTTTTCCACAGATATGAAAATGAGTCATGCCGGTCACCACTCTTGGTAGGCCTCCCCTGTAGACAGGGTTATTTTTAAGGGCACCCCGTGGAACCTGTGGAGTCTTGTGGATGGTGGTGACGGGCAGGCCAGGAGTGGTCGCCCCCCTGATGTCCCTTCCATCTGTCGCACACAGGCTGTGGCATGGGAGACAAAAGGCCACACTGAACTCCACAGGGCTCTACGCCAGCCCCTGCCTCCTCCGCCTGTGATTTGCTAGTGACTGTGAGTCATTCACTCATATCTTCCAGCTGATAAAGCTAGTGGACATGAAGGGGAAGTGGCAACGTTTTCTTACCATCTTAGGAGCCAGAAGCCAAGTCTACTTGCAACTGTTTCTCAGTTAACTTCTTTGTCAGGGAGCACTTACGAGGGCTCAGCGTTTGGAAGAGAAAGTGCCTGATTGTGTAGACACCACGGCAAAGCGGGCAGAAGGGAGTTAACACAAGGAAGACCTGTTAGAAAAGAGCAGGAATGTGTTAGACGTTTTTCTCACCTGTCATGCTCTATTTCCTTACCTTTGAACAATTTCATGTGTTACACCTCATGGCAGACCTTAAAAGGCGGGTTGTTCAGTGATGTCTAAGAAAGAACTATGTTTTTAAAATTCCTTTCCCTGGGGATTAAAAGTTTAGGAAGATTCTCAACTCAAGACACACCAAAAGCTCATTCAACTACCTCCCCACCCCGCTACCTCCACACAATGTCTTTTGTAATTTTTCTTTTTTCTTTTAGAGACAGGATGTCACTCTGCTGCCTAGGCTGGAGTACCATGGTGGGATCATAGCTCACTGTAAGCTCGACCTCCTGGATTCAAGTGAACTTACTGCCTTGGCCTCCCAAGTAGCTGGGACTACAGGCATGCACCACCATGCTCGGCTAATTTTTAAAATGTTTATGGAGATGGGGTCTTGCTCTGTTGCTCAGGCTCGTCTCAAACTCCTGGCCTTAAATGATCCTCCTGCTTTGGGGTCCCAAAGTGCTGGGATTACAGATGTGAGCCACCACACCTGGCCTGAACATCATCTTTTTTAGGTGACTTCCTCCACATAGTTATTTGTGAATTATAATATTGTGTGGCAATATTATCCAAAAAGTATTTGTTTTTATTGTATTTCACAATCCCTAGGACATATTAAATAGCTCAAGTGATGGGATGCTTCTTAAAGTTCTATCCCACAGTCTGAAATGGTGACTTGCACATGAGTTAGCCTCTTAAGTCTTGGAGAGTGATAAGGACGAATGGCAAATGCTGTAACTTCCTGTCCCACTTTTGGATATCACAGTGTCATCTTAAAAAAAAAAAAAAAAAAAAAAGGAGGACAATCGCTTCATTCTCTACTTGAGTGCGAAGGGAACTGAGTTCTTAACAAAACAAATAGAAACTCATTTCTTTGTGCAATTCAGGCCTTTTAAGTTTACCTGCCTAGAGGGTTGCATAAAAATAGTGCGGGGCTGAATCTTCCAGTGAAGTTATTTTTTCTAACGGAACAATTTCTGAAAATTGGGCCTGAAATTATAGTTTGCACATTGTAATGCATTGAAATTCCCTTCTACTTTACTCTAAATAGCATTGTACTGTATCCAGTTGCAGGGATGGCATAAAATTACCACAGAAAATTTCAGAGTCTCATTCTTAAACCAAAATGTTGCCCATTACACATGGAAACTCTGTGAATGGGGAAGAGTCAGAAACAAAGATGACATTAGACGAGTGAATGCTCTGTGGGTTGTGACTTTTACTAATGGAAAGGAACAAATTTTCCCTTTTGTATATGTGTATACATTGGAAATACATATACCTATGCTATTACACGCATGTAAATAAATCTGCTTATTGTATAAGTTTACCTGCATATGTTTTAATTTTGCTGCTAAAAGCTGTGTCATAAGGATATATTCCTACAACCCTTTTAAAATGAAAAGCTATTGAACCAAAGGGAACTTAAGAAGAAATTACTTTTTTTTTTTTTTGCCAGAAGCAGATCAAACTTTCCATTGTCAGGAACCAGTTATGATTTATAAACATAATTACCAGCGATGTCCTGGAAAGAGAACCTAGGGGAATTCAAATTTATCTTATTTTTTTAAATGGCCCCCAATTTATT
This sequence comes from Rhinopithecus roxellana, assembly GCF_007565055.1. NCBI lineage: Eukaryota > Metazoa > Chordata > Mammalia > Primates > Cercopithecidae > Rhinopithecus > Rhinopithecus roxellana. The sequence continues at coordinate 106,988,623 of NC_044550.1, read as the reverse complement.
ATCCACTCACTGAAACTATTAGTAACTTGTTTTACCTTAATGTGCAAATGTCCCCATGCCCCAAATTTCTCCATAACAATTTCTCCCTGATGCTGATTCTAAAACTTCATATATTTTCTTGCCTATTTGCCGAGAGGGGCTGGTGTGAGTATATGCTGTCTCTCCAAATGCCACAGATTTCTCATACTTGGCTCACATTTTGTGTGCTTTCATAACAATCTACCTGTTGGTATTCCTCACCTCTAGATGTACTGATATGGTTATATACACATTTCAAAGTTAACATCACCAATTGTTAATGGGCCAGCCTGCCCTCAGGGGCTTCCTGGTCAGATGTCCATCCTTCTGCGGCATTTCTGCCAGAAGAGTGCATATTCTGAATCTAATTAGGAAGGAACTTCAGACAGAGCCAATCTGAGGGATATTCTACAGAATAACTGGCCTTTACTGTCAAAAAATAACAGGGTGAAGCACCAAGAAAGGCCACGTAACCATTCTAGATGAAAGAAGACTGAAGAGGCATGACCTGGCTCACATGCAATGTGTGTAATCCTGGCTCAGATCCTGGACTTGGAGAAAACAGCTATAAAGGATATTATTGGGACAATTGGCAAAATTCAAATATGGATCATAGATAAGATCAATGTCAATGTTAATAAGATAGTGTCAATGTTAAATTTTCTGATATTAATAATTGTACTGTGGTTACATAAGAGAATGTCTTTGTTCTTAGAAAATATGTCCTGAATTAATTTAAGGGTAAGGGGCATGATGCTTGTAACTTCATCTCATATGATTCAGAATATCATCTATCTATCTATCTATCTATCTATCTATCTATCTATCTATCTATCATCTATCTATATACCTATCTTCATCTATCTATCAAACAAGAGAGAGAGGGGAGTGGGAGAGAGATATTGATTCATGAATATGGGGCAAATAGTAGCAAATAGTAAGCCTGTGTAAAGTGTACAGTAGACTTCATAATATTTTTGCAGCTTTTGGTAAGTTTGAAATTATATCAAAATGAAAACTTACTAAAATAAATAATATATACTTAATTATATTATTTAACTTTCTTGGAGCATAATTTATGGCTTAATGTTATAGGGAGTAATAATCTTTATGTATGTTTTTTCTAACTCTATTTCTGGAGTCCAAATCTCATACCAGAAGAGCATCAGCTTTTCCAAAACGTCCTGCTATAATTAATGAGGAATCTGGTGCAGGGTTAATTTTGAATGAAAAATATGTGGGTTGAATGATAGCACCAGCTGACAGAGGCACTAATGTGATTCCATGCAGGCAGAACACATCCAGCTGTGGAGGCCTGGGGGAGAAAATTTTGAAAAGAAAAAGTTGTACAAAATTTGTGCAGCCTGGAAAACAAGGGATACTAATCACTATTAAATAATTTTGGAGGCAAAATTAATTCTTAGTAAAATCATTGAAATCAAAATGAGAATACAAGTATAAGAAATGTTAAAATTTATTTAATTCTTTTAGCTGCAGTCTTTTGTGCTATTCTTTAGCCTTTCTGACTTTAACTTTCAGCAATGTAATTCTCATTGTATTTCACTTACGGTCCAAAGATCTAAGTCTGAACTTGTTGACCCATTAGGGTGTGATGACGAGAAATATATCTGTGTGTGTGAAAGAGAGATTTAAAAGACATTAGGCCAGGTGCAGTGGCTCACATTTCTAATCCCAGCACTTTGGGAGGTCGAGGTGGGTGTATCATCTGAGGTCAGGAGTTTGAGACCAGCCTGGACAATATGGTGAAACTCCATCTCTTCTAAAAATACAAAAAAGTAGCCAGGCACAGTGGCGGGCACCTGTAATCCCAGCTACTTGGGAGGCTGAGACAGGAGAATTGCTTGAACTCAGGAGGTGGAGGTTGCAGTGAGCCGAGATTGCACCATTGCACTTCACCCTGGGCAACAAGAGCAAAACTCCATCTCAAACAAAAATACATAAATAATAATAAAAATCAAGACATTATGTGTGCGTGTGCGTGTTTGTGTGCATATGTTTGATTTTCTTTTTAAATTTAGGAAGTATGTTGAACTATATACAAGGCATTGCACTAGATCCTAATGGAGTCTAAGGATACAAATACTAATAATATAAGGTCTGTATTTTGTAGGAATGTAAAGTTTGAAGTTACAAGTGGAGGGAACAGGCAGTTAAATAGATTATGAGAAGATTAAGATTCTGTGTAGGGCAGTAATGCTGTAATAAGCATGCAATAAAAGGGGTACTTGGAAATGAGCAGTTATTAGGTAAAACTTTAAGGAGAGTTTTAGGCATAAAGAATAGAAAAGAGAAGACAAAAGAAGTGAGAGAGAAGAGGTCAAGCATCTTCTTAATTTCTACTTTCCTGACTTGTCCAAGGAGGTATAATCAAGGGGGTTTGGATTACTATATCTGTAATTTGAGTTCTAAGCTCTTAGCAGTAAAATTTCTGACATTCACTCTCATCATGTCCTTTCTGAGGTCTTGGCAGACTTATCCCAGAGTTTTTCTGGGTCTGCTATGTGGTATAGGTATGACCTCTGAAGGCACTTAACTTAAAGTTTTCTACCTCATGACATTCATACCTGCTGCCCTGCTGGGGTTCCTGGGAGGTCCTCTGAGACCAGTTCAGCCACTGAATTGAGGAACCATCTCTTCTTTATTGTGAATAACTTTTAATGAATCTGGTCATCATCCTGGTGTTCTCCAAAGGAGCCAAGCACTAAGATGCTGCAATATACTTTGCCCATGGAGGTCATCATTTAGAAGGTGCTCTGTCATTATCTCTTTAACATTGCTTCTTCAAGTACTCTCCTTTTCGGAACTCTGGTTGAAAATATGGTAGACTTTTCTGCTTTATTCTTAAGGTCTCTTAAACTCTTTTTGATATTTTTCTTTTTTATATCATTAGCTGAATTCAGGATAGTTTCTTTGGATCTATCTTCTAGTTTACCAATTGTCTCTTCAACTGTATCTATTTTATTTAATCTGTTCATTGAGTTTTTTAATTTCTAAAACTTCTATTTGATTTTTTAAAAATATGCTTTTTTTAAATACTCTCATGTTCCTGGCTCAATTTTCAAGTTTCTTTTTAATTTCTTTATGGTTAGAAACATAATTATGTTATATTCTGGATCAAAAAATTCCAGTTATCTGAAGTTTTTGTGGTTGTTTTCTGCTTTCTCTTGCTTTGGTTGACTCTTTCATATGTTTTCATGGGTCCTTGATGTTTTGTGACCTTTTTTAGTGGGGGGTGATATTCTTTTTAACTTAGGAAATTTATTAGCATCTAGATTGAAGTAATGTTCCTCTGAAGAGAGTTGCATTTGCTTCTTTCAGTCATCTTCTGCACACAAACTCTTCAGCTAGGTTGTTTAAAATAAAATTCTCTGCTTTAAGATTTCTGAATTACATAGGTAGGTGAATTTGAACTTCAATGGTGTCAGCTCTCAAGATCTCTTCTGCATTTCTCTGAGGTTGAGAGAGGCAATTTTTTGTGCTATCTACTTCTGTGAAGTGGGCATATTTTTCATTTGTCCTAGGGCTGAGAGTATGTAGATCTTTGATGTTCCAGGAGTATCCTCCTATTTACTTTCCCACTTGGCACATATTTATCTCCTGTCCTTCACACCTGCTGCAGTTGTCATGGTGGAAACTCAGTGTCTTCAGGGCTCAGCACAAGTCCTAAAAGAAAAGCCGGCATTGGCACATGCTTGACTTTTGAGTTTCTGCTTTCACTTTACTTTTGATCTCTGAGGGTATTATTATTATTATTATTCTTTGCCAGCTCAGCAATGCAATTTTTTTCTTAATTCAAAATTTTAGTCATTTTTGTTGGCAGATTTTTCCAGAATATCTGGTCTATAATAGTGCCAGAAACAAAAGTTGACTCTAAGCTTTCCAGCAGCCAATGAGAAGAAGGATATCTAATCAATTGCATGGTCACAAGGGCCAGGAGAAAAATGACTCTCAGTTGCTTTGGAGGGATGCAACAAGCTTTGGGACTGAGGTCAGACTGGGATATTTCTCAGCAGCCATTCCAGCATGTACTGTAGTCTCTGCTATTGCCTGGATGGCACAATAGAGCCAAGCAGCTGTTTCACCAGGCTTCATAACCAACACCCTTTGAGACTGTCAAAGCAGGGTGGTATTTGAGAATGAAGAAGATACTGGAACACAAATTACTCTTTTCACTTTGTGTTATACATGTAAGATAGGTCACAAAGCCAGGTAGCTTTTCCAAGAGGCTTCCAAATTCTCATGCCTTCAGCTTTCTTAGGCATGCCCAGACAGATTGGAATCTTTTATAACCCAGGCACAGGAGGTAATTCTTCACTTAGGCAGCACAGAGTTGGCCTCTAAATGACATAGGTGGAATGAGTCTACTATAATGTAGTAAAACTGAGTCAGCATCTTTCACACCCTTTTTATGGCATAGTCCAACCACCGTAAAAACATGTCTGTAGATAAAATCTAGATAGTTGAAATCAAAGATCAAAATGTTTTGCAGTTAGAGGATACCTTCTGTAATGATTAACCATTATATATTTAATATCCTGTTCTAGTTATATTTTAGTTTGATTTGCTAGTAAAAGAGCTTGCAGAGCGAAAGAATACTTACTTGGTTACTTGGAAGTACTAAAATTAAAGAGATTAACACTTACTTACATTATAAAATGTAATTTAAGTCACCTTTCCCACAAAGCTTTGGGTGTAAGGCATCAAGATTTGCCTAATTTATTTTCTAAATACATCAAAAAATCTTAAGAGTTTTCAATGAAACTTGTCTAGAAGACATGTTTTCTAGAATAGTGAACAGATTACATGGTACATGGAATCCTAGATTTCTCTTTCAACTTAAAATGTGTGGAAATATTAATATAAAACCTATTTATAAGGCAGTGCTATGTGAATCATATTCTGAGAACAGCACTAAAAACATGGTTATCGAAAGTTTTAAACCTGGGAGAGTTGAGAGGAAGAGAAAATTTTCTATTATGAAATAAGAAAAGTTTAGTGAATTGGTCAGACCAATTACCAAGAAAGGATTTCTGGGAGGCTGGGGGAATAAACTTCAGTCAAAAGAGAAATGACTGACTCTCTTTTCTTGTATAGTGAAAAGAGAACTAACATTCTTAGAAGGCATTTTCTGTCATTTCTCAGAAATAATAAAAAGTACTATGAGGACTTCATGAAGTGAATTTGAAAGACTGAAATCGACCATCCCTTATTGGTCAGGACCCCTGCTGAAGAAATGCCTTTCATAGCAAATTGGTGATTCTGGCCACATTGTGAGTTTAGCAAAAACTCTTGCCTAATTCTGAAACTTCTGGGTTCAGTAAACTAACTAAATTAATACTCTCTGTGTTAATTTTTAACCCACCTATTGTTTTCTCTTTCATATAGCATATGTGATAATAGCAACTGTAAATGTATAGTTGCATCTTTGGTTTTAATGGTTTCCACAGTTGTTTTCTGGTTTCTAACCATGTTCCCCGCTCCTAGACAAGTTTTCTCCGATGGCATAGAGGCTGCATGGCAGAAAGAATATATAGATTTCAATGTGTGCTTTGTAAGCAGGAAATGACTGATTTTAGGTTCAGTATTTTTTTCCCCTCACTAATAAGAAACCCTGTTTTTTCAGCTAGAAGAGCTCTGTTCCTAAGCGCTAGAATCTAGTGTGAATATTCAAACAAGTGAATCCATCTAAATCTATAATTTTGTTAAAATTTTGAGAAAGCGTTTGAAGCTCTTTTCATTTCCTTTCTCATCTCAGTCAGTTGGAATTGAATTGGTCCCAATGATATTCTCACACTGGTTCCTCTCTGACCTTTTTTATGTGAATGTGGAAAACACGTAAAGAAATATTGGTCTATCCAAAGAAACTTTAGACAATGAAAGTAGTATAATTACTCACTTTGAAGGGTAGGAATGACATTGAGTTTGGAACCTAAGTGTTGACATTTTTTAAAGGGGCAGTAGAGGTGACTATTGATACTAAAAAGCCCTGGTCTGTTAGTTTCACTATTAAAAGGTAAGACAATTTTTTAAATTGATGAAGTAAAGTAATGTGAAATCCCTCAGTTTGAATTTTCATGCAAGTTTTGAAATTTCATTGGGTGGTAGTTTATTTTCCACATTATAAAATGTAATTTAAGTCACCTTTCCCACAAAGCTTTGGGTGTAAGGCATCAAGATTTGCCTAATTTATTTTCTATTTCAGCATTATATTCTCCAAAGTCATCACTTCACATTATGCACATGATTTTAAATTTCTCAGAAAATGTCAAAAGGCACCCATCACATAGACAACACAATATTCAAATGACCACTCATGCATTGGTTCAGGTGTCAATGATCTTTCAGTGCTGACTGATTGGTTTAAAGGTTTTAATAAATGAAAACTTACAAAGAACCCGTAAGATCCATCCCTTTTATTGGGTTGATCCTTCCCACATTGTGGAAATCTTTTCTTTAGGGCATGTAGTTTCATCAGGAGTCTAGAAGGCAGTCTGCAGTGATTGGGGGAAGCTATAGTTTTTGTCTGTTCATCATCATTTCCCATCCTTTTCCTTCTACTCCTGCCCCATTCCTAGTGGTCCAGATGGTGATGTCAATCACAATGACCTGTGCTCACTTCATCGGTGAGTATGTGGCCAAGCCTAGCTACTGGAGTGCCAAATGTTGATTCAGGAATATGCATGTGACCACAGAAAGATAAATTATTGTCTTCCCTGAGAGATTGTCATAGGGCTTCCAATGGGTGGGGGAAGTCTAATTCCACTGTGGTTGCTAGGCAGGGCAAATGTGCACCTGGGGCTGATTGAGGTCATTCTATCTGACACAAACACACAGAAAGAGCTTGCCTATAGTTTAGCAAGCAGAAATAAGCATAGCTGAAAGGTGGAGAAGAAAAGAGACAGAGCTCTGTGTGTATTGTTTACCTCTGGGTCCATCCATGTTTAAAGATGTATTTAGCTCTAGACTTCCCAATTACATAGTCACTGTAGTCCCCCTATCCTTAAGCCAGTTTGAGTTGAGTTTTTAACATGTCCAAGCAATAAGGATCTCAACTAATGCAGACTCTATTGCAGAACTTCTTGTGAGTCCTGACCGTAATTCTGCTAAGTTCTTTCTCTTGCTCTTTCACTTTTTCTTGTTTTTTCTTTAGTATGACCAACAACTGATAGATATTCTGAAGTTCTTATGCTAATATGAACAAATTCCCCAGAAGAGAAAGAGTGATTTCATACTGCAATTCAAACATAAATTCCCTGCTGAGAACCACTGAGGTGCTTGTAGTTACCCACGGCCTTGTGTAATAACTTTGGGCATAATGTTTTCATTTACAGTTACTGTTGTGTAGAATTGAGAGCACCCTGGGAGTTCACCTGTAGGACAATGTAAAGAGGAGCATATATTCTTTCAAGGCACTTGTAGCTGTCATTTCATTTTTTGAGAGTTATCAATGGAGGTATTGTTGCAAACAGCTGTACCATGAAGGCATTTAAGCCAGTTATTACTGCCTGTGGTGTCTGCACTCACAATGCTGCAAACACTGAAATGATGATTTACAGAGGTGAAAAATGTAAGGTTTGTAAGATCTAGCTGTATAACTGGCTTTGTCTCTTCATGATTGGACAGATTATTCTGTAATGATGAGTTTAAATCTGAGTGCTTGTAATTCTAATGAATTCAAAAGCTTTGGATAGAATACATCATAACAGATACTAATACATTAATTTAGACAGCAATATGGTAACACAAATGTTAGTTTTAATGTTTTTAATTACAGGTGCTCCTTGACTTATGATAAGGTTATATTTTGATAAACCCATTGTAAGTTGAAAATATCATAAATTGAGAATGCATTTAATACATTTAACCTATGGAGCATTATCGCTTAGCTTACTTAAATGTGCACAGAACACTTACGTTAGCCTATAGTTGGGCAAAATCATCTAACACAAAGCCTGTTTTATAATAAAGTGTTGAATATCGTAGTTTATTGAACACTGTACTGACAACAGAATGGTTGTATAGTTACTTGAAGTATGCTTTCTCAACATTGAAAAGTTGAAAAATTGTAAGTTGAACCATTGTTGAGGACTGTCTGTTTGTCCCAATAACATTATGTTAAACCTGTATTATGTAGAATACAATTTGAAGACCCAAAATATAGTGAAATAATTTCTAAATGTGAAATATCTTAGATGTCAATAAATTTGGTTGAATGGAGCTGAAACAATACATGTTGGAATTGGAAAAAATAATCCTAAGTTTTCTGGAAGAACTCTTTGATATATTGTCCAATAACTCTTTTCCTAACAATACAGTGACCATCTTTAATATGTTAAGGTCTATTTTCACATCCAATTCAGTGGACTAATCTCTGCTAAAGTTCCTTCTTTTCTCACCTTACTCAAATCACGTAACTCTTTACCTAGATCAAACTCTCTATTTGGCCAACATTGATCTAGGAATCAGTAATTAGGTTGTCCTTAGTGTGTCATGACTTATGATGGTAGATCATGTACCATTGCAACATCTTTTGATTCTTGTGCCAATTAAAAGCAATTCTCAGAATATTTGCCAAAGAGTAGCCAATAGAAAACTTCCCCATTAGTTTAGAAGTTAACAGAAGATATGGTCTTACCCAATGTGTGCACAGCATTTTCCAGATATGATTGTGTCATTTAATCCATCTAATTCTTTAACTTAAAAGAATTCTAAAGATTATAGATCTTCTAGGATGATTTTATAGGTTATCTAAGAAAATACTCTGATTTCACAGGTGCACTTAGGATGCTTTGGGTTGCATGTGACAGAAAATGGATTCCAAGTTCCTTAAGTAAAAATGGAAATGTGGAGGTTCACAACACTGAATGTTGCAGGTGATGAGATAGACTTTATCCAAGGCTCAGTCTCTGTGACTGGGCCTACGTTTACCTCTAGTTCTTGCTCCTGCTTCCTCCATGAGGGCTAAATTCTCAAAGTTCCCAGAATGGGGACGAGTAGCTCCTAACCACATGCTTCCTGGCACTTCTACTGGGAAAAGAGCCTGCCTCCTGATACCCAAGCAAAACTCCAGAAGTGAGTTCTCCTGGCCCCGGTTGGACTGACTTGGGTCATGTGTCACTCTTTCTTTTGAATTAATCTCTGTGATTAATGTGATCAGATTTACCGACTGGCTTAAGGCAGCCACTTCCAAACCTGGAGCTGAGGGCAGGATCAATTCCATGCTGACTGCATTGCAAAAGACATTCAGGTTGCGGTTTATGGTAATAGATGCTGGGGAGGCAACAGCAAATGCTAAGACAATGAAATCTGAGAATCGGAGTGCCTTGGCCCTATCACACAGAAAGAAGCAAAGCCTCATCTAGAACCTAATTCAACATTATTGTTGTCTGTCAATAAAGGACCATGAACTACTATTAATACACAAATTCATGCTGTCAGCACTGTGTGATTGTAGAGGAGTGGAGATGATGGGGCTACCCAGGGCAGTCTTGATCAATGTGTGGTCTGATATTGACTCTAAAAGACACCTGACATGTCTGATAAAAATGCAGATTCCTGGGCCCCATTCTGGATTTGCTGAAGTAGAATCCACGGGGGTGGGGCCCAGGAATTTGCATTTTAAGTTTGTTTCCTAGACAGGTGTCTTCCTGCAGATTAACATTTGAGAGCCCCTGTTATGTGACCCATAAATTGTTATGGTTAACAAACATTTTAAAACTTTTTACCATGTCTGCATCCGGGAGTGTATTTGGAAATATTTTCTATAAAATTTCTTTATATTGACTTTCCAGTTAAGACTGTAACTACTTCTAACCTATAATCTGGTCATCACCTCTGTTAAGAGGATTATGAGGTCTTGCTGAATTCATTGGGTGAGCAGAAAAATCTGCAGAAGACTGATGGGCAAAGTTGAAAAGTACCTTTGTTCTGCACTCTAAAGGATTATCACCAAGTGTACACATGGTGAAGTTAGTACACGTGGGGAGAACATAAATATATTTGCTATGACAAATGGCATCAAATAAAGCATGCTATTACCCATGTATATATATTATTTACCTTTCAGAACTCTTAAATTGTTTTTCAAAGATGATTGGTATGTTAAGAGTTTGCTCAATCTACAGTACTTGGATAGTAAAAGCAGGATGTTGACAGCAGTTATTGAAAATCATTTCCATGCTGACTGTGGCTTATAATAAGAAATACAACATTCACTGTGTTGCTTTGTCTGATCCTTGTTTTTGTCAGACAGCACAAATCTCGAGACAAATTTTCCACCTGCCTCCTAGAAACAACCTAGAGGGTACTTGTCTCCCATGTAGCTCCCTGTGAAAGTCCAAGATGGCTTTTGTTGTCTTGTTAGCAGCATTTCTTGGAGACTGATGGGGTTGGGGAGGGGTGATTGTCAATTTTGCTTTTAGATAGCAAACAGTGTTTGTGGAAGAACAGTGAAATTAAGATTACTACCAGAGTAAATCTGATGTTTTTCCATTGCATTTCTTGCAATGCTATAGGATTTATGAGATGTATTATTGAACCATTGTCTACTTAGGGAGTTGAATTAATTTTTTATGTGCTGCCTGAGGAGAAAATAGTGTAAACAGAGTGGTAAGACAAAATTTTACATACAACAGTGATTTGAAATAAAGTATCAGTAGAATATAATCCAAAATAATGATAATTACTGAGTTTTCACAAATCCTAAGTACTCAGTATTGCTGAGTGTGTTAAAATATGTTCTAAGCAATTTACAGGTAGTAATTTATGTAATCCCTAGAACTATCTGAGGAGGTAGATTTTGCTATTAAAATCAGTTTACATATGAGGAAACTGAGGCACAAAGCGGTTAATACATTTACCTAAGTTCCCACACCTAGTAGGTAAAGGAGTTGGAGTTTGAAACCAGGCAGACTATATCCAGATCCATACTCTTAACCACCAAACTATAGAGTTGGTTATGCATGATTGTAATGTGTCATAATAAATCAGGAATTATATGAAAATTTCCCAATATCTTTTTTCAATAAGTTCTGTAGAGCAAAGGAGATAGTGTAAATACACTACTAAATAGTATATGGCAGTATAAAGATTTTATGACTATGACTTGAAGCCAGGCTCAATTGCTGATAAATAATGGGATTTGGTTCAGCAGGCTTCTGGCATGCCATAACAAGGTCTAGGTAGATCTGAGCCATATCGGTCACCATTCTCTATAGTGACAATGTTCATCTGCCAGTAGCTCAAGAGGCCCTTTGAGTTGGTTTCACAAACACTAAATACTTGGGACCCTTGGGCATCTAGACTGGTGCCCTTTAAGTTTCACCACTATTTAAATAAAATCAAGAAAATACATTTTTTATCAAGAGCCCAAGTCTTGCTGTAAGGGACCTGGTCCCTCAGAAGCATCTCCTTAGGGTTGTAAAGAGCACATTGTTGGAATATGAATTCTTCTGATTAAAGGAAACTCAAATCTAAAAAAATAAAAAACAAAAAAAGTAGTGCACATGGATGTGTTTAAATCATGCAGAGTTTTCGTCTGATTATCTGAGACCAGTGTAGCCAATTTGCATTGCAAGTTGATGGATGAGGATTAGGGATTCATATATGGTGACTGATATGGTTTGGCTGTGTCCCCACCCAAATCCATTGTCAAATTGTAATCCTCAGTGTTGGAGGTGGGGCCTGGTCGGAGGTGATTGGCTCATAGGGGTGGTTTCTAATGGTTTAGCACCATCCCACTAGTGCTGTCTTGTGACAGAGTTCTCACGAGATCTGTTTCTTTGAAAGTGTGTAGCACCTCCCCCTTCACACACATTCTCTCTCTCCTGCAGGCAATGTGAAGAATTGCCTGTTTCCCCTTTGCGTTCCACCATGATTGTTAAGTTTCCTGAGGCCTCCCTGGAAGAAGAAGCCTGTAGAGCCTGCGGAACCATGAGCTGATTAAACCTCTTTTCTTCATAAATTACCCAGTCTCAGGTAGTTCCTTATAGCAATTTGAGAACAGACTAATATAGTAATGAAATTACATATGATCACCCCAGAACTACATAAGCCTCTGGCTGGCTTTCCTAGTGCTTTTTCTAGCCAAAGGGCAGATGCTTTGTGATGACAGCAATGCAGTGTGGTTATGAGTGCTTGAAGTTGATGTTGCCTCTCAAGTACATTTTTAATGACAGTGATGAAAATGACAAGCTCAGAATTCATCCTTCATGGCAAATAATTACCTGTACTTTTTGTACATTTCCTTTCTGTCTTTGTTCTTTTACAGATGGAATTTTGTATGTTTGTAATTTTGCTGTATATATAATTTTGGATCCTGTTTTTTACTTAACATTTCCCATGCTGCTATAATTTTTATAATTGTTGTTATCTTAATGGCTACCCAATAAACCAATGAGTTGATTATCATATTTTATGAAAGTATTTTATAATTGCTAAGCTTTTAGATTTTTCTACTCATTTGCCATAATAAACAACAGTATGTAGCTGGGTTTGGCACATGTACCAAATCCTGCCCACAACTTATTTTTTTTTTTTCTATTTTTTTAAAGTTTTCTTTTGAGATGGAATTTCTTTCCTGTTGCCCAGGCTGGAGTGAAATGGTGTGATCTTGGCTCACTGCAACCTCGCCAGCCTCTGACTCCTGGGATCAAGTGATTCTCCTGTCTCAGCCTCCCGAGTAGCTGGGATTACAGGCACGTGCCACCATGCTCAGCTGATTTTGCATTTTTAGTAGAGATGGGGTTTCTCCATGTTGGTCAGGCTGGTCTCAAGCTCCCAACCTCAGGTGATCCACCTGCCTCGGCCTCCCAAAGTGCTGGGATTATAGGCATGAGCTGCTGTGCCCAGCCCACGACTTATTTTTGTAAATAAAATTTCAATGGAATACATTCACACACACTTATTTACGTATGGTCTATGCTGCTTTCACATTACAACAGCAGAGCTGAGTGGGTAAAACAGAAACCATACGGCCCACAAAGTCTAAAATATTTATTATTTGGCCTTTTACAGAAAATGTTTGCCCACTCCAAATTATTCACTTAGAACCCAAATAGATTTTGGATAATTTTGTTAAGATAAATTCTGATAATAGGGGTTACTTGGCCCAAGTATGGTCTCAAAGTCTATTTCCCAGTTGTTTTCTAATACTGTTATATTGATTTATAATGCTACCAGCAACCTATACCTGCGCAACTTTCATCCAACTGTACCATAAGTGGGTTTCATCACTTTTTCTTACTTTAATGACTATTAATAGTATATCATTGGTGTTTTTGTTTTCTTCAGTACAAAAAAGATATCTCTCTATAAATTGATTAGTTGTTTTCTCTTGTATAAAATGTCTGTTCATGTTTCTTATATGCTAACCTACAAGAGTCTTGTTGCTTCACTGGTTAATTTGTGTGAGCTTATGGATGATTTTCTGACTTACATTGAAAGAACCAGCAATAAGATATGTGGTCGATGGCTTACTGTGCACAGATATGCATAAATCACGCAAGCATTATGTGATTCATTAAAGCAGATAGAGAAGTCAGGCTTATAATAATTATGAATGCCACCTTTTAAAGCTAGAATAACTGTGTTACTGATGTAAATAATACCAGTAGTTCCTTTATTACTCTCTAAATCTGTAAGCTGAACTCCTGCAAGGAAAATATGTCTTCTTTATGTAATGAAAATATTTGCTTATGTAGTATTAAATTTCTCATTTGTGTGTGACTCATTAAAGTAGACAACTAACTCAGCTCTAGTCCTAAATAAAAGAACCTTGTTACAAAAATCCTTTTTTTTTTTCAAGATGCAAAATGTTGATAAACTTGAGTCTCTCCCACTCTGTCTGCAAAAATTAAAAAGGGCTACAACAAATTTATAGACTGGAAATTTGTGACCAAATACAGGACAGGATTCTTAGACTACAAGGAAGACAGCTTCAGAGAGAGGAACAAGGAGAGTTTATTTATACTTGTTTATACCCCTAAGAAGGGCTTTTTTGTACATATTTGTTGGTAATATTTTGAAGATGTGAAGTCAATGCACTTTAATCCGCTTTGATATCATGCTCCCTTCCAGCCTTCCACCTCTGAGGCTGAGCCATGTGGCCTGTTGCCCCGGGGGACAGTAGGACAGTTCTGCCTCCAACAAAGGTAAGATGGATCAGCTTTATTCACAAAGCTGAATTTCTGGAGCACGCAGCAAGATCATGATTTTGAAAGCCAGGCTTTGGGAGAAGGAAACGTGTTTTCTAAGTTTCTTTAGCTTCCAAGAATATAAAGTGTTGGCTAATTACTGTATACAAATGTAGTTGGAACTCAGAGTTTAGAGATATGGAGAAATTAGAAGTATTTCCCTTTCCCTCTGAGATACAGAACAGCAAAATGAAAGGAAGACAAAGGGCAACGATATTGGGCGTTATGGGGTAGGGTGCAACTCGGCCATTTGCAGCATGTAGTAGAAGAAATAGTGCCACAGTGATTGAAGAACGGTGTGGCACAGGCCGAGCTCCTTGCTCCCAGGCCTGCAGGGGCATGCAGGGCTTCCAGCTGTTCTTTGATGCTTTGGAGAGAGACAAAGACAGCCTAAGCAGAAGACAAATGGGGACTTTAGTGTCCAAAGGCCATGGTTAGGACCACGAAACTCAGTCTTGCATGTCAGCTTGATGCCAGATGATCAGATGGCACTCATTGCCCCTCTGTGTTCATCAGTCCGGAGAGCTGATCAAACTATCAGATGGACAGAGGACTGGGAGGATCCCAGAGACTTGCTGCGCTCAGTCCACCCAGACCACCTCTTGATGTTAGCCAAGTGCTGCAGCTCAGAGCACAGGCTCAGAAGTCAGACTGCCCATGTTTGAAAGCCGGTTTCAACATGCTTCAGCTGCCTCACTTTGGTCAAGTTACTCATTTTCCTCATTTCTCAAGTCAATATAGGGTTGTCATGACAGTTTAAGATAATTTTTATAAAATGCTTAAAAGATGCCTCACACACATTAACCCCCTAATACTCTCATTGATGTTGTTTGTCACTGGGGGCATTGACTTGAAAGAGACTGACTCACCAAAAGAGACTGCTAAAGCTAAAAGAGTGATAACATCTGTCACAATGAAGTTGATTTCACCCTGCTCAGTGGAAGATTAGATTAGTTATAGGAAAATAAAGTGATCACATTTTCTTTATTCACCCGAGTGCAGTGCTTGTGATGGTGTGACTTCTGCACAAAACAGGGCCAGGGACCCTCCCTACATCCCTTGTCCACCCTCCCTACATCCCTTGAGCCCCTCTAGCCACTGTCTCTTCTTGACTCCCTAGGCAAGCTTTCATAGTCGTGCTCAGTCAAAATCTCCATTTCCTCTCCTCCTCCCTGGCTCCCGCACTTCTCCACACTGCACCTGCTATCTGCCTTGTTACCCACCTAACCTGCGCTCCCGGGCTCTGCCACTGTCCTCATCAATTTTCTAGTCTTTTCTGTCTTCCTGTTGTGGCCACTCTTCTTTTCTCCTTGGGCTCTGTGACGTGGCTCTGTTTCTGCTCTTCTGTCCTGGGTGCTCCTTTTAGTCTCTTGCAGCCCTTCTCTTCCTTCTAGGTCCTTGAAATGTTGTTGTCTTCACAGTTCTTGGTTCTTGGTTCTCTATATTTTCCTTCTACCTCAACTCATGATATCAGCTGCTACCTGTGAAGGTAAACATATCTGAATCTTAAGTCCAGATGTTGTTTTGCAGTGTAAATACCATATATTTGTTTATGAAATGTATCTTCTTCTTGGGCTTCCCATGCGTTCCTCAGAGTCAACATATCCCCAGCTGAACTCACCTTCTTCATCCTCTACTCCCATTTCCAAAGTGCCTCAGCTGTGTGGCAAATGACACCCAAATCAAACCCAAAGAGTGATCCAGAACACCCACTTCTCCTCCACCACCAGCTACCTGGTCAGCCACCAAGTTCTGGACCCTGCCTCTTGAATACCTTTCCTATCAGCACCCTTCTCTGCAGATCCTCTGCCTCTGACTGCTTTTAAGCACTCATTGATTCTTGCCCGGATTACTGCAAAACCCTCTGTCATAGATGTCCTGAGTTGGGCCAACCTCCATTCCCCCGTCAAAGAGATCTTAAAGAAAACAAAACAAAATGTAAACCAGAACTTCTCAGCTTCTTATTTAAATTGTTTTAATGGTTCCTTATGCCCTCCAGCCATGGGTTCTAATCGGAGGTCTGAGTTTATAGAAAAAGCTCTTGCTGGGGCCAGTGCTTCGCCTGTGACTCTTGCCCATCGCTACACCAGTCTTGTGCCTCAGTGCTAACCTCCAACTCAGATGTATGCTATTTTACACGTCTGGCTCTGTGCACACATTCACCCATGTTCTTAGAATGCTTTCTCCTAGCTAACCCCCATATATCTTTCAAAATTCAGATCAGTATCTCTGTAGGAAGATCTTTTGAACCACCCTTGGGTCAACACCTGTCCCTCTCCCAAATACCTCCATTAGTTGGCTCTCCAGTGTTCTCCAAGATGAACTGTAATCTCCTTGAGGGCAGAGATTCCGAACTATTTCTTCAGTGCCTGGCAACTGATAGAGAGCTAGCATTTATTGAATGAATGAAGAATGAATAGGAATGAACATGGCTCAATGCAGATGAATGAGTCTCTGAAAAATCCAGTTATACGACCTAGAAGACTGATGAGCCTTCACACTTCATGATGGGTGATTAGCAGTAGCTTAGATAGCAGTATAGCTGAATGCCAATGCAGCTGGCTTAGGTAAACTTTTTTTATCTTCAGTGATGTTATGTTTTTTATATAAACCTTTTTCTAAATAAGCAGAAGCAGAAACCCTCTCCAATGTTCCAGTAAATTTAATCTTCATAGATAAATACTTTCTAGTAATTAGCTGTTTCCTCTGCTATTATTAAGTGAATATATAATCATCCTGCATGAATTACCGACTATGAAAACTGACTTTACATAAATAAAGTATTGTGCAACCAGTACTAATTATATAAGTTAATCTAAAAATCTCAGATCAGTAGGATGTAGTCTGGACACATTAAAGAAGTGTTTTTGTATCCATTGTTTGGGACATTTGGCTGCCCCATAATTTTATATACCCTTTTCATTTTTCTCAAGCTCCAGGGATACAGCCTGATTTCATCTTTGGAAGTTGACACTTTATTTTTTACCTCCTGAGTTTTTTTTGTCCTGTTGGCCAGGAGATCGAACATTTTTTTTCCTCAATAGACTCCTTCCTTGATAGCCCAATAAATAAGTAGAGAAATCTTGCTCTTTTAAAACTTTACAGTCTTTCTTAAATGGTTTTCTAGGTTTTTTTTTTTTTTTTTTTTTTTTTTGTCTGGGAAATCATCTGACAAGAAATTTGGTGCCCTTAAATCTGTTTTTTAGCCTTCCTTTTGGATAGGGATCTCCAGGTTGCCCTCTGAGGTTTCAGAAATAAAAGTAAATTTTCTCATTGAGCTTTCCCCCAAATTTCTTCCCAAGACAGGCTGTGAAAAATACTTTCTTCACCTTTATATATATAAAAAAATCTCTTTAACTTCATGACTTGGAAGTTTAGCCCTCAAATATGGTTCAGTTCTCTCTTTTATTTAATTTTTAAGAAAATGTATTTTCTGGGTAGAATCAAATTGTTTTTCAACCAAGGGAGCTACTGCCTAATTCCTTAGAATGCTGTAGAACTGTTGAGGTGTTTTACTTGTCCGAGAACTAATGGTTGCCTTTAGCATTTAAGAAGTGGACACCAGGATGATAAAACTCCCGCAGTGCAGGGCATTGTCTTACACAAAGGAAGGGTCCAGCCCAAAATACCAACGGGCCCTTGTTGAAAAACAGTGGAGACACAGCTGGTTCTGCTTTTAGGTGAGCTGATTCTTTATCTACTGCCTTTGGATTAATATCTGGCTCTAATTCCACTCAAAGTTGTAAAACACTGGTATGTTTTGTGAGTTGCAAATATTCTCTTCAAAATTTGTGTCTTGTTTTACCATTCTATTTATGGTATATTTTGATTAACAGACATTCTTAACATTAATTTAGTTGACTTTGTCAATTACTTTTTCTCAACAGTTTCATGTAAGAAAGTCTCTATCATAATGTAGCAATAATCCCTTCTACATTCTGCTAAAAGGTTTAGAAATTAGCCTTTTGAATTTAAGTCTTAAATACAATGAGAATTGATTTTTGTGAATGATCTGAGTAAGAAATCCAAATTTCATTTTTTTCTTATAGAGATAACCAATTATTCAAGCACACTTTTTTTCCCCCAGTTGTTTACAGTATCATCTCTGTCAAATATGAAGTTTCCACACATGTGATATGCTTCTGGGATCTGTTTTTCCTTTCACTGGTCAGTTTGTCTATCTGTGTGCTAGTGTCACACTGCCTTTATTTTATAGCTTTATACATCTGGATACCTGGTAAGGCAAGTACCCCTTATGTTATTCTTCTTTAGAAATGTCTAATCTAATTTTTTTTTTTTTTTCTTTTTGAGATGGAGTCTCACCTTGTCGCCCAGTCTGGAGTGCAGTGGCATGATCTAGATTCACTGCAACCTCTGCCTCCTGAGTTCAAGCGATTCTTGTGCCTCAGCCTCCTGAGTAGCTGGGATTACAGGTGTGCACCACCAGGTCTGGCTAATTTTTGTATTTTTGGTAGAGATGGGGTTTCAACATATTGGCCAGGCTGGTCTCAAACTCCTGACCTCAAGTGATCCACCTGCCTCGGCCTCCCAAAGTGCTGGGATTTCAGGCATGAGCCATCATGCCTGGCCTGGAAATGTCTAATCTATTGTTGGCCCTTTGTTCTTCCATATAATATTAGAATGAGCTTGTAAAATTCATAGAAAAATTTGTTTCAGATTTCATTAGTATTGAGTTTGAAAATAATTAATGTATTTACAATATTGAGGCTTCCTGTTCATGAATATGGTATATGTCTCCGTATATGTCTCTCATTCTAGCCATAGTTGTAGTGAACAATCCCAGGCAGACTTCAACCAGCTTCACACATGTGCAGACTACCTGCCTGCCTTATCTCAAAATCATGTTATATCTTTTGCTTCTTTGACTGGATCTTCTTTATTTAAGATGTCTGTGGAAAACCACTCAGCGCATACAAGGGCACATCCTGGAGGATAGGATAATCAATACCCTGCTTAGCAACCCTTGATCATTAGAGAATGGGAATTAATAGATAAATGCAACTGCCTTTATTCACAATGAAGGGAGGGGTCTGAGACACTCTTCATAAAGTTTCTCAGATGAATCCGTGGTAACAAACATCGGTTGCCTGCAGCAATGACCAGCTCAGTAATGTGTCCTTGCATTGGCTCTCTCTTCTTCCCTGTTTAACTTCTTTCAGCCCTCATTCCTTCCCATAAGATCAGACTCTCAATAAATGACCTTTACAAAAGGGCTTTTCTCAGATTTTACCTTTGGGAGATGGAGAGACCCAGGCTAAGTCAGATCTCTTTTAATTATGTTTTCTTTATTGGCTTTAAATATAGAGAAATAATTTTCTGTATATATCACTGAGATATATCTTCTGTCAGACTCATTTTTATTGCTATTTCATATAGTTATATTTTCAAAATGTTTTCCATTACTTGCTGGTGTAATTACACATCCTGATCTTATAGCTGGCCTCTTGGCTAAACTCTTGTCATTTCTTTAAATTTTTTTTTTTTTTTTTTTTTTTTTTTTTTTTTTTTTTTGAGATAGTTCCTTGCTGTGTCACCCAGGCTAAAGTGCAGTGGTGTGATCTTGGCTCACTGTAGCTTCAATCTCCTGGGCTCAAGTGATCTGCCTGCCTCAGTCGCCTGAAGAGCTGAGACTACAGGTGCATGCCACCACATCTGGTTAATTTTTGTATTTTTTGTAGAGACAGGGTTTTACTAAGACAGTAATTTTGTATTTTTTGTAGAGACAAGGTTTTACTATGTTTCCCAGGCTAGTCTCAAACTCCTGGGCTCAAGTAACTTGCCTACCTTGGCCTCCCTAAGTGCTGGGATTACAAGCATGAGTCACAGCACCCCGAGAAACTCTCTCATTTCTAATTAAATTTATCTGTAGATCTTCTTGGGAATTTAATCTAAACAACCACATTTTCTGTAAATAATATTTTTCTTTAGCCTTTATAATCATTATATCTTTTAACTCTTTGTCTTATTTATTTGGCTACAATATTGACTAGGAGTGGTAAAAACTGACATCCATGTCTTATTCTTGATTCTTGAAGGCTCCTATCACTTTAGATATTAAAGAATGTTTTCTTTAGGACTTTGATAGGTATTCTATTTTAGACTGTATACATTCACTTCTTTTTGCATCTTGAAATTTTTTAAAACTATGATTTAATATTAATTTATATCTAAAACTTTTTCTATTTCTATTAATATGATCTTAATTTGTTTAATATGCTAATAATATTTATATATTTTGTTAATTTAAATGGTTCCTGTTTTTCTGGAATTAATCTAGCCTGGTCATGGTATATTATTGTATTTATATAATCACTGGGAGTAATTTGCTGTTATTTTGTATAGGACAATCGCATTTATATTCATGAAAGAAACTGGCTTGTAGTTTTCTTTCTCTTTTTCTTACTGTTCTTGTGTGATTTTGGTAGCAATGCTACATTGGCTTCATAAAATAAGTTGGTTAGTAGTTTCTCTATAGTTGAAAGATACTATATGAAAGTGGAAAGATCTTGAAAATTTGGTAGACTTTGATTGTAAAAGTATTTGGGCTCAATGTTTTCTTTGTTGGAAGACTTTTTAAAACAACTGATTCAATTTCTTTAATTGTTAGAGAAGTTTGGGGGCATTGTACATTTCCTTGAATACATTTTGTTAAAAAATATTCTCTAGAAATTTATTCATTTTCATCAAAGTTATCCAATTTATTGGTACAAATATTTCTTTATTCTCTTGGAACTTTTGTTATGTCCCCATTTTCATTCTTAATTATTTTTGTGCTTTTTCATTTTTTCTTTATACTTGTGTTGGAACGTTCTTTGTTAGTTTTTGTAAAGACCAACTTTAGGCTTTGTTGATACATTCTGTTTGTTTCTAAAATACTTTTATTGAGTCATTCTTTTCTACTTTTGACCTCTTCCTTATATTTTCTTTGGATTTCTTATCTTTTTTCCCTTAATTTAAAAATTTGGGCATGTAACTCATTAATCTTTAGCTGTTACACTTTTCTAATGTAATTTGAAGCTATAATTATTTTTCAACATACCATTTCTACCATGTTCCACAAGGTTTAACATGTATTTTTTCATTATTTTTCAATTCCAAGTATTTTTAAATCTCTATTCTGATTTTATCTTTGACATCTTAGTTATTTAGTAGTGTGTTTTACATTTGCCAATATAGGCTACGTTTCTTTGTATTTTGTTCGTTACATGTAATCAATTTGCAGTGATGTAAGAGAAAAAACTTATAATGTAAGCCAATTCTTTGAAAATTTTGAGACTTTATAGTCAGTTATACAGTTAATTTTTTTTTCCCGTGAGAGACCAGAGTTTTATTATTACTCAAATCAGTCCTATACAATTATTTTTTACATGTGTTCATGTGTATTTGAGAAGAACACTTATTTTCTAACTTCGGCATTCAGGGTTGGTTAATTGTGTTGTACAGTCTTTTATATCTTAATTTTTTTTTTTGCTTGACCCATTAATAATTGAAATAAGTGTACTGAAATTTCCCTCTTGATAGCATTGTCAATTTCACTCTGTAATTCTATTAAATTTTACTTTATGTCTTTTGAGACTACATTATTAGATGCATACAGATTTATAATTATGATCTTAAGTGAATTAAAACTTTTTATGATTATATGTAATCATATAGTGACATTCTCTATCCCTAATAATGCTTTTTATCGTAATGTCTGTTTTTCCTAATAATTACTTAAGTGTGTGTTAGTTTAGAATTTAAATGATATATCATTTTCTTCTCATATTTACAAATTTTTTAGGTCATTAAGTTTTTGGTATTTTTTTCCATGCAAGCAAGCAATCTCTGACTTTTAACTGCCATGTTAAATTTATTTATGTTAAATTTATTTATATTCAGTATTGTTAAGGACATATTTTGACATGCTAATTTTCTTTAAGTTTTAAAAATTTCCTGCTTTTAAATTATTTCTTGATTGTTAAATCATCATTAACTGAGTTTTGTTTGAAAATTAAGCACTTCATTTCATTATTTTAGTAATTACCTCCAAAATATTATCATGCTTAATAAATTAATCATTTTTAAAGACAGTACTAGAATCTTAGAAACATTTAACTCATATTATCCCATTGCAACTTAGTGCCATTTTATCAAAATTTTGAGTTTGTCTTTTTTAAAAGCCCATAAACTTGTAACATTATTTTATAGAGACAATATTTATTTATATTTATTCATATGCCAATTTTTTGCTTCCAAGTACTTTTTAAAAATCTCAGATCAGCTGGGCGTGTTGGCTCACGCCTGTAATCCCAGCAGTTTGGGAGGCTAAGGGAGGGTGAATCAAGTCAGGAGTTTAAGACCAGCCTGGCCAAAGTGATGAAACCTCGTCACTACTAAAAACACAAAAATTAGCCAGATGTGTTGGCAGGTACCTGTAATCCCAGCTACTCGGGAGGCAGAGGCAGGAGAAGCATTTGAGCCCAGGAAGTGGAGTTTGCAGTGAGCCAAGATCGCGCCACTGCACTCCAGCCTGGGTGACAGAGCGAGACTCCATTTCAAAAAAAAAAAAAAATATATCAGATCATCCTTTTGGTGTCATTTTTCTTTTTCTTGTTAAAAATAAAGTTTATTGTGTATACCTGAGGTTTACAACATTATATTTTAAAATTTAAAATCTTTTAAAATGGTATATATGTCGACAGTAAAATGATTACCATAGTGAAGCAAATGACCATATCTATTATCTTACATAGTAACTTTTCCTAGTTTACAAGAATAGCTAATGTCTACTTTTTTTTTTTTTTTTTTTTTTTTGAGGCGGAGTCTCACTCTGTCACCCAGGCTGGAGTGAGTGGCGCCATCTGGGCTCACTGCAAGCTCCGCCTCCTGGGTTCCCGCCATTCTCCTGCCTCAGCCTCCCGAGTAGCTGGGACTACAGGCGCCCGCCACCTCGCCCGGCTAGTTTTTTGTCTTTTTAGTAGAGACGGGGTTTCACCGGGTTAGCCAGGATGGTCTCGATCTCCTGACCTCGTGATCCGCCCGTCTCGGCCTCCCACAGTGCTGGGATTACAGGCGTGAGCCACCGCGCCCGGCCGTTTATCATATATATCTGCTACTTTGTATCCTTTGATCTACGTCTCCTCATTTCCTCCTGTGTCCTTCACTCCTGGTAACCATGGTATCGTGGTATCGTTCTCTATCTCTATATATTTGACCTTTTTCTTTTGTTTTATGGTTCCACATGTAAGTGACATCATGTAGTTTATATTTCTGTGCCTGACTTATGTCACATGGTGTAGTGTCCTCCAGGTGCCTCCGTGTTGTGGCAAATGGCAGGATCTTCTTTTTTAAGGCTGAATAATATTCCATTGTAAATATATCCCCCTTTATCCATTCATTTGTCCAGGGATGCTAAGGTTATTTCCGTATCTTGGCTATTGTGAATAATGCTGCAGTGAACATGGATGGGAGTGCAGGCATCTTTCTGATAGGGTGATTTTATCTCCTTTGGGTATAGATTGAGAAGAGGGGTTGCTAGGTCATATGCTAGTACTATTTTAATTTCTTTAGGAACTCCATACTGTTTTCCATAATGGCTGCACCAATCTCCATTTTTCACCACCTTTGTAATAGGGGTCCCTTTTCTCCACACCCTCAGCAACACTTATCTCTTATCTTTTTGATAATAGCCATCCTAATGGGTGTGAGGTGACATCTCAATGTGGTTTTGATTTGTATTCCCTGATGATTAGTGAGGTTGAGTCCTTTTTGTGTACTTGTTTGGCCATTTTTATGTCCTCTATGGAGAAATGTCTACTTAGGTTTCACTTTTCTTTTTTTGAATGACTGCTTTTCATGTTTATTTTAGCATAAATCTGTTTGTGGTAAAAATCTCTCCCCTTAAAAAATCTGAAATATTTTCATTTCACCTATTATACTTAAAAATCCCTTTAATGTACAACTCATACACGGTAAGATGTACAAATCTTAAGTATACAGCTAAGTGAATTTTACATATAAAAATATATACACACTTTCACACACACACACACATGCACACACTCATTTAACCACCATCCAGATTAATATATAAAGCATTTCCAGCCCCCTAGTAGGCTTCCTTTGCTGCCTCTCAGATAATACCCTCCAAAAATACTGTTTTGATTTCCATCTCCATATATTAGTTTAACAGCTTCACATGAATGGAATTGTACACATATACCCTTTTCCGTATAGCCTCTTTAGACAACACTATCTCTTTGCAATTCATTCTTGTTGTTGCATGTAGCAGTAGTTCATCCTTTTACATTGTTGTGCAATATTGCATCATATGACTATTCCATAATTTATTTATTTATTCTCTTGGTGATGGGTTTTGACTATTATGATGAAGCTGATAAGAACTTTCCTGGATATATCTTTTAGAGCAGGAGTCCCCAACCCCAGGGCCATGGACTGGAAGCAGTCCGTGGCCTGTTAGGATCTGGGCTGCACAGCAGGAGGTGAGTGGCGGGAGAGTGAGTGAAGCTTCATCTGTATTTACAGCTGCTCCCCATCAGTTGCATGATGACTGAGCTCCGCCTCCTGTCAGATGAGCAGCGGCATTAGATTCTCATAGGAGCGTGAACCCTACTGTGAACTGTGCATGTGAGGGATCTGGGCTGCACGCTCCTTATGAGAATCTAACGCCTGATGATCTGTCACTGTCACTCATCACCCCAGATGGGACCATGTAGTTGCAGGGAAACCAACTCAAGGCTCCCACTGATTCTACATTATGATGAGTTGTAGGATTATTTCATTATATATTACAATGTAATCATAATAGAAATGAAGTGAACAATACATTTAATGCCCTTGAATCATCCGATACCACCCCCTCACCCTGGTCAGTGGAAAAGCTGTTTTTCATAAAACTCGTCCCTCATGCCAAAAAGGTTGGGGACTTCTGTTGTAGAGGACATCAGCCCTCATTCCATTTGGGTATACATTTGGGAGTGAAATTGCTGGTTCGTCTTAAAAACATGTATGTGTGTCTTTCTCTCTTTATATGTGTGTGTGTGTGTCTACATACACACATATGTATATGTATGTTTAGTTTTAGTAGTTAGTACTGCCAAATAGTACTTCAAAGTGGTTATACTAATTTATATTTATAGCAGCAATAAGTAAGAGTTTAAGTTGCCTTCTCATTCTTGCCAATATGTGTCATTGTCTGTTTTTCTGATTGGGCATTCTAATAGGGGCATAGGGGAATCCTTGTAAATTTGCATTCCCCTGATAACTAAGAATTGTTGAGTATCTTTTTTTTTCTTTTTTGAAATGGAGTCTTGTTCTGTCTCCCAGCCTGGAGTGCAGTGGTGCAGTCTCAGCTCACTGCAACCTCTGCCTCCTGGGTTCAAGCAGTTCTCCTGCCTCAGCCTCCTAAGTAGCTGGAATTACAGATACCCACCTCCATGCCTAGTAATTTTCTAATTTTTAATATTTTTATTATTTATTTTAATGTTTTTTATTTTTTATTTAATTTTTAAAAATTTTTAGCAGAGATGTTTAGCAGAGGCGGAGTTTTGCCATGTTGGCCAGGCCAGGCTGCTCTTGAACTCCTTACCTCAAGTGATCTACCTGCCTCGGCCTCCCAAAGTGTTGGGATTACAGGCGTGAGCCACTGCACCTATCTTTTTGTATTCTTAATGATCATTTTATATTCTTTTTAGTGAATTGCCTGTTCACATTTTTGCTCATTTTAAATTGGATTGTTTGTTTTTTATTATAGACTTACAGAATCACAAAGAATTACTTTCTTATTAAAATGTAAATTTTTAGGGTACACAATTCTAGAGTGAATTTTTTTCTCTCCTTGCATATTGATGATCTTAAGCCTTTGCCTTCTGGCTTTCACTTTTTCGTAATGAGAAGTTAATTGTAAATCTAACTGCCATTGCTACATGAGTAATCAGCATTTTCTCTCTTACTGCTTTTAAGTTCATCTTTTTAATTCTTAATGCTCCATAGTCTCTAGGTGTTAGTTTCCCTTTTACTCGTTTTGATAGGCAAACACTGTGCTTTGTGAATCGGAGAGTTCTCTGCTAATTACCTTACATATTGATCTCTTTCATTCTCTCTAGTCCTTGATTCAGTTCATTCAATTAGGTATGTATAGACTTTTTCATTCTATTCTTCCTGTATCTTAACATCTTTTTACATCTACTTTTGTGCATTCTTGTTAACTCCTAAGCTTTTTTTCACTCCATAGTCTACTGATCTTAATATGTCTATGTCTGTCTGTTCTTCTATCCATCAATTAAGCTTTTGACATCTTGTTTCTTATTCCTAAACTCCTTTTGGGATCATTTTACCAATATCCCTAGTAATTTTGATCTTGCTTATTGTTGTGATTTAAAACAATTTTTGAAAATTATGTCTCTAATCATTCAATTCCCAAAGAATTTGAAAGTCTAAATTTGCCATGTCTGTTGATTTCAATGTGTTTTATTTTCCCATGTGTGTTTGCTGATCTTTGATTTTAGACTTAACATTGGTTGATTTTAATCTGGGGAAACCTGGAAGTCTATACTAATACTGCTTTTGGCAAGAGAGAATTGTGCATACAAGAGGGAATTGTGCTGAGATTCAGTGGACCTGATACATTCTGACTTTTCTAGAAAATAAATTCTCAAAATGTACAATGTGTATGGCTTCTTTCTTTCTCTTTTTTCTCAGCTAAATATTATCTA
Source organism: Rhinopithecus roxellana (assembly GCF_007565055.1). Classification (NCBI taxonomy): domain Eukaryota; kingdom Metazoa; phylum Chordata; class Mammalia; order Primates; family Cercopithecidae; genus Rhinopithecus; species Rhinopithecus roxellana. The sequence continues at coordinate 106,961,655 of NC_044550.1, read as the reverse complement.
GACCCCTGCTGCATTCCACAGTTGCACCAGTCTTGTGCTCAGCTTTCCTACCTTGCCTCAAGCCCAAGGCTCAGCCTGCTGGCCACAGAGATGGAATTGGCACTGCCCTTGGATTAGTACTGCCCTTTTCTTTGCCCACCATGGAATGTTCCACTTTCATTTCACTTTGAGGGGCTTGGGAAGCTCTTGGAGGTTTCTCTTACTTCATGGGAGTTCAGCAATAAATTATCTTTTATGGATAATTCTCCTTATTGCCAAAAGGATAAATTGTCCTATTTTCTTAGAGAGATTATGGAGAGGACATTCCTATAGTGCTCTATGGTTTAGAACAGTGCTCTATAAGCTCTTTGGGGTAACTTTGGTGGTGGTGGGGATGATATTGATTGTGAAGGAGGTGGATGATCTGGGAACATACGAATAAGACTTCAGGCTCTTCAGCCCTGCTTCAACTAGTATTTTCCACTGTGGTCTGCCTATAGGATTTTAATGACAGATTGATTCTAAACCTTAAACATTTGTTCAAATCAAATGAATAATTTTATTATTCCCAATTAAATTTATCCATTCTACACAGCCCTAAAGGTTCTCTGATTTAATGGTCTTTAATAATGTAGATTATTGGTGTAAAAATAATGTAAACACACAGAAATGAGAGTGGCAAGATCCAGCAAAGGAAGAGAGAAGTCACTGCCTCACAGGAGAGACCTTACTTAAAGGGGAGATAAGAGAGGGAATTGACCACAAAGAGTTCAAGATTTTTAGGTGAAAGAGTTTGCTATTTTAAAAGCCAATAGTAACAATAATAATCTTAAAAAATCATAAACTGTGGTGATTCCCTCTTTAACTTTGGTTCATAGGAGATTCCTCATGTCATCTGATTCATTTATTCATGATATTACAGATTATTACAGATATTACAGATGTATTAAAAATGGAAGCTTTTTCAAACACAGTCTTCTTGGAGCAGATCTGGCTATAAGTACGTCATTGTGCTTGACTTTCATTCAATCCATTTTTATGAGTTTGTGCTAAGGAAAAACACATGCTGGCAATACAATTACATTAAAGTCAAGATTTGTATCCAAATATCACCATGTCTATAAGAGCTAAGCTTACTGTAATCATAGAAAAAAAATCTCTCCTATAAGATCTGAAACTTTACTAACTTATAATATTACATTTTTGGTTATGGATAGGAAAGCTGTATGTTTACCATGAGCCAAATGCATTGTATAAAATTTCTAATCCAGTTTCATTTAATCCTTACAACAATGGAGTGATTTTCATAAACTTCATTTTAAAAAATGAGCCTGAAAAAGGTCCAATAACTTGATTAAGGTGTATAAAGCTTGTATGTATGTATAAATGTGTTAACAAATTTATAGACATACATATTTGTCTGTATATATATACTGCTTTTTCTGGAAAATTCATTCTCTAAATGTAGAATCTGTATGCTTCTTTGTTGTTCTTTTTTTTTTCTTAGTGTCTGTTTATTTATTTGGTCATAAACACCAAGGAATATATGTGTCATTATAGTGACCATGATTGAAATTTCATGGTAAATAGGCCTCTTCACATCTTATTTTACAAATACTTACACCATCATTTATAATAGTTTTTGTTCACAGAACTCTTATGAGGCCAGTTAGTATTGTCCTCTGAATGAAGGAAACAGAATAGAATAGTTTGTCTAAAGTCACAGTAGAGTCTTGGCTAAAATGACAGCCCCAAGGTCCAAATCAGCTCCTTGAGGAACTTCAGAACCATCTCTGCTCCATACTGCAAGTATTTTGCACTAAACTGTGAAATAAAACCCAGTTTTAACTTTATTTTTATAAGCTAAACCTATCCTTCTGGATATAATAGTGGGATTTTTAACCCTGTGTTGGTACTATCCCTAATAGCTCCAAAAAAGCCTTCTTAAGTCCTGGGCATACTCTAAATAGTTTTGAATACTCAACCTTCTTCAGGACTGTCAAATACATTTTATTAACTGAACTGAGGAGCATACAGATAACAGAATGGCTGAGGAAGCATGGCAAATTCTTTTGAGAAGTAGGATAAAACCCTGCTATTTTTGCATATCATTTTCCTTTGTCCTAAATTTTACAGTTCTTTGATCTGTATATAAAATTGGAGAAATACATTGTAATTTTGGTGAGACCAACATTCGGATATATACTTTTTTTGTTTTCTTACCGTAGTTCATATTGATAGGTTTTAGGTGCTCAGGTAAAGTGACAAAATGACAGAGTTTTCAGTTATGTCATAAAACTAAAATTGTCTTAACAGTGATGATTGTATATTAAATATTTAAATATTAAAATTAAAATAATTACAAATTTAAAAAAAACTCCGTAAAGGCCATATAATTTTTTATAAACAAAAAAGAAGAGAGTAAGATGAGTGGAGAAGTTACTTGACCAGCAGACAAGAAGAAACAATGCCTTGATTAAGTCACTTACCTCATTTGGCCCTTTTTTATCTTTACAGAACAATGAGGGGAGTACAACAACAATGGCATCTGAACTTTCATGCTATTGTTTACAGTAGTTAAACCATGTATATAGACATTATAGGCCAGGAGCCTAGTAACAGAAGAGTTGCTTTCTTGGAAGAGTGTGTGTGTGTATGTGTGTATTTTTGTGTATATATGTGTGTGCATGTGTGTACATGTATATATGTATGTATGTGTGTATATATGTGTGTACTTGTGTACATGTGTATATATATGTATGTGTGCGTGTGTGTGCATGTGTATATGTGTGTGTCTGTGTGTGTGTATGTGTGTGTGTGGGTGGGTGGGGGGAAGTGGTAGTGCAGTGTGAGCCTTGGTCTTGTCCATCCTTTTCTCCCTTGATGCAGAACTGCAATACTTCTGCAAAACTCTGTACTTCTAAGACTATAATCTGAAAATAATTATTCAGAGAATTTCTAAAATTCAGCTCTGAATAACGATATTTTATGATTTATTCTTGGTTAGTTAAAGAAGACTCTTAGGCACTTGTATAGAGTTAATATAAGCTAGAGTTGCTCGAATATCTTGTTTAGAAACTAGCCACTGTGATTTCTTAAATATAACATTAGGGTTTTTAAAAATACTCAACTATAAATCAAAGAAAACACTGAAGAATCTTGTATTTTTCCAAAAGAATTAACTCTTTAAAAATCATAGTAGAAAGGCTGGGACAACATAAATTGACTTCTGAGTATAAGTTAGGCTCACAGTAATTATTATAATCAATTAGATGGTTTATGAGACTACAGGAAGTGATGGAGAAAGAATACATACATTCTACTTGGGAAAATAATGATAAATACATTTCCCAAGAAGAGAAAAAGGAATAATAATGAGTACATGGAGAAAGTTATTTGTTATAGAATCAGGACAAATGCGCCAAGAGAGGGAAAGCACAAAGATTATGCTATGAAATAGTGTCAGGCAAGCTGGCCTGGTGGCACACGGTGAAGGGTGCTGTGGGGAACATCTGCTTGCAGCAGAGAAAGCAAGTGTCATGGCACCAACAATTCCAGGCATGCCACCAAGAAGTCTCTTTGCTCAAGCAAATTCACGCTCGATGCACATTTCCAGTTGCTGCTGGAATTCTATGCAGCTTGTTGATTTGGTCAGCAAACGGATGGCATGACAGATCGGATATAATCAGACTAATTTTTATCCACCATGCATACTTAGGAAGGTGGATTACTCTACAGGCCTGAAGGGATGCTCTTGGCTGCATTTCAAAACTACACACAGCAGGCAGAGAATGGCTGGAAGACAGAGCCCAAATCCTGCAGGTCTGAACTTTAGTGCTGTCTCAAATGTCTTAAACACTGGTATTGGCTTTCTTGGACAGTGACTGGGAGGACAGAAATATTCATAAATGGAAAGCAAATCTATAATTCTTCCAAAGAGTAAAGGAAAGGGTCAGGGGGATGAGTAGCAAAAGAGGACTCTGCTGCAGAGAGATCAGGCATGTCAATTGCTTAGTATGTTATGTGGCTACCTAGTAAGGGTTTATCAGATGTTAGCTACTATGTCGAATATGGTGTCCTTTTGCTCAGGGTCTTCTCACCTTCTTCTAGTGAGCTTTTCCTGTGTGGCAGAGACTTGAAAGAGAAAACCTACATTTTCTAAACTATCTTGCACCTGAGGTTCTGGATGCAAATTAGGTTTATATGATTTAGCATATGCAAGATGTAGAAGGCAGCAGGAAGAAATGCTCTTACTGCTTTTGACTATTTTCTGCCAGCAAATGGGTTTGTGGAGAGATGAGTTCTTTTCTGCAGCAGACTTTTAATGCCTGTGGTGGGCTGATTGCATTGATAGGTCTAATGAATGTATCCTCATTTACCAGTGTGACTTTCTGGCTCTTCACATGGAGGAATGGAGTTTATTTTTCACCACTGATTCTGGCTGCATGACTTGCCTCAGTTAGTAGAATGCTGTGGAAAGATGGTGTGCCAGTTCCAAGCGTAGGCCTCAAGGCTACTTATACACTTCTGCTTTGGAACCTAGAATCCTGCCTTTACTGGGCACATGAAACGGGAGTCCTCAGCCCTCACAGATCAACTCATGCCTGGCCAACCAAGGAACGGACTTCCCAACCAGCCAGCATGAGCAAAGCCACACTGCTGACTCACAGAGTGAGCCAAATAGAATGTCTATTGTTGTATGCCATTGATGCTTTGTTGATTTTGGTTGTGTAGCATGATTGTGACAATTAAAAATGGATATGATGTCTGATCTCCAAACCTGTGGGTGTTGAGAGGTACCTACATCAGAGGCGACTCTGAACTCCTCAAACCAGCATGCAGTCACCCCTTGTGGCCCTAGCTGTGGTAGCTTCCTGATCCCAGGATTACAGTTTTGGTAGTGTTTTTAGAACCCATCGATTCCAGCTTTGGTGTCCTGATTCCTCTCTCTTCAGAACTTGATAAAATACAGTAGTTCCAATAGTGTGTCAAGTCTGCAGTATTTTGAGTGCTATCACTGGAAGCTCAGGTTAGAATCTGCTCCTTCCGTTCTTCTGATAAGTTTTAAGTGCCCAATACCTATTATTAAATGCCTCTCTGCTTGACATACTGATAAGGTTCCGCTCTGTGTCCCTACCCAAATGTCATCTCAAATTGTAATCTCCATGTGTCAAGGGAGGGACCTAGTGGGAGGTAGTTAAAATTATGGGGGTGGTTTCCCCCATGCTGTTCTGGTGACAGTGAGTGAGTTCCCATGAGATCTGATGGTTTAAAAGTGTGGCACGCCCCCCATCTCCTGCTGCCATGTAAGACATGCCTTGCTTCCCCTTCACCTTCCACCCTGATTGTAAGTTTCCTGAGGCCTCCCCAGTCATGTAGAATTGAGTCAATGAACCTCTTTTCTTTATAAATTACCCAGTCTCAGGTAGTTCTTTATAGCAGTGTGGAAATGGACTAATACACATTACCTATGATGGTTCTTGATACTTTCCTTGAACCCTGACTGATACAGATGTTATTATTACTATTGTTATTATTATTTTTCCTCTTTCCAAATCTATACTGGGCAGACATATTGCTAAGGTCCTTCTGGATGTAAGGGAAATGAAAAAGAATGCTACATGGTGCAGTGCACAGTTATTTAGTGATTCTTTTCACGTTGAACAATGTTCTTTCTAAAATTATGTTTACAAAGTCACATAATAAAGTTTGGCCATTCATTCATTAATGTATTCATTTCCTATATAAGTATTTAGAACTTATGACATGCTAGATATTGTTCTGGACACTGTTGTAGAAAAGACAGATATAGTTCTGACTTTTTAGCACATTAAGTCTTAGTGAACAAAGATTTTGAAAAAAGTAAAATTTATGAACAAGATACTTTTATAGTGATACGTAGTCTATAAAGAAAATAATTAAGTGATGTGATAGAGAATGATGTGATGAATTATTTCAGACTGACTGGTCAGAAAATAGTCCACTGAAGTAGTGATACTGAGCTGATACCTGAATGCAACAAGTCAGTCATTTGAAAATTTAAGTAACTGTAGGTAAAGGGAAGAAGAGTGCAAATGTCCTACCTAAGTGGGAAGGAGCTGGGTGCATCTGGGAACCAGGAAGAAGGCAGAGTGGAGAGGGGAACAGAGTGAGGAAAGGTAAGATGCTTTTAATGGCTTTTGAGAATTCAATGTGACTACAAAAATTTGAAGTTAACTTGCAGCCTTCCTGCTTTCTAATTCTTATAGTTCCTTGTGATGGCCCAAAATGTCCATCAGTCATCAGAGGATGTTCAGGCCCATCCTCCCAAGGGCTCTGACTTTATTGTCCATGTATTTTCTGAATCAAAATATAGCCTGATTCAATGATTGCAATGGTGAATGCTCTATGAAATTAGGTTTTCTTGCAAATATACTCTCCATTCTCTTTACCCTAAAATCTCTCCCTTTCTTCTCCCTCAAACTCATTTCTTCAGAGCAAAATTCCTATCTCTGCTAGGAAGAACAGATCCAAATGAAAGTCTTAAGAATCTGTATGTTTAACATTCTAGGGGAACAAACTGCACATTAAACGATGACATTAACAGATCAGATGGACTATGCTGTGTTTTTGGGGACCTGTATTTTCAAGACTTTCTTGGTGCCCTTGACTCCTTGGGACATAACTTACTTTATCTAACTTGCTTAAGCAAACCGAGGGGAAAGACCTGGCAGCTTCCCATTGCTCCTCAGAAAAATTATATTTGACACTCGGTATTTAGTGTGTTTGTCTGGTACTCAAATGTATATGCATTATGACTCACTTTTAAGGCTCAATTCATGGTGTGTGGCTGAAATGCCAAGTGCTGTAGACATGCCCTTGCGGGGTGACTGTTCTTTCCCTGGTAGCTCCATTTGCTGTTTGAACAGTCTTTTACTAGCTTAGTTTTCTCCCTTGTGGGTTACTTGACAATTTTTGTTTCTCACAATGTCTTATTATCATGCAGCCTATTGGTTTATCTGCTGCTATTATTTTGCATTTCACAAACTGTCCTCATCGATGCTGTGTGGGAATGTATTTAATTTTCTACCTGAGTGTCAGTCTACTGCTCCAGAGCTGCCTAGAACATTTTCTTTCATCTATCTTCTTACCTTCCAGATCCAGCAGAGTTGAACCACAGGAATCCCATCTCAATATTGAAGACTCACTCCCATCTGAAATCTCATTATGGGTTAGCTTGTCTGTCTATTTTATCTTCAGAACTGTTTGCTGGTAATATTAGAGGAGTGCTTTTGAATTGTTGGGACCTTACTTGTAGTGGGTTTCACTTCTTTTCAGTTTTAGGTCAAGTATTTATAGATTGTTTTGTAGACTCTGTTGCAAGGGTCTCAGAGTCCTGATAGATGTGCTGGGTGGGCTAGGTTACTATTAATAGTGTTACTGCAATTACGTTTTTAGTGGATGATCAGAGAGTTTGTTATTAAGCGGCAGAATTTAGAGACAGGTGTGTTAGTAACAAAACTCTTAAATGTGGTTCTCCTGTTGTGATTTTCATGTCTCAGTCCTGTGTTGACTTTGCAAAATAGCATAATTGCTTTCATCTAGTTTTCTAAATGTGTTGGCATAGTGTCTAAATGTGGCCTGCACTACTATCTGAATGACCAAGTTGGGAATGTCTGAGAATGCTTTTTATTTGAGAAGAACTTCTTCTAGGAATAGTGGAAATAAAGTCTGAAATCAGCCACCAGATTTCTAATTGCATCCTTGCATAATGTAGGCTGAATAAGCTGAAACAAACTAAAAAAACTTAACTTTTTGTTTTTGTTTTTGTATTGAGGAATGAATAAGACACGATACCTTGACTCAATGTAACTTTTAGATCTCTTGCTAATCTGCTCCACAGCAGCCAGAATCCAGGTACACCAAAGATATATTTTTTAAAAGGCAGATGAAAAAGTAACCCGAAGAATTCTTAAATTCAATAGTTTCAAGATTTGAAACTTAACTTTAATAGAGATTTTGGACCATATAGAATAAGAAGTCCCTCTGTTGACTTACACAAATGCTGAAAGCCTGCAATGTACTCTAACTGTTCTCTTATAATCTAATTTTATATGATTTCCACATTTTTCCCACTTTTGTTTTGATCATGCCTTTCAAAAGTTTTATGTTTTTGCTTCTGATAATTTTTTAAAGAACTAAACTAGAATTGAAAGGCATATGTGCCTTTTCTTGATTCTGTTTTTCTCTGTACCATTAAGGAGTTGATGTTTATCATTTCATTATGTAAGCTTTTGTTTCAAATACATGAACTCATAAGCAATATGTATTATTATTTTGCATGTTCTTTAAAATTTGTATGTTTACATATAGTATCATGCTATATGCATAAATTTGCTTTTTAAAAAAAACCTTGCTTTTGAGATTTGTCCATGTTGATACATATAGTTTAATTTATTCATTTTAATTATTTTAATTGCTATAGAATATTTTATTGTATTAATATACAGTAATTTATTAATTTTTCTTTGACAGGCATTTCAGTATTTTAAAAAATTTTGCTTTTGATCATTATAAAAGTTGCTGCAGTGAGTACTTGTAAACTTTATTCTTGTGCACATCTTGTGCACACCTGTGCACACCTGTATAATACACCTGTAATACACCTAGAAGCAGACTGCGGAACTGCGGAGTTTTAACATCTTTCACTTTAGCATTTGTGTCAATTTGCCCTACCACCACTTCCTTTTGATCAACCAGATCGTCAACATTGGCATTGTAAATGTTAACTGTTGCTAATCTGATGGATGTGAAATGGCATCTCATTTCTTGGCATAAATTTTCATTCCCCTGATTACCAATGAAGTTGAATATCTTTTTACTTGTTTATTCAGTTGAGGTTTTCTCTTTTTTAATTGCCTGTTTATACCTCTTGTCTGTTTTCCCTATTGGATTACTTGACTTTTTCTTGTTAATTTGTAGGAATCTTTTATATATTACGACTATTAATCCTTTGTTAGTTTCTTGTGTTGAAAACATCTTCTCACAGACTGTGGCTTTCGATATATATATTTTGCTATGTAGAGCTTATTAAGCATAATGTAGTCAAATTTATCAATCTTTTTCTTTATCGTGTGGATTTTATTGCGTGTGTTTCAAAAATCTTCCCTAAACAGTGTCACAAAGATATTCTTCTATATTTTTCTGAAAAATTTAAATTTTGCTTTTCCTGGAATTATAAGGATCTAATTTTATATTATTTGCATATATGCCATTTTGCATATGTGTAGCCAGTTGTACCAGCATCTTATATTGTATAGTGCATTTTTTCGCCTAATGATTTTCAGTTTCCCTCAGAGTATCTGGCTATCTGTCTACCTGTTTCAGGGCTCTCAATTATTATTATTTTTGTTCATCTTTTTACCAATATGATATCTTAATGCCAAAAAATAAATATCAATATCTCATAGGGCAAATCATCTAAATCAAAATTGTATTGATTTTTTCTGTCTTTCTGCTCTTCCATAAGTATTTTGCTGTTAGCTTATTACCACAGAAATATTTTTAGGACTTAGATTGTAATCTCATTTAATTTACAGAATAAATTAGGGGTAAATTGACATATCTGTGATATTGAATCTTTCCATCCATGAATGTGGTCTATCTTGCTATTTATTTAGGTCTTTTATGTCTGCCAATAATATTTATAATTTTTTCATAAAGGTCTTTTATATCTAAAATCAGACTTATTCCTGGTAACTTATACCTTTTAAAAATATAATTTTGAGTGGAATATTTTTTCTAATACATTTTCTAACTGTTACATAGGAACTCTATTGATTTTTAAAATTCTGATCTTGTATTTAGTAACTTTGCAGATTTATCTTGTTTTAATAACTTTATTTTGGCTTATATATATATATTTCTGTGCAAATAATGAATGCCTTTGTCTCTTCATTTTTGATTATTTTACCTCTTAAAATGTTCTTGTCAAGGACATTATCTAGGATAATGTTAAATATGAACAGAAAGAGTAATCTTCCTTGTTCTGGTTCTGATTATAATGTAAATGCTTCTAAATTTTCATCATTATTTGCCTTCAATTTGTCTTTAAATGCAGTATTGTTTTCATAGATAAAGGCTACTGAAAGCAAATCAATAATTTGTATAGTAAAAGCATATTTGTAAAAATATTTTAGGAACTTACAGAATTAATAGCAGAGTCTACAGAATTGAAAACTGTGCTGCTAAGAGTGTTCCAAATCCCACTGCAAGATAAGTATGAAGAGACCAACAGCCTCCCAAATTGGTACAGAAATTACTTCAAAGTAACAACATATGAGCTTCAGAAGATGCAGAAAGAAATCGTGTCTAAACTTCTCATATCTGACTAGTACAGAGCTTTTAGAGGGTCGGCCGCCGCAACAGCTCCCTGCCCCTACCCCTGGTCTCCACTCAGAGCAGCACTCACCATAGGCTCCAGTCCATTCTAAAAACATTGTATAAACAAGCCTCATCAGAACCCTCCATCCCTTCACGCCCTAACCTACCCCGGATTCCTTACTTAAGCTATTATATGCTCTTTACTCCCAGACATTCTGGGAGCTGCTCTCTCTACCGGGTACTCCTGCAGGTGCAATGCATGTTTCTCCTGTTAATCTATCATCAGTTAACTTGCAGGCCCCCAGTCGACAGAACAAAGTTGGTAGTGGAGACTTTTTTTCCCAACATTGAACACTTCACAACTGCCGCTGCTGGGCACAGACATGGTGGCTTGCACTGCTGATATCCCCGCGTAAGACACATTTAAAAAATTAAAAAATTTTTTTCATTTTTCAAAATCACATATTAAACATGTTTTTATTTATTTATTTCACAGAATCAGGGAGTACAGAGGCAGGTTTCTTACATGCAGATACTGCAGAGTGGTGGAGTCTGGGATTTGGTGTACCTGTCATCTGAATGGTGAACATGGTACCCAATAGTAAAGTTTCAGCCCTCACCCCTTCCATCAGCTCACCGTGTGTAGTCCCCGATGTCTGTTATTCCACACTGTGTCTCTGTGTGTACCCACCGTTTCACTCCCACCTGTAAGTGAGAACATACGGTATCGGATTCCCTGTTTCTGAGTTATTTCTCTTAGCGTAATGGCCTCCAGTTCCATCCATGTTGCTGCCAAAGATATGATTTCATTCTTTCTTATGGCTGCGTAGTATTCTTGGTGTATATATACCACGTTTTCTGTATATGAATACATTCATCTGCAGATGGACACTTAGGTGGGTTCTGTATCTTGGCTACTGTGAGCAGTGCTGTGAAAAACATATGCGTGCAGAGATTTTTTAATATAACCATTTCTTTCCTTTGGGTAGATACCCAGCAGTGGGACTGCTGATTGGAAAGTAGCTCCGTTTTTAGTTCTTTGAGAAATCTCCATATTGTTTTCCATAAAAGTTGTACTAATTTACATTCCTGCCAGCAGTCACAGACACTTTAAAAATGACTACCTTTGAAACCAGATGTAGTTGCAGCAATGACGTGCCCCTTGGCTGCACGTGCCCTTGGACGCCCCCCTTGCTCCGTGGATTCCACATGGCCCTGCTTCTCAGGTCAGCAGCCCAGGTTCAAGGTGCAGGAGTGGGTCTGTTGGGCTGGCAGAGCCCAATCGTGTGTCTATACTCCCCAGCTGCCAGGGAGTTTGAGGAGACAAGAGCTGGTCATTTTTCAGCTTCCATATTGGTTGGTGGGCTCTGTCTCAAAAGGTGGATACTCCTTGAAAGAAAACACTTCAGATGCTGACAAGATGTAAACAGTCGATATAGGCTTTTAAAGCTGCCAGAGAGATGATCGGGGTGGCTCACATCTGTAATCCTGGCACTTTGGGAGGCTGAGGTGAACGGATCACTGAGGCTGGGAGTTTGAGACAAGCCTGGGCAAAACAGCGAGACCCCTATCCCTATAAAAATTTTTAAAAAATTAGCTGGGTATAGTGGCCAACCTGTAGTCTAGCTCCTAAGGAGGCTGAGGTGGGAGGATGGCTTGAGACCCAGGAATTGGAGGCTGCAGTGACCGATGATTTCACCACTGCATTCCAGCCTGGGTGACAGAGCAAGGCCCAGTCCCAAAAGCAAAGCAAAACAAAACAAACAAACACGAAACTTGAAAGCTGCCAAGGAGTTCTTTACCTGGGCTCAGGGGAGGAGCAAATTTTCCTTTTCTTCTGGCTGGATATTTAGGAATGCTCATTTTCATAGACCAGACACAATTCAAGGCATTAAATCTGTGACATAGCATTCATCCCTACAGATAATTAATGTATTAAATGCTTGGCATATTAAGTGCAAACTTTACAAGTCACAACAAGATTACCCCAACTGCCAAATTAGGGTGCTGTGCCCAAACAATTTTTGCCTTAAACATCATTACCGATAATAATCTGTGGGATCTGAGCTCAGCTGGGTATCTGGCTGGTGATGTGTGAGGCTGAATGGAACGCAGCTGCCTCCTCCTCAGCCTGTTAGCTAAGCACTGCTAAGCAGTGGAAACCAGCTTTTGTGAGCTTGTCCAGTACAGGTATATATTAATTTCACTAGCCATTTATGAGTCAGGAGACACACAGGCTGTCCAATTAAAAATACCCTTTGTACAGGCTCTTTTCAGACCCAAACCATACTTTCATACAAAGGAATGCATAAATATACATGATAATTGACTCTAATGACAGGAAAAGAATGTGATGAAACATTTCCTGATAAAATCTAGTCTCAGCATGCAAAGAGGATCAGGCCTTCTCTTCAGTCATTGTGATTTACAGTATCAAGGGTGAAATTCTAAAGGGTGAAGACATTTTCTTCTAAATGGATAATATATGTATGTAGAAGAGCAGACACCTTTGTGTTATCTGGACAAGTAAAAATTATAAATGCTCTCTAGCTGGAAAAGAAAAATTCCATTTGACAAGTCAGCCTTCCTTCATGGTCTTTTTCGTTTCTAGGTATCAAGTCGATTTTTCAATTCCTCATACGATTTTGTCATGCTCCTGATTATAAAGCAGTTAGGCTTAGTAAGCAGCATGAAAAGGGCATGGTTTCTGGGCTTTCTTCCACTGTTTTTTAGGGCATGCCTCTAGACACACTTCCTATTCTATTATGAATCTGGCACTCTTCAGAGATGTGGAATGCAATTATAATGGTCAAGGATCTGAGTATTTGAAAATGAATCTTTAAAACTAGACACAATTGTGAGAACACAGTTGTGAGGCCTTCGATCAACATTGCAAGCATCTCAGAGGCGGAGTACAGAGACTGCCTTGCGTATAATGTTATACATTAATAAAGCCCAGTGTGACACTTTCCGGATGGACAGTTTATCGGATTTCTGATCTTAAAGTTATTCAGTGTTGAGCTTCTCACAGAAATAGCTTTAGTTCCCGTAGGAAAAGAATTGAAAATGTACGCAGGCAAATAGAACTCTGGGGTAATGAACAAATATTCCATCTGATTCAAAACAGGATTTTAGTGATTAGAATAATTGTCAACAAAACAAAGACCTTGATACTACATTAAACAGCAAGCACCTGGCAGATTGAATGTTTATAACGCACATTATGTTGGAAGAACAGGCAAAGTCACTTGTTTTACACATGGGTGCGTTTCCACTGTAATAATTAAAGCAGTTTTAGTAAAGAATATTAGCCAATTTAAAGAATATGTATTTTCAACAGTACAAATCATTTGCTGAAACAGACTTCTGAAACCAAATTATGGGATTAGTAGTTTATAACTTTCTCTGAATGTATAATCTTTTACAAATATCCCTTCACGTCAAATATTCACTCTGGTACAAATTTAAGAACCAGATATGATATTTAAAATGGCCATCTATGGCCGCCCCCAGAAACCGTCTGTCTTATACTTTAAGCTACTTTTCTCACCTTTCTGCTCTAAACAACGCTGGCAAATGAACCTCCAGCTTTAGAAGTGGCAAAGACGGCCGGGCGCGGTGGCTCAAGCCTGTAATCCCAGCACTTTGGGAGGCCGAGGCGGGCGGATCACGAGGTCAGGAGATCGAGACCATCCTGGCTAACACGGTGAAACCCCGTCTCTACTAAAAAATACAAAAAAAAAAAAAAAAAAACAACTAGCCGGGCGAGATGGCGGCGCCTGTAGTCCCAGCTACTCGGGAGGCTGAGGCAGGAGAATGGCGGGAACCCGGGAGGCGGAGCTTGCAGTGAGCTGAGATCCGGCCACAGCACTCCAGCCTGGGTGACAGAGCGAGACTCCGTCTCAAAAAAAAAAAGAAGTGGCAAAGACGGGCTTTTTGGTAAGACGCAGCAGACGCCTGGAAAGTGGACCGGGGGCCTGTAGTCCCAGCTACTCGGGAGGCTGAGGCAGGAGAATCGTTTGAACTCGGGGGGCGGAGGTTGCAGTGAGCCGAGATCACACCACTCACTCCAGCCTGGGGGACAGAGAGAGACTCCGTCTCAAAAAAAAAAAAAAAAAAAAAAGTGGCCCCAGGACCCACCGTGCTGGGAATTGCCGTGGTGGGAGAACAAGACTCAGGCTGCCTCTCCGAGTTCTGGGCTTCGCTGGAAGGGGAGTCAGTCCCTCCCTTCCTGCCTGTCCTCCGCGGGCTGTGGCTCCTCCCTTCCCTGGCCCTGGCTTCAGGGACGCCCCGGAGCAGCCGTCGGGCGGGAGCGCGCGTCTGAACTAAGCCAGGCGCGCTTCGCTCAGGGCACCTCTCTGGACAATTCTGACGCCGGCTCCACACGAGGCGTTTTTCCCTCGTTCTCATCCATGGCCTCCGCCATCTTCAGGGCTCCTCCACCGCCTGCGGGAGGCGCGGGGCGCTTTCACCGCCTGCTGCTCTCTTCCCCCGCGTGTTCTCCCGAGCGACTCCCTCCGTGCTCAGGGGCCCAAACCCCCACCTAACCTCCAGCCAACGCCCTTCTCCCGAGCTCCAGGCCCCTCCAGCTCCAGTGTGGACATCGTCCCCTGGCTCTCCTCGAGTCCTCTCTTTTTTTCTTTTCTGTTTTTTTTTGAGACGGAGTCTTGCTCTCTCCCCCAGGCTGGAGTGAGTGGCGCCATCTCGGCTCCCTGCAAGCTCCGGCTCCCTGCAAGTTCCGCCTCCGGGGTTCCCGCCATTCTCCTGCCTCAGCCTCCCGAGGAGCTGGGACTACAGGCGCCGCCACCACACCCGGGTAATTTTTGGTATTTTTAGTAGAGACGGGGTTTCACCATGTTAGCCAGGATGGTCTCGATCTCCTGACCTCGTGATCCGCCCGCCTCGGCCTCCCACAGTGCTGGGATCACAGTCCTCTTACGCTCAGCCTCTTCCAGACTGAATTGCTCATCGTCTGCGCAACCCTTCCCGCTCTGGTATCAGCCGTGGCTTCTCCGTGGCCACGCAGAGAACAGACACAGAGCTTGAAACTGACTTGCCCGTGAGTGAGATTCTTCAGCAAGGTGACAGACAAGGAGGGTAAAGAGGAAGGAGGAAGAGCTTTTTGCTTTGAGCTTCTGCTTTCCAGGTCGGCTTGACTGGCTAGAGGGATGGCTCTGGGATCGCCCTCACTGACTGGAGGTAATTGCGGTTTTTGCCATTGAAAGTAATCACAAAAACCGCAATTACCTTTGCACCAACCCAAATATAAGCAGCCCAGGGCCAGTGTGGTGGTGCCGTGATGACTTCAATGTCGCAGGCTGTTTTTGTTTTTAACGCCTGCATCCTTATTAACTAGTGCTTTTCCTCAGGGTCACCTCAGGTCCACAGACAAGGCTACTGAGGCTCCAACCATCCTGCCTATGTTCTGTTTAGGAAAGAAGAGACAGGAGCAAAGATGTTTTCCAGCAATCTCATCTAATGCATTTTGCTGACATTTCACTGGCTACCCCATCAGGAAGGAGAGTCAGCCATTTCGTTCTGCACCTAGAAATGTACAGGTTCTATTACTTAAGAAGATGGATTAATAGACATGGGGTAGGAAACCAGCAGTCTCTGATGTCTGAGGGATTCTAAAAAGAAGCTTGGACTTTTAAAAACATGTTTGATATGTTTGTGCCCTCTAGATCCGTGTCATTTGGCAAAGTGTCTCCAGAGTTATCTAGAATTTTTCCTTGAATTTCAGTATCTCCTCATCAGTTGCTTCTGATCAGTTGCCAAGCCCTGCCAATTTTAAGTCCCTGAATGTAACGAATCTGTTTCCTCCTCTTCATTCCTGATACCACTTCCCTAATTCAGGCCCTGCTATTCCTCGCTGGGTCGCTGGCACCACCTCTTGACTGTGTACTGTGAGGAGGGGAGAGTAAAGCAGAAACAGTGCCAGCTCTACAGCTGGAGTCCTGGCTTCTCTGGGTGGGTAAATAAATAGAAAATGCTGGTAGTTCCTGTGTTGTATGTGAGCTATCTGTTTAAATAGCTGATTCTTTCACCGTTAGGTGTCCAAGGACGGGGATTGTCTTATTCCGTTCTTATTCTCCAGCACTTAAGACAATCATTCCTAGATAGGGGGACATCGAATGGTAGACGCTGTGATTCTCCTGCGGGGCTGAGGACTGTGAGGAGCAGAGCAGACTTCAGGGAACTCCACAAGTCACACACACAGGCGACTGCTGGCTATTTCCACTTACTCGTCTGGAATTGATAGCACACTAAGTGGGCCCTATTTCTTATTAGGTCGGTGCACAAGTAATAGCGATTCTTGCCATTAAAAGTAATGGCAAAAACCGCGATTACTTGTGCACCAACCTTATACCTAATTATTTTTTCCAAATCTCAGTTTTTATTCCCATTCCAGCCTCCTAATACTTTCCCTTTGGATTTCTTTTCTAATCTTGAGAAGTCTGTGTTTTTTAGTGTAGTAATAACCATAATAGTATTTTTAGCACACCCATGATGCCAGGGGCTTTTAAAAGATACTTTTTATAAACCAACTCATTTAATTCTCACAACAACTTTTGAAGTAGCCCAATTTCTAATCCTCATTTTACAGATAAGGAAACTGAGGCACACAAGGTCAGTTAACCTGCCCAAGGTCTCTGGCTAGTAAGTGGACGAGAGTTCTCTGGATATTATTTGAATCTCAGTCTCCCTATTTTTCTTCGTCATGACTTTATGTTTCCCCCTGTATTTCTACATATTTTAACCTCTTGGTCATATAGCATACCTTGATTTATAAATCACTTTTACATGCATTATTTTATTTGATCTTCATCACAGCTCTCTGAGGTGGGTAAGGGAGATTTGGTTACTTCTTTTTGACAAATGAGGAAAATGATGCTCATAGGCATTGTTATTTAGAAGCATAGGGCATTAATTCTGGAAGTGTTTTAAAGAATACCTAATCCAGCCACTCACTTTTAGGAAATGGAGCCTCAGAAAAATAAATGCCTTTCCCTAGTTCCCACAGCTGGCTGCAGTACCAATCACCTGCCTCTGGGTTCACTGCCAGCTGGGTGCTGTGGAACTTACCTTGACTTTGGAGTCAGTTATTCAACTTCTCTGAGCTATAGTTTACCCTTTATAAAATGAGGACATGATTATGCTTCATAAGACTGTTGTGAAACATAAATGAAATTAGTATGTACTGGTCCTAACACTACCCAGATATCCATGAAAA
This sequence comes from Rhinopithecus roxellana, assembly GCF_007565055.1. Lineage (NCBI taxonomy): Eukaryota > Metazoa > Chordata > Mammalia > Primates > Cercopithecidae > Rhinopithecus > Rhinopithecus roxellana. The sequence goes on along the minus strand of NC_044550.1, from coordinate 106,944,080 downwards.
TATCAGCAGAGGTCAGGTTTTTTTCTGCCCACTCCTCATCTTCTTTTCTCTAAGGCTGTTGTGAGGACATAAAATAAGTTGCTATTCCATAGCATGCATTTTATTCTATATCATGGGGCTAGGAAATAATAATAATAAAAAACTGTCCATCCCCTGCTCTCTGATCTTTTTTTCTGAACTAGTTTCACGTGCCTCCTTTTACTTGCCGTAATCTTCTTTGGCTGCGGGAAAACCTCCAGGCCCAGTCAATCAAGTTGCTTCTACTGTCTCCAGGCTTTGTTTGCAGCCTGAACGCCACAGTCCAGAAGGTCAAGCGCAGTCTCGCCACTGTTTTTGAATTCCCTTACCCTCTTTGCTCAGCAAAACTCCAGTCCCCCATCAGTCCAAACACCCGATTTCCCTGCCCGTGCACCAGTGCTGCCGCTGCAGGTGACACACTGTGCACTTGCTACACGTTCTTGGGCTCACCCCAGCTGGGCCCTCCGTTCTGCAGAGCGATCGTTTCCAGTTCTAGTCCTGTTTCCCTTACAGCTCTTTGAGATTTTCGTGTCATTCCTCAAACTCCAGACCTCACCATCTCACCTTATAGCCAAAGACTGTTTTCTACTCTGCTGAGAAAAGCAGTAGGATATCCTCAAGGAAGATCGCTAACGTCAGCAGGGTGTTTCTGTGGGGTAGACATTGGGTCAAGTCCATCATTTACGTCATTTAATCCATCTTCACTGGAGGGTCATGAAATAGATATCATTATGATTGTTGCATTTTAGAGGGGAAGCAGCTTAGGCTCAGAGAGGTTGTGTAAGTTCTCCAGGGTGGAACAGCTGGGGGAAGACAGCCACAAGCAGCTCATGGCTTGCCTCTAGAGTTGGCCTATTAAGTATCAAACAACAAATTCCTCTATGTTCTCCCCTGTACACAACAAACTTATCTTCATTAATTTTTAAAAATTAGGTTAAAAAAATTTTCTGATTTATTCACGCATACAATTTAAAGAGGCAAACAGGTGTGAGGAAACAGCAGCCCCGACCTGCTCATCCTTAACTTCCACTTCCCCAGAAGCAACCACTTTTAGCTGAATTTGTTTGGCACTTACATCCACCCTTGTCAATATCACGCTGATGCTGCTGCTGGCTGATTTGTCCATTTGATCCCCTCTCTGTGGACCTCGCACGGGGGAGCTTGAGGGTTTAACTCTTCCACACAGCAACACCCCTCTCTCAACACAGACAACACATTTGCTGTCTGTCCCATCCTCCTATAAGTTGTACTCATTTATATAAGATATAAATGCTAATCATGACTGAGCACAGGTACGTTATCATTACTTTTCCTTTTCCGAACATTGGTGTGAGGCCTAAAATTAAGGCCCCATGGTATGTGCTGCCCTGACCTTTGGTGAAACCAGAAAGACATCAAATGATCTAATCTCAAGTTCCCCTCAACCCTGCACCTATGGATAAGGTCCCTTAGCTAAACACCCCTCCTTACTGAGAGGACCAGGCACAGTTCCTGCCTATTCCTGAGTAACAAGTTTCGGTTCCCTACCAGCCTGCAGTTTTATTCAAACAAGCCAATCACATCCTGCCATGGGGACCAGGGGTCACCTCACCCCTGTGGTACTACAAAGCCTGGCTCCCACCGCCTGGTTGCTCACTCTGCTCCTGAGCACCACCCCCTGAGTGCCTGAGTGGTGGGCACTGCCCTTCTTCCCTGGGCTGCGAGCACTTGCAGTTAGTCAACGGCCGTCGATCTTACCTGGCCAGTGTCTGGCATTGTGGGTCCAGCCATTCCTCCCTCCCCAAAGAGGTGTTTAGGAGGCGAGTAAAACACACATCACTTTGTGTTTCTAGGGTTGATCCGAATCTACTTGGTTTTCCAGTGTATGCATCCTCTCCCAATCCCTTCAACCTTTAATGTGGAGTTCCTCTTCCTGATGACTGTGACCTCTGGTCTAGCTCCGTGGGTCACTTACACCCGCTCTGCGGCCATCGCCTTTTGGAGATTTTGCATGTCTGAAAATGTTGTTATTTTTACATTTACTTGATAGTTTGGCCAGGTCTAGAATTATCGGTTGGAAATTATTTTTCTTTAGAATTTCGAAGCCATTTTCATGTCTTTTAGTTTCCAACATTGCTGTAGAGAAGTTCAAAACCATTCAGATCCTTAATCCTTCATATGTGATCTGTTTTTCCTTTGCTCTGTGGAAACATTCCCCTCACCCGCATTTATAAATTTACCAATGAAATGCACTAGTGTGGTTCTATTTTCATTCATTGAACTTGATACTTGCTGGGTCTTTCTAATCCAGAAACTCATATCCTAGAGCTCTGGGAACATTTTCATGACTGAGTCAGTTGATAATTTTCTCCACTCCATTTTCTTTTCCCGTATCCACTTTCTGAAACTCATATGATATAGATATTGGCTTTCTTGAATAGTTCTCTAATTTTCTTATCGTTTTTCTCTTCTTTCCTATTTTTTTTTTTTTTTTTTTTTTGAGATGGTGCCACCCAGGCTGGAGTACAATGGCTCAGTCTCAGCTCACTGCAACCTCTGCTTCCTGGGTTCAAGCGATTCTCCTGCCTCAGCCTCCTGAGTAGCTGGGACTACGGGCCCACATCACCACGCCCAGGTAATTTTTGTATTTTTAGTAGAGGCAGGGTTTCACCATGTTGCCCAGGTTGGTCTTGAACTCGTGAACCTCAGGTGATCTGTCCACCTTGGCCTCCCGAAGTGCTGGGATGACAGGCGTGAGCCACCGCGCCTGGCCTTCTTTCCTATTTTCTGTTTTTAATCATCAGCTTTCTAGATTTCTTTACCTCATCTTCCAGTCTTTCTACTGAATGTTTCATTTCTCCTGTCCTATTTTTAACTTGAAGGTTGGCTTTTGGTGATCTTTTTTGGTAAACTCTAGGCTTGTGGGTGGGGTTTTATTGTTGGCGGGCTTCGCCTTGGGATGAGTTGGCTGAGTATTTTCTTGCAGATCCCCAACATTGGTTGGTCTCTTCCTGTAGGTGGGCCAGATTACCCCAGGAAAGCTTCCAAACTCTTTCCTGAAGGCAGGCGCCACACTGCCAGCACGCGGGGCTCCAGCAGGAAAGGGCATGTTCACCAGTGACTTTGTATACTTCCACACCGCCAACTCAGCTACCACTCACTAGCTAATTTTCACTTCCAAAACCGCACTGCTGATGTTTGCATTCCTTTGAGATTTTTAATACTTTTTATGTATTAATAACTTCACTGTTATTTAAATGGGATTTGGGAGGAGTTGAGTTTAATGCAATTTACTTCTTGTCTGTTTATTTCTATTTCTACCTATTCTCTTATTTCCTCTCATTTTCGCTAATTTTTTTTCTAATATGAGGTTGTTACTTCACCCGATACTCAAACCGTATCCTCCCCGGTCTGTCTTGTGCTTTTGAATCTACGCTACCCTTTCCTTTCAACTATGAACACACTGAGATAATTCCATCTTAGACACTCCTTTGAACCCACATCTTCCTCATCTTCCTGTCTGTATCTCTACTTCCTTTTGCAGCCAAGCTTTTAGAAAGTATCCCTGTCTCTGCTTCCTCTGAACTTATTCACCACTCTACCCATGGATAGGGACTTCTAGGAAAGTCCCCAGATGACCTCCACAGTGGCACACCAACAGACACTTTCCTGTCTAGAGTTCACTCTGCTGCGTAAGGCCATCTTGACTACGTTGACATTTCTCTTTTTCCCTTGTTAGTTTTATGTTATTGTTAAAAGGAAGTTTATCTACACTGAAAGCAATACATATTAATTACATAAATATGGAAAATAGAAACAATATAGGAAGGAAAAGGAAACCCCATTCATATGTGTATCAAACAGCCATAGCTTCTATTAAACTCAGGATGCATTTCCTTCCCAAGATTTTGCTGAGAATATACTATTTGCATAACTCGATAATTACATATATGTACATGTATTCATATAGAGTGGCATGTTTTGATTTTATGAAAAACTTCATATCCCCACATCCAATGAGCTCAAGGATCACTCCACTTATATGTTCTCAAGCTTAATATTTTTGAAGCGATTTCTCAGAAAATTGGTTGCGTTTAAGTTTCCCATCTAAACAATGAATCCTATCACTAGTCAACCAACTGACAAAGCCAGAAACCTGTGTCACATCTTCACCTTTTTCCTTTCCCTCACCTCTGCCATCTAACCAGTTGCGGCTCCTTTGAGTTCCCTTTTTTTTTTCTTTTTTCTTGTTTTGAGATGGAGCTTCACTCTTGTTGCCCAGGCTGGAGTACAATGGCATGATATCGGCTCACCGCAACCTCCG